>NC_030812.1:47604092-48854092 GCF_001704415.2 Capra hircus | reverse complement strand
CAGTCAGCGCTTTCATTTCTGAAGCAGTCGTTTGTCGGCTCAGCGCCTCGTGAAAGTAGAAGCTAAATTTGGCAAGAAGCATGTTTTTGAGTTTCATCAGCCAAAGGAAAAGGTGTGGGGGCTGAACGGCCTTCTGAGACTGCCCTCCAAACAGATGTTTCTTGGTCTCCCGTTGCTTTTCAAAGATCTGGCCCCAAGTCTGCAGCTTGGTGTGAGCGCTGTGCAAGTTCACCAGGGACGGGAGAAACTTCCACTCGGAGACCTGAGCCTGGGCCTTCAGGAGGTGACTCAGGACGTCGACCTCCAGCTGGAAACTGCTTTCCAGAGGACTGAGGATGGGGTGGTGAAATCTAAAGTGAGAAGGGAAATGAACACGTTAAGTGGAAATGTGACCCCACGGTGACATTTTCTATCCTCAAAAAAAAAAAAACAACCAATGTGGTCAGACAAACAATATTATGTTTGCGGGCAGGGGAGGGAAAGACTGAAAGATTCCATGTTGATTTATTTAAACAATCGTTCTGACAACTTCACCATCTCAGGATTATATCAGTGTTATAGTCTCCCATGGGAAGAGCCTGATGTTACAAAAAGAAATTGAGAATAGTCGCTACTTTCTTTTCAAATAAAGAGAAACTGAATTAGCTATAAGTCTTTCTCAGCTTTTGTTTGTTTCATTTTGTTTGTTTGTTTTGGGCCATGCCACACGGATTGTGGGATTTTAATTCCCTGATCAGGGTTGAACTTGGGCAGTGAAAGCACTGAGTCTTAAACACTGGACTGCCAGGTAATTTCTGTTATAAGTCTCTCTGAAGTTTATTTATTCCAGGAATTGTATCACGAAACAAGACATTCTATTTCAGGCTTAGATCCTAAAAAGGCAAAGAAAAGGTCACTGAAATATCTCTTAAATGTGCACATAACACATATCACCTTATTTAATGTTCACAGTAACTCCAAAAGGATTATAAAACCTATTTTTCAGATGGGAGTAGAGATGATAAACCAATATCTGAAACATAGTATGCAATCAATCAATGTTTATTAAAGGAATAGAACACTTACCAGAAAGCCCTTATTCAATCCTAGTTCCCAAATTCCCTTCATAATTTAATCACAGTTACAAACAAAATGGTGGCTAAATTTTTAAAATTTTATACTTCAATCACTTTCCATTTATCTCAGGATAAAATCTAAAAACAAGGCCTTTTAATAACCTGTGCAAGTTCACCTTCCTTGAACTTAGACCCTCCTCAGTTTGATCCACATTCCCATGGTCCTCAGTTTCCCCAGAAATTACATAACTAGAAATGAGACGATATCACAAAGAAAGTTAAGATAATACTGTGATTTCATTCCTATTTTTCCTAGACAAAATGCTTTTTAAAAATTTTAGCCATGATCTACAGTAAGAATTACAGTTTATACTGTGACTTAGTACTGTGACTATACCATACTTTATACATATACCTATAGATAAATTTCATATTTACACTTACTATGGGGATTCCCTAGGAGCTCAGACGGTAAAGCATCTGCCTACAATGCAGGAGATCCGGGTTCAATCCCTGGGTCAGTAAGATACCCTGGAGAAGAAAATGGCAACCCACTCCAGTACTCTTGCCTGGAGAATCCCATGGATGGAGAAGCCTGGTAGGCTAAAGTCCATGGGGTCACAAAGAGTCGGACACAACTGAGCGACTTCACTTTCACTTTTCCAGTAGTCAAGTACGGATGTGAGAGTTGGATCATAAAGAAGGCTGAGTGCCAAAGAATTGCAGTGCTGGAGAAGATGCTTGAGAGTCCCATGGACTGCAAGATCAAACCAGTCAATCCTAAAGGAAATCATCCTTTAGTATCCATTGGAAGGACTAATGATGAAGCTGAAGCTTGAATACTTTGCCACCTGATGTGAAGAGCCAACTCACTGGAAAAGATCCTGATGCTGGGAAAGATTGAGGGCAGAAGGAGAAGGGGACGACAGAGGATGAGATGCTTGGATGGCATCACTGACTCAATGGACATGAATTTGAGCAAACTCAAATAGTGGAAAACAGAGGAGCCTGGCGTGCTGCAGTCCATGGGGTTGCAAAGAGTCAGATGTGACTTAGTGACTGAACGACAGCAACAACATGCTGTCAAAGAGACAGAAGATTCACACACATCTGTTTTGGCCCTGGTTGAAGAGGAAAATTTTGGTTATCAATTAAACAATTAGGAAAAAAATCATCACAAGTATATCTAGAGTTTTTAAAACCCTAAAAATATGAGATTATGATTACGAGATCCCAAACTAGGTTGACTATTATAAGGTAGAAACTGATTATCATGTGATAAATAGGATGCAGTTATTCACATAACAATAATACATTGTTTTTTGTATTACTAGCATTTTATAGTCAACATCCTCTAGGAAAGGGAAGCTAAAACATGGATGGAGGGTGTAGTCTAATAAGGCACTGAAAGAATCAGAAGGATAAATTCAGTTCAGTCGCTCAGTCATGTCCAACTCTTTGAGACCCCATGGACTGCAGCATGCCAGGCCTCCCTGTCCATCACCAACTCCCAGAGTTTACTCAAGCTCGTGCCCATTGAGTCGGTGATGCCATCCAACCATCTTATCCTCTGTTGTCCCCTTCTCCTCCCACCTTCAGTCTTTCCCAGCATCAGGGTCTTTTCCAATGAGTCAGTTCTTTGCATCAGGTGGCCAGAGCATTGGAGTTTCAGCTTCAGCATCAGTCCTTCCAATGAATATTCAGGACTGATTTCCTCTAGGATGGACTGGTTGGATCTCCTCGCAGTCCAAGGGACTCTCAAGAGTCTTCTCTAACACCACAGTTCAAAAGCATCACTTCTTCGGCACTCAGCTTTCTTTATAGTCCAACTCTCACATCCATACATGACTACTGGAAAATAAACCGGATCTCAAATCCTCTAGCAAAGGGACTTCCCTGGGGGCCAGTGGCTATGACTCCGTGCTCCCAGTGCAGAAGGGGTCCAATCCCTGGTCAGGAAACTAGACCCCACACGCAGCAACTAAGAGTTCACATGCCGCAATGAAAGACCTGGTGCAGAAAAATAAATAAAAGTGTCTTTTAAAAATCCTCTGGCTCAAGTACTCAATTAACTAATTTGGACTCTTCAAACATTACATGCTTCGAAATAAACATTAGGAAAGTCTAACACACACACACATACACTTACATACACTATAGCATGTCTCAAAATCTTTGCATTCTAAGAAATGCTCCTACCACCTTAGCCTTTAGGCAACTTGACAGTTAATAAGCCTTAAGCATCACAATATTCTGTAATCATGGGTATCAAGAAAAATCTGCCAAGGAACTATGAACACAGTAAGACTGTTAACGGGAAAATGGTATCATTCTATCACAAGTAACAGTACTCAAAGTGATTTTTCTGCTTCCAATTGGAAATCATTTATATCCAATATTCTCCTTGAAAGAAAATGAATTCTCTGTACCAACCTTTAGAAAGAATTCCATACAAGCTCTTCCATAAACATACTAAAAGTGTTTAAATGTTCAATGTTTATTAGGATGAACGTGAACGGCGAAGCTACTTTTCATCTTTTCAAGAAGAGCTAAAATTTCATGTTGATGTTATTCTGCCAAGACTTTGAGATTAGCATTACGTTGTATCATCTTCCCATTCCTGCCCTGTGCCTTATACCTATTCACATCTCAGACCATGGGGTGGGTGGTGGTGGTGGTCTGTTAAATCGTAATCCAAAAACACACACCTCAGCTATGGCAGCGAGCTTGAAGGAGTCTGAGTACAGAATACACTGACAACTATTTGCAGAGAAGACCTGCTCCAAATAAAAGCCAAAAGAGAAGACAGAAGAAGAGAGAGAGAACTCAAGCATGCACTGCTTCCTTCACAGCTCCCCACCAAGCAGCTCCTTCCAAAAGAAGCATGGAGGCCCACGCATGTGAGAAGGCAGAGGGCTGATGAAAAATAAAGCTGGAGCACAATGTGAATATAGGGCATGTCACAGAACTGTGCACCTACAAATGATTAAAACAGTAAATGTTATGTTACATAAATTTCACCACATTCAAAAAAATCTATAATCCCACTTAAAACAACTATTTACTAGTTTTTAGATACAAACACATTGACGAAATGAAGATGAATTAGCCAAAGGTTTGCCCTACAGGACTTAACCTGGTGGAAGGAGGCGTTAGGAATGGGTACAGGTAGGAAGCAACATCTCTCTCAGGATGGGTACAGATCAAGTAACAGTTTAGAAAAAGGAACAATTCCTTTTGGTTGAAAGGTTGTGCAGGCCATGGAGGAGACAGGTTTAAACTGACCCACAAAGCTTAAATTTCAAGCCCCAAATTCCTAACCACCCCAATTCCACCCCCTTTGCTGTGTGATTTTGCAGCCCTCCCACCAGAGGTGGCGTACTTTCCCACCCTGGACCATGGATTGGTTATGTGATTTGCTTTTGCCAAAGGGATGTTAACAGATCCGATGCAGGCAAAAGCTTAACATGAGCTTGACTGGGCTTGTTCTTTTGCACTTGGGTCCTCACCATAGGTAGCTGCTTCCGCTCTAACCTTGGGCTCAGAATGAACACACGTGTAGCTGACTAAGCCCACAGCTCACAACAAAAAGCCAAGCCCACTCAGAGCAATGTGTTCAGCACAGCTATCCAGCTGAGCCCAGCCTACATCAGACAACTCCCAGTTGACCTGTCTGCCTGAAAGTGTGACTTTGGGGATGGTCTGTTATACAGAATGATTGTGGCAACAACTGATACAAGATAGAACTCTATGGCATCCTGGTATATTGACGATTTTAAGCTGAATGAATTTGAGAAATGACATGTGCAGGAAGGAGTTTCTGGCCCTCTCCTGAAGCAGGTAATAAAACCCTCCAGTAAGAGGGCCCCTCCTTGTACCCTGAGGAAAGGAACATTCTTATCTCCAAAGACAAAAGGTCACGGAAAGAAATCTGAACTAACAGGCCTTGCGGTTCCTCCCAGTTCAGGAAACTTGGCTCATACCACTTTTCCCCACAACTCTCACTCATCATCAAATCTAGCATAAAAACACGGGTTTAACAACTTATTTGGATCTTCATTTCCTTAAGAAGACTCCAGGCCACATTGTTGTTTGGTTGCTAAGTCGTGTCTGACTCTTTGCGACCCCATGGACTGTAGCCCACCACGCTCCTCTGTCCATTTCCCCGGCAAGAATACTGGAATGGGTTGCCATTTCCTTCTCCAGGGGATCTTCCTGACCCAGGGATTGAACCAGTGTCTCCTGCATTGGCAGGTGGATTCTTTACCTCTGAGCCATGAGGGAAGCCCCCAGGCCACATTAAAACTATATTAAATACATTTGTATGCTTTTCTCGCATTAATCTGTCTTTTGCTAAAGGGTCCCCAGCTAGAAAAAAGGGTAAAGGGAAGAGGTAGTATTTCCTCCGATACAAATTCAAGCATATTCTAAGCGAACTAAGTAACAGGAACTAAGGTAGGAAATAGCAAATACTTATGGGGAATGCATTAGATTGTGGACTGTTTTTGGTTTTTTTAGGGGGGGCTTCTGGAAGTCAGACAGTAAAGCGTCTGTCTACAATGCAGGAGGCCCAGGTTCGATCCCTGGGTTGGGAAGATCCCCTGGAGAAGGAAATGGCAATCCACTCCAGTACTATTGCCTGGAAAATCCCATGGACAGAGAAGCCTGGTAGGCTACAGTCCATAGGGTCGCAAAGAGTCGGACATGACTGAGCGACTTCACTTTCACTTTCTGCTTAAAATCCTGTTTTCTCTTTGAAGCTGCTTTCTTTTCACTCAGAGTTTGGATGCAATTTAAAGCATTTGATGGGTCTTAGATAATTTGAGAAGTTGGGTTGGGGCAAGATCACAGGAAAGCCTCGAGTCTTCACTGTTAAGATCTAGGCATGTCAATTAAAGAGAGTAGAATGTGCCCCACAGAAACCACACTGTTGTTGGTTTTGCTTATGAAATTTTCAGTGGGCAATAGTTAACCTTATTGAACTACACACATGCAACCAACTGTTTCATTAACAGTGTTATCATTACAAATCTTTTTTGAAGGAAAAAGGACATCAGTTCAGTTCAGTTCAGTCGCTCAGTCGTGTCTGACTCTTTGTGACCCCATGAATCGCAGCATGCCAGGCCTCCCTGTCTGTCACCAACTCCCAGAGTTCACTCAAACTCATGTCCATTGAGTCAGTGATGCCATCCAGCCATCTCATCCTCTGTCGTCCCCTTCTCCTCCTGCCCCCAATCCCTCCCAGCATCAGAGTCTTTTCCAATGAGTCAACTCTTCACATGAAATGGCCAAAGTATTGGAGTTTCAGCTTTAGCATCAGTCCTTCCAATGAACACCCAGGACTGATCTCCTTTAGAATGGACTGGTCGGATCTCCTTGCAGTCCAAGGGACTCTCAAGAGTCTTCTCCAACACCACAGTTCAAAAGCATCACATCTTTGGTGCTCAGCTTTCTTCACATAAAGCCTAATAAACCAAATCACAGTTCTGCCTATGGTGAGAATTCTGTCATTTGAAGCATTCAGATTAAAAAACAAAATGTGCTTCCTAAAATGCAAACAGGAAACACCTAGTTTTTCAAGGCAGAAGCCTGGTGTGTCTATCTTTGCCTGGCAAAGGTTTAAAGCTATCCTTTTCCACTTCAACCCTCCCCACCAAAGGCAAATAAACTTATATAACTCAATTTTTAAAAATGTGCTTTAAATACTAGCTATAAAATTATGATTAAAGAATAAAAACCATTTAATAGAATATTATTGCTATACCAGATGGACTTTAAAAAGCTGTCTAGAATGAATAATTGCAGATCCTTGGTTGGGGAACTAAGATCTTACATGCTGCATGGTGTGGCATAAAAAGGGTACATGGAACCACACAAGGAATACAGCTAATATTTTATAATAACTATAAAAGGGATAGATCATTTTAAAATTGTGAATCACTATATTGTATAATAACATAAAATATTGCACTTCAATTAAAAGCTCTTGTTTTAGGAGAGTATATATTAATTTGCATTTATAATCAATATTCTAGTTTTACTTTAACCATGAAACAGAAAGATTAGCCAGAATTTTCTCTTATGCCCATTGTACATAACAGGTAAATAAATTCACAACAAATCTACAGAATCAAAAAATGTTCCACTGATGCTTCCTTGGGGAAAAAACCCAAGTTCTACTTCCCTTTAAAAGTATTCAAGGAATAGTAGACACCCTGCCCCTGAACTCAACATTCAAAAAAACAAAAATCATGGCATTCGGTCCCATCACTTCACCACAAATATATGGGAAAACAATGGAAATGGTGACAGACTTTATTTTCTTGGGCTCCAAAATCACTGCAGATAGTGACTGCAGCCATGAAATTAAAAGACGCTTACTCCTTGGAAGAAAAGCTATGACCAATTTAGATAGTCAACAAAGGTCCATCCAGTCAAAGCTATGGTTTTTCCAGTAGTCATGAATAGATGTGAGAGTTGGACCATAAAGAAAGCTGAGCGCCAAAGAACTGGAAGGACTGATGCTGAAGCTGAAACTCCAGTATCTGATGCAAAGAACTGACTCACTGGAAAAGACCCTGATGCTGGGAAAGACTGAAGGCAGGAGGAGAAGGGAAAGACAGAGGATAAGATGGTTAGATGGCATCACCAACTTGATGGACATGAGTTTGAGTAAGCTCCAGGAGTTGGTGATGGACAGGGAAGCCTGGTATGTTGCAGTCCATGGGGTGTCAAAGAGTCAGATATGACTGAGAGACTGAACTGAACTGACCCTGAAAGAATTAAATCTGTATTATTCTTTCTATAGGGCACACAGAATGATTAACGTTAATGATTAATCAAATGATTGTTAATTGTTCAATTTAAAATGCAGCATCACAAATGACTATGATTCTTAAACAAGAATTTTTATTTGCTTAACAATGTAGTAAGTTTGCCAAAAGAGGAAACCTTTAACACCATTCTACTCTGAGCACAACTGGCTTCCAGGGGGAAAAAACAAAACATGCTTCCTCTTCAACTCTGAAAGCAAAGGGTAAATCATGTTACTTTGTATCAAAAATAATTCTACTTTCTCCCCCAAAATCAATATATTATACAAAATTTCAACTTTTCAATAATTCTAAAGAATTTATATTGCTCAAATTAACCCAAAGCATCTAAATGTAGATCATTTTTGGACTAGGATGTGTCTGTGATCAGTAATTCCCTATTAAGCAGACGAAGGTAGCATTGGTGGAGAATGTCTATAGCTGAAAATACTTATTGATCATGTGTTATCTTACAGCCCAACTCCATCAGTATCCACTCAGCAGGATGAGGGGTACAGACAAGTGCCCTAAGATCTGCAAGAATGAAATCTGGGCTTTTGCTACTGCAGTGGAAGAAATTCCCAGGGCTTTGAGAAGTTGCGGTGTTTCAAAGAAGATTCAAAGTTGATAAATCACAAGTCTAATAAAATAAAAACAGTTAAATAGTAATAACCTTTCATTACTATGGGGAATTTCTGGAGCTCAGTGGAAAAGAATCCACCTGCAATGTAGGAGATGTGGGTTCTATCCCTGGATTGGGAAGACCCCATGGGGAAACAAATGGCAACCCACTCCAGTATTCTTGCCTGGGAGATCCCAGGGACAGAGGAGCCTGGCAGGCTACAGTCCATAAGGTCTCAAAAGTTGGATACAACTGAAGCAACTAAACCACTGCTGCTGCTGCTGCTAAGTCTCTTCAGCCGTGTCCGACTCTGTGCGACCCCATAGACAGCAGCCCACTAGGCTCTCCCATCCCTGGGATTCTCCAGGCAAGAACACTGGAGCGGGTTGCCATTTCCTTTTCCAATGCATGAAAGTGAAAAGTGAACGTGAAGTTGCTCATTCGTGTCTGACTCTTGGCAACCCCATGGACTGTAGCCTCCCAGGCTCCTCCGTCCATGGGATTTTCCAGGCAGGAGTACTGGAGTGGGTGCCATCGCCTTCTCCACTACTACCTTCATTACTATGATACAACAGACGCACCAGCACTTGCACACACACTGATAAGGCTCCATACCCCATATATCCAGTATTGGCATCATTCTCTTATTTATTCAATTTTTCTTGCAGACTTATGTATCAGTGTCACAGGAAACTTTTAAAACAGACAGGTGTCTGGATACCCCATCCAGAATTGCTGGATCTTACTCTCTTGGGAAAGAAGGGCCCTGATATAAGTATTTTTCTTAAGCTCCTGAAATGGTTCAACAAAATCACTTTCACATTAGCATTTGGGAATGACCACATAAGATCCTTCATCCTAAGAATCATATCTCCAGTTATACTATAGTTTTTGGTTTAAGAAAATTATTAAGAGACAACATATACTAATCGGATTTGAGGGAGAAATAAAACAATACTTCCAAACATAGAAAATTTGAAAACATGTAAAATTTGTTTAAAAAAAGAAAATGTGTGTATTGATATGCATAGACTATCTCTTGAGAATGCCAGAAAAATGTTGTTAATATTCAGTGACTCTCAGGAAGGGAATTTAGCTGAAGAACAGGGGCAGAAGGTAAATTTTCACTACTGTATTCTTTTGCACTTTTATAAATTTTGAGCCATGTTAATATATTGGAAAAGACCCTGATGCTGGGAAAAATTGAGGGCAAGAGGAGAAGCAGGCAACAGAGAATGAGATGGCTGGATGGTATCACTGACTTAATTGACATGAGTCTGAGCAAACTCAGGGAGACTGTGATGGACAGAGAAGTCTGGTGTGCTGCAGTTCGTGGGGCTGCAAAGAGTCGGACACAACTTAGCGACTGAACAGCAACAATATATTACCTATTAAAAGTAAATTAAAAGATAATTTAGAATACAGTTCACCCTTGAATGACATGAGTTTGAACTTCACAGGTCCATTTACATGCAGATTTTTTTCAACAGTAAATACTTTGCATCCTTGGATGTGGAGTCACAAATAGGGAGAAACCACAGATATGAAGAAACTGTTCTTTCTACCAACCTTTGCTTTCAAAATCCTACCAGCCCTTAAAAATCTTCTCAAAGAGGAATAGATTGGGAGTTTGGGATTGACATCTATATATCTATTTTAAATATAGCAGTGTGTATCAGAGAAAACCATAATCCAAAAGGATACATGCATCCCAATGTTCATTACAGCAATATTTACAATAGCCAAGACATGGAAGGAACCTAAATGTCCATCAACAAAGGAATAAAGAAGATGTGGTACACATATACAATGGAACATCACTCAGCTGTAAAAAAGAATAAAACAATGCCATTTGCAGTAACATGGATAGACCTAGAGGCTATCATGTTAAGTGAAGTAAGTCAGAGAAGGACAAGTATCATGTGATATCACTCATATGTGGAATCTAATTTAAAAAAGATACAAACGAACTTATTTACAAAATAAAAGCACACTTAGAGATATCAAAAACAACCTTATGGTTACCAAAGGGCAAAGATGGGGAGAAGGGATAAATAATCAACAAGGACCTAGTATTAGCACAAGGAACTCTACCCAATATTCTGTGATAACCTATAAGAAAAAAGAATCTTAAAAAGAATAAATATATGTACGTGTATAACTGAATCACTTTGTTGTACACCTGAAACTAACTCAACACTGTAAATAACTATACACCAATAAAATGAAATATTAAAAAAATAAAATAGATAACCAACAAAGACCTACTGTACAACAAAGGGAATGGTGCTCAATATTCTGTAATAATCTAAATGAGAAAAGAATTTGAAAAAGCATAGATACATATATGTGTGTAACTGAAGCACTTTGCTGTACACCTGAGACTAATACAACATTGTTCATCAACTATGCACCAATATAAAATTTAAGAAAATTTTTAAGTCTCCTCAGATTCTACCTCCTCCATATAGTCCCTTTTAATCTCTGTACTTTGCCCACTACTCATCTATTAATCAGATGAGCATTAATTAGCCTTCATTTGGGAATATAAATTAATATATCTGCCTTTCTTTTTTAAGCGAACATATCTGAACTCATTAAGTCCAAAGGAGTGGTATTCTTCAAAGTCATCACTTTCCTTTTAGCTCATCATAAAATTACTGAGCACCTACTATGTGCAAGGCTCTATGCCAGGTTCCAAGGACCCCAAAATAAAACTGAGTCATTCACCGTCAATGATGTCCACAGCACCATTCAAATTCTTTTGGAATTGCTCTTTGGATCTGGCAGTAAGTAATACATCACAACCAATCTCACTTCTCTACAGGTAGCTTGTGTCTCCTGCACTGGCACGCAGATTCTTTACCACTGAGCCACCAGGGAAGCCCTGCTCAATGTATGCCTGTTGACTAATTAACATATATAAAATGCAATACAGCCATTTCTCCCTCACAATTATTCTATGAGACTCTGCGTGAAATTGCAAGGTTGCCCCATCCCATCCCTCCCTCCTCACCTACACTGACCTGGAGCTGTATTTCTTGAGGATGGTGTCCAAAAGGCCAACAAGCTCTTCAGCATTGATGAACTTCTGTGTGCTGAGAGTGTACATCTTCTCATAGAAGTCTGCGATCTCCGTGCGAGCCTGAACAAAGAAGCAGAGCTGCTCTGACAGGTGGGAAAGGAGCTCTTCCACGTGCGGAGCGGTCCCTCCGAAGGCACCACGGCCAGTCACCACCTTCTTCAGCTCGTTGTGCAGGGAAGTATAGATGGTGCGAATGGAATCCTTCCTGCTGAAGAAAGACTGGCCCCCTGGAAGGCAAATGACGGAAGCAGGTAAGGAAGAGAAACCAGACCCACAGAATGCTTGCCAGCATCCAGAAGGAAACAATCCAAACCACTGAGCTCAATGATTTTTCATCTACCGTATTCTCTGACTTCTACATATTTTGTGATTCGTAATTTCACTGGAGAGTAAGTTAAGCGGATGCCTGGTATCACTCATTTGTGTAGCAATGGACCTGTGTATGATTTTCCTGTTGCCTTGTTGTTTAGCCGCTAAGTCATGTTTGACTCTTGCAACCCCAAGGACTGTAGCCCATCAGACTCCTCTGTCTACGGGATTCTCCAGGCAGGAATGGGCTTCCCTGGTGGTATTCCAGGCAAGAATACTGGTGTGAGTTGCCATTTGCTTCTCCAGGGGATCTTCCCGACCCAGGGATCAAACCGACGTCTCCTGCATTGGCAGTTAGACTACCACTGAGTTTTCCTTACCCACGTGCCAACCCCACTTCAATGAAGGATTCAGATCTAATTCAGAGGATAGTTAACTTGGCAAGTGACATGAACCTGGTTCTAAAGAGCCCTCCTTCCACATTTAGGAATTTAAAACAAAAGAGAATACCCAATTATGAGACATTGTTGTTATTCCTGGTATATCAGAAAACTTCATCTTGGCTTTGGAGTTTTATTTTTCTTTTAAGCTATACTAGAAAATGGAAAACACAGCCTACTGGGATCCCAGGAGAAAAAAAGGAAACGTTAGTGTTCTTAGCAAGGTTGACACTATAGGTTACAGCACAATAAGTACCACATTGTGAATTATTAAGAGTAAGAAGCAATTATAAATAACTGCTGCTATTAACTCTGGGGTTCCAAAGGAAATCAGCAAGAAGTAAGGCCAAATACATTCTTTATAACAGTCGAAAAAGTTCAAATGGCATATACATCATTTCTTTACTTCTGTATGAATACATGAAAAACTATATTTCTGGGGCCAGTTTCATAGATGTTGTCTTAAGCAATTCTGGACCCCAACAAAGGCTCAGAGGCAAGACATTAGGAGAACAAAAAGAAACAGAACAGGTTTAAAACAGGAAGTCTTAGGAATATTAAAAATCTCAGAGACAAAGGACAGTTTAAATTCTCTGCTGATAATTTACAGAAAGCTTTAATGAATGAGTTAGTATTCTAAACATACCAGTTAGGAGGGAAAGTTACATATCAAGACTTTTGTAAAATTTTCTCTTAATGAATGAAACATTTCACAATTCATTGCCCAGTTTGTATTTCAAGAAAGGATTCTTATATCCCTTACTACTATGGCAACCACCTTGCCCCGGTCTATCTGTGACTGTCCAGGTTTTAGTACTAAAAATCTAGCTTCTCAGGAAATCCTTAGTGCCATGTCCTGAAAACCCCCTCAACTTTGAGCAAACCTATGCTGATGGTCAGGCTTCCCTGATAGCTCAGTTGGTAAAGAATCTGTCTGCAATGCAAGAAACCCTGGTTCGATTCCTGGGTCAGGAAGATCCGCTGGAGAAGGTACAGGCCACACACCCCAGTATTCTTGGGTGTCCCTTGTGGTTCAGCTGGTAAAGAGTCCCTCCACAATGCGGGTGACCTGCGTTCGACCCCTGGGTTGGGAAGATCCCCTGGAGAAGGGAAAAGCTACCCACTCCAGTATTCTGGCCTGGAGAATTCCATGGACTATATAGTCCATGGGGTCGCAGAGAGTCGGACACGACTGAGCAACTGAGCGACTTTCACTTTCCTCCCATTTCTAACTGATGTAAGAAGCTCTCCCAATAAACACATGAAAGATGCTCAACATCGCTCATTATCAGAGAAATGCAAATCAAAATCTCAGTGAGGTATCACCTCACACCATTCTGAACAGCCATTATTAAGAAATCTATAGACAACAAATGCTGGAGAGTATGTGGAGAAAAGGGAACCCTCTTGCACAGTTGGTGAGAATGTAAATTGATACAGCCACTATGGAGAACCATAGGGAGACTTCTTAAAACACTAGGAATAAAACTACCATACAACCCAGCAATCCCACTACTGGGCACAGACCCTTAGAAAACCATAATTCAAAAACACACATGCACCCCAGCATTCACTGCAGCACTATTTACAATAGTTATGACATGGAAGCAACCCTAGATATCCATCAACAGATGAATGGATAAAGAAGTTGTGGTACATATGTACAATGAAATGCTGTGTGTGTGTGTGTTGTGTTAAGTTGCTCCAGTCATGGCTGACTCTTTGCGACCCTATGGACTAAAACCTGCCAGGCTCCCCTGTCATTGGGATTTTCCAGGCAAGAATACTGGAGTGGGTTGCCATTTCCTTCTCCAGGGGATCTTGCCCACCCAGGGATCAAACCCACGTCTCTTAAATTCTTTATCACTAGCACTACCTGGGAAGCCCATAAAAAGGAATGAATTTGAGTCAGGTGAACTAAGATGGATGAATCTATAGTCTGTAATACAGACTGAAGTAAGTTTGAAAGAGAGAACCAAATATTGTGTGGGTGCTAAGTCATTTCAGTCGTGTCTGACTCTGTGACCAAATGGACCATAGCCTGCCAGACTCCTCTGTCTATTCGATGCTCCAGGCAAAAATACTGGAGTGGGTTGCCATGCTCTCCTCCAGGGGATCTTCCCAACCCAGGGATCAAACTCTCATCTCTTGTTTCCTACATTGGTAGGTGTGTTCTATACCACTAGTGCTGCCTAGGGAGCCCCAAATATCATATATTAACACATAAGTATGGAATCTAGAAAAACAGTACTGATGAACCTACTTGCAGGGCAGTAATTGAGACAAAGACATAGAGAACAAACCTGTGGACACAGCAAAGGAGAGGGTGGGACGAATTGAGAAAGTAGCATAGTAAAATAGAAAGCTGTGGGAAGCTGCTGTATCACACAGGGAGCTCAGCCTGGTGCTCCAAGACAATCTTGAGGGGTGGGATGGGGGCTGTGGTGGGAGGGAGGTTCAAGTGGGAGAGGACATACGTATACATATGACTGATTCATGTTGTTGTGTGGCAGAAACAAACACAACATTGTAAAGCAATTATCTTCCAATTAAAAACAAAAGAAGCTCTCAAAACTAGAGTCAGGCTTCTGCAACTCTGTGGTCAATTGGGAGCTTCAAGTACTGGAAAAAGAACAGCTAGCTACTTGATAGATAACTGGGTTACCTAGGGGGTGTGGAAGGGCTTCCCTGGTGGCTCAGATGGTAAAGAATCCACCTGCAGTGCAGGAGGCCTGGATTCGATCCTTCGGACAGGAAGATCCCCTGAAGAAGGGAACAGCACCCACTCCTTCTTGCCTGGAGAATTCCATGGACAGAGGAGCCTGGCGGGCTACAGTCCATGGGGTCGCAAAGAGTTGGACACAACTGAGCAACTAAACATGCACACATGCATTTGATGTGGAAACACCACATAAAGAATAGCTTTTAAAGCTTATCAATAAACATACACTACTAGTATGTGAAATCAAGCTAACTGACACTTTAAGGAAGGGAAAGACCACCAATTCATTTCTTTTAAATGGGTCTTTTTTCTCAAAGCTCTCTCAGGAGCACAAGCCTATCTGGTGACTGTCCTGCTAAGGAATGGGAAGCCCAGGTGGCTCAGTGGTAAAGAATCCACCTGCCAATGCAGGAGACTCTCGGGTTCAATCCCTGGGTGGGGAAGATCCCTTAGAGAAAGAAACCCGCTCCAGTATTCTTGCCTGGAACATTCCATGGACAGGGGACCCTGGCAGGCTACAGTTTAGGGGGTTGCAAAGAGTCAGACCTGACAAGCACATACACACACACACACAGAGACTGGAATATCCAATGGGGAGTGGCCTTTCTTCATGCTGGGAAACAAGGAACCAGAGACACGAGACTTCTTTCTTGTCTCAGTTTTTTGAATTTACAAAATACAATTATTTTGAATTATTTCTAGAAGTCTATTTTCATGAAGCTCATTATTTTTCAAGATTTCAACAGTCTATCTCATGTCATGAAATTTCAAGTAGCAAGTATATTAAAGGAGCATGCAAAATTTCTAAGCATATTTTGATCCACAATTTCTTGCTAATGATAATCTTTAAACATCAGTTCTCAAGGTAAGTCATTTTCTACCATGGTAACTTCCAGCAACCATGTCGAGGAAACTCTCCAACAACAAAACAAAGGGGAGAAAAGTATGACCTTCTAAAGTCCTCCACAAGTGATAGCAATAGAGTGAAAGGGGCAAAGTAGGGAATTAAAAAGTTAAAACCACTAGGCGATTATAAGTGGAAAAATATGGGAGACCCTTGTAAGTTACTGATTATTCAAAAAAGCAGGTTTGCTTAAACACAAAACCAAGCAGGCTTGCTTAGTAACAAAACCATGCTGCAGAAGCATGAGACAAGCCCCCAAACAATAAAACAATGGAGGCATGAGCCTCACAGATTGCCCAGTGAGCTCAGTAAGTTAATGATCACCACTTTGACACACTCTCTGACACATAAAAAACAATGATTTGTGGACCTAGCTTGACCATGTTTGGACAAGAAAACTCCCCTGCCCAACCTGGAGAAGGAGCCGATGATGGAAGCATGACGTCTACTCAAGGAAGACTAGGGAGTTCTTCTCCTTGCTACTTTTCCTTTGATTATAAAACTATAGCTAAGTTCACAAGGGGCAGCTTTTCTCACCCACCCGCTTGTAAGCCTCACAACAGTCCTATTCTTATAAATCACTTCTCATCTCTCACTTTGATCTCATTGAGTCCTCCGTGCTGAGACATAAAGCACTATGGTACGAGAACTCTTTGGAGACCCTGCAAATGACACCAGTTGGTTTTGTTTTCACAGGTATTGAGTCACCATACTTTCTTTTCCCAAATAAGTATATTCTCCCCTCAGAGTATGGAGAAGGCTATAAGATAAGTACTTGCCCCAGAGTTCTCCAACTGACCAAAACAGGAACAGAAGGCTCCCTGTCAGTTCTGTCCTTTGTCTAAAGTCCCATCCTTTCATTCATAATCAGGATTCACGGCTAAGGCCTCCAATAAACAGTCACAAAAGTAGGGTTAAAAAGACTCACTTTTTAAAACCATGCTTTCTATATGTTCAAAAGGTACAGATAAACTTTTTGTTTTGCTTTTTAAAGAAACCCAGATAAGTATTCTAAACAGCAAAGTAGTTGAAGAACAAGGGACTGTGTTAAGTGGCAACACAAAAATTTTCCCAAGTTTTTAAGAAAATGGGAGCATCAACTCAATAATCAAGAAGTCATATTGTAAGC
The DNA here is from genome assembly GCF_001704415.2 of Capra hircus. Taxonomy (NCBI): domain Eukaryota; kingdom Metazoa; phylum Chordata; class Mammalia; order Artiodactyla; family Bovidae; genus Capra; species Capra hircus. Next base: position 48,837,014 of record NC_030812.1, on the reverse strand, counting down.
ACGTTGATACCACAAACATTCCCATACCGAAAAACCATAAGGTATTTGCAGAGTTAAAACTTTACATCTCGAACCTACATTTACTGTATATGGGAATAAGTTATGAGGCATTAAACATGCCATTTTCAGAACATTTATTCTGAAATGACAGATCAGCTGGGAGCCTCAATAGCCCTGAGGATGTTTCATAGTGTAAATTGCTCTGTGGATCAATTTCAAAGCACAGCCCTCAGGCTCAGCCATGCAAGCTGGGGTCCTTGTAGAACTAATCACTTTACATAATAAGAGCCACTTCACAGAATCCAAGTCAAAGACAGTGATGGCCTCGCGCATGTTCTTATGCACATCAGGCACATAAAGCCAGGCACATACAATGTAAACTAGAGTAGATTTCTTTCCCTTTTTTTTTTTTTAGAAATCTACTTTAGACTGGATTTCTTAACTGAGGTCTATACACAGGACATGACTGAAGCGACTTAGCAGCAGCAGCAGCAGCATACATAGGCTATGGGTTCCCCAAGTAGTTCAGCGGGTAAAGAATCTGCTTGAAGATATGGTTTCAGTCTCTGAGTCAGAGTGGCAACCCACTCCAGTATTCTTGCCTGGGAAATCTCATGGACAGAGGAGCCTAGCAAGCTAGTGTCCATGAGATAGAAAGAGTTGGACGTGATTCAGCAACTAACGGAGAAGGCAATGGCACCCCACTCCAGTACTCTTGCCTGGAAAATCCCATGGATGGAGGAGCCTGGTGGGCTACAGTCCATGGGGCCACTAAGAGTCAGACATGACTGAGCAACTTCACTTTCACTTTTCACTTTCCTGCATTGGAGAAGGAAATGGCAACCCACTCCAGTGTTCTTGCCTGGAGAATCCCAGGGACAGCAGAGCCTAGTGAGCTGCCGTCTACGGGGTCACACAGAGTCGGACACGACTGAAGCGACTTAGCAGCAGCAGCAGCAACTAAACAATAACAACAACATACATAGGCTTTAGGAAATCCGACTGAATATTTTCAGGTTATATGCAAAATTGTATTACACATATATTTTTCTGGGGAGTGAGGGCACAGGTTACCAAATTCTCATAGGTGAGCTAAAAGAAAACACCTAAGAAACGTGACCCTGGGATCAGTTACCAATCTTCATGAGGCAGGGGAATCTAAAAACACCAAAACTGCCAGAAAATTACCCACCATCAATTTTATAGCCAGGATCGTCTCCATTTTCATATATACATAATAATATGTAAATTACATAATACATAGTATGTAAATTACAATATAGCTACAATTTTTTATAAGTCATATGGTTACAAACACAATCTGACAGTTCAAAGGTAGGTATTCTGGTACAGGCTCTGTCACCTACTCACACAGCTTAACACACACACACAATTTGCCAGTCCGTAGAAAGGGAATTACAATAATGCAACAGCAATTGTAAATTTATGGAAAGTGCCATTGTAGGAAAGGAGGAAAAAATACAGAAGGTGAAACTACCTGACTAATTCTTGCCAACAAGTCCGCACACTAAATAACAAGATACTGTTTGAAAAGCTAAAGCAAAGATCTCAGAAAGTCCTGCCCCTTGGGTGTTTACAGAAAGCAAGATATACAGGGTCACCTTCTGGCAATATAAGGAAAGTGGGGGAAAAAAACTCAAACTGGAATCTGCACACAGTTGTAGTCTTCTATTTTACATTGTACATATGTCCTTCATTCATACCAGACCCTGTGCCTCTGATATTAAAGAGTCTAAAACAGGCCAAAGCACTAAAAAGACTTTTAAAAACTCTGGAATTCATAATATCGGTAATTATTAGTAGTAATACTTTATATGTATAGCCTTTGGCTTTCACATATATTATTTCTTTCTGTTCTACTCATATTGTTTGTTTCTACTAGTGAAAATCAGCTGAATCAGCTCCTGCATTTGATTTTCAGGGGCAAGATTTATCGTGGGATGATAAGCGTGTTTACCATTTTCTCTGTAAGACCCCTCTTGTTAGAGTTAGGCATATTTCTTGCCTTTCCTGTCCAGTATTTTTTTTTTTCTTCATTCATTAAATGTTTATTGAGGGTCTACGAAGACGGGGTAGGACTCCATCTGTAATTCTCTCGGCCTTAGCCTTAAGAGGCCAGACAATAGTGTTTATTAATTCTAACTAGGTTGTACTGCCAAGTTTTGCTCCTCTCGCCGCAGTGTCACTGGTTAGAGAGCGAGTTTGCGTAACTTCTCATTTATGGCACCAATCCATGCATGAGAAAAATGGATACAGCCATCCTTTCGGAGCACAGCCCTGCAAAGAACATCCACCCAGTTGGCCAATCTAACTGCCGCGCAGGCCCGTGGGCGGGGTTTGTGGAAGCCGAAGGAAGGAAGGGATCGGTGGGAGGAGACCTGGGAGTGCAGAGTTGAGCCAGCGGCTACGAGTGACAGAGACTGGGAACCCAAGCCACTGCCGATCGGGGAATATACTCCCTTTCCTTCCTCCTCCAGGGGCACCGGGGGGCGGGGCGGAGGTACCTAGTTTCTGCCCCAAGTAGGTGAGGCTGTGATAGACCTTCTCGGCCGCAGCCAGGTGGGCCAATGCCGCCAGCAGCGACAGCCAGCTGCCCCCCGCGCTCTTGTTGGCCTCTCGTTCCTTCTCCACATTGTCCTTGGCCTTGTCGTAAGAGAAGATACCCAGATGAGAGAAGAACGTCTCCAGCACCGCCTGTTCCACCGGGACCGGGGCGGCCAGCGGGATAGACTCCCCCATGCGAGCTGCGCTCCAGCTCCACCCACGTGGCTCGCCTCTCCTTCGCACTTCCGGGTTCTCAGGGAACGTGCGCACGAGCGTACGTGCGCGTAACCGCCACAAGCGGCGGGCTCGTGAGCGCGCTGCTGCCTGGACCGAGCCTGAGCCTCAGAGAGGACGAGGATAAGAGTTTAGGCGAGAGACGGGTAACCGCCCATCAGCTCCTGAGCCGCTTCGGCGCTTCCGTTCCCGCAGCTCTGACTATTCGGACCCTCAGGGCAGAGCGCTAGGCGGCCAACTCGCTGCTCCGTGGAGCTGACGTTCAGAGGTGAGCTGAGAGGCCCCTCCCTGTGAGACTGCGTCTGTGCTGATGACGTCACGTTTACTTGACGTCAGTAGTTCTTGTGCTAACATGTGGCCTGGGCTCCACCGAGCCTGAGGCGCAGGGCTAGGAATTGAGACTGCGGCCTGGAAGTGTGCTGGCTGTCACAACAAGGACTCTGTAGTCATTGCTTTCAAACCAACCCTAGTAAGTGGTTTATAGAAGCCTCACGTGGGTAAAAGTTTACTTATTTTCCTCATGTCTGATTTTCACACAATCACACGAGTTAATTCTCGCCTCTGTGGGGTTCTAGTCATCTCAAGTTCGTGCTAACGAAAGGGCTTCCGAGCAGAGCTGCTCCTGGGCTTGGCCATACTTCATTAGGCTTCCGTAAAAAGTTCTCAGAATGAAGTCTGCCTTAATGTAACTTTTGTTAAAGAATCTGGATTGATCCACTTTGCCATTCAGGTTAACTGCAAATTTTTCTGACATTTAAGAAACTCCATAACCCAGCTCATGTGTATGTCCCCTGCTTGAGACACTACCCACGGCTCACTTAGCTTTTACTTTTCTCTTTCCTTGTACGTACTTATTTTATTTATTTTATACTATTTAGTTATGTTGTGTTTAGTCACATAAATTTACATGTCTTTTTCCTCTACGAAGTGGTGATTTCCCTAAAGCAGAATCTCGGGTTCACTAACTTTTATAATCTTTTCATCATGGACGGCACAATGATGTTCCTTAGTCAAATGAGGGACTTGCCTGTTTTCATTTTGTTGGCCAAATGTTCCGCCATTGTTACCTTTTAATATAACAAATCCCATAATTTGATTTTAATGAATATATAGTGTATCTGTGGCTTGCTCTCAAGAATATAATTGAGAAAGATCAACTCTGTTAACTGATTCAAAGCAGAATTTTATATGTTATAAAGGTAAAAAGGGAGGCAGCAGTGGTGTCTTTTTGGAAGAATCAAGGCTTCCTGGAAGACAATGTGATGGTTCTAAATGAATGAGTAGAAAAGTAAGTAAAAAAAAAAAAAAAAGTAGTATTAGCCCAAAAACCGACAGACAGTGAAAAACAGTTTTAAAGCTCATAAACATACTCAAGATAGGTAAGAATTCTTTAGGTAGTAAAGGTAGCATCATAGATGAGTGGGGAAAGGAAAATTAATAGTGAAGGAGACTTGATTATGGGGAAGAAAAAAAAGCTTTCCCCGTGTATCCTACAACAAAAAATAATTGCATATGTAAAAAACAAAATCGTAAACAAACTAGAAAGAAATACAAGTGAAAATTTAATTGATCTAGAAATAGAAGAACATAATTAGGAAAGAATTGGAAGAAATTACAATTACAAGAAGGGATTGAATTGTTTGTAAAAATTTCAAGAAAACACAATACCATCCTGGGGAAAGATCTTTGTAACTGTATGTCAGGCAGAGATCTGATGTGCTTAACATATCAAGATCTAGTCATCAGAGAAATGCAGATTATTATATTTTTCACCTACCAGATTTTGTAAAAATCTTTTTTTCTGTGCTGGTAAACATGCAGGGACTCTGTTCTTATACCTTACAGATGGGAATGTAACTCAGTATGACCTTCCTGGAAAACATTTGGCAATATATATTAAGGTTATATGTTAGTCGCTCAGTCGTGTCCAGCTCTTTGTGACCCCATGGGCTGTAGCCTGCCACGTTCCTCTGTCCATGGAATTCTTCAGGCAAGAATACTGGAGTGGGATGCCATTTCCTTCTCCAATATATTAAGGTTAAATGAGAGTATATGCACAGTGTCTAAAACACTAAGACATAACAAGTGGTGCTGGGAAAACTGGTCGACCACTTTCTAACCCCATACACAAAAATAAACTCAAAATGAATTAAAGATCTAAACGTAAGACCAGAAACTATAAAAATCCTAGAGGAGAACATAGGCAAAACACTCTCTGACATAAATCACAGAAGGATCCTCTATGATCCACCTCCCAGAATACTGGAAATAAAAGCAAAAATAAACAAATGGGATCTAATTAAAAGCTTCTGCACAACAAAGGAAACTATAAGCAAGTTGAAAAGACAGCCTTCTGAATGGGAGAAAATAATAGCAAATGAAGCAACTGACAAACAACTAATCTCAAAAATATACAAGCAACTTATGCAGCTCAATTCCAGAAAAATAAATGACCCAATCAAAAAATGGGCCAAAGAACTAAATAGACATTGCTCCAAAGAAGACATACGGATGGCTAACAAACACGTGAGAAGATGCTCAACATCACTCATTATCAGAGAAATTCAAATCAAAACCACAATGAGGTACCACTTCACACCAGTCAGAATGTCTGCAATCCAAAAATCTACAAGCAATAAATGCTGGAGAGGGTGTGGAGAAAAGGGAACCCTCTTACACTGTTGGTGGGAATGCAAACTAGTATAGCCACTATGGAGAACAGTGTGAAGATTCCTTTAAAAATTGGAAATAGAACTGCCTTATGACCCAGCAATCCCACTGCTGGGCATAACACACCAAGGAAACCAGAATTGAAAGAGACACGTGTACCCCAATGTTCATTGCAGCACTGTTTATAATAGCCAGGACATGGAAACAACCTAGATGTCCCTCAGCAGATGAATGGATAAGAAAGCTGTGGTACTTACACACAATGAAGTATTACTCAGCCATTAAAAAGAATACATTTGAATCAGTTCTAATGAGGTGGATGAAACTGGAGCCGATTATACAGAGTGAAGTAAGCCAGAAAGAAAAACACCAATACAGTATACTAACACATATATATGGAATTTAGAAAGATGGTAATGATAACCCTGTATGCGAGACAGCAAAAGAGACACAGATGCATACAACGGACTTTTGGACTCTGTGGGAGAGGGGGAGGGTGGGATGATTTGGGAGAATGGCATTGAAACGTATACTATGATGTAAGAAACGAATCACCAGACTATGTTCAATACAGGATACAGGATGCTTGGGGCTGGTGCACGGGGATGATCCAGAGAGATGATATGGGGTGGGAGGTGGGAGGGGGGTTCAGGATTAGGAACTCATGTACACCCGTGGCTGATTCATGTCAATGTATGGCAAAACCAATATAGTATTGTAAAGCAAAATAAAGTAAAAATTAAAAATTAAAAAAAAAACACTAAGACAGAGTAGATGCTTAATAAATATTAGTTAACACTTATTGTTACTATTGTTGCTTTATGGTTCACAACATCCAACCTTTTTATCAGCAGAGCACCTAGAATAATACCTTGAACTTATCAAATTTAATAATAGCCAATTATTTTACCTGCAAAAGAGTTTACTCATAGCCAGAGGAATTGCAATTCAGGTAATGGAAACTATGGTGGACCACAAGCAAGTCCAGAGGACATGGAAAGGCTTCCCTGGTGGCTTAGATGGTAAAGAATTTACCTGCAATTCAGGCAGCCTGGGTTTGATCCTTGGGACAGGAAGATCCCATGGAGAAGGGAATGACTACCCACTTCAGTACTCTTGCCTGGAGAATTCCATGGACAGAGGAGCCTGGCGGGCTATGGTCCACAGGGTTGCAAAGAGTTGGACACAATTGAGCGACTGAACTGAACTGAACTGAAGGGGCTGTCATAACTAAATAGTTCTTGGGAGGAAGCAGGGAGTTCAAAGTATGGCCATTGAGGCTTTTCATTGTTTGTGGTGCTACAGTCTTTGATTGACTGGGCAGTGGTTGGCCAGAAAGATGGTTTTCTTCTTCCTGCTGAATAGTAAAGTAGGCAGTACCTTCCTGTGGGAAGAGGTAAGGGTATGTCTCTTATAGTTTGGAGTAACTGATGATGTACAGCCATGAGAGCTCTTCCTATAGACATATTCTGACTCCAGCTTCAGCTGAGGTTCTTTATTTCTACAAACTTAATGGATGTTTGTTAATGTCTATTTATATTTGATTGGCTGATTCTCCTTGTCTTACAGGAATTTTGTAGGAAAAAGATACTGCATGTCACTGAGTCAGTGACATGATAGGCTATTAAAACATTGATGCTGTAAAGATACAAGTTACCTTAAAGGATCATCTGGTTCGGTCTATTAGCAAGACACTTTGGACAGTAGCAATAAATGTTTGCTGTTGACGATATGCTTGCCATCTACTGCTGCATATTAAATAACCCCAAAACTTAGTGACAAAATTTTGTTGTTGTTGTTGTTCAGTCACTAAGTTGTGTTCAACTCTATGCAATCCCATGGACTGTTGCTTCTTGACCCGCATACAGGTTTCTCAGAAGACAGGTAAGGTGGTCTGGTATTACCATCTCTTGAAGAATTTTTCACAGTTTGTTGTGATCCACATACTCAAAGGTTTTAATATAGTCAGTAAAGCAGAAGTAGATGTTTTTCTGGAATTCCCTTCTTTTCCCTATAATCCAACAAATGTTGGCAGTTTGATCTCTGGTTCCTCTGCCTTTTTTCAACCCAGCTGGTACATCTGGAAGTTCTCAGTTCACATACTGCTGAATCCTAGCTTGAAGGATTTTGAGCATTACCTTGCTAGCACTTGAAATGAGCAGTAGTTTGAACATTCTTTAGCATTGCCCTTCTTTGGGACTGGAATGAAAATTAACCTTTTCCAGTCCTGTAGCCACTGCTGAGTTTTCTAAGTTTGCTGATTTATTGAGTGCAGCACTTTAACAGTATCCTTTTTTAGGATTTGAAATAGCTCAAGTGGAATTACATCACCTCTACTAGCTTTGTTCATAGTAATGCTTTGTAAGGTCCACTTGACTTCACAGTCCAAGATATCTGTCTCTAGGTAGTGACCACAACATCATGGTTATCTGGGTCATTAATACTTTTTTGGTACAGTTCTGTGTATTCTTGCCACCTCTTCTTAATCTCCTCTGCTTCTGTTAGGTCCTTACCCTTTCTGTCCTTTATCTTGTATATCAAATAAAAGCAAAACTTAGTGACTTAAGAGAGTAAAAATCATGTATTGCCTCTCACAATTTCTGTGAGTCAGGAATTCAAGAGTGTCTCAATTGGGCATTTCTGTTTTAGTGTTTCATAAGGTTACAGTCCAGTGTTGCCTAGGATTGTGGTCATCTAAAGACTTATGAAGCTGGAGAGGCTGCTTTCAAAGTGACTGTCTTTATACGTCCACCAGGTTGTCACAAACTGTTGGCCACATGGGTCTCTCCATCGGATATCTTGAGTGTCTTGCTCACAGCATGGCCACTGGCTTGTCCTGGAGCATGTGATCAATCTGATGGACCAAAGCAAAAGCTGCACGACTTTTTATGACATAGCCTTGGAAGTCACACTCGGCAGCGTTCAAGGCCATCCCTGATTGAATTTGGGCAGACTAGGGAGGCGCACAATGGCTAGGCAGTAAGGTTCAAAGGAGGCCACCCTGGAAACTACCACAGATGCCAATCACATTTCCAGCATGGAGAATTATCTATTTTCGTGAAAATATCTAAGGGTGGAAGCTCTTAACTGATCCTTTTTATCCTTAATATTGCTTAAGAAGTTGTCCCTTAATTTCAGCCCTAATCTTTCCTGTTAAGTCTAGGAAAGACCGCTGATTTGATGCTGCTCTTTACAGAGTCTTTGAAATATCCCTACTGACAACGCCAGTGACAAAACTATTTTAGTGATAACCCATTTTGGGGGCAAAATGATATTTAAAATGGGCAAGACATTAATTCATTTATCCAAGCATTTTTTTTCATTCATTTGATAAACAGTTGATTAATTTTTGTGTGTTGTAAATACATATAAAAGAACGTATACCAAAAATAATTTTACAGTTTAATGATTATTCCAGTTGATTCCTACCCCAGTTTTTAAGTATTTCAGCTTACTTCTTTTTGCTGATTTGTTTCCTTGACTTTCACTTTTTTACTTTTCTTGATATTATACTAATATAATAGTAAAATTGTTATTGATTTAGCACTTACTATATACCACGACTTTAATGTATGACTAATCTTCCAACAGATCTTCACAGCAGGTGTAGTTATCACCATTTGATTACAGAGAATTTAAGTAATTTGTTCGAAGTACTCACAGCCAGTAACTGGCAGGGCGAGATGCAAACCAGTATCTGTCTCTCTTTTCTTTATGACATTGCTTCTGTTCTTGAGTTATCCCCTTATGCATATGCCTCCCACCTAAGAGGTAAGAGACTTCCACATTGTTACTCAGGCATTTTCAAATTGTTTCTGCAGTTATCTCCGTTTATGTGCATAGTATGGTTAAGAGGTCTGATTCAATGAGAAGTCTTTCCTAATTTACCAAGAAGAACACTTTCTCCTTAGGTTATTTACTAAAAAATGCCATACAGTTAACAATATATAGCTCGTTAGCACCTAACTTTCAATTAAATTACTTTCCCTGTTGTGTATTTTAAAAATGTGACCAATAACAGCCCCCCCTTTTTTTACACTTAATTAGCTCTTGCCGTTTTGTTTTTCTACCCATAAATATAATGATTTTGAAGTCATAAGGTAGAAATTATACAGGATAGTGAGTTGAAAAAGAAAACCAAACTTCAAGACAGAAAGCGTATTTTAAATCTGTGCTCTAAATAACCATTGCCTAGAATTGATATGGAGCCGCACTGTGCAGTATGGCAGTCACTAGCAATATGTGGCTGTTTACATTTCAATGAATTGAAACTAAATAAAATTTAAAATTTGGCTCTTCATTTGCCTTAGTTACACTTCAAATGCTTAGCAGCCACCTATGGCTAATGGCTACCATATTGGAGAGCACAAACACTGATTTTTTTTTTTTTTTTTTTTGGCTGTGACTTTCAGTGTGCAGGATCTTAGTTCCAACCAGGGATGGAAACTGTAACCCCAGCATTGGGAGCTCAGAGTCTTACCCACTGGACCACCAAGGAAGTCCCTGAAATATCTGTCATCACACAAAGTTCTGTTGAACATGCTGGAAAAAAACAATGTCATAAGAAAAAATTTCACAGATTAAAAAAAAATAAGCCAAAAGGAAAAGAACAGAAGTTCTGTTATTTTAATCATATTTCATACTTTCTTCTTGATTTTCTCCATATTTATGTTTTCTCTTTAAAATGTTATATGTATATGTACACATATATATATATATATATATCAGTTCAGTTCAGTTCCTCAATTGTGTCTGACTCTTTGTGACCCCATGGACTGCAGCACACCAGGCTTCTCTGGCCCATCACCACCTCCCGAAGCTTATTCAAACTCATGTCCGTAGAATCGGTGATGCCATCCAAACATCTCATCCTCTGTCACCCCTTCTCCTCCCACCTTCAATCTTTCCCAGTATCAGGGTGTTTTCCAATGAGTCGGTTCTCCGCATCAGGTAGCCAAAGTATTGGAGTTTCAGCTTCACCATCAGTCCTTCCAATGAACATTCAGGACTGATTTCTGTTAGGATGGACTGGTTAGATCTCCTTGCAGTCCAAGGGACTCTCAAGATTCTTCTCCAACACCACAGTTCAAAAGCATCAATTCTTCTGCGCTCAGCTTTCTTTATAGTCCAACTCTCACATCCATACATGACTACTGGAAATACCATAGCTTTGACTAGACAGACCTTTGTTGGCAAAGTAATGTCTCTGCTTTTTGAGATGTTGTCTAGGTTGGTCATAACTTTCCTTCCAAGGAGCAAGCGTCTTTTAATTTCATGGCTACAGTCACCATATGCAGTGATTTTGGAGCCCCCCAAAATAAAGTCTGACACTGTTTCCACTGTTTCCCCATCTATTTGCCATGAAGTGATGGGACCAGATGCCATGATCTTAATTTTTTGAATGTTGAGTTTTAAGCTAACATTTTTACTCTCCTCTTTCTCTCTTATCAAGAGGTTCTTCAGTTTTTCTTTGCTTTCTGTCATCAGGGTGGTGTCATCTGCATATCTGAGGTTATTGATATTTCTCCCAGCAATCTTGATTCCAGCTTGTGCTTCATGATATACTCTGTACATAAGTTAAATAAGCAGGGAGACAATATACAGCCTTGACGTACTCCTTTTCCTATTTGGAACCACTCTGTTGTTCCATGTCCAGTTCTAACTGTTGCTTCCTGACCTGCATACAGATTTCTCAAGAGGCAGGTCAGGTGGTCTGGTATGCCCATCTTTTTCAGAATTTTCCACAGTTTTTTGTGATCCACACAGTCAAAGGCTTTGGCATAGTCAATAAAGCAGAAATAGATGTTTTTCTGGAACTCTCTTGCTTTTTCCATGATCCAGCGGATGTTGGCAATTTGATCTCTGGTTCCTCTGCCTTTTCTAAAACCAGCTTGGATATCTGGAAGTTCACAGTTCACGTACTGTTGAAACCTGGCTTGGAGAATTTTGAACATTACTAGCGTGTGAGATGAGTGCAATTGCGCGGTAGTTTGAGCATTCTTTGGCATTGCCTTTCTTTGGGGTTGGAATGAAAACGGACCTTTTCCAGTCCTGTGGCCACTGCTGAGTTTTCCAAATTCGCTGGCGCATGGAGTGCAGCCCTTTCACAGCATCATCTTTTAGGATTTGAAATAGCTCCACTGGAATTCCATCACCTCCACTAGCTTTGTTTGTAGTGATGCTTCCTGAGGCCCACTTGACTTAGCATTCCAGGATGCCTGGCTCTAGGTGAATGATCACACCATCATGATTATCTGGGTCATGAAGATCTTTTTTGTACAGTTCTTCTGTGTATTCTTGCCACCTCTTCTTAATATTTTCTGCTTCTGTTAGGTCCATACCGTTTCTGTCCTTTATTGTGCTCATCTTTGCATGAAATGTTCCCTTGGTATCTCTGATTTTCTTGAAGAGATCTCTAGTCTTTCCCATTCTGTTGTTTTCCTCTATTTCTTTGCATTGATCGCTGAGGAAGGCTTTCTTACCTCTCCTTGCTGTTCTCTGGAACTCTGCATTCAAATGGGTATATCTTTCATTTTTTCCTTTGCCTTTAGCTTCTCTTCTTTTCTTAGCTATTCACACACAAGAAATAATTACAGCTAAATTTATTGCTAATTGCTAAGTCACTTCAGTCGTGTCCGACTCTGTGCGACCCCATAGACGGCGGCCCACCAGGCTCCCCCGTCCCTGGGATTCTCCAGGCCAGAACACTGGAGTGGGTTGCAGTTTCCTTCTCCAGTCCATGAAAGCGAAAGGTTAAAATGAAGTCACTCAGTCATGTACGACTTAGCAACCCCATGGACTGCAGCCTACCAGGCTCCTCCATCCATGGGATTTTCCAGGCAAGAGTACTGTAGTGGGGTGGAACTGTACTAAGTGCCTTCTGTGTATTAACTCATTTAATCCTTAGAACAATGTTATATTCATTATGGAAAATATTTTTAAAAGAGAAAACCAACCTTAATCCGCAAACTCAGAGGTAATCGCTGTTGACATTTCTGGTGGACACTGTGGTATGCTGCCTGGAGCTCAGGATACAGCTGCCAGGAATCTTGGCTGCTGATGACTCACATGTGAGTTGTTCTCCAGAATTACCTTCCGTGAAAGCAGCTGCCTCACACTAGGTTACATCCCCTCCCTGGAGACAGCTCACATCCCATGACTGGTCACTTGTAAAGGTACAAGGCACAGTCCCTCAAAGATAAATAGTTGCTTTTTTTTTTTTGAAAAAGGGGGGTTCAATGTGGGCTAGATCCCTGGTGGGAGATCCTGCATGCTGCAGCTAAGACCCAATGCAGCCAAATAAATTTTTAAGAAAGGTACAAGGGACAGTCTGAGACATGCAGGTTGAGAACTCACTTCGTACACAAAGCTCGGTGCCTTCTGCCCTGTGGTTTACCCTCTCCCGCGGCCCAGTCCTGCCTCCCCTAAAGGCGCTGCCTCTCAGAGTATTCTGTGCTAAACCACCTGCATGCAAATCTCTGCCCCAGAGTCACTTTCCTGAAAAACGCAACCTCAATCAACATTTCAGAGGATCAGTTCCAGCTTTTTTATTTTTGCATATATTTATGTAACTTTAAAAAACTTATCCAAACATAGGCCACCCCAACAACTTTGATGTTTTCTCATCTATTGTTTTGTATGTTAACTTTTAGTTGATAACATTTTATGAATCATTTTGCATGCCACTAAGTATTTTTTTATACCACAGTTTGTAACAGCTCCTCGGGATTCATGTAATACATTATACTCAGTCTTACATTCTTGAATATTTTGGTGTTTCCTGGTTTTCACTGTGGCAAACCCTGTAACTTAGACCAACATTCATCCCCAACTTCTCTCTCACTTGCCTGCCTATGGGATGGGAAAACCAAATATTCCCATGTATTTTGTTTTCCTAACCTTGCTAGGAGTGGTGTAAATTCCAGCCTTCGAGAAGTCAGCTGAAGATTTCTGAAGTTGTAGGGAAGTTCCAGGAAACCTTTTGCCTTCCAAATAAAATTGCACAGCCAAAAATGATTTCATCTCTTCCCTGTTCTCTCTGCTTGGTAAGGAATAAGATGTCTGGAGCTATGGTAGCCATCTTTCATCCATGAGTGAAAAGTCAAGAAAATGAAGGGCTTCTGGCCTTAAGATCATTGAACATTTAAACCAAGGGACTTCCCCAATGCAAGGGATGTCGGTTCAATCCCTGGTTGGAGATCTTGCATACTGCAAATAAGACCCGATGCAGCCAAAATAAATTCTTTTAAAAAGCAACCACTTATCTCTGGATTTCTCATTATGATGAGGAAAAAAACTATATTTTTTAAAATGTGCTTATGTTTGGATTTTCTGTTACTTATAGCTGAAATAATTTATAAATGTCACTGTCCTTGATGTTCGTGATTATAAGTAATACAGTGATAAACACTTGAATAGCAATGGTTTAACATAAAAGTCAAGGGAGAAGAATCAGGATCCTTCTCTTCCAGTGTTTCTTCTTTTTGACCTTGTGCAGCTCTGTCCTTAATCATCCTGTTTTCCTTTTCTTGTGGGGACCAGAAAAATAAGGCATGTAAGGCTTCCTAAAGTCTTTCAAAAGGCAGTAGTAGTTAGAAAAGGAAATAGACCTTTTATAGATCATAATCATATCTCTTCAAATAGGATATTTTAGCAAAGGCAGCATGCCATTGAGTTGATACCCACTACTGCAGAATCAGCAAGAGTCTTTTGGAGCAGGTGTTGCATGAACTGGGTAGCATTAAGTAATGTATTAATTTTCTCTGTGCTGTGCTTAGTTGTTCAGTCATGTCCAACTCTTTGCGACCCCGTGGGCTGTAGCCCGTCATGCTCCTCTGTCTATGGGGATTCTCCAGGCAAGAATACTGGAGTGGGTTGCCATGCCCTCCTTCAGCGGATCTTCCCAACCCAGGAATCAATCCCAGGTCTCCCGGATTGTAGGTAGATTCTTTACCATCTGAGCCTTGCTGCTGCTGCTGCTAAGTTGCTTCAGTCATGTCCGACTCTGTGCAACCCCATAGACGGCAGCCCATCAGGCTCCCCATCCCTGGGATTCTCCAGGCCAGAACACTGGAGTGGGTTGCCATTTCCTTCTCCAATGCATGAAAGTGAAAAGTGAAAGTGAAGTCGCTCAGTCGTGTCCGACTCCTAGTGACCCCAGGGACTGCAGCCTACCAGGCTCTTCCGTCCATGGGATTTTCCAGGCAAGAGTATTGGAGTGGGGTGCCATTACCTTCTTCTGAGCCATGAGGGAAGCCCAATTTTCTGTATATTTGCCTGGAAGTCATTAAGGTCTCTAAGGTTGGGATATTTTATCCTTTGAGGATAAACAGAGAATCAAAGAAGATGAACTGCACTACTGTTTGGAGTGAAAGGAGCAGTGCTAAATTACAAAGCAGATGTGAAGATTGTGTTTGAATTCAGCTTTCTAGTGGCAGGCACTTGACATTGGCAAAACCTAAATCTAGTGAGTCTACCTCTATGACTCCCACTTACCCAGTCTTAAGGCTGTTTATAATTTGACAGCCGTAGAAACCTCAGGCTGGCTGGTTTGGGCTCAAAGCATGGGGATACTTTACAGGTCTCAGGGAATCAGTATCTAAGACCTGGGGTGTCAAAGACAGAGACGCTCTAGCTCATTCCCACTAGTGTCTTTAGGATGGAAGATGGCTCTAGATCTGGCCAGACTGCCAGCAAGTTGCTACGGACTAGACTTCCATTCATGAGCATGGACTAAAACTGGCCTGGCAAAAGCAGCAGAGTGAAAAGGCAGCCTAAGGAAATCATATATCTAATAAGGGGATAATATTCAGGATCTATAAGGAACTCTTACAACTCAACAACACCAAATAGAATCCACTTTAAAGATGGGCAAGAAGATACACAAATGGCGAAAAAGCATATAAAAAGATGCTTAACATTACTAATGATTAGAGGCATGCAAATCAAAATGGCTACCATTGAAAGCAAGCGAAGAGAAAATAACAAATGTTGGCGAGGATGTGGAGAAATTGGAACCCTTGTGCCCTGTTGGTAGGAACATAAAATGGTACAGCCCCTATGGAAAACAGTGTGCTGCTTCCTCAAAAAATTAAAATAGAATTACCATATGATCCAGTAATCCCCTTTCTAGGTATATGTCCAGAAGAACTGAAAGGCTTTCAAAGAGGCACTTACACACCCATGTTCATAACAGCATTATTCATAATAGCCAAAAGGTGGAAGCAAACCAGGTGTCTATAAATAGAGGAGTGATGAAGAAAATATGGTACATGCATACAGCAGAATATTTTTCAGCCTTAAAAAGGACGGGAGGGAGGGAGTCCTGTCACATGCTACAACATGGACTATAAGGACATTATGCTAAGTAAAATAAACCAATTGAGAAAAGATGAATATTTGATTACATTTATGTGAGGTATCTAGAATAGTTAACCTCACAGAGACAGAAAGTAGAATTGCAGTAGTTGCCAGTGGCTGGGAGAGGGGAATGGGGATTTGCTGTTTAAGGAGTATAGAGTTTCAGTTTTGCAAAATGAAAATATTCTGGAGATCGTTGCACAATAATGTGAATGTACTTAAAACTTAGGAGGGGTGGGGAAAGAAAAGTAGATCAAGATCGCAGGGTCCGGCAATGCCTAAGATACATATATACTATCTTGGTCCCTTATTTGATGACCCTTGCAAATAATATTACTCATGGCACACTGTGTATTTTTGTATTTATTTGGTGTATTTGGTGCATGAAATAGGACCCACTCATATCATGTTGCAACAGGAGATTTAATACAGGGAATCAGGAGCTTACAGAGTTACTGGAAAGTCTGAAGAGATAAAAGTGGGGCCTCCAGGAGTGCTTACTAGGACAAGGCTGCTGGGCTGGTTTACCAGGCAAGAGGCAATCTCTGCTGTAGACAGAGAGCTGGGGCATCTGGGGACACCTTTGGTGCTGTTGAGTTCAAAGACTCAACACTGTCACTGTTAACAGAGAGCCACTGCTGCTCCTGGGACTACCTCTCAGCACCCATAAAGTTAGTACCTAAACTAGTTAGTAAAGCCCAGCGTGTTCACAGCTGAGTTTACTGGCAGAAACAGAGCAGGTGGCTCCAACCTTCGATCCATCTTCCAAGTGCTTCTAATTGGCAGAAGCAGAACCCTAACTGCACGGAGATGGGGGAGGTGTGGTTTTTATTCTTCCTTAACACCTGCAGAGCGCTGAAGAATTGATGCTTTTGAACTATGGGGCTGGAGAAGACTCTTGAAAATCCCCTGGACAGCAAGGAGATCAAACCAGTCATTCCTAAAGGAAGTCAACCCTGAATACTCATTGGAAGGACTGCTGCTGAAGCTGAAGCTGGAATATTTTGGCCACCTGATGTGAAGAGCCAACTCATTGGAAAAGATCCTGATGCTGGGAAAGATTGAAAGCAAAAGAGGGCGACAGAGGATAAGATGGTTAGATGGCATCACCGATTCAATGGACATAAACTTGGGCAAACTCCAGGACGGTGAGGGACAGGGGAGCCTGGCATGCTGCAGTCCATGGGGTTGCAAACAGTTGGACATGACTTGGCGACTGAATAACAACAATGACACCTGCAGTCTCAGAAACACTAGAGGACTTCCCTGGTAGTCCAGTGGTTAGGAATCTGCCTCGTAATGAAGGGGACACAGGTTTGATCCCTGGTTGGGGAACTAAGATCCCACATGCCACAGAGCAGCTCCTGAGCCCACGTGCTCAGGAGCTCGCTTGTCACAATTAGAGAGTCTGTACCTCAACAAAAGATCCTGCGTGACCCAACTAAGACCCAACCCAGCCAAATAAATATTGAAAAGAAATACTAGAGGTTTGGCATAAATGCTGAGAGCCAGTTCAGGGCACCCACCACAACTAGATTGTGGCTTTAGGCCCCTTCCACCTCTTCTCGTCTTTGGCCAACTCCTTATTCCTTTACTTGAGAAATCTCTGACACTCCCTTCCCTACCTCCACCCGTATAGAATGGAATGCCTCTTGTGAGTTTCCCTAGGTCTTAGCTCTAGCTATGAGACCTGTGTAGTTCTCTATATCATAATAGCCCGGTTTCTTCTTCCGGGCTTCCCTGGTAGCTCAGCTGGTTAAGAATCCGCCTGCAATGCAGGAGACTCCTGTTTGATTCCTGGGTCGGAAAGATCTGCTGGAGAAGGGATAGGCTACCCACTCCAGTATTCTGGCCTGGAGAATTCCATGGACTATCCATGGGGTCGCAAAGAGTCAGACATGACTGAGTGACTTTCACTTTATTCCTCCACTAGGCTAAATGCCTTAAAGGTAGAAACTTGGTGTATTATTTGTTAAGAAAAATAAGTAATTCCAATATTATAACATCCCAAATAGCGTTTCTTTTCCTATTTTCTTTGCTCCATACTTTTGTGTGCTGATATCTACATGGTAAAAGCAAAAAAAGGTAACTTTCTGGCTTTTTGGCAGAGCAAAGAGTAGTTCCACCAATACTCTCTATATGTATCCCTATTTGACTCTCTGTGTACCTATATACGGAGAAGGCAATGGCACCCCACTCCAGTACTCTTGCCTGGAAAATCCCATGGATGGAGGAGCCTGGTGGGCTGCAGTCCAGGGGGTCGCTAAGAGTCGGACACAACTGAGCAACTTCACTTTCACTTTTCACTTTCATGCATTGGAGAAGGAAATGGCAACCCACTCCAGTATTCTTGCCTGGAGAATCTCAGGGACAGGGGAGCCTGGCAGGCTGCCGTCTATGGGGTCTCACAGAGTCGGACACGACTGAAGCGACTTAGCAGTAGCAGCAGCAGTACCTATATAGGTACAACTATACTCCAATATAATGAAAGTTGCTCAGTTGTGTCCAACTCTTTGTGACCCCATGGACTGTACAGTCCTTGAAATTCGCCAGGCCAGAATACTGGAGTGGATAGCCTTTCCCTTCTCCAGGGGATCCTCTCAACCCAGGGATTGAACCTGGGTCTCCCGCATTGCAGGTGAGTTCTTTACCAGCTGAGCCACAAGGGAAGCCCCATATTCTAATAAAAATTAATTTTTAAAAACACTTGAAGTTCTGAAATTCCAGGACTCTATGAATAAATTCTACTTTGTTTTTCATTCAGTAATTATTACTTCTGTATAGTGAAACTTTCTTCACCCTCTGAAGTCTAAGCTTCTGTGGGATTTCAATTTTGCTTCCTCACATCTTCCATGATACCTAGTCCAGTGTCCTGCATAGTAGGAAACAGGCTCTTAAGAGGTAAAAAATAAATGTATAGATTGAGATCTTTCCCAGGGGAAGTATTCATCAATTTTTCTCCTCTTTACTGTCATATGTTACTTTCTTTTGGGGGTGACATTCAAATGTAATTTGAGTATGCCTCCAAGAAATCAGTCCTCAACATTTTTGGAGATGTTTCTGTAGTCAGAGCTGAGATTCTTTTCCTTAGAGCAGGGCTGTGTTCACTGCCCAGTTGTCTATTCCTGAGACTGAATGTGAAAATGTTTCTTTTAAAAAAATTGTGTTGCATGCATATAAAATACTCTTGGCCTGTGGATAATGCCAGATATAGTAGGGAGTTCTCTATAGGGGACCAGTTTTTATTCCGCTCCCTTTTTTAGGAAATGAAGTTTAAAAAGAAAAAAAAAGGAAATAAAATTCTCTGTAAACATATAAATGACCTATGGAGAAGGCATAATGTTTCTGAAACTTTGACTTATGTCAGTAGTTCAGTCTCAATGTTACCATGAATGCAGATTAAACAAAGCCCGAAAGCATGTGAAAGGGAAAGAAAATAAGTACCTTTTAAAAAGTAATTGTATTTAGCTGCTATTTTACATTATGGCTTCCCTGGTGGCTCAGATGGTAAAGAATCTGCCTGCAGTGCAGGAGACCTGAGTTCAATCCCTGGGTCAGGAAAATCCCTTGGAGAAGGGAATGGCAACCCACTCCAGTATTCTTGCCTGGAGAATATCATGGACAGAGGCGCCTGGCGGGCTAAGTCCATGGGTTCACAAAGAGTCAGACACAACTGAGTGACTTTCACTTTGATACTACATTCTAGGGGAACAGCAAAATTCACCTCTGGGGTAAATGGAGATTTTGTTTGAGGAAAGAGAAAAAAAAAAGACCAGCCTTTGAGATTGTGAGCTAGTCTCTATGGGGATGGTTTGACAATGAGAATTTTTAAAACTTTGTTTGGAGTAATAAAATTACAGTGATTTGGACCTGTGGAACTCAGAAAAGAGATGAAGGAGAAGGAAATCTGAGCAAAATGGCAGCAGGCAGTACCGGAGAAGAAAACATAGTGATAAGTTCCCTGTGTTGAAAAGGACCATAGAACTTCTGGATACTTCTATTTTCTGTCCTGGGCTTAAGTAAGTAGGTAAAGTCACTCAGTCGTGTCCGACTCTTTGTGATCCCGTGTACTGCAGCCCACCAGGCTCCTCAGTCCATGGGATTCTCCAGGCAAGAATACTGGAGTGGGTTGCCAGTGCACTAATTCCTCTTGTAATTCCCAGACCTTCAGTAAGTCTTTTATGAACAACCACTTGTGCAGAATGGTGCTTGGGGAATAAATGAGGAGGGGCAGTGGTGACAACTAGGATGAAGTGGGGGAAAGAGGAGATAGCAGTCACTAAAACACAGAAATTTAGAAACAATCAAGAATTCCTTCTTAACCTTGGGGTAACCTTGGGGAATCATAACCTTTGTATTAAAGGGCCAAGTAAACCTAGAGGCCTGGGACACTTGAGGTCATTCAGCACTACACATGAAAAGTTAAACATGCAACCTGATCCCCAAGCAACAGGAACAACCCCCAGATTGTGCAGGATCTGCCTGGATGGGCTGGGGTGCTCTTTAAGGACTTGAATACAGAGAATTCATAGAGAAAATTGGAGACTGATATTAAGAACCATTCATCTCACTGAAGAAACTGCATATTTAGAAACAAGAACAACAGCAAAACAGAACTCTGTAACCTGTTCACATGTGGGTCTGTGCATTCTTAGTAACTGTCACCATGGTAGCAAGGCAGTTTGACAGGGTGCCTTCTTAGCACAGTATATACAAAGGAGAGAGATAACAGCTCAGCATGTACTGTCTTATACCTTCCTTATTTATTTGTGTTGATCCTGTACCTCTGACTATTAGCCTCTGACACTTCTCGTCCTGATAGCATCAAACACAGTGCTAAGAATATATTAGGCACTAAAACACATATACTGATTGACTGAATTGAATAAATTATATTTCTGCTGTGTCTTCCTTTCTAAGCTATAGAGAGAGTCACCCAGCAGAAATCTGATTTTAAAAATGACTCCTGGGAATTCCCTGGCGGTCCAGTGGTTAGGACTCTGCACTTTCACTGCTGAGGGGGTGGGTTCAGCCCCTGATCGGGAATTAAGATCCTGTAAGCCTTGCAACAATCCCCCCACCCTGAAAAAAAAAAGAAAAAAAAAACCCTCCTATATTTATCTGGGAGGATCAAAACTAGGCCATTTTCCTAATTGGACTGGCCCAACATGCATTTCAGATTGGAGGGGGTGAAAGGACAAAGATTAGGTACTCTAAGACTCTTTATCTTATCAGAAGACTAACATGTGAGTAGTAGATAGATGAGTAAGTAAATTCACTTGCATCAGTAAGGCCGTTCAAGGCCCAGAGGCTTTTTGTGAAGACTTGCAGTGCTGTTTTCTGCTTGGATGAAAAGACAACGTTGGCAGCAGTTCCTGGACGAGTAATGTCAGGCGTGGGTTAAAGCCCAGAGGACAGGGAGTTCCCCAGATTTGAACTTCAAACTGAGAAAGCTTTTTGGGCAGCTTATATTCAATGAACACTCAGCCTGGGAAACCTTCTTATAACGTTTTGAGTGAATGATAATCTTTTAGTGTAGCCTTTTCCCTAATATATTCTTACATTTCATTTTAATTTGTCATCTATATAATTGCCCTGCATGTCAATGACTTTCATTTCTACTCTTAATGTTTTGTTATTTCACATTTCTTTTTTAAAGTATTTAAATGTGGACATAGCCTCTTTGTTTTAATAGCCAGGGGGTGCCTAAAATTTGCCACTTTTAAATCTGGGTTCCTGTAGTTTCAACAGATTCTCAGCATGTGCCACCTCCAGCTTACAGATTGATATTCCAGTCATGTTTGAGGCTGAAAACAGCTGCAAGAATTTGTCCTTAGAATTCTTTAGCAGTTGCTTCCAGTTGATAAAGTCCAAATTTGGCTGGTCGGTGGATCAGCTACTGGGATGTGATTATCGTCATGATATCACTCCACTGGGATAAACCAAATGGGACCAGCCTCTCATGGAACAAGCTGCAGAGGTTGCCATTGCCAGAGAGGGATAGGTTAAATCCTTCCAAATCTGCTAAGCAATTTGACCTAGTTCCTGGAAATAAGAGTGTATAATGAAAAGTATATTTGGTTGCAAATTTGTTTCTTTCTTTCTCAAAATTACTTTTGAACCCCTGTGAGACAGGGATCTCATGGGCTCAGGTACACCATTAATAAGCTTGACTAATTCAGTATGAAGTTTGGGGAGCAGACAAATAATATTGACTTCATTTTATGAAAAGAATGTTTAGGCTTATAGTGGTGAATGTTTGTGAAGACACAGTTGACATGCTTCCAGCACTCTCCTCTCCTGTTTTTTGACCCCTGTGTTTAAAACAATGGCGGGCGCAGGTGCTCAGTCAATGCTGAAGAAGTGAGGGAACGAATTTGAAAAGCTCCTGACAACCTGCCTCCAACCTACTTGTCCAGTTGTGGTGTATCCAACTGCCCTCTCCCCAAAACATCCAATTTATACTTTGGCAAAATAGTTACTGAGTTGCCTAAAAATCTCTCCTGCTTTCCCACTTCAGTACCTTTGCTGTTACTGTACCAATGGCCTGGAATATTCTTTTCTCATATCCCAGAATATGCAAAAGTTACTGTTATTCAAGCCTCATTTCAAACGCTACTTCCTTCATGAAAATTTTATTGATGATCTCAATAAGGTAAAACCAAGCCTTTTTGCCTTCTAACTCATAAAACTCTGTACCTCCTGGTCATTTATTCTCAACTATTTTATCACATAATTATCTCTATAGTTAATGTATTACAAGCTTGCCATATAGTAATCTTGAAGATTGGCACTGGGTCTTATTCATATTTACAGTAACTCGCCCATAGTTGATACTCAGTAATTGTTGTTGTTATTCAGCCACTCAGTTGTGTCCAACTTTTTGTGACTCCATGGATTGCAGCATGCCAAGCTTCCCTTTCACCATCTCCCAGAGTTTGCTCAAACTCTTGTCCATTGAGTCAGTGATGCCATCCCACCGTCTCATCCTCTGTCTCCCCCTTCTCCTGCCTTCAATCTTTCCCAGCATCAGGGTCTTTTCTAATGAATCGGCTGTTTGCATCAGGTGGCCAAAGTGTTGGAGCTTCAGTTTCAGCATCAGTCCTTCTAATGACTATTCAGGATTGATTTCCTTTAGGATTGACTGGTTTGATCTCCTTGCAGCCCAGGGGACTCTCAAGAGTCTTCTCCAACACCACAGTTCAAAAGCATCATTTCTTCAGCATTCAGCTTTCCTTACGGTCCAACTCTCAAACATCCATACATGACTACTGGAAAAACCATAGCTTTGACTATGTGGGCCTTTGTCAGTGAAGTAATGTCTCTGTTTTTAATACACTGTCTAGGTTTGTCATAGCTTTTCTTCCAAGGAGCAGGTGTCTTTTAATTTCATGACTGCAGTCACCATCTGCAGTGATTTTGGAGCCCAAGAAAATAAAGTCTGTTACTGTTTCCATTGTTTCTCTATCTATTTGCCATGAAGTGATGGGACTGGATACCATGATCTTCATTTTTTGAGTGTTGAGTTTTAAGCCAGCTTTTTCACTGTCCTCTCTCAGCTTCATCAAGAGGCTCTTTAGTTCCTCTTTGCTTTCTGACATTAAGGTGGTGTCATCTGCATATCTGAGGTTATTGATATTTTTCCCGGCAGTCTTGATTCCAGCATTTGCTTCATCCAGCCCAGCATTTTGCATGGTGCACTCTGCATATAAGTTAAATAAGCAGGGTGACAATATATAGCCTTGACATATTCCTTTCCCAATTTGGAACCAGTCCATTGTTCCATGTCGGTTTTAACTGTTGCTTCCTGACCTACATACAGGTTTCTCAGGAGGCAGGTAAGATGTTCCGGTATTCCCAACTCTTTTATAAGAATTTTTCAAGTTTGTTGTGATCCACACAGTCAAAGGCTTTAGCATAGTCAATGAAGCAGAAGTAGATGTTTTTCTAGAATTCTCTTGCTTTTTCTATGATCCAGTGGATGTTGGCAGTTTGATATCTGGTTCCTCTGCCTTTTCTAAACCCAGCTTGAACATCTGTAAGTTCACAGTTCACACACTGTTGAAGCCTGGCTTGGAGAATTTTAAGCATTACTTTGCTAGCATGTGAAATGTGTGCAATTGTGTGGTAGTTTGAACATTCTTTGGCATTGCCCTCCTTTGGGATTGGAACGAAAACTGACCTTTTCCAGTCCTGTGGCCACTGCTGAATTGCCATATTTGCTGGCATATTGAGTGCAGCATTTTAACAGCATCATTGCTTAGGATTTGAAATAGCTCAGCTGAAATGCAAAAGTAGGAACTCAGTAATTAGTTGTTGAAATAATTACGGTATTCAATTTTACTAATGCTGTACTGTGAACCCCAGAAAATTTTTTATCAGTTTTCTTAGTAGAATATAAATGTTCTCATAAATGGACACTATTTAAACTCCCAAATAGATTGGAGTTGTATTGGTCAACATTTTCTTTCTAGTAATTCTGTAAAGGGTTGGAGCCCTCATTAAGACAAAAGGACTCTCCCTGTGTTTTAAATGATCATGGACTTAATTCTTTTAGTAACATCATTAAAATTTATATCTTGTGTTCCTCAGAGAAGATCTTTTGCATGTTTTTTTCCTCACTATGTGTGTATCATTAAATGTTAATTCATCTGATCTTTCAGTTCTGTTGTTCTCACCTGTGTTACTTAAAGTTGGCATTTCCATCCCTTTATCCATTTACATGTAGGGCAAAGGTCTTCATGGAGACTTTTGGAGCTGTGCTTTCTGCATATTATTAAACATTTTTTCTACAAATGACCTCGTCTTGACACTTAATAATCAAACTAAAAATTCTCCCCCAATTTTAAATAGTTAGCTACCACCATGTGCAGAGATTGAAGAGAGAGGAGGTGAAGCACAGATTATCCAAGAATTAAGGCTGGAAGTGAACTGAAAGCTTCCCTCTTAAAAGCAAGCACAGCACTATGTGTTTTATTTCCTAAAACTTATAGTTCTCCTGAGGAAGGCATGTAATATCTCATTCAGAAGATTCTGAGGATTTAAGACAAAAGATGCAAAGAAGTGGAAAAAACTGTCCTTTTCAAAAATTTGGGATGGTCTTTATTCTGACCGCTACATGAGTTACAGTCCTAAATTATAACTTTCCAAGTCTCATAAAAGCATTATTCCTAAAATAAATGATGCTTCAATCAAACCCTCACCAGTTTTTATTTTAAATGATATTCTTTTTACCACGCTGCTTCTGTTGCTTAGAGCCATGACTCTATGTCCTTTTTGTCACTCTCTCCCCATCTCATTTCCTTCTTTTCTAATCATATTTCTATCCTTTTTCTCATTCTCTTTATTCTAAGTTACAATGTATGTACTTAAAATACTTTTACATTTTTGAAGTAATTTCATAGTCTTCCTGTCTTAATTGATGTTTTTCAGAATATCCATTTCTTATTGAAAACATCTGTTGAGCATCTGTGATCAGCCAGATCCTGAGCTAGGTAAGGAGATATAATCATAAACAGATGATATAAGGCCCTTGTAAGGAGCTCATCGTCACTGGAGATGGCATTTATTAAGTAAATAATAACATAACTTATTTGTCTAATAACTCAAAGTCTATGATAGAGTGGAGTCGAAGGTAGCTTTACTGCGAAAGTGAAGCTGAATTTTGTGAATACAAGTATGAATGAGGTATGAAAGGGCTTGGCATGCTCAAGATAAAGAGAAAACATGGGGGTGGGGAAGGATGGGAAAAAAAGAAGACCGATGTGGTAGGAAAATTTTGAGCCAAGGGTAGAGTGATTTGAGGGGAGGTAGGTAGGGACCAGGACATGTAATGCCACTATGGGCCAGGTTATATATTTTGGACTTAATCCTAAGAAAAATGAAAAAGCTATTGGAAAGTTTTAAATAAAAGGATGTAATCAGATTTTATTATTTTAAAAGTAACTGTGGAGAAATTTAAGATTCAGGAGACCTCTAAAAAAGCTATTGCTGTAACGTAGGTGTTAATGATATTGGTTTGGACTAGTAAAGATGGGAAGAAGTATGTGTTCTGAAATTCTATTGTGGACAGAATTCACAGGACGTCCCTGTGGATGAGTATAGATCTGTCCTGTCTAGAAACAGAGGGAGAGGTGAAATGACTTCTCTTGAAGCACAGGAATCTTACTCAAGATTAATTCATGATAATATAGTAGTTCATGATGGAAAGATGCAGAAAGAAGAGGAGGAGACTTCATCTTATTAGAATATAAATGCCATGCCATGAAGTCAGGGGTTTTTAATTTCTTGTTTACTGTATCTCTAGCGGTTGGAATAGTGCCTGACACATACCTACTAAACAAAAATTTGTGGAATGAATGCCTAGTGCCACAGTTACAGTACAGAAACTATCTAAGCAGTTGCCTTGGCCAAGACTCTAATTATAAGAAGAAAAATTTAGATTAAATTTACCATCACACCTCACATTGCTTCTCTAAAGAGGTAATGAGAGAAAGCTTTGCTTTTGTTTATTTATTTATTTACTTAATTGTCTGTTCCTGGCCTTGGTTGTGGTACACGGGGTCTTTCGTTATGGCATGTGTGATCTCTTGAGAAGGCAATGGCACCCCACTCCTGTACTCTTGCCTGGAAAATCCCATGGACAGAGGAGCCTGGTGGGCTGTAGTCCAAGGGGCCGCTCAGAGTCAAACACGACTGAGCGACTTCTCTTTCACTTTTCACTGTCATGCATTGGAGAAGGAAATGGCAACCCACTCCAGTGTTCTTGCCTGGAGAATCCCAGGGACGGGGCAGCCTGGTGGGCTGCCGTCTATGGGGTTGCACAGAGTCAGACACGACTGAAGCGACTTAGCAGCAGCAGCAGCATGTGTGATCTAGTTCCCTAATCAGGGATCAAACCTGGACTCCCTGCATTGGGAGCGTGGAGTCTTAGCCCTTGGACCACTGGGGAAGTCCCAAAGCTTTGTTTTTAAATCATGGGACGCTGGAGAATTTCAGCTAAGCAGCCAGCTGGTCTATAGGAATAAAGATGGACAAAATACTTGCCTGGGCAGCTCGGCTGGGACCAGGTGAAGGTCCTCAAAGCCTGGTGGCTTTGCAGGACCTCACTGTTGGAAACCACAAAGAATCTGAGTGTATCTGAGTGTGTGGGCTAAATTCCTGACTTTATAAACGGAAATTCATCATTGCTTATATCACACATCTGTGAGACTTATAGATTGCCTCATCAGCAGGACCCAAGAACAAAAGCCTGTCTACAGTTATCTTCCAGCTCTCCTAAACTGAATTTTCCAAGTTGAAATAGCCGAGTCTACTAGTAAGCTTCTGAAAGCAGCCAGTTCATCTGGTGTCTACTGCAGAGTCTGGAAAACTGCCACCTGTGGGAACAGTTAGCCTGCAGCCCATTATTTACTTTTTAACAGCTTTATTGAGATATAATTCACATGCCCTACAGTTGCCCTTTTAAAGTGTACAGTTCAGTGGGTTTTTGGTGTATTTATTGAGTTGCACTATCTTCGCCACAATTGATTTCATAACATTTTCATCACATATCCCTAGAAAACCCTCACCCATGAGCAGTTCCTTTCCCTGTTCGCCAAAACCTGCCAGCCCTCGTATTCTTTTTTTTGTTTTTTTTTTTGGTCTATAGATATGCATATTCTGGATGTTTCTTATAAGTGGAATCATACAGTAGGTGTTTTTTTTGCAACTGGCTTCTTTCACTTAGCACGTTTCAGGATTCATCCAGGTTGTGGCACAGCAATGCTGCTTTCTTTCTTACTGCCAAGAGAACAAAATGGATGTTTCCACACTTTGACTATGATGAATAATGCTGCCATGAACATCTGTGTATAGTGTTTTGTGTGGACATATATTTTCATTTCTCTTGGGTATATACGTAGGAGTGGAATTGCTAGATCATATATAACTCCCTGCTTAGATGTTTGAGAAACTGCCAAACTGTTTTCCAAGGCTGCTGTGATATTTTATAATTCCCACAGTAATGTATGAGGGTTGCAGCTTCTGCATATTCTTGCCAACACGTGTTATTATTTGTCTTTTTGATTATAGCCATCAAGGGGTGAGGAATGATATCTCATTAGGTTTTGTTTTGCATTTCTGTAATTTACAGCTTATTTTTATACAGTGTGAAAACTATGAATGGTTTTTACATTTTTTTAATGTTGAAAAAATCAAAAGAAGAATATTTATCTGAAATTTTCAATTTCAGTGTCTATAAATAAAGTTTTAGGGAAATACAGTCTCACCAATTTATTTTGTATTGTGTGTGGCTTCCTGCAACAGAACTGAATAGTTACAACATTGACTGCGTGGCCTGCAAAGCAGAAAATGTTTACTGTCTGTTCATTTACAGAAAATATAGTTGGATGAGACTTGTCTACAATGTAGTTGATGAGACTGCAAAGAATCTAGGATAGGAAGAAGGAAATATCACTGTCCAGTAGAAATGGATTTTTAAAAAATAAAAATAGGGGATGCAAACGAGCAGAACAAGGGAGCAAATTAGGATGTTATTGGTCTTAGGGAGACTACCATATTTTCACTTGAGTCATTACTATAAGAGCCTTCCAAATCTGGGCTCTCCACATCTTGCAGTTCTCTCCCAGAGTTCTACTCCTAATCTACTGCTCTGGTTATATATTGTTCATCAGAAACCTCCAGGGATGTCCCATGCCTGCAGACCTCTTCTTCAGGAACACTCAGCCAGTGTCCCACGTGATCTGCCACAGCTTAATTTTCTGACGCTTACCTTCTATCGAAGATGTGCATGTGCTGAGTTGCTTCAGTCATGTCCAGCTCTTTGCGACGCCGTGGACTGTGGCCTACCAGGCTCCTCTGTCCATAGGAGTCTCCAGGCAAGGCTTTACGACTGAGCCACTGGGGAAGCCCTCTGTTGGAGACACCTCACCTGAATTTCAGGATTCTGTGCCTTCACTCATATTTTCTTTTCTACTTGGAATGCTCTTCTCTTCTCCAAATCCTGGACACATTTTATTATTATCATAAAGTATTTCAAGCACACAGAGAAGATAATAATATAGGGATATCTGTGCACTCATCACCAAGCTTTTGTCAAATCTTTTGCCATCTTTAGTTTGAAAAAAAATTGCACATTTATGAAACAATATTACCCACATAGATACTTTTAAAATCTCCACAAATACTAAATCTTCTAAGTTCGGCCTTGTTAATGAACCCAATCAGAATTAAACTTCTTTCTGTGATTTCCTGTAACCCTTTCTTTATACCTGTACCATCTGACTTATTCTACCCTTACAATATCTTCTTTAAGTGTTCCTTACTGTTATCATTCCCATAGAGTGGTACAAAGATGATTTTAGATAGTCCAAGGTAAAGGCATTTAAAATTTTTTAAATTGTGTTTATTTAAAAATGCATATTAGAAATATGTAAGCACAAGTATTTAAATATATATATCTAGAACATCAACTCCATGATTTCCCAGATACTCTAAACTAGGTAGAGGTACTAGAAATGGTGTTAGAAAAATATGGAGTAAATAATGTTAGAAAAATATGGAGTAAATGATGTTAGAAAAATATGGAGTAAATGATGTTAGAAAAATATGGAGTAAATAAAAATACAGATGATATGGCAAAAGTTTTGAAGGTTGTACTCAGTTTAGCTTAGAGAATTTAGCTTTTTAGAACAGAGACCCAGTTTTATTAATTTTTGTACATCTTAAGTATCCAACTAACTCCAAATTAGTCCAACTAAATCGAAACTCTCTGGGACAGCAAGAGCCCTAAAAATTGTGTGAAACCTCCCAAACCTCTGACAGACCACATTTAGACATTGTCACCACATTAAGTATCCCCAGCACATATGCCAAGGACAGATGGTGCTTCCCCCCCGCCCCTTCCCTGTCCATTATGACAAGTTGCTCCAGTTGGGGCTTGATAAATATGAAATAATGCTAATAATCGTCGTCATCTGAAGGAATGGAACTCAGAGTTGCCAGAATGCTGTCATTAGTATCCACTTCAACAGACCAGTCTCAGCAAATTTGTCTATGGGGCATTGTAGAGAAATATTTCTCCGCCTCCTTGAAAATCACTATTTTGTGGCATCTTTTCATTATTGCTAACACAGAACCATCTGAAGTCACATTGGCAACTGAATTTGGTCTTGAGACTTGGCGGTGAGGAATCATTTTGTTGTGTAGCAAG
Source organism: Capra hircus (assembly GCF_001704415.2). Classification (NCBI taxonomy): domain Eukaryota; kingdom Metazoa; phylum Chordata; class Mammalia; order Artiodactyla; family Bovidae; genus Capra; species Capra hircus. The sequence continues at coordinate 48,806,974 of NC_030812.1, read as the reverse complement.
CCCAAAGCATCATGCTAGCCAAATTATGTCATACAGTTACAAAACTGCTGTCCAGTCTTCCAGCTTCTCTCAGTAAATGTGGCCTTCTCAGAAGTTTCACCCCTCCTACCCAAAAATGACCTTGTATGCTCTCGAATATCAGAGAATCCTCAGTGTGATGAAATCTTTCACTCTATATATTAATATTTCCTTTCTTACAGCCTGTGTTTGAGGTGGTGTTTTGTTAATATGGGGGAGTCAAGGGAACCCCTGACACTTCTGAGTCACAAAAGAAGATCAGAACATATCAAAAGTTTGGTTGAACCCCCGAAGCTTTACTCTTATTAGACTGGATATGCTTCTTAACAAAGCCCGAGAAGCTTCTCTAAGTAGGTTTAATTTTTGCTTCTTAACTCCCACTGCTAAGGCACAGATCTTTCCTGATCCTAAAATTCCACACTGAGACTGGCTTCTAACCAGGGTACAGATATAACCTTATTACTTTATCATCCAAATGAGGACACTATTGAAAATCTAGCAGAAGTGCTGGGGGGCGGGGGAAGCGTAAACCATCCAGGGACACCATGATGTTAAGTCACCATACTTAAAACATTGTGAGCCCTTTAGCCTCTGCAGCAGAGCCTCTCAAATTGGGGTCTTGACTTCAGCTTGAAAGTCTGTGGAGTTTCTTAGGAAGTTTAAAGTTTCATTTTTATTTCAGTGGAATGCCTGTGTTTGCATTGTTTATGTTGGGCCATTGTTTGTCCCTAAGTGGGGGAACTTTGAGTGTCCTCAGCCAGAAAAAGAACAGAAGCAGGTACTTCCCTGGTGATCTAGTGGTTAAGACTTCTTCGCCCTCCCAATGCAGGGGGCACCAGTTTGATCCTTGGTTGGGGAACTAGAATCCCACATACCGCGGGGCGTGGCAAAAAATAAATAACACTGTGGCTATGTAAATCAACCATATTTCAAAAATTTTCTTTTAGTTTAAAAGAAAATTTAAAAAAATAGCAATACATTGGGGAAAAAAAAGAACACAAGCAGATTTCAAACATAGTGAAATGTTCAAGCCAAGGGGCAGTCCAAGGTTAGCGTGGCCTGTACATAAAGATGTGCAGTAGTTCTGAAGAGCACAGTGAAGTGTGACGCCAGGGGACTGGAGAACTTAAGGGCCTTTGTGATACATTCTACCATCTTCATTTTGCGAGGAGAGGTGTGTTTGAGCAAAACATCACATGTGACATTGATATTAATTTACATTTAATTTTGTAAACTTTCAAACTATACATTTGTGCTGATTTTATATGGGGGCTTCCCAGATGGCTCAGTTGGTAAAGAATACACCTGCAATGTAGGAGTCACAGGAGCCGCAGGTTCGATCCCTGGGTTGGGGAGATACCCTGGCAGAGGACATGGCAACCCACTCCAGGATTGTTGCCCGGAGAATCCCCCAGAGGATGACAGAGGAGCCTGGTGGGCGTCAGCACACAGGGTCACAAAGAGTTGGACACGACTGAAGCAACTGAGCACAAAAGAACAGTTTTCTCACACCTAGATTTATGTGAGTACATATTAAAGAAGGCTGACAACAAAAATTAATTTAATTTTGAAGATGAGCAGGAATTAAAAGTTCATCAATCAAAACTCCTAGAGCAATTGTTTTTCTGTCTTCCTTGTCCAATTTTGCCCCCTGGTGGTTATAGTTGGGAATAGATGTAAAATGTTTAGTTGCTGTTTGACTCTTGCGACCCCCATGGACTATAGTCCACCAGTCTCCTCTGTCACTGAGATTTCCCAGGCAAGAATCCTGGAGTGGGTTGCCATTTCTTTCTCCAAGGGATCTTCCCTACCCAGGAAAAGAACCCAGGTCTCCTGCGTTGGCAGGTGGATTCTTCACCATGGAGCCACCTGTGAAGCCCCGGGATATAAAATACTTCCTTTATAAATGTGTCCTTTCCAAATTCATTTGCAGGTTAGCTGTGCTGAAGACAGAGTAATTTCCATGTAGGAACAATGTTCTAAATAATGGCTAATATTGCAGAATAGCCCGCAAAACCCACAGTGGCCCTCTTCCACTTGATCTACACCCTCCACCTCCTGTAGTGCCCTGCTGCTTCTGCTAAGTCACTTCAGTCCTGTCCGACTCTTTGTGACTCCATGGCCTATAGCCCACTAGGCTCCTCTATCCATGGGATTCTCCGCAAGAATACTGGAGGGGGTTGCCATTTTCTTCTCCAGGGGATCTTCCCAACCTGGGGATCGAACCTGTCTCTTTTGTCTCCTGCATTGGCAGGAGGGTTCTTTACCACTAGCACTACCTGGGAAACCTCTACTGTCCTCCTTGCTGGTGAAACAAATCACTAACCACTGTCACTACCATTGCCACTAACTACTCCGTCTGCATCACCACCACAAGTAGAAAGAGGAAGGAAGGGAATTAGTGGCTCCATCAAATCCGACATCTTTACTTATAGGCACAACTTATGCCCTGAAATCCTACACCTCTCCTCGGGTCTTCAAAGGAGTGGACCGCCCAGAAGGAAATTTAACGGTCCCCTTTGCCTCTCAGAATCTTAGGGCAAATATTAATCTTGCTTTCTTTTCTCTTGTTCCACCTCTAGCCCCTCTTAGTTCTGCAAAGTCCCCTTCCAAGTAGAAGACAACAAGAAAGGAAAAGAAAAATAGATAAACAAAAGGAAAGAAAAGAAAACCCTTTGCCCCAAGGCTTTTCCTAAACCCAGAAGCCAGAGATCTCTGATATATAACCAGTACACCTTCAAAACCTTATCTTCTCCATGTTGTATAACTTCCTCATCAGTCCCTTCTAGGGACTGGCTCAGAGAGCAAGGGTTGAAGGCAGAAGCAGTCTTGGTCCTCTTGGTGTTCATCATACACTATCAGCACTTAAGTGGTCAGCTGTCATTTGTGCTGTGAGATTCCAAGGGTTCCTCCCCAGTAAGGGACAATGACAGTGTGGACCCTGTTGTGCTTAGACAAATATAAATCCCATTTTAAAAGGATGAGAATTCTGTGGAATACTGTCTAATCCATTTAAAATGACAAAAGGGAAAATTATTTTATGATTTTAGCCATGTTTAGTCAACTTTTAAGGACTTCCCTGGTGGCTCAGACGGTAAAGCATCTGTCAATGAGGAAGATGTGGGTTTGATTCCTGGGTCGGGAAGATACCCTGGAGAAGGAAATGGCAACCCACTCCAGTACTATTGCCTGGAAAATCCTGTGGATGGAGGAGCCTGATAGACTACAGTCCATGGGGTCGCAAGGAGTCGGACATGACTGAGCGACTTCACTCAGCCAACTTTTAGAAAAAAGTTGGAAGAACAGATAAGTAAAATACTTAAGCTTGTTAGAGTGCTTGATTGTGGCAAATGATTTAATTTAGAATTATACTAACATTGATAGAATGCTGTAAATGTATTTAAAATAAATGAAAATGTCCTTATTCTGTTTACCCAATGCTACATAATAAACCACCCCAAAACTTAGAGGCTTAAAATAACACTTATTTTTTTTAAAAAAAAAGATAAGCTCATGGAAACAGAGGGTAGAAAGTGGTTGCTAGGGGCTGGGATGGGGAAATAGGGAGAGGTTGGTACTTCTCCAAACTTTTAAGGGTATAAACATTTTCAATTATGAGATGAATAAGCTCTGAGTACCTGATGTATAACATGGTCACCACAGCTGATAACACTGTATTATATAATTGAAATTTGCTAAGACAGTAGAACTTAAATGGTTCCCCTCCCCCTCAAAAAAAAAAAAAAGGTATCTATGGGAGGTAAGGGATGGATTAACTTGAGTGGGGGTGAGGGGTGAGGGTGGGGAAAATCCCTTCACAGAGTACAAGAATATCAAATCATCACATTGTTTACTTTAACTAACTTACAGTTTGATTAGTCAATTATACCTCAGTAAAGCTGGAAAAAATCCAACCCTTTATTATGTCTCATAATTTGTGGCTTGCCTGGGCGCTTCTAGAGCCCTTACTTGGGGCCTTTTCATGAGTTTGCTGTTATGTGGCAGCTCGGGCTGGCGTTCCTGTCTGTGGTCTCCTTCTACATGTTTCTTTAGCCCATGCTTTCAACTCAGCGTAGAAGAGGCACTTTGTAGAATAGCCAGATATTGGGATAGCACCATCCCAGATGTTGGGATATAGTCATGAATGCGGGCCAGACCCTCATGAAGCTTACATTCTTAAACTCCTGCATTGCAGAAAACAGGTAAGTAAACAAATATAAAGTGAGGTAAGTGATTGGGAGGCCACTTTTGAGTGATCAGAAAAGCCCTCTTTGAAGTGACGCTTGACGATCTGAGGGGGGGAAGCATTTGCTAGTGCAAGTGTCCAAGCCTTGAAAGAACTTGGAGGTTTAAAGGAAAACCATAAAAGGCCCGTGTGTTTAGGGAGTAGTGAGTGAGAAGAGTGATTGGATTAGGTCACAAAGGTAGTCAAAGGTCAGGTCATTAAGACACCTGAAAGCCATGGTAAGGACTTTGGATTTCATCTTGGGTAATGAGAAGAAAAGATGTTTAAAGTCATAAATTGTATTGATTTCCTTGTTCAAAAGAATAGTACACTCTCACCTTAGAGAAGGGTTTTGTAGGAGTCAGGGGTGAAAACAAGGTAATGAAATAGTTTATTGCATTAGGTGATAGAGGTTTGGATAAAAGTAGAGCAATTATGAGAAGTCAGTAGATTATTCATATATTTTGAAGGAATTTCCAATAAGCGCTGCTGATGGATTGTGTTTGGAGGATGAAGAGAAAGGAGAAGACACAAAAGCCTCCCAACTGTCTCTTTGAGTGGAAGGGTGAATGAAGTGAAATTCACTGAGGAGGGGCAGACTGGTGCAAGAACAGATTGCTTCATTTGGGGAGAAGGAAGGAAAGGAAATTTTAAATTCTATTTGAACATTTTAAATTATATTATGCTCACTTAATAATTTGTAATTGAACTGTTAATACATGATTTAAGGTTCACCCAAATCCGTGCAAGAATAAGCCATGTTATAACAAATTGCCATACTACCTGGGAAATTAGAATTAATGACATGTATTTAAAGAATAAGTTCTTAATGTGAGTTAGTGTTTCTGTTAGGATAATTGCTACCATCGATTGAGGGGGGTTTTATTTGTTTGAACCATATGAGATTGCAGATATTGATAGTTTTGAACTTGAAAATGGCAATGCCATATGGTTTGTCTGTGTATTCTGGCCATAGAGCTACTTGTTTACATATGAATGAATGAATATTCACAAAAACCCTTAAGGCAGACTTTCTATTAACTTATGCTTGACAAAATGGAAGTTCTGAAAGAAGTTAAATAACCTGCCAAAAGTCTGATAACAAGTAGATGGGCAAGAATCAAAACAAGGTCTTGCTGACAAAGCATCTGGACTCTCGGTCACAAGTTATACCACCCCTATTTCCAGCCAGAATCATTCTACCTTCCTCTCAATGTAAAAATCTTCAGATCCAAAAGACAGATATACAGGCACAGAGTGCTTGGTCTGATGGGATGAAGAATTGCTGACTGTCTTCATCCTACAGGGAGCCAAGTTCAGGTGGAACTTACAAGTCAGTATTGCATTTTAGAAGTAAATACAGTGAACAAGAGAAATCAGAGTGAGTTAATACTATTAAAGGTTGCTCAGAAATTCCCATTAAATTCATTTTTTCAAGAAATTTCCAGCTTCTCTTCTACATTTATCACTGAAACCTCTCTACTATACAATTACATTAAATAGAAAACAAGTGAGTCTAACCTCAAAGAAAATATAATGCCACTGGCTGAAACATATCACCAGTCAACAAGCTGTGACCACTTTTAGCAAATGCCTTAGAACATGTTTAATACCATACTTACTACCATACTCAGGCATTTCTATACACTGAAAAATGGTGAGTGCGAGTCAGTATGGAAATAAGTAAAATACATCATCAGTCAGAGAGACTTTAGGCTTTTCCCTCTAACATAGTTTCTGGATTATCTAGATTTCAGTAAAATGAACAAACTCTTCATATGTGTATTCTCACCCTGTCTGTGAATCAATTAAGAACACTATAAGGACAGAATGGCAAAGTCTGCTTGATCAGTTAGTAATCAGCTGTTTAAATCAAAGGTTAAAAAAAGTTTATATGACTGAAAAGCTTTCTGTCCACCCTTGGGAAGAATATTTCCCACGCAGCTCTTGCATTGTGAATGTCAATTAGAGTCTACAGTCCTTGGTGATGAGCAGTAGAAATAGTCACCTAATGAAATCATACTCCTGCTAATATAAAATTGAATTTTCAGTTTAATAATGAAATGAATCTGTTCTTCAAAGCTGTATAGATTGGGGGCTGAGTATAATAGCTAGTCCCCAAATTGGTCCTGGAAATAAGGGAAGCACTTATTAATCTCTAAGTTCTCAGCCAGCTTTGATAGTAGTTTAATAAGTACCCAAACCTAAAACTTCCTGGGTGGCTCAGTGGTAAAGAGTCTGCCTGCCATTTCAGGAGACGCAGGAGACATGGGTTTTATCCCTAGGTGGGGAAGATCTCCTAATGGGGAAAATGGCAACCCACTCCAGTATTTCTTGCCTGGATAATCCCATGGACAGAGGAGCCTGGCAAGCTACAGTCCATGGGGTCACAAAAAGTCAGACGTGACTCAGCAACTGAGCACGCATGCACTGAATCTTTACTGCTTCCACATACCATCTTATGTGCCTAAGCAATACCTTTTCATTTAAATCTAACAGCCCTCTGGGATAGGTTATATTTTTGTTTTGATTGGGGCTTAGAGATGTTAAGTAACTTCCCAAGGTCCAAAACTAATGGGAGAGAAGAGGCAACACAGACAAGAAGGCACGTGGGAAAGAGACCCCCAAGCCCTCTCCAGAGCCTTGCCACGCCTAGCCCAGAGCCAGGGCACTGCCTGGAAGCCGAGGCAGAGCTGAGTCAGTGCTCCTGTCATTCTGCAGGCTCCGCACTCATCAGTAGTCAGCCTACTGTCCCATCATTTTTCCAGTTTCAAGTGTTGCTTGCCTTTGTCTTAAGAATCTTTTCAAATTCTCCTGTTTAACCATCTCTTGGGAATAACCCCTTATCTGACAGCCCGGGACACTCATAAACACCATTGTGCTCCCTTTCTGTCCCTAGATTAGAAAGCAGAAGACTTATAATCTTGGATGGGTGACAGTGCAGAAGGCTCAGACACTTTCTGGGGCAATGGTATGACAGCCAGGAGGAAAATGCTTAGTCCAAAGAAAACAGCATTGTTGAAATCAGTGTACAGCCAGGCACTGAGCCAGGGTAGCAGAGGAATGCACTGCCCATCACAGAATGCTAAGAAGTGTCTCATCACAGGCAGAGAATGTCAGAGCTGGAAGAGAACTTGGAGAAAAAGTTCTACCTTTAGCCTTCCACATAGGAGAGGAGGCCCTGAAAGGAGATCTGGCTTTCTCCAGGTCAAACAGCTCGTTAGTGGCTTAGCCAGAACCAGGAATCAGATGTCCCGAGTTTAATTTTCTCTCCACTGCACAGCACAGGCAAGTCTGGCTTGGGAGCCATTTCTTTGGTGCTGGATTCTTCTCTGATTCTCCCTTAAGTAAGTTGAATGCAGGACCCAGTTCCTGAGTTCTTAGAAGCACAAATCCAATAGCTCAGCAGGGATGCCAAAGTGAAGGTTTTTGTTGGATTAGTTTACTGCCATAAGATATAGTAAGACATTTTAGAAATAACTGGAAGAGCCATAACTGCTTATAGACAGTTTCGCTTTCATAGAAATGCTACGAGACTGCTCTCATTAGCTCCAGGTTTGTTTAAGAGTGGCAGAATGCATTTAGTTTTGTTGAAGCAAGTCTAAGCTGCTTTCCCCATGATAAATGAGGAACTGACCTTTCTTACAGCTATACCTGTTCTTCTGCTTCTTCTTCCATGAATACTTATATCACTAGAATTTTTACAGCTGGTGTCATCCTGTTGCCCAATATTTACACTCCCCACAATTTATTTTTGGATATGTCAGTGGCTTCATGCCAGTCACCATTATTATACCAAAACTCATCAGGGTGCACTTTCTACACTTGCTCTTCATAGGTTTCTGTTTCTTTTATGTCTTAAACTTTTTCTTTTAGAAAAATGCTAGCCTTCAGCAACACTTTATGTCATTGTATTGAACAGTTTCTTTTTAAAGACTTCTCTTGGAGAGGTATTGAGGCAACCTTCAAATAAGATCTTTTTTGTAGAATACAGGAATAGCTGTATTTCTAATAAATATTAAGTTGACTTCCAGTTAACATTTTATACTCTTATTAATGTTTCACAGATTGTTTCTGTTCAACCAGTTTCAGAACTTCATGGAAAAGTTGAGTGGTAGGTTGGGTAATAGGGTAACATAATGGGAGCCTTTTTTCCAATGCTGGCATGTGAATAAAATACCTGCAAATCATAAAAAGAAACAAAATAGAGAGCTTTAAAAATAAGACTTTTCACACCAGTCACATCATTAAATACATACTTACTGGCATAGGGCTGTTGAGTGTGGGAGTTTAACCCACAAGACTGCCAACATTTAGCCCTCCAATCTCCTCCATTTGTGACCTAGAAGACCTCTGATATGTGAGCCTTTCAGCTCACTGAAGCACTTTACTTCAGCAAAGAGAGTGAACTGCATTAATAATGTATCAGTTACCAAAGCATCAATAAGGAAGCTAGGCCTGTCCTCACCACAGTGTGAGCTGAGACTCTTGCCTCTCGTTTTCACGGCCACACACAGCGGGGAGTTTAAATGAGTCAAGCTGGGGTGAGTGAAACTTGGTCCCCCACTAGGACCAAGTCGAGGGAAGAGGAGAGTTTGTCCCCACGGCCTCAGTGAAGTACAGTTGACCCTTGAACAACATGGGTTTGAACTGTGTGGATGGATCCACTTGGGCTTGGATTTTTTTCAGTAAGTGTATATAAATATAGGTGTAGAACACTGCACAGACTTGTGTTGAAGTGGATCGCCTGTCCTTACATAGGCACAAGGCGATGCTTAATATAAAATTGATAATGTGTGAGTTCTCATAGTACTGTTTATAACTGCTTTCAAAGACTTACATACCATACAGTATGCTTCTCTTTCTTGTAATTGGAGAAACTGTATCAGCCTATCACCACAGGTGTTTTTTTTTTAATTTTTTAAGTAACAATGTTTCCAGTACTATATTATGAATATGACTATAACACTGTGTGCCATAAACATTTTATTATGATTCATTCATTACTGTATAAGCCAGGTTACCATGAAGCGATCATATTGCTGCTGCTTTGTTACCAATGCATGAACCATTAGGCCTGTACATAAATATAAATTTCTTTTTCACATTATCTTTTCATTTCTTTTGCCTAGTGATTGTAATATGTGTAACATCTACAGTGCTTTGTACCATTTAAGACAAATTAGTGTAGATACTTATAGATAGACAGTTCATCTTTTAAAGACAACATGAACTTCCTGTATCAATAAATATGATTTTCTTGATAATATTTTCTCTAGCTGACTTAATTGTAAGAATGCAGTATATGATACATATAACATACAAAATATATATTAATAAACGTTATGTTATCAGAATGGCTTCTGGTCAAAAATTGGCTATTCGTTAACTTTGGGTGGGGTCAAAAGTTGTATATGGATTTTCAACTATGTGGGGTGTGGCATCCCTAGCTACAACACGGTTCAAGGGTCAGCTACTATAGGGAAAAACCAGGGAAGAGACAAAAGTAAGAAAATCTTTAGCTAGACTCTTGGACGGCTTCAAGCATTGCTTCTCAGCCCTGGACGCACATTAACATCACCTAGAAAGTTTATTTTAAACACCAGTGCCCAGGCGCACCCCAGACAAACTGAACAGGTACAACATTTCTATATGTGAGACTTGGGTGTCACATGTAGGAAGGCTAACACTAAGGACAAAGGGAGGAGACAGTGGCAAACTAAACAGTGTGTTATCTACCTAAGAGGGTAGCTGCTTTTGAGCCCTGGCCAACTATTTTCATGTTGCCATTGTTCTGATTTTTAAATGTGTATAACTATTTTAAAGACATTGATTTATGTGACCCATGCTACAACATGGATGAACCTTGGAAACATCAGGCTAAGTGAAAGAAACCAGACACAAAGGCCATATGTTGTGTGATTCCATTTGTATGGAATGTCCAGAACAGGCAAATCCACAGAGACAGAGAGTAGATTAGCGGTTGCTGGGTGCTGGGGTGTGACAGCTTCATGGGTAACAGGCTTCTTTGGGAGTGATGAAAATGTTCTGCAGTTAGATAGGGGTGGTGGTTGCACAACATTGTGAAATCTATTAAAAGCCACTGAGGGAATTCCCTGGTGGTCCAGTGGTTAAGACTCTGTGCTTCCAATGCAAGCGGCCTGAGTTCGATCCCGCATGCCACGTGGTGCAACCAAAACAAAAAAGTAAAAAAAATAATAAAGTAAAGTCTTGGCAGTTCCCTGGTAGTCCAGTGATTAGGAATCAATACTTTCACTGCTGTAGGCCTGGGTCAAAAAATAAAGTCTTTAAAAATAAAAAAGCCACTGAATTGCACGCTTTAAAATGTTTAAAATGGTGAATTTCATGCTTTATGAATTTTACTTCAAAAAAAGTGAGGAAAAAATTAGGTCATGTGCACCATCTCATAGTGGGGCAACCAAAACCCTTTTATGGGAACCAGAATGGAACCTATGCTATAAAACCACATGGAGGAAAAACAGGATTGACACTGGCCTATAAAATTTTTTAAAGCAAATCTTTAGGCCACACATGCCTTCCCAACCTTGTATGTCTGTCTCCATCCAAAGTAATAACAAAGCTACGCCTGCTGCACCCTTTTCATCTTAAGTTAGACACAACCTGGGTTTTGTTTTGTTTTTCCCTTTAAAGGTGCTAATGCAAAGCTATACCGCTAAGAGCATTTGGCTTTGCCGGCCTATAAATAGAAGTAGGAACCCCTGAGGTGCAGAACAAGCTGGCTGATGATGAAACAATGCTCTCTACTGTTCTTTCTTACTGTTTTGTTATTGAATGTAAGAGAAGGGTAAATGAAACAACAGAAAAGAAAACCCTAGTAACTGCATTCATCATTCCTCCTTTATCAATTGTTTTTCTTTCCCCCAATGACTGGGTTAATTCACAGTCAATTATATTGTCTCCTTCAGTAGGGTTTCTTACTTTCAGGTATTCACATGTTAAAATCATTACCAGTTCTGCAAAATAGATGATGGTTGTGATAAAGACAGTGAGTGAGAAACAGTCCTTCCCAGAGAGCTTTGATGATTCACTGGTCTCTTCTGGCGTAGGAATGTACTTCAAGTGGCAATAGTTCTTAGACACCCCCCAACCCCAAATCCTACCTTACCACAGTAAGGTAACTATTTTATCAAAGTAAAATATTATTAAAAACAAACATTAGAATTTCCTACCTAATCTTCTAAATATTGGGTCGTTGTAGTTTTGCATGAAGATAAAAAATGAGTGGATTTTGTGGCAGATGAGAGTCAGACTTTTTCTTACCTGAATTCTTCTCTGTAGTTGTTCCTAATATACTCAGCTAAAGTCTTGCTGTACTGCAGGCAGCTCTTGAGGATGTAAAACTGCTGGTACAACAAAACCGCTCGGCCAGGACTTAGCAGCTGAAATGAAGCTGAAAGGCCCTTCACCACTTGTTTCACAATACCGGCCACAAAAGTAATCTAGGCAAGGGAAACACAGTTACACGCATGCTGCATGCTACCTGCAAGGGCACCTGCTTAGCTTGGAATCTCAACTAGAAATTTAGGCTGAAGTCCTCGCCACCCTGACTCCCTGATGCCCTTGCATTATGCTGTTTCTTACTGAGTTAGTACTGAGAGAGCTCCAGACCACAGACCAACTGGGTTTGCCAGTTGCCCCCCTACCAACTGGATCAGAACCAGACCTGACTGTCAAAGGAGTTTGACACTAAAGCAGGAGGAGAACATTGGAAGCATAAATTTAGGCTACTGTAAAAAACAGAAAGGAATACTACTGCCCTTTCAGGCTCTAACCAGGTCATTCTGGATGCTCATTAAATTAGCACTAACAAAATTTGCCTTTTCTATTCACGTGGCTACTGACCCTTCCTAAGTAAGGCAGGTGATCTGAAGTTTCCCCAACCCAGATCCATTTACACATATTGACTAAATACTGTGTCAGGCAAATGCAGATTGAGATCAGAGTCTGGAGCAGGGAAACAAAGCAGTGCCCATTGGGAATTAAATTTTTAATTTCTTTAGCATCTTGCTGTAATCAAGAAAGAGAATCAGCCAGAGCTGACTGGCCTGCAGGTATATTCAATGATTCCACCAGTTTCCCTGCTTGCAAATTTCTCTCAAATGGTCTGTTTCTACCCAGACTCTTTAGAAGTAGGTTAATACTGAAGTTTTTAACACTGTTAGTGGTCACTTTGCCATCTTTCATCCTGACGTTCTTTATGGTCGTAGGCTGGCCACATACTCAGCTCAGTTCCTTTGGTGAACTAACCCTAGAGGCTGACAAGAAAACTTTCCTGTCGCTTGGAGTTCTTAGGACCCCAGATTCCACACAGTAGTTTAGATGATGAGGTCTGCAAACACCCCACACAAAAAGTAAGGGTCTTGCATCGTGCACATATGAGCTACTGTTGCTGGGAGTGACTGTAACTTTACAACACTCTTTGAAGTGGGCCTGAGACTGGTTAGAGTCTATGTCTGCTAAAGGACTCAGATTCCTGGCTCAATCTCTGTATAAGGCAGTTGGCTGTACTACTGACAAGTGTACCCTCCGACTGCAGTCAGGTTTTTATATATATATGTCAGAGATCTGGCAACTGGATTCCCTAAGACAGACTCAGCATCAAAATAGCTCAAAGCAGGAAACCACTGATGGTTAAAAGAAGCATGTTCATGTATGGAGAGAGAACATAATACTATATGTCAATCCTCCATTAGCAACAAAAATTTAGTTTGCATTACTACCTTTTGAAAAGATTTCCAATTAAATCTATGTTGACTATACAGACAAATACATGAATGAATAAAGGGAAAGTAAGTTTGGGGAGATGAGAAAAGGTTAATGGATAAAGCCTTTCTTAGAGTTAATTCAGCAGATATTTTATTTAACACCTATTATGTGCCTGGCACAAAACACACAGCTCCTACCCTATGGCCCCTTGAGTTTGGGAAGAAAGACATTGTATCAATCATGATAGACTAGGTTATGTGATGGTAATAAATCTCACAAAATATCAATGCTTTGTTTAACACAAGGAAGGTTTATTATTTGCTCATGCTGTATGTTCCTTAAGGATCAGTAGGGGTTTCTGCTCATTGTAGTCACTGGTCCACATTCCAGGACCATATGGAATGTTACTAGTCACCCTATCAGAAGGAAAAAAAAAAAGGCAGGAAGCATACACTGGCTCCTAAACCTCTGGACAAGAAGTGACATAGGTTACTTCTGCTCACATTCCACTGGCCAAAGCAGAAACAGAGACCCACCTAATTTCGAGTTGGTAGGGAAGTGTACTGCTACTACTTGCCTGAAAGGAGAGAAACCCAGAATATATATGGACACTAATGGCTATCACAAGACAGAATCAAATAATAACACAAACAGTGTAGACTGCAACAGTAACAAGTCCTGTGTAGAAAAGGAAAAAGTTGCCATGCTCTGACAGTGTGTGCCCATGATGGAAGAATCTGATACAACCAGAATGGGAGAATCATCACCTCCATCCCACACGAGGAAGGGGCACTGAGGCCTGAAGGATGAGGAGTTAATTAGGTGTAAAAAGAAGGAGAAAGTGCTTCAAGCAGACAGACAGAGGGAATGGTAAAGACCATGTGATGGAGTTGGGAGTATCAGGGTGGGCAGTGGGTATGAGACCCACATAGCTAGCAGAGTGAGGGACCAGAGGAGGCTGTAGGGTCATAACATGCACAGCCTTGTAGGCCATATTAAAGTTTTTAGTCTTCATTTGTTAGTCTTCATTTATTATGAGCACATGATTTAAAGCAAGTGATGACATAATCAGATTTTTTATTCTGAATAGATTCCTTTGACTGTAGTCTGGTGGAAAGATAGGACAGACCACGTAATGCAATTAGAGTGTCGAGGAGAGAGATGGTGATACCACAGACCAGGGTGGCGGCTGCCAGGACAGAGTGGCCACAGTACTAAAAGTGTCCTCATACTCACCAACTCACACTCACTGTTTAAGATGAATGTTCATGTTTTTCACTTAATTATATAGCCAGCGTTTTAAAATTCTATTTTCTACATATAGCTTAGGGCTTTTCATTAAATAAAAATCACATTTAAGATATTATTTCAATATCTTAAACATTTAGGCCCCAAATAGAAAAACATTTTATTTTGACTAATAAAATTATCAAATGTACATTTTCTTCTGTTTTATAAACTTCTCCCCTTATAGAGAAATAGTCGTTAATTAAGTACAAGAGCATCTGTTTCATCAGCCTTTTTTGATCTGTTTCATCAGTTTTGTTTCTGCTTCTAGAAGGTACTTACTATGGGAGGACAACTTTGTAGAAACGACATTATCCAGCTAATAGCAAACTTTGTTGATTCCAATCCAAGATTTCCCTAAAAAAATGCAATGAAATAAGCAAGTTATATTCATGAAGTTCAAACCTAGCTAAAAAGATATTCATTTTCAAATACATTTTATCCTGATTAATCAAATCTTTAAGATGAGTATTTAGGAACATAAGCTAGATGAACACTTAAGAACAATAGTAGTCCTATCATTTAAATCACCCAATTTTGGAGATTATCTCTAAGACAAGCATTTTAATTATAGAATATATATATCATATAATAGGGCTTCCCAGGTGGCTCAGTGGTAAAGAATTACCCTGCCAATACAGGAGATGCGGGTTTGATCCCTGAGTTATGACGATCCCCTGGAGAAGAAAATGGCAACCCACTCCAGTATTCATGCCTGGGAAATACCATGGACAGAGGAGCCTTGAAGGCTACCACGCATGGGGTCACAAAAGAGTCAGACGTGACTTAGTGACTCAACAACAACAGTATATATCATATAATGATCATGACATATAAGATAATGACACAATATAGTATGTATAATAAAACCATTGTACCTGCTGAAAGACAAGAAGTATCTCATACAAAAGTGCTGTAGCTGTATCTGTATATTCCAGGATAAGCTTCTGTAACTAGAATTTTAAATAGTAATCAATGCAGTATCATTGGCAGAGTCAGAAAATAATCATTTCTTCTGGTTCTCCTTAGGTATTTATAAAAAGAATTTATGATCAATAGAAAGTATTAGTGTGGTTAATTTTCTTGTTCTGTTTGATTCAATCATTCTCAAAAAAGTGGCTCTCATAAAATGACTGCACATATAATAATGGCTAAGAAAGTGGGAAAAGAAGGAAAAGAAGATACGGCCTACAGAATAATACTGACATGCAAAAAAATGTACACTGATTTGCAGTGTCATTCAGATCAACCATCCTGCTTCCTTTCAAGAATGTAGAAATATACTCCCCAGAATTGAAGTAGGAGATTCTCCAGGGAATTAAGTCTCATGCCCAACTTGAAGGATAACTCCTTCTGTGGTATGGGTAAATGTAAAGTTAAGAGACATTTTGTTGTTGTTGTTCTCAAGAAATTCAAACAGTTGGTGAAGCTGTCTCCTAGCCCACAGGCCACTTGGTACATGGGAACTGTGTCTGTAGGCATGCTACAGGCCCCACATTTTCCCTAACAGTATCCTTTGCAAGGAAGAGTTCTAGTTTGAAACCACCTGCTCTATTAGACCTTGGAACCAGAATTTATATAATCTGCTCATGGTTTCATTCATAGCCCAGGTGCAAAAGACCAGCAGGTCCGAAAACAGGAAATTCAGACCTGTCTGTACTACTCACTGGATGTTTTCATGTGGAAATATCAAAGGCAAATCAAATAAACTGATCTAAAACCAAGCTCATTATTTCCCCTTTAAACCTACTATTCTTGTTATAGCTGTTACT
This sequence comes from Capra hircus, assembly GCF_001704415.2. Classification (NCBI taxonomy): domain Eukaryota; kingdom Metazoa; phylum Chordata; class Mammalia; order Artiodactyla; family Bovidae; genus Capra; species Capra hircus. Next base: position 48,790,924 of record NC_030812.1, on the reverse strand, counting down.
TGTCATCCAGGCCAGAATCTAAAAGTCATCTAATATTAACTCTTTATATTTTTATCAACTCAGTTTCCTAAAAATTTCTGGAATCTTTCCTCTTCACAATTACCATCTTCCTTTTTTCATTTATTTATTGAACAAACATGCATCAGACACAGTACTCATTGGAGTCCCATACTGTACTAATGGAGAGTAACAGAGACGTGGTTACTGCCCTGGTGGAATATACAAGGGCTTCCCTGGTGGCTCAGAGGGTAAAGCGTCTGCCTGCAATGCAGGAGACCTGGGTTCGATCCCTGGGTCAGGAAGATCCCCTGGAGAAGGAAATGGCAACCCACTCCAGTACTCTTGCCTGGAAAATCCCATGGACAGAGAAGCCTGGTAGACTACAGTCCATGGGATCGCAAATCTAGGGGGGAACAGATATCAATCTAATAATCACATAAATAAATGCACAGTTATACACTGAGACAAGAGCTGTGGAAGAAAGGCACAGGAAGTTAGGAGAGCTCTAAAAAGAAAGCCTAGTGTTGTTTGGGGGTCAGAGAAGGCTTGCTTCTTGGCCCCTATCATCCCTCAGCTGGACTACAGCACTAGCTTCTTAACACTTCTGTCAGTCTTGTTTCCATCCTCCTCTTTTATCCCTAATCCACTCATTCCAGTGTTGAAATTGGTACTGCAGATGCTCCATATACAGTCTGTAATAATATTTGATGTTATATTTGACCAATTAATGCCTGTCTCTTCAACCTATAAGGGCAGACGTTGTGTCTATTTTGCTTTTTATTTGCAGCCTGCTGCCTAGAACACTGTTTAGCTCATAACAGACACTCAATAAATATTTATTGAATAAATGAGTGAATTTAAGACCTTTCTAAAACATAACTCTGATTGTGTGTTCAAGAACTATCAAATCATGTCCACCCTTTAAAGAAATTCTGTGTTGGCCTACTCAAAATAAACTAATAATAACCTGATTTATTCTCACAGAGTAAGTACATTATCAGTTCAGTTCAGTCGCTCAGTTGTGTCCGACTCTTTGCGACCCCATGAATCGCAGCACGCCAGGCCTCCCTGTCCATCACCATCTCCCAGAGCTCACTCAGACTCATGTCCATCGAGTCCGTGATGCCATCCAGCCATCTCATCCTCGGTCGTCCCCTTCTCCTCCTGCCCCCAATCTCTCCCAGAATCAGTCTTTTCCAATGAGTCAACTCTTCGCATGAGGTGGCCAAACTACTGGAGCTTCAGCTTTAGCATCATTCCTTCCAAAGAAATCCCAGGGTTGATCTCCTTCAGAATGGACTGGTTGGATCTCCTTGCAGTCCAAGGGACTCTCAAGAGTCTTCTCCAACACCACAGTTCAAACGTATCAATTCTTCGGCGCTCAGCCTTCTTCACAGTCCAACTCTCACATCCATACATGACCACTGGAAAAACCATAGCCTTGACTAGATGGACCTTAGTCAGCAAAGTAATGTCTCTGCTTTTGAATATGCTATCTAGGTTGGTCATAACTTTTCTTCCAAGGAGTAAGCGTCTTTTAATTTCATGGCTACAGTCACCATCTGCAGTGATTTTGGAGCCCAAAAAAATAGAGTCTGACACTGTTTCTACTGTTTCCCCATCTATTTCTCATGAAGTGATGGGACCAGATGCCATGATCTTTGTTTTCTGAATGTTGAGCTTTAAGCCAACTTTTTCACTCTCCTCTTTCACTTTCATCAAGAGGCTTTTCAGTTCCTCTTCACTTTCTGCCATAAGGGTGGTGTCATCTGCATATCTGAGGTTATTGATATTTCTCCCGGCAATCTTGATTCCAGCTTGTGTTTCTTCCAGTCCAGCGTTTCTCATGATGTACTCTGCATATAAGTTAAATAAGCAGGGTGACAATATACAGCCTTGACGTACTCCTTTTCCTATTTGGAACCACTCTGTTGTTCCATGTCCAGTTCTAACTGTTGCTTCCTGACCTGCATATAGGTTCCTCAAGAGGCAAGTCAGGTGGTCTGGTATTCCCATCTCTTTTAGAATTTTCCACAGTTTATTGTGATCCACACAGTCAAAGGCTTTGGCATAGTCAATCAAGCAGAAATAGATGTTTTTCTGGACCTCTCTTGCTTTTTCCATTATCCAGCGGATGTTGGCAATTTGATCTCTGGTTCCTCTGCCCTTTCTAAAACCAGCTTGAACATCAGGGAGTTCACGGTTCACGTCTTGCTGAAGTCTGGCTTGGAGAATTTTGAGCATTACTTTACTAGCATGTGAGATGAGTGTAATTGTGCGGTAGTTTGAGCATTCGTTGGCATTGCCTTTCTTTGGGATTGGAATGAAAACTGACCTTTTCCAGTCCTGTGGCCACTGCTGAGTTTTCCAAACTTGCTGGCATATTGAGTGCAGCACTTTCACAGCATCATCTTTCAGGATTTGAAATAGCTCAACTGGAATTCCATAACCTCCATTAGCTTTGTTTGTAGTGATGCTTTCTAAGGCCCACCTGACTTCACATTCCAAGATGTCTGGCTCTAGATTAGTGATCACATCATCATCATTATCTGGGTCGTGAAGATCTTTTTTGTACAGTTCTTCCGTGGCACTTTGATACCTCTAATATTTTAGTAAAACTTTAAACAAACAAGTAATGCTAAGTTTGCACTACTCAGATAGGTAAGGAAATGGTAAACTAAGACAAGAACCTTAACCCTGATATATCTCTAAGATAGTGCTTTTTTACCCATTATACCCCTGCTTTGAAATTATATACATAAATATCTTACAGAGACAGATATAAACAGATTTATCTAATATATACAGAATACTGTTTTCTCAGTATGCATACTTTAAAACATATAAAATAGATATAATATTGACGAATAGCTATCTAAGTTTTGAAGTTAATAACAAAATATTAACTTTGATTTAATTATGTTTCTATATTCTAGAACTCATGGTCCACATAGAAGAACTCGTATATATTGTAATTAATGTATTCCAAAATTTTCATCTCACCTCAGCATCAAAAGACATCTCAACTGAAGCTGAGTCAGCCACCAACTGGATGTCAAACACAGGACCTGATTTTGGAATCTGAGGCTCGCTAATTAAAATTACCAAAAGGTTAAATAGTGTTCCCCTGAAAAAAAAATAAAGGCACTTAGTGAGTTAAGTTCAGAAAGAAAAACAGTGACACCAAGTTTTCAGGCACTGAATGTAATTATATTTAAAAGTATGAAGGACTGTGGATTGTTTATTTTAATTGTGGTATAATTGATTTATAATATTAGTTTCAGGTATACAATATAGTGATTCAAAAATTTTATAGGTTATACTCCATTTATACTTATTACACACTATTGGCTATATTCCCTGTCTTGCACAATATATCCTTGCAGCTTATTTATTTTATACATAGTAGTTTGTACCTCTTAGCTCCCTACCTCTATTTTGCCCCTCCCCTCTTCCCTCTGCCCACTGGTTAGAGCACTTAGTTTGTTCTTTATATCTGTGAGTCTGCTTCTTTTTTGTTAGATTCACTAGTCTTATTTTTTAGATTCTACATATAAGTGATATTGTAGAGTTTCTTGATTCTAGAAACTGTTTGTAACAAACCATTTCAGAGGTTTATTGTTCCACTAAAGATCACTAGCTATTAGTGAATAAAAGTAGTATTAAACTTCAGGTCTTTCAAATGCAGTGTACAGTCCCCTAATATATACTAATAACCCACATAAATGTTACTGCATATTTGAATAATATATCATACTATTTGAAAATAAAAAGGCTCACACACACAAAAATCACAATTCATAACATGCTTCCTGAGAAGGTAGGTCAGTAATCCCATTTTCATACGTATAGTACAACCCCTACAAGGTTGAAAAAAAGCTGAAGGCAGACCACTAGAAAAATCCATTCCCTAATAGAAAACACTATCAGAAAAGCTTTGACAAAGAGGAGCAATAAAAGAATGTACATATAGGACTATATAAAAATCCTCTATATTCTTAAGCATTCCTTTCATAATGGAGTAAAGAAGAATATAAACAATCTTATTTAGTAATATTTGAGGCTGAAACTCCAGTACTTTGGCCACCTCATGCGAAGAGTTGACTCATTGGAAAAGACTCTGATGCTGGGAGGGATTGGGGGCAGGAGGAGAAGGCGACGACCGAGGATGAGATGGCTGGATGGCATCATGGACTCGATGGATGTGAGTCTGAGTGAACTCCGGGAGTTGGTGATGGACAGGGAGGCCTGGCGTGCTGCAATTCATGGGGTCGCAAAGAGTCGGACACGACTGAGCGACTGAACTGAACTCAACTGAATCTTTACAGTCATTTAAATTATTACCATGATACGTTTACCAAAATTCTAATAAAAGTGCAATTCCCCTCCTTTCACCAACTCAAAAAACAAATCTAGTTCTCATATCTGCAAAAGAAGTTAGCACATTGTCAGTTACCACATTGCTCAAAAAAGCAGGATATGTCCTACAGGATATTTGCTAATGTTTTATTCAGGCTGTTTTAAAACAGCCAGTTTATTTTCAGAAGACACTTCTCAAATCAACAAAATACTCTATTTAGAAGCTTTCCTGATACTAAGTTTGAATTGACATTCCATTCACTGTAATATTTAATTATAGTCCTTTATTTTCAGCAACAACTTTTTTTCAAACTATCGTATATCCTAGGCTAAGGGGAGGAACTCTCAAATTCTGAGTCACTGTGGTAAGTTGAATACATGACTTCAACCATAAGAATACTTAAAAAAAAGGAAGGATTATAGCATATTTCAAGAATACAATGAAGTGGGTTGAACTAATAAAATCTCTACTTATGAAAAAAATAAAGAGGAAAATGCTGAAATGAATAAATGTATTTTTATTTGCTCAAATGGAATTCAATTTTAAATCTATCCCTTCTGCAATCTATTCCTTCTGCCAACTCAATTTAAAATCCATTAAGTCAATAATAGATAAAAGAAATTTTATTCTAAAATGGTATTTCATCCTGACTTATTATAATAGACACCTTAGGGTTGACATCACACCCTTAAAAAATGGTACCAAGAGTTTGATACTTTTATTGTTTAGATTGTTATTATTCCCAATGTAAGATTTTTTTTAATGTATTACAGTATCTTAAGGTACAGACGTTGAAGGGCACATTCATGGTCTTATAAGTCATTCTGTGTTATTTTGGTAAGCAGAATTTTAATATGGCTTCCAAGATTTGCATCCTGTAGTATATACACTCTATATGATCCCTTCCCTAAAGTATGGTCAGGACCTGGAACATATTAGGCTTTCATTCTCGTCATTAAGTTATATTAGATGAGAAAGGTGAAGAAATTTTGCAAATGTAATTAAAATCCCCAGTGAGTTGACTTTTGAGTTAATCAAAGAGAGATTATCCTGAGTGGACCTAAGCTAATGAGGCGAGTCCTTTAAAAGAGAGTTTAGGCCTTTTCTGAGCTCAGAGAGATTCTCCTGCCAAGAAGCAAGCTGTCATGAGCTTTACAGCTATAAGGAAATTAATTCTGCTAACAACTACCCAGATGAGTTTGGAAGAGGGCCCCAAGCCTGAGACTGCAGCCCCAGCCAACCACCTTGATTACAGCCTTGTCAGACCCTGAGCAGAGGAGCCAGCTGAGCTGTATCCAGATTTCCTGATCCACGAAACTGTCAGATAATAAGTGTATGTTGTTTGAAGCCACTAAATTTGTGGTATTGGGTTGGTCAAAAAGTTCATTCGGGTCTGCCTGTAAGATCTATGGAAAAAGCCAAATGAACTTTTTGACCAACCCAATAATTTGTTACATAGCAACAGAAGATTAGTTGTATTAGACATTTACTGTGCTAGTTATTGGTACAGATAACATGATTTGACCACTATGAATATCAAAATTGACTGAAAAGTTAGTATTACAACCAACTACAGCAATATACTATATGTACCAAAGGACATGAGAAGAATTTGTTGTCTCAGGAAAGAAGCTTGATACAGTAGGGCTGATGTGCCAGAACCAAGATAAGACAGAGCAATTAAAATGCATCACTTTACAACAGAGATTGGTAAGAATGATTTTCTCCAATTGGGATAAAGAAAAGTAGAGACCAAAAGGTGGACAAAAGGGGAAATATGATTTAGCAATCATTTCAGTGTGGGAGAAGACATAAATATCGGACATAATTTTGAGAGTCTCTCTTGGATATTGGGAAAATGGCAGTATCGTCAACTACATAAAGAAGTATGCAGAGAAAAAAAAGTATGTAGAGAAAATAGCAGTATATTTTCCTTGTATGCTCTAGAGTAGGGGTCAACAAACTATGGCCTGCAGACACAATAGCCCAGAGCCTCTTTTTATAAATAAAACTTTATCGGAATACCGCTGTGCCCTTTCCTTTGCATATTGTCTATGGCTGCTTTTGTGACAATGGCAGAATTAAGTAGTTTCAACAGAGACTATGTAGCTTTTTGCAGAAACATTTGACCATCCTGCTGTAAAGCATAGTATGCCTATAGTCCTTGACACACAGCAGGTTGCTTCAGTTCAGTTCAGTTCAGTTGCTCAGTTGTGTCCGACTCTTTGTGACCCCATGAATCGCAGCACGCCAGGCCTCCCTGTCCATCACCAATGCCCAGAGTTCACTCAGACTCACGTCCATCAAGTCAGTGATGCCATCCAGCCATCTCATCCTCTGTCATCCCCTCCTCCTCCTGCCCCCAATCCCTCCCAGCATCAGAGTCTTTCCAATGAGTCAACTCTTTGCATGAGGTGGCCAAACTACTGGAGCTTCAGCTTTAGCATCATTCCTTCCAAAGAACACCCAGGGATGATCTCCTTCAGAATAGACTGGTTGGATCTCCTTGCAGTCCAGGGGACTCTCAAGAGTCTTCTCCAACACCACAGTTCAAAAGCATCAATTCTTCAGCGCTCAGGTTTCTTCACAGTCCAACTCTCACATCCATACGTGACCACTGGAAAAACCATAGCCTTGACTAGACAAACCTTTGTTGGCAAAGTAATATCTCTGCTTTTCAATATGCTATCTAGGTTGGTCATAACTTTCCTTCGCTTAAGATATGCTAATGACCATTATCAGTGAAATTTATTTGTAAAAGTCTCTAATAAATAGCCTGGACAAAATAGTACTAAAAGTTCTTATTCTTCCTTCAGGTTCAAACATTTCAGAGTCCATGGCGCTCCTCCTTCTTCCACCTTATGATGTAAGAAATGTAGATAAACAGTTGATTGAAAGGGTGGGAGGAAATTAAGATTTTAGCCAGACCATTGCCCAAGGATATAATTCATAGCCTATAAATCTCATAAAAAGGTCAAACAGCTAATATGCAAACACACACTTTCTGTGGCAAAGAATGCTGTTGTCCCACACTATACATTCTCCCATTCTTCCTTTGAATAACAGCTGTCCCACTGCCATCTAAAGTTTAGCCAGACACACAGAAGTCCAACTACAGACACGTTTTGCAGCCTTTTTTGCGGCTAGAAATGCTGTATGCCTAAAATTCTCAGCAATAGAAGGAAAGCAAAACTATTACGCAGTCCATGGGATCTCAAAGAGTGGGACACGACTCTGACTGAACAGCAACAACAAAAGTCTTCTATGCCTTGCTTTAAAAAAAAATTTGGGAAGCTGCCCTATAGCACAGGAAGCTCAGCTGGGTGCTCTGTGATGACCTAGAGGAGTAGGATTTGCAGCTGTGGGGAGGGGGGAAGGGGGAGTAGGTGAGAGGGAGGTTCGAGAGAGGGGATGTATGTATACTTACACCTGATTCATGTTGTTGTACAGCAGAAACTAAACAGCATTATAAAGCAGTTATACTCCAATTTAAAAAAATAAGTAAATAAAAATATATTCCTAAGTAAAAAGAAGAAGAAATTTCCTTGCCCTTCCTGATTCCCACAGGGTGTGATGAAGGCAAGAAGTTCAGCCAGCTAACCATGAGGACAAAGATAGCATGATAGAAGACAGTAGAGCAACAAAAAGGAGGAAACCTAGGTCTCTGGCTGATCTTATAGCAAAAAGTGTGGCTCTTTACTCTGGACTAATATGTAAGAAACATGTAAATTTCTCTCTTCTTTGGGACACATATTTTGGAGTAACTTTATTACTCTTACCCTCCAATATTCACTCCAAGATTGCATGCATGCTAAGTCGCTTTGGTCGTGTCCAACTCTTTGTGACCCTATGAACTGTAGCCCGCCAGGCTCCTCTATCCATGGGGTTCTGCAGGCAAGAATACTGGAGTGGGTTGCTATGCCCTCTTTCAGGGGATCTTCCCAACCCAGGGATCAAACCTGTGTCTCCTGCAGTTCCTGCATTGCAGGCAGATTCTTACCACTAAGCCACCGGGAAAACCCCTTGGTCTTCAGATGACGACAAAAGACGAACTTAGGATAACAAAATCTTTGTGCCCTCAATAATCAGAGAGAACTCAGTATACACCAATTAATCTGTTCATCACAGAAGGAAGTGAGAGACAAAAGAGTTTAATATATTTACAAAGGGATCAAGCAGAGAAGTCAAAGAATTATGAGTTCTGGAAGACACTCGAAAGAGTAGTTAGTGGGTTGCAGCTACAAGATCTCAATTTTTAAAAGGCCTTACTTCTTAGCTGCTAATATGTTCAGGCGCAATGACTCAGTTTCTGTTTCTCTGAACATCCGTCCCAGAGTCTGTATAATTTCAATGCACACCCTGTAAAACAAAGAGGAAAATGTCACAGAAATGGCATGACTTCATTATGAGTTCAGAATTTCACAAAATCAGTAATCCTTAATAGAATTACATTCAGATACCCATTTTAAAAAAAAGTATAGGAAGGAAATTCTATATATCCAATTGCCAACATTGGTTGCAAGCCTATTCTGTGACGGCTACATGGTAAGTACTCAAAAATATTTGTTGAATGAATAAATTAATAAGTGCATGTCAAGATTACAAGTCATTATCATATTGATTTTTGTACTTATTTTTTGCAAAGTGTTAATGATAATCACACTATTTTAAAACAAAATTTAATCATTTTAACTGTTTCAAGTGGGTAATTTTTCAAAATTTAAAATGTAAAAATGGGGATAAGTAAAAGGTGTCTTTCCTTCATAAGCTGATTTTTTTCTCCTTTGGGGGCAGCCAGTATTACTAGTTTCTTGTGTAGTTTTTGACCACACAATTAGAACAAAATAAATGCTATTTTTTAAAATCTATGTGAAGCAAAATTTGCAGCATTATTTATCATTAAAACAGTACATATTTTGCCTAATGCCTTCCATTTATTTAACATCCTAGGGAAAAAATAACTGTGATTAGCCAGTTAGTACTTACACCAGCTCATCAGCCCTTTGGATTCTGTTGTGAAGTACATTCTTATCCCTAGACTCTGGCAAGTATTCATGAAGTTTATTCACTAGGAAATAGAAAAGGTCACTGGTCTGTGAAAGCAAGCAGGAAAGAAATGGTAATTAAGTTCAGTTCAGTTCAGTTTAGTCGCTCAGTCTTGTCTGACTCTTTGCGATCCCATGGGCTGCTTCATGCCAGGCCTCCCTGAGTTACCTGTTGGCAAAACTGTCAATTCTTCCATAATAAAAATAAGAAATTATTTGTTCTTTGATTAGGGAGAAAGGGATTTACAATCTCTCTCATTAATGCTGCTGCTGCTGCTAAGTCGCTTCAGTTGTGTCTGACTCTGTGCGACCCCATAGATGGCAGCCCACTAGGCTCCTCCGTCCCTCGATTCTCCAGGCAAGAATACTGGAGTAGGTTGCCATTTCCTTCTCCAATGCATGAAAGTGAAAAGTGAAAGTGAAGTTGTTCAAGTCGTGCCCGACTCTTAGCGACCCCATGGACTGCAGCCTACCAGGCTCCTCCGTCCATGGGGTTTTCCAGGCAAGAGTACTGGACTGGGGTGCCATTGCCTTCTCCACTCATTAACGCTAGCATAACCCAAATTGAAAACATACTTTTACTTACAACCAGGAGACCACTGTCCTGCTGAACAGGGCCAGAGCTAAAAATAAGCAGGTGATGCTGGGAGACGACTTCACCATTAATATTGAAGATCAGCCAGAAGTAGGTATATAATTTAGGCAAGTCATTAAGTCACCTTGGAATAACAGCGTTAAATGGGGGCCACTATATGTCTGGCCTTTCCAAAGTAATATGGCTTTTGTGAGAATATGTCTAGAAAAGCACTCATTGTGAAATGTTTACTAATTCAAAAACAAATGAATGGCAGTGGTACAGCCTGTGAAGATGGTGCAGAATGATTTTAATACTTCTGTTAAAGCAGTGGAAATGTAGATTGCCATTTCTGCCAAAATAAACACTGACTTAAGAGTGGGGGAACCAATTTTTTGTGTGTTCCTATCCAGTCTCATGAGATAATCGAGCATGACAATAAGCACTGGCCCATGAAATGAGGCAAGTTGGTACTAATGAGAAATAGGATGTAATTGCTTCTGTTTTCTATTTCTCTGTTGTTCCTTTTCTCCCCAGGACTTTTTCATTCACTTGTGGCAACCTAGACTCCTTGTTTAGACAGGTACGTGTGTGTTCTTATTTAGTTAATGTGGCATGAGAAGAGGCTGGGATGGCAAGTGGAGAATGGGAAGGAAAAGAAGGGCAAATGGACACCTTGGCCCACTGAGAAGTGCTGGGATTTAGCCAGTGCCCTGGTGAATTAGCAGAGTACAGTAGCTTTACATGCTGACTCTGGAGCCAGGCTGCATGTATGCTCAGTTGTGTCCAGCTCTTTGCGACCCCATGGACTATAGCCCGCAGGCTCCTCTGTCCATGGGATTCTCCAGGTAAAACTGGAATGGGTTGCCATTGCCTCCTCTAGGAGATTGTCCCAACCAAGGGATCAAGCCTACGTCTTCTGCATTGGCAAGTGGATTCTTTACCACTTGAGCCACCTAGGAAGCACAGTTCCGCCACTGGGTAGCTGCAGGATGTTTGGCAAATTACTTATGTATTCTATAGCTCTTCATCTCTAAAATGGGATTAATAGAATCACCTCATGAAGTTGATGTTAGGATTAATAAGATATTATTTGTAAAGCCTGAACGGTACTCAACATATTGTATGTGCTTAATAAATATCAGTGATTATTGTAATCACCCACCTGCTCACTGGTTCAGGAATTTTCATGTTTAAAATATCTTCCACCTACTAGCAACAACAGGGAAGAATCTCAAAAACATTATGTTAAAAGAAGCCAAACACAAACTCCAGTACAATTCCATGTAACTGGAATTCTAGGAATAGCAAAATTAATCTATGATTGCCTGAGGACATGGATCAGAGGAAACTGAGTGCCAGAGGGCACAATTTAGCCCTAAGAGGTGATAGGTGTAAATAAGTGTAAGTGTTAGTCGCTTAGTCGTGCCCAACTCTTTGTGACCCCATGGACTGCCGCCAACCAGGCTCAGATTTTCCAATCAAGAATACTGGAGTGGGTTGCCATTTCTTTCTCCAGGGGATCTTCCCTGACCCAGGGATCGAACCCGGGTCTCCTGCACTGCAGGCAGATTCTTAACCAACTGAGCTACAAGGGAAGAGGTGATAGAAATGTTCTAAATCGTGGTTGCTGCTGCTGCTGCTAGTTGCTTCAGTCGTGTCCAACTTGTGCGACCCCATAGACGACAGCCCACCAGGCTCCCCCGTCCCTGGGATTCTCCAGGCAAGAACACCAGAGTGGGTTGCCATTTCCTCCTCCAATGCATGAAAGTGAAAAGTGAAAGTGAAGTCACTCAGTCGTGTCCAACTCTTAGCAACCCCATGGACTGCAGACTACCAGGCTTCTCTGCCCATGGGATTTTGGGTGGTGTTTATACAGTTATATACATTTGCTAAAACTTTTTAAACTATGTGTTAAAATTCTTTAAACTCTTAAAATATATGTGCATTTAATTATATGTAAATTGGACCCCAGTATTTCTCTGAAGAAGATATACAAATTGCCAGTAAGCATGGGAGAAAATGCTCAACATCACTAACCATTAGGGAAATGTGAATCAAAACTACTAGATACACCCTAACACCCATCAGAATGATTGCTTCAAAAAATCAGTAAATAACAAGTCTTGGCAAGGAGTGGAAAAACTGGAGACTTTATGCACTGTTGGTGAGAATGTAAAATGGTACAGCTGCTGTGCAAAACAGTATGGCAGGGCCTAAAAAATTTAACAATAGAACTACTATATGATTTAGCAATTCTGCTTCTAACTGGGCTCCAAAAGAATTGGAAGCAGGGTCTTAAAGAGAGATTTACACATCCATGTTCATAACAACATTATTCACAATAATTAAAACATGGAAGCAATCCAAGTGCTAATCAGTGGATGAATGAATAAATAAAATGTGGTATTACATGTCTGAAATATTATTCGACCTTAAAAGGAAGGAAATCCTGACATATCCTTTAACTTCAGTGAATCTGGAAGACATCATGCCAAGTGAAATAAGCCAATCACAAAATGATAAATGCTGTATGATTCCACTTACATGAGATGTTTAGAATAATCAAACTCATAGAAGCGCAAAGGAAAATCATGGTTGCCAGGGACTCGGGGAGGGGAAATGAGGAATTATTGTTTATTGAGTATAGTTTCAGTTCTGTAAAATGAAAAGAGGTCTGGAGATGGATGGTGGTGATGGTTACGCAACATGGATACATAACATTGATCTACACATTTAAAAATGGTTAAGATGGTAAATTTTATATGTTTAAAAACTGAAGGGAAAAAAACTTCATGAATAAAAAATGAAAGGTTGGGAAAGAACATATCTAGACAGCTCTTTGGGGACTTCTTTGGCAGTCCAGTGGTTAAGACTTCAAGCTCCCAATGCAGGGGACACAGGTTTGAATCCTGGTCGGGGAACTAAGATCCTGTATGCCACATGGTTTGGCCAAAAAAAAAGGAGAGAGAGAACTCTTTCATTCATTCATTGAACGTATAACGATTTAATCCAGCCATGTGGCAAGTACTATGCGAAGTAATGCAAATAACATCTTAAGCAAAACAGACTAACTGGACATGATATCTGTACTCCTGAAGTTTTCAGTTTAGTCAGCCTATGAAAAAGTCTTTTCAAAATTTAAAAGTTTTATTGTAATAGAAGAATAAAAATTACCTAACAGAAGAAAATTATACCCCAATAAAGTTGATTTTTAAAAGGCAAAATGATACACAGTTGATCCTTCAGCAACAAGGGGTGGAGGTTTGGGGGGAGTTAAAAGTGCTCATCCTCTTCACCATCAAAAATCTGAGTATAACTTACAGTCAACCCTCCATATCTGTGATTCCATACCCATGGATTCAACCACATGTGATCATGTAGTACTATAGTATTTACTGTTGAAAAAATTAACATATAAATGGACCAAGCAGTTCAAACTAATGTTCAAGAGTCAACTATATATATATATTACTATAATTATATAATATTGTTATTTATTATATTATTATAATAATTATAGTATTATAAGAATATGGCTATAATTATTCATTATACTAATTTTATTATAATTTACAAATATATATATATAACTTCCCATCCTCTTACCCAAGAACCAAAAATTAGAGCTACCTCTAAGCTAATAATGTGGTGTATTCCTAACAGGGTCTGTCTAGCACAAGCAGTTTAGATGATACAGCACTGCAGCATCATCCCTGCCTGCCTCAATGCTGGCGACACTTGACAGACTATTCCCTATAGCTACTATGCCCTCTGGTTAGGGGGATCAACCATCCCAATTGCAATTGGTCTAGCTTTTGCACTACAAGCAAGTGCAAGTGCCATGAACTTCCTCAGTCCCAGACACACTGGAACAGTTTGTTACCCTACTCTGGGTAAGCCAGGATGGTTGGTCATCAGACATATGAAGCACTCAGAATCTAAGAAGTATGGCAGCAACTATGTATGAGGCCAGGAGCCAGAATCAGCCTCATTAGCACAGTACCAGTACTAACCTGGGCTTCTCAATGCCTTCGCCTAAAACTGGATGACACTAAGTCAGTCTTCCAGAGTAAGTCTGTAACATGCCGAATGGGAGAGCTAGATCGCTTTCACTTCTCAGAAGTCACCTTTTTAAGAAATTATTTTATTTATTTATGTCTGTGATGGGTCTTCGTTGCTGTGCAGTCTTTTCTCTAGTTGTGGCAAGCAAGGGCTACTCTCTATTGTGATACTCAGGCTTCTCATTGCTTCTCTTGTTGTGTAGCACAGGCTCTAGGGTGTGTGGGCTCAGTAGTTGTGGCCTGCAGGCCTAGTTGCTCCACTGCCTGTGGAATCTTCCTGGATCAGGGATCAAATCCATGTCTCCTGTATCGGCAGGTAGATTTTTTACCACTGAACCGCCAGGGAAGCCCAGGAGTCATCTTTAACAAGATGAATGGACTTAGTGCCACTGAACTATACAGTTAAATATGGTTAAGATAGTTTTGTATTATATGACTTTCACCACAATAAAAGTTTTTTAAAATATATCAATCCTACACTTAAAAGTGTATTTAATTCTATTTTTGTTTTAGGGGAACATGCACATAAAACTTCTTGATATCTGCTTTATCTCACTGTCTTATACTTCTTGCATGCCAGGAGCTTCCCCTGACCTTCTCTCTTTTTTTCACCCTGTCAACCCAGCCCATGTGAGCTACCATCTTTTTGCTACTGCTCTCCTTTCTCTTCCATGTCCCTGTGATTACATCACAGCATTTCAAGCATTGAGACGATTGCATTACATTTAATCAACGTTTTTTTTTTAAAAAACAGCATCAGAATACAAGATATTTATTTCTATTTTACTTTATGCTTGAATATGCTACATTTGATAAACAGGTAAAACAAGTTTGAAAGATTAAAAATAAGACAAAACACCTACTTTCCAGAAAAGTCTTTTCAGAATGAAGTTTTTCTGGGCTGTTACTTTAAGTTCCATAATTAAACAAAGTATCTTCCTCAACGTGTTGTCTTTAAGAAAAAGTTCAGATTTAAGCTGACCAAAGTGCTTAATTTTCTCCTCAGACCTACAGAAAGAAAAGAAAATTTGCCATGAAAGAAAATGATAAGAAACAGCAGTTGAGAAATACCAACAATTATTGATAGGTATGTAAAACTTTGTTACTAGTGAAATTTTTTCCTTTGGTTCCCTGAGGCGTTTTATTTGCGTTGTATGTATTACATCCCTAAAAAAAGAATTCAAGGACTTTTCCCTGCTGTGTGTTTTCATCTTGCTTATTCATGGTCCTTGATGCCAGCTGAGGTTGTTGGTACAGTGAAACCAAACTGATGTGACAGGAGCAGGTTATTCCGCCATTTCCCCACATCTTTGAGTTGCATATCAAATCTGAAGCTGATCACTCCACACTTATTTAGCCTGTCTGCGAGGTTCCCAACAATCTTCCCAGCCCTGTGATCATCGATTATTTCAGATTCACCAGTGTAACCGTGCTTCATCGTGGAAGATGACTTTGGAGCACAGCCTAATAAGCATTTGGCATTTGCCTCTCTTTGAGGCATTGTTGATACTCTTGAAAGCATTAGCCGGGACATTCATGGTGCCACCATCATGGCAGCATGGGAAGATGGCTGGAAGAGGACTAATGGAATATTAGTGTAGTTTTGTACTTCCAACTTAATTACTTATCAGTAATGAAAACTGCTCCTTGGAGCCCTCCAGGCTCCTCTGTCCATGGAATTTTCCAGGCGAGAATACTGGAGTGGGTCACCATTTCATCCTCCAGGAGATCTTGACCCAGGGAACGAACTCGCATCCCCTGCATCTCCTGCACTGCAGGCAGATTCTTTCTTTACTGCTGAACCACTGGGGAAGCCTCTAAATCGAACTGTTTATTACTCTCCAAACACATTTCTTACCATGCCCCTTTACTCTAGCTGTACCTATCCCGAATCTTCTGTCCCTCTTTCATAGTCTATCTCAGAGTTTGTTTGTATACCATTTACCATAATCCATGAGTCATATGTAATATTATTTGCATACTATTTTTCCTTTAAATCAACTCATTTTTTCCTAGAGAAATTTCTTTATGAAGAAAACTTATTACTACTTCACAAGGGAAAAACCAGTACTGTTTGCTATAATTAACAGGTAACTGTAAAAACAGCTTGAAAGCAACAAAATTCTAAGTTGATGCTCCCTATTTTGAGCCTGAAGTCTGCTCTCCCTTTGACAAAAGGGCAGATAAGTGTGTTAGAGACCTGCCTCTACTGGCACCAAGTCAAGAGATTCTCTCTGATGAGATCAGACGAGTTGGAACAGAGAATCACTTTTTTACTGTGGAATTCAAAGTCATTTCATGCCATGTCAGAAAACCACATGAAGTCACCCCACATCATTGCCCCACGTCCGTTCCACACTTCAGGAAAAGCTGGCTTCGCTGAAATGAGTTAACACCTTCTCCTTAGGGCTTTCCCTAATTCTACCAACCATGGAGACCCTCTTCCATAGCCTTTTTTCCATACTTCACTCCATTGCAGTTCTTTGTGTACTTGTCCTGGCCCCTCAGCTGATTTGCAGCAACTTGAAAAACCATTAACAGTTTGGATGTTGTTTCCATCTCCCACTGTGCTCAGCAATAACAACTGCACTTACCTAAGCACTGACTCTGTGGCAGGCTTTGGCCTGGGTACTCCTCATCGACTAGCTCACTCAGTGTCACTAGGTGGGCTGAGCTGGGAATTACTATCACGTTTACAGGACATTAGGTTAAGTAGCCTGTCCAAGCTCACACAACCAGTGATTCAGAAAAGCAGAGTGCAAAGTAACAGTAAGAGAGCTGTTTCATGTTCTGTGTAGATCAATGGAAATGTCTTAGAATTTCTGACTTAAGGTAAAAATATTTTTACCACTTACTGTAGAAATCCTATCAGACATTTATTCCAATAATACTACATAGAATCTTGGTTCTTGCCTACTACCTCCCACTTTATTTAAAAAAACAAATCTAAGATGCTCTCTTCTATCCAATCAATGAACCTCTCTTATTAACATAAAAATTAAGACTTTCCGAAAAATAGTCTCTTTTCTAGTGAAGACACCAGAGTAGAAATGAACATGAAGAGATCAATCTTAGCCATCAAAAAGGCCACAAATAACAAATGTTGGCAAGGATGTGGGGGAAAAAGGAATCCTTGTACACTGTTAGGGCTTCCCTGATAGCTCAGTTGGTAACGAATCTGCCTGCAGTGCAGGAGACCCCAGTCCTATTCCTGGGTTGGGAAGATCCCCTGGAGAAAGGATAGGCTACCCACTCCAGTATTCTTGGGTTTCCCTTGTGGCTCAGCTGGTAAAGAATCTGCCTGCAGTGAGGGAGACCTGGGCTCGATCCCTGGGTTGGGAAGATTCCCCTGGAGAAGGGATAAGGCTACAGTATTCTGGCCTGGAGAATTCCCTGGACTGTATAGTCCATGGGGTCACAAAGAGTTGGACACGACTGAGCAACTTTCACTTTCACTTGTACACTGTTGGCAGGAATGTAAATTGGTGCAGCCACTATGGAAAACAGGATAGAGGTTACTCAAAAAACTAAAAATAGAACTACCATGTCACCCAAGTACCGACTCCTGGATACTTATCTGAAAAAAAAAGAAAATACTAATGTGAAGATACATGTACCCTCAATGATCATAGGCCCATATTTACAATGGCTAATGGATGTAAGTAACCTCAGCAGATGAATGGATAAAGAAGATATGGTGTGTGTGTGTGTGTGTGTGTGTGTGTGTGTGTGTGTGTGTATAGTTTTAGTTGCCAAGTCATGTCCAACTCTTGTGACTCTATGGAATATAGCCTGCCAGGCTCCTCTGTCCCATGGGATTTCCCAGGCAAGACTACTGGAGTGGGTTGGAATTTCCTCCTCCAGGGCATCCCAGGGATCAAACCTGTATCTCCTGCATTGGCAGGCGGATTCTTTATCACTGAGTCACCAGGGAGGCCATATATGTGTGTATGTGTGTACACACACACACACACACACACACACACACACACAGAGCAATGCTACTCAGCCATAAAAAAAGAATGAAATCCTGCCATTTGTAGAACATGGATAGACTTGGAGGGTATTATGCTAATTGAAATGTCAGACAGAAAAAGGCAGATACTGTATGATATCACTTATGTGTGGAATCTAAGAAATAAAACAAACTAATGAATATAGAAATAGACTCACAGTTACAGAGAACAAACTAGTGGTCACCAGTGAGGAGAGAGAAGGGAAGAGGGACGAGGTAGAGGTATGGCATTAAGAGTATAAACTAGTATGTATAAAATAAAGCTGCAAGGATATATCCTACAGCACAGGGAATATAGCCAATATTTTATAACAATTTTAAATGGACTATAATCATTAAAAATTGTGAATCATGATGTTGTATACTGAAAACACATAATATTATAAATCAACTATACCTGAATTAAAAAAATAAAAGAATTCAGTAGTAACAGTCATAGAGGCAGATGAACATGATTTTGAGTATGAGATAGACTGGTCAGTATCCTAGATCTGCCCCTGTTCCTGAGTGACTACCAAGGGCAAGTTTCCTAGTGTCTCTATACCTCAGTTTTCCCATGTGTAAAATGAGGATGATGATAGTACCTATCCCACTGTGCTGTTTTGATGTTTTAGTTATTTCATGTGCTTAGCATATAATAAGTATTTAATAAATATGATCTAAATAGGAATAAGCTTTGAGATCTTGCTTCCCTATATACCCATTTCAAATTATTGCCACATTTCATATGGCAATAAATTTTTAATATTTAAAAAATAACCATAAAATCCCTCTGCTAAGAACTCAAACAGCAGATATGTAGTTTTCACAAACAAATGAGCTTAGAAAAGCAAAAGCCCAGAAAAAATACAATATCAGCACAATCATTTTGAAATTGAGTTTCCAGTTTTTCCCACTGGGAGTCAGCAATTTGCTATGATTCATATAGAAATGAACTGTTCTTAATCTTTTGGCACCTATGATAATAGATTATAATATCAAACTATTTTTTTCAAAAAGGCAAAAACAAATTTCATAAGAAAAAGCACACTAAACTCTTCATATTGAAAATCAATTCATATGTAAAGTGAGGTCTTATCTTACCTCATAAATTCAAATTAGATTCAGTGGTCTATATTTCTACAGAGAAGTTATGGATAATCACAGTTTCTCTGAAAACTCAGAGAATATTTGCTTTTACGTAGATGACAAACTTTGACTAATTTAAATAAGAAAAAGTCTAGTGCCAGAAGACTCCATTATTCAGTTTAGGAATAAGAGGAAATTTTATATTAAAGTCAACAGTTATTCTATATTTCATGAGCTAGAAAACAAAACCTCACCCAACAATGTGGCAGGAGAATTCTTGATTTAATGATAAGTTCTATTTTTCCTGTATTTTTTCATTTTTACAAACATTTAACATTAATTATACCTTATATTTGTATCATACTTTATAGCTGGAATGGTTTTTCTTACATTATCTCAGAAGCCCGGTGTATATATTCACAATAATCAGATTACAGAACTCACAACTGTGTCAGAATCCTAACTTGAAAACCCAAAGAATATTTATTCTTTTTTAAACTGAAGGTGCCTTGTAGGTACAGACCATTTCCTACGTGTCTTATACATATATTTGCATCCTTTGTGGTACATTAAATTACTATACTTTAAATATATTTATTGCCTTTAGTAATTAACTTTGCAAGAAATATGCTTTTCCTGAGTCCAGATAGAGGCAGACCTCTCCTTGCCTTCAGGGATAAATTTCAAGTCACACAAAGTGAGAGCCTGTTTTATTATACAATTAACTTTAAAATCACTTTATACAATATAGCACCAAAATTAAAATGGATATTTTTTTAGAGTAAACATATGAAAACATGTAGAAATTCTAAGTTATCTAGATAATCATCTTTTTTAAAAAGAAATCCCAAACATTATGTTATTTAACCCCTATACCTCAGAACACATCTCAAAATAAATGGAACATTTCCTTGCAAACTCATCATCATCACACCAACAAACTTATCAGTAATTCTATGGTATTGTCTAATACCCAGTCCGTATTCAAATGTTGTCTCTTGCCTTAAACTATATTTTTATATTTGGCTTGCTAAAATCAAGATCTAAATGAGATAATGGTTATATTCGCTTGCTGTGTTTCTTAGGTCTTTTAAAAACTTTAACTATGGCAATTTTCATACACAAAAATGGAGAAAATCACATAAGAAACCCCCACATACCCATCACTAAGCTTCAGTAATTTTCAACATTTTGCCAGTCTCATTTTATCTATTGCCTTAAACATACACACACACACACACACAACACACACACCATTAAAAATTCTGAGATAAAATATATATAACATAAAAATTTGCCATTTTAACCATTTTAAGGTGTATTAACACAATTCAGCAGCAGTAAGTGCGACCATAATATTGTGCAACATCACTACTACCTATTTCCGTAACTTTTTCATCATCCTGAACAGAAACTCTGCATCCATCAATCAATAAGTCTCCATTCCTCTCTCTCCCTAGCTCCTGGTAACCCATATTCTGGTTTCTGTTTCTATGAATTTGCCTATTTTAGGTATCTCATATAAGTGGAATTGTAAAATATTTGTCCTTTTACGACTGACTTATTTCACATAGCGTTATGTCTTCAAGGCTTATCTATATTGTCACATGTATCAGAATTTCATTCCTCCTTAAGGCTGACACACCCACACTTTAAGTCAGATTCCAATTTAATTGTGGAGAAGCAAACAGTACTCTACTTTTCTTGGCTGGGCAATCCCATGGACAGAGGAGCCTGGCAGGCTACAGTCCGTGAGGTTACAAAAGAGTCAGATACAACTGAGGGACTAAACCACAACAAAGCAATTTAATTGTCTGAGCAAAGATGTGCCATAGGTGGTGCTCTTTCTTTCATGTTATGTCAAATAATGAGGCACAAAAATTTCAAGTGCCTCATTAGAGCATCCCAGTTAAGTGAGCTAAGACTGATCAATGGTCTAGTTATTTACATGATCCCTCGATTTTGAAGTTCCACTTCACCTTTATATCTAATAGTTCCATCCATTGAGATCATTGCATGAATCTTTTATTTCATTTGAGGTTGGAAAAATGGTAATTTTCTATTTCTGTCAAACCTTCCACATTTATTTAGCTGGAATTCTGTAAAGTTAAATTTGTTCTCATCAACTTGAGTTACTTGGTTACCCTGAACTAACTAGTTTATGCAGGAAAGGCAGGATAAACGCTTAATTCTTTCCATTTGTTTGCTTATTTGCAGAGAGATGAATTAATGCCCTATTTACTTCTAATGGAGTTTAGTGTATTTTTATTTCTTAACGGAAGGAGGGTAGGAGAGAGGACTTTCCATGATGCATCATTATACGCTTTGGAATTTTTATATATTCATTATGTTTTAACCATCTCATTCATTATTTTTTCTGATCTCGTGTTGTCCTATCTTTGGCTATTAGGAGCCCCTTCATAGGTGCTCCTGTGTCCTTTAGTTTGGGCCCTGTTGCTCTTTGCATTCTGCCTCAAGCTGTTTCAAATTCATTTGTGTATTTCCTGCCGCAGGCCTAGAATTAGTCATTCTTCCAAGGAACTTTGGGTCCTTTTAATGGGGAATAAATTGTATCTTTTAAAATTAAACTTTCCCTTAGTTTATTTACATCACCTCCAGTATATGTCACTTATCATAAATCTCTCAAAACTCACTTAATATCAAAGTTATTGGAATCATCAATTCACAGAATGTTTTCTTTGTGCAAAGCACTGTTTTAAGTAAGAAAAATACAAAAATTAATAAGATATCCTTCTTGCCTTCCAGGGTGGTGGTGGTGGTTTAGTTGCTAAGTTGTGTCCAACTCTTGTGACCCCATGGACTGTAGCCTGCCAGGCTCCTCTGGCCATGTGATTTCCCAGGCAAGAATACTGGAGTGATTGTCATTTTCTTCTCTAAGGGACCTTCCCGACCCAGGGATCAAACCCCACGACTCCTGCATTGCAGGTAGATTCTTTACCCCTGAGCCACAAAGGAAGTCCATTGCCTTCCAGGGGCTCACAATCTATTGGCAGTAATAGTCACATCACAAGTAACTGCTTCAATGTAAGGCTGATTGTGATGAGAACACAGTAGTACTATAAAGTCTGGATAAAATCCAAGTTCCTTTGTCTCACATATAAGATCCAGCCTCTATCTTATTTCATTCATTCATTCATTGATTCATTCATTGTATAAAGCTTACTGGCAGTCTACTATGTGCTAATGACCAAAGTACAGTCCCTGCTTAAGGAGCATATTTCCTAATGGGGCAGCACATAAACAAGCAATCCATAATACAGAGCGGACAGTGCTACAAGTTGTGTAACCACAGGATTTTATGGAGGGGCCCTCTTAATTTACTTTGAGAAATGATTTTTAGAAAAAGGGATAATGAGCTAAGACTTGAGCTGACATTTCTATGAAGAGGAAGAAGAGAAGCGGGTAAGTTCTAGAATGGAAGCCATCATGTTAGGACCCAGATGAACAGGGAGCTTTTTGAGAGCTACAAGTTCTCTTGGATCAGGAATTTAAGGTAGGAGTGTGGGGGACACAATAGTTGAGGAGAGAAAAATAAAGAGATATTAGGAAGATATGTTAAAAGGTGTTATAGAGTGTAGACCTTCTAAGGGCACTGGGGAGCTCTTCAAAGGTTTTAAGGGAGAAGTGACATGATCAGGGTTTGTGCTTCTGAGAGATTCCTCTGTCATGCTGAGGGAGGGTCTAGCGAGCTGCAAGAGTGAAGGCAGAGACCAGCAAGAGCCTAAAACAGAGATAACTGGACCTGAGCATATGGCAGTGGAAAGAAGTAGGTGTTATCCAGATATATTCAATAGGTACAATAAATCATGTGGTGATGACTGGATGTAGAGGGTGGGCATCTGAGGATCCAGGACCCTGGCTTAGGCTGTCTTGGAGATACTGACATCATGCCCTGTTTGGGAAACATAGACAGAAGGTCAGGTCACAGAAGGAAGAGGCTGAGCCCTGTTTTGACTATGCTGACGTTATGGCTCCTGTGACACATACAAGAAGTGATGTCCCATATAGTATTTGCAATTCAGGGCATGAAGTGATATAGATATAAATGTGATGGTCAGCAACTCACAGAGTTAGGAGAGGCAAAGAGAACAAACCCCCGCCCCCACCTCCTATGTAACTCTGACCTGTCATCACTTCTTACCTGTATGGCTTTTGACTTCCAGTAGCAGGACTGAACTCACTAACATATAGGGGATCTTGTAAAAGAGTAGCTTTCTGAAAGAGGAAAAAAGTGGGAATAGTTAGAATTTTTGTTGAATGAAAATCAATTCCCCTTACTTTTAGTCAGTATCATATATCTATTCTTTAATCCCTTCTACAGTACATGATTTGTGACTCATTCCAGTATTTGATAATACCACAGGGAATTTTTCCTTAGTTTTTTTAAAGTTTTAAACATAACACTTGCTGACTGTATCAACATCAGACTGTACAGAAATGTGTAAATGATAAAAAGTTCCCTATCCCTCACTACCCTTTCTGTCTCAATTTTCAAAACACCTTGCTGTTGTTGGTTTGGTTTATATTCTTTCAGGGAGATAAAAACATATTAATTATAACATGCATTTATAATATTTACACATTAGATGATATATATTTATAATATTTATTTAATACTAGCCACATCATATCACATGTTAATCTGGGGTCTTTTTTTCACTTAATACATAGTGGACAGTTCTTCATATCTATATATATATAGATTTACTTCAGTCTTTTTAATAATTATAGTATTACATTGCCAAGATATACAATAATTTTGTTACCTGTTCCCCCTTTAATGGGGTTATTTTTTCCTTAAATCGTTAATGTTGCCATTTCCCATTCATTCTGGGTCTTAAAACAAACTGGCATGTAATGTTTAGCAAGTTCTCTAAATAATTTTTTGTTTATTTTGAGGCTTAACATGTCAGAAGGGATTTCTGAAATGTTTCTGATTTACAGTTCCAAGCAACTCCTGTCTTACTCCTTATAAACAGCGTATGGTGGTAGGTGCATGTGTAGGGGGGGAATTATGTGCTTTGTCTTACTATTTTTGTCATCATTCTATGTTTTTTCTTTTTTAAAAAAAGCTGCCCTTTTTTCCTCTCCAAATTTATCCTTGCCTTAAATCTAGAATTTTAATTTGAGAATATTCCTTAGTTATTTAGCTTTCTAGCAGTTATCTTCACAACATAAGGGCAAATAATTGCCATATTTTGTCTTTGTAGAATTTGAGATGCTAAACAACAGAGATCATAATTACTTTTGGTAAAATTTACAGATAAAATGTCTTACTCACCGAGACAACTCTTTGGAAACCCTTAAAATCAGAATGAGTGCTAATTTCTAACTGGATGGTTTAGGTTAATTTTATCTGAAAGTATACAGAGTTAAGATGTCTTTTCCCAGGAGCATTTCCATACTTTAACAGGAAAGAAATCTCAGACACAACAGATCAATTACACAAGATAAGTCTGACTGATTTAGGAAATTATTTTTTTTCCATTTCCTAAAATCTATGAAGATAGCCAAGACTAACCAAGGGTAACCACCCTAATTAGAGAATCCAACAATGTCACAGAAAAAGTCACATTTTTAAAAATGTTTATATTGGGTTAATACCGTTTTCACTAGAATAAATGGTAACCTAATTGATTCATCATTTGTATATGAAATATTTGCTTACTTGTTTTCCTTCTTTCAAGGGATAGAATGTTGTTTAATAATAATGTCTGCCAACTCATAAGGATAACCCCCTCCATCCACAGTATTTCAGTGCATAGAAAAAAAATCAGTCTATCTGGGTTCAAATCTCAGTTCTGTGTTAGTTGTATAACCTTGAATATATTTAACTTCCCTATACCTTAGTTTCCTCATCTATAAGATGAGAATAACAGTCTTACCTCATAGGACTGTTGTATAGATTAAATGAGTTAATATACAGAAAGCATCAGCACAGTTAATAACATTGATAATAACACTACATGGTAGTTATTTGTTGTTACTTTTATCATCAGAAGGGCTATGAGTTGGCCCATCTGACTTACCCCAAGCATGCCTCTACTGCAGAATTTTAAAGTAGTACTTAAAACTAGGAGTTAGTTAATTCTGGAAGCATAAACAGTTATTTTGAAATATTTAGGCAGATTTTTAAAAGTCAATTAAGTTTTGGGTTTTCTATTAGAATATATGGTTGCTTCCCTGGTGGCTCAGACGGTAAAGTGTCTGTCTACAGTGCGGGAGACCCGGGTTTGAGCCCTGGGTTGGGAAGATCCTCTGGAGAAGGAAATGGCAATCCACTCCAGGACTACTGCCTGGAAAATCCCATGGACAGAGAAGCCTGGTAGACTACAGTCCAAGGGGTCACAAAGAGTCATATATAAGGCCTTCTTTTAAGAGATCAAGATTTTCCCTCTATTTATGATTCACATACATTCTTAATTTGGAGAAAGCTGTTTAAGATTTTACAGATGAATTTTAAACATCTAACATTTAATTTAAACATTAAATATTCTGAACTGTGCTGTGAGAAAAAAACTAGAGTTGCCTTGCAGTCTTCCAAATTTGGGGCCACTTATAAAACCCCTCCTTCCTAGCTTCTTCTGAGTGATAAGAGTCTTTCATTTCTCTTAACATCATTATGAAAGACTCTTTTCACTCAGAAGGGCTTCCCTTATGGCTCACCTGGTAAAGAATCCACCTACAATGCAGGAGACCTGGGTTCAATCCCTGGGTTGGGAAGATCTGCTGGAGAAGGGATAGACTACCCACTCCAGTTTTCTTGGGCTTCCCTTGTGACTCAGCTGGTAAAGAATCTATCCACAATGCAGACCTGAGTTCAATCCCTGGGTTGGGAAGATCCCCTGGAGAAGGGAAAGGCTACCCACTCCAGTATTCTGGCATGGAGAATTTCATGGACTGTATAGTCCATGGGGTTGCAAAGAGCTGGACACAACTGAGTGACTTTCATTTCAACATTATTATATTTGAAGATCAGTAATAAAAATTATATATCACTGAAGGGAACTAAAAAGAGTCATATTATAAAACTGATCCTGGCGTTATAAAAAGATTACTAAATGAGAGTTCTGACTCTGCCTCTAAGCTTACTACGCAATGTTGAGTAAGTTACTTAGATTTTTTTTTTTGCTTCAGTCTCCTCATTTATAAAATAAAGGACATAAGCCAGGTGATCTCTGTAAAATTATCTGATCTTATGACAATGACTCCCACTAACCTACTTTCAGTAGCACAGCTAAGAAATAATGAAACATATTGACAATGTTGAGCTTTGTCCTCACTGAAAGCTGAATGGTTAAGAAATCACCCCTTGTGTGCATGCTAAGTCACTTCAATTGTGTCCAACTCTTTGCAACGCTATGGACCATAGCTCACTAGGCTCCTCTGTCCATGGGATTCTCCAGGCGAGAATACTAGAGTGGGGTGCCATGCCCTCCTCCAGGGGATCTTCCCGACCCAGGGATCAAACCTGTGTGTCTTAAAACTGCCACCTGAGAAATCACCCCAGCTAACTGTAAAAAACCACTGCTCACAAATATTCCAAAATAAGACCTGTCTCCAACCTTCCTCACTGATTCCCACGAGACTTACGGCCAACTGCCCTATTTGTTACCTGCCTCATGAAACCTCAGGCCCATCTCCTTTTCTTTAAGACACTTTTCATTAATGAGCATCTTCCCTATTGCAGTAGCCTGATAAAGTCATCTCCTTAATTGTCCAGTGCATTGTGTCTTTCACTATCTTAAATCCCAAGGTTAAGTTTCCAAAATGGGGAGGAAGAGCAGGGACGCCTATCCTAAAAACTAATCCTCAAGGCAAGGTTAACTTAGGAGGGCACTTACTATAATATAATTGTTCCATGAACTTTTTAAGTGAAGGAATATTGATGATGTTGTGGAAATAACATACAAATGAAGTTCTGACTCCTTTTTCTCTAGATTTGGGTTGCTCTGTAAAGGGGAAGCCAGGGTGGAATTTCCTAAGTAAAACTCATTTCCGTTCCCATTGCACTTGAAAGGGATTTCACTTAGAGAGTCTTTGTGATCTGAAAGCCCCTGGGGTTCTTTTGTGTCTGTTATACAAAATGGCCCACTAGCTTTGCTACTGGCTGATGTGAGCTGACAACTTCTGGAAGGGTTAGGTAAGGGTCCACCAGCTCTTTGGCCATGAAGGGACAGCTTCTTCAGGTCTGAAGGAGGGCCGAGAGTTGAGTCCTTGGATGCTGTGCTGCTCTCCTGGTGGTACCTGTCAGGTAGAATTTAGAGTTAAACATAATATTCAGAATTTAACAGAAAGGAACAAAGAGAACCCAGTGGCCCACTGCAGCAGTTTGAAAGTAAAAGTCTTCGCATAAAGGGAATGCTTGTTAGGAGAGGGAGCGATTTACTCTCACCTGCTAGGAGTTATGGTACAATTCTTCAGTATATACTCCTGCTTTCAGAAATAGAATCTACCCTATGTCATTTAAAGAGGCTTTTTTTTTTTTTTTTTTTTACATCTAAAGCATTATGCCTGTCCTTCACAGAGCCCAATACTCCTAGTGAAAGGACTTTTCATTCTAGTTTTGAAACTTGATTGTTCTTTCATTGTGCATTTCTGATGGATACCATAAAGAAAAAACTATTCATATGGAGAGATGTGAAGAGAGACTTTCTTAAATGGTGTTTTCTTTGACTCATGTTTTGCTAATACTCTTCTAATTTTTCTAATATCATTGCAATAGCATCAGCAGTTTTTTTTCAGAATCAATCTTTTGTCCCATCTTTTGTCGTCCCTGTTCTCTCCAGCTCACCATGACCCACTTCTTTTCTCTGCAGCCCAAGGAAGCAAGTGGCAGAGGCTAAGAAGTTGCAGAATATGAGATCCAAGTTCTAATCCAGGCTCTGCCCCTCAGTGGTTATGTGACTTTGATTGACCTAAGCCTTAATTTCCTAATTTTAAAATAGGAGCCAATAGAACCATCTCATTGGGTTTCTGTGAGGATTAAGTAAGAAAATACATGCAATACTCAATAGATGCTAGCAATTAATCACTCAGTAGGTGCTAGCTATTAATCTTACCCTATATTGTCTTGAATTGCTGGTTTATCATTTTATATTAATTTATCTTGTCTCCCTTATGAGACTGGAACCTCTATGAAAGTTGGAAACCACTTTGTTTTTATTTGTTCTTAATTTAAAACAGGTGTAGAATTCATTCTGGAGAAGGCAATGGCAACCCACTCCAGCAATCTTGCCTGGTAAATCCCATGGATGGAGGAGCCTGGAAGGCTGCAGTCCATGGGGTCACTAAGAGTTGAACATGACTGAGCAACTTCCATTTCACTTTTCGCTTCCATGCATTGGAGAGGGAAATGGCAACCCACTCCAGTGTTCTTGCCTGGAGAATCCCAGGGACAGGTGAGCCTGTTGGGCTGCCGTCTATGGGGTCGCACAGAGTCGGACACGACTGAAGCGACTTAGCAGCAGTAGCAAAATTCATTAATCATCTGTACAATGCTATGAACTAGGCTGACTTTCAACTCTCAGCTCCCTCTTCCATTGACTTTACATATGTGTACATGTATGCAAGCAAACACACACACATGAACATACAAGTGCTCAAAAAGTGATAGCTTTTCTTTATTCTTGTAGATGATATTTTCTAAAATTTTCTCTATGGGAATTGAATTAAATAGCCAGTGCACAGATTATGTTAGATAATGTTATGAAATTAGGTTAAAATGTTCATTTTAGGCACAACATATGTTAAACTAAAATCATGGCATCCAGTCCCATCAGTTCATGGCAAATAGATGGGGAAACAGTGGAAAGAGTGACAGACTTTATTTTGGGGGGCTCCAAAATCACCGCAGATGGTGACTGCAGCCATGAAATTCAAAGATGCTTGCTCCTTGGAAGAAAAGCTATGACCAACCTAAGCAGCATATTAAAAAGTAGAGACATCACTTTGCCAACAAAGGTCTATCTAGTCAAAGCTATGGTTTTTCCAGTAGTCACATATGGATGTGAGAGTTGGACTATAAAGAAAGCTGAGCACTGAAGAATTGATGCTTTTGAACTGTGGTGTTGGAGAAGACTCTTGAGAGTCCCTTGGACTGCAAGGAAATACAACCCGTCCATCCTAAAGGAAATCAGTCCTGAATATTCATTGGAAGGACTGATGCTGAAGCTGAAACTCCAATACTTTGGCCACCTGATGCAAAGAACTGACTCACTGGAAAAGACCCTGATGCTGGGAAAGATTGAAGGCAGGAGGAGAAGAGGACAACAGAGGATGAGATGGGTTGGATGGCATCACCAACTCAATGAACATGAGTTTGAGTAAGCTCCGGGTGTTGGTGATGGACAGGGAGGCCTGGCATGGTGCAGTCCATGGGGTTGCAAAGAGTTGGACACGACTGAGCGACTGAACTGAATTGATCTTAAAGGTCAGCAAAATGATTTCAGGTAATTACAGAAAGATCCACTTGAAGTGACTGTAATTTACTCAGTTGTATGAAAAATTTATTATTTTAGAGAGTTAAAAGAGTTTCTAACAAGGATTACCTTTTGACAGCATAAATTAAAATGCCACAGACATTATAGCTTCACCACTTAAGCAAGCCAACCGTAAAGCTAAACTGTATTTTTCATTTAAAATTCAGTAATACCTACTCTTAGTAGTCTGATTAAAGAGTAGTTCATTACTAAGCAAGAGTTCTAGAACCTTGAATTTCCACACTAGTCGACTTCATATTTATAGTACTAGGTTGCTAAAAGTCAAGTGTCTTTCTAATGAGCTGATTATGTATCTCTAGGGAGAGCCCAGCCTTAAAGGAGTAAGCAATGAGAGAACTGGAAAAGATAACTCCAAGATCAAAATTATGCACAAATGACTTTTCTCCTTTTCCCCTCCACACCAAACAGCCACATTCACACCTTGAGGCTGAAATCATCAAGTTAAACCCACAGTCCAAAAAGCAACAGGCAACATTAAACAGCTTCAGAAAAATCCATTAGATGCAAGGTCAACTAAGAATACAAAGTACATATATGCTAGCGTATTGATTCTATCAAGAAATGAGGAAAAATGGTAAGTAGAATTTATTTAACTTCTTTCTCATCTTTTTCAAAAGTTTTAAAATCAAATACAAAAAAATAATTATTTGATTTTAAAAACTCTTAAGAAAGAAGAGAAAGAAGTTAAATACGAAAATGGGGAATTTAGTTTTCATGGAGAGCAAAGCACCTATTCAAGGAAGTAGTCAGATTAATATACAAAATAGAAAAAACAAGCAGAGCAATAAAGAACAATGATTCTTCCATAAAAAAAATTATATAGGCCTAGATCTTAAGATGTAGAATTTCAGGGAGCTCATGTACACCCGTGGTGGATTCATGTCAATGTATGCCAAAACCAATACAGTATTGTAAAATAAAGTAAAAATAAAAAATTTAAAAAAAAAAAGATGTAGAATTTCAGCTCTCCTGAATTTAAAAATTCCCCATGAAGGCTCTACTAAAGCAGAATCGGTGAGATATAAGCAATTTTATGTAAAATAATTCGAAACTGGAAAGCAATTATCAGTATTTAAGTGTAATCAAGAGGCTGGCAGACACCAGTACCAAACTCGTCATGTGACCCAGAGTCAAATAACATAATATTCAACACAGTTAGCATTCTGAATAGTACATTTTATGGCAACCCACTCCAGTATTCTTGCCTGGAAAATCCCAAGGACAGAGTTGCCTGGCAGGCTACAGTCCATAGGGTTGAAAAGAGTCGGACATGCCTGAAGCATCTTAGCACACACACATGCCAAATTACTGCACAATAGCATTTTTTATTAGCTTTTAACGAAAGTATTTACTTATTTTAACTTTGGCTGTGCTGGGTCTTCATTGCTGCATGAGCTTTTCTCTGGTTGTGGCAACCAGGGGCTACACTCCAGTTGTAGTATACAGGCTTCTCATTGTGGCAGCTTCTCCTGTTGTGGACCACGAGCTCTAGGTGCATGGGCTTCAGTAGTTGTGGCACATGGGCACAGTAGTTGCAGCTCCTGGGCTCTAGAGCACAGGCTTGGTAGTTGTGGCACACCGACTTAGTTGCTTCTCAGCATGTGGGGTCTTCCCAGACCAGGGATTGAACTCGTCTCCTGCACTGGCAGACAGATTCTTTACCACTGAGCCACCCGGGAAGCCCACACAATAGCATTTTTATTCTTTAAATACCATATTATTAGTGAGAGTAGAAAAGAGGGAAGTTATTCTGTTCCAAGACTTGATCAAGGATTCTGAGGATGCCGAATAGATTATTGTTTAGTGACTGACTTACAGATAATTAGCAATAACAACAGAGCTAAGTTTAATAGGGATTTACTAAGTGTCACACACAGTTCAAGCACTTTACATGTACAGTTGACCCTTGAACAACATGAGGTTGGGGCGCTGACCCTCTGCACAGTTGAAAATCAACACATAACACTTTAGAGTCACCCCTCTGTATCCAAGGTTCCATATCTGAGGATTGTGTAGGACTGTAGTACGTACCTATTAAAGAAATATGCATATAAATGAACCCGCAAAGTTCAAACCTGTGTTGTTCAAGGGTCACCCGTACGTGAGTGATTTAGTTCTTTATGTATCATCCCTGTGGGATAGGCACCATTGTGAGCCCCATCCTACAATGAGGAGTGAAGCCCTGGGAAGGTGAAATAGTACAAGACAGAGTCCAGACTTGATGTTATCCAGTGTGACTACTGAGCCTGCATGTTTTTCTCTACTATGCAGAAAAGAATAAAACAGCTCCCTTTTTCTAGTTTCTGCCAAGAAATGTTTCTTCTTAGAGAAAGATATAAGGTTCAACTTCTTGATTGTTTTTTTCCCTTCTATTTTGCTAATGATATTAAGTGCAACACATTCTCATATCATGAGGATGCCAAGGTGGCCACCTTTGTCATGTGGTGGTGGTTTAGTCACTCAGTCATGTCTGACTCTTGCAACCCCATGGACTGTAGCCTGCCAGGCTCCTTTGTCCATGGGATTCTCCAGGCAAGACTACCAGAGTGGGTTGCGATTTCCTTCTCTAGAGGATCTTCCCAACCCAGGGATTGAACCCGTGGCAATTCTGTTTATTAAACAGATCGGTTTCTTCAGTTCATCCTTCTACTTGCTATGCCCTATGGTTAGAAAGTCTGCTTTTAAGCTTCCATTAGCTAGATATCAGTAGAGGCTATAGACAGATGTAAACTTAGATGAAAATCCACCCTAGTGGGTATAAGCTGAGCAGATCTAGACTGAAGGCTAAGCATTGTCACTCTTTTCCTTTTGGATTATTCAGGGTGAACTCAGTTGAATTTATATAAATCTGCCTCTGTGCCAGCACTGTAAAAATGTTCTGTTGATCTCTATGTTTTCCTTTTATATGTGCAAGCAATAGGCAGTCTTTTCCTTGCCAGCTTTAGGGGACTCTTAAGTAGGTCACAATAAACTTTTCCTCAAGGAGCATTTTGAGGAGGCATCTGCTTGGGTTTTCTCCTGTAAAATATCTGAGTACATGGAACTATCCACTAATGAAGCTATACTAAAGAGAGAGAAACTGAAGTACTGAATCTCATTATCAGAGATCATCACTAGTCTGTTTTCCATCCCTCAGGTGTTAGAAGGTCTGTTGTTTACTATTACCTTGAAAAGTAATCATATTTATGTCAGTCTGATGTCCCAAGATAACTGCTTCCTTCTTATGACCTGCAGCTTCTCATAATTAGGCCTAAAACTTTATACCACAGAGGTGTTTCAAAGCCCTCTACACGACAACATTCTTTAGCCCTCTAATTAGTGTTTATCATAGCCTGCCTTTTGTTTACACTTTTGACTCAAATGTTTAATGACGAAGATGGTAGTCCTAGAAAACTATGGATAGCAGGCCTAACTCTACCACCCCGACCTATATTCACTCCTCTCCTCCACACATGGAGCGCACAGAAGCTGCCATGTTTTTAAACCTCTTGGTTATGGTGTATATTTTCATCAGTGAATCATTTATTCAAGCTAGGCATCAGAGACTTCCCAGGATTTTTAATTTTTTTTTTTGGTTGTGGTGGGGGTCTTTATTGAAGCTCTCAGGCTCTTCGTTGCTGTCCGTGGGTTTTCTCTAATAGAGGCATGCAGGCTTCTCGTTGTTGTGGTTTCTGTTGTTGCAGAGCACAGGCTTTAGGGCACATGGGCTTCAGTAGTTCTGGCACACAGGCCTAGTTGCCCCGTGGCATGTGAGATCTTAGTTCCCAGACCAGGGATCAAGCCTGTGTCTCCTGCACTGGCAGGCAGATTCTTAACCACTGGACCACCAGGGAGGTCCCAGGATTTTTTAATTTGGTGCAAGAAAGTATGTGAATTAGCCACCATGTGGTGGTGGGAGCAATAAAAAGCGAGTTTAAGATAGCTGTTGACTTTGCTGTCCCAGAGAGGACATGTTATTCAGTGAAAGAAAATGAAGCTGATCCACAAACATCCCAGGAGACAGAGACAAAGTTCTGTGGCACTCAAGTCCCCAGTTCCAGGTATGCCTAATCCAACTTCATGCTTACTATTCCTACATTCCTGCAGTGTGGTTTCTAACTTTTGCTGATTTTTCTCACTGTTGTACATCTGAAATCAATCACAGAGCCCAACAAATAGAATATACCAGATTTAACAGGTAAGAGAGATGGATCTACATTTATATCTATCAGTTCAGTTCAGTTCAGTCGCTCAGTCGTGTCCGACTCTTTGCGACCCCATGAATTGCAGCACGCCAGGCCTCCCTGTCCATCACCAGCTCCCGGAGTTCACTCAAACTCACGTCCATCGAGTCAGTGATGCCATCCAGCCATCTCATCCTCTGTCGTCCCCTTCTCCTCCTGCCCCCAATCCCTCCCAGCATCAGAGTCTTTTCCAGTGAGTCAACTCTTCACATGAGGTGGCCAAAGTACTAGAGTTTCAGCTTTAGCATCATTCCTTCCAAAGAAATCCCAGGGTTGATCTCCTTCAGAATGGACTGGTTGGATCTCTTTGCAGTCCAAGGGACTCTCAAGAGTCTTCTCCAGCACCACAGTTCAAAAGCATCAATTCTTCGGCGCTTAGCCTTCTTCACAGTCCAACTCTCACATCCATACACGACCACAGGAAAAACCATAGCCTTGACTAGACGGACCTTAGTCAGCAAAGTAATGTCTCTGCTTTTGAATATGCTATCTAGGTTGGTCATAACTTTCCTTCCAAGGAGTAAGCATCTTTTAATTTCATGGCTGCAATCACCATCTGCAGTGATTTTGGAGCCCCCCAAAATAAAGTCTGACACTGTTTCCACTGTTTCCCCATCTATTTCCCATGAAGTGATGGGACCAGATGCCATGATCTTCGTTTTCTGAATGTTGAGCTTTAAGCCAACTATTTCACTCTCCTCTTTCATCTACTGAATGAATGTTGAATAACATGCATTGCCCTCTAATTCCAATATTGCCTGAATTCCCCTTTTAACCTATGTTGGACATCAGCCACTTTTAACAGAGTTCTAACCTCCAAGATAACCTACAACAACTACTGCGTACATTACTTCTAAATTTCTTTAATTTTTCTAAAATGGAAGAAGATAATGAGGCTAACAGAATGGTCTAGAAAAATTAGGGCACTGTACATCAAATGTGAAATGAAGAATGTTGAATCTGAGAGCGTGTGGGGCTATCCACTGGCACGGCCCCTCCGTCAATACTTCCATTTACGCAAGCCATGTTAGGAACATCACTTAGTGCATTGAGACAGGAAGGCAGAGACCCCTCCTCCAAGAATCTAGTAACTTATGGTGCTCAGGGTAACAATGGAATTGCAACCCCTTAAAACTTGGCTTCTTATCACATGGATTTAGATCAAATCATGTTCCTCTAAGCCTATCTGACACAAGCCAGGCTTCCTAAACCAATGTTTTTTCTTTTGGTGAGGAAAAAGTTATAATAGTGACATTTAGGTTTAGAAGACCTTTGTACATCATTGTGCAGCGAGAGAAGGTGAGTATGAGAGTAAGTACAGTGGGAAAAGGACCCTCCCCAGTATCCTGAGTTATTACACAGCATGGTGCACCACAGATCTGTGCATACTTCCCAAGTAGGAGCTCACTTTTTCTTTGCAGCATTTTACAGTGTTTTCCTAACCTGGCTATTCCCCCCATGTCATACCTGACTTTCAGGGCCCCAACACACCTTAATTTTCCCCCTGCCCGTCATCCCCTGAACCAGAGTTCTTAGAATCCTATGCTCCCCTCCTCCTTCTAGTGTCTAGTTACTTAAAGTGTGTAATAAAACCATACTTTGAGTTGTGCAGCTTAGGAAACTCCTTTTCAAATTTACACGTGTTCCATTTTTTTCCTGCTTCTATCGTTCGGTTCGGTTCAGTTCAGTCACTCAGTCGTGTCCGACTCTTTGCAACTCCATGAATCACAGCATGCCAGGCCTCCCTAGCTTCTATGATTCCCACAACTGCAATATCTGAATCACCATGTGTGATTCCTTCAACAACTGTGATCTGATATCTTGACTCCTCCTCCAAACTGAATAAAACCTTTCTCCTCATTAAATCTCTCTGACAATTTGCTCAAACTCATTGAGGACACTTAGCATGCATACTTTGCAGTATCTTCATTTATGCAAATATCATATGTCCTGGTTAGAATCAGCTTCTCAAGGGTAGGAACTATATCTTACTCATTGTTGTATCTATTACAGGGACCAAGTTCCTACTACACAGAATCAGAGTTCAGTAAGTGTTTTTTAATTTAATTTTAATCATTTACTTATATTGAGACACTGTATATTCCATTGAAATGGGAGAATTTATAGTTTATAACTAACTGGATTTGAATTTAGAAGAGAGCCTCCCCAAATACCTTCATAATTATATATATGAGATAAACAGAACTCAATTCTAAGATTTTAGTAGAGTAAAAGCACTTTAAATAAAAAGCCAATTTAAATGTAAAATAAATTTTGGTCAGCAAGTTAAAAACATAAACCAACAATCTCACCTGAAAATGGATTCATTCCGACTGTTAGCCTTTTTCCCTCTCCAAAAGACAGGCCTATTATTCTCTTCTTTGGCTAAGGAGAAAAGAAAAGTTAATTGGTCATTAATTACATAGTTTGATTGAACGTGCTGCTATTCATGGGGTCGCAAAGAGTCGGACACGACTGAGCGACTAAACTGAACTGAACTGAATACGTGTTTAGGACCCCAGTCATCACAGGCGCTTGAAATAGTAGGCATTTCACAAATTTGGTACTAAATGTGATACAAATAACACCTTTGGTTTTTGCTAGAATTAAGTAGAACATATTAGTAGAACACCTGTGGCCTAGGGGTCAGACAAGTTTGAGCCTATCTCTTCTTCAGGACCACATGTTACAGGATGTCTAGGAGGTGAGCCACAGGAGTCATATGTACAGAGCAGTACCTAACCCAGCAGCTTGGAGAAATGGAGACGGAGCACAGCACTGCTGGCGTGCTGGACGGGGAAGGAGTGCCAGGGCTGCTTCACTAAGAAGCTACTACCTACAATCAGCCTGTGCCTAGCTAGGCTCAAGTCGTCTCTTAAACCTGATTTCATCCAAGTTCACCAACCAAACTTGGACTTTCTCTTTTTGTGTATGTGGACACTAAGAGGTTGTGACAAAACTTTAGTGTCCATGTCCCTGCCTCTCTATATTAGCTTTTTAATTTGTAACAATGGAGTGGCTGAACTTAGGATCCTCTGTTCTCCACTGAGAAATGAAGTATGGCTAGAGTTGTGTTTTAGCACTTGGTGGGATGTCTGGTCTCCTGGATGCCAGGGATTGGAACCCAGCAAGGCTATACTGGCAATAATGACAAGAGAGCCTGAATACAGATAATAGAGAGATCTGCCCCTGTGTTATCTCGCGTGCACCAGCAGTCTTCAATCTTCTTCAGTAGCTTAGGTAGGAAGTCGTTCAGCACAGTGTGTGTCTGATGGTACATGGTGCTGGTCAGCTGAGGAATACTTTCAGAAGCGACACGCCAAAAAGAACAAACCTGCTGTTTTGCCTGTAGGAGGTTTGATTATATTTGTCAAATCCTATTCTTTTGGGGAAGACCAACAAGCTTATGTATTGATAAAAATTATCCCGAGACTTCCCTGGCAGTCCAGTGGTTAGGAGTCTGCGCTCCCAATGCGGTGGGCATGGGTTCCATTCCTGGTCGGGGAGCTTTTATCCCACATGCTGCATGGAGCAGCCAAAAGCTTTTATTTTAAAAAGTTATCCACTTAACCTAAGAGACTCATCAGTGTCTTGTTGTTTTGGCTTTACCCCACATCACTAGTTTTAAAAAACATCTAAGTTTTAGGTTTAAAATAAAAATTATGCACATACACAAGTATACATATGCACACACATATAAAAAACTTTGATTCTGTTTTTGTTTCATTAAATTATTGTGTCTCGTTCTGGTTTGGGATTAGTATACTTCACTTTATGCCAGTGTTTCAAAATACGCCACTAAAACCTTTAAGGTCCTTTCCATGATTCTAGAACTACAGTGATCAATGTGGTAGCCATCAGCTACCTGTGGCTATTAACATTAAAATTAACTAAAATTCAGTTAGTAGCACTAGTCATCTCAGTTCCTCAACAGCCACAGGTAGCTGATGGATGCCGTTTAGACATAATTAGACTAGATATAGAACAATTCCATCATTGCAGAAAGTTCTATTGGGTAGTACTCTTCTAGAATGTACCTGAAACTAATGGGCATTAATAACCCCATTCATTCTAGAGCTCTTACTGTTAATACAGCTCACCACTGTCACTCTGCTGTCACCAAGATTGTTCATTTAGAGTTTCCTAATCGTGCCCTTCATCTAACCATATGTGCGTGCGTACTAAGTCGCTTCAGTTGTGTCTGACTCTTTGCAACCCTATGAACTGTAGTCTGCAGGCTCCTCTCTCCATGGGATTCTCCAGGCAAGAATACTGGAGTGGGTTACCATAAACTGAGCAATTCAGAGTGCTAACTGTGGCCCATACAGGTATACATGTGTACTATAGAGAAAAGCCTCTTTGTAGCTCCAGGAAAGTTGGGCCTAATAAGAAATCCTGCTTTAAAGTGTGGTGATTAAACTCAGTATTTATATTATAAATGATCTGCAATTTTGAGCTTCCTTTGTTAAGATGATCTACTTGATTGGAGTGTGAGCACCTTTACCACATGACACAAATATTCCCTCGGCTTTCACCCAAGAGATTTGGAGTTCTAATAATTATCTTTATTTAAATACTCAGTAATTAATGTGAGCGGCTTCTCTAGGCATGGCATCATCATTATTAGCATGAAGGACTCTAGTAATGACTACCCTCAGATAGACGCTTAGATAGGTTTGAGTGTATCTCTTGCTTCAGAATTACATATTACAGAATGTCCAGGAGGTGAACCACTGGGGTCCTGTGCACAGAGCAATACCTAACCCGGGAATAAGCAGCTTGGAGGCCAAGAGGAATCTGAGCACATCAGTGCTGACTTGCTGGAAAGGGGGCATGTTTTTTATCCTCCAATGTGTGCTACGTATGACTCCTTGAAACAGCAATAGTTTCGTGTTTTTGAAAATCTCTTTGCCAGTGTCAGATGGTACCTTTAGAGATGAAAACAAAGGAGAGGAGGGGAGAGGTGTCATTCCATGAATGTGCGTGAACAAAGGATACGTTTTTAGACTCTTCACCGTTTTTAACATCATTTGCAAAGTTTCTAGGAATTTAAATTTCATAAAACTTCTACCTATAATTGGCTTCTTTAATGCATGTTTTCATCTTATACGTGTTAGGGGAAAAGAAGCCAAGAATAATTATGCTTGTGGACAAGCATAAATATGCATTTAAGGCAACCAACACCAGTTAGATATCCTAATTAGTGTGACAGGAGACCTGAAGAGCAACCAGGGATTTAACAAGTTTGCTAATTAGAGCAGCTTTTAAAAACAGTCGCCATGCTCTGGAGTGTCGATGTGGTAAGGTCCTTTTCCAGGACAGTGTACAGACACTGGACATTTTTCTCACACTTAGTAGCTCTTCAGTACTCCAAGAGGTTGACCCTGATTTTGAGTGGAGTCAGTGAAGAGTGAACAGGCTGGTACGGGTTGGTCTGGGTACACTGGCTAGATGCCGGCACTGAGCCACCGTGGATCTCATTTTTTCTTTCTCCCTCCATGCTAAGCATGCAGTCTTCACAGCTGCCTACTTTCCTGCTGTGTGCCCAGCCCTGGCCACATGATTTCAGATAATACAATGACCTCGTGATGCTAGTAACAGAGATGAGGACGCTGAGGCTCACAAAAAAGTTGAGTGACTTGCAGACAGTCACACAGCTGGGAAAGCTGAGAACCAGTATGCAAATCTGGCTTAACTGAGTCCCAAGTCTATGCCTTTTTGTCTGCTTTTCACCAGCTCCCAATTATAGGGATGGATACTTTAAAGGAATCCTTTGTATACATGTACATTTCATATACATATATATGTGTGTATTTTTCATGCACAAAATAAGACCAAGAAAGTAAGCAGTGTTATGCTGAACTATATTATCTATTTTTATCCAGTCACCCTTGAATTTTATAAACTTCTCCATGAGAAATGTTTGGGAAGGGCCCAAAGTGTGAAACCTAGAAGCAGGGCTGCTCTTGGGTTGAGCCCGATGAGTGCTGGGAGTCTGGACTCCCCACTTCCCTTTCTCTAGATCATCTGGATCTCCTTAGGCACAACTGGAAAATCACACACTGAGCTCCCTAAAAACAAGATCTAAAGGTGACATGTGAATCATTCTTGGGAACAGATTTCCAGCCAATATTTTTGAATGAATAGTGAATGCTGTTAATAAACCACAATTATCAGGACAGGGCTGGTGACTCCCTTGCTGGTAAAAGGCACAGGGTTCAGAGAGATGACTATAAGGAGTTTTCCTAAAGCCAGGTGTTACAATCTTTCTGGTTACCCCCTCACAATCTTTCTGGTTACCCCCTGCACTTCTTCACCAGGTTTTTTCATTAAAATCTCCGATTGTTGATAAGGTTACTAAAATCAAACAAGCACTGACCAAAGAGAATTCAGAGTCTAACTCATTCTTTTTTTAAACCAATATTTAGTGAAAACACTTTCCTCTCTTTTTTCTTTCTTCTTTTATTTTCCTTCCTCCCTTTCTTTCTTCCATACTTTTCTTTCTTTCCTTCCTCTCTACTCATGGCAAACTAAGCCCAGGCACTATGCTGCTGGTCATGGATAGTCAGCTTATCCTCAGTGTAAAGAACCGAATCTTCTCAACATCATTAATCATAGGGAAAAGCAAGTCAAAACCACAGTGTGCTGTCACCTCTCACCTGCTAGGATGACTTATCAAAAAGTCAAAAGATAACACATGTTAGCAAGGATGCAAAAAAAAAGAGAACCCTCATGCACTGTTGGGAGGGAATGTAAGTTAGTATAGCTATTCTGGAAAATGGTATGGAAGTTCCCCAAAAAATTAAAAATAAAAGCCATCCCACTTCTGGGTATATATATCTGAAGGAAATAAGATCACTGTCTCAAAGAGATATCTGTACTCCCATGATCATGGCAGAATTACTTACAGTAGTCAAGAATTGTGTAATGGCGCTTCCCAGGTGGCTCAGTGGTAAAGAAACTGTCTGCCAATGCAGGAGAGGAAAGAGGTGTGGGTTCAGTCCCTGGGTTGGTAAGTACCCCTGGAGAAAGAAGTAACAACCCATTCCGGTATTCTTGCCTGGGGAATCTATGGACAAAGGAGCCTGTCGAACCAGTCCATGGGGTCACAAAAAGTCAGACATGACTTAGCAACTGAGCACACACAGTCAAGAATGGTAAACACCCTAAGTGTCTGGCAATAGGTGAATGGATAAAGAAAATGTAGTGTGTGTGTGTGTGTGTCTGTGTGTGTGTGTGTGCGTGCGCGCATGTGTGTGCATGCTTAGTCGCTCAGTCCTGTCTGACTCTGTGACCCCATGGATGGTAGCCCTCCCGACTCCTCTGACCATGGAATTTTCCAGGCAAGAATACAGAGGCAGGTTGCCATTTCACACTCCAGGCCATCTTCCCAACTCAGGGATCAAACCTGCGTTTCTTGCATCTCCTGCGTTGGCAGGTAGATTCTTTACCACTGTGCCACCTGGGAAGCCTGTGTATGTATATATGTATGTGTATATATGTATACATATGCACACACAATGTAGTATTGTCCAGCTTCTAAAACAAAGGAAATTCGGCCATTTGCAACAACATGGATGAACCTGGAAGACATTGTGCAAATAAGCCAGGCACAGAAAGGTAAATACTATATAATCTCACTTGCGTGGAATCTAAAAAAGGAACTCACAGTAACAGAGAGTATAATGGTGGTTGCCATTGTGGGACTTGGAAGTGAAGGTAAGGGAAAAAGGTAGGTGTCCGTCAAAGGTTACAGAACTTCAGTTATAAGATAAATAAGTCTTGGAGACTGAAATGTATAGCATGGTGACTATAGTTAACAACAACATGCTGTATATTTGAAATCTGCAAAGAGTAGATCTCAAGTGTTAAAAAAAAAAAAAGCAAACAAAAAAGTAACTGTGTGGTGATGGATATCTTAACTAGCCTGAGTGTGGAGATCACTTCACAGTGATCACTTAGATATACATACATCAAAATATCACACTGTACACCTTAAATATCAATCCATAGATTTTTATTTGTCAATCATACTTCAGTAAAGCTGGGAAGGAAAAAAGAATATTATCTTTTTATCTCCTATAGAAATGTATCTTTTCTTATGTCACCTAAAGAAATATATTACATACCTTTTTTGTTGTTAGCACTGGCATGATGAAATGGAAATAAGAATTTCCTGACACCTTTTGATTTTTCACACTCTTTTTTTAAGACAGTTGTATAATAAATGATACGAATGTGTTGGTTGGTTTCTCTATCTGGTGGACTTAGAAATTCTGGGTAATCATCAATCTGAAAAACAAAATGAATAGAGCTGATTAAAGACAAATACAACTGCTCATCTCTTCTAGGATAATAAATCCCCCAAAGCTTATGGGAATTTTAAGCTGTATCCCTTCTTATTATTTTTTCCCCAGGAAATCTTTCCTCTTATTGTTAGGTTTCCCAATTCCTTCTCTATTTGTTTTAGTCTTTACTAAAAATGTGCTCAGCAACAAAACCTAAGGAACTATTTACACTATAGGATTGCTAAGTAAATAGTAAGTGTCTTTATTTGTTAAAATATACCCTACCACTTCCATTTTAAAATTTTTTAAAGAATTTTAAAGGTCTTAAAAGGTATAATTAATTGGGTTTAGACGAAGATTTTTCTCTGCAGAGGACAGTAGCCATTTGTAGAGAACAGTCTACAAAGATTCTGTGAATACAAACATCAAGGTTTAAACTATTGGAAGTTTCCTACTTCTAAATAGCTTTTTCTTCTCTCCAAAGTGCTTGTTTTCTATTCTTGACTGAAAAGGGGAAAATCTCAATAAATATTAAGGGCTTTTGATCTTTTCTTTAACAATCTACTTCCCTTTTTATGACAGACAGGCAGCAGTAGCACATGATTGAGAAGCTAAGAGTAAAGGGAATCACCTGTGTGTACCTGTGTGCTAAAAGCTTCAGTTGTGTCTGACAATTTGTGACGCTATGGACTGGAGCCTGTCCGGCTGCTCTGTCCATGGGATTCTCCGGGCAAGAATATTGGAGTGGGTTGCCATTTCCTTCTCCAAAGGAGAATCACCTGATACATACTTAAAACTATTAATTCAAACATCAGTAGGGATTTCCCTGTAATTTTTACAGGTACTTAGAATTTGGGTAAAAATGTTTCCTGTG
This sequence comes from Capra hircus, assembly GCF_001704415.2. Lineage (NCBI taxonomy): Eukaryota > Metazoa > Chordata > Mammalia > Artiodactyla > Bovidae > Capra > Capra hircus. Next base: position 48,747,890 of record NC_030812.1, on the reverse strand, counting down.
ATTGTTTAGTTCCATCATTTTCTTTTCATAAATATAAGAAGGAGATTAATGATAATAATTAAAAATTTTAATTCTAATACAGAGTAACCAAAGATAGGAAGATGGATTAATGAAAAACTGTCAGGACCTACTCAAATTTTTAAAATTATTTTCAAATATGTAGGGTAATTCAAATCAGGCTAATGAAGCAAGGCCTAGTGGAGAATGTGCTTTAGTTAATACAAAGTTTTATACTTAATAAAGGAATTCTGCGCGAAAGATTCTTCAGAAATGCCTTTATTTTGAAACCTGCAAAGTTTATAAAATTAGAATGTTACACATAAATAGCTAAATTTTCTGGTTTGTGTAACTGTATTCTGAATATTTTTCCCTTGCTTTAATCAAGATAAATTATGAAATGCTTTGAAATAGGCAAAAAGGATTATCTAGGTGTTCATCTTTTATTGTCTTTAAGCTATTTTAAAACTGTAAGTTGTAGAAAACTGATAATAATTCAAATGATTTTTGTTCATAATGATATGGATTGTGTCCAGTGGAACAGAATTGATCATTGCCATCTGATACAAAGAACAGCTATTGGATATCTGTACCAGTGTGAATTTGTTTTCTAACTTTACTGATCTGAAACTATAAGCTCTTTCTATATCTGCTGCTGCTGCTGCTAAGTCACTTCAGTCATGTCTGACTCTGTGCGACCCCAGAGACAACAGCCCACCAGGCTCCCTGACCAGGGATCAAATATGAGCTGCCTGATATGGGAGTGCATAGTCTTAGCCATTGGACCACCATGAAAGTGCTAATTAGTAATACTTTTTGTTTTTAACTTTTAAATGTATTTATTTATTTTTGCCTTGGCTGGATCTTCCTTGCTATGCCCAGGCTTTCTCTAGTTGTGACTAGTGGGCTTCTCACTGTAGTGGCCCCTCTTTGTTGGGGAGCTTGGGCTTCAGTAGTTTCAGCTCTCAGGCTCAGGAGCTGTGTGTGATTCATGGGCTTAGTTGGCATGTGGGATCTTCCCCAACCAGGGATCAAACCCTTGTCCCATGCATTGCACGGCAGATTCTTAACCACTGGACCACCAGGGAAGCTCCTACATTAGTAATTCTTAAAAGAACTGTGTTCTCATGGCTTGTACAGATAAGCAACCACTTATGTAAGTAAAATGTTTCTGCCCCAAAATGTACATTTACCATCTAATATTTTAAATGAGCTGTGCATATTCATTGGAAGGACTGATGCTGAAGCTGAAGCTGCAATACTTTGGCCACCTGATGTGAAGAGCTGACTCATTGGAAAAGACCATGATGCTGGGAAAGATTGAGGGCAAAAGGAGAAGAGGTGGCAGGGAATGGTTAGATAGCATCACTGATTCAGTGGACATGAACTTGAGCAAACTCTGGGAGATAATGGAGGACAGGGAAGCCTGGTGTGCTGCAGTCCATGGGGTCACAAAGAGTCGGACATGACTTAGCGACTGAACAACCACAATTCTTTATATTATATTCGTATAATGTGTGCCGTGTGCTTAGTCATGTCTGACTCTTTGTGACCTCATGGACTGTAGGCCGCCAGGCTCCTCTGTCCCTGGAATTTCCCAGGTGAGAATAATGGAGTGGGTTGCCATTTCCTCCTCCAGATCTTCCTGACCCAGGGACTGAACCTGAGTCTCCTGTGTCAGACTGAACCTGAGTCTCCAATCAGATTTTTACCCACTGAGCCATCAGGGAAGCCTTATTAGTATAATATCTCAGTGTTACTAGCTATATTTAAGCATTATATAAAAATCATGTTCATTCATTCATTTTTACAAATGAGATGTAACTTTTATGATGTCTTTGAAAACAAGCTTCATCACTACCCTTAGATACATTTTGTCTAATTTTTTGGCATGGCTTTATTATCTTTGTTTTGCATGTCATCAGTTCAGTTCAGTTCAGTTGCTCAGTCGTGTCCAGCTCTCTGCGACCCCATAGACTGTAGCACGCCTGGCTTCCCTGTCCATCACCAACTCCTGGAGTTCATTCAAACTCATGTCCATCGAGTCAGTGATGCCATCCAGCCATCTCATCCTGTGTTGTCCCCTTCTCCTCCCGCTTTCAATCCTTCCCAGCATCAGGGTATTTTCCAGTGAGTCAGTTCTTCACATGAGGTGGTCAAAGTATTGAAGTTTCAGCTTCAACGTCAGTCCTTCCAATGAACACCCAGGACTGATCTCCTTTAGGGTGGACTGGTTGGACCTCCTTGCAGTCCAAGGGACTCTCAAGAGTCTTCTCCAACACCACAGTTAAAAAGCATCAATTCTTCGGCACTCAGCTTTCTTTATAGTCCAACTCTCACTTCCATACATGACTACTGGAAAAACCATAGCCTTGACTAGACGGACTTTTATTGGCAAAGTAATGTCTCTGCTTTTTAATATGCTGTCTGCTGCTGCTGCTGCTAAGTCGCTTCAGTCGTGTCCGACTCTGTGCGATCCCATGGACGGCAGCCAACCAGGCTCCCCTTTCCCCGGGATTTTCCAGGCATGAACACTGGAGTGGGTCGCCATTTCCTTCTCCAATGCGTGAAAGTGAAAAGTGAAAGTGAAGTCACTCAGTCGTGTTTGACTCTTATCGACCCCATGGACTGCAGCCCACCAGGCTCCGCCATCCATAGGATTTTCCAGGCAAGAGTACTGCAGTAGGGTGCCATTGCCTTCTCCGAATATGCTGTCTAGGTTGGTCTAGGTTGGTTATAACTTTCCTTTCAAGGAGTAAGTGTCTTTTAATTTCATGGCTGCAATCACCATCTGCAGTGATTTTGGAGCCCCCCCAAAAAAAGTCTGACACTGTTTCCACTGTTTCTCCATCTATTTCCCATGAAGTGATGGGACCAGATGCCATGATCTTAGTTTTCTGAATGTTGAGCTTTCAGCCAACTTTTTCACTCTCCTCTTTCACTTTCCTCAAGAGGATCTTTAGTTCTTCACTTTCTGCCATAAGGGTGGTGTCATCTGCATGTCTGAGGTTATTGTTATTTTTCCCAGCAATCTTGATTCCAGCTTGTGCTTCATCTAGCTCAGCGTTTCTCATGATGTACTCTGCATATAAGTTGAATAAGCAGGGTGACAATATACAGCCTTGACGTACTCCTTTTCCTATTTGGAACCAGTCTGTTGTTCCATGTCCAGTTCTAACTGTTGCTTCCTGGCCTGCATACAGATTTCTCAAGAGGCAGGTCAGGTGGTCTGGTATTCCCATCTCTTTCAGAATTTTCCATAGTTTATTGTGATCCACATAGTCAAAGGCTTTGGCCTAGTCAATCAAGCAGAAAGAGATATTTTTCTGGAACTCTCTTGCTTTTTCGATGATCCAGCTGTTGTTGGCAATTTGATATCTGGTTCCTCTGCCATTTCTAAAACCAGCTTGAACATCTGGAAGTTCACAGTTCACATATTGTTGAAGCCTGGCTTAGAGAATTTTGAGCATTACTTTACTAGCATGTGAGATTAATTTTCTTGTCAGTTGCCTCATCAGACTTTCCTATTTGAAAGGTGTGAGTAATAAACTAATCATAGTCATTTAATGTCTCTGTCTTCTACAAACAGTTTTCGTTTTATTGAGATGCTTGCTTGAGAGTTCTACTATAAGCTAAAGATCAGAGTTTGTGTCTTCAACAAAGAAGGCCGGTTTCAGAGCCTCCTGGAAAAATAATTGAGCCAGGTTCTTCAAACTATTTTTAAACATATTTTTATTGAGGTATAATTGACATATAGCTCTTCAAGGTATTAAAACTTCAATGCTGACCTGATATTACATAGTCAACCCTCAAGACTGCACCAGTGGGCTTAGTCAGGATTTCCAGGATTCTATTATATCAAGAAGCAGGTGACTTCATAAGACTCCTAACCCAATATTTATCAGAATAAGAATTAACAGTTAAGGACAAAATGAAACTGATGAGGGGAATTTTATTTTTATTATTTCTTTGGACTATTATTAGTGTTGTTTTAATGTTCTGTTTTTCTGGATATGAAAGGAAGCTTTTTCTCTTTCTTCTTAAGTAATAATCAGTATGTAACATAACAATTTAGTAGATTCTACTTTTGAAAACTGAAAATGTTTAAATATCAGATCTTTACTGACTCCCCCAGAATTCAGAAACTCTTAACTTGATTGAATAAAGATCTGCTTTCCTTTTTACAGGGTTATAACCTGACAGACACATTGCTTGTATAACTACAGCCTTACATGAAGTGTAATATTTAAGTAGAATGCTGGTTTAACCAGGTATGACAGGCCATTCTAAGGGCCAAAGTTTGGCTGTACCTATGGAACCAATGTTAACAAAGACTTCCAAGGAAAACTGGCCTGGTACCTAGGTGTACCAGCCTCACAGGTATTAGCAAAGTCACTCCCTGGCAGACTAGAAAACTTAAGAAATTTTCTGAACCTCAAGACCCTTGAAGAAATTTCAAGATCTCAAAAATCACTCAAATTTTATAGGTACTGCAGGAGAAATCTGGTGGAATTTCTTAAACTTGATTTCCTAGCCTTGGGAAAGCAAATACAGGCTTTTAAAAGTCTAACCTGCATTCATTATGGAATTTCCAGATAGAAGTTAAATCTATAGCAGTGGTAGTTGTTCAGTACCCTAGATTTGCAAAGTATTTTTAAGGAGGCCTATCTGGTAAATTAACACTCCTGCTGCACCTATGTAAATAATCTGGCCAGCCTGAAGAGTCTTATATTGTGATAAAGAATCTTTTCTCAGAAATTCCCTGGTGATTCAGTGGTTAGGACTTGTGCTTTCACTGCAGGAGTAAAACTAAGATCCCACAAGCTGTGGGGCTTGGCTGAAAAAAAAAGAATAACCTTTTTTTTTTTTTAAGATTATTATGGTAGTGGGGGTGGGGAAGACTTTGAAGCGGAGACAGGGGTGATTAGTAGGAATTCTGGTGGGGGCAACCTATCTATGTCTTTCATTGTCTTTGACATATTTTACAATGCTGTTATTTGTAGAAAACTTTTCTGTGTTTTTTAAAAACATACAGAAACATAGTGTTTCTAAGTGGTAAATCTGTCAACTTTTGACCTCCTTTCTTCCTTTGTTTATGCTTAGAAATGCCTTCTATACCTTAAAATCAGATAAATATTCACCTACAATTTATATTTCCTTTATGGTTTTCTCCTTTACAGTTAACTCTCTAATACTTCTGGAATCTTTATTGGGAGTGTTCCTCAAGACTTCAGTCTATGATTCCAGTGTATTTGGTGTTACTCTGATGAAAATCATGCCTTAAGTAGAGACTGAATGCAAATAAATATGTAAACATTTCTGAGTCAAATTGCTTATTAGCAGTTTTGGGGAGAGAAAAAGTATTTATAATTATTTGAATAATTACAGTTCATGAAAAACAGCACACATTTTATATAATAATACTTGCAGCGAATCTATAAGATAGTCATTATTAACTCCATTTTGCAATGGAAAAATCCAAGATGCAGAGTTAAGTTTACAAAACTAGTAAATAAATGGTGGAACTAGAATTACAAATCAAGTTACTCTGTGTCTAAAGCCAATTTTACAAAAAAACAACTAAGATTTAAGTGCACAGCCCTATTAGTGGTCAGAGGGGGGATCCTCTCAGAGAAGAATTTCTTTTAAAAACAAGGCAGGAATCCAAAAAGTAATCAAGCAGCTGGATTCATTATTGTGTCAGAGTTTCAGTCAAATTATGCTAATTCCTTCATTTGGAAGTAAGTAGAGTCAGACCTCTTTTTTTAGTTGCTGTAATCATCGAATTTGCTTAGCTCTGTCATTCTAGAACATGGTATCTTGCTTAAATACACTAAAGTGACATTTTATACAAAGAAGTCATTTAAATTCTTTCTGTATTCATTGGCATGAAAAAATGTCCACGATATGCTGGAAACTAAAAATAACAGATTATAAAACAGTATGTGGGGTATATGGGCTTCCCTGGTGGCTCAGACTGTAAAGAATCTGCCTGCAATGCAGGCGACCCAGGGTTCGATCCCTGGGTCAGGAAGATCCTGTGGAGACAGGAATGGCTATCCACTCCACTGTTCTTGCTTAGAGAATCCCATGGACAGAGGAGCTTGGCAGGAGGAGTCCATGGGGTCACAGAGTCACACATGACTGAGCAACTAACACTTTCACTTTTCATGTGGAATATGGTTCCATGTTTTTTAATTCATTGATCAGTTTGTAATATTGTACTCCAGATTTTCTTGGGTGTATGGCTAACTATGGTTATCTCTGGATGATGGGATTATATGTATATAATTTATTTTCATTTAATTATAAGAATCATCTTGTTTGCTGATCTTTTTTTTTAAAAATATTTCAGCTGGTAGTCTGGCATCTCATAGTCATAAAATATAGATGTGTGCATTCTTCCCTGAAAAAATCTGTCACCAAAGAGTTCAGGTTTGCAGGGGTGGAACAGTAAGGACAACATCTAATATGATTAATAAAAACAATTTGTTTACAGTAGGCTCTCTTTTTAAAAAGCCATTTTTATGCACACCGTGACACCCCATCACAAGAACAGAAGTGTTCAATGATTCCTGATAACAGTCACACAGCTAAAGAGATACATCTATGTTGGAAAATGTGGGGGGAGATGATGACAGATGTGATAAACAGTAACTGTGAATAGTGGTAGTGCCAAAATGACCGGTCACTTTTCACCTTCCCTCTGCTCTCTTATTGGTTCATGTAACAATCATAATCTCAGTTGCAGATCCTATGAATACAAATGTATAAACAGAGCAAGACTCTGATGTACACAGTTAATTCACTTGGACTTGAATTAACAGGGCAAAGTGTTAAAGAAAGGAAGATGGTCTCTCTTTTTTCTTTCACTTTTAAAAATTTAAAAAAAAAAAAAAACTAATCAAGATCTTTTTTTCAAGACCCACAGCATGCTTGTGAAGCATGGGAGGACCACCCAGGAACCAAACAAGGTGAATTTACTCATCCATGGGGTGTTGGCCTAGTTTTCTGACTAGAAAGCCTCTCCGCTGGCATCAGAGAACAGGGCAAGGACGCTTAGTCCAAATCAGCGCCTGAAGAAAGAAAGAAAAGAAAGCTCTTAAAGGGGACAGAGCTGAATTCAGTCCCTTGTTAGCGATTTACTTTAGATATGGTGTTATCTGAAAAAAAAGATGTTTTGCCTTTGCACTGGGACATCAGAAGCATCTTTAGGAAATTCAAAAGCCAAAGTTTTAGCCCAAAGGAGAGAGAGGAATGAGATGGGGGCGGGGGGTGGGGGGAGGAAGTGGAGGAGAAGCGGAGGGAGGAGGAAAGAAGGAAATTATAATGGTCCTACAGAATTACCTTTGTTTAAAAATTTCTAACTTTATGTCCCAAATAACCTTTAAATATTATGATATATTCTATTTTGTAAACTCTTAGCTAATTTAGGTTGGAAATAAATTATCCATTATTTCATATAGCATTGAATTTATGTTTTTAGGACCAGTTTTCAAAGCTGAAAGAACTGCTTTTACTTCTAGCACAGGTAATCATACCTGTAGAATATCTACATGAAAATAACCATAGAACTCCAAATTGAGACACGTGACAGATTTTTTTTTCCTATGACTTGTTGACGTAAAAACTCATAATAAAATAATTAAACCACACTATGTATAGGTCCATCTAGTTAAAGCTATGGTTTTTCCAGTAGTCATGTATGGATGTAAGAGTTGGACTATAAAGAAACTGAGCACCAAAGAATTGATGTTTTTGAACTGTGGTGTTAGAGAAGACTCTTGAGAGTCCCTTGGACTGCAACGAGATCCAACCAGTCATTCCTAAAGGAAATCAGACCTGAATATTCATTGGAAGGACTGATGCTGAAGCTGAAACTCCAATAGTTTGGCCACCTGATGCGAAGAACTGGCTCATTAGAAAAGACCCTGATGCTGGGAAAGATTGAAGGCAGGAGAAGGGGACAACAAAGGATGAAATGGTTGGATGGCATCATCGACTTGATGGATGTGAGTTTGAGCAGGCTCCAGGAGTTGGTGATGGACAGGGAAGCCTGGCATGCTGCAGCCCATGGGGTCGCAGAGTCAGACACAACTGAGTGACTGAATTGAACTGATTTATATATACTTGATAAATCACCTCTTTTATTTTTTATTTATTTATTTATTTATTTTTTACTTTAACTCCATTTTAATTCAGAAATGTGAATATACACATTCATGGCCAACTATTTAAAAAACCATATACCTTATTAAAAAATTTGCATTTCCAAAAAAGGAGTTAGCCAAAAGCAATAGCAAAATTACATTATTACAGTAGGCTGAATCTGCACATATACCTTAAACATCAGAAAATAATTACACACACACCCTTGTCAAATTATTTTATAAAACCTAATATTGGTTCTCTAGTGAACATAAGCATCTCTGTGACTGATGGCTCAGATAGCCTAAACACTGTTTTCACTTAAGCATCTTTTCCCTGGTCACAATTCTTTAGCTTTTAGAGTTTCTTGTTCAGTCAATTTAAGAATGGCGACCGGTTACACACCTAGCCACTGGTTATTGATATAAGCTCTCATTCTTCATAACAGAGTATTTGTATATACTGTTAAATTGGATGGCATTTAATACATGGTATGCCATGCACTGAAGTTTATTAAGAAAGGTGTGAAATCAGATTATCCTAATATTTAAAGTATTAACAATGACACCCTTTTAGAAACAAAACGGTTTTGCTATAGCTCCTTTCACTGTTTCATACCTTTCCTCCCTATATTAAGAAGTATATTCATGAGAACTTAGTAGACACTGAACTTCCCAGTATATTCAGGGAGATATTTGAATGTGTTCGGTATAAAACAGTACAGGCAGCTAAATCCCTAGAGCTCAGAAGGTAGGTATGAATATGTGTTTTATACATTTGTGCTACAGGAGTTTATAATTCATTCTCTTCCTCACCCATTCTATAATATTTATTATAAACATTGACTCCCATGTCCTCCCTAGGCTTATCTGAAGCACAGAACACAGTAAATTATTTGAGTGATTATTTTCTCCATTCTCCTAAGGATGGTACAAAATCGGTACCATTCTAGATGCCATAGGGAATTAGGGCTTAATTCTCTCCTGGAAACCTAATTGAGAAAGCTTGCAACAGACACTAGCAAATGCCCTTTTCTTCCCTATCTCTTCCTCCCCAGAATACGCCAGCCTCAGACCAAGGGTCATTTACATAATGGCAGACTTTATCATGCATTACCATTCACAAAGAAAAGTTGTCAAACAACTTCATATATTTAAATCTTAGGCTAGTCCTCTTAAAGTTGTAGTTTTCTCTATAGTCCCGACCTTTGCCAAAAGTTCAGTACATAACAAGTCATTTTTTAGTGATTCTTTTACTTATTTTCTACCCACAAACTATAAAAATCTTCTTTCTGGAGATCTAGAATACACACTTTTTTTTGCATATTTTGCAAAATACAAAGTAAATATATAACTTTGAGTTATAAATTCATGTGAACTGACGATGACAGTTGAATATTTTGCTCAAAAAGGTGGTGTGGATTTTGAAAACCTTTGACTCTTGTTAAGAAGATAATCAAATGCTAGAAGATGGTAAGGTTTAAATGCTAACTGGAAAACTGTTAAGATGTATTTTACTGAGCCACAGCAAGTAACTTAAGAGCGTCTCATTCCACACTACACGGGTCAGTCTTTGCAGGCTACACTTCTCTGTAGCAACTAAGTCAACTGCACTGTTGTACAAAAACAGCCATAAACAATGAGTGTGGCTGTGTTCCAATAAAACATTTTTTTATGGACACTGAATTTCATATTAATTTTCATGTGTCTTGAAGTATGCTTTTTTTAAAAACTATTTAAAACTGTGAACAATTCTTAGTTGACAAGGCCATGAAAAGCAGGCAGTGGGGTGGATGTGGGCATCAGGCTAGAACAGTCTATTAATTATTATACAGGCTTTTATATGTTATGCAAATGTTTAAAAATTATAGGTTCCAATTTGAGAAACTTTGGAGACATATGATTTTTTTAGATCTCTCATTTCAAAACTTACACCAAACAAGTTCTCTACTTTCTGGATAAATATATTTACATAAGAGAAAAAATAATTCAGTACACAAACTCCTACTTTGTTTAAAAAAACAAACAAAAATCCCAGAAAGCTATAAAATGAATGTTTCACCTTAAAACATAATTAAGAAACACATAATTTTTATTCTATGCAATATAAAACAATATGCATAGATTTGGTTCATAATTTTTTAGTTTTTAATTTAGGAAAAAGATAATGAGGAAAAGGTTTATAAATCTATCCCTTTTATAAAAGCTGCAACTGACACCAGAAATTCCTCACATGTACAACCATCAACTCTGATTACAATATGAATTATACCCAGGATTTGGAATTTACCAGCATGAGTTCTGGATGCTCTTTTAAAAATGCAGTTATACCATAGAACACTATGGCTTCTACAAACTTTGAGATACTTATGAATAGGAAACTCCTGCTTCCATAATATAAGGAAACAAGAATATTTTTTGCATAATCATCAAGTATAAAAAAACTTCACAGTCTGATTTACCTTTATCAAAGGTAAAATGATGCACTGCTACATTTCACTGGAGAAGGCAATGGCACCCCACTCCAGGATTCTTGCCTGGAAAATCCCATGGACTGAAGAGCCTGGTGGGCTGCAGTGCGTGGGGTCACTAAGAGTCAGACACGACTGAGCGACTTCACTTTCACTTTTCACTTTCATGCATTGGAGAAGGAAATGGCAACCTACTCCAGTGTTCTTGCCTGGAGAATCCCGGGGACGGGGGAGCCTGATGGGCTGCTATCGATGGGATCGCACAGAGTCGGACACGACTGAAGTGACTAGCAGCAGCAGCTACATTTCATGGATTATTGTGATGCTCAGTAGTTCCTAAACACAAAATAAATTCCACATGAACTCTTATCTGTGTTTTCAAAAGCAAGACATCAATACAAAATGTATTGAATCGGCTAGCAGAAGTCCATGGGCTACAGAAAAGGAATTAAATATAAATGTTCACCAACTTTATCCATTCTAATTTTACAACAGCTTCAGGTATTGAGACCTAGTTGGTTTCTTATGTCTATCCATTATGAACATAACTCAATCTTCTATTTTAAAACTTCTCAGGGTCATTTTTTGCTGGGTATTTAATTGAGCGATGTATAAGATCTTCCGTCCAACTTCCATCATTTGTTCCTCCCAAGATTTCATTTCGTTATAATAACGAATTCTGTCATCTTTAGCAAGCTGAATATATACCTGCTTTTGAGAATTAGAGAGATTTTTCCAGTTTTCATTTATAGCTTTCAGCTTTATTCTCTTTTTTACAAACACTTTCTTTTTTAAACGTTTCTGCATGATTTCTTTTTCCAGAGATACCATTTGACTTGGAGTTAGTTGTTCTTGAATTCTGTTTATCTCTTCCTTGTAAACCTGCCAGTCTGCCCTGTAAGCATCTTCATATATCTTTTTCTCTGAATCAGGAAGTTCCCTCCATAGCTTGGCGATTTTTTTAATTTGTTCTGAATTTTTTGCATCTGGGTTCTGAACTTTAAGCCTATGACTTCATACGTTCGATTTTCTAAAGAACAGCTGCCCATATTTAAATCACCTCCTTTAAATATAATTGTATTAAATTATTACTGATCCAGTGCTGTACTTCTGCTGTTCCACTTATATAAATGATAACTTTAGCTGTCTGCCTTTTCTCATTAGACACTGAGGCTGACAAGGTGGAGTTATTTCTCAACAGCCTCCTAAGTGCTCCCTCTCAATATTATAAAAACTCTAAGACTATTCGAGGAGATCAAACCAGTCATTCCTAAAGGAAATCAGTCCTGAATATTCATTGGAAGGACTGATGCTGAAGCTGAAACTCCAATAGTTTGGCCACCTGATGCGAAGAACTGACTCATTGGAAAAGACCCTAATGCTGAGAAAGATTGACGACAGGAGGAGAAGGGGACGACAGAGGAAGAAGGGGACGACAGAGGATGAGATGGTTGGATGGCATCACCGACTCGATGGACATGAGTTTGACCAGGCTCTGGGAGTTGGTGATGGACAGGGAAGCCTGGCATGCTGCAGTCCATGGGGTTGCAAAGAGTCAGACACAACTGAGTGACTGAACTGAAGACTATCAATTATAGTGCTTCCTGATATATGACCTTTCTTTGCCTCTGAAAAAGGTGCTGACCCCCGTCACTACTAATATGGAACCCCATGCTCCAACCACGTCCAAGAGCACCAGCTGCTATCCTCCTATTAAAAGCTAGGTCTTGGGGGGAATTCCTTGGCAGTCCAGTGGTTAGGACTCCACACTTCCACTGCAGGATACACAGTTCTGGTTAGAGAACTAAGATTCTGCAAGCCACATGTCCCCGCCTCAAAAAAATTTAGTCTTGGGGAAAATCTTAAAAAAAAAATAACAAAAAACCTGTATTACTGATGCTGAAAACTCAGCCTCTGTACACTAGTGCCAAATTGAGTTTTGGGTGAAGTAGAAAAGAATAGCTTTATTGCTGTGCCAGGAAAAGCAGGCTTGTGTCCCTGAAAAACTGTGTGTCCCAACCCAGGAAGACTTCATGAGGGGTTTTATAGCATTGGTTCAAGGGTAAGGGTGTTTATGAGGATCAGGGTGTGTAGGGCCTGTACTCCTTTAATCTGACCTCGGGTGGTCCTCTCTGGAATGAAGAATGCTAACATTTTCCATTTATGGGGAGTTTTAGTTCTGTAAGGTGCTCAAAGAAATTGTTCTGTATATCCCTTAAGGGGGAGCTTCCCAGGTGGCTCAGTGGTAAAGAACCTGCCTGTAGTGCACGAGCCGCAGGAGACATGTGTTCAATCCCTGGGTTGAGAAGATCCCCTGGAGGAGGAAATGGCAGCCCACTCCAGTATTCTTGCCTGGAGGACCCCCTGGACAGAGGAGCCTGGCGGGCTACAGTCCATAGTGTCTCAGAGTCAAACACAACTGAAGTAACATAGCACGCACACACGCAGGCATCCCTTGGAGAGGAACACCAACCCTGCCCCAAGGTTGCCATATTGTTTCTTGGCTGTTCCTCTCTTGTCTGCTTCCCCTCCCTTCCCTGATTAGCAACTGTCTGAAAGGCTTCCATGGCTAGGAGCCCCACAGAGTCCTGCTAGGTTTCACTGCTTATGTGACAGGAAGAAAAACCATGCTGGCTCACCAACCAGGAATACCATCTCTCAATCTGTGAAGTTAAAAAAGTAGGTAGGTGTGCAGGAAAGGGTTAACTCTCCAGGTCTGAGCTGCTCATACCTTGCATCTTGGAAGATGGAGGAGCCTGGCAGGCTACAGTCCATGAGGTCACAAAGAGTTGGACACTACTTAAGTAACTTAGCACACACACACATGCTACTCCACTGGACAAGGATACCTGGAAGCTTGCACCTGGTATCTCCTGGGATTCCATCCTACACACCTCCCTTTGCTAAATGTAATCTGTATTCTCTCACTATAATAAACCATGTCTGAGTCCTGTGAGTCCTTCTTTGATCCATCAACCATGAAGATAGTCTTGGGGACCCCCTACACAGTTGGACAGCCATACCCAAGCATTAAAAGGCAAATACATCAGTTTGCCAGCAAAGGTCCATGATAGTCAAAGCTATGGTTTTTCCAGAAGTCATGTACAGATGTGAGAGTTGGACCATAAAGAAAGCTGAGTGCCGAAGAATTGATGCTTTTGAACTGTGGTGCTGGAGAAGACTCTTGAGAGTCCCTAGGACTGCAAGGAGATCCAACCAGTCCATCCTAAAGGAAATCAACCCTGAATACTCATTGGAAGGACTAATGCTGAAGCTGAAGTTCCAGTACTTTGGCCACCTGATGTAAAGAGTCAATCCATTGGAAAAGACCCTAATGCTGAGTTAGATTGAAAGCAGGAGAAGAGGGGGCCAGAGGATGAGATGGTTGAGATCACTGATTCAACAGACATGAACTTGGGCAAACTCCAGGAGATAGTAACGGACAGGGAGGCTTGGCGTGTTGCAGTCCATGGGGTCACAAAGAATCAACATGACTTAGCGACTGAACAACAGCAACCCAAGCATAAGGCCATTGGCTGCCTATACCACTGGTTATAGTGCTCCTTTGGGCACTGCAGATCCTTGCCCTTTCCCAGGCTATTAAGTCCTGAGGAGTCAGCCCCACCTTCCTGTCCTTCCTTTCAAAGAACTCATAAGATTCTGATCCTTGAGGCCAGATTTGCTCCATAGTGAAGATGGGGAAAAGAGATTAAATGTTCAAACAGTATCTTACAAAATGTAATAAAATTTAACATTTATTGAATACTTATTACATGTTCTTTATAGGTATTACCTCACTGAATCCTCATAGAACTCCTAGTGTAGGTAAAACTATTCCCATTTTACAAGGGAATTTGAAGAACCTGAGGCTGAGAGAGTTAAGTAGCCTGCCCAAGGTTCCTTTCCTAGTAAGTGGCAGACCAAATATTCAAAATGAATCCTGTGCTCTTAACTTATGCAACTGACATGCAAAGTATAAAACATATATGCCCCCCCAAAAAAACCTAACATACTGTGGGTCTAAAAATAAAATTGCTTCTATTATGAGATGGTGCAATGGTATGATGAGGTAGATTTTTGTCTTTCTGTATTTTGTAATCTTATTGTGAGACAGTGTTTAAGGACAAAGACTGTTGTACAGATCTTATTACTATGGTAACAAATGTCACAGAAACCTCAAAAACTCCAAATTTTCTAAATACTAAATGGACCCATTTGGCTTTCATTTCTTTTTTCTTTCTTTTTAAACTGAAGTTTATGTGTATTGGATATTAATCCTTTATTAGTCATATCACTTGCAAATATTTTCTCCCATTCAGGAGGTTGTCTTTTTGTTTTGTTGAAGGTTTCCTTTGCTGTGCAAAAGCTTTAAAGTTTAATTAGATCCCACTTGTCTTGCCTCTTGAGAAATATGTATGCAGGCCAGGAAGCAACAGTTAGAACTGGACATGGAACAACAGACTGGTTCCAAATAGGAAAAGGAGTACGTCAAGGCTGTATATTGTCACCCTGCTTATTTAACTTATATGCAGAGTACATCATGAGAAACGCTGGACTGGAAGAAACACAAGCTGGAATCAAGATTTCCAGGAGAAACATCAATAACCTCAGCTATGCAGATGACACCACCCTTATGGCAGAAAGTGAAGAGGAACTGAAAAGCCTCTTGATGAAAGTGAAAGAGGAGAGTGAAAGCGTTGGCTTAAAGCTCAACATTCAGAAAACGAAGATCATGGCATCTGGTCCCATCACTTCATGGGAAATAGATGGAGAAACAGTGGAAACAGTGTCAGACTTTATTTTGGGGGGCTCCAAAATCACTGCAGATGGTGATTGCAGCCATGAAATTAAAAGACGCTTACTCCTTGGAAGGAAAGTTATGACCAACCTAGATAGCATATTCAAAAGCAGAGACATTACTTTGCCGACTAAGGCCCGTCCAGTCAAGACTATGGTTTTTCCAGTAGTCATGTATGGATGTGAGATCTGGACTGTGAAGAAGGCTGAGCACCGAAGAATTGATGCTTTTGAACTGTGGTGTTGGAGAAGGCTCTTGAGAGTCCCTTGGACTGCAAGGAGATCCAACCAGTCCATTCTGAAGGAGATCAACCCTGGGATTTCTTTGGAAGGAATGATGCTGAAGCTGAAACTCCAGTAGCTTGGCCACCTCATGCGAAGAGTTGACTCATTGGAAAAGACTCTGATGCTGGGAGGGATTGGGGGCAGGAGGAGAAGGGGACGACCGAGGATGAGATGGCTGGATGGCATCACTGACTCGACGGACGTGAGTCTGAGTGAACTCCGGGAGTTGGTGATGGACAGGGAGGCCTGGCGTGATGCAATTCATGGGGTCGCAAAGAGTCGGACACGACTTAGCAACTGAACTGAACTGTTTATTTTTTGCTTTTATTTCCTTTAGTTTAGGAGAGATAGGTAACTCTCACTTCTTACCCATTTTCATGAATTGCCCACCTACAGAGTTTCTATCAAAGGCCTGATATCAAAGAGGGACTGATACATGAAAGAGAACCTCAGACTAAGAAAGCCTTTAAAATGAACATAAACTCATGTACAAAGGTCAGGATTAAAATCGCTTGGAAATCAGATTTCTAAGTGGAAGGTACTAACATGTCCTAAAGAAAAGCCATCAAGCAGGCAGCAATCAGGTTAACTGGTATGAATTATTCTCATTAATGTCCTATGAACCAATTCATTGTTTTGTTGCCCTAATTATTAAGTACATCATGACCAAACTAGGTCACCTTGATGGAAATTTGGAATGCTGGGCAAACACTATGAACTAGCAGTTAAGAAATCTGATTTCTAATGTGGTCTCCATTATTGTTATTATGTGGCTTTGGTCAAGTTACTTATTCTCTTTGGCTGTGATTTTCTCAGGTTAAAATGAGAAATGTGGAATCAACTAAGGTCTCTTTCAGCTTGAATATATATATTTTATAACATTACAATATTAAAACTTTGTTAATGACTACTTCAGGAAATGTATTTGCATGATCAGAAAGAACCACAAGAGCTTCCCTGCAAAGATGCAGGCAAAGGGTATCTACTGAGTCCTGTTTTGTGGGAGGAGAATATATATAAATATGTAATTTACCTATGCATTTTGTTAAGAACATTCCTTATAAAGAATTCTGTATCTATATCCCAAAGAATTTTGTAAAAGGTATTGGTACTAGCTAACCTATAAGACGGAGAAGGCGATGGCACCCCACTCCAGTACTCTTGCCTGGAAAAATCCCTTGGACAGAGGAGCCTGGTAGGCTACGGTCCATGGGGTCGCAAACAGTTGGACACAACTGAGCGACTTCACTTTCACTTTCATGCATTGGAGAAGGAGATGGCAACCCACTCCAGTGTTCTTGCCTGGAGAATCCCAGGGACGGGGGAGCCTGGTGGGCTGCCGTCTATGGGGTCACACAGAGTCGGACATGACTGAAGTGACTTAGCAGCAGCAGCAGCAGCAACCTATAAGAAGTATTAAATGCAGTCCTTTATTCTAGTTTCTTTATGCTTGAGGTTTTCCATATGGAAAAGTAAATATGAGAGAGATGACAACCAAATGCAATGTGTGATTCTTGATTGGATCCTAGTTTGAACAAATTGAAAAGACAGGTAGAAACAGAACAGCTATGTGACCTTCGCTAAAATAAGCTCTACTAAGTTCCACTGATTTGGGTAAAACATATTGAAGAAAGGGCTTCCCAGGTGGTGCTAGTAGTAAAGAGCTCACCTGCCAGTGCAGGAAACAAGAGACGCAGGTTCGACCTTTGGGTTGGGAAGATCGCCTGGAGGAAGACATGGCAACCCTCTCCAGTATTCTTGACTGGAGAATCCCATGGATAGAGGAGCCTGGAGGTCTACAGTCCAGAGGGTCACAAAGAGTCGGACACAACCAAATCAACTTAGCACACACACATATTGTAGAAAGCTGATGAAGTACATGTTATTCCCTCCTTTTAAGAGTACTCTGTCCCTTTTTTTTTTCCACCTAGAAACTTCTAATCTTCCTTCAAGATGAAACTCAAAAGTTACTTCCTCGGTGAACCATTACCCATTCATCCACCCAAAAGAATATATCACTTTCTCTTATCCCAAAATATTCTATTTAATCTGCTTTCATATTCCATTATAATCATCTACTTATCATTTTTCTTATTTTCCATCTGGCTTACCTTCCTCTCTAAATTATGAGTTATTCAAAATCAGGTTCTATTTTTTATTCATTTATGCATCTGTAGTATAAATGAATACTACTAGTAATTCAAAACACTGGTAAAATGCTCTCTATAAAATCTAACATACATTCAGTAGAACTATTCAGTGTAGAAAGAAGAAAGACATAAACCAGAAGAAAAGGGAAAAACTGAAGGCAAACATCTATTTGGAGACTATTTTACTTAATAAGCTTCCCAGGTGGCTCAGATGGTAAAAAGTCCACCTGCAATGCAGGAGACGTGGGTTTGATCCCCGGGTGGGGAAGATCCCCTGGAGAAGGGAATGTCTTCCCATTCTTGCCTGGAGGATTCCATGGACAGAGGAATTTGGTGGGCTACAGTCCATGTGGTCGCAAAGAGTCGCACACGATTGAGCGACTAACAGTTTTACTTTTTTTCACTTTTACTTAATGGGACAGTAGGTAGTTGAAGTAAGGCCCTGATACAGGTAAACTGTGAGACATTTTTCTGCTTCTATTGTCATTTCAGGACCTAACTTCCTCTGCAGAGCACATTCTAACTCTACAATCTCCCAAAAAGGGAGGAAAGCAGGTAAAAAAAAAAATTTTATTCAAATTGCAATGTAATGAATCACCTGTTCCAAGATTATTTCAGAGCAAATCTGGAGGACCACTGACAAGCCCAAAATATTTAATATCCTGATGAAATGGCCAATCAATATATGGAGAGGCCATCAATGAACCTCGCTCAAATTAAACCACGTTAGCTATCACCTATGTCACGCTGCAGTTACGCTTACTCCCAAGTGGAAGCTATTTTTACATTTCAGTTCAGTCGCTCAGTCACGTCTGACTCTGCAACCCCATGGACTGCAGCACTACAGGCTTCCCTGTCCATCATCAGCTCCCAGAGTTTACTCAAACTCATGTCCATAAAGTTGGTGATGCCATCCAACCATCTCATCCTCTGTCGTCCCCTTCTCCTCTTGCCTTCAATCTTTCCCAGCTTCAGAGTCTTTTCTAGTGAGTCAGTTCTTTGCATCAGGTGGCCAAAGTATTGGGGTTTCAGCTTCAACATCAGTCCTTCCAATTAATATTCAGGACTGATTTCCTTTAGGATGGACTGGTTGGATCTCCTTGCAGTCCAAGGGACCCTCAAGAGTCTTCTCTTAACACCACAGTTCAAAAGCATCAATTCTTCGGCATTCAGCTTTCTTTAGAGTCCAACTCTCACATCCATACATGACTACTGGAAAAACCATAGCTTTGATTAGACAGAATTTTGTTGCCAAAGTAATGTCTCTGCTTTTTAACATGCTGTCTAGGTTGGTCATAGCTTTTCTTCCAAGGGCCAAGCATCTTTTAATTTCATAGCTACTGTCTCCATCTGCAATGATTTTGGACCCCCTCAAAATAAAGTCTGACACTGTTTCCATTGTTTCCCCATCTATTTGCCATGAAGTGATGGGACCAGATGCCATGATCTTTGTTTTCTGAATGTTGAGCTTTAAGCCAACTTTTCACTCTCCTCTTTCACTTTCCTCAAGAGGCTCTTTAGTTCTTCTTCACTTTTTGACATAAGAGTGGTATCATCTGCATATCTGAGGTTATTGACATTTCTCCCGGAAGTCTTGATTCCAGCTTGTGCTTCCTCCAGCCCAGCGTTTCTCATGATGTACTCTGCATATAAGTTAAATAAGCAGGGTGACAGTATACAGCCTTGACATACTCCTTTCCTGATTTGGAACCAGTCTGTTGTTCCATGTCCAGTTCTAACATTTAGCATTTGGCAAAGCCTTCCACTGTGGTGATTGTGCAGCCTCCACCAGGTGGTTTTTTCCCATTGTACTCTCCTTGGGCTTTAGCACACAGATCCCTGAGGAAGTCTGAGTAGGTGAACTATTTTTGGAAAGTATGAATATTGCTGGCGTGAATGATCCTCTCATAGATTTCAAAAGGAATTACCCATTAGGAGAATGGGGCACTGCCCTCACATAATATTGGAGATTCCCTAGATTATTTTAACGTTCACTTGAAAAATCATTGCCTCAGGACCGAGAGCCACACCTGAGGAATACTAAAAGAAAAAAAAAACCTTGCAAATCCTGGCCCTGTGAAAAAGATACTATATTCCATCTGGGTCTTTGCAGCCAAACCTGTTCTTAAACCTCATTAACAGCAATGACACCAGCCTCAGTTGTGAAGGACAACAATCCTGAATACAGAGAGGTGGTATGGGAGAATGGAAAAGGTGTTTTGTTTATCCACTCCCCTCCTTCCTGACACCCGATACTCAGAAACCATGCAATGTGCATACTGAGGTAACTCTGTTGTCCTATTGCAAAACCTAAAAGCTTCTCAAGAAATATTAATACCATAAATTTGCAGGAGGCCAGTTGTTACTATATGCATAGTGGTTAAAAGAATGCTGGCTATGATGTCCAAAGGTTAAATTTACATTCCAGGTCACATGTTTTCAGATTGTGCAACTTGTACAAGTATTTACCCTTTCTCTGCCTCAGTATTCTCATCTATGCAAGAAAGAGAACATCTCCTTCCTGAAAGAATCAATACAATGAAATGAGATAATCCACTGAAAGTGGCTGGCACACAGTACATACCCAATGGGTGTGTGTTATAACTCTTGATATTTGATTGTTCATAAGAACTTCAGTAGTGCAATGCTGAGCCAGATTCATGGTCCACTCGGTCTGGCACTTGTCTCTGATGATGGCAGCAAAAGGCATTTGGGGAGAGAGCTGAATGCTCTTTCTTGTTATTAAATGAACAGGCTTTACTTGAAAATATCCCTAATTTTTTGGACTAAATCTCTAAGAATAAAATGGGCTTCCCTGGTGGCTCAGACAGTAAAGAATTGGCCTGCAATGCAGGAGACCTGGGTTCAATCCCTGGGTCGGGAAGATCCCCCTAGATAAGGGAATGGCAACCCACTCCAGTATTCTTGCCTGGGAAATCCCATGGACAGGGGATCCTGGTGGGCTACAGTCCACGGGGTCGGAAAAGAGTCAGACACAACTGAGTGATTGACACTTTCACTACACTAAGAAGAATATATCACTTATGAATAAGTCTGCATCATTTTTGACCATATTTATATTTGCAACTAGTACCAGTTTCTCTTATATTAAAGTACTACTTTCAAAATGCAGGGAGAGGGGAAAACCCTCCTTTATTTTCCAGTATTTTGTGAATAATCCTATATTTACCTTACCCCTTAGTCTTGATTTCATTGGATTTCTTTTACCAGCTTTTAATTTCAGAGAAAAAAGGAACCCTAAGCTTTCAGCAGTTGATTATCATGTTTCTAATTTATTCAGTTCAACTCCTCGTAGATATTTTGAGTTCCTGATACAAAGCACAAAGTTGAAACATACAAAACATAAGATTAGAGTTTCTATTCTCAAAAGAGTTTAGAGTCTTCTGGAAATCCAGTCAATGAAAACTTTAAAAAGAATGATCCGCTAGGTACTAAGGCAGCTGTAGCCTAGAGATTAAGAGCCCTGACTCTGGACCCAGATGACTCGGGTTCATATTCTGGTTCTGTCACTTGGTGGATGACCGTGGGCAGACTGCTTTCAATCCTTCTATTTCAGGTTCCTTATCTGTAAAACTGAGGTAACAGTATCACCTGGGGCTTGTTGTAAGGATAAAGAAGTTTCACATCAAGCACTCAGAACAGCAGATGGGTAGCATATAGTAAGCACTCAATAAAATGTCAGCAATTTGAGGCAGGCATTAGAGCTGTTCACAAGTATTCCTATCCTCTCTTCCAGACATGTGGAACACACACATGGTAGGATCATATTTTCCTACCCCCTTTTATGTTAAGCATGGCCATGTTCCCGACTCTGGTTAATGAAATGTGAAAAGTAGGGACATGCCCCTGGGTAGAAGATGAAAACCCAGTGCATAATTTGCAGAGGCAATCCCCCCTGCCCTGGTGATCAAGCAAGCATGTGGTAAAAGGGAACCTCTGATGCTAAAATGGGTAACTAAGTATCACACACCTTGTGAGTAAAATGAACAGTCTTTGCTAATCCACCATGGACAGGTAGCTAAGACTAGACTCTGTGCTGTGTGAAAGTACTCAGGCTTTGAGGTGATTTCTTAGTGCAGCTTAAGCTGAACAATTCTGACCAGTCACTAGGGTCAGAGCAGTGAATCAGGCTGACAAACTGCTGGTCCTCTTAGAGTTTCTCAAGACTTGAATGCAATATCCAAAATATTCTATGCAAACAAACTCTTAAGCAGCAGCCAAAATGACTGATAAGAATTTACCACTTTTTTCCACCTCCCACAGTGAGATCTTTGAAATTTAAGAAGTGAGTCAAAATACAGAGGGGAAAAAAAGTTCAAGATGAAAAGAAGTATCCATAACATGGTCTTACCTTCTATAAGTTTTTACTACCTCTCAACATGCATGATAAACAACACAGGGATCATTTCATGCAAACACACAAAATACATGAAGAAAGCTGAACTTGAGGAGCATGAGACCCATGAGAATTTAGTCCGACTCTACCTCTAACTGACTGTGTAACTCTGGCCAGTGTGATGAGCTGCCAATCTCCCAAGTCTCTCAGTATTTGGAAATAAGGAAATATGATCTCCCTTTCTAAGAAGTGAACTGTATGATGTACCTGAGCATCCATTTATTCACTTATTCATTCTCCCAATTTACAAATAGTTATTGACTATCTGCTATGTGTCAGAGAATATAACGCACAGTGATACAGGGATGAACAAGGCAGACAAGGTCCTGCTCTCATGGAGCTTACATTTACTGTGGGGCATTTGTTATTGTTGTTGTTTAGTTGCCAAGTCGTGTCCAACTCCTTTGTGATCTCATGGACTGTAGCCCTCCAGGCTCCTCTGTCTGTGAGATTTCCCAGGCAAGAATATGGGTTGCCATTTCCTTCTCCAGGATATCTTTCCAACCCAGGGATCAAACCTGCATCTCCTGCTTGGCAGGTGGATTCTTTACCACTGAGCCCACTATGGGACACAGGTAAGAATAAATCACCAAACACGTTAATCTCATAGTGCAAATAGTGGTAAGTGCTTTGAAACAGTGATGTGGTAGTTGTATTGGGGACTGACACTTTAGACTGGGTGGCCCCAGAAGGCATCCCAAGGAATCAACCCTCTGAAGATGTGAGGGAAAGTGTTCCAGGTAGTTCATAGTTAAATACATTTTAGCAGACAAGTGACAGGGTTCAGAACACACTACTCCGAAATATGGTTGGTACCTTAGCATACTGAGTGTTCTGAGCTGAACGCATTCAAGAAAATGCAGATGCAGAAAAGTCTTTCTGATCCCCAGCCCTCCTCCCTGAATTGGGTCATAAGGCCCTCATGAGAGAGTTGGTCTCTCTATACCCAGAAGAAAGGAACAACCTTATCTCCAAGACAGGGATGCTAAGATGAATCCAAACAAGCAGGCCTCGCTAAAATGTCCCCAGTTTATGACCCTTAGCTTTTTCAGCTTTTTTGAACTATCACATTTTTCTATGACTCTCCACTCTTCATCAAACTTAGTGGTAAACACCCACTGGTTTTTGCTTTGTTTTTTAAGATTTTTCTTTAATTGATGTGGGACCATTTTTTTAAGTCTTTATTGAATTTGTTACAATATTATTTATGTTTTGGTTTTGTGGCCATGAGGCATGTGGGATCTTAGTTCTCCAACCAGAGATTGAACCTGCACCCCCTGTATTGGAAGGCAAAGTTCTAACCATTGGACCACCAGGGAAGCCCCCATACACAGGTGTAACTGTTTCTTCTTTGGAATTTCATTTCCTTCTAAAGTCTCCCTTATCGTATAAAATTTATGTTAAACAAGTTTGTACAGTTTTCCCCTGTTCATCTATTTTTTTTTTTCAGTTTAATTTTCAGACCTAATCAGGATCCTTAGAAGGGGTGAGGAAAACCTTTTCCTCTTCTACACAAATCAAGAGGATAGACTAATATGTAAGATATGGGGAATGAAAGAAAGAACTAAAGATAATGGAGGATGACATTACTTCCTAAAATGGGAAAAGTTAAGAGAGGAACAGGTTTGGGGGTGGAGCTCAGGAATTCTGTTCTTCAACAAATTAAACTCGGCAAACCCAATGGGCAAGTTTTCAAAAAGAACAAGTGAGATTTTAAAACACCTAATACATAAGCAATGCTCAAAAACCAGTTCTTCTCTTTTTTTTGCCCCCAAATTTACTAATCTCCCAAAGAGATATCAGTCTTACAGGTTCATGAACCTAAGTTGACTTAATGTATGTGGATAAAGGTTATTAATAATAATGAAACGTGTATAGCTCCTACCATGTGCCAAGTACTATTTTATTTATTTTTTAAACACATTTATTTATTGACTTATGTATTTGGCTACACTGGGTCTTAGTTGTGGCATGCGGGATGTCATTCCCTGACCAGGTTTTGGACTCGGGCCACCTGTGTTGGGAGCATGGAGTCTTAGCCACTGGACCTCCAGGGAAATCCCCAAGTATTATTTAAAGTATGTTTCATTTATTAATCAACTTAATCCTTCCAACAGCTCTATAAGGATGATGCTATCATCTCCATTTTACAGATGAAGAAATGGAGAGAGAAAGTAGAGGTTGAATAACTTGACCAAATCCACACAGGTAGAAGGCAAAAGCTGAATAAAAATGTACTATTAAACACTCCTGTGTATACTGCAAATAATAAATTGAGAAATGAAGAGACAGATTATGTTGAACATTTAACAAATAGTTATTGGCCATGTCACATGTATCAATCAGGCAGTGTTCGCGAACTTTTGGAAATCACTGTTCAGGATAGTTGGTTCTCACGCTTGAAAAATGTATCTAATCTTAGAAGTGCTTAAAGAATAGTGTGATGATGCACACAGTAAAAGCAAAACTCTAGAGTTTTCAAAAGTTAATTTTAAAGAAAATATCAGCCTTTCACAAAAGCTCTGCCTAAGGGACCTTGGAAACCCATTGTTTTAGGAGATGAACCACATCAAACACCCACTGAGTGGTGATCATTAGTAATGTGTAGAAATATTGAACCACTGTGTTGTGCACCAGGAACTAACCCAGTGTTATAGGTCAATTATATTTCAGTTTTTAAAATAATTAGTTTTAAAAAATAAATGACCAAAACTTACATTAAATTATTTAAATAAATCTGACATTAATTTGTTTTGGAAAAAAGTGCCCTACTGAGAACTCCAAGTGCACATCAAACTTGTCTTTGCTAGAATGGAAATCTCACTTCTGTGTTTTCACAGCATCTCACTGCTGTTCTTTTCATTTTCTTTCCTCCTTCTTAGGGGAGAGAATAGAATTTAATCTGTATATTTGCACTTTTCTTTTTCTGTGAAGTGTAACTAGAACATGAGACATGAACTAAATGAGAGATCTAGCCAGACGGGGAACAACAAGGGTGGGGGCCCAGAGGCATAAAGGATTGGCTTGCTTAGGGGCTTTATTAACAGTGAAAACAAAGGCCACTGGGAACCTGAGCCAACTGAAAGTTAAATAACAAGAGACAAATTTGCACAGTAAAATGAGAAGACCTTTGAGAACAGAAAAGGATTCTAAAGAGGTAGCCTTAGAAAAAGACAGCACCCTAGTAGAAAAGGAGATTAAAACAGTTGATCTTTCTAGAAAGGAGGAACCGATTCTAAACAACAAAGCTGCCTGGCACTCTAACAATGTAATCCACTGTAACAGACAACTATATATATGAGGGGACAATACAGTTGACATAACACAGAAATCAGGAAAATTCTCCATGTGGTATTAAGGACAGACATAATGTTCACAGAGGGATGACAAGCCAACTACACCTGTGGATATTAATTGACACTAGATAATGTGGGGACACTCATTTTTCACACTCCCTATGAAGCTTAGTTAGTACAAGCTGTCATCACTGTCCTTTAGTTGCTAAGTCAAGTCCAACTCTTGGTGACCAATGGGCTGCAGCACACCAGGCTCCTTTGTCTTCCACTATCTCCCAGAATTTGCTCAAATTCATGTCCATTGAGTTGGTGATACCATCCAACTAACTCATCCTCTGTTGCCCACTTCTCCTCCTGCCCTCAGTCTTTCCCAGAATCAGGGTCTTTTCTAGTGAGTCAGCTCTTCCCATCAGGTAGCCAGAGTATTAGAGCTCCAGTTTCAGCATCAGTCATTCCAACGAACATTCCTTTATTTCCTTTAGGATTGATTGGTTTGATCTCCCTGCTGTCCAAGGGACTCTCAGGAGTCTTCTTTAGCACCACAGTTTGAAAGCATCAGTTCTTCAGTGCTCATCAGAGGAGGCAATGGCACCCTTGCCTTTTCAGTATTTTCCAGTACTCTTGCATGGAAAATCCCATGGACGGAGGAGCCTGGTAGGCTGCAGTCCATGGGGTCGCAAAGAGTCAGACACAACTGAGCGACTTCACGTTTACTTTTCACTTTCATGCACTGGAGAAGGAAATGGCAACCCACTCCAGTGTTCTTTCCTGGAGAATCCCAGTGACGGGGGAGCCTGGTGGGCTGCCATCTGTGGGGTCGCACAGAGTCGGACACGATTGAAGCGACTTAGCAGCAGCAGCAGCAACCTTCTTTATGGTCCAACTCTTACATCTGTACATGACTACTGGAAACAACGTAGCTTTGACTATACAGACTTTTGTCAGCAAAGTGACGTCTCTGTTTTTAATACACTGTCTAGGTTTGTCATTAGCTTTCCTTACAAGGAGCAAGTATCTTTTAATTTCATGGCTGCAGTCACCATCCACAGTGATTTTGGAGCCCAAGAAAATAAAATCTGTCACTGCTTCCACTTTTTCACCTTCTGTGTGGCATGAAGTGATAGGACCAGATACCATGATCTTCATTTTTTGAATGTTGAGTTTCCAGCCAACTTTTTCACTCTCTTCTTTCACTCTCATTAAAGGCTCTTTAGTTCCTCTTAACTTTCTGCTATTAGAGTGGTATCATCTGCATATCTGAGGTTGTTGATATTTCTCCCAGCAATCTTGATTCCAGCTTGTGATTCATCCAGCCCAGCATTTCACATGATGTACTCCCCTAGTGGCTCAGTGTTGGTAAAGAATCCACCTGAAATGCAGGAGACACAGGTAGACGCAGGTTTGATCATTGGGCCGGGAAAATCCCCTGGAGAAGGAAACGGTGACCCACTCCAGTATTATTGCTGGGGAAATTCCATGGACAGAGGAGCCTGGGGGCTATGGTCTGTAGGGTCAAAAAAGAGTCAGATATGACTGAGCACACACACACACACACACACTCTCTCTCTCTCTCTCTCTCTTTGCATTTAAGTTAAATAAACAGGGCGACAATATACAGCATTTTCCTACTCCTTTCCCAATTTTGAACCAGTCAGTTATTCTACATCTGGTTCTAACTGTTGCTTCTTGACCCACATACAGGTTTCTCAGGAGACAGATAAGGTGGTCTGGTACTCCCATCTCAAGAATTTTCCACAGTTTGTTGTGATCCACACAGTCAAAGGCTTTAGTGTAGTCAATGAAGCAGATGTTTTTCTGAAATTTCTTTGCTTTCTTCATGATCCAACAAATATTGGCAATTTGATCTCTGGTTCCTCTGCCTTTTCTAAACCCAGCCTGTACATCTGGAAGTTCTCAGTTCACATGCTGTTGAAGCCTAGCTTGAAGGACTTTGAGGATAACCTTGCTAGCATGTGAACTGAGGGCAATTATACAGTGGTTTGAACATTCTTTAGCATTGCCTTTCTTTGGGATTGGAATGAAAACTGACCTTTTCCAGTCCTGTGGCCTTTGCCAAGTTTTCCAAATATGCTGTCATACTGAGTGCAGAACAATGAAAAGAAATAGAGGAAACAATAAAATGGAAAAGACTAGAGATCTCTTTCCAGTAGTCATGAATGGATGTGAGAGTTGGACTATAAAGAAAGCTGAGCACTGAAGAATTGATGCTTTTGAACTGTGGTGTTGGAGAAGACTCTTGAGAATCCCTTGGACTGCAAGGAGATCCAACCAGTCCCAGAGGATCCTAAAGGAGATCAGTCCTGAATATTCATTGGAAGGACTGATGCTGAAGCTGAAACTCCAATAGTTTGGCCACCTGATGTGAAGAAGTGACTCATTTGAAAAGACCTTGATGCTGGGAAAGATTGAAGGCGGGATTAGAAGGGGACAACAGAGGATGAAATGGTTGGATGGCATCACCGGACATGAGTTTGAGCAAGCTCCAGGAGTTGGTGATCGATAGGGAGACCTGGTGTGCTGCAGTCCATGGGGTCCCAAGGAGTCAGCGACTGAACTGAACTGAGAGATCTCTTCAAGAAAACTGGAGATATCAAGGGAACATTTCATGCAAGGGTGAGCACAATAAAGGACAGAAACTGTAAGGACCTTACAGAAGCAGAAGAGATTAAGAAGTGTCAAGAATACATGGAAGAACTATACAAGGAAGGTCTTAATGACACAGATAACCACAGTGGTCATTGAGATGGTCAGTGGTCATATTTGGAAAACTCAGTGGTCATTCACTTGGGGCCGGACATCCTAGAGTGTGAAGTCAAGTGAGCTTTAGGAAGCATTACTACAAACAAAGCTAGTGGAGGTGATGGAATTCCAGCTGAGCTATTAAAAAAATCCTTAAAATGATGTTGTTAAAATGCTGCACTCAGTAGGTCAGCAAATTTAGTACAAGCCACTGAACTATAATAAAAACTCAGCAAAAGAGATTGTCAAGGCATTTGTGCTTGGCATGACTGTAGTTATTACTCACTGAAATAATATTTCTTAAACAATTACCCATTTTAAAACATCATAAGAGAAAACACTTCTGTACTGATTTCCTATTGTTATTGTAACACATTTTCATAAACTTGGTGGTATTAAATAACACAAACTTATTTTCTTAATGGTTCTGGGGTCAGAAGTCTGAAATGGGTCTCACTGATCTAAAATGGGTATCAGCAAGACTGCATTCTTTCTGGAGGCTCTAGGGAAAAACATGTTTCTGTGCCTTTATTAGCTTTTAGAGGCTATCCACATTCCTTGGTTTGTGGCCCCCTTCCAACTTCAAAATCAGTCTTTCTTATAGCGCATCACTCTGCTGCTGACTCTTCTTCTGCTTCTCTTTTTCAATTTTAAGGATGTAGTGATTACATTTACCTTATGCATAATCCAAAATAATCTCCCGATTTTAAGGTCAGCTGGTTAGCATATGTGTGCAGTTGCTCAGTTGTGTTCAATTCATTGTGACCCCATGAACTGTAACCTGTCAGGGTCCTCTGTTCAGTCTCCAGGCAAGAATATAAGGTTGCCAGTTCCTTTTCCAGGAGATCTTCCTGACTCAGGGATTGAACCCACGTCTCTATCTCCTGTACTGGCAGGCAGCTTCTTTACCACTGCATCACCTGGGAAGCTCTGCAACTGTAATTCCCCTTTGTCGTTTAATATAAAATAGGAAGTAATATAAAATAGAAAGGGGTTCTGGAGGTATCTTTGGGGAGCCATTATTCTGCCTTCCACAGCTTTAACCAAAGTTAAACTATATTGTGTAAGATGGACATTCATTGTACCGACAGGGACTTCCCTGGTGGTCCAGTGGTTAAGAACCTACCTTCCACTGCAGGGGATGTGGGTTCAATCCCTGGTCAGCAAACTAAGATCCCACATGTTGTGGGGTAACAGCCTGCATCCCTCAACAGCAGAGCCCTCATGCTGTGGAGCCCACACTCCGAAACTTGAACAGTCCCACATGCCGCAACAAAGACCCAACACAGCCAAAAAAAAAAATTCTATCAACAGTGCTGAAATCTTGAGACTTGTTCAGTACCTTTATAGACATTACACAGTCTTCTATATGCCAGCAAGGTAAACTTTGAACATCAAGCATGATCAGGTATGCCTTTCTGTAGTATTCTTGTCTTGGGAGACCTAGGGAGCTTTACTGTACTTTGCAGATTCTGACAGCTTAAAAAGAAAGCTATATGACACTTATCAACATATGTATACTGTCTCTTTTGGGAGAGAGTAACAATATCCTAAAATCATTACTTTCTGTCCAAAGAATACATGTTTACACTGCAGACACTAGAAAAAAATTTGACCATTTAATGTTTTCTAAAACATTTGGTCAGAAATTTAAATTTTTTAAAATTTTAGTTCAAGAGAATGCAAATAGTAGCAGTGAGGAAAAGGTAGTTTTACTTCCAACTCTTGCTCAAATTAAGGCAGGAGATAGATGAACTCCAGGCTGAACAGCTGGAGTTCATCCCCTATGGACAGATACTCCAAAATAGCAGAAGGAAAGAGAAGTTAAGCCCTGCCCAGATTAAAGAGACCACATATTTATCACTCTTGAGGATAAGGAGACCGTCTTAACTATATATGCACAGAAAGGCTTCTTGGAGGTCTAAGGGAGGGGGCACCACCCCATATCACATATTAAGTGATATCAACCTATGGATCGGCCTCTTTGCTAGAATCCATCTTGGCTAAGGGATGCATGCACACACATGGAAAGACCCTGATGCATATGGACTCAACCAGGCAAAGCAAGGTGACTGGCCAGAGGAAACATGAAGAAATGCCCCATTAAAGTGATTCAAACTACCACAAGGGCGCAACTCTCTGAGACCACCTGTGTGTCTATCCACAGTACCCTTTTTCTCCTAATAAATGCTTTCCTTGTTGCACTACTTTCTGTCTCTATGTGGGAATTCATTTCTACACAGCTGACAGGCAAGGGCCTTGTCACTGACCACTGGTCCCTGATGTTCTAGTCTAGGATCCAGTGCTGTCACTTTGGTGGCTGACTTCAATCTCTGGCCAGGAATCCTGCTTCAATCCCCTGCAGGCTGAGGCCACCTGAGATCAAAATGAAGCAAAGAAATCAGCATAGCGATATCAGCCCACGGAGGTATTTTAAGTAGAAAAAGCTTTCACTTTTTTCATTCAATTTCATTATTTTCTTACAGACATGATCCAAAGAAGCTATGATTTTCTTGACCCCATTAAGGCTTGCTAGCTTCTCCCCTGGGAGACACAGAGACTCAAGCGAGGGAAAGAAACAGGAGGCTAGACACCTGTCCCCAGTGGAAAAAGGAAGAACACACCTGGAGAGCAACTCAGACAAAGGGAGCCAAGGGGGGCGGGAAACAGTAATTGGAGAGGAGACTGCTTCCAAGCTGTTGCTGGTTTATAAGGTAAATCTATTGCTGGATGAAAGGGATACAGTAGCAGCAACTAAAAACTGAGACAGACTGTATCTCCTTCAAGGCTCCTGCTCTAATGACACTCCTTCCAGGAAGTTTTTCCAGCATGGCTTGAGCCTGGATTGGATGAAATACCTGCCAGAGATTGGCATGCGTCCCATACAAATCTTATCAATGCATGCACTTATTCGTTCATTCACTTACTCATATTGAGTACCTAACATGGGCTAAGCCCTAAAGATAAAAAATAAACAAGGCATATTCGCACTTCTCACATGGCATTTCTTTGCATTGGTTTTGGTTTTCTGTCTTTCCTACAGAATCTTCTAGGAAGGCCCCCTGTTTCAGTTTCTCATAGAACTACCTTAAAGCATACTTCTAGTAGGAGGCTATGTTCTCAAATCTCTCGTCCTATTTGAGGGGACAGGGATGACCGGTACACAAAATAAGAATGGTAAAAGCATCTTTATTCGGAATGCATACAGCAATCTAGTTTTCCTATGTGGGTATTAGCAGGAAAGTATATGTTAAAGAGAACAAGAATCCCGGGCAGGGTGAGGAAGCTCCTCCTCCTCCTCCTTCCCGCGAGTAACAGGGATTCGGGGGGCCCAAGAAAGGGGTTCTCGCGAGCCCATCTGCGCGCCTCACCAGGTCAATGGCTACGATGTCCCGCAGCGCCACGACTCGTCGGATGGACTTGGGCGGGTTCTCGGTCAGGTAGATGAGCCGGTCAGTGAGCACCACGTACTTTAGGGTGTGTTTCTCCGAGTCAGACACCACGATGCACTGCTCATAGGCGCGGACGGCGTCGTAGACCTCGGGCGGCAGATGCCTCCGGAGGAAGGCGTCCAGGCGGCTATTCTTGCGCGCTGGGAAGCCGCAGCGCGCGGGGCTGGCCATGCGGGGCGCCCGCGGCCCCGCCGAGTGCCGGGGTCCGCGGACGCCTCTGTCCGACCCCGCCTCCGCGCCGTCTGCGGTGGAACCCGCGCGCGCCACAAAGCCGCCGAATCGCGCGGCCGCCTCCCCGGGCGCTGGTGGCCGGGCCCCCGGCTTCGGAGCTCCTGCGTCCGGCCCCCTGAACCGCCACCGCGCCCCCGCCCCCAACACACCAACACACACACCAACACACACACACACACACACACACACACACACACACACACACACACACACACACCCCCAGCGTTTGGCCCCGCCCCCCAATCTTGGTCTCACTCCCCGACAACAATGGGCGGGGCGAGACGCTGGTCCTTCTGGGCTCGCTGCCAAGCATCCTGGGGCCCTCTGCTCACCCCGGCCCCTTACCCTCCCCTAGCCTAGCTGTTGCGGACCAAGCATCGAGGCCTCGGGTTTGGTCTGGTTTTCTATTACAAACTTGAACAAGATGAAATTTACCGATTTATTTTTAAATAAAAAATTCCTAGAGCTCTATTAAGATCAACCACACAGATTTAGCACATGATTATAAGATTGCTTGGCATAGCTCTCTAATTTTTCACGAGTAGAGACGTAGCTCTTCTTTCTGCACCTACATAAAAGCTCTCTGACAGAAGAGCCTGTTGTAAATTCTTTTCCGCACACCCAAGTCCACCTAATGGATATGCTTCTATTCCCAGTGCCCAGGACAACGCCCCGTAGGCAGTCGGAGCTCAATCTGTGTAGGATGACTGAACGGGTGAAGCCTGCGTCCTTAAAAAATTGAAACTTAGAGGCCGAGAAATACTGAACATGCAGCCTTGAGGCTTCAGGGTAGTAACAAGTACTATTTACTTTTTACAGACCAGGAATCAGTTCAGTTCAGTCCCTCAGTCGTGTCCGACTCTTTGCGACCCCATGAACTGCAGCACGGGCCTCCCTGTCCATCACCAGCTCCCGGAGTTCACTCAAACTCACGTCCATCGAGTCAGTGATGCCATCCAGCCATCTCATCCTCTGTCGTCCCCTTCTCCTCCTGCCCCCAAACCCTCCCAGCATCAGAGTCTTTTCCAATGAGTCAACTCTTCGCATGAGGTGGCCAAAGTATTGGAGTTTCAGCTTTAGCATCAGTCCTTCCAATGAACACCAGGACTGATCTCCTTTAGGATGGACTGGTTGGATCTCCTTACAGTCCAAGGGACTCTCAAGAGTCTTCTCCAACACCACAGTTCAAAAGCATCAATTTTTTGGCGCTGAGTGTTCTTCACAGTCCAATGTTCACATCCTACTGGATGTGGCTACTGGAAAAACCATAGTCTTGATAGATGGACCTTTGTTGGCAAAGTAATGTCTCTGATTTTGAATATGCTATCTAGGTTGGTCATAACTTTCCTTCCAAGGAGTAAGCATCCTTTAATTTCATGGCTGCAATCACCATCTGCAGTGATTTTGAAGCCCTCAAAAATAAAGTCTGACACTGTTTCCCCATCTATTTCCCATGAAGTGATGGGACCAGATGCCATGATCTTCGTTTTCTGAATGTTGAGCTTTAAGCCAACTTTTTCACTTTGCTCTTTCACTTTCATCAAGAGGCTTTTTAGTTCTTCTTCACTTTCTGCCATAAGGGTGGTGTCATCTGCATATCTGAGGTTATTGACATTTCTCCTGGCAATCCTTTTCCTATTTGGAACCAGTCTGTTGTTTCATGTCCAGTTCTAACTGTTGCTTCCTGACCTGCATACAGGTTTCTCAAGAGGCAGGTCAGGTGGTCTGGTATTCCCATCTCTTTCAGAATTTTCCACAGTTTATTATGATCCACACAGTCAAAGGCTTTGGCATAGTCAACAAAGCAGAAATAGATGTTTTTCTGGAACTCTCTTGCTTTTTCCATGATCCAGCGGATGTTGGCAATTTGATCTCTGGTTCCTCTGCCTTTTCTGAAACCAGCTTGAACATCTGGAATTTCACGGTTCACGTATTGCTGAAGCCTGGCTTGGAGAATTTTGAGTATTACTTTACTAGCGTTTGAGATGAGTGCAATTATGCGGTAGTTTGAGCATTCTTTGGCATTGCCTTTCTTTGGGATTGGGATGAAAACTGACCTTTTCCAGTCCTGTGGCCACTGCTGAGTTTTCCAAATTTGCTGGCATATTGAGTGAAGCACTTTCACAGCATCATCTTTCAGGATTTGAAATAGCTCAACTGGAATTCCATCACCTCCACTAGCTTTCTTCGTAGTGATGCTTTCTAAGGCCCACTTGACGTCACATTCCAGGATATCTGGCTCTAGGTGAATGATCACACCATCGTGATTATCTTGGTCGTGAAGATCTTTTTTGTACAGTTCTTCCGTGTATTCTTGCCACTTCTTCTTAATCTTCTGCTTCTGTTAGGTCCATACCATTTCTGTTCTTTATTGAGCCCACCTTTGCATGAAATGTTTCCTTGGTATCTCTAATTTTCTTGAAGAGATCTCTAGTCTTTCCCATTTTGTTGTTTTCCTCTATTTCTTTGCATTGATCGCTGAGGAAGGCTTTCTTATCTCTTCTTGCTGTTCTTTGGAACTCTGCATTCAGATGCTTATATCTTTCCTTTCTCCTTTGCTTTTCACTTCTCTTCTTTTCACAGCTATTTGTAAGGCCTCCCCAGGCAGCAATTTTGCTTTTTTGCATTTCTTTTCCATGGGGATGGTCTTGATCCCTGTCTCCTGTACAATGTCACAAACCTCCATCCATAGTTCATTAGGCACTCTATCTATCAGATCTAGTCCCTTAAATCTATTTCTCACTTCCACTGTATAATCATAAGGGATTTGATTTAGGTCATACTTGAGTGGTCTAGTGGTTTTCCCTACTTTCTTCAATTTCAGTCTGAATTTGGCAATAAGGAGTTCATGATCTGAGCCACAGTCCAGTCCTGGTCTTGTTTTTGCTGACTGTATAGAGCTTCTCCATCTTTGGCTGCAAAGAATATAATCAGTCTGATTTCAGTGTTGACCATCTGGTGATGTCCATGTGTAGAGTCTTCTCTTGTGTTGTTGGAAGACCAGGAACAACTTATTGTAAAGTAGGTTAACGAGATGAGAACACAGCAACAGAAACTTATCTCTAGTAAGCCTAGGTGAGAACTTTCATTTTAAATTCGAATCCTAGAAAAGTCATTCTCTCTGCCTTCTGATTCACCCAGAAACCCAGAGACAATGCAAACAGTATATATATATTTTGTTTAATTTGTTCCAGCTACCTGCAGCCCAGTATTGAATTATATATTCTTTATTACATTTTACATTTTCATTTTCCTATTTTACTACATACATACTGTATGTTGTAAGCAATTTCAAATCCTTTGTGGAAACAGCATAAATAAATTAAAACCTAAACATAATGTAGACTAAATCGCTACAAACTGAGAGAACTGAGCAGAAATGTTTAGATGTAGCTAAAGAAGTCTGAGAAACTCAATAGCAGCAAAGGAATAGAAACAATATTTCTCTTTTGGAAAGACTGTATTTGGTGAGTAAGGAGAGAAGTGCCACCTGCTGACAAAATGTTAAATGACCTAGCATTTAAAGTTTTCTTAGGATCTGATCATACATCTGACTCTTCATATTCATACCTGGATGAAAAGGGAGCCCCAGGGTCATGGCTATTTCCTCTGAAGTAAGGATTATTCCCATCTAACCCATTCTGAAATTTGTTGCCTCAAACCAAGAGAAGGAAAGGCCCTTCATGTTTGCCAAAGAGTCATACCTCAGGAGAGTGTTTGAGAGGGAAATGGCTACTGCAGAGTTGGAACCGGAGGCCCAAGCGGGGAACAGGGCTCAGTCCAGACTGCTGTCTCATGTCTCATGGGCTCCCTATTTCATAGCCACTTCCTGGGACTAAGAAACAGAATGACTGGATCAGGACCAGAAAAGAAAGCATATCTGATATATCTGCCACGAAGCCCACCATAAACAAGTTTCTGGTGACGAGGGTACTAGGCTTAACAAATGTGAAGGTGATGCACACAAAGAAGGGAATTTAACAAAGGGTCTGGTGGTTAAGGTGACCTCAGTTAACTTTTTAATTTTGTGGCACACAGAGAAGGCAGTATCATGGTTTCCAGGCACTCATTGTTCTCTACTGTTGCCAAGGTAACAGCAAAGTTCAGATCACAGGAAAGGGTTTTAATATAGGGGAAAGATCCCTGGATTTGGAGTCAGGAGAACTGGATTAGAGCACTAATCCCGTTGCTTAGTATCTGAGATTTTTGAAAAGTCACTTCACCTTTTGAGCTTCATTTCACCATCTGTGTAATGAAACTACTACTAAACATATGCCCTGCTAACTGGAGAGTTGGTAGGAGGACCAAAGGCAATGACTTATGAATTATGAAAGGACTACAGACATGTAAAGTATCTGTATTCCCTTATCTTTTGGTAAGCTTTACAAGAACAGTTAACATAAATATAGGCTTCCCAGGTAGCTCAGTGGTAAAGAATCTTTCTGCCCTTCAAGAGGTAAGGATTTGACCCCTGGGTCGGGAACATCTCCTAGAGAAGGAAATGGCAACTTACTCCAATATTCTTGCCTGGAAAATCTTATTGACAGAGGAACCTGGTGGGCTCCAGCCTATGGGGTCACAAAAGAGTTGGACACGACTTAGTGACTAAACAAAAACAACAACAACAACATAAATACATCCTACATAGGCATTTACTCCTTATCTTCTAAATCCAACCAAACTCAGGAAGCATTTGGTACAGATCCTGTACAAGATCCCTGGGAGGAGGGAACGGCAACCCATTCCAGTATTCTTGCCTGGAGCATTCCATGGACAGAGAGCCTGGTGAGTTACAGTTCGTAGGGTTGCAAAGAGTTGGACACGACTTAGTGTCTTTGTGACCCCATGGACTGCGGCATGCCAGGCTTCCCTGTCCATCACCAACTTATGGAGCTTGCTCAAATTCACGTCCATCCAGTTGATGACTCCATCCAACCATCTTATCCTCTGTCGTCCCCTTCTCCTCCTGACTTCAATCTTTCCCAGCATCAGGATCTTTACCAATGAGTCAATTGTTCACATCAGGTGGCCAAATATTGGAGTTTCAGTTTCAGCATCAGTCCATCCAATGAATATTCAGGACTGATTTTCTTTAGGATGGACTGGTTGGATCTCCTTGCAGTCCAAGGGACTCTCAAGAGTCTTCTCCAACACCACAGTTCAAAAGCATCAATTCTTCAGTGCTCAGTTTTCTTTATAGTCCAACTCTCACATCCATACATGATTACTGGAAAAACCATAGCTTTGACTAGATGGACCTTTGTTGGCCAAGTAATGTCTCTGCATTTTAATATGCTGTCTAGGTTGGATAGACATCTGGATAGAGCCAGATGACCTGGGTTCAAATTCCAGCTCTCACTCAGTAGTTAAAAAAATCACACTGGACAACTTTTTTATTTGGCTGTGTTGCACAGCATGCAGGACCCTAGTTCCCCAACCAGGGATCAAACCTGGGCCCTTCACAGTGAGAATGAGGAGTCTTATCCACTGAATGCCTAGGAATTCCTGGACAGCTTACTTTAAATGCTTAGTGCCCCAGTTTCCTGATCTGTGAAATGGGTAACAGTACCAACCCCACAGGGTTATTATGAGGATTAGCAGTGTTTCTGAGTACTTAGAACAGGTACTTGGAACAGAGTGAACACTACATAAGTCTTTTAAAAATGAACTGAACCAGTATGTGATTTCCTGGTACATATGTGGTCATTCAGTTCCCCTTATACAAAGTAGTAATATAAAATTCTTCTTTGTTGGGTGATAGCCTAACAAGTGGGCCTTAGGAAGCATCACTACAAATAAAGCTAGTGGAGGTGATAGAATTCCAGTGGAGCTATTTCAAATTCTGAAAGATGATGCTGTGAAAGTGCTACACTCAACATGCCAGCAAATTTGGAAAACTCAGCAGTGGCCACAGGACTGGAAAAGGTCAATTTTCATTCCAAATCCCAAAGAAAGGCAATGCCAAAGGATGCTCAAACTATCACACAATTGCACTCATCTCACATGCTAGTAAAGTAATGCTCAAAGTTCTCCAAGCCAGGCTTCAACAGCACATGAACCATGAACTTCCAGATGTTCAAGCTGGATTTAGAAAAGGCAGAGGAACCACAGATCGAATTGCCAACATCCATTGGATTATCAAAAAAGCAAGAGAGTTCCAGAAAAATATCTACTTCTGCTTTATTGACTAAGCAAAAGCCTTTGGCTGTGAGGACCACAACAAACTCTGGAAAATTCTTAAAGTGATGGGAATACTAGAACACCTGACCTACCTCTTGAGAAATCTGTATACAAGTCAGGAAGCCACAGTTAGAACTAGACATGGAACAACAGACTGGTTCCAAATAGGGAAAGGAGAACATCAAGGCTGTATATTGTCACCTGCTTATTTAACTTATATGCAGAGTACATGATGAGAAACGCTGGGCTGGATGAAGTACAAGCTGGAATCAAGATTGCCAGGAGAAATATCAATATCCTCAGATATGCAGATGACACCACCCTTATGGCAGAAAGTGAAGAAGAACTAAAGAGCCTCTTGATGAAAGTGAAAGAGGAGAGTGAAAAAGTTGGCTTAAAGCTCAACATTGAGAAAACGAAGATCATGGCATTCGGTCCCATCACTTCATGGCAAATAGATGGGGAAACAGTGGAAACAGTGTCAGACTTTATTTTTGGGGGCTCCCAAATCACTGCAGATGGTGACTGCAGCCATGAAATTAAAAGACACTTACTCCTTGGAAGAAAAGTTATGACCAATCTAGATAGCATATTAAAAACAGAGAGATTACCACAAAGGTTCATCTAGTCAAGGCTATGATTTTTCCAATAGTCATGTATGGATGTGAGAGTTGGACTATAAAGAAAACTGAGCACCAAAGAATTGATGCTTTTGAACTGTGGTGTTAAGGAAGACTTCTTGAGAGTCCCTTGAACTGTAAAAAGATCCAACCAGTCTATCTTAAAGGAAATCAGTCCCGAATATTCATTTGAAGGACTGATGCTGAAACTGAAACTCCAATAGTTCAGCAACCTGATGCAAAGAACTGACTCATTTGAAAAGACCCTGATGCTGGGAAAGATTGAAGGCAGGAGGAGAAGGGGACGACAGAAGATAAGATGGTTGGATGGCATCACTGACTCTATGGACATGAGTTTGAGTAAACTCCGGGAGTTAGCGATGGACTGGGAAGCCTGGCATGCTGCAGTCCAGAGGGTCACAAAGATCGGACACGACTGAGCGACTGAACTGAACTCAGCCTAACTTTTTACATGACTGAGCGACTGAACTGAACTAAGCCTAACTTTTTACATTTTAGATTATAGCTCAAGACAAAAATATAATCTACATACACAAACATACAAACAAAAGAATGGAATTTTTACCTTTTCTTTTTTTAGTTGCATTTTCGGTGGAGAAGTGAGCAGTGGGCCACCGGTCATAAGAACCCTGTAAGGACTTCAAACTGGAAGTACCCTTCAATGGCTCTTAGGATCCTAAGTGTTCCCACCTCTCAACCTGAAAATAAGGACAGACAGTATGTAAAGAGAGATACTTGAAGTTTGCAATAGGTAAATAGAAGCTGAATTTTTTTAATGTCTGAATTAGGAATCCCTTGGTATTTCTACTTAGTATTAACAGATACTGACCATTTAAATTATCTGCAACATTTAGCAATCAACTGAAATATGGAGGAGACATGTCATTATAATTAAGTCTAAGGAACCATCCAAAGCAGATTAAAGCAAACATTTCTTTTACTAAATAATGCCCCAGTGCTCTTGTTCTGCCTCAGGCTTCCTGCATCACACCCACTTCCTATAAAAGAAACCAATGATTGAACTAGAACCCAATAAAGACAGCTCACCTGACCTATTTTCCAACTTCTTTCTCTGGCAGGAAGCCCATTGCAAATGAGCTTTGGCAACAATGGCGCTAGGCTTAATAAGCACTGCGATGAAGAAAATTTGAGACACAACTCAGTGTTTATCAGCTCACATTATATTATTTTGGGTTCAATTCAATACATGTCACAAATACTGAGAAGCTGTTATCCATAAACAGAATCAGAAAGAACTTATTTTCAGTCTTCAAGAATTGACTACTAGGTGAGTAAGACAACCATACAAATTTAATACAAAACAAAAATATATTAATGACATGAGAGGTATGAAAAAAAAAGCACATCAAAGAAATGATTAAATAAACCTGGTTGCTGAAATGTAGAGTCTCTTCATGAGAGAGATAGCATTCAATAAATTCTCAAAGTCAATGAAACTATTCCTTTTTTCCCTTTTATTACAGTCAGTTTAAAAAAAATTTTTTTAAGAACGTACTACATATTCACTGTGGGAAAAAAATTGTTTTAATCCAAAAAGGTACAAGAAACATAACAGAAATCACCTGCAGTCTTACCACCTGAAGATAACTTTCAAGTAATGGGTAAGTTTCCTTCAGTAAATCCAGCAGAGAACCTTTGAAAGCCTAATGTCAGACAGAGGAAACAAGGAAAGGAAC
Source organism: Capra hircus (assembly GCF_001704415.2). Lineage (NCBI taxonomy): Eukaryota > Metazoa > Chordata > Mammalia > Artiodactyla > Bovidae > Capra > Capra hircus. Next base: position 48,707,369 of record NC_030812.1, on the reverse strand, counting down.
AGAAAGGACAGATGTGATAGTGCTATGCTGAAACTGAACTGGGTCATTGGACGTGAAAGCAACAGAAGTGATCCCAGGAGCACTGACTTGTGCTGAGGAGCTGGATGCACTGGCAGAAAGGGCCACATCAGGAGTCAGATGTATTTTGTGGGGAAGATCTCGACTTTGGTTTCTGGATGTATTAGACTTCGTGTACTGGTTGAGATGTGTGTCTTGTAACACAAGATGAGAGTACAAAACCTTAGAACCAGAGGTAGAGAAGGGGAGATCTTCATAGAAATGAGTGCTGAAGATGTGGAAATAATTACTGAGAGCAAGGGCAGAAAACAGAAAGCCACGTAGCTAAGAAGGCAGCCTTGGGGAAGATGTGGTAAGAGAATAAAAGTAGGAGGCGTCGTCAGAAAAATGAAATAAAAGAGTTTGAGGATAACACAGTGTCAAAGTTAAGAGAGGAGATAATTTCAAGGAGAAAGGAAATAGTCAAAGGAAAAATAGAAGTAAATTCATAAAAATGGTCACAGGGTTGGATAATTTTAAGTTTCAGTTGAATGATTTGAGGATAGAAAATATGTTACAAAAAGTGAGAGACTGGAGGATTAAGTGTAGGCAAAAATGTATGGTATCCTGAAGACAGGAAGCCTAGATTCAAGAATTTAGGGTTCTAATACATTTACTACCTATGCGACTTAGGTGTGTGCGTGTGCTTAGTCGCTCAGTCACGTCTGACTCTTTGTGACTCTTTGGACTGTAGCCTGCCAGGCTCCTCTGTCCATGGGATTTTTCAGGCAAGAATACTGGAGTAGGTTGTCGTTTCCTCCTCCAGAGGATCTGATCTTCCTGACCCAGGGATCAAACCTGAATCTCCTGTGTCTCCCACATTGCAGGTGGATTCTTCACCCACTGAGCCATCAGGAAAGCCTCATGTGACTTAGGGTAAGTTACTTAAAATAGACCTTGGTTTCCTTAACTGTAAATTAAAGATGATGATGATGATGATGATGATGATGATGATGATGATGATATCTGCTCCATCCCTACAAGCTAAAAGGAACAAATTAGAAAAGTTATATGGAGACATACCATAATCCATAATGCAATATATAAATGTTATCCATTATGCTTCTTTGAGGTACTCTGGCAATTGTAAGAAAAGGGAAATATGGGACAGAAACAATATTTTATTGTTATAAGAGAGGTGCCTCAGCATATTTATAGGAAGAACTAGTACAATAGTTCCACAGTGTCATCATCCTTTAATGAACCTTCATTTGAGAGACAGGGGTTGAAAGCACAGACTCTAGAGTCAGACTGTGTGCATTTGAATCCCAACTCTGCTACTTTTCATTTGTTTTCTTATCTATAAAATGGGCATGTTGTTGTGAGGATTAATGTCTAAACACTCAGAACAGTTTCTGGCACATAATAAATGCTCAAAAATGTTCAGTTCAGTTGCTCAGTTGTGTCTGACTCTTTGTGACCCTATGGACTGCAGCACGCCAAGCCTCCATGTCCATCACCAACTCCCAGAGTTTACTCAAACTCACGTCCATAGAGTCAGTGATGCCATCCAACCATCTCATCTTCTGCTCCTGCCTTCAATCTTTCCCAGCATCAAGGTCTTTTCAAATGAGTCAGTTCTCTGCATCAGGTAGCCAAAGTATTGGAGTTTCAAGTTCAACATCAGTCCTTCCAGTGAACATTCAGGACTGATTTCCTTTAGGATGGACTGGTTGGATCTCCTTGCAGTCCAAGGGACTCTCAATAGTCTTCTCCAACACCACAATTCAAAAGCATCAATTGTTTGCTGCTCAGCTTTCTTTATAGTCCAACTCTCACATCCATACATGACTACTGGAAAAACCATAGCCTTGACTAGATGGATCTTTGTGATAAAGTAATGTCTCTGCTTTTTAATATGCTGTCTAGTTTAGTCATAACTTTTCTTCCAAGGAGTAAGTGTCTTTTAATTTCATGGCTGCAGTCACCATCTGCAGTGATTTTGGAACCCCCAAAAATAAAGTCTGACACTGTTTCCACTGTTTCCCCATCTATTTGCCATGAAGTGATGGGACCAGATGCCATGGTCTTCGTTTTCTGAATGTTGAGCTTTAAGCTAACTTTCTCACTCTCCTCTTTCACTTTCATCAAGAGACTCTTTAGCTCTTCTTCACTTTCTGCCATAAGGGTGGTGTCATCTGCATATCTGAGGTTATTGATATTTCTCCTGGCAGTCTTGATTCCAGCTTGTGCTTCATTCAGCCCAGCGTTTCTCATCATGTACTCTGCATATAAGTTAAATAAGAAGGTGACAACATACAGCCTTGACGACTCCTTTCTCTATTTGGAATCAGTCTGTTGTTCCATGTCCAGTTCTAACTGTTGCTTCCTGACCTGCATACAGGTTTCTCAAGAGGTCAGGTGTTCTGGTAGTCCATCTCTTTAAGAATTTTCCATGGGGGTTCAGGATTGGGAACTCATGAATCACCCGTGGCTGATTCATGTCAATGTATGGCAAAACCAATACAGTATTGTAAACAAAAATTAAAATTAAAAAAAAAAAAAGAATTTTCCAGAGTTTGATGTGATCCACACAGTCAAAGGCTATGGCATAGTCAATAAAGCAGAAATATATGTTTTTCTGGAACTCTCTTACTTTTTCCATGATCCAGCAGATGTTGGCAATTTGATCTCTGGTTCCTCTGCTTTTTCTAAACCCAGCTTGAACATCTGAAAGTTCATGGTTCACGTGCTGTTGAAGCCTGGATTGGAGAATTTTGAGCATTACTTTACTAGCGTGTGAGATGAATGTTAATTGTGCAGCAGTTTGAGCATTCTTTGGCATTGCCTTTCTTTGGGATTGGGATGAATCCTTTTCCAATCCTGTGGCCACTGCTGAGTTTTCCAAATTTGCTGGCATATTGAGTGCAGCACTTTCACAGCATCATCTTTCAGGGTTTGAAATAGCTCAATTGGAATGCCATCACCTCCACTAGCTTTGTTCGTAGTGATGCTTTCTAAGGCCCACTTGACTTCACATTCCAGGATATCTGGCTCTAGGTGAGTGATCACACCGTCATGATTATCTTGGTCATGAAGATCTTTTTGTACAGTTCTTCTGTGTATTCTTGCCACCTCTTCTGCTTCTGTTAGGTCCATACCATTTCTCTCCTTGATTGAGCCCATCTTTGCATGAAATGTTCCCTTGGTATCTCTAATTTTCTTGAACAGATCTCTAGTCTTTCCTATTCTGTTGTTTTCCTCTATTTCTTTGCATTGATCGCTGAGGAAGGCTTTCTTATCTCTTCTTGCTATTCTTGAAGTTCTTTAGGATGATACAGTGGAATATACTGAACAGAATATAGGCTTTGGAGCCACTTGGACCAGGATTAGTACTGAACTTCCATAATCAGTGGTTGACCCACACAGCTAATGTAAGAATCCATGCAATGATTCACTTATTGAATTGTAACTACAGGGTGGTACTAGGCACCAGGATACACTGAAATAGAACAGGAATCCTAGCCTGACATTTTGAACAAGTAAATTATAAATGTGATGCAAAAGTGACTCAAGATACTTTATATATAAAATGCTTGGTGCAGTGTTTTGCACGGGGCAGGTCACAAAATAAATGTAGCTGTTATATGGCTCAGTTCAGTTCAGTTTAGCCGCTCAGTCATGTCCGACTCTTTGTGACCCCATGAATCGCAGCACCCCAGGCCTCCCTGTCCATCACCAACTCCCGGAGTTCACTCAGACTCGTCCATCGAGTCCGTGATGCCATCCAGCCATCTCATCCTCTGTCGTCCCCTTCTCCTCCTGCCCCCAATCTCTCCCAGCATCAGAGTCTTTTCCAATAAGTCAACTCTTGGCATGAGGTGGCCAAAGTACTGGAGTTTCAGCTCTAGCATCATTCCTTCCAAAGAAATCCCAGGGCTGATCTCCTTCAGAATGGGCTGGTTGGATCTCCTTGCAGTCCAAGGGACTCTCAAGAGTCTTCTCCAACACCACAGTTCAAAAGCATCAATTCTTTGGCACTCAGTTTTCTTTACAGTCCAACTCACATCCATACATGACTACTGGAAAAACCATAGCCTTGACTAGACAGACCTTAGTCGGCAAAGTAATGTCTCTGCTTTTGAATATGCTATCTAGGTTGGTCATAACTTTTCTTCCAAGGAGTAAGTGTCTTTTAATTTCATGGCTGCAGTCACCATCTGCAGTGATTTGGGAGCCCCAAAAAATAAAGTCTGACACTGTTTCCACTGTTTCCCCTGTTTCCCCATCTATTTCCCATGAAGTGATGGGACTGGATGCCATGATCTTCGTTTTCTGAATGCTGAGCTTTAAGCCAACTTTTTCACTCTCCTCTTTCACTTTCATCAAGAGGCTTTTGAGGTCCTCTTCACTTTCTGCCATAAGGGTGGTGTCATCTGCATATCTGAGGTTATTGATATTTTTCCCGGCAACCTTGATTCCAGCTTGTGTTTCTTCCAGCCCAGTGTTTCTCATGATGTACTCTGCACAGAAGTTAAATAAGCAGAGTGACAATATACAGCCTTGACGTACTCCTTTCTCTATTTGGAACCAGTCTGTTGTTCCATGTCCAGTTCTAACTGTTGCTTCCTGACCTGCATACAGATTTCTCAAGAGGTAGGTCAGGTGGTCTGGTATTCCCATCTCTTTCAGAATTTTCCACCGTTTATTGTGATCCACACAGTCAAAGGCTTTGGCATAGTCAACATTAATTTTATTCTACTTTTCTGTCCATTCCCTTCTCCCAGGTTTTCTTTTTCATGGTAGTCCCACTGAGGGTAACCTAGTCTATATTTAGTACATATTTAACAATCAGAAATGAAACCTAAATACAGAGCACTTATTGTATGTCAAACATAAGTATTAACTCAATTCTCACAGCCTTTGAGGTAGGTACTATTAGCATACACCGTTTTACTGATGAGTTAACAGGGGCAATGGCACCGCTCTCCAGTACTCTTGCCTGGAAAATCCTATGGACGGAGGAGCCTCCATGAGGTCGCTAAGAGTCGGACACGACTGAGCGACTTCACTTTCACCTTTCACTTTCATGCACTGGAGAAGTAAATGGCAACCCACTCCAGTGTTCTTGCCTGGAGAATCCCAAGGTCGGGGGAACCTGGTGGGCTGCCGTCTCTGGGGTCGCACAGAGTCGGACACGACTGAAGTGACTTAGCAGCAAACAGGGGCATCCCAGGTGGCTGAGTGGTAAAGAATCCGCCTGCCAATGCAGGAGAGGCGGATTCTGTCCCTGGGCGGGGAAGATCCCCTGGAATATGGAATGGAAACCTACTCTAGTATTCTTGTCTGGAAAATCCCACGGACAGAGCAGCCTGGTGGGCTACAGTCCATGGGGGTGAAAAGAGTTGGACACTACTGAGCGAGAAGTCAAATCGTACTGAAGCACAGATAAGATTATGTAACGTGCCTGAAACTGAAGTTAACAATAAGTGAGCGGGGTAACGGGTTGGGGCGAGCTGGGATCCAAATCTACGTACGCAGCTTGAGCCTGTACTATCTCTATTCAGTATTTTAAACTAATCAGTGAATGAATAAACCAAGTAACAGTATCACACGAAGTAAACAGTATCTTTTCACGAATGACAAAAATACTGGTACCTTTAAACTGACAAAAAATTTTCAGCGCTCGTCGGGGGATGCTCACGCTCGGGAACTTGTGGGATCATAAAAGAGAAATTAAACAACTGACTCACACGTGGTTTGGACCACGACAGGCAGCTCTCCGGGACTCCGTTCTCTAACCTACCAACTACCTCCCCAAGTCTTTAAGTAACATGCGAAGCAAACCAGGCCCGGTTTGGGGGTGTGGGGGGATGGTTACGGATCTTCGCCCCAGCGCAGACGCCGCACCAGACTTCACGGCCGCGAAAAATTTCGGCCGGAGCCCCATCCCGGCATGCACCAGAGGCCCCGGCGACCACGCCTCCCGGCGACCGCCCGGTGCGCGTGTGCGTACCGTCGCCCGGAAGCGTCGCCTGCACATTGCATGCTGGGAGTCGTAGGCTCCCGGTCCGGGCCCCCGGGCCGTCTTCAGCCTTCTCCATGAGGCTGCTGGCTTTGGTCCGCGCGGCACCGACGCGGGGAGCGCGCTTCGCGCTGACTCAGCGGCGACGGCCGTGGCGGCGTTAGCCGGCCCTCACTCTCTTATCCTTCCTGGGGCGCCAACCCCGCCCGCCAGCTTGCTAGCTTGCCTGCCCGGCGCCACGCAAGAAAAGGCGCCAGGAGACGCAGAGCAGCGAGAGGCGTGCGGCCCCGGCCAGCTCCGTCTCCAGCGTTAGCGCCGCGGCCGTGGCGGAGGACGACGGTGACGAGGACGAGGGCCGCTCTTCTCGCTCCCTGCTTGCGGCGCGGCTCCACTGACCGGCCCTCGGGAGTGCAGGCGGGCAGGCGGGATGGAGTGATAGGGAAGGTGACTCGGGGCTTGGGGCGGGACTCGGACCCAGTTCGGTTCACGCGAGGCTGCGGGGAAGTTGGCCGGGAAGACTGGCCCTGGAAGCCCCCATGCTGGAGAGGGTGCGGGCCGGGGGCTCTCCATGGCGGTGCGCCCGGAGGCTGGGCTGCCTGGGTCGGGGTAGTATGAGCTGCGGCGGACTGCGTCCCCTGTGCGTGGCCGCTCATTGCCCGGTGTTTCATCACTCCAATTGCCACGAGGCTTCTTTTAGGGGAGGGATCCGGGGGAAGGAAAGGGGCAAGGCCGGCGGAGGGCCCCCATCGCCTGTGGCCCCCACATAGTAAAAGTGGCTAAGCCCATTTGTAATAGTTGTAGCGTATCAGCAGTTTCAACTGCAGAGATCTCAAACTTGATCCCCACCCCCACCCCGTCCCAGGACAAAAAAGAAAAAAAGTATTATTTCTCTGTAGTAATTTGCCAGCACGGACACGCCATTTTTGCTCTTCCCTTCCTCACAATTCTGCAGGAGTAGAGAAACATGATGTTTCCTTATAACCAGGAAAAAAAATTACTTTTTGAACGTGCTAATTAGTGTTACTGGGGGAAGTTACGTTTGATTAAAGCGACTTGTCAGCGTGGTGGTATAAGGCTGAAAAGATTCAGCCTTGGAACTGAAGAACAGTGTTCAGTAGGTGTAGTGGAATTTTTCCAGATGGTTTGATTCTTGATTTCATGGGTATCCATAGTAAAGTTAGGGCTTAATATTTTAAGTATTTTGCTTGCCTTCCCGCAGAACATTTGCTAGATGAGTAATTGAAGGGTTTATCTTATTGTAACAAATGTTTAAGCCTGCACCGCTATACCATGTTAGATATGTGTTCATGCACAACCTTTTGCTAGGAAAATTGTCACGTTTTTGCACAGGTTATAACTTTTCAGGTTTTTTTGCGTACATGTAGGTGATTTACCATTGCTTGTTATTATCCAAGTGCCTTCTCCGTGAGAGATTCTTTCTCTACTGACAACTGTAACAAGTTTGTTTCCTTAGATTTTATTTGCAATGTTTTTTCCTTAGTACCGCTTGCTGTTTCCCTTGATAGAATCAAAGTGACCAAGTTTATGAAATTTTCCCTAAAGCCATGCCATATTCAAGAAATCTTTTACAGAATTTCTCGATCTGGGATTCATAGAAGTTCAGATAGTGTTTTCTTTGTGTGTGTGCATTTTTCAGGGGAATGGTCATCAAAATTTTAACAATGCCTTTGTTTTTCCATCTGTTCAAAATGGCACTTTTCTAGTGTGATACGATGAATTATGAATTGTGGGCCCACTATGTGCCGGTCATGCTTTACATACCTTGTCTCATTGAAGTCTTTACTGCTTTATGAGGCAGGTGCTCTTTTTTTTCCTATTTCACAGAAAGGGCTCTCTCAGTTTTTGTAGTTATCCACGTGGCCCCAGTTTGAAAGTAAGATTAGAGTGCCAATCCAAATCTTTGCGAATCCAAAATCTATGTTATATTATGTCCTAGGAACATAGTGACAAATATTCAGTCACTCCTTCCGTTTAAGGTTAATGAGGGAAAAGTAGAAAGCAGACAGTGACAACCTATCAGCACTTGGAGGGGCATCTCATCCAGTTTGGGAGAGTTGAACAGTAGGGGTCAAAGAAGCGTTCTTGAAAGAAGTGACTTCTAAGCTGAGTTCTGAAGGACAAGCAGGGGTTAACCAAGTAAGGAGCAATGTGTGCAAAGATGAAAGGTAGACTACCGCTTGTCCTGCATGGTTAGAGTACAGAATGGTTACAGTCATTGAAAAGTGGATCTTAATCCTGAGGGCAGTAGGGAGTTACACTACCTTGATGTAATCTGCAAGTATGACCTTAACTATAGGAGAAGCAGCTGAGCTTTCTTCTCCAAGGCTCTCAGAACACATTCTGACTTATTGGGCAGAACCAGGGGGAGACAGAAAAGCATGTTGTTGTAAGAATCTTCTAACCTGGATCCAATCCTGGCCTCACCATTCCCATGAAAGGCTGTGGCCCCCTTCCTCATCACCCCCTGTGCACCCCACCCCCAGGTTCTTGCCTTTTAAGAGTAGTAAGACCAGGCCTCCTTACCTCAGGTAGAGCTTGTTCTTTATTTCTGCAAATAAATACACATTTTATCAGAAACCAAGTTGCCTTTGGGGCTGATCATGTTCTTACTCGAAAATGTTAGACTCTGAATTGTGGGGAAAGTGCAGTGCTTTCCAGAGACTAAAAAAAGTTCTTAAATAAGAGCAGTCAGTGTTAAATTGACAGCAACATAATCTGAATTTGTATTTCTTTTTGAACATAATGTGGTTGCACAGTTGCACTTTATTGGAGATAGTAACAACGTAAATTAGAAATGTACTATTTAGAAATTTACTAATAGAAATTGAAATTACTATTTCAAGTAAAAATAATTACTTTCTATACTTTATTGATGATCTTGAAGAAAAGAAATTTGAGAACCTTAATGGCATACCTTAGAAATTACACATTAGTGGACTATTTAGCAGACCCACTCTTCTGAGACAGGCTCCTATACTTGTAATTTGGATTGTTTCAAAGGAAGTTCTTTGAACTCCTAAACGTCTTCCTATAATGTTATCTGCTTGTAATGGTATTCAGGATAAGCATCTATTTTGCTTATCAAGTGTTTTTTTCTTCCAACTGTGTGTGTGTGTACAGATGTTTGTGGATTCTTCTGTGGGATTAGAGGGCACGCCTATTGTAATCAGAAGACTCCAAGTATAGCAGCGGGAATGGATGAACAGGCTCTCCTAGGTCTAAATCCAAACGCTGATTCAGACTTCAGACAAAGGGTAAGTCATGTCTGCTTAATCATTTTTTAAATCATGTTACATAAACATTTTCATTAGAGGGCTTGAATCAAAAATACGAATCTGATGAAGGTTTAATTTGGATGGAAATGAGCAGAGAAACAAATCTGAGGTATTTCACTATATTCTGAATACAGAAACAGTGAATGATTGTGATCTATTTTCTCTGTAGTTGGCTTAACAACAGTATTAAAATCTCTTGTAATTTAAGGCAAGTCTGTATGTCACATCATTATAATTATTTGAAAGTTATAATGCAAAGTATTGTTCAAGGGACTTTGCTAAAATGGCAGGCGTACATATGATGTTTTTCCATTGCTTGATTTAGTTTAGTCTAAACAAGTTGTTTAACCCTCATGTTAGTGGTAGTTAACAATATTGTTACTTCAATCAGGCAGACATGTAAATAAGCAGGTATTATATACCATGTCTCAGGTTACATAAAATGATTACATGACAAAGAATCCATTATGAGGTACTGGGATATTTGGGTAAGTATAAACAATTAAACATATTGTAGCATACACTTGTAATCATGGCTGAATGATAAAAGAAGAATCTAAAGAACAAGCCTGTAATTAAGTTTTTTAAAGATGGGTGGGTGGGTTGAAGTATAAGGTAAATGGATGAAGAGTCATTTACTTTCTGCTCTCGTAGCAAAAGATATTTTTTTATAAGTGAGCTAAATGAAGTTAACAATTTACAAAATATAAAATATAAAACATTTTACAAAATATAAAAGTCAACAATTTTACAGAAATTTTTTTAAATAGTAAAAAAAAATCTGCAGGGATTTCCAGGATAGTACTGTGTACTGTGTACTTCTCTGCTGTTAAAAGAAGTAACCAGCCTTCCAGATAGAGGTGAATGACAAGAATTGAGATTTAAATAGCTAATTACAAGATACCTATCAAACCGGTTAGGACATGAAAAGTCATTAAAAGTCTGTGTCTTGTGTATATGGACAAATATTTCTTTTCATGGGAGCTTTAGCTACCTACCTTCAAACCCTTAGTCATGAACATAGTTGAAGCGTAATAAATCTGTACCTTTCATTTAGCTTGGTGTTACATAGCTTTTGACTATTAGTTTAGTTATTAAATAAGCTTCTCTGTTATTTTTTATGTTCCTTTTTTGAAATCGTTTGTTTTATAATAAAATTCCACCATCAGAACTTTTTTTTTTAATGTGCTATGATTTTCTTTTTCAGAAAGTAAAACTAGTACATTAACAGTGGTTTTAATATTATAGAAGTTAGGTTTTTCAGCAATAAAAATGGGTTCTATCAGTCATAGGCATATGTTACACATCCAGATCCAGCCCTAACTGATACTCCATTAAGCCAACCCGAGTAATAATTAGAATGAAAAATAAGGAATTGTAAGGAAAAGTAAGTTCTGATAGTCCTGATCCTGGAATTGAGGAGTAGTAGGGACTTAATTCAGTTTTGTAATAAGATAAATGATTGCCAACCCTGATTCCCAGTTGTCTGTCTATAGTTCTCTGTTTTCTACCTGGGCACTAAGTAACTGAACTGCCTCTGTTGACACTTAGAGACAGTAGAGCATTAGAAAGGTGTGAGATAGCAGAACTGGGTGATGAAAACTGACTTGTTCATCATTACTACAGTGTTGTTGTTGTTGTTGTTTAAATGCTAGTATCATGTGGATTCAGAGTGCAAAGAATAGTTAAGACTGAAAATTTTCAAGTTATTATCACTAAAAAAAATAGAATATCTGTCTTTGGCTTGAAACTTAGTGACAGTTCCAGCAGCTGAATCACATCTCCCCCACCTGTTTTGGTAAGTGAACTATTAAATGGTAATACAGTCTGCAAGACTGACTTCAAACTTGTCCCTGCCCTGGCCCCTGAGATACTCCTAAAGGAAACTCGAGGCTCTATGGAATAAGTATTGTTAGACACCTGAACTAGATTTTTTTCTGCTGCTTGAGCTCCTATTATCTTAATTCTAAAGGCAGCCATTATTTACCCTTACGATAGTATTTGGTGATCTTCATCTACTCTCTTCTTTTACCTGGTCCTCTCTCAGTGGGAACAGCCATTGAGACAACATATAAAAACTCATTTCCTCGTGCATACAATTGTGTAACACAGGAAACCATCATCTAACTACACACGCATCAATCACTCAGTCGTGTCCAGCTCTGCAGCCCCATGGACTATAACATGCCAGGCTCCATGGTTCATGGAGTTTTCCAGGCAAAGATACAGGAGTGGACTGCCATTTCAGTAGTTTTCCATTATTATTGCAGGTTTTAAAATATACGTATATTTATAAAATAAATAAGAATATTTACTCATTTATTTGGCTGCCTCGGGTCTAAGTTGTGGCAAGCAGAATCTTTTGTTGAGTTGTGTGAGATCTTTCATTGTGGCTCAAGGACTCTAACTTATTTTTTTTAACCTCTCACCCAAAGGAAAAAATAATTTTATATCATGACCCAGTATATGTGTATGTATATGTATGTATGTACACACATGAATATATGACATTTACACACATAAGTAAAACAAGTCATACAAAATAATAGTTATTCTTGCTAGGTGCAGTGCACTCTAATATCTCTGTTCTGTTTCACTTTTTAAATTGCTGATCAAGACTGATAAAATTGTTTTCACAACATTGATGAGGCACAAACCACATTTAAAAATATATATATATATTGGCTAATTGAAATTAGATTCCTCAACTCATTTCAAGGTATGTGCTTAATTGCTTCAGACTCATTTAGCAGTGTTTCTAGAGATTATGTGTTATTTTCTTGACTGAGAGATTTTTTGCAAGTTACTGAGATTACTGTTTGTTGTCATATGTGAAACTGGCATCTGTCATTGATCTCCATTGCAGCATACAAAGGGAAGAATATGAGTCACCCCTGTTTTCCCAACAGTGGTAGATAGGCTATGGACTTGGTGCTGCATCTGTTCTAGAGGATACTTGCTCCTGTAACAAGACCCAGAATTCATGAATACAGGGATGAGAAATGCATTCCCTAAAGCTTTGACTTTTTCAGTTATTTGGTACTTCCCTAAAATTCATATCAAGCAGTTGAACTCTGATTTTAATCTCACCATTTAGGAAACTTACTGATGCAGTTGAAAAATGGAAATAATTCTCTTTTTCTGTTAAATGGTAGATCAAATGATAATACAGAATATATTTCATCCTTTATAGGTAGTCACTTCTTTAATAGCATGTTTGATATTAAATAGGAAAAGTATTCTTTATATCCCATTTTAAAATTGCATGTACCTCAGGAGTTTAGCACTTGACAGAGCGCTGGAGTGTTTTCTCTTGATTCTTCTAATAACCCAGTGAGGTCTGCAGGGCATTTTTGTGTTGTCTCCTTTCCCATAAGGAAACAAGTCAGAAGTATCCAACTGATGGAATTTGTTTTCTACTTAACCTATTTCCTAGGAATAATCATTCAGTTGCACCTACTCAGAAGCCTGAATTCAATGTTTAGCTGTTTTTTTAAGTCACTGTAGTTGGTTTGCTACTCTCAGTAAACTTTGTTGAGTTTTGGCAGAGAATTGAGATTGACTGTTCCAAATGCATATTCTGCTTTGCAATTACACAGGCCTTGGCCTATTTTGAACAGTTAAAGATTTCCCCAGATGCCTGGCAGGTGTGTGCAGAAGCTCTGGCTCAGAGGACATACAGGTAATCAAAGCAAAATTTGCATAACTTGTAGAAGACTTTAAATTTTTATGAACTTGGCAGGATTGTTTTATTTATCTGTTTGAAAAAGGCTTTCATAAAAACACTTATGACTTAGTTTTAAAAAACTATTCCATGTAGAACGAGAAAAATAATAAACTAAAAATTTTGGCCAATTCTGAATTCACTTTTCATTAAAACTATCCTTTCTTTGCCTTATTCTGAGTTCCTAATAGTAGATTCCAGCTGGCATATAGTACAGTAGAAATTTCTATATTTTCTTATGATGAGGAGGGATGATTGGTTTTCTAAAAACTTGGTAAAGAAGGTAATCAGAAATTATCTATCTTAATTTTTAATTTAGTGCATAAACATTCAGTTCCTAATCTTTTGATGTTGGACCAACAATTTTTCTTTGTGTATGTGCCGCAATCACTTTGTGATTCTTAATGTTGAAAATATTAATTGCCCCATAATTGATCCTCTCCAATTTCTGCTTTGGGTCCCTGTAGTGGATTGAAGAACAGTGAATGTGGCTTTCTAAACCTTTTATTTATTTGTTCCCACATCTCCAAGTCTTCTGGTTATCTGGCCCACAATACACATGTACAAAGTTTTTTTCTCCCATGCAGTGTGACTTTCTGTGAACTCTTTCTAAAGCATTCAACTTAATTTTCACAAAAATAGAAACTCATCATACTCACTGCATTATTTTATATAGTAGTTAATTAAGTTACTTACATATAAAAGAAGTACGGTGCACCTAGTGAGACTGGGGGAAGCACACTGACTAGTTGTAAACAACAACTCTACTAGTAAGAGTGTAAATAAGTTTATAGGGGTCAGTGAGAATTCCTGCCTAGGTTTCTTGCATGCTGGGAGTATCAGTCACTGCATTTTATAGCTGAAAGCAAGTGTTCCAGTTTAGTGAAAGTTAATTTTGAAAAACATCTGTATGTCTTAGAGTAAATGAGGGCTGGCTTTTAATTAAGGGCTCCCTGTAGTTTATATTTGGAGTGAAAAATTTCAGTCATATAATTAAAGCTTCAGTGCAATCCATGATAAGAATAGAAACCCTAAGGTCTTAGAAAAGATGCTAATTAAATGTAACTTTTTAAAAAACTTTAAAAAATTAGGTTTTATTTTCTTAAGTGCGAATTTTTTTTGGTGGAGGGGTTAAGGGATGTAGTCAGAATAAAGACAATACCTCCATTCTTACATTGACTATAGTTAGCTTTGTATATGAAAAATCGTTCCTTGACTATGCCTGACTCAAACTAACTGTCTAAAAAGAACACTGTTGTTCATTAAAGGGACTTGGTCAGAGCTTGTAGCTAGCTCACTGCATCTCTGTTGTCACTCCTAGGGAGACAGTTAGAAGTAGACAGTGGATGGATATTGATTTTTACTACCCCCACCCTTTTTAAGGTCATCTATTTGTTTTTACTTTCTTTCTTTTTTTTTTGTTTGAATGGCCTCGCCATGCAGCATGCAGGAACTTAATTTCCCAACCAGGGACTAAACCCGTACCCCATACAGTGGAAGTGTAGACTCCTATCCACTGGACCACCAGGGAATCCCTAAGGCAATATATTTGTAACCTGGTTTTCTATATGAATTTCGGGGCTGGACTGCCAGTCTAGGAGACTTCTCTTGCTTTGGATTTTGCTGCAATAGAACTTTTAAGTTTAAGTATGACTTTGATGGCCATCTCTGACTTGACTGAGTCTCTGGCTGTTCTACTGTTATGTCATTTTACATCTATCCTTTCTGTTATAAAAGGTAGGAATTGCTTTGGGAATCCTAACATCTTGAATTGAGGGGAATGCTCTCTATTTGCAAAGCACTGTATATACTTAAAGTGAATCTTAATTTGGGATTATTCTGTTTGTCAGATTTCTACTGAATATATAAAGTTCTCTTAGCTTACAAATGGATGTGAATGTAACACTTGAGAGCAATAAGCCAAAGGTCTGGTTTGAGAAACTTTCACCTGAGTTATTCATTGCTATTTACCTTTGATTTGTTTTCCCCAATTCATATTCTCCTTGTCTAATTTTTTTTTTTTTTTCTTTTTCAGTGATGATCATATTAAGTTTTTCTGCTTTCAAGTACTGGAACATCAAGTTAAATACAAGTATGGCTTTTCTCACTGAGATTTGTGGGGAGAGGCTATTTTTGAAACTTTTCCCCTCTTTGGGCACATCATAACATGGGCTGTAAATTGACATTATGTGTCATATCCAGCTTTGAAATATGTTTTGATTTACCCCAAGGTGTTTTAAAAATACCGAATGCATTGGCTGCATAAAAGAATCCAGTCAGTACACAGGAAAAAGTTAAATCCCAGTTTCTCTGGGAAAGAATGAAGAGATATGGCAACACCACGCCTGCATCACTGCATGACCACTCTGTTAAAGCTGAGTGGCAGTATTGGCACTTGCGCTTAGAGCCCCTGCCTTGTTGTTCAGTCGCTCAGTCATGTCCAGCTCTTTGTGACAGCATGGACTGTAGCCCGCCAGGCTGCTCTGTCCATGGGATTTCCCAGGCAAGAACACTGGAGTGGGTTGCCACTGACTTTTCCAAAAACCCCTGCCTAATTTAAGCAGAGACAGTGAATTGCTGCCCCAGGGATCCTTAGTTTGCCTCCTGATTTATTCTGTAAATCACAGACCTGAGACCATTATTTTCATTTGAGAAATTTGTTTTGGACCACAGATAAAACGAAGATCAATGTTGATACCCCTCCAGCCACTCCCACCCCTGTCTTTAAAGTGGCAATGAGAATTATTACCAATTTATCATAGGGAATTTTAGGTAATTGCTATACAAATTCTGTTTCAAATATAAGAGGCCATTACTTTTTAAAAACCACATACACTAAATATTACCATTATTCTGTATTTTGAACAGATATTCAGAACTAACTACTGTTCAACAACAACTAATTAGGGAGACGCTCGTATCTTGGCTTCAAGCTCAGGTAAAATAGTAGCTTTTACATTTAATACCTCAAATTGCCAGATATTTCAGTTTTTATTTTTGGAAGAGTTTGCAACTTCACCTCAAAAATGTCACTCATTTATCCTCCATTTGATCATGTAGCTCTTTTAGAAAGTGCTGGCTTTGAAGATTACGAGTGATAAAAACTTAGCAGTAACTTAAAATTATATCAGTAATAGAAGCTGTCATTCTTTCCATGACACATGGTGGAAACTTTTGGTTTTAGAATGTTATTTTAACTACTAGACAAAAGTCAATTTTCACACTTAAGGTGAGCCCTCCTGGAACAGATTCTTCACAGAGAGCCCTTTTTAAAGGAGCCAATAGAGTTCTTTATTCACAGTATTTTATTTTTCATTAATTTTAGCTAATCTTAACATATTAAAATAGTTGTGTAGCTAGAGTATTTATTTATCTTACAGAGCAAGCAGCTAGAAGAAAAACCATTGAATTTGCTTTCTTCTTAGAAAAGGTTATAGGAACTACTAAAACTCTGCCCATGAAACTTTAATACTTTGGTAATTCTCAAGCATATTTGCCACACAGCTGTTGTAGACCATGGTGCAGTTTAGTGGGATTTTGCCTATTAATGATAAATAGGAGAACAATGTTTGAATCTTTTCCATTTACATTTAATTTTATGAACTGTATCTCTTGTTTGTCAGATGCTGAATCCCCAACCAGAGAAGACCTTCATACGAAATAAAGCTGCCCAAGTCTTCGCCTTGCTTTTTGTTACAGAATATCTCACTAAATGGCCCAAGTTTTTTTTTGACATTCTCTCAGTAGTGGACCTAAATCCAAGGGGAGTGGATCTGTACCTCCGAATTCTCATGGCTATTGATTCAGAGTTGGTGGATCGTGATGTGGTTCACACCTCAGAGGCAAGTAACATCTTATTAATAAGTTTTTAATTTAGATATTGCAAGAGATAATGGGTACATAATGAAAGGATCAAGAAGGAATTTTTTTGTTTTTGATAAAACTTTATTAGGAATACTTACAAATTTGCTCAACATTTTGAATTTTGTTTTACAAAGGAACTTAAATTGGGGGTTTTTCCCCAGGTATAGGGTAAAATTAGACCATTTAGCTTTTTTTTTTTTAACCAGACAGGAACTTCCTCTAGTGAAATAAACAAATTGATTTTTTTCCTATGAATTTGTAGAGAAATGTGGCCTATATTTACTGTTACTTTATAGTTGCTGACTGAGGAAAAAGCCTTGCTATGTACCTGTGCTGGGTTCTTCTGTATCCTCAGATAGTCACATAGGCCATGACCTTAGTCTTTCTCTATTTCTGTATTACCCAATATAACTTTCTCCTTTTTCTTAAAGAACACAATGGAAATAGCTTAATTCAAATATGTCTGACGATTTAAGGTTATTGTATGTTAAATATGACATTTATACACAGTATTGTTTACATTATTGCTGTTCTCTTAAATAGTTTAAGTATGTTTGTATAATACTGAGAAATAACTTTTATCACATGGTTAAAATTTCTAAGCAGTGTTTTTTTTATAGTTTGTGTTTAATAAATTATGTCTAAGTAAAATGGAAGGAAGAGTTAGAATCACAGGTTATGATTTTAGAGCAGATAAATAGGAAATACTGGCAGGGAATGTGTTAACAAGTCGGGAAATGTAGTGTTGAGAAAATACTGTGTGCAACTATTATACAGATATCAAACATTATCTTGGGAGGTAATCTGATTGTATATGTGGTTTGTTTTTTTTTTAGGAGGCTCGTAGGAATACTCTCATAAAGGATACCATGAGGGAACAGTGCATTCCGAACTTGGTGGAATCATGGTACCAAATCCTGCAAAATTATCAGTATACCAATTCAGAAGTGACGTGCCAGTGCCTTGAAGTAGTTGGGGCTTATGTCTCTTGGATAGACTTATCCCTTATAGCCAATGATAGGTAAGTACATCTATGTTTAAAGAATATGAACCTGCATAATACAGTGTATAAAGCTCATGAATTTGAAAATATTGTAAGAATTTTTGTTTCTCCATTGCCAGGTTTATAAATATGCTGCTAGGTCATATGTCAATAGAAGTTCTACGGGAAGAAGCCTGTGATTGTTTATTTGAAATTGTAAATAAAGGAATGGATCCTGTTGATAAAATGAAACTGGTAGAATCTTTGTGTCAAGTGTTACAGTCTGCTGGGTTTTTCAGCATTGACCGGGTCAGTAAATTTATGTATAAGGTTTTGAAAATTGTTAGAACAAATTAGGATAGGCAGTAATTTAAATATACTTTCCTCTTTCTTTATTTTTGTTTTTGAGTGTTAGAAACTTCCTTGAGCTTATAATGGTGAAACACTGTCCAGAAAGCCGTAATGTCATGTGTAACATTTTCCTTGACCATGGATTATATCAGACTTAAACTTGAAGATCTAGGATAGTACTTACTTTTGTGCTCTCTAATAGCCTCTCAGGTGATGCTGTGCTGTTGCTCTTCATGGACCACACTTTAAGAAGCATGGCAGTGCGTTTTGACCTAAATTAGACTCCATTATAAATGTTATATTTTTATCATATTCATTTGAGCTATTGGAGTTTAGCCTCAGCAGAATTAGGGCTCAAGTGAGTGTGGTAAATTAATAATTTAGAAACTGAATTTGAAGGTTTTTACTTTTAATTTTACCTGTGACAGTGATAAAGAATTACTAAGAAGTCTTTGTATTGTTAATATATCAGGAGTACATCTCTGGTATTTTCCTCACTATCAAAGTATGGTCAGTTACACTGCTAATAATTATTTTATTAAAAAACTTTAAATGGTGAAGCTAAAAACTCTTTCTGTAGGAGAACATCATAAGGATAATTAATGAAAATTAACCTGATTTTTGAGTTCTAACACTAATGCTGATTAACTTTAGGCAGTTATTTTAATAGCAGTTTTATCTCTTTGTGATGTAGTTGAGGTTCAAATTAAATAGTGTCAGAAAGGACTGTTGTAAATAGTGGCACAAAGCATAATATGGCAGCATTAACTTTATTAGAAGGTATTTATTAAATTCATCAATTTACAGAGAAGGTTTTGAAACCACAGATCTCTTTTTTTAAACTTTTATAATTTGACAATGTCTACATGACTGTAATCATTAAAGATAGTTATTTTGAGAGTTAGTGGATAATAACATTAGAAGAATTCAGACTCTTAAAACTTCCCAGTCAAAATGGTAGTATTGTTAATGTCTAATATTAGTTTAAAATTGACTACTATAATTGGCACTTGATCCATTCTAAAATTTAGAGTTTTTCCTCTCAGGTAGTTGGTTTTAAATTGAGATCTGTATTGTTTGTAGGAAGAAGATGTTGACTTCCTGGCCAGATTTTCTAAACTGGTCAATGGAATGGGACAGTCATTGATAGTTAGCTGGACTAAATTAATTAAAAATGGGGATATCAAGAATGCTCAGGAGGCACTGCAAGCTATTGAAACAAAGGTGGCGCTGATGTTGCAGCTCCTAATTCATGAGGATGATGACATCTCTTCTAACATTATTGGATTTTGTTATGATTATCTTCATATTTTGAAACAGGTAAGTCCTTATGTTGGTCTTTGTTGTAGATAATATAGAAAAGCCATAGAGAATTGAAAAATACAGGAAAATGAAAATAAGATACTCAGTTATCTACTCTAGTGATATTTACTGTTAATTATGAATATATTTTCATCTTTTTTCTTTCCTTTAAACTTCTTAGCTGGAAAACATAAATGGCCAGGTTCTAAAATTCACTAGACTAAAAAGCTTCAGAATTAGTTATAGGTTTAGGTTGTTTCTTTTATTTTTAATCTGTGTTTATTTCTTTTTGGCCTTATATCATGTGGCATCTTAGTTCCCTGACTGGGGGACTGAACCTGTACCCTTCCCTTGGGAGCATAGAGTCTTAACTGGACTGCCAGAGAAGTCCCCTGTCTTTGTTTTTCAATACAGTAGAAATTTTGTTAAAGATATTATTTTAATTACATATGCATCATTTCTTATGAAGTTTTTAATAATTAAAAATTTCCTCCAGAGAGTTGCTGCCAATAGTAGAACTTAAAACGTAGAAGGTATGAATCTCATATATTATACATGTAGCCTTTTAAAGAATTAATAACTTTTCATTATGACATTAGGTGAGAGCTATGCCTACTTTATTTACATTGATTTAGTTGAATTGAGTCAAGCTTAAGATAATATTTTTTGAAACTGAGTTTAGCTTCTGTTATAACATGTTTCTGCATGCATACTTTAAGAAATTTTCGGCAATGTGAAAAGGTATGATGAAAGTTAAAATCACTATTGGTAATCCCACTGTATCTCATAGTGGATTTCTAGGCTTTTATGGCCTAACTTAATTAAAAACAAGGTGAGATCATACTTTGCTGTTCTGTAATCTGCTTCTTTGCTGAGTACATTTATAAGTATCTTTAAAATTCAAGTTTATCTACATGTTTTTGCCTGTATGCCAAGTTACTTACTAGAAGTGAAATTGATAGATTTTAGATTAGGTACATTTCACATATAGAAAGTTACTATCAAACTGCCCTCCAGAAAAGCTGTGTGCATGTTTGAAAAGATACTAAGAAAAGTATTTTAATAAGCAAGTATTACTTCAGGAAACCTAATAAATGATTGCTTTCTTTTCAACAGCTTACAGTGCTTTCAGATCAACAAAAAGCTAATGTAGAGGTAACTGACTTCTTTTTGCTTCTTTTAAACCAATAGTAGACTCTGTATCTGCAGTCTGCCTTGAAATACAGCCTAGTTTCAGATTACATGAAATTAGAGGAGACTGACAAAAGACTTTATTCTTAATTTTAGGCAATCATGTTGGCCGTTATGAAAAAATTAACCTATGATGAAGAATATAACTTTGAAAATGAGGTAAGAATTTTGGATTGAGGAGAAAACAGTTTTAATTTTATTATGTACCCACATCAGATTACTATTTCAAGTTGTGAGTATCTTAGAGTCCTTTAAAACAAGAAGTGTTTTAAAAATTAGTCTTGTTTATACTGACGACTTCTTAGATTAATGGAAACTTATAATTCTTCATGTTTTTGTATTTTGTCCTCTGATTCTTGAAAATGACCTTTTTAAGGACACTTTGTAGCACTGAACTTTGTAAGACATTGACAGTATTGTTCGTGATCATATTTCACTTTATATTTAATAAGAGAGAAATTGAGGCCCAATTGGTGGACCTCAGATTGTAATTGTCTACGGGAGAGTAGAAGTGAGGCACTTCACTGTCTCTGGGCTTGTTGTGGTTAAAGTCCTCTCCAGGGTTGTCATAAGTCAGCTTTCCATCAGTCACAAGAGTCATGAGTGCTTTCTGGCGACTCAGTAATGGCATGTACTGTCTAGCTGTGTGCTAACGTGTTCTGTTACCCACTTCAGACATTCAGAAACTGGACTACACGAGGATACTGGTGATGATCACCAACACACCATGCACTTGCAAAGTGCCAGGTTCATTACATATAGTATCTTTTATCATGTGATATTATTACAGTTCTTACAGTGGACAGTAAGATACAAAGAGTATACATAAGGTGCTAAGGTTCCCATAAAGCCCTGTGTAAACCCATCGTGGCTTGAACTTCTGCTTTTGTTTTCCAAAGCCTTCCATTGTCTGGTGTTCGCCTAATCATCCCTCAGTCACTCTCTTCTCTATAATGACTCTTGTTTTTAACCTCCTCCCTGTGCTGTTTCTGGCTCTAGGCTTTCATGGTCTAGGGCTGGGAAATAATTATTTGTGAGCAGGAGGGGAAACACTACTGCGTTTTCTTACATAAATAAATATTTATGAAAAAATAAAAGTGTATTAAATTTGTAAATATAAAGAACTAATGATAACTCACCATTTTGTGTGTCTTAAGGTCTTCTAAGTTTCTTAATGGAATTTTTAAAATACCATAGGGTGAAGATGAAGCCATGTTTGTAGAATATAGAAAACAGCTGAAGTTGTTGTTGGACAGGCTTGCTCAAGTTTCACCAGAGTTGCTGCTGGCTTCTGTCCGCAGAGTGTTCAGTTCTACACTGCAGTAAGTGTGTCCATCTGCTTCTGACAAGTTGCCTCTTTCCTCCTCTCCCTGATGGTGGCCTACCATAAGTGATTCACATGACTCACTTGTTTATGTTACTTACTGAGATCTTACGTGTGTCTCCAAAACAATGCACTTGACTCCTTGATTTATCTTGATCCTTGAGGGGAAATGCTGCTCTTTGGAACATAAACAATAAAATGGATTACATTGGTTATTTATACTTCTGTGATATGAATTAATGTTCCCTGGCAGAATTAACAATTGCTATGACTGTTTAGTAATTAAAGAGAATTTTGTTGGTGTCTTTTTATCCAGTGCATCACTAGTTGTATAGAAAGTTTGTATTCAGATCTCAGTGATGTGTTATACCTTGGTAGGAATTGGCAGACTACACGGTTTATGGAAGTTGAAGTGGCAATAAGATTGCTGTATATGTTGGCAGAAGCTCTTCCAGTATCTCATGGTGCTCACTTCTCAGGTGATGTTTCAAAAGCTAGTGCTTTGCAGGATATGATGCGAACTGTAAGTATACTAAAGACAACTTATTCTGAACCTAATTTTCTGTTTTCATATAAGCTAATGTGAGTTTCTTAATTGTTAGAGTTTAATATACATTATTACAGGGACATTTTGATGTTGCAGTAAATGAAGATAGATTTCTTAACTTTTTCCTGCTCTAGCTGGTAACATCAGGAGTTAGTTCCTATCAGCACACATCTGTGACATTGGAGTTCTTCGAAACTGTTGTTAGATACGAAAAGTTTTTCACAGTTGAACCTCAGCACATTCCATGTGTACTAGTAAGTATACACTTTACTCTCAGCTTTTGTTATTTTGGATGTGTTTCAGCTAATGAATAGATAGTATTCTATCTTTTTTTATCACTTTTTTCCAGAGCTCTCAAAAATTCCTGAACATGCTAAAACTCCTCCATTTCTTTAAAATGGAGTTTGTGTCTAGTCAGTTATTTAAAACAAATATTCAAAGACCTATTTGTGTGTAGTGTAGGCTTACTTATATGTACCTGGTTCCTCTCTTCCAGAGCGAAAAAGTAAAACTCGATGTGAACAAAAACATGTCATGACATTAGCAATAAAAGCAGTAAAAGGTGGTAAATAAGCACAGAAATAGTAAAAGTGTCTCTGTCTCTTTAGATGGCTTTCTTAGATCACAGGGGTCTGCGGCACTCCAGTGCTAAAGTCCGGAGCAGAACCGCTTACCTATTCTCCAGATTTGTTAAATCTCTCAAGTAAGTAAAACATTTTGGCTGTTATGTTTAATTCTTATTTTTAAGATTGTTAAGTAAGATGTAACTTATTATCTAAGAACCTATGGTAGTTTTAGTCCTTTCTGTTCTTCGGCTTTCAAAAAAAATGTTCCTTTTTGTATTGTGCTTTCTTTTCTTTCTCTTTAGCCAGGTACTTTCTTCATTATTACACTGATATGTTTGAATATTTTTGTATGTAACACTTGTCATTACTAATGGCATTAGTTATTTCACAGTTTTATTGCTGTAGATAAAACTATATGGTTTCTTTGAAATTCTAAAGATGATATTCCTTGGAAATACGTTAACTTAATCTGTCATATTGTTCTTTACTAGTACCATTTTTCTAGGTATGAAAACTACTTTTTTTAGGTTATAATATTGTAATTTTAAAAAAGCATAGCTAGTCTGAATGGTGACATGTGACTACCTTAGAACTGAACTTTTTTTTAGTTCTGCCTTAAAGGGGAATTTGATATTTCAGCACTTCTCCAAGCACTATTATTTATGTAATTGTGGTTTTCCTTTTTGCCTTTATTCAGTAAACAAATGAATCCTTTCATTGAGGATATTCTGAATAGAATACAAGATTTATTAGAGCTTTCTCCACCTGTAAGTATCTTTCTTTCTAAATGAAAATTGGGGGGGCCTGTAGGGCTTAGATCTATTTACTAAAACTCTGTTGAGGTATAGTAAATAAACAGTATTAGAAATAGAAGAGGAAAAAAAGAAATAGAAGGGAATCAAAATTTGACTGATAGATTTAGCAGTGTGAGATACGGTCTGCTCTCTGTACTATTAAATGCCAGTGAAGTATTTTTTGGAGAAGAAATATTCAGTTTCAAAATTATTCTCTGTTTAGTACTGTGATCACACAAGCGCTTCTCAGTGACTTCTACTAGTAGACTGAAATTTTATTGTTAAACTTCTGGCTTGAGGTAAAAAGAATTTCAACACTGCTTGATCTGAATATCTCGGTTATTTATTTCACTAGAAAGATTTAAATAATCTTTAAAAGATACCTTGTAAGCGCATTTTGACTGATATCTGTTTTTGTGTAAAATGCTGGCAGTGTCAGCAAACTACTGACATTAACTTTTTTTTCATTTTGGTGAGAGTTATTAATGGAGCCACACTTGAAAAATGTTAAACATAAAATATTTTGTTTTTTAAAATAAGTATCAGTATTTAGAGTATATGGGTTATTTAATTTCATTGCATGAAAGGTTACTAGTGAATTATATGGTTAAATTTGCCTACATGCTAAAGAAATCTACATTAAAAGACTCATAGAACCATATTTAGCCATGCCATATTTATGGATATTAGAAATTTTTTGTTTTTCTTATTGCACATAGAAACAAGAACTTGTACTATGCCTGTAACCTTTTTTTAGTGTGTAAAAAGACTTGATTCACAGTGCTTTTACTGAATGTTGACTGCTTAATAGGGGTATAAATACTGTGTATTTATCTAACAACTTTAACTTTGTGATCTCAACTCCTAGAGCCGTGATTGGTCCTAGTGTTATTTAATAAGTGTTTTAGTTACTTCTAAAATAAGGACGTTCTCTTTTAAAAGATAGAAGATTCTTATATATGTATACACACACACACACACACATATAAAATATACATATACTTATATATATGTGTGTGTATATATATATATATAATAAGGCCACCACACAATTTATCTGAGACTAGGCTTGTAAATAATTTCCTAACAGGGAGTTTTATTGTTAGATGTAGAAGGGCTTCTGATATTTTCCCCTTCCCCCTGGCCTCTCAGATTGCATAAATGTGAAAAATAACAAAACTTAGTAATAAAATGGGTCAGTGGATGTTTGCTTACACTTGAATAAGATCTTTTCATTTGCAGTCTTATTTTCAAACGTGCAAAAGTAACAACTCGTGTATGTGTTTATTATGTGGCGTTTGTTGTTATTTAAATCTTAAACACTTTAAAATATTAATCTGTGTGGGCTTTGTCTTAACCTTCAAAGCACTTTGTGTAACTGACTTTTAGCCTTCTAACAACAGATAAATTTTATAAAAGTAAAACAAGTTAGAAAACTTGATTATTACATTACATGACCATTTATGATGTCGTCTCAATAGACCCCTCATCTTTTGACCTCTAATTCAGTTTATTTACAAGTACTCAATCTTCTTTTTATTAATGAGTTCATGTGATAGATTACATCTTCTGTCCCTCTTTTACTTTTAAATGGGAGGAACTGAACAAATTAAAACTTAAATAAGACTAAATTTCATTTTAGGAGAATGGTTACCAGTCTTTGTTGAGCAGCGACGATCAATTATTTATCTATGAGACAGCTGGAGTGCTAATTGTTAATAGTGAGTATCCAGCAGAGCGGAAGCAGGCATTAATGAGGAATCTGTTGACTCCACTCATGGAGAAGTTTAAAATTCTGTTAGAAAAATTGATGCTGGCACAGGACGAAGAAAGACAGGCATCTCTAGCAGACTGTCTCAACCATGCTGTTGGATTTGCTAGGTGAGTGTGATTGGTGAAGATTGGCATTTAAATTGGCGAAGTGATTTTCTCAATATATACAAAATCATTTACTTAGATTTTTCTATAACGAGGCATGTGTGTCATGTTTCCAAAACTGGATTGTCCAGAGAATTGTGTAAACATTTCTAAATTCATTAAATTAGGATATTTAGCTGAAGAAGGAAATAGATCTCATAACATTCTGCATTTCTGACTTGACATCTTTCTAAATCCTTAACTTCTCTGATTTCTCTGGTTTAAGTTGATAATGTATTTAAGGAGATTTGCTTAAGTATATATACCAATGACATCAGGGGATCTGTTATGGAATCTTAAAGAGAAGGTGCTGAGGCTTCTTATTAGTTGTTGCATTGTGTCCCAACCACCCACACTGTTGTTTCTCTCTCTACACATACTTCTTTATTGGTAAAGAATAACAGTATGAAAGTTACCGTGATTTTTAATTAGAAGCACTTAGAGAAAACTTCCATGCAAAAGCTTGTGTTAGAGATATTGTATAAATAACTCAATTCTAAGATTGTTTTCTAATATAAATTGGTGATTTACAGTTTGTGTAGTAGAGCCTATTCATAGTAAATAGATTTTTTTTTTTCTCTTTACTGCATATATTATCAGCAGGATTTTAGCAAAATATTTAGGTGGGCTCACATTTGAGAGATTTTATCAATTACATTTCATTCATTTAACTTGGGCCCTTTCTGGAATGGTAACTGGAGGCAACCATTAGCTAAAAGTGGACATAACTGTGACATGGAAAATAAAGAATTGGCTGCTTTGTTTTGTCAGTTTTATAATTTGTTGTACATTGTTGTTTATTACTCCATAAACCACTTGAAGAATAAACTTAAAACCAGTTACCTGATCATTGTTTATGTAGTCGAACCAGCAAAGCTTTCAGCAACAAGCAGACTGTGAAGCAATGTGGCTGTTCCGAAGTTTACCTGGACTGTTTACAGACGTTCTTGCCAGCTCTCAGTTGTCCCTTACAAAAGGATATTCTCAGGAGTGGAGTCCGCACTTTCCTTCATCGCATGATTATTTGCCTGGAGGAAGAAGTCCTTCCCTTCATTCCATCTGCTTCAGAACACATGCTCAAAGATTGTGAAGCAAAAGACCTCCAGGAATTCATTCCTCTCATCAACCAGATTACAGCCAAATTTAAGGTACCATACACCTTCAGAGGTCAGAGAATTTCCTGACTTTAAGATCTCCTGACTTTTATATTTCTCTTTAGATATATTTTAGCATTTGACTTTTTTTTTTTTTTTTAATATGAGTTATCTGAGGGCATGGAACATATGTATTTTTATCGTCCCAATGTCTACAATACTCCCTGACACTCAGGGCCTGATCAATAGATATTTAATAAGAATAGAGCTTTTCTGTTCTATGCAGCAGAAGAAAACTATTAGTTTGGTGTTTTAGAAAAGCAAATGAAACTGCATTGGATACTAAATGTCAACGAATAAGTTAAAAGCACTGTAATTTGGGTATTTAAGTAGTTTAAAAGTAATTCAATGTCCGTTTTACGTAAAAGGAAATTTAAGCAAAGCATAAGCTGGCTAGTGAAATTGGCTGACACTTAAGATAGTGTTTTCTATGTTCAAAATCTGTCCTGAGCATTTTCTTATACATTCATTTGAATTTTGTAACAACCTTGGAAGTTAAGTATTGTTCTTTTATAGATGAAGAAACTGAGACACTTAACTGAGAAGTTAAGGTATTTGCTTAAGGCCATGTAAAGCCTTCATAGAATTCAGTCATATAAATTCATTTTTAATTTAGCAGTGAAAGTGAAAGTCACTCAGCCATGTCTGACTCTTAGCTATCCATGAAATTCTCTGGGCCAGAATACTGGAGTGGGTAGCCTTTCCCTTCTCCAGGGGATCTTCCCAACCCAGGGAGAGAACCCAGGTCTTGTGCATTGCAGGCAGATTCTTACCAGCTGAGCCCCCACAAGGGAAGCCCAAGAATACTGGAGTGGGTAGCCTATCCCTTCTCCAGCAAATCTTCCCGACCCAGGAATCAAACCGGGGTCTCCTGCATTGCAGGTGGATTCTTTACCAACTGAGCTATCAGTTCAGTTCAGTCACTCAGTCGTGTCCGACTCTTTGCAACCCCATGAATCGCAGCACCCCAGGCCTCCCTGTCCATCACCATCTCCCGGAGTTCACTCAGACTCACGTCCATCGAGTCCGTGATGCCATCTAGCCATCTCATCCTTGGTTGTCCCCTTCTCCTCCTGCCCCCAATCCCTCCCAGCATCAGAGTCTTTTCCAGTGAGTCAACTCTTTGCATGAGGTGGCCAAAGTACTGGAGTTCCAGCTTTAGCATCATTCCTTCCAAAGAAATCCCAGGGCTGATCTCCTTCAGAACGGACTGGTTGGATCTCCTTGCAGTCCAAGGGACTCTCAAGAGTCTTCTCCAACACCACAGTTCAAAAGCATCAGTTCTTCGGCGCTCAGCCTTCTTCACAGTCCCAACTTTCACATCCATACATGACCACAGGAAAAACCGTAGCCTTGACTAGACGGACCTTAGTCGGCAAAGTAATGTCTCTGCTTTTGAATATACTATCTAGGTTGCTCATAACTTTTCTTCCAACGAGTAAGCGTCTTTTAATTTCATGGCTGCAGTCACCATCTGCATGATTTTGGAGCCCCCAAAAATAAAATCTGACACTGTTTCCACTGTTTCTCCATCTATTTCCCATGAAGTGATGGGACCAGATGCCATGATCTTCATTTTCTGAATGTTGAGCTTTAAGCCAACTTTTTTGCTCTCCTCTTTTACTTTGATCAAGAGGCTTTTTAGTTCCTCTTCACTTTCTGCCATAAGGGTGGTGTCATCTGCATATCTGAGGTTATTGATATTTCTCCCGGCAATCTTGATTCCAGCTTGTGTTTCTTCCAGTCCAGTGTTTCTCATGATGTACTCTGCATATAAGTTAAATAAGCAGGGTGACAATATACAACCTTGACGGACTCCTTTCCCTATTTGGAACCAGTCTGTTGTTCCATGTCCAGTTCTAACTGTTGCTTCCTGACCTGCATACAGATTTCTCAAGAGGCAGGTCAGGTGGTCTGGTATTCCCATCTCTTTCAGAATTTTCCACAGTTTATTGTTATCCACCCAGTCAAAGGCTTTGGCATAGTCAATAAAGCAGAAATAGCAGGTGGATTCTTTACCAACTGAGCTATCAAGGAAGCCCTAATTTAGCAGTGGAATTCATTTATTGAGAATTTAAATTTGACAATATTCCATGACAATATTTGATTGTGGAATATGTTTGATTCCATGTTACTTGAACCTGAGTCTTCAATTGTAAGAAATGGTTTGAACTTAATGATTTTTGAGGCTTTCAGTACTGTATATGCTGTGTAGATTTTTGTCTTAATATTGATGTTTGCTAGCTGAATTATATAAATATGTATCCTAAATATAGAAACTGGAAAAAAGCTTTGTGTAAAACATGTTTTTCCTAAATTTTAAGTTAGTAATTTTCTTATTTCTCAGATAGTAATAGTTGTTTCCTCTCTTCAGATACAGGTATCCCCATTTTTACAACAAATGTTCATGCCTCTTCTTCATGCAATATTTGAAGTTTTGCTCCGACCAGCAGAAGAAAACGACCAATCTGCTGCTTTAGAGAAGCAGATGTTGCGGAGGAGTTACTTTGCTTTTCTGCAAACAGTCACAGGCAGTGGAATGAGTGAAGTCATAGCAAATCAAGGTGGGGATGCATGCAGTGCCTAAATTGTCTGTTATTTGTCACAGTTTTGCATCTGTATGAGCAAGAGCTAGTTGAAGTAAACATTGAACTTTTTTTTTTATGATTTTATTTATTTATTTTTTTACTTTACAATATTGTGTTGGTTTTGACATGCATCAACATGAACCTGCCACAGGTGTACATGTGTTCCCCATCCTGAACCCACCTCCCTCCCTGTACCATCCCTCTGGGTCATCCCAGTGCACCAGCCCCAAGCATCCTGTATCATGCATTGAACCTGGACTGGTGATTCGTTTCATATATGATATTATACGTGTTTCAATGCCATTCTCCCAAATCGTCCCACCCTCTCCCTCTCCCGCAGAGTCCAAAAGACTTCTATATATCTGTGTCTCTTTTACTGTTGTGCATACAGGGTTATTACCATCTTTCTAAATTCCATATATATGCATTAGTATACTGTATTGGTTTTTTTCTTTCTGGCTTACTTCACTCTGTATAGTAGGCTCCAGTTTCATCCACCTCATTAGAACTGATTAAAATGTGTTCTTCTTAATGGCTAAGTAATACTCCATTGTGTATATGTACCACAGCTTTCTTGTCCATTCATCTGCTGATGGACATCTAGGTTGCTTCCATGTCCTGGCTATTATAAACAAACACTGAACTTTTGAAGTAGTTGTATGTTGGCCACAAGGATGACAGTTCATTATTATCAGAGTGGCGATCACTTTCACTTCAGCGCTCTTAGAATTTATTTGTATTCAGTTCCTGTTTTCCTAAACCAGTGTTCCTTTTTCTTTTTTTTTTAAGTTGACCAGCAATGTGTTAGCTTCAGATATACAGCCAAATGATTCAGTTATATACATATCCTTTTTCAGATTATTTTCCATTATAGGTTATTATAAGATACTGAATCTAGGTTCTTATTCTATATAGTAGGTCCTTATTGGTTATCTATTTCATACATTAGTAATGTATATCTGTTAATCTCATCAGTTAAGTTCAGTTGCTCAGTAGTGTCTGGCTCTCTGCGACCCTATGGACTGCAGCACGGCCAGGCCTCCCTGTCCATCACCAACTCCTGGAGCTTGCTCACACTCATGTTCATTGAGTCAGTGATGCCATCCAACCATCTCATCCTCTGTCATCCCCTTCTCCCACTTTCAATCTTTCCCAGCAGTTCTTCGCATCAGATGGCCAAAGTATTGGAGTTTCACCTTCAACATCAGTCCTTCCAATGAATATTCAGGATGCATTTCCTTTAGGAAGACTGGTTGGATCTCCTTGCAGTCCAAGGGACTCTAAAGAGCCTTCTCCAACACCACAGTTCAAAAGCATCAATTCTTTGGCGCTCAGTTTTCTTTATAGTTCAACTCTCACATCCATACATGACCACTGGAAAAACCATAGCTTTGACTAGACAGACCTTTGTTGGCAAAGCAATGTCTCTCCTTTTTAATATGCTATCGGAGAAGGCGATGGCACCCCACTCCAGAACTCTTGCCTGGAAAATCCCATGGGCGGAGGAGCCTGGTGGGCTGTAGTCCATGGAGTCTTGAAGAGTCGTACACGACTGAGCGACTTCACTTTCACTTTTCACTTTCATGCATTAGAGAAGGATATGACAACCCACTCCAGTGTTCTTGCCTGGAGAATCCCAGGGATGGGGGAGCCTGGTGGGCTGCTGTCTGTGGGGTCGCACGGAGTTGGACACGACTGAGGCGACTTAGCAGCAGCTAGGTTGGTCATAACTTCTCTTCCAGGGAGCACGTGTCTTTTAATTTCATGGCTGCAGTCACCACCTGCATGATTTTGGAGCCCCCCAAAATAGTTAGCCACTGTTTCCATTGTTTCTGCATCTACTTGCCATGAAGTAATGGGACCAAGATGCCATGATCTTAGTTTTCTGAATGTTGAGTTTTAAACCAACTTTTTCACTCTATCACTTTCATCAAGAGTCTCTTTAGTTCTTCTTCACTTTCTGCCATAAGGGTGGTATCATCTTCATATCTGAGGTTATTGATATTTCTCCCAGCAATCTTGATTCCAGCTTGTGCTTCCTCCAGCCCAACGTTTCTCATGATGTGCTCTGCATAGAAGTTAAGTAAGTAGGGTGACAGTATACATTGTTGACATACTCCTTTCTCAATTTGGAACCAGTCTGTTGTTCCATGTCCATTTCTAACTGTTGCTTCTTGAAAGTGAAAGTGAAGTTGCTCAGTTGTGTCTGACTCTTTGCAACCCCATGGATTGTAGCCTACCAGGCTTCTCCGTCTGTGGGATTTTCCAGGCAAGAGTACTGGAGTTGGTTGCCATTTCCTTCTCCAGGGGATCTTCCCGACCCAGGGATTGAACCCAGGTCTCCCGCATTGCAGGCAGATGCTTTACCCTCTGAGCCACTGCGTACAGATTTCTCAGGAGGTAGGTCAGGTGGTTTGGTATTCCCATCTGTTTCAGAATTTTCCAGTTTGTTGTGGTCCACACAGTCCAAGGCTTTGGCATAGTCAATAAAGCAGAAATAGATGTTTTTCTGGAACTCTTGCTTTTTTGATGATTGAACAGATGTTGGTAGTTTGATCTCTGGTTCCTCTGCCTTTTCTAAAACCAGCTTGAACATCTGGAAGTTCACGGTTTATGTGCTGTTGAAGCCTGGTTTGGAGAATTTTGAGCGTTACTTTGCAAGTGTATGAGATGAGTGCAATTGTGCAGTAGTTTGAACATTCTTTGGCATTGCCTTTCTTTGGGACTGGAATGAAAACTGACCTTTTCCAGTCCTGTGGCCACTGCTCAGTTTTCCAAATTTGCTGGTATACTGAGTGCAGTACTTTTACAGCATCATCTTTTAGGATTTGAAATAGTTTAATTGGAATTCCATCACCTCCACTAGCTTTGTTCTTAGTGATGCTTTCTAAGGTCCACTTGACTTCATGTTCCAGGATGTCTGTATCTAGTCCAGTAATCACACCATCATGGTTATCTGGGTCATGAAGATCTTTTTTGTATAGTTCTCCTGTGTATCTTGCCACCTCTTCTCAATATCTTCTGCTTCTGTTAGGTCAGTACCGTTTCTGTTCTTTATTGTGCCCATTTTTGCATGAAATGTTCCCTTGGCATCTCTGATTTTCTTGAAGAGATCCCTAGAGTTTATAGCTTAATCTCATACCCCTGATTTATTCCTCCCCACTTCCTCTTTGGTAACCATAAGTTTTTTATGTCTATGAGTCTTGTTTCTTATTTGTAAATAAGCTCATTTGTGTCATGTTTTAGACTCCACATATAAGTGGTATCATATAATACTTGTCTTTCTCTGTCTGACCCACTTTACCTAGTAGGATAGTCTCTAGGTTCATCCATGTTGCTGCAGATTGAAATATTCCACTATTTTTGATGACTGAGTATATCCCATTGTATATATAACCTACATCTTTATCCATTCATCTTTTGGTAGACATTTAGGTTGCTTCCATGTTTGGGCTTTTGTAAATAGTGCTGCTGTGAACATTGTTGTGCATCTTTCTTTTCAAATTAGAGTTTTCATCTTTTCTGGGTATATGGCCAGGAGTGGGATTGCTGGATTACACGGTAACTCCACGTATAGTTTTCTAAGAACCTCCATAGTGTTATCCATACTGGCTGCACCAGTGTACATTGCCACCATCAGTGTAGAAGAGCTACCTTTTTTCCATACGCTCTCCAGCCTGTATTATTTGGAGGCTTTTTGGTGATAGCCATTCTGTGAGGTGATAACCTCATTGTAGTTTTGATTTACATTTCTCTAATAATTAGCAATGTTGCACATCTTTTTAATGTGCTTCTTGACCATCTGTTTGTCTTTGAAGAAATGTCTATTTAGGTTTTCTGCCCAGTTTTTGATGGGGTTGTTTATTTTTTTGTTATTGAGTACTGTGAACTGTTTGCATATTTTGGATTTAAGCCCTCATCAATCTCATAACTTGCAAATATTTTCTTCCAGTCTACTCATTTCATTTATGATTTACTTTGCTGTGCAAATGCCGATAAGTTTGTTTAGGTTCCATTTATTTTTGCTTTTATTTCTTTTGCTTTGGGAGACTGACCTAAGAAAATATTGCTGTGATTTAGTTTGATGGTGTCATGTCTTATATTTAGGTTTTTAAGCCATTTTGCGTTTATTTTTGTGTACAGCATGAGGGAATGTTCTAACTTGACTGATTAACAAGTGGCTGTCTAGCTTTCTCAACACGACTTACCAAAGAGACTGTCTTTTTCTATTGTATAATCTTGCCTTTGTGGATTAATTGACTGTAGGTGTTTGTGTGTTTCTCTGGCTTCTGTTTGGTTTCATTGATCTGTATGTTCGTTTTTGTGCCGTTATAATGCTGTTTTTACTACAGTAGCTCTGTAGTGTTGTTGGAAGTCTGGGAGGGGTGTGCCTCCAGCTTTGTTCTTTCTTCTGTTTTTTTCCAGGATTGCTTTGGCAATTCTGGGTCTTTTATGGTTCCATATAAATTTTAGTGGTATTTCTTCTAATTCTTCAAAAAATACCATGGGTAATTTGATAGAAATTGTATTAAATCCATAGGTAACTTTGGGTAGTATGGTCATTCTAACAATATTCTTCCAAACCAAGAACATGGGATATCTTTCCATTTCTTTGAATCATCTTCAGTTTCCATTATCAATTTTTTATAGTCCTCAGCGTATAGATCTTTTACCTCCTTGGTAGGTTTATTTATTGGTTGTGGTTTTTTACATTTTTTTGGACACAATCTCAAGTGTGATTGTTTTTTGCTTTTTCTGAAATTATTAACGAAATGTGACAGATTTCTATATATTAGACTTGTATCCTGCTGCCTTGCTGAACTCATTTATTCTAATATATTTTTTTGTGGAGTCCTTCAGGTTTTCAATATAGAACATCATGTCATCTGCCTATAATGACGGTTTCACCTCTCCCTTCCAGTATGGATACCACCTTTTCTTTCTTTCTTTCTTTCTTTTTTGTCTAATTGCTGTGGCTGAGACTTCCAATATTATATTGACTAGAAGTGGTGAGGATGAACATTCTTCTCTTTCTCCAAAATTGAGCAGGAAGGTTTTTGGCTTTTCACCACTGAGTATTACATTCACTGTGGGTTTGTTATAAATGGCTTTTATTATGTTGAGATATACTCCTTCTGTACTCACACTGGTGAGAGTTTTTACCATGAAGGGATGTTGATTTTACCAGATGCTTTTTCTGAATCCACTGAGATAATCATGTGGTTTTTGTCTTTTCTTTTATTGGGGTGGTATGTCACATTGATTGATTTGCATATATTGAACCATCCTTGTGACCCTGAAATAAATCTTACTTGATCATGGAGTATAATCCTTTTTATGTGTTATTGGCTTCAGTTTGCTAATATTTTGTTGAGGATTTTTGTGTCTACAGTCATCAAAGATACCAGCCTATAATTTTCTTTTTTTGTAGTGTCTTTGTCTGGGTATCAGGGTGATGATGGCTTCATAGAATGACGTTGGTAGTGTCCCCTCTTTGGTCTTTTGGAAGAACTTTAAAAAGATAGGTGTAAGTTCTTTGTCTGTTTGGTAGAATTCCCCAGTGAAGCTGAATGGTCCTGGACTTTTTTTGCCATGAGTTTTTTTTTTAAGACAGATTCTATTTCACTTCTAACAATCAGTCTGTTGAAGTTACCTGTTTCTTCTTAATTCAGATTTGGTAGGCTGTATGTCTCTAGAAATTTTTCCATTTCTTCTAGGTTGTCCATTTTGTTGCTATATAACTGTAATATTATGATTTTTTTTAAATTTCTGTAGTACTGGTTGTTATTTTTCATTTTTCATTTTGTTTATTTGAATCCTTTTCCTTCTTGATGAGACCAGCTACAGGTTTGTTGATTTTGTTTATCCCTTCCGAAAAACCATCTCCTGCTTTTATTGCCTTTTTAATCTTTCTTAATCTCTATTTAATCTGTGTCTTCTCTCTGATATTTGTTTCCTTCCTTCTGTTGACTTCAGGATTTGTTTGTTCTTGTTCTAATTCTTTTAGGTGGTAGGTCACATTGTTTGAGACTTTTCTTGTGTTTTTGAGGAAGGCCTAGATCATGAGGAACTTCTGTCTTAAGGCTGCTCTTGCTGCATCCTGTGGGTTTTTGTATGGTAGTTTTTCATTATCACTTGCTTCGGTATTCTTTTTTCTTTTTTCTTCTTTGATTTCCTCATTGACCCATTGGTTTTTTAGTAGCATGTTGTTTCGTTTCCACAGTTGTTTTTGTGTGTGTGTGTGTTTTCTGTGTTTTTTTGTTTGTTTTTTTGAGTCCCTGGTGGCTCAGAGGTTAAAGCATCTGCCTGCAATGCGGGAGACCTGGGTTCGATCCCTGGGTCAGAAAGATCCCCTGGAGTTGTTTTTCATTTTTCTTTCTGTGATTGATCTCTAGTTTCATGCCATTGTGGTCAGAAAAGATACTTGAAATAATTTCTATCCTTTTATATTTACTGTGGCTTGGTTGTGTGTTCCAGTATGTGTTTTAGTCTAGAGAATGTGCTTTGTTTGCCTAAAGCTATATTAGTTGATTCCTTCATAGTGTAATACTGTGATGGCTTCTTGCTAGAATTGACCTGACAATTGAATCTTACTGTCCACTTTGCTTTTTTTTTTTAAATTAACACATTAGTGTCTGGGGGATTTTTGCAGAAATTTAATGACTGTGGCCAGCAATTAGTTATGTAACTGAATATTGAATTGTCTCTGGTCAATAAGCTATCAAAAATGGACTACAGGGGTCCACATAGAGAATTTTGCTATATGGAAGTCCAGAGGGCGGGATAATGAGGGAATAGTAATTTTTCAATGTTTTATACTTGAAATTTAGAGAGCCAGGATAATAAAAATTGAGGGCTCTTATCAACCCTGTAAATGCTTTTGTCTTGTTACTATATATGAAATCAGAACTTCAGATTGCCTTTCTAGTTCTTTTTCAGATTGAGCTCGGGTTTTTCTCTTCAGGTGCAGAGAATGTAGAACGAGTGCTGGTTACTGTTATTCAAGGAGCAGTAGAATATCCAGATCCCATTGCTCAGAAAACATGTTTTATTATCCTTTCCAAGTTGGTAGAACTCTGGGGTAAGATAATTCTTTTTTAAAAAATCTTGGGGCTTCCCCTGGTGTCTCAGTGGTAAAAGAATCTGCCTGCCAATGCAGGAGATACAGGTTTGATCCCTGATCCAGGAAGATCCCACATGCCTTGGAGCAACTAAGCCCGTGCATCACAACTATTGAGCCTGTGCTCAAGAGCCCAGGAGCTGCAACTGCTGAAGCCTGCATGCCGTAGGGCCCGTGCCTCAACAGAGAAAAGCCCACGCAGCAACAAAGACCCATCGCAGTCAAAAATAAATAAAATTTTTAAAAAAATTCTTCATTCCCCAACCTGTTTCCTAAGACGAGAGATGAAATGGGATCCTAGTCCTAACATAGACAGGCGCTGGGAGTTGATTTTCACTGGTGATAAATTAAATGACTTCATTATTATACAAGATGAAAATTTGAATTTTTCTTAACAGGAGGTAAAGATGGACCAGTGGGATTTGCTGATTTTGTTTATAAGCACATTGTCCCTGCATGTTTCCTAGCACCTTTAAAACAAACCTTTGATCTGGCAGATGCACAAACAGTATTGGTAAGCACCTAGGAATCTCTTTAGACCTTCTTAGATCTCATGTATTCTAATTCACAATTTCTTCCTTAATGCCAGGCTGATTATATTAGATTTCAGTGCCTTTAAAAAATAATAATAATTTCAAATTAGAATATTCATTAAAAAAATTTTTTTAAACATTGATGATACCATTTGGACCTTTTGTGAATTCTTCCTAAATCTTGATATTAAAGCTAACTGTATAAAATGTAGCTCCTGCAATTTTAACAACCAGGACTTTTTCTAGGACTGTGAAAGGGTACACGATGCAAACATTCTTTAAAGCTTGATTGGGTTACTAGTTTCCTGCCACTTCTTTCATTCTAAAACTTGTGCTTAATGTTGTTTTCTTTTTTTCTTAATCATTAAGAGAGTAACTTTCTCTTCCTCATTTGCTAGTTTCCCCAAATCTCATCTTTAGAATGCTTAATGTCAAGCAGTTGCCCTTTATTCATTTCCCTAGGACCAAGTAAAAGCTTGATTTCTTAATTATAATGCACTACATTAAGACAGTAGTTTTGTATTTTTCTGTCTAACTCATTTGTTCCTTTTGCCTGTCTGTTACCATTCCTTTCTCCATCTTTTCTTTGGCAGTAAATGTTAGTGAACAGTGGCGAGGGAAAGAAATGTAGGATCAGTATTTAAGAATTGACTGTATTAAATTTCTTAAACTTGCTCTTCATAGGCTTTATCTGAGTGTGCGGTGACACTGAAAACAATTCATCTCAAACGGGTAAGCTTTGTACTTCCTGCCCCCTTATTTTCAGCTTGCATGTTTATTTTTTATAGTTTTAATTGCGTATGTCTTATTCTTGAAAACTATCTTTTATGAAAATTGATTAACTTTGCTTTCGACTATCTTGGATGTGAGGGTGGGGTTGAACGAAAGAAGTAGTATCTTTTATTGTCTTTCACATTTGGGATAACCAGAAAGTTAAAATGTATATTTGTTTGGTTTGACAAATAATAAGAAAAATCTTAACCAGAATTTCACAATCCCCGGTTTCACTACCTGGTAGGTTCTTCACAGATTTGTCCAACTTCTTAGTGTTACCAATTGGTTAGAGCACTTCACTACTTCAGAAGTTTGTAGTCCCCTTGTTAACCTAACAATTTGTATAAATCATAAGTGATTCTGGGCTGAATCTAGCTGGTGTGTTGTTTGCTTTATATAGTGTTTTTAATTAGGGAGTTGATTGCCAGCATTTGAAAATAGGTCCTTTTTTAAATTTTTAAACAAAGATTTCTGTCTCTGACTTCTCAAAGCCAGGATGCCCGGACAGGACTAGCAGTCCCTCATAGCTGAAGTCATCTAGTGAGCAGCACCTTCCCTCAACCACCCAAAATAAACACGTGAGGTTTTGTTCAGAGTCTCCATACATCCCACTCCCTCGTTTGAACTTAAATTTTTGATTCCAAGAGAGACTTGAAGGGTTTTCAATCCAGCATTTTCTCTACACCTATTATGTGCTAGGGAGGAAAGGGCTATGTGTTTGGGGCAGCAAGGGTCCTGTATAAACATGAATAAAAAGTGCCCCAACATTTGTG
Organism: Capra hircus; assembly: GCF_001704415.2. Lineage (NCBI taxonomy): Eukaryota > Metazoa > Chordata > Mammalia > Artiodactyla > Bovidae > Capra > Capra hircus. The sequence goes on along the minus strand of NC_030812.1, from coordinate 48,668,547 downwards.
GAGCTTAGAATCGGGCTTCCCTGGTAGCTCAGCTGGTAAAGAATCCGCCTGCAATGTGGGAGACCTGGGTTCAGTCCCTGGGTTGGGAAGATTCCCCTGGAGAAGGGAACAGCTACTCACTCTAGTATTCTGGCCTGGAGAATTCCATGGGCTGTCCATGAGGTCACAAAGAGTCGGACACGACTATGTAACTTTCACTTAGAATCGGGGAGACCAATACTTAAAAACTCAATTGGATGTGTTAAGTAAGTACTTTAATAGAGGTATAGTAAATTAATCCATTTGTATTAAATGTAACGTGGTGGGACTAAAGATGAATGAGCAGATCTGCCCAGGCAGTATATAAGTCAGTACTAAAAAGAGGGAGTATTTTTCTGTTTTTTTATAGACTGTGAAACAACTGTGGATTCATTAGACTGACCAGGAGGAGCTGGCACTCTGGGCAAAGATACTGTGACAGGTGTAGGAAGACAGATCAGGTGTTGCAGTGTAGAGTTAGTGACGAATAATGTTATCCTGTTTAACTAAAGTATAGGGGTAGAATAGCTAAAAACCGAATTGGGACTAGGTATGTGTTTCATGTGAGAAGTTGGGAAGTCAGTAGGCAGTGATTGTAATTTAGAATAGCTAGGTAGAAAAAATGTACACAGAACACTTAGAAACATGAGTCAAAAGCAGTTAGAACTAAATACTGGTTTTGGAGTTCTCAGGTTGTAGTTTGTTAAGATGGAGTAGTAGGAATGAATGAGACTTTCTAAGACCAGGACAGAAAGAACTTTGGCTAAAGCAAGAGTCAACAGAAAGCTAGAACCAAAGGCATGAAAGTTAGGGAATAGAGTCATGAAAGAGAAGACTGGTTAACATTGTTGGATGCTAGAGAGTCAAGGAGAATGAGGAATAGCAGACAGTAAGAATGATATTTACAATTCAGAAGTGTTTATCTTGTCCTCAGAGTTGTTCTTTAGACACACAGAATTGAATCGAGTGGAACATTATATTTGAAAATTATTTACTTCATTTTTCTATTTTCTCATTTATTTACCTGACTGATATCCTCTTGAGGTCAAAGTTTACGTTTCCTCATTAAAAAAAAACGAAAACAAAACTGTACTCCCATTTTTAAGTGGTAACAGTGGAGTTGTATGCAGTGATGAGCAGTGAATGGGCGATTAGTACAGGGAGAGGAATAGAATAAAGAAATGAGAAGGAAAGTAGAAGTGATATGAGAAACTTGCACAAACAGCCCAGTATTATCTCCTCTCAGGAACAAGTGTCCTTAGAAGGATCGTTAAATTGTGACCTGGATTGATCAGGCTAGTGGGTCAGGAGTCAAGGTAGATAAGGAAACATAAAGAAAGCCTTTGATTCAGGAGCAATAATGTTAACAAGAAATCCAGATATTAATGCAGGGAGAAGTACATTGAGGAGAGTTGGATTGCTTTTGTTTTGATAGCATCCTTTCAGTTGTACTAGGTTGGAGTAATCAACATTTAAAGCATTTAAGTTAAATTCAAGTTTGAAGATGAAATTAGCAGGGATTTTGTTTGCTTGTTTTCTGAGTATTGGATTTATTGCATTCGGTTGAGGCCACTGTCTCAGCAACAGAGTGCTATAAGAAAGGCGTTCTCAAACTGTGTCCTAAGTCCTTTGTAGGTGTTGAGAAGGGGTGGAGATTAGGGGTGAGTTTGTGGAACTCTTCTCCCCTCCCTCTGCCAAGTTTACCCTTAAAAAGCCAGATAACTATTCCGAAAGTTTTAGCATCTAGAAGTACTAGCAGTTGGCAACAAAGAACAATGGTTTAAGATATCAAATGACCTGCTCTTTATTTAGTATTTAGTACAGACTTAATTAACAGAAACTGGACAAATCACCCATCTTCCTGTGTCTTAGTTTCCTCACCTGGCTACTAAATTCCTGTTTCCTAGTTTATTGAACAGGAAGAAGGAGGTGTGCTTTTATTGCTGTTATCTCCTATGTAGCATTTATTCTTTCTTGCTTATATTTTCATTTCTAAAGATGTTAACTTCCCTGGCACTACCCTCAGGCTTCCCCCAGCGTGCTGGTAGTCCACTCTGATAGATTGGGAGCACCTCTCTTTGCTTTCTTGTTCAGTCCTGTGAGTCAGACTCTGGTTTTGTGATCTCTTGCATTTAAAAGAATATTTGTTGAGTCATTAGCACCGCGTAACACTGCGTAATGTTAATATGTCCTGAGTGCTAAGTGTTATTCTAGCAGCTTTACGTTTGTTAACTGATCCAATCCTCACAATAACTCCATTTTTTCAGAAACTGAGGCTCAGGGAGATTAAGTAACCTACCCAAGTTACTAGAAGTTAGCTAGAGCCAGGCTTCAAAGCAGTCTGGCTTTAGAATCTGTGTTCTTAATCAAAATACCATATTGTATTTAAAGTATTCACATATTGTTCCAATTTAATTTTCAGGGCCCAGAATGTGTTCAGTATCTTCAACAGGAATACCTGCCTTCCTTGCAAGTAGCTCCAGAGATAATTCAGGTAAGAGCTGTTGTAGCAGATTTTCCTCTTAATCTTAATTAAAGAAGTTGTTGTTTAGTCCCTAAGTCATGTCCAATTCTTTGTGATCCCATGGATTGGAGCCCACAAGGCTCCTCTCTCCATGGGATTTCCTAGGCAAGAATACTGGAGTGGGTGGCCATTTTCTTCTCCAAGGGATTTTCCCAACCCAGGGATTGAACCTGCATCTCCTGCTTGGCAGGTAGATTCTTTACTACTGAGCCACTGTAATTCAATTTAAATTTTGATTGGAGAAAGCCAAACCTGGAAGTTCCCTGGTGGTCCAGTGGTTAAGACTTCACCTTCTGGTGCAGGGGGTACAGGTTCCATCCCTGGTCAGGAAGCTAAGGTCCCACATACCTCTTGGCCAAAAGACCAAAACGTAATCATTATTGTAACAAAATCAATAAAAAGGCTTTAAAAGAAAAAAGAAAGCCAGAACTATTACATTCACCTTGACTTAATACACATAGGATAGCCAAAGTCCAAACATCAGAGGGTCTGTGAAATTGAATGGGGGAAAAAAATGTCTTTTTCTTTTCCGTCTAACAGAAATTTAATTTCCTACCATTGTGTAGGTGACAGATCATAATAATATTCACATTGCCTGTGACTTTGTCACTCATAGGAATCACAGATATTTTTATATCACATTACATTGTCCCAGAGATCTTGAAATAGCCACTAGACCTTGTTATCTAAGTCAGTAAGTCTTATTATTCTGCCACATATCACAAATATATTTCATAAGCATAATTCATTATCATTAGTTTGCTTTGTAACCCCATGTATTTTAAGAGTATTTTTTAAAACATTCTGAAAGTGGTCTAATAGGCTCCCCAGACTGCCAGAAGGGACTGTGGCACATGAGTGCATGGTCTGAAGGTTTGTACCAGGTGGTTAATTTTACACAGGCCAAGCTCACCTGTGCTTAGCTTGTGAATTTGAAATCATATTTTGAGGTAAGTGGCACATTTTTATGATGGCATTCAGTTGTTCTCTGAGCATCTAGTTATCCAGACCTCTTGTGCAATAGCACATAGTTCTAATGAGGTATCAAAGTCCCGATTGAAACTAGAGTTAGGATCTCTTGTGTAGATTCTTAGGATTGTTTCTTCATCAATAGTATTTAATAATGCTGTTTTATAAAAGGCACTAAAAAACTGAATGAAAAATAGACCTCACATAAAAATACTCACAAAATTAATTTTTAATTTATGGTCTCTAATTTTATGACATATCTTTAACTTGGGTGTTAAGTTTCTCATTTACCATTTGTTACATAAGTAAATTAATATTTTATAAAAAGATATGCTACTAATTACTTATGATCTTAATGCATCAGGAACAGAAATATACCACTCAATGTTGAAGAGCTCAAATAGTTTCCTAGGTTCCTAAATGAAGCAAAGTTATTATATTTCTATCTAATAATTTGCTTGTAAAAGATAATGATTCCCAGTTTTCCCTTTTCTCATATGGCATCTGACTGCGCTTCTTGAACAATTCTGTTGAGGAGAATTTTCTCTTTTTCGTTTGGTCTGGCTCCTCGCAGTTACCCTTTTACTAGATGAGAACAGCCATAGCCATGTAATTTTTGTCCCACTCACCCTTCTGAGGCAAGAGTCCATCTTCCCCAGAGCATCCATGTTCTCTAACGTGAAAACAGCCTGTCTGAAAAGTATTACATTTGAAAATGTCTTATAACCTTTTTGGTGAGGAACTGTTCAGGTTAATTTTGATAAATTATAATATGAATACTGAAGATGTGAAGCAACCTGAATGTCTGTTGATGGGTGAATGGATAAGCCAAATGTGGTATATACATAGAACAGATATGGTTCAGCCTTTAAAACAAAAAGGGAAATTTTGTTGTATGCTACAACATGGATGAACCTTGAGGACGTTACGCTAAATGAAATAAGCCAATCACAAAAACAGATATTATTCCACTTAAATGAAGTATCTAAAGTGGTCAAACTCTTAGAAAACAGAAGGTAGAATGTTGGTGGCCAGGGGGTGGGGGCTGGGGAGAAAGGGGGGAACGGGGACTTTTCAGTGGGTGTGGAGTTTTAGTTTTGCAAGATGAAAAATTCTTGAAATCTGGTGCATGACAGTGCATATAGTTAACAGTGCTGTACCGTATATGTGGTTAAGATGGTCAGTTTTATGATTTTATTATCACAATTTTAAAAGAATATTGTGGTTTTGAATTTTGATGAATTTACTACAAATGACTCATTCTTTTATCTCTCCTCCCCTCCTGGCCCCTCAGGAGTTTTGTCAAGCACTTCAGCAGCCTGATGCTAAAGTTTTTAAAAACTACTTAAAGGTAGGTATTTGGAAAACTTACATATCTTCATACAATTAGGTGGTGTTTCAGAGCCAATACATACTACAGTATACTGTATCATACTGTAGTTTGACCAACAGTTACATAGTTACATATTTGGGATCTCTTTGCTCTAAAACCTGCTTCTAAGAATCCACAATTAATAGCTATTACTACATTTCAGTTTTATGTGAAGCCCCTTTCAGCTGAGCTCCTACAAAAGGTTAGAGGAAGTTAGATAAGCACACTGAATTGTATATGCCTGACCATGTTGATACGAAAATGTCATTTCCTTTCAGTTTTGTGATGTAACTAACTAGGTACTAGAGAATTGGGAGAACAAGTAATATTTAAGAACAGCTACCCATATTGAGTTGAAAGTAAGGAACTAAAAACAAAAAAACAGAAGTATGAGTTACTTGGTTATATCCTATCTTGAAACTTTCAAATTTGCAAAATGGACATTAAGGCTCTTTTTATAGTCATAAAACCACTGAATTAACCAAACCAACCTCCAAGTATTTATTTGGTATTCATTTCTACAGTTAAATCCATGAGACAGTTATCTTACCCTCACCCAGCTGGTCACTCAGTCAGCACTCTGTGACTGCCTTGTTATGTAACACATACTGTCCTAACTGCTGCAGATACCAGTATGAGTGACTTTCCTTGCCCACAAGGAGCTCATGGTCTGGAATTAAAGTTATAGTGTGACAGCTTGAGGAACTGTTCTTTACTTTATTAATTATGTTCAACAAACTTCAGGGTAAAGCACATGCTAAATTTCTTAGTGATAAGTAACTTAATGGCTCCCTGGTCCTTTTGCCAAAGGCATTCAAGTCAAGGGACTTCACTGATAAATAAGTGTGCTATCCTTAAACTTTGGTTCTGCCATCTTCCCTTGCCAGTTTTTCCCCTAGTAATAGTTTGTCAGCTTAAACTGACCAAAGAGTTTATGAGAAGAGAGTTATTGTTTATCATTGGGAACCCTCCCCTTTCCCAGTTCCCCATGAAAGCAAAGTATCTGTGGAAGTAACCTCTGTTAAGTAACTGATCATCACACTGGATTAAAGGACTAAAAATAAATTGTAACTCTGTTAGAGGTATCTGTTCCAGCAGGTCTAGGTACATTATAGGAGGCTTGTGCTCCAAGTATATTCATCCCAACAGCATTTAATAGTCTTCCTCCCAAGCGCAGCTTCTCTATGGCATTATTCTCCTAGTTGGGAAAAAAATGAAGTTCCTTCTTTTGAGCCTCCTCTGTTCCTGTCTGATTAATCCTTAGATCTTGCTGATTGTTTCCTCCCCACTGTCTCACTTATTTTCTGTCTCCCCTGCTGCCACTCTGGTGTAGGCTTCTGTTCTCTAAGAACACTCTGATTTCCCTTCCCTTGTTCTATCCAAGCTGATCCATTTGAAAACATTGAAAAGTTTTCTGAAATTCATTCCTTTTCTTCATGATCTTCATGGGCTTAACTGTTGACTAAACAGTAACAAATTCTTTAATTTGGCATTTAGGTGCCTTCCCCCCTCCCCAGATTCTGAGCTCAGACTACTTTTTTGTTTTTTCTTGGAGGAATATCCCTTACTATTCCTGCTGTTCTTCAAATATTCTGCCTTATTAGCACTCTTTTCCTTTAGGAATTCTACCCATTCTTCAAGGCTAATCTTAATCATGGCCTCTATGTTTTGCTTATATAGTGATGATTCTTTTCTCTCCACTTAGATAGTTAATAATTATTATATGAATGTCTGATCTACTAGGTGTTACAGATATAATGACGAATGTGGTCCTTATCCATAATGAGTTTACTGCCTTCTATTTACTCTGGTGCTTACTTAACATGAACCCAACTATGGAAGGGAGTAATATTGAGCCAGTGCTTAGCACAGCCTCTGGCCTACACATTCATAGTCTTAGATGTTCAATTAAAAGTATTTTTTTAATAATCAAATAAATAGTTAAGGGATAACACCTGCTATCTTTAGCTTTGACTTGTTTCTTCTTCAAAATTTAATTTCCTAGCATTAACTTTGACAGTAGTGCCAGTCGGCAAACCATTGTCAAGAGCATGTTTTCCTCTCACTGCTTGACTCTCATAGCACTGGAGGTAGCACCATATTTTCACGAGTTTCCCAATTGAGTAGTGGCAACATTAGTTATCTCTAGACTTCACCAAGTTGTCTAGAAGAGAAAGTTGTATTATGTGTGGATTTATGGAGTATATGAAATGTTTTAGAAGAGTGACTAGCACCCAGTAAGTAACATGGAGCCCTTCTTGAGGTAAAAGGTGATAATCGTCTGACATCAGTACTAAGTGAACTAATGCCTTATTTACAGGTGTTCTTCCAGAGAGCAAAGCCCTGAGGACTAGAGCTCCCCGTGCCTACTTCATGATCAAGAATTCCAGTTAATAATTTATAAGAAAACAATTTTTTGTGTGCTGTTCACCCTGGTCTTTTTAACATTGCTTTGAGCTTATTGCAGTATATGTATTGGGATTTTTTTCTGTAAAATGGGTGTAATTTCCCCTAAATTACAGGTATGTGACAACATAGAGAAGTTGCATGCCGATTAAATCGTTCTATATAAAAATGCTGTTGTAAGATACAGCAGAGTTATCCTAGTACCTTTTTTTTTAACTTGAAACTTTTAAGTCCTTTATAAAGACCATAGCAAGAAAACAGTGTATTTCTTTTTCATTACTGAATATAAAATGTTTGAAAATTTAAATTTTTGTTTTATGTGTGCAGACTCATAAACTGTTTCATTTATGTGTGCAGACTCATAAAAACGTGGGGGGAATAAAATCAAAATTAACTTTTTTGTAGATAGCTATTACATTTCCTTAAACTGTTTAATGCCAATGTGTATTCTACAAAACAGAACAGTTTCATAAATTAACTGATTGAAGAGTAGGTGCTGGTGTTATACATTTTTTATTAAAAAAAAGCAAATAAATTTTACGTAGTGAAATATATCAAGTCTTTTGGAGTTATTTTAAATACTTGAGTCTTATTTTTTCATCTCTCCTTGATTTTCCATTTAAAGGACTGCACATACTGTATAAGTGTTTGGATTATTTAATTATGCTCCTAAAAGAGTATATCCTACTTTGTTCTATTAAGTAATTTAGAATCTTTTTTCAAATGCACTACAAAAAGCCTGTGTGCATATGTTGATAGAATTAAAAATCTAATATTTTCCATCTTAACTGGATTTACTTAGGGCACAATATACCTGTGTGTTTATAATGCTTATTAGTAGCTGCCGGTTTAGTTCCCTGCCTTCCCCCATTTTTATTTATAACCATGCAAGAAACCTTCCCTGGTGGCTCAGACAGTAAAGAATCTGCCTGCAGTTTGGGAGACCTGGGTTCAATCCCTGGGTCGGGAAGATCCCCTTAGAAGGGAATTGCTACCCACTCTAGTATTCTTGCCTGGAGAATTCCATGGACAGAGGAGCCTGGGGGGCTATAGTCCATGGGGCTGCAAGGAGTCGGACATAACTGAGTGATTAACACTTTGACTTTCATGTAAGAAACCAAGATGATAAGACCAGCAGTACTACTGGAAAATTAAGAAAGGATGGACAACACTGAGCAGCAGAATTACTATAATCATCATTTAAGTTTCAATTCCAAACTCTCAAGTAAGGTTTTAGAGTGGCTAAGGGTTTTTTTAACCTTTGGCCCATGTGGTCCCTGGAGGTTTCATGGATGGGCTTCAGTGGTCTTCTAAATTCCCTAAAATTGTATCCTTAATTTTACATAAATATTCTCCTGGGGTTAATATTCTCCAGAAACGATTTTAAACATTTTCCTAACATCATAGAATAAAGTTGCTAAACTAAGTTAACAGTTAATTGTAAAAATGGATCAATGAGATGTATATTATAGTCAGCCCTCTGTATGTGCAGGTTCCACATCCATGGATTCAACCAACCTTAGATCAAAAATACTCGGAAAAAACAATTTCCAGAAGGTTTGAAAAAGCAAAACTTGAATTTGCTGTACTTGAGAACTATTTATATAGCATTTACATTGTATTAGGTATTGTAAATATTCTAGAGATCATTTAAAGTATGTGGAAGGATGTGCGTGGATTACATGCAAATACTATGCTATTTTATATAAGAAATGAGCATCCAAGGATTTTGGTATCTGGGGGTCCTGGAGCCAATCCCCTGTGGACGAAGGGATGACAGTACTTCAATAAAAATGATTTTAAAAACAGATGAGTGAGAGCTATTGTTCTTTGACAAGTTCCCCTGTACAGTGGGAGAGATCATTGCATATGCTGCAGTGATCTCTGAACTGATTGTTCAGAGTATACTGAATTGCATAGCATAGTAGTTAAGAGCTTAGACAGGCTCGGGATCCAGATTCAGTGGGTTCCGATAGCAGTTATGCCAGTAATTGGTTTTAGAACCTTTGACAAGTTCTCTCTGCCCCAGTTTACCCATCTGTAAAATGGGGGAAATAATGGTAACTATAAGAATTCAGTAAGTTAAACGTGAAAAAAGCTTACTGCAGCATCTGCTTACTGATAATAACTATTGTTTAGTCACTAGGTGGTGTCTGACTCTTTTGTGACCCCATGCTATTTTATATACTCTTGTAACCTGCTGGGCTTCTCTGTCCATGGGATATTCCAGGCAAGAATACTGGAGTGGGTGGCCATTTCCTTTTCCAGAGGATCTTCCTGACCCAGGGGTTGAACCCAAGTCTCCTGCTTGGCAGGCAGATTGTTTGCCACTGAGCCACCTGGCAAGCCCCCAATAGCCATTGTTACTGTACTGTTTATTCCATATATGTAAAGGTGACACCTCCTTCTTCCTTCCTGGCTCTTTAAAGCCCTTCAGAAGATTCACAAGTGTTGAGAACTAAGAGAAATCAAAACAGGGGCATTAAGAATCTATAATAGAGATTAAAACTTCATGTTATCTAATGTGTAATAATTCACACCTTCCTTCCTTGAGGCTGTCTAGAGCACTTCATGTAGGGGGAGCCATAGCAATTAGGAAACTTTCATCATAAATTGCCTTACCTGTATTGTATAACAGTCTCCAAAAGCAAACACCCCAATAATTAATTGTCTCAAGGGTGAATCTCACCTTAACAAAGCCTCACTGAGGCAAGAAGACGAATTTGTATGTCTTAATTATGGAACTATAAGTTTTATGAGGCCTCGTATAGTTTTGGGCCTAACAGTTTATTTAAATCTTAAATACTAACATTAAATGCTTCACAAATGGCTTGATCTTCCAGAAAAAGTATTTCAGTGTTCCTCACTTAATGCAGTAAACATTTTGAATCAAGGCCTTCAGCTAATCACATTTTCTCCCATTCAACTTTGAGATGTAGGTTATACTGTTGTAAGGAACTTGGACTCAAGGCCTCCTTGGCATTAGATAGGGGTGAACTAAAATTAGTGGGAATTGTAAGCAGTGAATAGATCGTTGTTAGAATGATTTCATCATTAAACATTGTTTAAAAGTTTAATAATGAAAATTCCTTTGTAACATTATAGTGGACTTTTGTTATCTCTGTTTTGTACCTATGGTATATGATAAAAACACACTTAAGGACTTAAGTGTTAGTTGCTGAGTCGTCTCTAACTCTGCGACTCCATGGACTGTAGCCAGACAGGTTCTTCTGTCCATGGGATTTTCCCAGCCAAGAATACTGGAGTGTGGTGCCATTTTCTTCTCCAGAGGGTCTTTGCCATGCAGGGATTGAACCCAGGTCTATCGCATTGCAGACAGATTCTTTACCTTCTGAGCTACCAGGGAAGCCCTAGTTTTTTAACCTAGGCTTAGGTTAAAAAACAAACTGTCTAAAGCCAGCTCAGTTGCTCAGTCGTGTCCGACTCTGCAACCCCATGAACCACAGCACGTCATCAATAGCAAAACGCTGGGACTGCAATCCAGGTCGGCTCCATTCAAAAGCCTCTGCTCTTAAAACACTCTGCCATAGTTTCCTTCTTTCACTCCTGGCTCCTGTAGTTCTCACCTGGAAAGGACTCCCGCCTTCCTCCTCCTTCCCTCCGGAATTTATCCCTCAGCAGCAGAAGTCTCTTGAGCCTCTAGTGCTGAGAAAGGTTGCAGTGCTGTCAGTGGGCCAGAGGGATCTCTAGGGAATAGCCGCTTGAGCTCTCAGCGGCACAAATATTGCAGGTCACCTGATTATAGTCCCTAGATTCTCCACTATTGTCGTTTTCCAAAGCAAGAGTACTGGAGTGGGTTGCCATTTCCTGCTCTAGGGTATCTTCCCGATCCAGGGATCAAACCTGGATCTTCCGCGTTGCAGGCAGACACTTTACCGTCTGAGCCACCAGGGAAGCCCGAAAGTGAGTGAAGTCGCTCAGTCGTGTCCGACTCTGCGACCCCGTGGACTGTAGCCCACCAGGCTTCTCCGTCCATGGGATTCTCCAGGCAAGAATACTGGAGTGGGTTACCATTTTCTTTTCCAGGGGATCTTCCCGACCCAGGGATCGAACCCGGGTCTCTCGCGTTGGAGGCAGACGCTTTAACCTCTGAGCCACCAGGGAAGCCGGGAAGCCCAAAATACCATCCAAAAAGATGGAATTAAATGAGCTTGTTTACATTCAATCATCTGGCTCCCCTGCAGCCAACGTGGTCTTCTTTAAAATACGTACTAATCTCTCCCTGAAGCTATGGCCTCGCAGGTGTCAGTATTCTGCACAGCTGTGATTATTATATATTTGTAATCATCGGTCCCTATCTGACCCACCATCACTGCACTGGGGGACGCGGCAGAATTTGCCGCGTGGGAATCTGAATTCTTGCGCTCACCGCGCAGGGCTCTCCAGCTTTACCCTCAGAGTAAGCGGGAGACAGGCGGTGGATGTGGACTGGGTCGGACTCAGACACCCACCCAGCCTCCTGGCTCCTCGTCACAGAAAATCGCGGAGCCAGCCGCGCGAGCAGCCTTGACGGCGGAGGCTGAGGCCCAGGCCGATCCGGCGGGGGTGCGCACGCGCACCCGCACGCCGGCCGTCGGTCACGTGGCGTCTGTCCAGGGCTTGCGAAGCCGGAAGTGGCCTGAGCCGCAGGGAGGCCGCGGGAGCCCGCTGGTGGTGGACTGGCGGAGACCAGACAAGGTAAGCCGGAATGGCTCGGGCGGAGGGGCTGCAAACGCGTGGGACACGGGCTGCGGAGGCAGGCATGGCCCGCGAGAAGCAATCCCGCCCCCGTGGGAAACGGGTGCTGAGTCAGGGCGGAGGCGGGGCGGGCGACCCGAACAGCCTAGCGGGACCCGAGGCCGAGCCCTCCCCGACCCTGGCTGGGCGGACGCCGCCTCCCTGGTGTCCGGGGCGTGCGAAGCCGGCCGGAATGGTCGCGCGGGCCGGTCCGATGCGTCTGGACTCTTCGCCCCATGGCCGGCCCTTTGACCCGGGCCCTCACGGGTCTGGTGTCGTTGGGCACCGAGAAAGAGGATGTATCCGTTACTGGGGTTGGGCCCTGGCCGCCCGGGCAGGCGGGCATCCATGCCCCTTTCCCTAGGAGTTAGACTAGCTGCTTTCTCCCTTCTTTCCGAGCGTGAACGCGATCGTTCTGATTTTCCAGACGATTAAGAAGACATGTCATTAGGGTTTTAATGAAAACAGCAGGGGTTGGCTCACCGGAAGCTAGAAGCCGAAGACGTTTTTAATGTACATACATGTAATGCAAATTCCCAAACGTTTCCGTTGGGAAATGGCTTACGAGTGTATTTTCCAGCCCGTTTCCCGGGTGTTTTCAATAGGTGTCCTCAAAACAAGTTCTCCCCAATAATTGTCAGTGCGTAACCGAAGCCCGGCTTTTTTCGCTGTAGAACGCTGAATGTTATATTTGATAAATGATTCACATAGTGGTAGAGTTTGGAAATCCTGGAACTTTGTCCATATGCGGTGTCACCAAGCCGGTTTTATCTATGGACAAATGGTAACTTTCATTTTGGACGATATAAGGAAGTAGACTTAAGGCAGGATCACCAATCTCGTACTTGTTGAGTGCCTGCTTATGTTGTGTCAAAATTTTGAAAAGATATAGCAAGCACCTTCTAGGTGTGCTGAGTCATGTTTTAGCATGCTGTTGTTGTGGGGTAATTGGTAGATAGTTTGAAAAGGCATTTCCCCAATCATTGTGACACCTTAGTTTAATATCTGCATATGGAGAGCACCATATCTTAGCTGATCAATATGTTTTCTATTACCCATTAGATTTACATAGGTACCTAATGATATTATTTGTCAGTTATAGTTAGCTCAAGCAGCAAAGTTACATTAATTAGGGAAGCTTTTCATTCTTGAGAAATACTTGAAGGTATTATTGAAAAGATATTTGAGAATTTTATTATATCAGTAGCTGATAAATGTATTTCATATTTTGAAAACAGAATCTTATTTTTACTGCTTATTTCCCATAAATTACTGTATATAAAATTATTTATCTGAATTAGATGGTAAAATTATCTTCATGTATCTTAATATATCAAAGATTGTTGAAGTTTGGACCCTGCCCATTCTTTGTGTTCTTTACCCTACTTGGAATATTGGCACTCATTAATTCATTCCTGAATATCTATCTCTGACTTACTGTGAAAGGATGTTAAGATTAAATGTGACATTACATCAGGTTTAGATTGGCATGGTGGAACAAGTGTTTATGCTTTTAGCATACCTCATTTTTACTCCATCATGGAGCACAAATATTTACAATATCCTTATAGATACACAGTTTTACAATATTGAAGGACAAGGGTAGGGGTATTTTTTTTTTTAATAGACTTAATTTTTTTAGAGCAGTTTTAAGTTCACCGCAAAATTGAGCAAAAGGTACAGAGATTTTTCCATATATTTCTTGCCTCTAAACGTGCGTAGTCTCCCCTGCTTATTTTTTAAGACTTGTTAATATACACTTAGTATGTGTGTATTTATATATTTGGAGGTTGGAAAAACTATCCTTAAGTTAATTTCAGAATTTGTGGCTGAAAGGTCTCTTTTGAATCCTGGTTGTCAGGCTCCAGGTAGAGGAAATTTTAAATTAGGAAAGGTTATGTAGTGGTAACAATTGTTTTCCTTAGTGTTGCCTTGCACCTGAAAGAAACAAAGTTATTTTTTTCTATATTTCTGTTGTATTTTACCTTATTTTATTTAAAACACTTTAAAATATGATGCATCAGTGATTAATCTCTCAAAACATTTTAAGGAGGTAGATATCACTTTCATTGACAGAGAAAAAATTAGAAGGAAAATAGATATTTTTTCCAGCCCTGTGAATAAGTGAATTAAACTGAATATATGAGATGTCATTGGTTAAAGCTTTTTCAGAGCCCACACAGCATTTTAATCTTTAATATTGCTGGAAAGTTAGATTTTTATTGGACTGTTTGTACACTTCAGTTTAGCAGTAAATATAGGTGCTCTTTCTTGAGACTAAAAGTAGCTAACATTTGTTTCTTAAATGTATTATTCCCTTAAAACAAGCGTGCAATTTTTTTTTCTTTTCTCTTAGTGTAACAGGAGGATCGCCTGACCACGCCAAGATGCAGAGCACTTCTAATCATCTGTGGCTTTTATCTGATGTTTTAGGCCAAGGAGCTACTGCAAATGTCTTTCGTGGAAGACATAAGGTTGGTATGGAGAATTCTGTGAAAGCACTGTATGTGTAGTTTTCTGAGATGCACGCTTACACTTGGTGGGTTTGATTATTTTGTCTAAAGAGAGTGTGCGTTTTTGTGGTTATTTAAGGTATTGCTGATGTCAGAGGCAGTGCTATCTACTTCGTGGTAGCAGAGGTCATGTGCTGGGGAGAGGAGAAAAACAGAAGGTTGCATGAAAAAAGGAACTAGCGAACGTTAGTGTTGGCCTTTTGGCTCTCTCCTCCACCTGGTCCTCCTGCGGTAGAGAGTGATCTCTCTGACAGAGTTCAGTGCAGCGGTGATTTGGGGTTGGAGCCAGTAGAGGGAGGTGTGGTGAGGAGCAGATGGGAACTTCTGAGGGAAACCCACAGATGATTCTGCTGAGCTGTGGTAAGGCTTCCTGCCCTTGAAGTAAACCAGCATTCTGCAGAGTAGATTGGTGTACAGTGAAGTGATCAACAAGGAGCCCAGGTTTATAGCAGTGTGGGGCTATTTCCTGGTATGAGGTAATCCGAACTTGTTAGTGCAAGTGCCAGTGAAGTCGCTCAGTCGTGTCTGATTCTTTACGACGTCATGGACCGTAGCCTACCAGGCTCCTCTGTCCATGGGATTTTCCAGACAATAGTACTTGAGTGGATTGCCGTTTCCTTCTCCAGGGGATCTTCCCAATCCAGGGACTGAACTCATGTCCCCTGCATTGGCAGGCAAATTCTTTACCACGAAGCTACCAGGAGGCCCTATACAAAATATGAAAGTGAAAGTGTTAGTTGCTCAGTTGCTCCTGTCCAACTCTGTGACCCCATAGACTGTAGCCTGCCAGGCTCCTCTGTCCATGGGATTCTCCGGGCAAGAATACTGGAGGAGGTAGCCATTCCCTTCTCCAGGCAATCTTCCCAACCCGGGGATCAAACCCAGGTCTCCTGCATTTGTAGGCAGATTCTTTACTGTCTGAGCCACCAGGGAAGCCCCATACAAAGTTTATTACCTACTTACTTTGTCTCTTTTTCATTAAGTTGCCTGGAGCTGCTACCGTGTGTGGATGAGTGTGTATGCGTGTGATAACTAGGTGAAGTTAAAGAGGGGAGAGCTGTAGGAAGGACATGTTGACCTGCATGTGGTATATACGTGTACTCGTGAATCTCTGAACATTATTCGTAGTGCTTTAGGACAGTGACTGATAGGTGACAGTGCAGTTGAATAGAGGGAAACTGGGCCATGCTGCCGCGTGTCCCGGTGGACTCAGGGGTATGTGGTAGACCACAGAGGAGTGGAAAGCACTGGCCTTGGTCACAGTGGGCACATGGCAGCATTGTGTTACTTCCCCCCGCTTGCTCCTCTCTCAGGATTCTCCGCATTTCAGACTAAGTTTAAGACAAGGGTCCTCAAGAAAAATCTCTCCGTTGGGTGGCAACAGATTTGACAGTGTTCTTATCGTGGCTGATTAAATGATAAAACAGTGTGAATGAACCCTGGTTAAATTGTTCCATTTTCATTCTGTCTGAAAACAGTCAGTGGGTCTTTTCCTCTGGAAAGAATATACGTGTATATGGTGTGGAAGGAGCACGGGAGAAAGGGAGGAGTGATCTCATCACACAGATAATGGTCTCCACAGAGTGCACTTAAGACTAGGCTTGTGAGACAGCTCAGTGGTCTTCAGAAGATCATGAAATTCTAAGGTGAGGGGAGGAGGGTGACAAGCTGTAGGTGGTTCCATAGGTGGTTAATCTGCATGAGAAGCTGTAGAGAGGGCTTCAAAGCAGGAAAAGCGCAGGGTCCTCAAAGACAGCCGTGAGAAGGCTTTACGTAAGGCATGCTTGAACCCCAAACTCGTAGAAGAGACGAGCTTTCCACCAACTCTGGGCGGGTTCAGCCTTGGGTTGTGGGAAAAGCAAGGTTAAACTCAGAGAATCTGGCCTGAGTGATTGGAAAGCGGTGAGAGGGTCTGCAGGAGAGCCTTTAAGGTTAATTCTGTGAAGAACATGAGAATGTGCTGTTTACCTGGAATGAAGCATGTGTTTTGTACTTCTAAGATGCCTTCCCAATTTCGGCTATGCTTTATAATTCTGTGTTTGATGTACTTCAGTGTGCCCTGAGAGCGTGAGAGTTGGGCTACCGCAGCTGTTTTGGTAGAGGAAAGGAAATGCCTTTGATCCTTTAGAAATGATGTGGGAAGCAGCATCCTGCCCTAGTCATCTAGGTAAAGTTTCAGAAAGTCCCCAGCAGCAGCCATGGTGCAATCCAGCAAGAAGGGTGTGATCTAACCTTACTCTTTTAACTCCTCTACTTCCACACACACACATTTTATCCAGCTAGGAAATCTTAAAAGTTAATTGCCTTACTTTGAGATTCTTACTAAAAATTTCATATGTGGAATATAATCTTTATAATCCTTCTCTTCCTGCTTTGATTAGTTTAAAATTATTAGTTCCCAGAGAAACCTTGTGAGTTTCACTTTCTATTTCTCATTCAAAATACATGTTTGCCTTTAGTACTGTTGACTGTCTTTGCCACATGTATCACAATGGAAGCTTTATTTATAATATGAAAGAAAATAGCCTTTTCTACATTCCAAAGCATACAATTTGAAATAAATATTGAGCAGTTGATTAACTACTAATTAATATTTTAGCTTAAAAAAAAAAATCAGGAGTCCTAGTACAAACTACCAATGCTTAAAAATATTCAGGGCGTTCTACAAAAAGATAAATTGCTGTATCTAGTTCTAATGCTACCTTTTTTATTTTCTTTATAAGTAAATAAAAGCTTTCTCTCCTTTTCTTAGAAAACTGGTGACTTATTTGCTATCAAAGTATTTAATAACATAAGCTTCCTTCGTCCAGTGGATGTTCAAATGAGAGAATTTGAAGTGTTAAAAAAACTGAATCACAAAAACATTGTCAAATTATTTGCTATTGAAGAAGAGGTAAGTCATCAAGCTTTAGTTAATCCTGTCATGTTTATTGTTGTTAATACAATTCAGGAGAAATAATCTAATTAAAAATTGTTATATAAAGAGTGGGTTTTTTAATGCTGAAAATTAGGGCTCATACCATCAAATATTTATTCTCAGAAACAGATATAACAATGGAAGTTGTTGGACTGGAATGAAATATAACAATGGAAAGTCTCATGGAATCAGAAAAAGTAGTATAAGTAATAAAAGAATATACAATGTAGTAACCAGTATTATTACTAAAAGCAAAAGCTAAGTGAAGTTAAGTTGACGTAATTAGATAAGGAAAAAGTCAAACAATGCAAGGAAGCCTTTATAAAGAATAAAAATCTTTGGAATCCAGAGAGTGATATATGAATCCAGTTGTCAAAGATAGAATTGATTTTAGTGGGAAACAGTGAAAATAAAAATGTCTTTAGAAAAATAGAAATCTCATTATTATGGGTAATCAAATCACACCTTTTAAAAAACAGTTTGGCAGTTT
Source organism: Capra hircus (assembly GCF_001704415.2). Taxonomy (NCBI): domain Eukaryota; kingdom Metazoa; phylum Chordata; class Mammalia; order Artiodactyla; family Bovidae; genus Capra; species Capra hircus. The sequence continues at coordinate 48,650,601 of NC_030812.1, read as the reverse complement.
ATACTCCTTATATCAGTGATTTCATTTTTAGTGATTACTTCTTAGAAAGTAATCAGAAATGTAAACTATAATTTTATGCACAAAGATGTTCATTGCTGTCCTGTTTATAATAAAGAATGGTTAAATAAATTAGACTGTTTGATGGATAGTTAGCCAGAGTTAGCGACACTGAAGATTAAAAGCGTACCCTCTGGACTGCCAGGTCTGTTGAAGACTTCTTACAGGAGCCACAGAGGAGTTTGGCAGACTGTGCAATCAGAGAAGCCCCCACCAGACTGCTCATTCAGACACGGGCTGCAAGCTCAGGAGTCCCCAGGGCCATCTTCCCTGAAGACCAGCTGGCTACGAATTTGGGGCTTCCCTTGACTGCCCTCAGATTTGATAATTTGCTAGAATGTTGAATGACTCACAGAACTCAGAAAGGCACTATACAGTTGACCCTCAAACTGCACAGGTTTGAACTGCACGGGTCCACCAATAATAATGTGAATTTTTTCCCACTAAATATGTACTTCAGTACTACACAATCTGAGACTGGTTGAATCTGCAGATATGGAACCACAGATACAGGGGGTTGACTGTAAATTTACATGTAGATTTCCTACTGCATGGAAGGTCAGCACCCCCTGACCCCTGCTTTGTTCAATGGTCAACTCTACTTACAAGTTGGTATCTTAGCAAAGCAAAAGGATATAAATTAGAACTAGCCAAAGGAAGAGATCCATAGGGCCATAGAAGAATATAGGAGGGTTCCAAACATGAATCTTCCTTTCCACAAGGAAACATTATCCTCCTGGCGTTATGTATGATATGACAGTACACACAGAGTATTGTCAACCCTATAAGCTCACCCAAGCCTTTGGTGTGCAGAGTTTTTACTGAGGCTCAGTCACATACGCTGCATGGCCGAACTTTAGTCTCCAACGCTTCCTATGGGTTCTGGCTAATTCCTTAGCCTCCAGAAGTCGAAACTGAAGTGCACGTCCTAAGATCCCCATCATAAATCACATTTTTAGACTGTCACGTGGCCAAAGCCCTCAGATAGAGACACTTTAGCAGATAGGACATTCTAGAGGCCTGTTGAATCAGCTCCCAGTAGCCAAGGGCAAGCGCTAGACCTCTCTAGCTAAAATTAATTCTGTACTGCACAGTGGTAAAGCAGTAATAAAAAGAAATATTTAACAAAATTTCAGTCACCTGGGAGCATGCTTATATATAATGTTTTGTGAGAAAATCAGTATTAAAAATATATATGCAGTATGATCTTGATAAATACAGTATGGTATACAAAGTGTTATGTGTCTATAATGTGATTCATTACATAGAAGAAAGACTGAAAGGAAATATACCAAATATAAACATAATTATCTCAGTGATGAAATTAGAGATATTTCTCAAATTTTCAACTCCTCAAAACTCAGTTATTTCATTATTTTAAAGCAACAGCTCTTTTCTTTTAAAATTATTTCTTTCATACTACTCAATAGTAAAGAAGTTTTTAAAATATTTTATAGATTTATTTTGGGGATATATAGAAAAAATTATAAAAGGAAGAAAGAGTAAAAATGATAATGACTACTGTATTTAAGATTCATTCACATTTTCAAGTTTCTGAAATGGGCATTATGTTATAATCAATGTGTAATTGTAAGTTGGTGATACTTCTTTTTTTTTTCCTCTATAAAGCTATTGTTAAATTGATGGTGTATCTTATAATCAATGGTACATTAAAATCATGGTTTAAAACAGATCAGCAGCTCAGATTCCTATGAGCTGACTAGAACTTTGCTCCAAGGGGACCACTCAATTATTCTTCTACCTATTTGTTTTTAAGGCTAAAACTCGGGGAACTCTCTGGCAGTCCAATGCTTAGGGCTCTGGGCTTCCACTGCCTGGGGCACACGTTGAGTCCCTTATTGGGAAACTAAGATCCCACATGCCACATTGTACTGCCCCCCTAAAAAGCTAAAACTCCCTTCTTTGAAGTAAAAGTAGTGAAAGTGTTTGTCACAAGAACTCAAGTGTTTTAAGAGATTCATTACAAAAGCTAATATCCTAAATGTACTATTATGTATTAGAAATTAAACAATTTTGAAAGATCCATTATAACATTGTAGCAGTGATTTTCTAATTAGATTTAGCCAGCTTTTACTGTGGTTTGTCTTTAAAGAACAAATCCAATTTTAATATTAATTTTGGAAAGTATTAACTCTCATCTGTACAGTCAACAAATATTTAACAAACCCTAGGTAAAAAGCAGTTTAAACTACCTTCATTATTGTAGCAAATCCAACTTTTAAATGAAATCAGATGAGTATTGGCATATATTGAAAATTTATTTTTTAGATTTCCCCACTCAGTGATTTTTTTTTTCCAGACAACAACAAGACATAAAGTACTTATTATGGAATTTTGCCCATGTGGGAGTTTATACACTGTTTTAGAAGAACCATCTAATGCCTATGGACTACCAGAGTCTGAGTTTCTAATTGTTTTGCGAGATGTGGGTATGTTTATTTATTTATATGATTATATGTGTGTGTAAATATAATTTAATGACATAAGAATTTTTAAAAATAAATTTCTTACATTCAAAGCTAAAGACTTTTACAGAGTGCTTTCTTAGATATAATATCAAAAGCACAAGTACAATAAGAAAAAGGTAGATAAATTTCATCAACGTTAACTTGTGTGTGTCCAAAGGACAGCGTCAAGTAAAAAGACAACTCAGAATGAGAGAAAATATTTGCAAATCAGATGTCTGATAAGGAATTTTTATACCAACAAGTCAACAATAAAGAGACAACCCGATTTAAAAATTGGTAAAGGATTTGGTAGACATTTCTCCAAAGAAAATATGCAGGTGACCAACAAATATATAAAAAGATCATTAGGCATTAAGAAAATGCAAATCAAAACCGTAAAGAGATGCCACTACATACCCACTAGGATGGCTAAAATCAAAAAGACAAAACAAAACAAGCGTTGGTAAGGATGTAGAGAAATTGAAACCCTCGTATACTATTGGTGGTATTGTAAAAAGAAGTGCAGGCACTTTGCACAGTAGATGGACAGTTCTTCAGAAAGTTAAACAATTACTCTATGACTTATCAATTCCTTTGCTAGGTATTTATCTAAAAGAATTGAAAATATTTCCACACAAAAACTGTGTACCAGTATTTATAATAATAGCAACAACAAAAAAAGGAAGCCCAGTATTCACCAAGTGGTGAATAGATAAATGGGGTACATACAGTGAAGTATTATTTGTTTGTAACAAGAATGAAGTAGTGGTACATGCTGTAACATGGATGCACCTTGAAAAATTATGCTTAGTGAAAAACACCGGACGCAAGAGGCAACAATATTGGTATGATTGCATTTATGTGAAATGTTCAGAATAGGCAGATCCCTAGAGACAGAAAGCAGAGTAATGGTGGTCAAGGCCTTGAGAGGAGAGCGGAGTCAAGGAGTGACTGCCAGTAGATGTGGGGTTCTTTCTGCATAACGGAAATGTTCTGAAATTGGTGGTGATGGTTTGTGTACTCTGTGGCTCTATACTGAAAACTGCTGAATTGTAGACTTTAAAAAAATGAGTTTTATGATATGTGAATTTTATCTCAATAAACCTGTTACTAAAAGTAAAAAAGAATATGGCAGCCACCGGGAATAATATCTTCTTGGAAAGAAATGAATCAGTATTTGAAGAATAGGAAAAGCCCAGTGTTATAAAGTATGAGGTTAGTGGGAATTCTTGAAATTGATACTGGAAGCAGTAGAGACTACTTAGGTGAGGGTAGAATGAAGGAGAAACCATATATGCTGCAGCCTGTTACGTCAAATAGAAGGGGTAGATAACTGATCCCTTCCTAAGTATACTGGTAGTCCTGAGTTCCCATAATTGAATGTTGATATCTTTAAACTTATTTTTATATGTCATGCTTGGACATTCATCTATCAGGTGTCAAACAAATGGTTCAGACTATCATTCTCTGACACTGCATGTCAGCCCAAACAGCTTAATTTCAGCAATTTCTATTAATTTTTTTACTATATTATGTATTGAGTCTAGTTTACTATTTTGTGGAATTTTTTTCCCCAAAGTAAAAATTTAAATTATGGTGAAAGATTATTTTTCTTGGGAATCTGTGTTCTTGGGTTTAGGTAGATGGCCCACAGGTATATAACAAAAAGTAATTCAGGAAGTCATAGGCTTAAGATCATTGTGTTCCATTTTCTTGACAGTATTTAAGAGAGACTGGACTCTTCCTTTAGACCATATTGATCCCTGTCCTTCTAAAATTTCTCATTACTCAAGCATGAAATACAAAATCTAAGTATAATCTTGGAGAAGGCAATGGCACCCCACTCCAGTACTCTTGCCTGGAAAATCCCATGGACAGAAGAGCCTGGAAGGCTGCAGTCCATGGGGTCGCTGAGGGTCGGACATGACTGAACGACTTCACTTTCACTTTTCACTTTCATGCATTGGAGAAGGAAATGCCAACCCACTCCGGTGTTCTTGCCTGGAGACTCCCAGGGACAGGGGAGCCTGGTAGGCTGCCATCTATGGGGTCTCACAGAGTCGGACACTACTGAAGTGACTTAGCAGCAAGTATAATCTATTACTTCTTTGATTAAAATGACTTTGGACCAACTTATGTAAAAACTTACATTGAGTGAATAAGAATATATTAATGTTCATTAGTGAATCTGATGCACACGCATACCTACTTATGTTTTCCTTTGTTTTATATTTATTGTTGAAGTGGGTGGAATGAATCATCTCCGAGAGAATGGCATAGTTCACCGTGATATCAAGCCAGGAAATATCATGCGTGTGATAGGGGAAGACGGACAGTCTGTGTACAAACTCACAGATTTTGGTGCAGCTAGAGAATTAGAAGATGATGAGCAGTTTGTTTCTCTGTATGGCACAGAAGAATATTTGGTAAGTCATGCATCACTAATAATTTTATTTTAAGAAGCTGGATATATTATAAATATGGGTTGTTGGTCAACCAGATCACTCTATAAAATGTCTTAACTCTTATGGCAAAAACTAAATTTTCTATTCTAATGAATATGGTATGTAATGCGGAATTAGGTATTGGTTTCTAAGGGTGGTGTTTTCTGTTAAAAAAAAATTCTTGTAAGTTTTATAATACTCTTAAATAATTTTACTAATGTTATGCATCTATGTTAAAAGAAAGAACTATCTGTACACTCCAGAAGCATCTAGCTAGTAAAGGCTTCCTTCTTTGGATCAGAGCAGTTAATATATTACAAGCTTGTTATAATACTGTTCCCTGTAGAGCAAACTTCATTATAATTCTGAAGAAGACTCTCTTCAGGGAGGCTGGTTACTGAACGATGAAAAGAACCACTGTTAGAAACACACACAAAAAATGAAATGCCTCTAAAAGATCTAACGTGAAATACTAGAAAACTAGAAAAGCTCCGTGGTTGAAACAGTTAATGTAGATGTGCTTGTGTGAAGTTAGTAAATATTTGAAACACTTAAGAAAGGCACTTAAAAATAAGTACATTTAATATGTAATCAGAAAGTTTATAATATATAGCTGTCACTAATTGGTTATGGCTCTGAGTTTTATTTTAAAAGTCTTAGATTCTGTGACTTTTTTCCAATTGGATTCTGTGATTATAATTTTATAATTTGAATAAAGTCAAGGTGCCCCTATAACTTTATTCAGATTGTTCTAACTCTGGCATGCATTAAGGTATCTTAACTTGTTCTGTCAAAATGTAACCACTAATTAATCTGCAGTTGTATTTTGATAATCTTTTGTTAAGAGTACTTAAAAATGGGGACTTCTCTGACAGTCCAGTGGTTAAGACTTCACACTTAGGGTGCAGGGGCATAGGTTTAGTCCCTAGTCAGGGAATTAAGATCCTGCTGTGCAGTGCCGCCAAAAAAAAAAAAAAAAAAAAAAAACCTAAAAGTGGATTATATTCATCCAACAGCTATTTATGTACCAAGCATTGTTGTAGAAATTGAGACTTATGTGGTGTACCGGAAGTACATGATTTCTGCTCCTGTGGAACCTACAATCTAGTGAGGGCAGTAGACAAGTAAATAAGATAAATTCGGATGATTAAAGTGTTAGAAAGACCATAAGGTAACAAAACAGAAGAAAGATAAGCTGGGGAAAGCTTCCTCTCAATCCTAAGTCAACTGATACTTTAATGATGAAAACAAGCAAGCCATGCAAAGATTTGGGGGGAAAACAGCATTACAAGCAACTACAAAGGCCTAAAAACAGAAATGACCTTGGATGTTTGAGAAACAGAAGGGATGACAGAATAGCCGGACTTAGTGCAAAGGCAAGTGATAAGAATTGGAGAAGTAAGCAGAAGCCAAGCAGAGCACACAGTGGTTTCTACCCTGTATGATCACCCCCTGTTAATAATAAATGTTTTACAATATTCTTTTCAGTATCTTGAAATGAAATTCCTAGATAATATAATCAACCAGTATACCTAATTAAAGGAAGAACATAGTATCTTAATGATAATATAAAGGAAAATATAATAAAATCATAGATACTCAATATGTAAAAGTTTACTATCAATGTCACTAGCAAACAACTGAAATAATTAGATGCCTGTACCTGTGCATAATGTTACCTCCAGTGCACATGCAGTGATAACCTGTATATTGAATTGGTGAGTCATCATATCGTAAGTTTTATGTTGTTGCTGACATCATTTTCCAAAGCACTGAAGAATTCCTGATAAAGTTTCTAACTTAACAAAGTAGATTTACGTATACTGTGTTCCTATAGCTACAAAAATACTGTTTACTTTATATTCAACAATACACTGTTTACATATAAAATGAAGTGAGATCTTTATAAACAGACTTCTTAGCTGCACAAATATCTGGCAGGATATTCAAAAGTCATGCAGGAAGTCAGAAGCTTGTTTTTCAGAGCTGTTTCATGTTCAGCAGGATGTCTCTCATCTCTGGTCTCTGCCCGCTAAATTCCAGCAGCCCTTCCCAATGACTCTGGTGATCGAAAGAAACAACGGCAGTACCATACTAGCCTTTGTGAGGGTGATCCCTATTACCTACTGTCAGTCTTTCACATAGTCTCCGAAGACCACAATAGCCTCTGCCACCAACAGACTTGTAAAATGGAAGGAACACAACATTAAGTAAACTAACTTCCAAGTCCATGCTGATCTCTTGGCTGAAATTTTACTGTAGTCTGTTTTCCTATTTCAGGTTATTCCCAACTCTCTTTTCTAATAGATTACACCAGCAGTTATGATATGAGACACACACAGCCTGAAACTCACCAGTCTAGAAATATTTCTATATTTAAATGAAGACTTTCCTCATTTTGGAATTCCTGGACCAGATGTTGAATCTTCTCCTTTTTATGTGTTAAAGACCAAAGGAAGCAGCAGCATTTTTTCTTCTACTGTTTTTAATATGATGGCTTTCTTAATATGAATTACCCAAAAAGTTCATTCGGGTTTTTCCATAAGATAGTGCAGGAAAACTCAAATGAACTTTTTGGCCAACCCAATTTAACCTGAGAACTCAGAGTAGGTTTGTCCTTATGCTCCCGTCCCAGATGCAGGGGCCCAGGCACAGTAATGGTATTCCCTGTGCAAACACAAGTCGCACGTTCAGGAGAGAGCCTGTGGACCCAGCTGTGTCAGACCAGCATGCAGCAGGCCATTCTCAGCCTAGGGAAGGCCTTCCAGCTGTGCTATTTAGGAGGTATCTTAGTGCACCTTTTGAGGAGGTCCCGCTTTGTCTCCTTCTAGAATCGCTGTATCTGCTCTTCCCAGGTTGGCAGCCTCATGTTCTTTGAAGATCAGGCATGTCCAGGTACTCTTGGCCTCTTCACAGCACCATTGATAAAGTAAGAACCTTCTGCTAGGACAGAGGTCTGGCTCGTGCTTCTTGAGACAATAATGCCTTATGTACTATGCCACAGAATCAGCAAAATCACTCAGACCCTGTATATCTGGTAGCCATGTTTGGACATACGTCTTAAGCCCCTCATGCTTGTCATCTCTTCTAATTTCTCATTAAAATGTATTTCCCAAAAAAGTCCCATCCATCCCCCCAAAAATAATCCAGAGCTTGTGACCCTTCGAGAGATGAATTCATAAACCGCATCATTTTCAGGAGAGACACCCTCCCAGCAGTGTTATCCCAGTCCCTTGGGCCGCTGCCACATACCACAGTGTCATAAGGCATTGTTTTAGTTTGGTATCGTTTGGGAGATCACTCTGCTCTGGTCCAGAGTACACTCTTATAGGTTTATCTACCAAAAACCTTGATATACAGCATGTAATTTACGTAAAGACAGTGTCACGGAGGCTAAGTGTATGACCTCTGGCTGTCCTTTGCAGAGCTTAATGTCCATAAGAATCTCTGTCTGGATCTGTAATCTCCTAAGCCACGCCCTATAAATTCCATCTGTTCTTCACAACTGTATCATAGTGTCTTCTGTGCTTAAGGACCATGTGGTGAACATCAGACCAGCTACTTACCTGAGTTGCTGTATCCTCCAACATACCCAATCAGGCTAGTCCTCTGAATTCATTCTAGAAATTTAGTTTTCATCTCAGAGCCCTTATGACTTGCTCACATGGATTGCATGTGAGGTATGAGGGAAAGGAATTGAGGCTGCCTGATATGTTTTGGGTGTGAGCAACTGGGTGGATGATGGTACCATTTACTTAAAGGGTAAAGATTAGAAGGAAAAGATTAGAAGGTTTGAGTCAGAATGGTACCATTTACTTAAAGGATAAAGATTAGAAGGTTTGAGTCAGAAGACCAGGAATCTGTTTTTGATACCTTAAGTTTAAGCTTCCTTTTCGACATTTGAGAAAACAGTAGGATACATGAATCCAGAACTCAGGACAAGAAATGGTTTGGAAAGGTAAAGGATATAGGTAACATTTAATGCCATAGGCCTGAATGGGAGATGAAGTAAGGCAGTTGTCAGTGTGGACAGCTGTTTTGAGTTTTGCTATGGAGGGAAGCAGAAAATTGAATGATAGCTCGAAGAGGTTGTAAGGTCAATTTGGGGTTTTTTTAATGGGAGATATGAAAGCATGTGTGTAAGCTGAAAGAAATGAGCCAATAGAAAGGGGGGAAATGATGCATAAAATAAAAGGGATAGTTTCAAGAATTGATTTCTAGAACTGATGAGATGATATGATGGGCCCCACAGCACAGAGGTGGTGCTAGTGGTAGAGAACCCGCCTGCCGGTGCAAGAGACATAAGAGATGCAGGTTTAATCCCTGGATCAGGAAGATCCCCTGGAGAAGGAAATGGCAACCCACTCCAGTATTCTTGACTGGAGAATCCTATGCACAGAGGGACCTGGCAGGCTACAGTCCATGGCAGTGCAAAGAGTCAGACACGACTGAAGCAACTTGGTACAGCACAGGTGGAAAAGTTAAGCCTTTAATAAGAGCAGTTCCATTGTAACTGGTTCTGAACACAGATTCAGGTAGATCGGCTTTTGGTAAAAGATATAAAGGAGAGTTGATCTCTGATTGCTTCCATTTTCTCACTGTAGTATGAAGTGAGGTCATCAAAATTGAGGGTTGAAGGAGGTGGTATTGAAGGTTTGAGGAGAGAGAGGAAGATGGGAAATAGTCTTTTTAGATTGAAAGTGAAATTATTAGGAAAATAGAATTCCAGACATTATTGAATACCCATCTTTGTGTAATGTATTTCATAGAACATGTTAGTAGCTTTTTCTTTTCTTTTTAAAGCATCCTGATATGTATGAGAGAGCGGTGCTAAGAAAAGATCATCAGAAGAAATACGGAGCAACTGTGGATCTTTGGAGCATTGGGGTAACATTTTACCATGCAGCTACTGGATCACTGCCATTTAGACCATTTGAAGGGCCACGTAGGAATAAGGAAGTGATGTAAGTGATTTCTCCATTTAAAATTAGAAATAAAATTTTAAATGTATATGTCTTACTTTATTTCATCATGTTAGAGAGGTACACTATTGATCTAGCCATCATTTCTGATATTTTATACTATTTGAATTTTTAGTAAGAGTACAACCCTATAAAAATGTATAGAGATACTGTTTCATACTGTGTTTAACTATCTTATGTACAAAGTATAAATGGCATCCATATTTGGTCCATCCAGTCTTCGGTCCATATTGAAAATATTGTGCCTTCTGAAATTTCTTTCAGCACTATTTAGTCCTTTTTGTGTGCTTATTAGTTTTTTTCCTCCATATCACTAAAAAAATTTAAAAATACTTGCATGAAGTAATAGAACCACCAATAGAATTAGTGGATCAAAAAGAAATGTGAACTGACCCGATTTCTTTAACTATTTCAAAAATAACATTTAATGTAATATTACTTTTCTAGTGTTGCTGTTTCAGTCCAAAACATTCTGCTGAATGCGTTTTACCAGTACATTATACATTTATGCAACTGCCATAGTTACTAGGAACTTATTACTATATATGAAGTCACTGTTATAAGCCAAATAATGGAAGAAAAAAGGGGTGGATTGTTAGATGTCAGATTTATTATAAAACTCATTTGTACATTGGCTGCACATCTTTCTATTTTGAAAGAAATTAGTGGTTGATCTTGCCTCATGAGAAACAGCCAACCTCTGTACACGTAAAACTATAAGGTGAGATTATGAATGTTATTCGGTTCAGTGAAGTATAACTCACTTGACAGCCTTAATGTGTTCAAATGTTCTTTTAGATTTTGACGTTCCTCTCAAAATCTTTATATATTTGACCCTGCCTTTTATAAGTGGAGCTTCCCTGGTGGCTCAGATGGTAAAGAATCTGCCTGCAGTGCAGGAGACCCAGGTTCGATCCCTGGGTGGGAAAAATTCCCTGGAGGAAGAAATGGCCACCCACTCCAGTATTCTTGCCTGAAAAATTCCATGGACAGGGGAACCTGCTGGGCAACAGTCCATGGGGTCACAAAGAGTGAGACATGACCGACTTTATAAGTAACACTTTATAAGTAATAATCCCGAGTGTAAACATACAATCTTTAGTCTTAGAAAATTAGGAGCATATTTTTTCTTTTGTTTGTTTGAGGAGGTAAAACTAGTTCAGCTGATACCATGACTTTTGCTAAAACCGGAATGTTTTCCAGCAAGGAGAGCATGTATATTTGTGGGAAGAAGTTATCCATTAGTGTACTGATTTTGGTATAGCATCATCTTGAGGCCACTTTACAGCAGTGTCCTTTTTATAAAATCTCTTCATTAATGAAGGCTTAGAGTCAGTTTCTGTCTTTCCTCATTAAACATAAAGTGTGCCCAACAGTTAATCATGCTTTGCTGTCATAAGTGTTTTAAAGCAGTATCAGCATGTATTGCTGCACTAAGAATGGGTTAAATAAAAGTGTGATGCTCTTTAGTAAAGGAAGCATGACTCATAAACAACTGGGAATACCTGGCACATTCTAGTACCATTACAAGAATTTTTTTCTTTAATTGCACAGAAACTAAACTTTTTATGAACATTGATGCTAATGAATGTTCAGAAGCGCTTTAAGAAATAATAAGGGTTGTTTTCCTTGACTATTGAGTTATGTATTCCTCTCACATTATAGGAGTGTTGATCCCTCAGAATCTTATTTACATGTTAATAAATGTATTTAGATATGTATCTTCATAAGTTTTTTCAAGAGTTTGTAAGCATTACCTTAATTAAGAATTCTGCCATTCATTCTATTCACATCTCTTCTTGCATTATTCTCACATATCTCTACTTAACTTCTCCACAGTCTGATCCTTCTCACATGAATGCAACTTATTTTTCACATTAATTTCCTTCTTTGAAAAGTCTCTTAGTGCCCAAATCCTGGCTGCCTCTACTGAAGAAACAGCAAGCAACTCAGATCAGTTGTTCTGGTTTCTTCTACTTTTTTAAAGAGTATGTTAATCTGCTCAGAGCACATTTATGTAGACATTAAACAAATCAAAAAATTGTGAGAAATACTGTCTATAGACTTATATAAGATTCTGATGTGTTATGATTTACATTTTCATCTTGAAGGCATGAACCTCTATTTCTCTCCTAATTTCAGATTTTGTGTTAGAAAGGGCTGACACCTTTAAGGCTGCTTTCATTGCCCCACCTCCATCATTATTAGTATTCTTTCATTTCTTCATGCATCTCTTTCTTGAATTCATCTTTGTTTTTATCACCATCATCAAGAAACAGATTAAGTTTGGCTTTTAATTTTGCTACACACATCTAATCCTGTAATGTGTATATATTTTCTCAACATGCAAAAACTTTCTGATACTGTCCTATGTATAGTTTTATCTCTTTTTTTTTTAAAGAAAGCTATTGTTCATTCTGTAGTAATTTCATGGTCCAGTTGACTGTGCCTTTGGATAAGATGAGTAAGAGGGATTAGATGCTTTTTTCCTGGTCTAGAGACATTCTGTAACATAACTTTTTTTGTGTTTGCTCAATTTTTTCAGATGGAAAAATGAATATTTTTGTTGTGAACATCAAGATGCTGTTATATGGCACTCTGAGAGCCCAAATGAAAATTAATTATGGCATATGTAAAATAATCGTACAGCCACTATTCTACTTCAGTCAGTCAGATTCAAAGTGTTTTGATTGTTTTATGGATCCTGTGAACATCAGTCGCAAAGTTTTGTCTAGTAGATAATTGTAGGTGCAACTGAGGAAGTATTTTTGCAGACCCCTTTGATAGGCTCTGCAGTAACAAACCGCTTATTTTAATCTGCTTTTATTCCTCCCAAGGTATAAAATAATTACTGGAAAGCCTTCTGGTGCAATATCTGGAGTACAGAAAGCAGAAAATGGACCAATTGACTGGAGTGGAGACATGCCTGTTTCTTGTAGTCTTTCTCGGTAAGAATAGTGTATGTACCCTGTTCTCTTTGGTGTTGGGATCTTTGTTGATTGAAGTCACCAATACTTAAGTGTAGTTTTGTTCTTAATTTTCCAGTAGATGTTATTAAAGCATGCCTTGATTTGTAATTTTTGTCTTTGTGGCAATGTAAAGATTGATTTGAGTCTATGTAGATAATTTTGCCAGATCTCTTTTAAGACATAGAGCATTCATAAATTTTTCAGATTGCTAATCACTGGTCTTAGAATTGTGTCCAGTGTGGGGTTCCAGCTTAGGACTTTGGTGTCTCTTGTGCTGACCTTCATTATGACAGAGCACAGATAGTGGTACAGATAGGAATAACTAGAGTTCTAAGAAACAAACATTGAAAAAGTCTAATATTACCCTCATTTTCAAAAAGTAATCATATTATTCAAAAGGTGAGAAATAACAGTTTTCTACTGCTTTTTCCAGCATTTCAAAAGTTCATATGGGTCTTAATATAGCAGCCAGAACTCAAATTATACATGAATCCTGTTATCACAGAGAGAGATTTAAGGTAAAGGAAATTAAAAGTAGAGAGTAAATTTTTTTTTTCTGTTTTATCTTTTTTTATTGACGTATATTTGATTTACAAAGTTGTGCTAATTTGAGAGTAAATTATTTTAGATTTTACTCTGGAAATAAAGCCAAGACAATCATCAGTATTTAGAATTTGTAATTACTGAGTTACTTTCCATTTTTCTTGAGTGTGGGGATTGTATAATCCACAAGTGAACATACATAGGTTATGTTTTATTGGTTTAATGCCTGTTAGAATCTGTGGGTGCTTTTTGTATTACTTTCAACATATAAGTAAATAAATATGTTTATTCAAAATATTTATTTAGACTGTACGTATATAATATATATACCACAAGTTAATGAAATATGTCCTATCGTTTTATGTGTTAATATCTGTGAAAACTCATTTAAACCAATAGTTCCAGTGCTGAAATCATTTTTGAAAACCACTGGCCTGACAGTTTCATTTTTGTGTGTTAAAAGTCTCCAAAACTAAATTGTGTCATGCAACTAGAATTACCAAGAGAAAGTCACTTTATTGGAGAGCAGAAATTCAATGTTATAATAGTGATCTGTGTTAAATTTTGATTTAGAAAAGTACCCATTTTGGAAATCTTGGGCAAAACTGATAAAATTTAAAGGGGCCAGGAAATGAGCACTCTGTGTTTAATGTTTAACTATATTGCTGACATTCACACAGTGTTTTGGCAGTCTGAACTATAGATTGCATATTTCAGGAGGATAGTAGGCCTTATCTGTCTAATTATTCTTCAGTACACTAAGTTATAAATTTTTTTAATAAAAATTGCTTAGGTATCAAAGTATGTTATATGATTTTTTTAAATACTAAGGACTTTGAGTACTAACAATCAACAATGAAAACAATTACCAAAAATGTAAGAACTACAGAAAAAAGATAACCATCTTCTTTCTCGTATGTATTAGTCAAGACTAGATAGCCAATGAGATAAACCTAACTCAGCTGTGAGTGAAGACAGATATAAGTGAAAAATAGATTGACGTTGTAATTCAAAGTTCATGTGTGTATGTAACTCAGAGCTCCACCGAATCCTCAGATTGAGATTGTCAAGACTTGGTGGGCTTTCCCGGTGGCTCAGCAATAAAGAATCCACCTGCAATGCAGGAGATGCGGCGAAAGACCTGGGTTTGATCCCTGGGTTGGAAAGATTCCCCAGAGAAGGAAATGGCAACCCACTTGAGTATTCTTGCCTGGAAAATTCCACAGACAGAGTCTGGTGGGCTACAGTATTTGGAGTCGCAAAGAGTTGGACACGACTGAGCATGCACATGCTGAGTACACATACCTTAAAAACTGTTAACAGACAATTATTTCATTGTCATGTAGTCAAGAATATATTTTTAAGATGACTTGAAATTCCATAAGTGAGTCTATAAACATATTTGAAAATTCAGGTAGTGCATGAGAAAGAATTAAGTTCCTTCCATTCATTTTTTAATTTTTTTTAATATTTATTAGTCAAAGATTGGAGGCTTCCCTAGTAGCTCAGACGGTAAAGCATCCACCTGCAATGCAGGAGACCTCAAATTCAGTCCCTGGGTCAGGAAGATCCTCTGGAGAAGGAAATGACAATCCACTCCAGTATTCTTACTGGAGAATTCTATGGACAGAGGAGCCTGGCGGGCTACAATCCATGTAGCCCAGAGTTGGACAAGACTGAGCGAGTAACACAGCCAAAGATTATTCTTAGTTTAATTGGCATTAATTGATTGCTAAATGATTATAGTGATTTTCCTTCTTGAAGAAGTGTGCTACAAAAGGCATATGAATTCAGCATAAAAAATTAGGTGTTGGAGTGACATATTAAAAGGACATTCATGACCCTGAAGTTAAACCATTATCCTCATGACCACAGGGTTCCAGTCAACTGATCTCACCTGGATAGCCATGTATATACATACAATGTTAGGATGTTTGGAAAAGTGAGAAAACTAGGGAAGGAGAAAATCAAAGAAAATAACATGTAAAAGCCAACATAAAAATACCATAACCCCTGGTTCATTGACAAGTAATATTAAATCAAGGTCACCTGGCTTTCCAAAAAGTTGGTAGATTTTTTATGATTTTAAATTAATCTTATCTGATAATAGTAATAACAGTTCCTTTGATTTGTTGGTAAATATTATGATTTTGTACTTAGATTCTTCATGTAACTCTTTTCAATACTATTTTAGGGGTCTTCAAGTTCTGCTTACTCCTGTTCTTGCAAACATCCTTGAGGCAGATCAGGAAAAGTGTTGGGGTTTTGACCAGTTTTTTGCAGAAACTAGTGATATACTTCACCGGATGATAGTTCATGTTTTTTCACTACAACAAATGACAGCTCATAAAATTTATATTCATGGCTATAATACGTAAGTACCACTTTATATTTTTTCCTATATCATGATGTTATATAATAGTTATGTATCTTCACAAATCAGGTGAAGAAATAGATGCTTCAGCTTCATCAGATGTACCCATTTCTGGGTAGAAAGTGTTAGAAAATGTTTGAGTGCTTAGTAAATTACTTTTCACTTATCTTTGAAGTAAAAGGATTAATTTTCTAAAATTTACAAGTAAGCTAACTTGTTCTTAAACTACAAATTTTACAAGACTATTTTCCTTTATGTGCCTTCTTTTAAATTACTTAACCACATAACTGCAATTAGCATTTACTAATAAATGAGCCAGGTTTTATTAAGAGTATTGTCCTGTCACTTAAAATATTAAAGCATGAGTCTTAAAGATAGTTTGTGTAATTATTTGCATATGTGGCCTAAAGCCCTTGAGTGCTGGGGAAAGACCCATTCCTTTTATCTTAAAAAAACAGATTATACCTACATGATAAAAATCTACCCATGTGATAAAACTACATATAACTAAATCACACATACCTTTACATGTGGAACTAGGGAAATCTGAATAAGATATGTGGATTATGTCAGTATCAAGGTCCTGATTATAATAGTGTACTATACTGATACAAGATGTTACCATTGGGGGGAAACTGAGTAAAGACTATTTAGTGTCTCTCTATACAATTTCTTTCAATTGCACATGAACCTGCAGTGATCTCAAATGTTTCTTTTAAATGAAAGTGGAAAGCATTACACCCATTCTATATGCCTTAGTTTCTATTTTAACAAGACTCAGGTAGCAGTTTTGATGCCTCATGAAATTTCACTGGTTATGTATTAAGGAATAAAATAGATTAGATGGAATAAAACTTTGGACATTTTGTCTAATATCTGTATCCAATAAGGGGCTCCCCTGGTGGTTCAGATGGTAAAGAATCTGCCTGCAGTGCAGGAGACCCGGGTTTAATCCCTGGGTCAGGAAGATCCCCTGGAGAAGGTAGTGGCTACCCACTCTAGTATTCTTGCCTGGAGAATTTCATAGACAGAGGAGCCTGGCGGGCTACAGTCTCTGGGGTTGCAAAGAGTCAGACACGACTAAGTGACTAACACTAACTAACATTACAATATTATAAACATTGAAAACAATATAAATAGATTGAGTAAAATAATATTAATAACATTATGTTCAGTTCAGTTCAGTCGCTCAGTCGTGTCCGACTCTTTGCGACATGAACCGCAACATCACCAACTGTATCGCCAACTCCCTGTCCATCACCAGCTCCCAGAGTTTACCCAACCTCATGTCCATTGAGTCGATGATGCCATCCAACCATCTCATCCTCTATCGTCCCCTTCTCCTCCTGCCTTCAGTCTTTCCCAGCATCAAGGTCTTTTCAAATGAGTCAGCTCTTCGTATCAGGTGGCCAAAGTATTGGAGTTTCAGCTTCAGCATCAGTCCTTCCAATGAACACCCAGGACTGGTCTCCTTTAGGATGGACTGGTTGGATCTCCTTGCAGTCCAAGGGACTCTCAAGAGTCTTCTCCAACACCACAGTTCAAAAGCATCAGTTCTTTGGCACTCAGCTTGCTTTATAGTCCAACTCTCACATCTATACATGACTACTGGAAAAACCATAGCCTTGACCAGATGGACTTTTGTTGGCAAAGTAATGTCTCTGCTTTTTAATATGCTGTCTAAAATATATTAATCATCATTTATATTTTGGTGCTTAATAGCCTGAATAGAAATGTAACATAGTTAGGTGTTGGCCACTATTTCATTGTAAGAGTATATGTGTACATAGAAAGCCCACCTGAGCCCAAGCCAGAAATCACAGCAGAGGCTTTTTGGCAGAGAAAAATCACAACATTGCTGCTGGAATGTTGATTTGTTTCTTTTTTTCATGGATCTCTTTAGGGAGAATCTACCTTTTCCCCCAAAACATTTTGAAAATACCTGACTTTATTAGTTTATTTAACACATATTATATACTCATGTTGTAAGTGATGTTCTCAATTCCTTATATATTTAAGTCATTTAGTCCTCACAACAGTTCCGCGAGGTGAGGACTGTTACTCCATTCTGTAGATAAAGAAACACAGCACAGAGAAGTTAAGTAGTTTAAGGTAGTAAGTAAGTGGTAAGCAAACAAACTGAAATGAACCCAGCTGTTCTGACTCCAGTCAGTGACCTCAAACTGTCTTCTGTGTTGGGCTCCCGTTTATGAAATATTAAGACTCCTGTGAATTGCACATATCCAATATAGGTGTCCAGACATAAAAATGTCTTGGAATTGACTGCCATATCGACAGACTATGTGGATTTTCAGTTTAGTAGACTTTATAGTGTCCACATCAACCAAGCAGCATTTCTGTGGACTGGTCATGATCTAAAGTTTTACTGAGAAATGGATGTCGTGGCACTGGTTTAAAAAAAAATGTACCTCTCATTTTATCCCAATTATGTTGTCCTTTTCGATTTTTCTCAAACAGTGCTACTGTATTTCATGAACTGGTATATAAACAAACCAAAATTATTTCTTCAAATCAAGAGCTTATATATGAAGGACGACGTTTAGTTCTAGAACCTGGAAGACTGGCACAGCATTTCCCTAAAACTTCTGAGGAAAACCCTATCTTCGTAGTAAGCCGGGAACCTCTGAGTACCATAGGATTGATATATGAAAAAAGTAAGTTGGGATTTTTCTTGTTGTTCTTACTAGCCATTAAAAAACAACAACAAACGGGGAATTCCCTGGTGGTCTAGTGGTTACAGCTCCACACACTCACTGCTGAGGGCCTGGGTTCTGTCTCTGGTTGGGGAAATAAGATCCCACAAGACACACAGCGCAGCCAGAGGGGAAAAAAAACCCACAAAAATGATTGTCATCTTCATAAAGTTGATTAATGATGACATTAATGTGGAACTTTTATAAATATTAAAATTTGTAAGTTAATCGAATGAGTAGTAGTAAAATTTAAAATCCTCATAGGTAACAAGATTTGACAGTAAATATTTTGTTTATAATATGGTGAAATACTTTGTCATACATGTTTTACTGTAGCTCTCTGCTTTTAGTATTTTACTAACCCTCAGAATGACCTTTTGTATCATAAATTTCAACAAATGTTTATTGTTTCCGGGGTGAATAGGACCCTTTGCCAGACTTTGGAATCTAAGAATAACTAACTGTATTTTGGAATCTTTTAAATTATTAATTCTGATGGTGCAAAAAACTTACCTGGATTTTTACATTTCTATTTAGATCTTTAGGATTTGATTTAGATTTAAAGAAAAGCATTGAACTTGTTATGTTGGAATATATTTAAGAAAAAGAGGTGAAACTCCTTAGAAGTAGTGCAGGTAGTAATTTGCTAAAAATGAGCTTTTTTTTTTTTTAAACCAGAAAAAGAACGTTAAAGAGTTTTATCACTAATGTTTAATTTAAAGGTAATTTAGAGGTTAATGTTTAACTTGGAGGTTGATGTATAAAGGATAAAATAATGCATTTTTTATTTCTGATTTTAACTATTTTATTTCATATTTCAGTTTCCCTCCCTAAAGTACATCCACGTTATGATTTAGATGGGGATGCCAGCATGGCTAAGGTTCGTATTTAATTAAATTACTATTTAAACATCTGAATTAAAATTATCAATAACGGAAGCAATAAAAAGTGTATCTTTATATACACCTGTATAGCTTAGGAAATTATTCATTTAGATTGTTATCCATTACAAATTGTCTCATGTTCTCTCTTCATTATATCTTTTCTTGAACTCATAAGAAAATGTTCTCCATTGAGACAATGCATGTTTACCATTGCTATATTAAGGATGAAATGTTTATTGCAGTTATATCTGTCCTTAGCTTTTAGGAACTAGTAGCTTTATCCTGTTTTTAATGATAAAAATAGGAATGTCTCAAAATTTTTATGTGAAAGTTTTTCTAACCCTATACCACAAGTTAGCACCAAATATTGACACTTTGTGTTTCTTCATTAGGCAATGACAGGAGTTGTGTGTTATGCCTGTAGAATTGCCAGTACCTTGCTGCTTTATCAGGAATTAATGCGGAAGGGGATACGATGGTTGATGTAAGTAATGGATTGGAATTTGAAAATTGATCTTCACATAGGCCTCACTAAATAACTGATCATCTCTTCATGGGTACTTTACCTCTTGAGACTAGGTAGGGTCACGTGCATGATTTTTACTATAGTACATTTGTTTCACATTTAGTTTACAAAACATTTAGCAGCTTTTTTTTTCTTTAATTTTATTCCTACAAAATATAAGACAGGACCAATAGTATCTGAATTTTAAAATTTTTTTAAATTAAATTTTAAAATTTAATACAAATCAGGAGAAAATGGGACTTCCCCAGTGGTCCAGTAGTTGGGACTCATGCTTTCACTGCCATGGTCCCATGACCCTAAGGAGTGTTTTGTGGATGAGTGTATATATCCTCACAGAAGTGGAGAATGAATGGTTTCTTAAAAATCATGACTCTAGTTCTATACAACGTCATTTGAAGCTTTTGGGTTTTATAGACACATAATGATGGACTCATGGTGCTCCTGGGCTTTAATGCTTATGACAGTTTATATATACCCAACTCACACCTGTCCTTCCCCTCTCTCAAAAACATACATGAAGTGTTTCATCATTCTTGTTGTGCTGTTTTTTCTAAGAAGAAACAAGTATAAGCCTTTTTTTTTTTCTGTCACCTTTATGTTAAACCTGTCATTTATGCTTCTAATATTTTTTATGTGTTCACATACCCAATTTGTAAACCTGTGCTTTTCTCTTTCCATTAAGAAGCCTGTTTATTTTTGCTAAATGGTTTCTGGAAAAATCTAAATGTTGACTTCATTCAGTATCATAGCATTGTTACTAACAGCTCTTGTTTTTTCCTGCTCTTTTCTGTCCAAGTCACAGCTCTATGAACCTTTTATTTCTTTACTTATTAGTTTTTAGTTCAATAAGTCATAAGAAAATAGTTTTTCATGTAGACCGCTATTGGCAAATATTTTCAAATAGTAAATATTTTAGACTTCATGGGCCACAAGTTTTCTTTGTTTTCATTTTGTTTTTACAAACTTTAAAAATGTAGATACTCTTTTTAGCAGAAACAGGCATCAGACCTTAGTTTGCTGACTTGATATAGATCAGAAGCTCTTCAATTATATACTATGTTACCTTAGAGATCATATTAATTGATTTAAAGTATAAATCAGACAGTAGTCTACTATGAACAGTAAAAATTAATTCTGGTGGTATAAAATGTAATGCTGTTCAGTTTATTTGTGTGGTTGAAGGTTAATTTTTATTCCTTAATGTAATTTTAATGCCTTAGATTTACAAATTATTGACCTGGTAATGGTTTGTGCCCTGAATAAGTGTTACAGAGATGCTTTCAGTAATAAAAAGGTAATTGGCTTTCATAATATATCAAGACTATTAAGAAGTTTGTCTGAACAGAAGGTAGTACAGCAGTGTAATTAGTGAAAGACAGCAGCAAATAAATAATTCCCTAGATAAACTAATAGGAATATTATTATTTTTTAGAGAATTAGTTAAAGATGACTATAATGAAACTGTTCACAAAAAGACAGAAGTTGTGATCACGTTGGATTTCTGCATCAGAAACATTGAAAAAACTATGAAAGTGTGAGTAGATTGCCATCTTACTGATAATGGTTAAAATGTTAACTATTATTCCACTTCTGTTTAATTTGTTTAGTTATTGTTAACATGATATAGCATGCCATGCAAGTCTTTCTGTTAAGGGACAACCTTAGATTAAGTCGCTTCCTCGCAAGGGCAGAAATGTCCAGTTGTCTCAGTAAGAAATGAATACCATCTCCTTGGTAGCATTTTCTCCTTCCCTTTGAAAAGGAAAAGGAATCTGAAATAGAAACATTTCATTTTTTTACCTTGCTAAGCAGACACCTCTGCATAGGAAATATAAAACTTGTAATCAAAGGAAGTAGGAAGTTATTCTAAAACTGTATTTTGAAAGTATTTTTAGAATTTTGGGATTATTCTTCTGTTTATTCTTCACTTCAGTCGCTCAGTCATGTTCAACTCTTTGCAACCCCATAGACTGCAGCATGCCAGGCCTCCTTGTCCATCACCAACTCTCAGAGCTTGCTCAAACTCATGTCCATCGAGGCGGTGATGCCATCCAACCATCTCATTCTCTGTTGTCCCCTTCTTCTCCTGCCTTCAGTCTTTCCCTTTATCAGGGTCTTTACCAATGAGTCAGTTATTTGCATGAGGTGGCCAAAGTATTGGAGCTTCAGCTTCAGCATCAGTCCCTCCAATGCATATTCAGGACTGATTTTCTTTGGAATTGATCGGTTTGATCCCCTTGCAGTCCAAGGGACTCTCAAGAGTCTTCTCCAACACCACAGTTCAAAAGCATATTCTTCAGTGCTATATTAATAAGTTTATTCTTATTTACATTAGTATTTAACTGACTCTTACTTATTATTCTTCAGTTTACTCTTACTGTTACTTAGTTTACTCTTTCTTATTCCTGAGAATGCATTCTGAAACACAGTGATATTTTAAACTGCCCTGTTACTAGGCTATACTGCTTGTACTGCATAGGAAAAATAATAACTGAACCTGTATATACTGCTGACCTCCATTAAGTCAGAAATCTAGTATTTTGATGATTATCCTGGTGTAAGACTGAAGTAAAGTTGTCTTTTATAGTTTATCTCTTAATCTGCACATTTATAAATACAAATATATAAAATTTCATTTTTACAGAGACATCAAGTTTTCTTGGAATTGTTTATTATAGGCTTTGCGTTCAATATTCTGTTCTTAAATTGTTATGATAATAGGTCAAATATAATTTATGAAACATCTTTTAAAATCTATGCTCATTTAATTTTTCTGTACTTGTTTTTGTACAGATATGAAAAGTTGATGAAGATCAACATAGAAGCAGCAGAGTTAGGTGAAATTTCAGACATACGCACCAAGCTGTTGAGAGTAAGTGTTTACAAAATTATAATAATTGTAGGTTCATAGGCTATTCCTTTGGTGACAAGATTAGAAATGACCTGTCCTAGAGAGATGATGTACCTAAAGATCTCAGGAGAAATAGTAGCCTTTTCCCACCATAGAAAACTATTTATAATTATTTAAATACCCTTTACTGCTATGATGTTCTTCATGACATTTCCAAATGCCTTCTTTGTGTTAAGCCCATTTCTCTCTCTCTCTTCTCTTCTCTCCCTCTCTGTCTTTAGAATTCACAGTGCTCTTGTGTTGCTTTTGTGGAAATTAAAGCAAATTCATAAATGTAATTTGACATGCAGAATGTATAAACTTGTTTAGAAACAGATGCAAGTTAGGAAAATACCCAATCTTTTCTAAAATAAAAAGTAAGGAAAGATAGATTTGAGTTTTTCAAGGCAGTGATTTGTTTCTATAACTAAAAAAGAAATTAGGACAAAATCTCTGCTGAAAAATGCAATAGCATTTCAGGTAATCTCTGGATCTCTTATTAAAATGTGTGATAGAAGAACATGAAATTATATATTGAGAACTGACTCCTAATCCCAGATACGTCCCTGTTTACCCAACGATTCCTGCCTGGCTACTTAAGCAAGGCCTTCAATTCTTTGCATTCTCGCTTTTTTCTTCCTTAAAATGGGTAGTGTCTTACTCTGCTTACCTCACAGGTTATTGTACCAATTAAATGAGATAAATAAAAATGCTATATATACTTCTACAAGCTTTTAGTATTTTAAGTATTCTTTCATGAAATGGATGTTAAAAGTTTTAGAACTTGCTATTATATTCCTTTTCTCTTTCCAAGTAGAAAATGTCAGAATGCATCACATAAAAGGATATTACTAGTCCATGAAACTTTCTGTTCAGTTTTACTGTCTACACTTTAATGATACTGGGTTAAAACAAAGTGAGCTTCTTTCTATAGGTTATGATCAAAAAGTTTGAAAAATGTTTTACAGAATAGACATGAAAAGTCAGAGAAACAGGAAATAGTTTCCCCAATATTTGTCCATATTAAAATATAGGCAGTCATATTGCTGTAAATGTTTTCTATTATTTTTTCTACTTTTGTGTTAGAACTTGACTTACCAGCTCATCTCAGAGCTTGACTTACCAGCTCTCAGAGCTTGACTTACCAGCTCAGAGCCCTCATGGCACTTTCAAGTGCCAGTGCCATTTCAGCACTTTGAATTGAAATTGTATGTTTTCTTTCATGGAGTCCAAAATGTTTCTCATTTTTATGACATTTTTGTGAGGACTTAGATTTCGTAGGAGAATCAAAGCATGGATGGTTAAAATATTCATGGAGTCTTACAAAGTCAGGGCTTTAACTTCAGGCCATTTATTTTTCACCAGATTTCAGTATTTTTCCTCATACATGTGGAGTTGTTATGGTTCCTTTCCTAATGGAGACCTCAAATTTTTTTTCCACCATAAAAATAAGATACATAAGTTAGAAAAGGTTATGTATATACATACCAATCAGAAATGATTATTAAAAGTTCTGTTCAGTGTCCTGCAGCAGTGATTCTCAGAATAATTCTTGAAACAGCAGCCTCACCTCACATGAGAGCTTGTTAGAAATGCACATTTGGGGGCCCCACCTGTTGAATCAGAAACGGATGGTAGGGCCCAGCAGTCAGTATTGCAAGCTCTCCAAAGGATTCCGATGCTGCTAAACTTTTGTCAATCACTGTTTGGTTGTCTTTTTATATATATTATTAAATTATTTTTTTCCCTATGTATATACAGTTTTTTTGTTTGTTTGTTTTGTTTGACATTATAGTAAAGGCATTTTCCAGTTTTTTTTGGTTGGTAATACTACTTTTTATTATTTTTGACTGTACTTCAGCATGTGGGATCTTAGTTCCCCAACCAGGGATCAGACCCACACAAACTGCTTTGGAAACACAAAGTTTTAACCACTGGTTGGCCTGGAAGTCCCACTACTTTTTAAATAGACATTTAATAATATTACAGCCAAATGATTTATTATTAGTTTTATTTTTTACCCCCCTAATGTTGGTCTTTCAGGTTGCTTGCTATTTCACACACTTTTGTGCTATAAAAAAATAACTTTGTCCATAAACTATTTTCCATATTTTAGAACTATAAGGTAACACATTCTTAACATTAGTGTTAAGAAAGATATAAAGCATGAAAAGCAAAATATGTATTTGACTATATAAGAATTTAAAATCTTTTTTTTTTTTTTTCGTTGGTCTGCTCCACATGGCTTGTGGGATCTTAGTTCCCTGACCAGGGATTGAACCCTGGCCACTGGCAATGAAAGCATGGAGTCCTAATTACTGGACTGCCACGGAATTCTCAAGATCCCTATATGTTAAGTGAAAAAAAAAATGTTAAAGAACAAATAGATCGAGAAAATGAGATAAAGCGTTTTTTTTTTTCTTTTTTTTTTTAAATCAACACAGCTCATGCAAATGCATAAAGTGAAGTTACTCAGTCATGTCTGACTCTTTGTGAACCTGTGGACTATAGCCTACCAGGTTCCTCCATCCATGGGATTTTCCAGGCAAGAATACTGGAGTGGGTTGCCATTTCCTTCTCCAGGGGATCTTCCTGACCCAGGGATTGAACCTGGGTCTGCCACATTGCAGGCAGACTCTTCACTGACTGAGCCACCAGGGAATTTTTTCCCTAACAAATGCATAAGGAAAACATTAAATCTGCAGTAAATAGACATAGAACAGTTAGAAATGGTTTAAAAATGAGTAGATCCAAGTGAAACTCTTGGGGTAAAAAGTTCAACCCTGATAGTAATAGAAAATTGCCTATTAGGATAACAGTAAGATACCATTTTGTCTTTCAAATTGACAAGGTTTTAAAAATTATCCCTTCTCTCCAACCTTACCTCAGTCTTTTCCTGTCTCTTTTCACTCTGTGTCCATTTATTTCTCTGCCCATTTAAACAAATGAGCACACACATAACTCTGGGCCAGGCCTATTTCAGGCAGCAGAATAGCCACAATGACTAAGATCCCTGCACTCCTCGAGTTATGGGTGTTCGCAAAATACTCAGTTCTAACTCCCTGTCCTGAACTGGCTTAAGGCTTTATCTCCTTTTCCTTGCTGTGAGTGATGTTATGGGCTGGATTGTGCCCTCTAAAATGATATACTGGGAATTCTCTGGCAGTTCAGTGGTTAGGACTCCATGCTTTCACTGCCGAGAGTTATGGGTTCAATCCCTGGTGCAGTAACTAAGATCCCACAAAGCATACAGCACAGTAAGCAAGCAGGCAAATAAGTAAAGACTGTATAATACCAATGCTAACAGAGTACAGTGAAAAGGGCACATTTGTTGCTAGTAGCTGCCTAAACCATCACGTAAAACTTCATTTGAGAAACAATAATATGTATCAGGACATTTAAAATATTCAAATATATTTATCCTCTAAGTCTAACCATCTTTTCTTTGTAAGTTATACAGATACTCAGATCTTTGGTAGACAAGTGATAAATTTATTAAGCTTAAAATGAACAGGGTCTTAGATGAGGTTTCTTTGCATTTTTTGTGTTTATGAGGACTTCCTTTTTTTAATCTCTAAACAAAGAGA
Source organism: Capra hircus (assembly GCF_001704415.2). Taxonomy (NCBI): domain Eukaryota; kingdom Metazoa; phylum Chordata; class Mammalia; order Artiodactyla; family Bovidae; genus Capra; species Capra hircus. The sequence goes on along the minus strand of NC_030812.1, from coordinate 48,624,163 downwards.
GCACAATTTTGCATACCTACGTTTATACTTGGGGTTATGCTAATAATTCTCCTGTTTGATTTTCATGAGATAGGGTACTAACCATACTTTGTAACTAAAGAAACAGAAGCGTAATTGAATGATTACAAGTATTTTGTGTGTTTTTTAAAAAGAGTATTTGATGTAAGCAGTGTTTATAAAATGTATTCATACTCATGGTTTATTATCATATTGTCATATGATAATTGTCATTATCATATTGAATACAACCTAAGAAACTGTTTGCATTTAAAGGTAAAAATAATTATTCTGACTTTGAAGTAATCTTCAAAAGAAATACTGTTCAGCTCCATTGGCATTGTGATTTTCATACCTGATTTTTGGTAATCTGGATCTAAACACTTTGGTTTTATTTAGCTTTCCAGTTCTCAGGGAACAATAGAAACCAGTCTCCAGGATATTGAAAGCAAATTGTCTCCAGGTGGATTACTTGCCGATACATGGACCCATCAAGAAGGCACTCATCCCAAAGATAGACAGTAGGTTATAAGTGCATTGGTAGTTTCTGCTCTTATTATTAAATGTCCTTTTTCACATCGACTCAATTAATTTATTTGGATTTTTCTTCCTAAAACAGTGTAGAAAAGCTACAAGTCCTGTTAAATTGCATCACAGAGATTTACTATCAGTTCAAAAAAGACAAAGCAGAACGTAGTAAGTAAAATTTCCCATTTGTTAATCTGATGAGTCAGTCCTACTGGTTGTAATTCAGTTGAATTATTTGCTATATTTAATAAAGATGTCTACATAAGTGATTTATTTCAGAGACTTGATTTCTGTAAGGAAAGAGGTTGAATGTATTAAAATTTCAACCTTTTGAGTGTTTCAAATCAGGGATCATGGTCTCTAAAACCTCTAGTGGCCATGCACGTAAAAGAGAGGAATGAGATACGCCAGTGGAGACTGAGGGGAAGTAGAGAGGAGCCCCTCTCCGAACCTGCCCCCATCAGAAGGGGAGAGCCTTCAGATTGACCTAATTGTTTTTCCAGGCTTCCTAGATCTAAAGAGAAGCTAGAAATAGACTTTACTAGAAATATCCTGATTTTTAAATGTTGACTTTTTTTTTTTAATATTAGCAATATATAGACCAAACAAAAGAATTTGTGGGTTATATCTACCCATGGGTCACAAATTTGTAACATCTGCTTTAAACTCTTAAGCCTTTTGAAGTAATAATCTCAGAAAACAATTGCATGTGATTTTATGATTCTACATTTATAAAAGTAATATATATTTTTATTTTTAGGACTAGCTTATAATGAAGAACAAATCCACAAATTTGATAAGTAAGTGCCTAGATTATGGTTTTTAAATTATATTTATTTACTTTAATTGATGATTGCTTTACAATATTGGTTTGATTTCTGCGATATATCAGCATGAATTAGCCATAGGTGTACATATGTCTCCTCCCTCTCGCCTCCCATCTCCCACCCTTTCCCACCTCTCTAGGCTGTGACAGAGCCCCAGTTTGAGTTCCCTGAATCATAGCAAATTTCCATTGGCTGTCTGTTTTATGTGTTAGTATATATGCTTCCATGCCACTTTCTCCATTCATCTCACCCTCTCCTTCCTGTCAGATTATGTTTAATAATTTTGTTTGGTTATATTGTTAGTGAGATTCTTCTTAAAGTTGTGATTAATCACAATAAAAAATACATCTTGATATTGGCTTTATATAGAACTGTTACTGAATGTGCAGATATTTGAGGCCTGCTCACCTGGCTCCCTGGTTCAGAGGTTAGAGAGAGAGGAGAATAAGGGGGACAGTCTTCCTCTGCCTCCTGTGCTCTGATTACAGAAGGACAGATACTAGGGAACATAGGTGCGGGCACACTTAACCACCTCCTTAACCTTAACCTCATTCAGTACATATTTTTTGACCATTCTCCACTATGAACCTTCTTTTTCTTCTCTTGCTGCTATAATGTCTGTCTGAGAAACCTTAGGCGCTTTCTACTGTAAATATCCTAAACCCACAACAGTCGTTATGGGAAATAAATTTCATATATTTTAAGACTTTAATATTGGAAATAGAGACAGTGACATTGCTTTAAGCCTCTGATCATTTTTAAATTACAGGCAAAAACTGTATTATCATGCAACAAAAGCTATGACCCACTTTACGGATGAATGTGTTAAAAAGTATGAGGCTTTCTTGGATAAGTCAGAAGAATGGATGAGGTAAGTAAACTTTTGGGGAGGCGATTAGTGGTTGGCTGCACAATATACAATCTAATCTATAGTAACATTTTAAGTAAGGGTAATATTTCCTTAGACTGCTTATTAATCGATTCTTTTTGGTTTTCAGAAAGATGCTTCACCTTAGGAAACAGTTATTATCCCTAACTAATCAGTGTTTTGATATTGAAGAAGAAGTATCGAAGTATCAAGACTATACTAATGAGGTATAGCTTCAAAATTATCTAGAATAAAAGCCTTTTTCCTATTAGGAAAAATTAAAACTCTTGTCAGTTTATATCTGATAATGATTGAAAAGAGAAATAGGATATAATATGCCTGTATTCAGCTCCACTTGCTCATTTGTGATATGTATTTTTTTAATATACATAGTGTAACATTTAGCATTTAAATCATTTTTTAAAATACTTGTTTATTTAGTCTTCCCTGGTGGCTCAGACAGTAAAGAATCTGCCTGCAACGCAGGAAACCCGGGTTCTGTCCCTCAGTCAGGAGGCTCCCCTGGAGAAGGGCATGGGCACCCCGCTCCAGTATTCTTGCCTGGAGACTCCCATGGACAGAGGAGCCGGCAATACAGTCCATGGGGTGGCAGAGAGCTGGACACGACTGAGCAGCTGGTGCGCCTGTGTGTGTGTGTGCCTGTGTCTGTCTCAGTTGTCGCAGGGGATCTTCCGTTGTGGTGAACACACTCTCTAGTTCTGGCACTCGGCCTCTCCAGTTGTGGTGCAGACTCGAGAGTGAGTGGGCTCAGGAGTTGTGGCTCCACAGCAGGTGGGATTATTAGTTCCCCAACCAGAAATCAAACCCACGTCCCCTGCACTGTGGATTGTTAACCAGTGGACCACCAGGGAAGTCCATGTATACATATTTTGAGCCAAGTTTCAAGAACTTAGATGCTTTTAATTATAAAACGTCTAATCATTTTTTATCACCTGAAAAGTTTTTTTTTAAGAGTTTTAGTTTAAGTATTATTGATAGTTTTGAAATCACATCATAAAGCTGTAAGGGGCTTGTTAAAACCTGTAACATTTGTTCCAAGATCTGTAGTAAGCATTCTGTTCTGTGATTGATGTGTGTTTTTGTTTTTAATGTTTTAGTTACAAGAAACTTTGCCACAGAAAATGTTCGCAGCCTCCAGTGGAATCAAACATACCATGACCCCAATTTATCCATGTTCTAACACATTAGTAGAAATGACTCTTGGGTAAGAAATTTATTATTTGGTAACTATAATGTTTCTATTTGTTTTTATTTTGTTTTACTTGCTCTTTTATTTTGACATGTTTTATATTTGTTAGGAATACATTTGCTAATGTTATTTAATGGCTTAGATCAATCTAGAGAACTAAACATACTATAAATATAATCATAAAACATTTGCTTACTTTTTTTAAGCAGAGATGCTTTTATCTTTATTTTGAATATAGTATGAAGAAATTAAAGGAAGAAATGGAAGGAGTAGTTAAAGAACTTGCTGAAAATAATCATATTTTAGAAAGGTGAGTAATTTAAAAAATCATTCTGCCTGGTGACTATGCAATTGAGTGCATACATATATATCTATACTTGTATCTGTCTTCCTGTATCAATAGGTTAAGCAGTGAGAAAGGAGTATTAAGTCAAAACCCTTAGGTTTTGTGAATTTCATGATGCCTTTTAATGTTTTGGGTTGTTTGGGTAAAGAAAAGATAATTGTGATTGATTTCACTTTATAGAAGCACTGGTTAATATTAGATTGGTGCAAATGTAATTGCAGTTTTGGGTCATGAATGTTAAATCATTATAACGAGGCTCAAACACATCTTTATTAGTCAAAATGCTACTGCTGCTAAGTCGCTTCAGTTGTGTCCGACTCTCTGCTACCCCATAGACAGCAACCCACCAGGCTCCCCCGTCCTGGGATTCTCCAGGCAAGAACACTGGAGTGGGTTGCCATTTCCTTCTCTAATGCATGAAAGTGAAAAGTGAAAGTGAAGTCGCTCAGTCGTGTTCGACTCTTAGCGACCCCATGGACTGCAGCCTACCAGGTTCCTCCACCCATGGGATTTTCCAGGCAAGAGTACTGGAGTGGGTTGCCATTGCCTTCTCTGTATTAGTTAAAATGCTGCTGCTACTGCTAAGTCACTTTAGTCATGTCCAACTCTGTGCGACCCCATAGACGGCAGCCCATCCCCCGTCCCTGGGATTCTCCAGGCAAGAACACTGGAGTAGGTTGCCATTTCCTTCTCCAATGCATGAAAGTGAAAAGTGAAAGGAAGTCACTTAGTCGTGTCTGACCCTCAGCGACCCCATGGACTGCAGCCTTCCAGGCTCCTCTGTCCATGGGAGTTTCCATGCAAAATAGGCACCATTAAAATCAACAAATATTTACCAATGAGAGATGAGTGTGTTTATTCCTATAGCGTAAAAATCCATGCTTCGGGATTTGACGAACTCTTGGAAAGAATTTTCTGCTTCCTACTGGAAGCATTTTCCCTGCAAAAAGTTGTCCAGATGCTTGAAGAAGTGGTAGTCAGTTGGCACGAGGTCAGGTGAATATGGCAGATGAGGCAAAACTTCATAGCCCGATGTGTTCAGCTGTTAAATGTTGGTTGTGTGACATGCTGTTGGGCATTGTCATGGAGAAGAATTGGGCCCTTTCTGTTAGCCAGTGCTGGCTGCAGGTGTTGCAGTTTTCTGTGCATCTCATCCATTTTGCTGAACATACTTCTCTCAGATGTAATGGCTTCGCCAGGATTCGGAAAGCTGTAATGGACCAGTTGGGCAGCAGACCACCAGACAGTGACGATGACTCTTTTTGGGTGTAAGTTTGACTTTGGGAAGTGCTTTGGAGCTTCTTCTTGGTCCAAACACAGACCTGGTCATCGCTGGTTGTTTATATAAAATCCATTTTTGGTCCCACATCACAACCAATTGAGAAATGGTTTGTTGTTGCATAGATTAAGAGAAGATGACACTTCAAAATGACAGTTTTTTTGGATTTGTGGTCAGCTCATGAGTCACCTGCCTGCCAGTGCAGGAGACTTAAGAAATGTGTTCGACCCACTGGGTTAGGAAGATCACCTAGCAGAGGGCATGGCAACCCACTCTAGTATTCTTGCTTGGAGAATCCCATGGACAGAGGAACCTGGTGGGCTCCGGTCCATGGAGTCTCAAAGAGTCAGACACAACTGAAGTGACTGAGTACGCATGCACGCGAGGTACCGACTTCTCGAGGTTTTGCACCTTTCCAGTTTGCTTCAGGTGCCGAATGACCATAGAATGGTTGACATTGAGTTCTTTGGCAGCTTCTTGTGTAAGACAATCAGCTTTGATGATCCTCTCAGTTGGTCGTTGTCAACTTCCAATGCCCGACCACCACGCTTCTCATTTTCAAGGCTCTCATCTCCTTTCAAAACTTCTTGAACCACCACTGCACTGTACATTCATTAGAAGTTCCTGGGCCAAATGTATTGTTTATGTTGCACGTTGTCTGCTCTGCTTTATGACCCGTTTTGAACTCAAATAAGAAAATCACTCAGATTTGCTTTTTGTCTAACATCATTTCCATAGTCTAAAATAAATATAAAATAAACAGCAAGTAATAAGTCATTAGCAAAAATACATAAAGTGAGACATGCACATTAATATGATATCTGACAACATAACCACATTTATTTAAGAATGTATTCCAGTATCAAATGGCAAATTTCAACAGTGTAAAACCGCAATTTTGCAGCAACCTAATAGAATTCTTTGAATCAGCTTGTGAAAACAAAAATCTTTTGCATATTATTTTTCCAAACATTTTCTCATTAGAATCATCATCTTCAGTTCTGAAATCAGAGTTGCTTAGGAGATGGCAGCACTCTGATAGTGTAACTCACAGAATCCTCTGCACACCTCCTTGCACGTGAGCATCATCTGTTCATTGAGTTCTTTGAGGAGCTGAGTATCTGCTTATCTTCAGAATCCTAATAGATCAAGGAGAAAAAGTTGGAAAACATATAGAGCCAATAAAGCCACTTTACTGGCTATTTTTCTCAGATTGCTTGTCTGTTTTTCTCAGAGAAGTGAAGTCATATTTGGCTCATGAAGGAAAAGCCTTCTTTTTCCAGCCCTTAGGTCCTTCTCCACAGGTTGTCTCACCACCGAGATGTTAACGCAAGGACATCATGTTTATGTAGTGTTTTGTCCACTTGAAGAGCACTTTCATGCCGTATGGCCTCACTAAGCATGCATTCCAGCCTTGCATTCCAAGGTCTACAGGTAGTCTTTGTCAGTGTTCCACAGATGCTGACATTCATACCTGAGAAGATGAACTGGAGCTGGAACCCAGCCTTCTATCTCCTCACATCATCATCCCCCTACTAACTCTGTTCTCTCACATAAAAGACCACACATCTTCCTAAGGCTTGAAAAGATTAAATGTCAGGAAATCACATGATATTCGAGCTACATGCAGAACGTTATCAGACACTTCTGTAGTATCATCAGCCTTCTTAATGAATTTAATGAATTGGTAAATCAACTTTTAGCCGTGTGTAACTGTGAAAATTGAAATGAAAGTCTTCATCTGCGGTCTCATACTCCTCCACCCCCATAGAAGCACTCAGTATTAATAGTTTGTTGTGCACGTGTATTTTGTAAGAATGGAGTCATTCTGTTCACACTGGTTTAGTCTTTTTTCACTTAAGGCTATATATCAAGAGCACTTTTTCATATCCATACCCGTAGCTTCAGTTTTCTCATTTTCAGCAGCGGCCTGGTATTCTAGCGTTTTCATCTACCATATCTATTTAGTGCATCCCTGTTTATTGGGCATTTAAATTGTTTCTAATTTTTCACAATTACAAACCATGCTTCAGTGAACATACATGTTCATATATCACTTCATGTGCTTGTGTAAGAATTTTTGAAGGGTTGATTTCTTGACGTTTCTAGATACAGAATTGTTGGGTCTGAGGTTATGCACATTTAAATTTTGATGAGCTTTGTTAGTTTGTTCTCTGAAAGACTTGCTTGTTATCCCATTGAATGTTACCACTTTTTCTTTTTTTTGAATGTTACCACTTTTTCAAGTGCCAATTTATTTAGTAGAAGCTGGTGTCTTATTTCAGTTTGCATTTCTTCAGTTAATAGTGATATCAAACATCTTTTCATTTGTTTCTTTTTTTTTTTCCTCTGTGAATTGCCTGTTATGTTTTAAAGTCTTTTCCTATTGGTTTATAGCATCTACATAGTAATTATCTCTTTATAACTTCATAAATTTATTCAAACTATTTTCTTCACAACTTTAGCTAAATTCTAAATTTATCCTGAAAGGCTAAAGATTAGCAAGTAGAAAACATTATTAAAATTTTTTAACAAAATTTTATTGATATATTGAATCACTTCTGTTTTGTGAAAGAAAATCCGCACTTCCCAAAGCATGTCCAGTTAGTCATGTTTTATTTGCTGGCTTGACAATTCATGGGTAACCAGACATGGCAGAATCATAACTTAAATGTTTGAGTGACCACTTAAGGATTTATGCCAGAACAAGTAATAGAAACCAAGTCTTGTGCACTGTCTCCACATAGATACTGTCACTTTGTATCTAAAATCACTTATCGTCCTTCCCAACTCAGTTTCCTCTGCAATTTCCTCATCTTCTACCCCTTTCTTCTCCTTCCATGCACATAACTTGTTTTAGACACTAGCCTTTCTTCACCTCCTTTCATCATGTTTGGTAGTCTTCCTTCAGAATGTTCCCTGTCGCCCTCATCAGCCTCATTTAGCTCTCCTTTCCCCTCCCTCATGAGCCATGGTCATAATCTCCTGTCTGTATGCTTAACTAGCCCTTCCCATCTTCCTTCAGAATGTTCCCTCTTGCCCTCATCAGCCTCATTTAGGTCTCCTTCCCCCACCCCGACCCCCCGCCACCCCGCCCCATGAGCCATGGTCATAATCCTGTCTATAAGCTTAACCAGCCCATCTGTCATCAGTTTTACAGCCAAACTAATCTTCCCAGATACTGATCTAATCATTCCACTCCTTTGACTCAAAAATTTCTAAATTCCTGCTACCTAAAAAGTCAAATATAAATTTGTACTGAATACAATAGTCTGATGCCAGCCTAATCACCCAGTTTTATTCCTACAAATAACATTCTGTTCCAGCAGGATTCCATTCCACACTGTCCCTGACTCCCAGCTCCACATCTTTGTTTATGAATCCCATCCCGAAGAAATTACCCAACTTGTCCTAATGCTTTCTAGATTATGTCACTCCTCGTTTTCTCTTAAGAAGTTTTCCCAAGCCATTGAGTTGTGTTTTTTCAAATACTTATAATAGTACCACTGTGTTTCAAATTAGAGCAAGTTTATTTTGCTCTGTTTTCAAAATAGAGCACATTATAGTTGCTTAACTCTTTAAAAAGAATAGTTTGTTCATCCAAGAAGTATTTTATATTCTTTAAAATGTTAGAGGTCAATTAAGTGAATCTTGTGAGACTGACTTTTTCCTTTTGTGTTTTAGGTTTGGCTCATTAACCATGGACGGCGGCCTCCGCAATGTCGACTGTCTTTAGCTTTATAAGAAGTCTGAGGCAGGTTTCAGTTTGCACAAGAAAATAATGTCGAGGCATTAAATGAATGCCTGTATAGGTGGTCTTTTGTTTCTATATTTCACTATTTGATGTGGTCATGTAAATATGTATAATATTGTAAATACATAAAAATATATAAATTTTTGGCTGCTGTTAAGATGTAATTTTACCTTTTAACATTCATAATTATATGAGGACATTTGACCTCAGTTAGCACTTAGAAGAAAGCCATGACCAATATTCTGAGATACTGATGGTCGACTTTTCTGAGTAAGGCCAACTAACTCATGTATCTCCGACTGCCTGCTGAAACCATTTTTAAGTGGAACCAAAATTGGCATCCTTACAAATCACTAAAGGCTGATTGTTGATATGTTTGTAAGTGACAGAATGGTGAGATAGCTTCTGTGAGTGGAGAGCAGAACCGAACCACTGTTGTAACTAGGATCCCAGTTTTTTTGAGAAGGATAAAGTGGCATTATCCCAGTTATCTTCCTATCTGTTTAATTTCAGATAAATTACTGAGCAAAATTTTTAAAGTGATGAATTATTAAAAACTGTTCATTTTTTATTTTGGCCATAAATGTATAATTGTCATAAAAATTTTAGGATCATTTCAACTGTTTTAGGCTGTACATTTCTTCTTTACTTTAATTCTGCTTACTATTTCATGAAGAAATATCAATAAATTTCTTGATTTTAATGTAACAGTTTGTATTTTTCTGTGTACAACAGTTTGAGAAACAAAAGTTATCTTTTGAAAAATATTGTGGGTGGTAATGGTCAATTAGCCTCAGAAATTGGACGAGGGGCAATTCTGTGTCTCTTCTAAACCATTGATTCCAAATTTAGTAGAAGTTCTTTCATAAACATACGCTGTACAAATCCAAAAGAGAGCCTTCTCTTTGAAAAATGTACCCAAGGTTCTAGACAAAAGAATTGTGCTCAATATGAAATTATTTTATCCCAGAAGGATTAGGTTTTGGTTTTGGTTTCTGATTTCTTAGATGTTTGAAGTATGATCGTGTTCAACCTGTATATCATGAAGAGACCATGTTTTAAAGAGTAAATTTTGGCTACCATGGACACTGGAAAACTGAAAACGGATTAGGATGTTATTTGAAATCTCAAATTGATACTTTATTGTGGTGGGGAATTTTAAGTGTCACATGTACACATTAGAGAAATAAATACAGGGGTAAATGACATTACTTTACTTTGACATTACTTTGATTGTGACAGTTATCACCATCAAAAACTGTTTAGTCAGAGAATGTGTGGGGCAAGGGGGTGTTTAATCTCTTATAATTTTAATTTTCCATTTGACCATCTAACATGAATGTCTTTAATTGTAATACTAGGTAATAATTTTACCTGAGTTATATGGTCAGTTAATATATTTGCAAATTTCATTGTTATTCAAGCACCTCTAGAAAAGAACATCAATAAACAAACCCTTGCTGTATTTGTATAACTTGTGTAAGTTGTCCTGGTAAGATCAATTCTTATCGACACTAGTAATTGGTTAAGACTTATTGTTCTATTCCTCATTACAGCAGCATGTAAATCAAGCGCATTTGCTTTCAGTAGACTACTCTCAAGAATGTATCTTCATTCAAAACATCTTATGTCAATAAATGGATAGTGACATTTGTCTGCTGACCAAATTTTCAGTTACTATGTAAGTAAAATTAGCTTTAAAATAAGTTACATCTCTAGTTTAGTAGCTTTGTTTTTTTCAGTATTTGGATATATTTCCAAAAGACAGGGATTAAAAATATTAAATGTAACAAGTGAAAGAGTTGGTGGATTTAACTCTTTTCTGTCTTTGGTAGTTTCTTAAGCTGATGTACAGTAATATGCAATGTTATATGTTACAGATGTACAGTATAGTGATTCACAGTGTTAAAGGTTACACTCCATGTGTAATTATAAAGTAGTGGCTCTGTTCCTTGTTGCACAGTATATACTTTTAGCTTATTTTCTACATGGTAGTTGGTAGCTCTTCATCCCCTGCCCTATTTTGCCCCTCTCTGCTTCTCTCTCCACACTGGTAAGCACTAGTTTGTTCTCTTTATGTGTGACTCTATTTCTTTCCTTATTATATTCACTAATTTGTTGTATTTTTAGGAGTCTGCATAAAAGTGATACTGTACTGTATCTGTCTTTTTCTGACTTATTTCAGTTAGCATAATGCCCTCCAAGTCCATCCACACTGTCGCAAATGGTAAAATTTCATTCTTTTTTTATGATTGGGTGGTAGTCCATTATGTATGTGCGCACCACATCTGTATCCTTTCATCTGTCGGTGAACACTTAGGTTGCTTCTGTATCTTGGCAACTGTAAATAATGCTGCTGTGAGCATTGGGGTGCACACATCTTTTCAAGTTAGTCTTTCGGGGTTTTTGGATATATGCCTCAGAGTAGATTGCTACCATATGGCAGTTCTGCTTTAGTTTTCTACAGTGACTGATCAGTTCACATTCCCACCAGCAGTGCACAGGGGTTTCCTTTCTCCACATCCTCACCAACATGTATTATTTGTGTTCTTTTTGATGATAGCCATTCTGACAGGTGTGAGGTAAGATTTAATTCTTAATGTAAAAAAGAGATTATGGTTCTGGTAGAAGAAATAATCAAAAATGAAATAAGTGAATGTAAATTATGTGGGGAAAACAGGGATATCTTTTAGTAAATAAAAAAGAAGGTAGAGGTTAGGGAAGAAATGTGGAAAATAATCCCATCATATCTTCTAAAGGTCCCATTTTGATTATTTTGGAAATGACCAAATACTGAGTAAGTGGCTTACAGCCCTCGTTACACTGTCAGAGTGTCTCGTTAGATATAAAACATCTTTTCCTCAAAATATTCCTTTAAAAAATATAATACCTGCATCAGTAAGTTATCCAGAATGTGTTTTTGTTTGTTTTTCTGGGGTTTTTTTAAGTGATGAAGTTTGCTTTTTGCGGTGTTCTGTGCTAAAAGAGGTTTGTTACTTGGAATTAAGAAAGGAATTATGAATTATCAGTAGGTAAAAACAGTCTCAACTGAAATGTCGGAACTTTTATTGTCCCGTCAGAGTCACAGCCACGACCAGAGCTAGCCTTTCTATCTTTGCCCTCACTCCACTCAGAAGGGCAGTTTTCACCTTGCGCTTTTCGTCTTTGAGGAAGTGCTGTAGAAAAGTTCAGTTCAGTTCAGTCGCTCAGTCGTGTCCGACTCTTTGCGACCCCATGACTACAGTTACTCAAACATTTAAAACGTGCGGGGGCAGACACTGAAAACATAAAGAAGTCTTAATGCTGTCATTTTGGGCAAGATCCACCAGCCTACAGCCTATTTTTAGGACGAGGAGAGTATCAGAAAATCTTACACTATGGTTTTAATTGTACTTTCTCCCCCAATTGTCACTTATAAGCAGACTCCTAAGCAAATTCATAAGAACTCATGGACGTAGAGTAGGAAACAAAAACATCTGACTTGGAAACAGAAACTGTAATAAAATAGTTTCCTTTAGTGGGTGTGTATAAGTCAGCTCCAAAAATGTAGTGTGTCACATAAAAAAAGCACTGTCCAAGCGTTAAACATCAGGCTGTTTTAAGGACTAATGTATGAATAAGTTTATTTCTTTTGACATAAACAGAATGCACAAAGATCAGTTGTTGGATGTAGTTCCAGGAGTGATGATGGGTCTTTGTCTTTTATACACTTCTTGACTTTCTGTGACAGATTCCTGCCAAGGTTTAAAATACATTTCACTTTTCCAATAAAAAATGTACAAAACAAATGGGATCAAGGCTATGGCTTTTAGAAGTAGCTTGTTAAACACCAGCAAGTCCTGCAGACTGCCGTTGACAATTCTGTTGGATGCTGTGTTAGTGGATACTGGTGACTTTGTCCCTCTGTGAAAGTAATTGTAATTCTTTGGAGGAGGTGGGGCAGGGGTGGTATCTATACTTAAAAATTATCAAGTGTTGCATTAGGTTAGAGTTTCTGAAGCTTAAAACTCTTTCTTTAGAAAGAACATCTATTAATACAGTTTCTAGTTACGAGGGCTAAGGTCCAGAGGACAGAGCGAAGGAATGACAGAGGAAGGGGATTTAGGGCCGACAGGTGGTCCCCAGACATATTGGCTGAGAGAGAGTTCACAGCTAAAGTGTCACATGTGGGTGTTGCTGTGTTTCCTCATCCACACTCTCGTGGAGGGCTGTTCTGAAGCACTCAATAGTACTGGCTATGGCCATCAAAAGTGACTTTAATAAGACATTCAGAAGAATAGCCCGGCTCTTTTACTGGTTCCCCAAGTCACTAACCTGCTCGAAGAATCAGAAATCCAAGTTGCTCTGGAGCCAGGGGCGAGGTAAGTTATCTGAGGCTAATGCTTCATTTGAAATACATTTTTTTCTGTTACTAAAATGGAGCCTCCTCTCTCAAGTAGGGAGAAAAAACAAAGCTCTTAAAACCTTTAAAAAGTTATTTAACATGGTTTTCTGAGAGAAAATTAAGAGAAAGCAATTTGAAGGTGAGATATTAAAAGCCATGAACATTTTATAATCCAATTTTATGCTCTATAGGCTTTTGGGTTTGGAGATGTTTTCTAAAGAGAGATGGAGAATGTTTAGCTTTTTTTAAAAAAAAAGAAAAGGAGCTCTTTTTATCAGTTAAAATACCTTAGAATAAGCAAAAAAAGAATAATCAAATGCATTCCCCTTGTCATAGAAAATTTTAAAAGTCAATGGACCATTTTATTTCTTTGGGTCAGTTTATACAGCATATTTTAGTCAAGCATTAAGGTAAGATTTTAAAGCACCTTCAGTGTAGCGCGGCATTTCCATCTGGTCCTGCCTGGCTGGAATATGAGGAGTCCTAGGACAGGGGGTTGAGGGGAAGAGGATTCTTGACCCCTTCTGCAGAGCCCAGCTCTCATTTTCCTACACTGTCCCTGGGAGGAGGTCTGGAAATGCCGCCGGGAACAAGGTGAGCAGATGCTCTTCCTTCAGTGTTTCATCTTGCAGTTGACTAATAACAGAGCTTTTTGACACCCATGTAGCTCTGCGTGTCATATAAGAGCTAACATTTACCCTTTGTCTGGTAGGTAATCCAGCATAATCTGATGATATGGTAGAAGAGCCACCACCACAACTTCCTTTAACTGATACAGAAATGACTGTGGGTATCTGATTAAGAACTTTACAAAACGTAGGGCCTGGTACATTTCAGTCATCTCTTTTTCCTTAAACTGATACTTCCATTCTTTTTCACTATCAAAATATGTATAATCTAGTTTAAAACTCAGGGGATGGGTGTGGGTGTGTGTGAGTGGGTGTGTCAGGGTGTGTGTGTGTGTGTACATGTGTGAATTATACTGCAAGGAAGTTAATCTAAATTAAAAATTATTATATCATTAATAATTAGTAAGCGTGTTGATGGAATTAGCACATCTAGATCAAAACCTGCCACACAAGTTCTGAATAGATGTCAGCTTCTATTTCTAGTCCTAATGGTGCATTCAAGAAAGCTAATTTTTGATCCTTGAAAGCAAAAAAAAAAGTGTTGTAGGTTCTCCAAATGGGAGCCTAGATATATGTGTTAAATATGAATGTGGTTCACTCCTCTGGATTCCTGTTACTATTCCTGCTAGCTAAGAAGTATTGAGGTCATTACTGAAAAGAGGACACTGAAAAAAAAAATGACTGATTGAAATTGAGGGTGTTGATGTAGCCTTTGGGTACATTAAAGTCTTAGAATTAGATAGACCTTAAATGTCTATGAGCCCAAGAACAAATGCAAAGTTAAACAAGTGGGATTTCTTAAAGAAGCTTAATAATTTGCCCAAGACACACAGCTGAAAAATGACATAGTCAGGGGAAGTGAATTTTGGTTTCACCTTTGCCTGAGTTTGAACTCTTCACCCCCCTTCAGAGCCCTCATGGATCTGTTCCCCCAAATCATGAGAACATAGCCCTTCTACTTGCTGCATTGATCTCATCTCTAGAAGAGAGGGGGAGTCTGAAACTACGAGACGTTCAACTTGTGAAGCTTCAAATTTTTAATTTCATACTTATAAGTGCTTTAGAAACAGCAGACCCTTTTGGAACACCAGGAGGCATGAAAGCAAGTACTTTTGGAAATGCAGTGTTTCCTGTGACATGGTTTTCTAGACAGATCCGGAAAGTTCAAAGTAGAACACCTTTGAAAATACCAAAAAGCCTATGTTACAGAATGAATCTTCTCTAGGCTCAAAACTTTTTTTGAGAGCACATAAAGTAATAATAGAAATTGCAACAAAGCTTCTGTTCCCAGATGTCAAATCTATTATTTTCATCTCAGCTCCTGCTGGAGGACGTAGGGAGAAATTGGCAAGGACCCGCCCTTAGCTTCTTTTAGTCACCAAAACACCAGCACGGTGATAGACCCATGGTAGGACATGCTCAGTGCTGTCGATGAAGTGTGTGGTTAAGATGTTTCAATTCTTCATCCCACTCTCTCGCCTGACCCAGCAGGCACACAAGAGAACACAAACATGTTATGCACACATACACACAGCATCTAATCAAATCTTTTGTCAACGGCAATTTTAGGACTGGTCACCAAAATGGCAACCCACTCCAGTATTCTTGCCTGGAGAATCGCATGGAGGGAGGAGCCTGGTAGGCTACAGTCCATGGGGTCGCAAAGAGTTGGACATGACTGAGTGACTTCACTTTCACCATCAAACGATTTGGATGATTTGCCGAGAGAGTTGAGAGCTCATTCATGATAATGACCAGGAATGTACCAGGAGTGCCAACCCAAGAAATTAAGAGACCAGAAGCCTCCCCCTCTCCCACCCCCCAAACTATTTGGCTATGATTTCTGTAGCCATCCACCTACTTGGTTTCAGCTAAGGAAGCTGGGGATTCCAGTTTCTCTGTCCCAGGAGGGGTTTAAAATTCAACAAAACAGAACATTAACAGGACTAATCCTGAAAATCTGGTTCCCTGGGTAAGAAAGAAGAGCAAGGATTTCCTCAATTCTATCCCCTCCCACTGCTTTGGGTTGCTGAACCCCTCTGGGAATCCAGAATAGTGTTGCTTCTAGAGCAGCTACGTTTTCCAAACCCAAGGTGTCGGGCACAGGGACGTGGTGTGAAGGGATGGGAGCTGAGCATTGATTGCTTTCAGGGGAAAGAAAGATGCCCACGTTTTTTTCTCTGAGATCACTTCTCTGTTCATTTGCTTTAAACCACATGGGCTTCCTTGTTTGGACGCTACTCTGTACATAAAAATGTCTTCTGTGGGTCCAGAAAACCCCTCCTTGCCCCCCAGGTCTGCCAGGCTTCAGCAGGTGCTCTCTGTAAAGACCAGCTCCCAAATTTGTATATGATCCAGAGTCACTTATAGCCTAAGACCAAAGACTCTGAATTTGGGGACGGAAAAAGCAGACTGCAACAAGCACAAATGTTTTTACAAAGTGGCCTTCACCTCGGGCTGATCTGCCCACAACCCAGTTCCTGAGTGGGTCAGTTGACCAGGGAGGGGCTGGAAAGCTGGTGGCGGGAGGGAGGCCCCGAGTCCCATCGGATTGCTGCTGTCACTTGCTAGCTGTTCTCTTGGCTTCAGTCATTCTTCCTTCTTCTCTTCCTTCCTCCCATCACTCCCAGAACACCTCTCATGATGCTCCATGGGGTCAAGGTGCAGGGTCTAAAGAGGGCGCCAATGCTCTATTTGAGATCCGCTGACTTCTAAGGTACTGACTCCTTTGTATGCCGTCCAAGGCCCGGCTCAGTCGAGCCCACATAGCCAGTCCCATCTCCACATACTTCCTGCACTGCATCCTCTGCAATAACTGCATCAGCATCCACATCGTGCTGATACGCAAACTCAGATGCCTGCAAAATTCCAGGTGGAATAACCAAAAAGAAAGACTTCCCTTGTGGCTCAGCTGGTAAAGACTCTGCCTGCAATGTGGGAGACCTGGGTTCAGTCCCTGGGTTGGGAAGATCCCCTAGAAAAGACAGTGGTTACCCACTCCAATACTCTTGCCTGGAGAATTTCATGGACAGAGGAGCCTGGCAGGCTACCCACAGTGCATGGGGTTGCAAAGAGTAGGACACAACTGAACGACTAACACTTTAATCAAAAGGAAAACTGTTGGATGTAAGAAAAATGGGAAATGGGGGGATTCTGGCATCCTGAAGAGCTCAGGTTCCGGCTTCATTCTGTTCATCCAGTTGTTGGGCATCAGGTCTTAAAGAGTTTCAAAAGCCTTTTTGTTCATCTGCTCATCAAACTTTATATCTATTTTAAGATATCTGTACTTCTCTTATGCCGCTTGTTACCATCTTGTACTTTGATTGTCGTCGTTTGTGTACAGTTCTTCCCTCTTTTCTAAAGTGTTCGTCTGAGAAGGGACTAACCAAAAGTTCACGTCCTCCTTTCAGAAGCTCTGAAAGCATCCTCTCTTCTTTTTCCTCCTTTTTTCTCTCTCACTTTTGGGCAGACCTGACTAGCAAAGCTGTCCTGGGCCATGGCATCTCTTGTCCTCATTGTCTCTTTGGAAGAGACATACACATTCTTCCACTATTTTCAGCCTTTTACAGCCCCATATACTCAGCCTACTTGCAATCATAATGAGCTTCCGCTGTGGAAGCGGGGAGCAGGCTGGTAGGTGGCATCGGTGAGTGTAGGTGAGATTCTGCAGACCTAGAATTTATTTGACTCTGCACTGAATTTTTTCAAAGCTTGCTTTTCTGCTGTTATGTGTTCTGGAGTTTCTTTTCTTCTGGTAGGGTGATCAGGAACAGAGAGATCTGTCAGAACCAACTTGAGAATACAGATCAATTGATTCCTTGCTGCCACTGTGATGTGTAAACGGAACAGTTGAAAGAGACATGATGTCAGCTCATTACTTCTGCCCCACAGGCTGCAAACAGCTGCAAGTATGGCAAGCCAGGTGAACAAGGGAGGGAGGGAGGTCAGTAGTGACCTCATCTCCCCACAGCTACTCATTATTCTAATTATTCTGAGGACCACAGCCACTTCTCAGTGTGAGACCACAGGTCCTCTTACTTCAGAACGTCCTGGGGTGATTGTTAAAACTTCGCCTCCCAAACCCTCCAGCCTAAGGACCCGCACCCCTAGGGGAGGGGCTGTGACTCTGCAGCTTCAACAAGCTCCCCAGGTGGTGCTCATGCTGCCTTCATCCCTGGGCCTACTGAATGACACACCCCTACCTTCGGGTCTCAGTAAATCCTCCACACGGCACCGCCGTCCACGGTCGCCATCAGAGCACAAGGACCAAGAACATGGTTGAGGTCAGAGCCTGGCTTGGCCACATACTGGTAAGAAAGCAACTTCCCCTCTCTCTGCCACAGCATCTTCTTTGATAATATAAAGATGATAATAACAGTACTTATTGCTTAGGATATTAAGAATTAATGCTTACAAAGGGCCAGGTTCCTGGCTCAGTAAACTGTAGCTCCATTTCCCAATCCAGGAATTCCTAAACTTCCATCATTCATAGGCCATTGTTGCAATTTTTTGCCATATTTGCAGAAGCCTCTACTAGAATTCTCTTAATACATATATATATATATATATAACTAAATAATATACCCATTTTACTTAGCATCATCCTAAGAAGAAATACCTGGAAAATAATTGACTTGGTGTACTATTATATTTTTACACATTAAAATGTGTATATGATTTAGGAAAATGTAAAGTGTTCATTTCAGGTACCACCATGGTAAGTCTACCTACCACCAGCGGGAAACCCTGATCAAATCCAACTTCATGAAACTGAGACTCAGGTTAAGTGGATTTTCAGAAGTCATACAGGGAGTGGTGGGCAAAGGCAAAACTAGAGGAATTCAGGTCTCCTTCTAACTGGGGCAATGCTCCTTCCTTCACATCAACCTGGTGGTTATACAGTGTTCTTAAAAGATACATTGAAATGTACCTAAAATAGAACATTCCTTCCTGAGTCTGATGTCAGTAAACGGAAAATACCCTTATACATTAAATTGGCTACAAAGGAAAGCTCTCTTTAGCCTTGAGAAGACATTGAAAGAGCAGGTTCATCTCATTTTATCTCTAATAGCTTCTAAGCGGGTGTTGGAGAACACACAAGACAGGTGAGGCTGAGAAGCCAAGCTTCTGGGACTGACCTGTGCAGCTAGGGCTCCTGGTAATGGGGCAGACAGGCCTCTACCTGCAGAGGGGCAGCCAAGGGCAGGCTCGACTCCCCCTCACAAGCTTGACCTCACGTAATTACTTAACCTTTCTGGACCTCAGTCTCAAATATTCTCATAGGATTGTTGGAAATTTTAAGTACCATCGAGAGAAAATGCTTACTACAGCAGGGGTGGGGTGTTTTTCTTTTTTCCTTTTTTTTTTTTGGACTGTGCTGGGTCTTTGTTGTGCATACGCGCTTCTCTAGCTGTGGCTTAGTTGCCCCGTGGCATGTGGGATCTGAGTTCCCCGACTAGGGAACAAACCCACATCTCCAACACTGGAAGGTGGATTCTTAATCACTGGATCACCAGGGAAGTCTCTTGCGTGTTTTCCTAGACTGAATGATCATATGCAAAGAAATACAATTAGCTTTGAAGTCAGAGCTTGAAAGGAATAAGGTATGGAAAACCTGCTACACCGAGTGGTCAGAACTTTAGTGTGTTTCCTGATCAAGTGAGTTCATAAATCTGTGTATCTTTAATACAGAATGCAGCTACTGTCAAGCTTTCAGGGAGTGCAGTCAAGCACCATGTTAAGCTAATTGGTAGTTCTTTGCAGGGGATCATGTTGAAGGTGCAGTGGGTGTCTGGTTTTCACTGAGAAACCATTCATTTCCTACTTGGAGTTGATCCAAGGGTGAACACATGACCCAAGCCTAGCCAGTCAGCACTTTTTAACACCTAGATATAGACACGTAAGTCCATCCAACCAGAGTCAGTCCTGGATCTTTTGACGGAACTTAAGAAATCCAGAAGCACTCTGTCTGCTAGATGCATGCCAGGAGTTGCTGACAGTCATCTTGCCACCCTGAGAGAAGACCTTCTTGAAGATGGAGCCATCACAGACAGGAGAATGAAGAGATGGAGATAGAGCAAGGGCCAGTGATCTTGTTTGAGCCCGTGGATCCAGCCACACCTGAATCTAATGTGTCCTTGCACTTATAGGCAGTATCATTTGTCTGCAAAAATACAGGGAAGCCTAACCAACAGATTATTCATTTGAATTATTGCTATGACAAGAGAAGAGATAAATCTCAAGGGACTCAATTTTCGTGTTTTATGGCGATCAAGCCGGGTGAAACATTTCCATTCAAGTACTATGCACATACCCTGCTTCCTGGGACCCTATACCCTTTTCTGCCAAGCCAATCCCATCTAAGGAGCTTAATCTCGTAACTTGGGAGTCACCACAGTCAAGATGATGAACACATCCATCACTCCCCAAAACCCCCTCATGCCCCTTTACCATCCTTCCCTTTAACCCCTCCTGCCCCCACCACATAACCCCTCATCCACTTTCTGTTGCTGTACATTAGTTTGCACTTTCTGGAATATTCTATAAATGGATTCTTACAACGTGTACTTTTTTTTTTTTTTTTGGTCTGGCTTCTTTCACTTAGTATAATTATTTTGAAATTCATTTATATTGTTGTGTATATCAAAATAGTTCCTTTTAAAAATCACTGAATAGTATTTCAATGTGCCATAATTTGTTTATCTATTAATCTGCTCATGGACGTTTGAGTTCTTTCCCAGTTTAGGACTATTAAAAAATAATGCTGCTGTGATATTTGTGAACAAGTCTTTGTATGGACAAAGCCTTCCCTTTCTCTTGGGTAAATACATAGGAGTGGTATGGTGGGGTCATATGGTAGCTGTATATTTAATTTTCTAAGACATTGTCCAAGTATTCTTCCAAAGTAGTCCTACCGCTTTACATCTGCATCAGCAGCATGTGACAAAGAGTTCCAGTAGGTCCTCCCCAGGACGTGCTATGGTCTGTTTTCCATTTTAGCCATTCTAGTAGGTGCCTAGCAGCATCACATTGTGCTTTTAACTTGCATTTCTCTAATGACTAATGATATCTAGCATCTTTTCATGTACTTATTTGCCATCTGTGTGTCTTCTGTTTTTTTGATGAAGTCTGTTCAACTCTTTGGCCCATTTTTTAAATGCATTTCTTATTGTTTGTTTACTCTTGACTGTGCTGGATCTTCGTTGCTGTGCATGGGCTTCCTCTAGCTGTGGTGAGTGGGGGCTGAGCTCCAGCTGTGGGTGTGTGGCCTTCTCTTGTTGCAGCGCACGGGCTCAGGACTTGTGGCATACAGGCTTAGTTGCCTTTTGACCTGTGGAATCCTCCCGGATCAGGGATCAAACCCATGTCCCCTGCACTAGCAGGCGGATTCTTAATCACTGGACCACCAAGGATGTCCTGGTCCATTTTTATATTGACTGTTTACTTTCTGAATGTTAAGTTTTGAGATTCATTGTATTTTTCTGAATCAGATTTGCAAATATTGACTCTCAGTCTTTGTCATTTCATTCTCTTGACAGTGTCTTTTGAAGAGAAGAGGCTCTTAATTTTGATAAAATCTGATTTGCCATTTTTCTTTTATTAATTATGCTTTTGGTGTCTTATCTAAGAAATCATTGCCTAACCCAAAGACATAAGGATTTCCTCCTATGTGTTCTTATAGAAATTGTATAGCTTTAGGCCTCACATTTAAAATCTGTGATACATTTTGAATAAATTCTTATACATCATGAGAGGTATGAAGTTTATTTTAAATTATGCAAAAAACATATGCATGTCCAATTGCCCCAGCACCGTTTGTTATCCTTTCTCCACTGAATTTTGTTCTTCATTGAAAATCAGTTGACCAAGTATGTGTGGGTTTATTTCTGGGCTCTCTACCCGAATACTGTTGTTTTTTATTTTACTGTGGTAAAAATATATATAACAGAAGTATTGCTATTTTAACCATTTTTACATATACAATTGGGTGGCATTAATTCACAGTGTTCAACCATCATCACTACTTTTTCCATTGAAAAAGTGAACATATTTAAAATCTCACTTTTTCCTTGAAAAATACTTGGAAATTTTGAACTGCATTCCATCACACTCCCAGTTTTATTTTAATGTAAAAAGTAATGTTGATGCTTCAGGAAGATGAACCATATTAGCCTTTACCTTTATGAGGATTCCACGGCACCCCTCCCTCCCTGTTTGTGCAAACTCCAGCTCAGAGGAGGTCAGAACTACAGAGACCTCACAGGTCACCTAGAAGCGCCCCTTTGTTTTACAGATGCGAAAACTGAGAACCCAGATCACACACCGGTAAATGACAGAGCCAGCTGAGAAGAAAGGCTATTTTGGGGCTGCTGAGGGTTTTGTACCAAATCCTGACCACTTCCTTCTATAAGATCAGCCTTTGGTGAAATCAACTCCCCTCTCTGCCTCCAGGCACCAGAAAAGTGAAGCAAGGCTACCACCATCCTCACAGGACTAACCTGAGAGTTTAACCAAGGGATAAAAATGCCTCAAAGTTGACAACAGGGGGTGATCAGGGACAAAAGAGCGCAGCCACTCGGGGGAGAAGCTGGCAGTTCTCACAGGAGGCAAGAGCAATGCTACACAGCAGTCCATGCTCTCAGGAACTTCGGGTTCTCAGGGCAAAGATGAAACAGTCCCACTGATGGACCTGCTTGAAGAAGGCAGCCTCACTTCTCCTGATTCTTGACTGCTGTTGTAAAGGGTTCCTTTTCCCCAAACAATGGGACTTGTGACCTGCCTTAGTGTATGATACTTTCCTAGTATCCTTGGAAGTCGTTAAAACCTGTTACCCAATCAATTAACATCCATGCTCATAAATGCATATTTTCTTAATAGGAAAAGCACAGGGCTTCCTTCAACAACAATTATAGTATCAGTGGGTAACTGTCTGGAGAGGCTTACTACGATGCTGGACGTCATTCTAAGCAGTTTTTTCTTTTTTTGCTACACCACTCTGCATGTGGGCTCTCAGTTCCCCAACCAGGGATTGAACCCATGACCCTTATATTTGAAGGGGGGAATATTAACTGCTGGACCACCCTGGAAGTCCTTTAAGTCCTTATCAAAAGTCAGTGCAGTGGGGACTATCTTACAGAAGACGTAATGGAGGCACAGAGAGGTTAAATAAATTGCCAAAAGCCTCACAGCTCACCTCGACCATCTGTGTCCAGAGGCCTTCCTAACCACAATACAGGCATCTCCAGTTAAGACTGTGGACTGGGAAACCCTTGCCCTCCAGTTAAGACTGTGGACTGGGAAACCCTTGCCCTCTTCTGGCCTGATTTATAGACCTGACTGTGAGAGTTCGACAGCCTTGACGAACAGGGCTGCTGAGCACGCTGGTGGCCAGTTGGAAAAATACGTGAAGCCAGGGAGTGGAAGGAGGCCTGGCCGCCTGGTGGGCTCTGAGTCACATAGGTCAGCGGGAGCTGGCCCACTCAGCCTGTCACCCTCAGCTGTCTCTCTGTGCTGCACACGGAGCCAGGGCTCGGAGATGGGAACTGCGATTTATAAGCTCTCAGGCAAAATCAACTTTCGGGTGAAGAAAACCCACATACACGGTAGGTTCCCCTGTCTTCTGACTTTCTGACGGCACCCGGGCCACTGGGAGGACCGTCTTGACACTGGTTCAGTTGTTCGTGCCTTTGATGTTACAAAAGGACCCAGCTGGCCTTCAGGGCTGGGGATAAAAGCTTCAACGGGGACTGCTGTTTGGGTTTCTTGTCATCTGAATCCTTTTATAAGCCAGATCACAAGTAAGCTTTATTTTCTTGTAGACCAACGTGCTTTCAAATGTTGCATGAGTTAAACAAAGGGTGGTGACAGCAAAGCCCTGCAGCTTCTTTCTATTACAGGACAGCTCAGAGGTTTAATTTTCCATAACAGATGGAACAGTAACTCCAGCATTATTTTGACCAGTTATAAATATCAAAGACATGTGTTTTGCTGGCTAGATTCTTCCTAAAAGGATTCAAGGACCTCCAGGGGCTAGTCCTCAGCTCCCAAATCTTTCTTAAGGAGCAACAGAAATTGCCTTTGGGCTCACGGTGTAGACAGGGGGTGATGAGAGCTGTCTGGTGATAGGGGCACCGGTATAATCAGGAGAGTTTCTAGTAGCTTCAGCTGTCTGTAGATCTTCATTAGCAACAAAATCGAAATGAGGGTTTAACAGAGAATAAGTAAAAGAGGGGTATCTCCCAGTTTTCTCTTGCCAGTGATGGATAGATTAGCCATCCTGAGGCTATAAAGGCCTCTGTAAGGCTGTGGGGGAGCAGGAGGTGGCACTGTCAGGTGTATGTATGTGTATTTAGAGTGAGAAGGTGACAGGGGCTGGAATGGGCCCAGAGAGGAATTCTGCCTGGTTTTAAGCCATCAGCTGTCTTGTTTCTTGGCGTGAGTAGCAAGATGCTGGTCTTAATGCTAAGCAGTGGAAAATGTTGCCAGGGCTGTGTGTCTGCCCATGACCATATCATTACTGTTGTCTGGAGGTTCTCACAAAACCAATAAGTGGTTGTGTTTCTAGAATTGCTTGCCTGGTCCTCAGGCACATCATTGTCGTGTTTGATCATGTCTAAGACACTGTCAGTTGTGATGCTTTGTGAACCACAAAGAAAGGAAAATGCTGGACGTCCCCGGTGGTCCAGTGGTTAAGGCTCCGTGCTTCCACTGCAGCGGTCATGGGCTCAGTCCCTGGTCAGGGAACTAAGATCCCCCGTGCCAAGTGGATCAGTCAGTAAGTCAATAAATTTAAACTGATTTAAAAAAAAAAAAACCTTTAAAAAAGGAAAGGAAAATGTTGTCAATTAGATGATACATCCATCATTCATTGTAAGACAGTTCACTTCAGAGATGTTTACATGTCTTTAAAAAGTGCCTTTAGTATAGGTGAAATTTGGTAGATAGCCTTCCAAAGTTCCTGTTAGTCTTGTAAAACAGTGCTTCCTCGTAAAAGTATCCCCATCCCATTAAAACTTTGTTTACAAGAAGTAGATAAAACTTTCCCAATTTGGGTTTTGCTTTCTCTTTTTTGAAGTATGCTTTTCATAAAAGGAAATAATGGGCCTGCTGTAGGCTTGACATTACAGTGAAAGAGATTAATATTGATTATGAATGAGGGACAAAAACATATCAAAAGAGAATATGTTTCCTAATTGCATAGTAAACCTTGAATAGCTTATAGAATATTTGACTATCACACATCTCTCTAATTCAGTTGGCCTATGTTGGGTTTATTAGAACATCAACACATATAAATAATAACAGTGTCAGTCTAGTTCCCAGATAAGAAAGGAGAGCCATGGAGCTCTCAAAAAAAGAAAAAAAGATGGTGACACCTTGGAAAGGAAAACTGTGGAATAAGGGGTTGGAGTGCATCTCTGCACTATGCTCCATGCTTGTCTTACCGGCTTCTCTGTGACATGTGCCAGGGCTGACCAACTGTTTTCCTGAAACTTTCTCCTGTCTTGACTTCCTTTTCCACACTCTTGTGTCTTTCTCCTCTTGCCTTTCAGAATTTTACTTCTCAGTCTTCCTCACAGTACCCCCTTCAGCATCAGTGAGCTTTCCTCAGCCTAGTTCTTACTATGGTAGGAATAGCGGCCACTTTGTGTGAGCTCCTATTCAAGATCATTCTCGGACTTAATGTGTTACATCATTTGAAGGCTCACGGGAGCATGGTGAGGCTCCAAGATGCCCTCTGCTCACAAAGGGTCACTTAAGCTTCAGAGTGGGCTAATAACTTGTGCAGAGCTTTACAGTAAGTAAGAGGCAGAGTTCAAATGCAGATGGTCTAACCAACAAACTACACTCTTTCCAGTAGGCCACTCTCCCTCTCAGACGGCTCTCAGCCGTAACCCGGACCTTGGCATACATCTGACTAAGATAAACGACTCCCCATGTGTGACCCCGTCTCAGCGCTCCCTCCTGAACTGCAGACTCACTCCCCCAGCTACCAGCTGAACATCCTCCTTCATAATCCAGTGGCACCTGGATCTCACACTGCCTAGAGCTCAGCCATTCATCTTTTCCACTAGCGTCCTTACCCTGTGGCAGACATCACCTGAGGGGGTCATCTTCGAGTTAGTCCTCTTTCTCCGTATCAACAGGACTAGCTGCATTGTTCGCTAGGGCTGCCATAACAAAACACCACAGACTGGGCGGCTTAAACACCAGGACTTATTTGTCTCACAGTTCCGGAGGCTGGAAGTCTGAGATCTAGGTGTTGGCAGGTCTGGTTTCCCAGAGACCTCTCCTTTTGGCTTGCAGGTGGGCGCCTTCTCTCTGTCCTCACTGGTTGCTCCTTGGGCTCTGTGTGGCCTGTGTCCTAACACACTTTTTTTTAAATTATGTATTTATCCTTGGCGGTGCTGGTCTTTGTTGCTGAATGGGCTTTTTTCTAGTTGCAGCGAGCAGGGGCTACTGTTCGTGGCCGGGCTCGGGCTGGCCATGGTGGCCTCTCCTGTAGTGGAGCACAGGCTCTAGAGTCCGCAGCCTTCAGCAGTTGCACGTGTGGGCTCAGCAGGTGCGGTTCCCAGGCTCTAGAGCACAGACTCAGTTGTTGTGGCGCACGGGCTTATTTGCTTCTTGACCTGTGGGATCTTCCCAGGTCAGGGATCAAACCCGGGTCTCCAGCACGGGCAGGCAGATTCTTTACTGCTGAACCACCAGCGAAGCCTTCAGATACGTTTCTTATAAGAACACTAGTCATATTGCATCAGAGTCCACCCATGTAACCTCATTTTACCTTAATTACTTCTATAAAGGCACTATCTCTGAATACAAGCATGTTCTGACATATGAGGTTAGGTCTTCAACAAATGAATCTGGGAAGAACACAGTTTATACCATGACACTAACCTTTAGGCATCTCTAAAATCTGACTGTCCATCTTCATCTCTTTTAGTTGAGAACAATGCCATTTCTTAACCATTATGGTGCTCTCACCATTATGAATACTATTAAGTAATTTGTTTCTGATTACAAAAAGAATTAGATGAACTCTGTATAAAATGTAAAAAAGCACAAATAAAAAATAAACCCCTATAAAAGCACAAATAAACCCCTATAATTGGTAATTGACCTAATAGCTTTACCTTTTTTCTATGCATATATATTTTAAACACTGAATCATAACATAGATTCTCCTTAGTAATTTGACTGTATAATTTAACAGTTTCTCATGCCAGTGAATGTTATTCTCCAACAGCACTTACTGATCATGTCACAGTATTCCATCACACAGATGTAACATATTAACTGACTTCCCATTGCTTCCGCATTTCTACCATTACAGTGAAGATCCCGCGTCATAAGTCTTTCCTCACATCATGGTTATTTCCTTAGGGTAGGTTCTTAGAAGCAGTGTTATTGGGTCAAAGTGTTAGTCCCGTTTGAAGATTTTTATATATATATGTTCGCAAATTGCCTTCCCAAAAAGGCGGTTTCAATTCGGAGTCCTGCCAGCGCTGCTTGAAAGTATCAAATTCTCAGCAGTCTCACCAGCACCGTGTGTGTGCTGATTTTCTAGGTGAAAATGTTCTCTGGTTTTCAGTGGGTGATGACAGTGCCAGCTTCCTTACAGTGAGTTCATTTCTGCAGCACAGCAGTCTCCAAAACAGAGTTAGCTCACAGGCCAATTCTCACGCTCAGTCTACAGCCCACCCCTCCTCCTCTTCAGCCCTCCGTTCTGTCCTGTGGCACAAAAGGCCTTGCACGAGGGCCCCTGTCCAACCCCAACCAATACTACTGCTCCTGACCAACTCTTGGGCCTCAGGGTGATCACACTGGCATCTCCTGTTGAAGGAGGACCCAGGCAAGAAGACTGCATGGGCCCTGGGAGCAAGCTGGAGACCATTTGGGCAGAGAAACTCTGAGTCCTGGGTACCCAGCAAGTGATACCCAGAAGCGGGCCATGTTGGTTCTAGGTGGGCGTGTCCTGTGAGCTCTGTGGGGAGAACGTGGCCAGAGGGAGGCCAAGACAGGCATCAGGGCAACACTATGAGTACCTGCGAGTCTGCAAGATAAGCCCTAGAGACTGAGGAGATTACAGACGTTCTATCAGTATCATCCTTAAATTTTTCTATTTGTATACATTTTATTCTATATGTAATGTATTAATGCAGTAATTTATGTATGCAATGATAAATAAATATATTGCTTACCCTGCATGCATTAGAGACATATGTTCAATTTCCTCTCTCTCTCTCTCTTTTTTTTTTTAATGACAGCAGAGTGAGTTCAAAACAGTGTAAAGACTTCACCATAGGAATTATATAAATTGATGATCTGAGTTTTTAATCGATCTCCTTTCTTTAATCCTGCTGGTTCCCTTCCAGTCTCCATACTGCTACCAGAAGGATTTTTTTTTTTTTGACAGTATAGACTGATTTTATCACACTTGTGCTTTAAAATATTTCTGTTGTTTTCCTGTGGTTTGGTTTTTCAGGATCTCCTACTCCTGAAGTCATCCTCAGTTCAGTTCAGTCACTCAGTCGTGTCCGACTCTTTGCAACCCCATGAATCGCAGCACGCCAGGCCTCCCTGTCCATCACCATCTCCCGGAGTTCACTCAGACTCACGTCCATTGAGTCCGTGATGCCATCCAGCCATCTCATTCTCTGTCGTCCCCTTCTCCTCCTGCCCCCAATCCTTCCCAGCATCAAAGTCTTTTCCAATGAGTCAACTCTTCGCATGAGGTGGCCAAAGTACTGGAGCTTCAGCTTCAGCATCATTCCTTCCAAAGAAATCCCAGGGCTAATCTCCTTCAGAATGGACTGGTTGGATCTCCTTGCAGTCCAAGGGACTCTCAAGAGTCTTCTCCAACACCACAGTTCAAAAGCATCAATTCTTTGGCACTCAGTTTTCTTTATAGTCCAACTCACATCCATACATGACTACTGGAAAAACCATAGCCTTGACTAGACAGACCTTAGTCGGCAAAGTAATGTTTCTGCTTTTGAATATGCCATCTAGGTTGGTCATAACTTTTCTTCCAAGGAGTAAGCGTCTTTTAATTTCATGGCTGCAATCACCATCTGCAGTGATTTTGGAGCCCAAAAAATAAAGTCTGACACTGTTTCCACTGTTTCCCCATCTATTTCCCATGAAGTGATGGGACCAGATGCCATGATCTTCGTTTTCTGAATGTTGAGCTTTAAGCCAACTTTTTCACTCTCCTCTTTCACTTTCATCAAGAGGCTTTTTAGTTCCTCTTCACTTTCTGCCATAAAGGTAGTGTCATCTGCATATCTGAGGTTATTGATATTTCTCCCGGCAATCTTGATTCCAGCTTGTGTTTCTTTCAGTCCAGCATTTCTCATGATGTACTCTGCATAGAAGTTAAATAAGCAGGGTGACAATATACAGCCTTGACGTACTCCTTTTCCTATTTGGAACCAGTCTGTTGTTCCATGTCCAGTTCTAACTGTTGCTTCCTGACCTGCATACGGATTTCTCAAGAGGCAGGTCAGGTGGTCTGGTATTCCCATCTCTTTCAGAATTTTCCACAGTTTCTTGTGATCCACACAGTCAAAGGCTTTGGCATAGTCAATAAAGCAGAAATAGATGTTTTTCTGGAACTCTCTTGCTTTTTCCATGATCCAGCGGATGTTGGCAATTTGATCTCTGGTTCCTCTGCCTTTTCTAAAACCAGCTTGAACATCCGTAAGTTCACGGTTCATGTATTGCTGAAGCCTGCCTTGGAGAATTTTGAGCATTACTTTACTAGCATATGAGATGAGTGCAATTGTGCAGTAGTTTGAGCATTCTTTGGCATTGCCTTTCTTTGGAATTGGAATGAAAACTGACCTTTTCCAGTCCTGTGGCCACTGCTGAGTTTTCCAAATTTGCTGGCATATTGAGTGTAGCACTTTCACAGCATCATCTTTCAGGATTTGAAATAGCTCAACTGGAATTCCATCACCTCCACTAGCTTTGTTCATAGTGATGTTTTCTAAGGCCCACTTGACTTCACCTTCCAAGATGTCTGGCTCTAGATTAGTGATCACATCATCATGATTATCTTGGTCGTGAAGATCTTTTTTGTACAGTTCTTCCGTGTATTCTTGCCACCTCTTCTTAATATCTTCTGCTTCTGTTAGGTCCATACCATTTCTGTCTTTTATCAAGCCCATCTTTGCATGGAATATTCCCTTGGTATCTCTAATTTTCTTGAAGAGATCTCTAGTCTTTCCCATTCTGTTGTTTTCCTCTATTTCTTTGCATTGATCGCTGAAGAAGGCTTTCTTATCTCTTCTTGCTATTCTTTGGAACTCTGCATTCAGATGCTTATATCTTTCCTTTTCTCCTTTGCTTTTCGCCTTGCTTATTTTCATAGCTATTTGTAAGGCCTCCTCAGACAGCCATTTTGCTTTTTTGCCTTTCTTTTCCATGGGGATGGTCTTGATCCCTGTCTCCTGTACAATTTCATGAACCTCATTCCATAGTTCATCAGGCACTCTATCTATCAGATCTAGGCCCTTAAATCAATTTCTCACTTCCACTGTATAATCATAAGGGATTTGATTTAGGTCGTACCTGAATGGTCTAGCGGTTTTCCCTACTTTCTTCAATTTCAGTCTGAATTTGGCAATAAGGAGTTAATGATCTGAGCCACAGTCAGCTCTTGGTCTTGTTTTTGTTGACTGTATAGAGCTTCTCCATCTTTGGCCCAGGTCATTAGGTGCCCAATATGCTACTGGAGATCAGTGGAGAAATAACTCCAGAAAGAATGAAGGGATGGAGCCAAAGCTAAACAATACCCAGTTGTGGATGTGACTGGTGATAGAAGCAAGGTCCAATGCTGTAAAGAGCAATATTGCATAGGAACCTGGAATGTCAGGTCCATGAATCAAGGCAAATTGGAAGTGGTCAAACAAGAGATGGCAAGGGTGAACGTCGACATTCTAGGAACCAGCAAACTAAAATGGACTGGAATGGGTGAATTTAACTCAGATGACCATTATATCTACTACTGCGGGCAGGAATCCCTCAGAAGAAATGGAGTAGCCATCATGGTCAACAAAAGAGTCCAAAATGCAGTACTTGGATGCAATCTCAAAAACAACAGAATGATCTCTGTTCGTCTCCAAGGCAAACCATTCAATATCACAGTTATCCAAGTCTATGCCCCAACCAGTAATGCTGAAGAAACTGAAGTTGAATGGTTTTGTGAAGACCTACAAGACCTTTTATAACTAACACCCCAAAAAGACGTCCTTTTCATTATAGGGGACTGGACTGCAAAAGTAGGAAGTCAAGAAACACCTGGAGTAACAGGCAAATTTGGCCTTGGAATGCGGAATGAAGCAGGGCAAAGACGAAGAGAGTTTTGCCAAGAAAATGCACTGGTCATAGCAAACACCCTCTTCCAACAACACAAGAGAAGACTCTACCCATGGACATCACCAGATGGTCAACACCAAAATCAGATTGATTATATTCTTTGCAGCCAAAGATGGAGAAGTCATCCCACCTCGCAGCTTTCCTAAAGGTAGTCCCAGGGCCAGCAGCACTTTCTCTGTCCAGCCTCCATCACTTGCATAGATATGATGCTGCTTCTGCTTGAGTTATCCTCTCTCACCTCCTCCAGTGCCAATTGCCTAATTCCTAGACCACATCACCTCAAGTACCACCTCCCCTAGGAGCTTTCCTTGGCTTTCAAAGGCTGCCTTAGGATCTGTCCTGACCCCCACTCCATGCTGCTGTTGCGTTTGCCACACTGTGTTGTGTAGCTCATTTCCTATCCATTTCTCATACCGAGGGCAGAGACTGGTCCTCTATGACTGTGTACTGAACTGTCCAACAGGCCTGGGGAATGAAGTGCATGCACATTTGTTGCATGGCTGAAAGAATGTGGACAAGCCTGCAGAGTCAGTCCCTGCAAATTAGTTGACTCGGACGCTAGAGACTGTGGCTTCTAGGTCACCTCTGGATGCCATTAGGAAAGCTAGGTCCCTGTTACCCTCTAGTAGGTTTAATCCTGGCATCAGCACACAAAACATTTTTTATAATGATGATGTAGGCTGCTGTATCCTTGGCTAGAAGAAGAACTACCTGTAGAGCCCCACTCAATGTTTCCCTCCAGGTTCTTGCCTGGACACTACTTTCACAGATAAAGTTACTTCATAATAAGGCCCCTTAAATATTTCATAATGTAAGATGCCTCTTGAATGGGTTTCATTACTAGACTACTGTTTAGAGAAGTCTATTAGCTGGTGAATAGAGTTATAGAAGTTCTTATCTAGGTGTTGTGATCTGGCTGAAAGAAACATTTTGGCGAGATTTACATTGGAAAACAGTGTGGGAGTTCCTCAGAAATTATACAGAACTACCATATATCCCAGCAATTCCTCTCCTAGGAATGGAAACAGATGAATAGATAAAACGTGGGCTTCCGACCAGTGAAATATTCAACAATAAGTAATGTTCTGATATGTGCTACAATATGGATAGACCTTGAAAGGAGCTAAACACAAAAGGCCACATATTATGTGACTCTGTCAAAACAAAATGTCCAAAATAGACAAATCTGTAGGAACAGAAAGTAGATTAGTGATTTCCAGGGGCTAGAGGAAGAAGGAAATGGGCAGGGGCTGCTAACAGGTAGAGGGCTTGTTCTTGGGATGACAGAAATGTTCTGCAATTAGATAATAGTGACTACTGTGCAATGTTATGATTATACTAAAAATCATTTAATTTTATTTTTTAATTTGTATTTGTTTTTTTGGCCACACCATGCAGCTTTTGGGAGGGATCATAATTCCCCGACCAGGGATTGAACGTGGGCCCTCAGCATTTAAAGCACCAAATCTAACCCCTGGAACTCCATGAAATTCCCTGAACTTTCTACTCTTTAAAATGGTGAATTTTTATTGACATATAGTTGATTTACAATGTTATGTTAGAGCAAACACAGCAAAGTGTTTGCAAAGTGACTCTGTTATATATTCTTTTTCACGTTCTTTCCCATTATATCAATAGTGTGCCACAGGGTGCTGAGTATAGTCCCCCGTGCTACACAGTAGGACCTTGTTGCTCATCCATGCTGTATATAACAGCTCGTGTCTGCTAACCCCAAACTCCCGACCCTTCCCTGCCTTACCCCCTCCTCCACTGGCCACCACGAGTCTGTTCTCTGTGTATGCAAGTCTGTCTCTCTTTTGTAGATATGTTCATTTGTATTGTATTTTAGATTCCAGATATAAACGATATAATATGATATTTGTCTGTTTCTCACTTGGCTTAGTGTGATCATCTCTAGATCCAACCATGTTGCTGCAAATGGCATCATTTCATTATTTTTTATGACTGAGTAATATTCCATGTTTTGTTTTTTTTTTTTTAGAAATTAAGTCTTTATTGAATTTGTACAATATTGCTTATGTTGTTTATATCCTGGTTTCTTGGCCATAGGGCATATGGGATCTTAGCTCCCTGACCAGGGATCAAACCTACAGCCTCTGCATTGGAAGGTGAAGTGTTAACCACTGGACCAGCAGGGAAGTCCCTATTCCATGTATTTTTATACCACATTTTCTTTATCCATTCATCCATCTGTGGACGTTTAGGTTATTTCCATTTCTTGGTTATTGTAAATAGTGCTGCTATAAACATAGGGGTGCATGTATCTTTTCAAATTAGAGTTGTATCTGGGCATGTGCCCAGGAGTGAGATTGCTGGATCATATGGCAACTCTGTTTTTAGTGTTTTGAGGAATTTCCATACTGCTCTCCATAGTGCCTGCACCAATTTACATTCCCACCAACAGTATAAGAAAGTAAGAAAAGTATTCCTTTTTGTCCACAACCTCTCCAGCATTTATTATCTGGAGACTAGACTCTTACTGATGGCCATTCTGACCTGTGTGAGGTGACACCTCATTGTAGGGCTGGTTTGCAGTGGCCATCTCTCTGTCTTCTTTGGAGAAATGTCTCTTTAGATCTGCCCACTTTTTGGTTGAGTTGTTTGTTTTTTGTTGTTGGATTTTATGAGCTATATATGTATTTTGGAAATTAAGCCCTTGTCTCGGAGAAGGCAATGGCACCCCACTCCAATACTCTTGCCTGGAAAATCCCATGGATGGAGGAGCCTGGAAGGCTGCAGTCCGTGGGGTCGCTGAGGGTCAGACACGACTGAGTGAATTCATTTTCACTTTTCACTTTCATGCATTAGAGAAGGAAATGGCAACCCACTCCAGTGTTCTTGCCTGGAGAATCCCAGGGCCGGGGGAGCCTGGCGAGCTGCCGTCTATGGGGTCGCACAGAGTCGGACACGACTGAAGCGACTTAGCAGCAGCAGCAGCAGCAGCAGCAGCAAGCCCTTGTCTACTGACATCATTTGCAAATATTTTCTGAGTCAGTAGATTGTCTTTTCATTTTGTTGATGGTTTTCTTTGCTGTGCATAAGTTGGTAAGTTTGGTTAGGTCCCATTTGTTTATTTCTTATTTTATTTCTATTGCCTTGGGAGACTAAACTAAGAAAACATTGCTACAATTTATGTTTTGCCTATTTTCAGAGAATGTTTTGCTTATGTTCTCTGAGTTTTATGGTGTCATGTCTTATTATATATATATATATTTAATTATTTAAGCCATAAGTGGTGAATTTTATACTATGTGAATTTTATACTATGTGAATTTTATCTCAATTTTTAAATTGCGAAAGTGACGTTGATAGTAGTCTAATCTGTCTTTGTGAAATGTATTCACTGGTATCATGTCTGGATTTCAGAGAAGGCCGGGTGTTTATAAATGGCTCAGCATACCGCTATGAAAGAATAGGCCCTACACAAGCACATTTCTCCATTGCTCCACATCAGATACTGGGTTTTGGGTGGGAGGCTTAAATTTCCGTGTGCCCATCAGATGGACATTTACGTACCTCTAATCAAGAACCTCCTGCACTTTCTCTTTCAGAGGGTAAATACATATGTCATTCTTACTGCCAAGACCTGGTACATCTGGATTATCCACAAAATGGGAAATTACCAAGCGGTATGCCCATTTGTGAAGTAAGACACTCAAGCCAAAACAACCCTCAGGTAGGTGCTACACAGTGCTTGCAGTGTTCTGAACTGGGGGCTGTGCCATCACTTGAATGCCAAGAGAATGGGCTCCTTACCCCCATGGCTTACCTGTGTGTCTTCACAAGTGCTAACTCGTGTTTATTCTTTGCCATGACTCCTTTCTTCTGTTGCATCGGAAGCTTAACCGTGGGTTGTGATCCTAAAAATAATAGGATAGAATGTGCCAATAGTTTATCCAACAGATTTTGGAAAAGATGCAAGGTGTCAATCTATACCGTTGTTAGTCCTGTTTAGGATGAGGTCTGGCTGACCAGTGTACTCGCTGCCAACTGACAATGACTTGAACCTTGAATGAGCGTGTTGGTTGTCTCTACATCTGATAAGGAGCCTCAGGAATCCATCATTTTTTACTGGTTCCGTTAAAGCCAGGATCTCCAGCTAGCTGGTCGAGATCTACTTTTGACAGGTTCTCAGCCTGGTTTCTGGCAGACCTCCCTCCTCACTGTTTTCCCTGGTTTGCTGAGATTTCCAGAAGAAAGGGGGTACCACCAGCAGTGAAGCCTACCCCTCTGCTACCTTGACTATTTCTAGCATCTTCTCTCCTGACCTTTCAAGATTTTTCTTTAAAAATCATCTTTCCTCCCCACCCTAGAAAGTTGGGGGCAGTGGCATGAAATGATCTTTAAGTGTCTTGTTGATTTCTGGGAGTTCATTTTCATGTCTGAATAGGATTACTGAAGTCAGGCAACAATATACATCTTTCCTTTACATGTGTCTGAAGTTATTATTCAGTCTGGAGCCAAAAGACGGATTCTGCACAGCCCCCTGGCCAATGCTGAGCACAAAAGAACAGATAGGTGATTTTTGCCACTTGCTTTTCCCCTAACAAAGTTGTCTTGATCAGAGCACTCATAGCTGCTGTGATGAGTTTGTTCAGCACGTGTGGCTCTCACATCTGTTAAATTTCTATTCAATTTAATTACACTTGGCAGGGGCATAAGGAATGAATGGGGAGTCAGTAAAGGGTATGAATAATAGCTTGTCTGGCAAACTGATGGCTTCATTTTAACTAGAGACGGATGGGACTTTTACAAGG
This sequence comes from Capra hircus, assembly GCF_001704415.2. Lineage (NCBI taxonomy): Eukaryota > Metazoa > Chordata > Mammalia > Artiodactyla > Bovidae > Capra > Capra hircus. The sequence continues at coordinate 48,588,181 of NC_030812.1, read as the reverse complement.
GAGTCGATTGGAGTTCCTGCAGAGTTGCACCAGCTTTAAAACTAATTTAAGAAAATGCCTTCATCTCCAAAAGAAAAGCTTGGATTAGGGAGGCAGTTTGTAATTTAATAGGATGACTTTGGAGTGAGCAGAGAGAATAATAGAGGTATTGTGAGAGGCTCTAGGGAGAACAAATATATACTTGTTCGGCTTGAAAAAAAAATGTGGAGTTCAAGTGTAAGGTTTAAACAAATTCTTTAGGAAGTTTCTCAAAAGGTACCTGAACTACCAATGCTGAATAATTCATATACTTCTTATATACATTTCTAAAAAGTAACACTGAGCAATCCTACGTGGCTCTAAAAGCTTTACATAATTATAAAGTAATTTTATATTTGATTTTAGTTTAATTAAAAAAATTTTTATAGACCATTTTTAAAGTCTTTCTTGAATTTGTTACAATATTGTTTCTGTTTTGTATTTTTTGGGTTTTTGGCCATAAAGCATGTGAGATCTCAGCTCCCCAAGCAGGGATCAAACCTGCACCCCAGCATTGGAAGGTAAAGTCTTAACCATTGGACCGCTAGGGAAGTCCCTAGTTCACTTAGTTTTAAACTGTAGAATTTAAGATTTAAAAGTTGACGTTCTGGGGAGTTCCAGATTTGGTTTGCTGGATAGAGCCAAAGCAGAAGGTGTGAAAAATGGCCTCCCAACAGGCTAAGTATAAAATTTCTCTATATTAAAGTAAGAATGCCCCCAGCTGGGAATACCACCTAGCATATCATTTCCTGCATATACATCTAGGGGATAATGTATACTTCACAGGAGGTGATGAGAATTAAATTCAATTTTGAATATTTTTTCTTTTCAGAAGGCATATCCAATATAATAGATTGTTTTAAAATTCTACCTAACCAATCTATTCCTGTGATCTGAATTGGGGTTTGATACTATATTTAGCTTTTCTCATGAGTTTTTTTTTTTTTAAGGTTTTTTTAATGTGGACCATTTTAGAAGTTCTTATTGAATTTGTTGCAATATTGTTTTTGTTTTGTTTTGTTTTGGGGTATGAGGCATGCGAGATCTTAGTTCCCTGATCAGGGATTGAACTGGTACCCAGTGCATTGGAAGACATAGGTCTTAACAACCCCTGGACTTCCAGGGAATTCCCTCTCAGGGGTTTTAAACCTGCTAAATGATCAATGTGATGGTTTCAAAGTCATTTACAGGATTCTGAGTTCTGACAATCTCTCAGGATATTAACCTTTCGGAAGGTGATGCTATAATCTTTGGACACTGCTAGAGGGATAAAGTCAAGTGGGCCTTAGAAAGCATCACTATGAACAAAGCTAGTGGAGGTGATGGCATTCCAGTTGAAATGTTTCAAACCCTGAAAGATGATGCTGTCAAAGTGCTGCACTCAATATGACAGCAAATTTGGAAAACTCAGCAATGGCCACAGGCCTGGAAAAGGTCAGTTTTCATTCCAATCCCAAAGAAAGGCAATGCCAAAGAATGCTCAAACTACCGCACAATTGCACTCATCTCACATGCTAGTAAAGTAATGCTCAAAATTCTCCAAGCCGGGCTTCAGCAATACATGAACCATGAACTTCCTGATGTTCAAGCTGGTTTTAGAAAAGGCAGATGAACCAGAGATCAAATTGCCAACATCCGCTTGCATCTCTTAAAAAGCAAGAGAATTCCAGAAAAACATCTATTTCTGCTTTATTGACTATGCCAAAGCCTTTGACTGTGTGGATCACAATAAACTGTGGAAAATTCTGAAAGAGATGGGAATACCAGACCACCTGACCTGCCTCTTGAGAAATCTGTATGCAGGTCAGGAAGAAACAGTTAGAACTGGACATGGAACAACGGACTGGTTCCAAATAGGAAAAGGAGTACGTCAAGGCTGTATATTGTCACCCTGCTTATTTAACTTATATGCAGAGTACATCATGAGAAACACTGGACTGGAAGAAACACAAGCTGGAATCAAGATTGCCGGGAGAAATATCAATAACCTCAGATATGCAGATGACACCATCCTTATGGCAGAAAGTGAAGAGGAACTAAAAAGCCCCTTGATGAAAGTAAAAGAGGAGAGTGAAAAAGTTGGCTTAAAGCTCAACATTCAGAAAATGAAGATCATGGCATCTGGTCCCATCACTTCATGGGAAATAGATGGGGAAACAGTGGAAACAGTGTCAGACTTTATTTTTTGGGCTCCAAAATCACTGCAGATGGTGATTGCAGCCATGAAATTAAAAGATGCTTACTCCTTGGAAGAACAGTTATTACCAACCTAGATAGTATATTCAAAAGCAGAGACATTACTTTGCTGACTAAGGTCCGTCTACTCAAGGCTATGGTTTTTCCTGTGGTCATGTGTGGATGTGAGAGTTGGACTGTGAAGAAGGCTGAGCACCGAAGAATTGATGCGTTTGAACTGTGGTGTTGGAGAAGACTCTTGAGAGTCCCTTGGACTGCAAGGAGATCCAACCAGTCCATTCTGAAGGAGATCAATCCTGGGATTTCTTTGGAGGGAATGATGCTAAAGCTGAAACTCCAGTATTTTGGCCACCTCATGCGAAGAGTTGATTCATTGGAAAAGACTTTGATGCTGGGAAGGATTGGGGGCAGGAGGAGAAGGGGACGACCCAGGATGAGATGGCTGGATGGCATCATGGACTCGATGGACGTGAGTCTGAGTGAACTCCGGGAGTTGGTGATGGACAGGGAGGCCAGGGGTGCTGCGATTCATGGGGTTGCAAAGAGTCGGACACGATTGAGCGACTGAACTGAAGTGAACTGAGGGATAAACTTCAGAATGGTTTCAATTCTGTGGAGACCCTTGAGAAAATTATTTCAAGCAAAATTACCTAAAAGCTATAGAATTTGACCCAGAACCAATATAATTATTCTCTCACTCACTCTTATCTTGCAACTGCTTTTTGATATGCTGAGGGCTTTGAAAGATGGTGGATGGAACAGACCCAACCAGACAAGCATTTTTCCATCTCACTCACCAAATCTTAAGGGAGTCAGCCTTTACAAACACCAAGAACAAATTTTGAATGCAATATAATGGGCAGGAGACTGTGTAAAGTTTGAGATTTGGTGAGTGACTTGGGGAAATGATTGAATGGCCGAACCTCTCCCAGGTTTCCAAAACTGTAATTAGTAAAGTCAGTACTCAGAGAAGTAGTGATTCTGTGATCTCCCACCCCTGATATCTGGTCATTCTCAGAAGGGTTACACAGAAGATGTAGGCTTCACAGCCACTTGTCCCCTTGAGGCTCTGAAAGTGTATCTTTTCCCAAAGTAGGGGAAGAAACGGAAGGTCTGAGTGAACTAGCAGGAAAGTGGGGTACAGCAGCCCACCACCACCTGTGCTTCTGATGCAGGTAAGGATGGGATTTAAGAATGAACGAGGCTAGCAAATTTTTAGGGCTTCAGTAAAACAGCCCATCATTAAAATCCCTGAGGAGAGGTTGTCTGTTCCTCTTTCAGCTCTAGCTTCCACAGGGCGCAATCCCATTCTTAAAGTTGCTGTGTCTGGTTTCCTTTGTTTTCAGCATTTTAAATGATACACTCTGATTTTGAATTACTCCCCCTCTGTTGTTCAGTCAGTAAGTTGTGACCCCATTGACTGCAGCACGCCAAGCTTCCCTGTCCTTCACTATCTCCCTGAGTTTGCTCACGTCCATTGTGTTGGTGATGCCATCCAACCATCTCATCCTCTGTCACCCCTTCTCCTCCTGCCCTCATTCTGTCCCAGCATCCAGGTCTTTTCCGATGAGTTGGCTCTTCCCTTCAGGTGGACAGTGTCCTTCCACTGAATATTCAGGATTGATCTCCTTTAGGATGGCCTGGTTGGATCTCCTTGCAGGCCAAGGGACTCTCAAGAATCTTCTCCAAACCACAGTTCAAAAGCACCAATTCTTAGTGCTCAGTCTTCTTTGTGGTCCATCTCTCACATCCATACATGACCACTAGAAAGACCATAGCCTTGACTAGACAGACCTTTGTCAGCAAAATGATGTCTCTGCTTTTTAATACACTGTTGAGGTTTGTCATAGCTTTTTTTCCCACAGAGCAAGAGTCTTTTAATTTCATGGCTGCCTTCACCATCTGCAGTGATTTTGGAGCTCAAGAAAATAAAATCTGTAACTGCTTCCACTTTTCCCTATCTATTTGTCATGAATTGATGGGACTATTGGGAAAGGAGTACATCAAGGCTGTATATTGTCACCCTGCTTATTTAACTTTTATGCAGAGGACATCATGAGAAATGGTGGGCTGGAAGAAGCACAAGCTGGAATCAAGATTGCCAGGAGAAATATCAATAACCTGTGATATGCAGATGACACCACCTTAATGGCAGAAAGCAAAGAACAACTAAAGAGCCTCTTGATGAAAGTGAAATAGGAGAGTGAAAAAGTTGGCTTAAAGCTCACCATTCAGAAAACGAAGATCATGGCATCCAGCCCCATCACTTCATGACAAATAGATGGGGAAACAATGGAAACGATGAGAGACTTTATTTTGGGGGGCTCCAGAATCACTGCAGATGGTGACTGCAGCCATGAAATTAAAAGATGCTTGCTCCTTGGAGGAAAAGCTATGACCAACCTAGAGAGCATATTAAAAAGCAGAGACATTATTTACTAACAAAGATCTGTCTAGTCAAAGCTATGATTTTTCCAGTAGTCATGTATAGATATGAGAGTTGGGCTTTAAAGAAAGCTGAATGCCGAAGAATTGATGCTTTTGAACCGTGGTATTGAAGAAGACTCTTGAGAGTCTCTTGGACTGCAAGGAGAGTCAGCCAGTCAATCCTAAAGGAAATCAGTCCTGAATGTTCATTGGGAGGACTGATGCTGAAGCTGAAACTCCAATACTTTGGCCACCTGACTCGAAGAACCGACTCATTGGAAAAGACCCTGATGCTGGGAAAGATTGAGGGCAGGAGGAGAAGGGGACGACAGAGGATGAGATGGTTCTATGACATCCCCGACACAATGGGCACAACTTTGAATAAGCCCCAGGAGTTGGTGATGGACAGGGAAGCCTGGCATGCTGCAGTCCATGGGGTCGCAAAGAGTCAGACATGACTGAGCGACTGAACTGAACTGAACTTATGGGACTGGATGCCATGATCTTCGTTTTTTGAATGTTGAGTTTTAAGCCAGTCTTTTCACTCTCCTCTTTCATCTTCATCAAGAGGCTCTTTAGGGACTTCTCTGGTGGTCCAGCGGCTAAAACTTTGAGCTCCCAAGGTAGGGGGCTAGGGTTGATCCCTGGTCAGAAACTAGATCCCACATGGTGCAGCTAAGATCCAGTGCAGCTGAGTAAATATTTGAAAGAAAAAAAGAAAAGAGGCGCTTTAGTTTCTCTTCACTTTCTGCCATTAAAGTGGTTTCATCTGCATATCTGAGGTTGTTGCTATTTCTGCTGGCAATCTTGATTCCACCTTGTGAGTCACCCAGTCCAGCGTTTCACATGAGGTATTCTGTCTATAAGTTAAATAAGCAGAGTGACAATTACAGCCTTGATGTACCCTTGCCCAATGTGGAACCAGTCGCTTATTCCATGTTCAGTTCTAACTGTTGCTTCTTGATCTGCATACTCCCTATCTAGCAGTATGATTAGGTGCAGTCACAGGAAATAGGACATTTCTGTAGATTATAAATGGCTGAATAGCAGCCAATTTCATAAGGCTCAAACTCAGACTAAGGGAATTATTCTTAATCATTATGAGCAGATGGTAACTTTAACTTAAATATAGTTGGCTTCCCTGGTGGTTTACAATGTTGGGTCAGTTTCAGGGGTATGGCATACGATGCAGTATTTTTGCACGTTAATGGTACCGTTTTCCAATGGAAGCGCCTGCAGCAGCATGGACTCTGCCCTGCTCCCCTCCTTTCGGTGCCTGGAGGCGGGTCAACAGGCAAGTAAGGCAGAGCCTTCCGGTCCCGGCCCTTAGAGGCCAAGGTCGGTATAGTAGGTTTTGCTTGTGATATTAGAGCCACCAGAGGGCGCTCTAACACTGGCTACCATATGTTTGCGCGTTTGCCTTGGACATAGGAGCCTGTGAGCTACAGTCCACGGGATCCCAAGTCGACGCGACTTAGCGACTAAATCACCACCGCCACCACCAATGAAAAAAGCAATAAATATACCAAGACGGTATTTATAGAGCACGCATGGACAGAATTTAGGTTTAGATATATCATTATTATGTTTATTGCAACATTAGTTAAGCATCTGTGTGCTTGTCACGTATTTCATTTTATGCTTACTACAATTCCATCAGCAAGATATTTTCATTTTTACAGATGGGGGGATCAAGGCTTACAGACGTTAAGTAATTTTACAAATGAGAAAACGAAAACAGATTTTATCTAGAGGCTCAGCTCGCTGATAAAAGTCTCTTGCTTTCCCGTCCTCTCTTTTGCTTTTTAAAAAATTCTTTCTTTAAAAGAAAAAGGAATCAATTATACTTCAATTTTTTAAACTATTTTTAATTTTAAAAATTAAAAAGTTGTTAAATAAATAAAGAAGAAGAAGCCGGAGAGAGAGAGAAAGACAAAGAAGCAGAAGCTCGTGTCCAGTAGGTCAGTGACCTCTCTGGTCCTGACTGCCTGCACAGCAGGATACAGTATCCTGCGCAGGACTGCCCTGCTCCCGAAAATCTCTGTCTGCTATTTCTATGACTCTCCCCACCCCCTAGCTTGCCCTAGAAGACTGATCTTGCTTCCACCCTTATTTGAATTCAAGCAGTAGGAGAAGACAAGAGGAGAATGTTAGGCACCTCCACAGTCTCAAAGATAGCAGCTCTATTTCTATAGCCCTTTATAGTCTGTTCATGACCCACAGCGACCAAGGGCAAGGAGATAATCATGCGGCCCCCTACTAGCTGGGTGGCCTTGGTTACCAAGTCATGTAATGTGGCCAAAAAATTATATGTAAAAAAATGTAGTAATATCTTATTCTTAGGGATGTTGTAGACATTTAAACAGTGCATAGGAAAACACTTAGTCCAGTGCTTGGCAGGAACTGGTTTAATTAATGTTGCTTGGAAGGACTAATGCTGAGACTGAAACTCCAATACTTTGGCCACCTCATGCGAAGAGTTGACTCATTGGAAAAGACCCTGATGCTGGGAGGGATTGGGAGCAGGAAGAGAAGGGGATGACAGAGGATGACATGGCTGGATGGCATCACCAACTCGATGCACATGGGTTTGGGTGAACTCCGGGAGTTGGTGATGGACAGGGAGGCCTGGCGTGCTCCAGTTCACGGGGTTGCAAAGAGTCGGACACGACTGAGCAACTGAACTGAACTGAATATTGCCAACAAAGTTCTGTCTAGTCAAAACTATGGTTTTCCCAGTGGTCATGTATGGATGTGAGAGTTGGACTATAAAGAAAGCTGAGTGCCGAAGAATTGATGCTTTTGAACTGTGGTGTTGGAGAAGACTCTTGAGAGTCCCTTGGACTGCAAGGAGATCCAACCAGTCCATCCTAAAGGAGATCAGTCCTGAATAGTCATTGGAAGGACTGATGCTGAAACTGAAACTCCACTACTTCGGCCACCTGATGCAAAGAACTGACTCATTGGAAAAGACCCTGATGCTGGGAAAGACTGAAGGTGGGAGAAGGGGATGGCAGAGGATGAGATGGTTGGATGACATCACCGACTGAATGGACATAAGTTTGAGTGAACTCCGGGAATTGATGATGGACAGGGAGGCCTGGCGTGCTGCAGTCCATGGGGTCACAAAGAGTCAGACATGACTGAGTGACTGAACTAAACTGAATATTGCTCTTTTATTTAATTCTCCCAACAACCCTATAAGGTTTGTGTTTCACAGAGAACCTGGCTTAGGCCACGATCTTTGAGTTCTTGTGGTTTACAGAAGAGGAAATTTGTGTTCCCCAGGGGCTAAGTGACGTGCCAAAGGTCCACAGCTACTGTTACAACTATAAAATCTTTTCAAAATTTTTTCATTGTTTTCAGTTTTTCAGCAGGCGAAACTGAGCAATATCATTTTCACATGTGCACCTTATCACATGTGCACAAGATGTACGCCTTACATAAGTGCTTAAGGCCTTCCATCAGCCTTCGGAAAATCCCTGATGTCGGTTAATAGGGAAACAGCACCCCAAGTTTAGGGGAACCTTGAAATGGATCTAATTTAAACATTGTAGTATGATTCTCTGAACAGTTAACTTTTTCTTTGTGCTTTGATTGTTGTTAAAAGAACGTGAAAGCGTTAGTTGCTCAGTTATGTCTGACTCTTTGCAACCTCATGGACTTCTCCATGGAATTCTCCAGGCTAGAATACTGGAGTGGGTTGCCATTCTCTTCTCTAGAGGATCTTCCCAACCCAGGGATCAAATCCGGGTCTCCCACATGGCAGGCAGATTGCTTACCATCTGAGCCACCGGGATGCCCCTTAGAAGGGTGTGGGAGAATATAATTTTGGAGGCTGGGGAACTAGGTAGAGGCGGAGGGAGAAACAGAAATAAACTGTGGTGGGAGCACAGAAGAGCTAAGGCTCAGAAGACCCTGAACAAGAACGCTGAACCCCAGGCTTCATTGTCCTTTCCTTCCAAAATGAGCAGCTTGGATTCTACCTCTAAGTCTGTGATTTGAATATATTCTTTCTCCCTTTATCTTGCAGATCTTTCCACATTCTCTATTAGATATCACACAATGCTTTATGTTCTCAGGATCAGGGTTAAAAGTGTGAAAGAGATTCGCTTTTTTTCTCCCAACAACTTTATTATTATACTCTTTAAAGGGCTACTCAAAAATGATACCAGGTTCAGTCGTTAACTGAAGAGAAGAGGTAAGTTCGTTTTGTAGATCACAACTGGTTACGCAGTAAATAGGAAGTAAACAAGCTGTATGTCTAATGATTCTGGGGTACTGAATCACCAGGCAGTGAGGCTGGACCAGAGTGTTAAATAGCCCTGACCTTGGGTTAGGGAGGGTGGATAGGGCAGTGTTTGTAAAGTAGTAAGTTACTGCCAGGAAATTTGCACTTTTAATCAAGAATTACAGTAAAATATGCGGACAGTCATTGCCCTTCTGCCTGCAGTGTGGGAGACAAGGGTTCAATCCCTGGGTGGGGAAGATCCCCTGGAGGAGATCATGGCACCCCACTGCAGTATTCTTGCCTGGAGAATCCCCATGGACAGAGGAGCCTTGTGGGCTTCAGTCCATGGAGTCACAAAGAATGGGACAGGAGTGAGTGACTACATGATGATGGTGAGGGGCCTTCCCTGGTGGTCCGAGGGTTAAGTAAGACTCTATACTTCCAGTGCAGGGGCTATGGGTTCAATCCCTGGTCAGGGAGTTAAGACCCCATGTGCCATGTGGTTTGACCAAAAAATAAATTTAAAGAATTACAGTAAAATAGACACTGGTAATAAGTCCTTCACAAAGAGAAATATACTACCTAAGGTCACAAACATCCGATGCTCTCTCAGCGCCACAGAACCACCACATCCCTGAGGGAGACTGGACCTGGGGTGTCAATACGCCTGAGAGCCTTCCTAGCCTATCTAGTCTCTGCTTAAACATTTCCCTTAAAGAGATGCTTGCTAATTTAAGAAGTCATTTTCTACATGATCAGGGCCTTAGGCTTCTTGATGCTGAACGTAATATGTCTCCCTTCAGTTTTAGCATGTTGGCCCATTTTTTTTTTAAGAATTAAAAAATTTTTTTAAATTAATTTATTTAGCTTCACCTGGTTTTAGTTGTAACATGTGGGATCTAGTTCCCTGACCAGGGATCAAACCCAGTCCCCCTGCACTGGAAGCATAGAGTCATAGCCATCGGACCACCAGGGAAGTCCATGGGCCCGAGCTCTGATCCAAGGAACAATATAGAACACATCCTTCCTCTCCTTTCAGACTTCTGACCCTACCCCTGTTTTCTGGGTCATAGTTCCCCTTAACATGTGACTGCAGAGGTTCAGGGGCAGTGCTGTCAGAAAGCGGAGGGATCTGGTGTAGAGGTTTTCTTAAGAGTGAAATTCTGGCAGGTAGAGAAACAGACAGGAGCAGATTCCTGGAGGCATCACGCCCAAGCAAGTGGTAAGAGGGGCCAATAAATGGTCACTTCCTTTAGGACCATCCTAGGGAGATGCCTAGTTTTGCCTCTGGCTCAATTCAACTAACGAGATTCAACAAGGATTCAACTGTCTCCACTCTGAATAGCACACTGATTCCAACATGGCCCTACCTTCAAGGCACTTATGGTCCAGGGAGCAATCCCATCTCCCTGGCTTCAAGGCAGGATTGTCTTCATTCGGGAAATATTCATTGAATACCAACCATGTAGACAAAATAGACAACAATAGCTACCTTTGTGCAGCTTACATTCTGGTGAGAAAAAAAAAAAACCCATCAACAGTAAACAAAACATATAATTATATAGTATAATAAATGCTGATAAGTGCTTTGGAAAAAGAAAAAGTAGGAAAAAAGATAAAGGAATCTGGGGCGCCAAGGGGTAAGCTGTTTTCAAATGTTTTAGTATGGGAACTTACCACCTGGTCCAGTGGCTAAGACCTCATGCTCCAATGCAGGAGACATGGGTCTGACCCCCGGTCAGGGAACTAGATCCCACCTGCCAAGATGAAAGATCCTTTGCACCACAGCTAAGACCTGGCACAGCCAAATAAATAAACAGATAAATATTTTTTTTAATGTTTTAGGGAATTCCCTGGTGGTCCAGTAGTTAATAATCTGCCCTCCATTGTAGGGGACACAGGTTTGATCCCTGGTCAGGGAATGAAGAATTAACATGCCGTGGAGCAGCTAGAGAAGCTGCGCGCCGCAACGAAGGTGTCTCACGTCACAATTAAGACCCGTCACAGCCAAATTAATAAATATTGTTGAAGTTGTTTTAAAAAATGTTTTAGTGTGGTCAGAGTAGGTCTCACTGAGAAGAAGCCATCTAGAAAGACTTGAAGAAGATGAAGAGTGAGCCTTACAGATAACTGGGGAAAGAGCATTCCAGATGTCGGTACAAAGGCCCTGGGCAGGAGTGGGCCTGGTATGTTGAAAGCCAGTGTGAGTGAGGACAAGTAAGGGAGGAGGTGCAGGTGATGGTGGGTAGTCACGTAGCTTTGATTTTTATTCTGAGTGAAATGAGGAGCGATCACATGGCTTTGAGTAGAGAGTGATGTGTTCTAATTTCTTTTAAAAGGATCACTGGGATTTCTGGGTTCAGAATAAATTATAGGTGGGGGCAGGGGTAGAATTGAGGAGACTCACTGAGAGGTTATTGCAGAAACCCCAGCAGGAGTTTATGGTGGCTCAGCCAAGCAACAGTAAAAGGGAGGAGATGGAGTCTGATTCTGGAGCATCAGACTCACACTGATGAGCTGGAAAGTGTGGCTGACACTAACAAGCAACTGGAAGGATGGAGTTTCCGTCAGTTGAGACGGGGAGACCAAGTGAGACATAAACAGTTGAACGTGAGAGGCTGTCTCCTCCACTAGAATATTAGGGAGGGAGGTGGGGTTTTGTGTATCCCAGATGTGCTCACATCTGCCTCCTTACAGGAAGCAGTAGACTTTCATTCCATCGCGACAGGTCTTTGTCTCCCCTGTCCCTGCGATCTCAGTGTGTGGCCCGTGGCGGAGGTTCAGTGAATATTTGTTGGATGAATGAATAATGAATTTTGATATACTACAACTATAATTGAAAACTGGAAGAATCTGGCTCTCAAAGTTTTAAACAAGAGATTTATATCTCTGTAACTCTTTGATAAGACTGTCTTTGTCATACCTTCAAAAGTCTTCATCTTAAAGTAGATTAATGAGATTTCATGGTATGCTCCTGTGTTAGTTTACAACTTAAAGAAGCAAAAGTCAGGATGGGATTGTCCAGGTAAGAGACTGACTGTGAGTCCATCTGCGATGGGTAAAGGAGAGGGAGCCGGGGAAAGTGAGGAGAGACTCCAGGCAGCAACGGGTCTGACACTTGAATAGGAAGAAGGAAAGATCTTGGGTAGAAGAGTCAGAGGCTGCAGCAGTTCTGAAATATCCTTGAGTGGAGGAACCTTGAGTCCATTTTTAAAATGGACTAAAAAAAAATCTTGCTCTCTGTGACAACATGGATGAAACTGGATGACGTTATGCTAAATGAAATAAACCAGACACAGGAGGAGAAACACTGCATGATTCCACTTGTATGAGGGTTGTAAAATACTCACAGAAGCAAAGAGTGTAAAGGTGGTTGTCATGGACTGGAGGGTGCCGGAGGTGGGGAGGTATTAGCCAAAGGGCAAAGAGTTTCAGTTATGCAAGATGATTAAGTCTTAGAGAGCCAGGTACAGTAGAGTGCCTGTTGTTCACAATACTGTTTGGACTTCCTTGGTGGCTCAGATGGTAAAGCATCTGCCTGCAATGCAGGAGACCTGGGCTCGATCCCTGGGTTGGGAAGATCCCCTGGAGAAGGGAATGGCAACCCACTCCAGTATTCTTGCCTGGAGAATTCCATGTACAGAGAGGAGCCTGGCGGGCTACAGTGCCCGGGGTTGCAAAGAATTGGACACAACTGAGCAGCTAACACATGGACACTTAGGTGAAAGTGAAAGTCGCTCAGTCGTGTCCGACTCTTTGCAACCCCATGGACTATACTGTCCATGGAATCCTCCAGGCCAGAATATTAGAGTGGGTAACCTTTCCCTTCTCCAGGGGATCTTCCCAACCTAGGGATTGAATCCAGGTCTCCCACATTGCAGGCAGATTCTTTACCAGCTGAGCCACAGGGAAGCACAAGAATACTGGAGTGGGTAGCCTACCCCTTCTCCAGTGGATCTTCCCTGGCCAGAAATTGAACCAGGGTCTCCTGCATTGCAGGTGGATTCTATACCAACTGAGCTATAAGGGATTAAAATTTTGCCAGAAGACTGGATTTTATGTTAGGTGTTTATATCACAAAATAATAATAAAAAGGAAAATTTTGGAGGTGATAGTTATGATTGGGCATAGGTTGTGGTGTAGTTTCTCAGGTATATACTTACCTCCAAACTCATCAAGTTGTATAACTTCGATATATGCAGCTTTTTTTTTTTTTTCGATTTTCTTCTGATGTGGATTGTTTTTAAAGTCTTTATTGAATTTGTAACAATCTTGTTTCTGTTTTATGCTTTGGTTTTTTGGCCATGAGGCATGTGGGATCTTAATTCCCTGGCCAGGGATTGAACCCACACACCCCTGCATTGGAAGGTGAAGTCTTAACCGCTGGACCTCCAGGGAAGTCCCTATGTAACTTTTTTTTTTTCCTATGTAACTTTTTAATAAGTCAATCATACCTCAATAGTGGTTTTTAAACAAATGTAAAGGATGGTGACTTGGGGAGAAAAATTGATCATGAAAGGAGTTTGCATCTTGCAGGAATGGGCCCATATCAGTCCCTCATCTTTGCTCGGTCATTGACTGGAAGCAGCCAGTGGGAAGAGGGACTGTGATCCAGAATCTTAGCCGCTCTGGCTCTCAGTTCCGCAAGCGCCCCGCTGCCAGAAAGCTGAGCAGTGCATTGTCGTGGCCACCACAACCTCCCATCAAGTCCTTAAAGCCTACTTACACCACTGTTGCTCATGTATCTTGTGAGTCACTGAATAAGGAAGCTGTCTCTAACCTCAGAAATGGTTTCATCTAATGTCTTCATTTTAAGGATGAAGAAAGAAAGAGGGACTTCCCTGGTGGTCCAGTGGTTAAGACTCTAATGTAGAGGGGATGTAGGTTCAATCCTTGGTCAGGGAGCTAAGATTCTGCATGCCAGGCAGCATGGCTCCCCCACCTCCAAAAATAAAATAAAGATGAAGAAAGAGAGAGGCAGGAATTTTAAATAAATTTTCCCAATGTACAGAAATTTTGGACTGGACATTTGTTCTTATGCAAAGACCATCCTGGCCCCAGAGACTGGATGCCAGTCGACTCCCCATCCTGACAAATAACACTGCTCCTTCCTTTTCTGTAAGGTCCTTGGAGGCAGTTGAGTCCCAAGCAGTACCACTCAACAACTCATTATTGATACCTGATACCCAAGACAGAATTACTATGCAGATAACACCACTACACAATGCACTTCTGTGACACCAAGAGCATATGTAACAAAAAATGCCCCAAGGAGCCTCCCCCATTCCTGCTTCTGCATCTTGATAGCATTTTATGGTGGTGGTTTAGTTGCTAAGTAATGTCTGATACTTTTGCAACCCCGTGGACTGCAGCCTGCCAGGCTCCTCTGTCCGAGGGATTTCCCAGGCAAGACTATTGTAGTGGGTTGCCAATTCCTTCTCCAGGAAATCTTCCTGACCCAGGGATTGAACCTGCGTCTCCTGCATTGCAGGCCAATTCTTTACCACTGACCCACCAGGGAAACCTTGATAGCATTTGTCTTTTACATAAATGCTCCTTAGACTTGCTGGTGAGGAGGACCATTCTAGGTAATGCTGTGCTTAGTTCAACTTGCATTCTTCATATTGCTTCACAAGTGAGTGAAAAGTACCTCAAAGCCAAACTGTGGCTTTTCCATCCTTTCCCCATAAGGCTCCATCCTTCCCACCTCTTCTCTCATCTTTCCCTTCTAAGTGTGTGACACTTCCCTGCAGCTAGCTGTTCAAGTTAAAAGCCTGGCAACCTTCCTCAATTCTTCTCTTCCTCCCCACATCCAAAGAACAGATTCAGTTGGCTCTGTCTCCAGAACATAACAAATGTCCGTCTGCTCTCCTCTACGTCCCCTGCCGCCACCCTGTCCAAGCCATCATCACCTGTTTTGCAGCACTATGATACCTCCTGCGTTCTCTGCTGGGGAACATAGCAAAATGGAAACCAGGTTTATTCTTCATTACACTTTTCTTTAATTTGGAATATAGTTTATTTGCAATGTTATATTAGTTTCAGGTATACAGCAAAGTGATCCAGTTACACATCTATCCGTTCTTTTTAGGTTCTTTCCCCATGTAGGTTATCACAGAATATTGAGTAGAGTTTCCTCTGCTATGTGGTAGGTCCTTGTTAATCAATCTGTTTTATATATAGTAGTACGTTTATGTTAATTCCAAACTTCTAACTTGTCCCTCCCCCACACCTTTCCCCTTTGGTAGCCGTAACTTTATTTTCTCTGTGTGCGAGTCTGTTTCTGTTTTGTAAATAAGTTCATTTGTACCTTTTTTGTTTTTTTAGATTCCACATATAAGTGATGTCATATGGTATTTGTCTTTCTCTGTCTGAGGTACTTCACTTAGAATAATCGTGTCTGGGTCCATCCATGTTGTTGCAAATGGAATTCTTTCATCCTCTTTCACAGTCGAGTCATATTTCATTGTGTGGGTACCACATCTTCCTTATCCCATGCACATTTAGGTTGCTTCCATTGCCTTAGCTATTGTAAACAGTGTTGCAATGAACACTGGGGTGCATGTATGTTTTCGAATTATGGTTTTCTCTAGATATATTCCCAGAAATGGGATTGCTGGATCACATGGTAGTTTTAGTTTTTAAGGAACCTCTGTGACTGTTCTCCATAGTGGTTGTACCAATTTACATTCCCACCAGTGGTGTGGGAGGGTTCCCTTTTCTCTACACCATCTCCAGCATTTATTGCTTATAGATTTTTTGGTGATGGCCATTCTGACTGGTGTGAAGTGATACCTCATAATTTTGATTTGCGTTTCTCTCAAAATTAGCAAC
Source organism: Capra hircus (assembly GCF_001704415.2). Classification (NCBI taxonomy): domain Eukaryota; kingdom Metazoa; phylum Chordata; class Mammalia; order Artiodactyla; family Bovidae; genus Capra; species Capra hircus. The sequence goes on along the minus strand of NC_030812.1, from coordinate 48,572,475 downwards.
ATTGAACATATTTTCATGTGCCTTTTGGCCACCTGTATGTTTTTTTTTGGAGAAATGGCTCTTTAGATCTTTTGCCCATTTTTCGATTGGGTTGTTTGTTTTTTCGATATTGAGCTGCATAAGTGTTTATATATTTGGACATTAATCCCTTGTTGGTATCTTCGATTGCAAAAGCTTTCTCCTATTCTGTGAGTTGTATTTTTGTTTTGTTTATGGTTTCCTTTGCTATGCAAAAGATTAGGTCTTTTAAATTTTAAAAGTTTAATTAAATAAGTTTACTTAGGTCCCATTTATTTTTGTTTTTATTGTTATTTCTCTAGGAGGTGGATCCAAAAAGATTTTGCTGCAACTTATGTCAAAGAATGTTCTGCATATATTTTCCTCTAAAAGTTTTTCAGTATCTGGTCTTATAAATATAACCCAGATTATATCACATACCTATTTAAACACCTACTACCCTTAGAATAAAATATACATTCTTTTATTTTTGGACAGGATCTTAGTTGCCCCAAACTCATGCCTCCCGCAGTGGAAGCACAGTCTTAACCACTGGACTAGCTGGGAAGTCCCTGAAATGTGCCCTCTTTACCGTATTTACCAGGCCCTCCGTGGCCTGTGATCCAGCCCCTGCCGCCTCTGCTGCCGTGGCTCACACCACTGCCTCACTCAGCAACTGTAAACTAGCTCCCCGGACTCCTGCTCCGTCTCTTAAACGGCCCAAGCTCAGTCCTGAGTTCCTCTGCTGTTCTTTCGGCCTAGAATATCTCCCCCCAGGTATGTCCTAGCTGGCTCCTTGATCTAGGACTCAGATCAAATATCACTTTCTCAGTGAGGCCGTACTTAACCACCCAAACTAAATAAAATCTCCCCCCCCCCACCATTATACTAGAACATATTAGCCTGTTTCATTTTCTTCATGTCACACACCATCATCTGACTATTTTGTTTAGTTTTGTAGGATGTAAGTTTCACGAGAGGAGGGACGCTGTTTCGTTCACGGCTGAATCCCTCATGCCCATCTCATCCTGCAGGTTGTGTTCTCAAAAATATCAATAATACCCTGATGTACACAGTCATCGATTCCAGTCAACTGACTAGACCTTTTGACTTTCAATATATATAACTTCCCAAATGGTGGGGTTGTCGTGTTAAACACTGACAATTGTCAATATTGACTTCAACTTTCAACTGACAGACAACATTGGCTATTTGACTCTGGAAGTGTGTAATTTCAAAACAATTTTTTATAGACAAACAAGTGAGGAGCCCTTGCCCTCTAATAACTTCTGTGGTATCTTTATTAGGTTGGAGGCTAATTCTTCTTGGGCGAAAGTGAAAGTCACTTAGTCCTGTCTGACCCTTTGCAGCCCCATGGACTATGCAGTCCATGGAATTCTCCAGGTCAGAATACTAGAATAATGGAGTGGGTGGCTATTCCCTATTCCAAGGGATCTTCCCAACCCAAGGATCGAACCCAGGTCTCCTGTACGGCAGGCAGATTCTTTACCAGCTGAGCCACCAGGGAAGCCCAAGAATACTAAAATGGGTAGCCTATCCCTTCTCCAGTGGATCTTCCTGACCCAGGAATCAAACCAGAGTCTCCTACATTGTAGGCCCTAAATATAGTAAATGCCTCCTCTTCCTCATCACGCTTCTACAAGTTGCCATCTCTAAGAGAGAAACAATCATGTTTTAGACATACATGATTGGTCTTCTCTCAATATATTTCCATACATTGTTTTTTTTTCTGGGGGAGCGATGCCACATGGCTTGTGGGATCTTAGTTCCCCAACAAGGGATTGAACCTGGGCCCTCAGCAGTGAAAGCCCAAAGTCCTAACCACTGGACTGCCAGGGAATTCTCTTTCATACATTTTTAACCTCAAAACTAAATTGTGCATACATGAAAGAAGGTAAACTACAACTATCCTGCAAACCAGAAACAGAAGTCCGGTTCATAAGCAGAGAACGTGTTCTTGCTTCAACATGGTGTGTGTGTTAGGAGAACACTGGAGGAACCTCTTTTTATACTAGTCACCAATCCCCAAAGGACTAAAGTCTTACTGCTGGAACTCTATCCGGAATAAGAGAGGAGAGAAACTTCTCTAAGAATGCTCACCATCCTAGACATTTCTCATTTTATTCCCCCCAAGGAATTTGAACTATCTTGTTTTACATTTTTTATTTTATCATTTAATCCATTTGCATGGCCCTGTTGCAGAGCAACTAAAAAACACATGCCAAAGCAGAACTCATTGGAAGTAAGGACACTGACCTCAAAACTCAGTGTCCAGCAGTGCCCGGCACCTAGGGAGCACTCGGTAAGTATGTTGTGTCGTTGCTCAGTTGTGTCCAACTCTTTGCAACCCCGTGGACTGCAGCATGCCAGGCTTCCCTCTCCTTCACTACCTCCTAGAATCTGTTCAAACTCATGTCCATCGAGTCAGTGATGCCATCCAGCCATCTCATCCTCTGTCGCCCGCTTCTCCTTCTACCCTCAATCTTTCCCAGCATCAGGGTCTTTTCTAAAAAGTTGGCTCTTCGCATCAGGTGGCCAAAGTACTAGAGCTTCAGCTTCAGCATATTAACCAGGCCAGAAGTCCTGAGAGGGTCCTGAGAGGAGACAGAGCCCCAATTCCCAATGACTCATTGATGAGTTCATTGCCAAAACTACCAAGAGGGTAAGTGGAAGTGGAGGGGACTGAGATGGTAGTAAACACATCCTAAAATGGCAATACTGACAACTCTAATCAAATATGAATTGAGGGTTCCACGTGCAGGCACCAGGAACGTTCCCAGACGGAGACCAATAGACCACAGGCTATTGCTGCTGGAAGCCCTCAGTTCAGTTCAGTTCAGTCGCTCAGTCGTGTCTGACTCTCTGCGACCCCATGAATCTCAGCACGCCAGGCCTCCCTGTCCATCACCAACTCCCGGAGTTCACTCAGACTCACGTCCATCGAGTCAGTGATGCCATCCAGCCATCTCATCCAATGTCGTCCCCTTCTCCTCCCAGCATCAGAGTCTTTTCCAATGAGTCAACTCTTCACATGAGGTGGCCAAAGTACTGGAGTTTCAGCTTCAGCATCGTTCCTTCCAAAGAAATCCCAGGGCTGATCTCCTTCAGAATGGACTGGTTGGATCTCCTTGCAGTCCAAGGGACTCTCAAGAGTCTTCTCCAGCACCACAGTTCACTGGAAACCCATAGTGAGACCTAAATGTAAAGATGGCAGCCAGTTTGCTGCTGACAAACAGGACTTTGCTTTTCTACCCCTTCTGTGCACGTTGCATCTGTAACAAGGACCTTAGTATGCGTGCCTGCCCCATCCTCCCTAAGGGCTAGGGATCCTAGACTCTTGAAAGTTGAGGTGCTGTTTTGTTGTTGCCAGGTGGGGACCAGGATAAAAAGCAGTTGTTGGAGTGATTAGGTCCAGATTAAGTACAGCCTTTATGGGCGGAGGCTGAGACCTTGAATCCTACCCTCGGGCAGATCAGCAGATGCTGCAGTTCACTGAGGGCAGTGATAATTGATCCTCTTGCTACTAGTCAAGGAGTAAGAGAGCAGCTGGGGTTTGCAACTGTTGTGGCAGATCAATTTCAAATGAGGCGTAGGGAGAAGAAGCCTGTGGCAGGAGCTGGACTGGAGACAAAGGCTTGGGTGCGATTCCCAAGGGAGAACCTGGGTGACATTTCACCTGAAGCTGAGAGAGTGAGAGTTACACCCTGGTTCTTGGTCCTGCCTTTACCAGTCACAGTGACAGGAGCAACTTTCTTGCTTGAACAGGTGCAAGTATAAAGCAATGAAAGGAACACCTCCCAACCCCACCACGGGCCACAAACTAGAACTTCCTCTGTGCAGATAGACAGGGCCAGCCATACTCACGTGTCCATGCCCTGGTTTTCTTCCCAGGCACGTGGCTGCCTTCTTTCCCAGATACCTGAGTTCCTGCCCAGGAAATGTGGTGGAGGTGCTGTTGGCCACCATCAGGCCTGGCCCCACTTGCAACCAGCCCTCACTCATCCGCTGGCTGAACAGAGAGGACTTTGGGAAACCCAGGGATGCTGGAGCCAGGAGTGGCAGGAACCTGGGCCCCTGAATGACTGCCCATCCATAGGCAGGGGGACTAGGATTTGGGGGTTCCCTATGATGGCTAACTAATATTCTGCTTCCCAGGTGGCTCAGTGGTAAAAGAATCCTCCTGCCACTGCAGGAAAGGCAGGAGACGCAGTTTCAAGCCCTGGGTCAGGAAGAACTCTTAGAGTAGGAAATGGCAACCCATCCAGTATTCTTGCCTGGAGAATCCCATGGACAGAGGAGCCTGCTGGGCTACAGTCCACAGGGTCTCAAAGAGTCGGACACGGCGCATACTCACACATGATGGTTAACATAACCTGAATAACACCCTTCTGGAACTGCATCTGCTGGAAACCCTGTCCCCGGAAAGTCTCACAAAGTCACTGAGGGAGCTGCTGGTCTAGGAGTTGGGTCTCCATACACCAGACACTGGCCTTCTGCATGCTGGTTCCACAGGGCTTCCTGGCCTCTGTTTGTGAGCCTGCTTCCCAGATTGCAGCTCGAGTTGATGCCGGAAGTCTTTGGACAGACCCTCTTGCCTTTCCCCTTACAATCTGGGCTGTGCCCAAGTATGTCTGTGTCTATGTCTCTGTGTGTGTTTGCTTGTTTTTTTAGGTTTGTGTGTGAGTGTGTATAACATAAAATTTGCTATTTTACACAGGGAACTCTGCTCAATATCATGTGGCAGCCTCTAGGGGAGGGGAGTTTGGGGCAGAATGGATACAGGTATATGTATGGCTGAGTCCCTTTGCTGTCCACCTGAAACTATCACAATATTGCCAATTGGCTATACTCCAATAGAAAAATATAAAGTTAAAAAAAAATAAACATACACACACATATTTGATATTCTATCTTTTTTCCCAGAAATATCTAGGCTTTACCTAATATGAAACAATGAACCTCTGGTTATTTACGTTAAAATAACAAGGTCCCGAAATGCTTCATGAATCAAGATATAAAATTTGCCATTTTAACCAGTCTTGCTTGTTTTTCTTCTTGCTGTTACAACAGAGGGAGGGCCCTAGGCCTTTGGAAGGATCACTTCTCCCTGTTGGAGTTGGGATGGGGTCCTTTTTCATAGCCAGTGGCCTTTCCTCCTAACCCTTCCGTGTTTCCAGACAGCCTCTGGACTCCACCCCAGCAGGAGGGCAGGCACGCCTTTTCTCGCCTCTTTGGGTGTCCCGCTGTGTAGAAAATCCCAAAGGTGTGTCATTTTCATTCACCCCATAGCACCAGCCCTAAGCTGTAAGGTCACCAAGGAAGTCTCGCAGTGGAATGTGAGGACAGTTGATGAGGCCTAAGTGTTGCTCCCAGAACAGGCTCTGGTTAGGACGTGTTCACACCCACCCCAGCATTCAGTGACCCAGACAGAACTGCATATGTGGGTGGCAGTTTCTCTCTTGCCCCTCCCCAAGTGATGTCCTCTTCTGCCCAAATTTCTTCCCTCTCTTGACATGCCTTCTAGAAAAGCTGTCTTGCACTGTTGCTATTGAAGCCTCCAGAGTTCCTTTGGGGCATCGCTTTTGAGCACAAATTAGAACAAGGCTCCTCCTCTGGCAGCCACAGGTGCCCCAGCTTGGCTGGTAGAGAGGGGGCTGGATCCCAGCCTCTGCCTGGTTTCAGCCAGAGGTGTACAGTATTCCCCTGGACCCTTCCACCTGGCTGATGGAGTCTTCCCCCAAACATTGCCATGAGTTATATTTTCTACTTTTATTATTATTTTTTGGCTGTACTGTGCAGAATGTGGGATCTCACTTCCGCCTACCAGGGGTCAAACCCTGGGCCTGGCAGTGAAAGCACCGAGTCCTAAGCACTGCGCTACCTGGGAAGTTCTACCACGAGTCTTAAATAACCAGTTCCTCCCTCCCCCAGCTCATCACTGTCACCCTAGGGGCTCAGAGGCACAGGCATGGGGATTTTAAGGTAGCCAGAGGTGATTTTAGTCACACTGTGCCAAGCAGAAGGCTGTGGACCAATCAGAGACCACTACTACCTTGATGCCATTGTTCCTATGGGGAAATGTATCCCTAGGTCTTTTCCAACTATCAACTTAAAAATAAATCTTAGCGGACCCTCACCAGGACTAAATCAGCAGACACCTTGATCTTGGACTTTGTAGCCATCAAAACTATGAGAAACAGGGAATTCTCTGGTGGTCGAGGACTTTCACTGCCATGAGTCCGAGATCCCACAAGTCACGTGGCATGGCCAAAAAATAAAATGAAAAGTGACATGCTAAGTTGCTTCAGTTGTATTAGACTCTTTGTGACCCCATGGACCATAGTCTGCCAGGCTCCTCTATCTATGGGATTTCCCAGGCAAGAATACTGGAGTGGGTTTCCACGCCCCCCTACAGGGGATCTTCCCGACCCAAGGATCGAACCTGTGTCTCTTATGTCTCCTGCATTGGCAGGCAGGTTCTTTACCACTAATGCCACCTTGGCTTAGAAAAATAAGTCTTTAGGGGACAATCTGCCCATGAGAAACACAGGACCTGTGGTGTAGGCTACTTTCATCTCACCCTCAGGCTTTTGAACGGCTATGGCTGACTGACTTTGGCCTTAGCTGGCTCAGATTTGATTGGGGCTCCAGACTCTGCCCCACAAGTTGTGCAAGCATTGGAGAACAGATTTCTGGTCGTAGGATCTCCTTTGTAACTTGAACTCCAAGTGCAGGAGGTATCTTTGTACATGATTGACTTAATTAAAAAGTGGACAGGGCTTCCCTGGTGGTCCACTGGTTAAGAATCTGCCTGCCAATGCAGGGGACACGGTCCCTGGTCCAGGAAGATTCCATATTGCCTTGGGGTGACTCAGCCTGTGCACAACTGCTGAGCCCGTGCTCTGCAACAAGAGAAGCCACCGCAATGAGAAGCGTGCGCACTGTAATGAAGCGTAGCTGCTGCGTGCCAAAACTAGAGGAAGCCTGTGTATAGCAATGAAGGCCGAGCGCAGGCATCAATAAATAAATAGTTTTTTAAAAGTGGACAGATGCTGATGATCTCATGTCTCCCTTTGGAATGCTTGCTTGGTGCCAGTCTAAAGCTGATGTTTAGTAGCTGCTGGGCTAGGAGGTTAGAAGTTTTACCTTAGCCTTTTATCCTGGGCATTTCTCATCTGGGCATCACATTAATACCAAGGGACAGACAAAGCTGAGCTCAGCACCACCACTTGACCTCATTTCTGTTCTAGGAATTCTCCCTGCAACCATGCAGTTTGAGCAGAAAGCCGTCTCTGAAGTGTTTTGAATTTTAATATCTTTTCATACTGGCCTCTTTCTTGTCAAGACACCATGTGTGCCTCTGGCTTAACTTGCTGACTAGAAAACTGAAACACACTTCTAGCTGGTAGCCAGAAACAAAGGGAAAAATTGTCCGTCTGAAGAGCTATTTAGCTGTCCGCTTTTCCATGCCCACACTGTCCCATGCCCCCTCCTATATGAACAACCCCCGCAAGAATCCAGCTGCTTTTGTATTAACGTCAGTCATGGCATTTCTCACAGTGGTCTGTTTAGCGTTGAAAAAGTGGGGGCTCTGTGATTTCAGCGTGGTTCATCACAGCACCTTGAAGCCTGGGTCTTGAGGGAGCCTGCCACAGGGGAGGGTCTTGAATGGGTCTCAAGGCATCTGCCAAGCCAGACTCCAGGTTAAGATGCTTCCAGAAACCTCGCTCAAGGTTATGTCCTTTTAATCAGCCTGCTTCTCGGCTCCTTAGACACTACACAGGATAGGTTCAAGGAGTTGGCAGTGGCTTCATCTGGAAGCATTTTCCTGAAGCATGCAAATATTTGTACCTCGAGGGACTCTGACTACAGAAAGGCGTGCACCAGCGTGAGCTCTGTGGAAGTAACACATAACTCATGGGACGCTCTGAGGGGAGACCAGGTTTTACCTAAGCAAGAAGAAAATTTTGAATTCAAGCAACAGGAATAACCCGTAACAGGAAAAGGGCTACAGGAATAGAGAGGCGGGGTGGGTGTGAAACAGGCAGTACCTGAAAGTCAGGCCTCCAGATGTTAACTGGCCTGTGGAAGAGATGTCTGGGGAATGTCATCACTATCTGCCTGCTCTGTGCTTTATTACGACACCGCTGCAGATACTGGGCCCTGACCTCTGACACAGAGCAGAAGGGCTGTCAGCTCTTCAAGACAAAGGCTTCAGAAGACTGGGAGGCCACCCAGCGACCGGAAGTGAGAACACCCTCCTTCCATCCTGAAGGCAGCTCTGCAGCCTCAGTCTTACCTGGCAATGGAGGAGAACGCTGCTGCCATGAGTTCTGGCTGGAGATGGGCTCAGGCTTCAGGCCTAATGAGTTTCCTGATCATTCAACACTTTCTTCTGCACCTTCTTTAAGACACCTGTGTTTTTTGGCTACCCTGAGCAGGGAGAGCCAGGGAGGTTTTGGCAACCTCCTCAGATCTGGTATTCACAGCATCACAGAGGCTATTTCCAGCCATTATCTTCCCATCGTAGATGTTCTGTGGAGAGATCTGTGGCATCTTCTCTACGTGGTTCCATACTGGTCTCCAGCATTGCAGGTGGATTCTTTATCAGCTGAGACACAAGGGAAACCCTTTTGGCTTCAAGGCACTCATGAAAATTGGGAGATGAATTCTGTTCAAACGATCTACCCTCTCTTCTTGTCAGGTTCCCGCACGCTGGCCAGCCTGACCATAAATGGCTGTGCACGCAAACCAAGGCGTGCTGGTGAGGACGGTGGGAGCAAGCAGAGTGAGCTTCGAGATTCTGTTGGTGCTGGAATCACTCACTCTATCCTTTCTGATAGGCAAAGGGCAAATGTCCTCCTACCAAGCTGAGACTTTGCAGTTTATGATGCTTATAGACTTCCTGTCACCCTGAATTAGGCCCAGTTCCCCGCTGGATTTCTCTAATGGCTCCCTGAACCTGCCTCTCACAGCTCCTCTCACAGCTTGTGACTAGATTTGTGTGGGTGTGATTATTTGTGTCTTCCTCTCGTTAGACTGTCAGCTTTATGAGAGCAGGAGTCCTATCTGCTCTCCTCGTGATTGACTCCCAGCACTAAACACAGAGACGGGTATATGGTGGGAGTCCAATCAATATTTATTAAACTAGTGCACAAGTAAATGAATGGATGGATGATTAATGAATGGAGCTGAAAGAAATCATAGACAATAAGTCTAGCACCATCATTCAATAGATGAAGATAGAGAAGTTAAATGGTTTGTTCAAGTCTATGAAGCTTTTTTGATTTCACATGTATGAAGACAGATTGAGTTTGTCAATTAATTCTAAAGTATTGATTAAACATGTATTCCGTTGTGTTAAGGAACTCAAAGATGGCTAAAATTCAATATTCCTACTGTTAAAAAGTAGCAGTTAAACTGATAAGAGAAAAGTAGTGACTATTCATTAAGTGCTTTCAATATATTATTTCATTTATGAAATAGGTCTTAGCATTTCCATTGAACAGATAGGAAAGACAAGCTCAGAGATAATATTACTCAATTGTGTTGAGCTTTTACTATATGCCAAAGCATTTCTACACATTTTACCTCCATTCATAATTTAATTCTCAAGACTTGACTAGGGGAGGATCCACTTCCAGGCTTGGTCATGGGAATATTGTCAGGACTCATGTCTTTACTCACTGTTGGCCAGAGCCAGCTCCTCGTTAAATAGGCCTCTCCATAGCAGGCTCACAGCATGGCACCTCGCTCTTCTGAGAGCAGTGCCTGAGAGATACAGACAGAGAGAGAGACGGAAGTTAAAGAAGTTAAAGTCTTTCTGACATAATCTCAGGGGTGATTTCCTGTCACATCATTATTACCACTTTTTAATAAACACTTGTTTTTAATTTATCTGGCTGCACCGGGTCTTTGTTGAGCTATGTGGGATCTAGTTCCCTGACCAGGGATTGAGCCCAGGCCCCCTGCAGTAGGAGCAGAGTCTTAACCACTGGACCACCGGGCAAGTCCTGTCATTTTCTATTCATTAGTCGTGAGCCATTAGGTCCAGCCCACACTCAATGAGAGAGGATTACACAAGGGTGTGAGTAACAGGAGGCAGGGATGACAGGTCATCCTAGAATCTGCCAACCACAGCAAGATTAGTTTAATAACCCCAAACTAGTGTATTAACCACATTAATATAACAAAGAAGAAAAGGATGATCACCTCAATAGATTTTTTAAGAAAACCAAGTATTTGATAAAATGTGACATTACTGATGACAAGAGCTAGAAATGAAAGTGATTGGTCTCATTCTGATAAAAACATGTGATAGATTGCGTTAACACCCTGACGTCCTCACCCTTCCTGTACCACACCCTTTGCCATGTGAGTTTATGGTGGCCTCCCATCATGGGCAAGATTATTGTGGACTCTGGACTCAGCCGTGTGACTCACTTTGGCCATATATTGCCATTAAAATATTTGGCATATTAACAGATGTGATGCCAACAGTGTTCTGAAATGAGACTGCCTATTGGGGGTTGCTCTTCTGTTCTTCTGCGATTCACCATGAGAAAGACCTAGGCAGGCTATCCCACTGGCTCCATAAGGAGACGAGAAACAGGTGGAACACAGCTACCCCAGCTAAAGTATGCAGTCAAACCCAGGTGAGAACAGAGCCCCAAGTGACGTGTATATGCGTGTGTGAACCCATCTAAGACCAGCACAACAATCCAGTGAGGCTCAGCTCAGATCAGCTGACTACCACAAATCTGTAAGACGTGTCTATTATTATATGCCACTGGGGTTTTTGTGGTTCTTTTGTTATGCAGTAAAAGCTGACTTATTCAGGTTATCTATAAAGCTACCACCAGCAAATATCAGCTTAAGAGTGATATGTTAAAAGTTTTCCTCTGAGACTAGAAATTTCTTAAGTTTGACTGCAATTCATACTTCTTTTTAACTTGGTCTGGGCATTTTCACCAGTGCAAAAAGGCAAGAAATGGAAATAAAAGAAGAATAGAAATTAAAAAAATAGTTGTCCTAATTTGCAGATGATCTATGTACACATACAATCCAAAAGAATCTTCAAATCAATGATCAGAATTAGTAAGTGAATTTATCTAGGTCACTAGATTCAAAGTCAGTATACAGAAACAACTGTATTTCTATGTGCCAGCAATAAAACAAAAGATTTTCAACATCTCTGTACAGAGACTATTGAGAGAAATTAAAGAAACTACCATAAAAGAAAAAAGAAGGACTATGTTGTGTTCATGGATTGTAAATACATCAGTTATCCCCAAACTGATCTCCCCAGTGCAATCCCAATAGAATTCTCAACAAGACTTTTGTGAAAATTTACATATTGGTTTCAAAATTTATTTGGAAACACAAAGGGCCAAGAATAGCTAAAACCATCTTGAATAAAACAGTGAGGAAACTTTTTTTCCTCAGAAAAAAAATCAATATAATTAAGGCTGTGTGGCTTTTTGTCTCAAGCACAAGAAAATAAACCAATGGAATAGAACTGAGAGCCCAGAAACAGACTCACACATTTACGGATATTTAATTTAGGACAAATGTGATGCTCTGAACAGTCTTTAAGATAAATATTTCTGGATCAGTTGGCTATCTGTATGAAAAAAGTAGCTGGACTCTTATTTTAGTGTTACACAAAAAATAAATTCCAGCTAGGTTACTGATCTAAATGTGAACACGGAAACAATAATGTTTCTAGAAGGTATCAAAGATATTCCCAGGATCTGGGGGAAGGTAAAGATTTGTTAAATAAGATGTAAGAAAAAAAAAAAAACAGTAACTGAAAAGGAAATAATTGATAAACAGATGAGAGACCGGTAAACTACAGCCCACAGGTCAAATCTGGACACTTTTTTGGTAAATAAAGTTTTACTGGCAGACAGCTATGCCCAGTCATTTACATATTATCTACGGCTGCTTTCATGATACAATGGCAGACCTGAGTGGTTGTATAAGAGATCTACTGGCCCACAAAGCCTAAAATATTTACTATGTGGTCCCTTTCAGAAAAAGTTTGCCAACCCCTGAATTAGACTAAATTAAAAATAGGAATTTCAGGTCATTGAAGAGCATCACTAAGAAGGTAAAAAGGCAAGTCTCAGAGTGGGAAAAACGTATATAACTGACAAAGGTCTCCTATCTAAAATGTATACTGCATGCCAAGAAATTAATAACAAAAAAGCTCAATAGAAAAATGGGATAAAGAGATGACTAGGTACTTGTCTCGCAAAAGAAGAACGGCCAACACATCTCTTTTTTTTGGCCATCTATGGGGGCTTGCTGGATCATCGAAAAAGCCAGAGAGTTCCAGAAAAATGCCTATTTCTGCTTTATTGACTATGCCAAAGCCTTTGACTGTGAGGATCACAATAAAGTGTGAAAAATTCTGAAGGAGATGGGAATACCAGACCACCTGACCTACCTCTTGAGAAATCTGTATGCAAGTCAGGAAGCAACAATTAGAACTGGACATGGAACAACAGACTGGTTCCAAATAGGAAAAGGAGTACGTCAAGGCTGTATATAGTCACTCTGCTTATTTAACTTCTATGCAGAGTACATCATGAGAAACGCTGGGCTGGAAGAAGCACAAGCTGGAATCAAGATTGCCGGGAGAAATATCAATAACCTCAAATATGCAGATGACACCACCCTTATGGCAGAAAGTGAAGAGGAGCTAAAAAGCCTCTTGATGAAAGTGAAAGAGGAGAGTGAAAATTTTGGCTTAAAGCTCAACAATCAGAAAACGAAGATCATGGCATCTGGTCCCATCACTTCATGGCAAATAGATGGGGAAACAGTGGAAACAGTGGCTGAATTTATTTTGGGGGGCTCTAAAATCACTGCAGATGGTGACTGCAGCCATGAAATTAAAAGACGCTTACTTCTTGGAAGGAAAGTTATGACCAACCTAGACAGCATATTGAAAAGCAGAGACATTACTTTGCCAACAAAGGTCCATCTAGTCAAAGCTATGGTTTTTCCAGTAGTCATGTATGGATATGACAGTTGAACTATAAAGAAAGCTGAGCGCCAAAGAATTGATGCTTTTGAAGTGTGGTGTCGGAGAAGACTCTTGAGAGTCCCTTGGACTGCAAGGAGATCCAACCAGTCCATGCTAAAGCAGATCAGTCCTGGGTGTTCATTGGAAGGACTAATGTTGAAGCTTAAACTCCAATACTTTGGCCACCTGATACAAAGAGCTGACTCATTTGAAAAGACCCTGATGCTGGGAAAGATTGAGGGCAGGAGAAGGGGACAACAGAGGATGAGATGGTTGGATGGCATCACCAACCCTATGGACATGAGTTTGGGTAAACTCTGGGAGTTGGTGATGGACAGGGAGGCCTGGCATGCTGCGGTTCATGGGGTTGCAAAGAGTCAGACACGGCTGAGCGACTGAACTGAACTGAACTGATGGGGGCTTGCAGAATCTTAGTTCCCTGACCAGGAATTCAACGCTTCCCTCCCTGCAGTGGAAGCATAGAGTCCTAACCACTGGGTTGCCAGGGAATTCCCTGGTTAATACATATGTTAAAATGTGCTCAACATTGTTAGGGAAATCAAGATCAAGAAATTCCTAATCAAGAGAGTTCCTTGGTGATCTAGTAGTTAGGATTCCACACTTTCACTGCCTTGACCTGGGTTTAATCCTTGGTTGAGGAATTGCAAGCCACACAGCACAGCCAAAATAATAATAATATTTCTGATGAAGTTTAGGAACCTGAAAAGGATGCATGTTTATTTTCCAAAGTGAGGGATGCAGGATGCACGGAGGCACGCAGGCGATGGTGACAGATATGTGAAGTGTGCATGCCTCTGAGCAAGGACTGAAAAGTATTTTGCAAAAGCAAAAATAGCTGGTAGTGATAATTTTTTTGTTTTTCCCAAACAATTCCTAAATTTGTTGCATGGTCTTTCTATGAATGACAAAAGAAGGGAAGGGGACTTCCCTGGCAGTATAGTGGTTAAGACCCTATGCTTCCAATGCAGGGGCATGGGTTTGATCACTGGTCAGGAAACTAAGATCCCACATGCCTTGTGGTGCAGCCAAAATGTTCTGGTTTGGTTTTTTAATTAAAAAAAGAAAAAAATAAAAGGAAAGCCTTTCTTCTCCTTGAGAAGTCCCATTCCCCCAAGAAATGTACTGTAGTTTGTAAAGCTCTACTCTGATGAGTTTCTTTTAAAAGGACTAGTCTGTCCCTTAGGGGTTGTGTGGTCAGGAATGCTAGCTTCTATTTTCAGCCCTGCTGACAGACAGATGATGGAGTTCACGCAGGTCCTTTAAGTTTTTCCCATCTTTGAAGTTGAGAACAGTTCCACTTGCTGCTGCCATTTACATTAATGAGGTACATTTAATGCCCATGAAGTTCATTGTGGCGTATCAGATTAGTCTTCCTTTGAGAAATCGGCGATATTTATGAAGGAGAAAGAAACAAGTAGGACTGGTGTCAGAAGTGAACTCCTTCAACCAATATTATTGCACAACTGCCCTGCGCAAGGTATTGTGTCAAAGTTATTCGGCAGAATAAAAGATGTCTGAATCAAGCCTTCAGGGAGCTTGCAGTCTTCCAATGATTCTAACTGAAAGTTTGTATCCATTGACCAATAGCTCTGGAATTGTGATCTAGAATATTGTGATAAAAAAATAGTGTTTAAGTTATAATTAGGTGTTTTAATATGTTATTTGGGGAAGAGAGTCGTGAGTCATAGCAAAATGTTAAAAACAAAACAAAACAAAACTCTTCTTAGTGTTCTAACTTTGTGTTGTCCAAGATTAAATTTTTTCCAGGATCTGTAAGGAATTATAGGGTGAATTTTGATTATGCTGTGAATGGAGTACAAAACTGTGTCTTCTGGTTCTTCTGATCTATACCCTAGTTATGCACCATAGAGTTAGACTCTAGTGTTTTAAAAGAGCCTGAAGGGCATGTCTAGTCCAGTATTTTTAATACTGTGGGTTGTGAAATTAATGGACTAGGTTATGACAAACATTTTCAACAAGTAAAACAGACTAGGATAAAGTTGCACACGGTAAAGATATGTATTATTTAGCAAAAACTTGTTTTATTACTGGAGTGGGTTGCCATTTCCTTCTCCAGAGGATCTTCCTGACGCTGGAATCAAACTTGCATTGCAAGAGATTTGTTGAATCTCCTGCACTGCAGGAGATTTCTTTTCCATCTGAGGCACCAGGGAAGCCCATGTTTTAATTATTTTATTGGGACTTCCCTGGTGGCTCAGACGGTAAAGCGTCTGCCTACAATGAGAGAGACCCAGGTTCGATCCCTGGGTTGGGAAGATCCTCTGGAGAAGGAAATGGCAGCCCACTCCAGTACTCTTGCCTGGAAAATCCCATGGATGGAGGAGTGTGGTAGGCTACAGTCCATGGGGTCACAAAGAGTCGGACATGACTGAGCGACTTCACTTTCACTTTGGTTGCATAGGGCTACCATAATCAAGTACTACAAACTAGAAGGCTTAAAGCAATGGAAATTTATTCTTATCTATGTTCCTGCCACCGTGAACGCACCCGATCTCATCTGATCTTGGAAGCTAAGCAGGGTCGGGCTTGGTTAGTACTTGGATGGGAGAAATTTATTCTCACAGTTTTAGAAACTGGAAGTCCAAATTCAAGGCGTCAGTAAGGCCATGCTCCCTCTGAAACTCTGGGTAGAAGGCTGCCTTTCCTCTTCCTAGTTTCCTGTGGTACCGAGAAACCCTTAGCGTTCCTTGGCTTACAGCTGCTCATCTTTGCTTCTGGGGTTACATGGCGTTCTCTCTATGTGTTTGTACACATGCCTGTATCCAAACTCCCCTGTTCTCATAATGACACCAGTCATATTGGATAAGGGTCCACCCTAATGACTTCATCTTTACTTGATTACATATACAATACCCTATTTCCAAATAAAGTCACCTTCACAGCTACTGGGGGTTCCAACTTCAGTATATCTTTGGCGGGAGTGGGAGGGTGGACACAGTTTAATCTAAAACAATCATATATATTTAAAGCCTGTGTGCTGAGTCACAGTGTTAAATGTACTTGATATTAGTTGTGATTAAAAAAGAAACAGCTTGATAAACACTGTTTAACCAGTCATCCAGTTCTTGACTTTTCTGTAATATATTGACAGCAGTACTAGGGTCCACATGGAGCCCATCAGAAGTGGCTGAGCACCTCAGTAGATACCCTGTGGGTCTATGGACAATCCTGATTGTTGACAGTTCTTTTATCAGGGAAGAACTTATTAGGATTGTATACACAGCTAACACAAGATCTAACAGAGCACCTTGAATCATCAGGTTAGGTTTTTTTATAGCAGTGGTTACAGATAAAGTGCTCTTTCAGAACAATGTATAATATGGAAATAAAAATGATAATTACAACAATATACAGGACTGAGCGACTGAACAACTTCCATATAATAATAATTAACATTGTTATATAAAAGTATAATGCCAGAAAGCAGTCACATTTAGTGATGGAAAAAATTTTAAAATCAGTTTTGGGAACTCCCCAGTGGTCCAGTGGTTAAAACTTGGCACTTTCACTGCCAAGGGCCTGAGTTTAATTTCTAATCAGGGAACTAAGATTCCCACAAGCTGTGTGTTGTGCTTAGTTGCTCAGTCATGTCTGACTCTTTGCGACCCCATAGACTAGCCCACCAGGCTTCCCTGTCCATGGGGATTCTCCAGGCAAGAATACTGGAATGGGTTGCCATGCCCTCCTCCAAGGGATCTTGCCATCCCAGAAATCAAACCCAGGTTGCCTGAGTTGCAGGTGGATTCATTACTGTCTGAGCTACCAGGGAAGCCCAAGAATACTGGAGTGGAGTGGGTAGCTTTTCTCTAGGGGATTTTCCCAACCCAGGAATCAAACCAGGGTCTCCTGCATTGCAGGCAGATTCTTTACCAGCTGAGGTACCAGGGGAGCCCCACGAGCTGTGTGGTGTGGCCCCATACACACACAAAAAATTTTAGAGGCAAGTTTTAAATGTTGCATATAAGGAAGATCTCATTGCCAAAGCCTGAAGAAAGATGCATCTTTTAAAATCTGAAAGGCTTATGCAGAGGAGATCAAGATACTTTTTATTGTAGAAGATAGAAAAAATGAACTAGGTTAAAGGTTCCCCAACCAACAGATCTAGGTCTCCTGTAAAATTGTGAAGCCTTACCTTTACAGATCTCTCAGCGTGTTGCTACTACCCTGCCCAGCTCTCTGAAACTCACCACCTTTTCCTCCTCTACTTAGACACCTGGCTGCCAGCACCCATCTGCTCTTTCTAATGAAAAGGCTTTGTCCTGAAAAGTTTACCTAGTCTGACCTTTCCTTAGGTAATTTCTAAATAAATCATTCTTTCTATTTTTACATTAAAAGCCTTACCATTTGATTCATAGAAGATCATTGTTAGATCTTGAAGGACACTCCAGGTAACAATCCTTTTTTGTCTCTGAGACATTCAAGCTGCAAACAGTCCTATCAGTGACAACTCATCACCCTGCCGAGATTCTTGGAGGGGTGGGACTTAGAGGGGAGGTGTGGAGCTACATTTTAGAAGGAAAGGAAAAATGGTATGGAGTTTGAAAATATCTCATTCTGAAACAACCTGCCCCCCTGACACCCACCTTCACACCTGCCCTGGAGTCTTTGGTAGCTCCTGGTTGTGCTCTGGGGACCGCAGGTCAGGAAAAACACTGAGGGTTAAGCCAGAGTTTTGATTTGGCCCTGCCAGTGATTTCACTACCAGATTGTATGCTCGTTTATTTTGTCACCTTTACATGGGAAGGCTAGGATCCCTGGGTCAGGAAGATCCCCTGGAGGAAGGCATGGCCATCCACTCCAGTATTCTTGCCTGGAGAATCCCATGGACAGAGGAGCCTGATGGGCTACAGTCCATAGGGTCACAAAAAGTCAGACACGGCTGAGTGACTAACATTTTCACACTTGTATGCTCACTTATTTTCTCATCTTTACAAGGGAAGGCTGACTATACAGAGGAACTTCGAGCTACCACTCATTTTTGAAGGGCTTGATCCATGATGGTAGATAGTAACATAATTAATTTGGCTGCTCAGGTCTTAGTTGCAGCACGTGGGATTTTTGGTTGCGATGCATGGAGTCTCTAGTTTTGGCAAATTCTCTAGTTGTGGCAAATGAGCTCAGTAGTTGTGGCTAACTGGCTTAGTTGCTCCATGACATGTGGGATCTTAGTTTCCCAACCAGGGATTGATCCCCTGTCCTGTGCATTGAAGGCAATGACACCCCACTCCAGTACTCTTGCCTGGAAAATCCCCTGGACGGAGGAGCCTAGTGGGCTGTGGTCCATGGGGTCACACAGAGTTGGACATGACTGAAGTGACTTAGCAGCAGCAGCAGCCTGTACATTGCAAGGCAGCTTCTTAACCACTGGACAACTAGGGAAGTCCCCTTCTACTTTCTTTTTGCTTTCAGCTTGAGCAGTTTTCAGACCTCCAGAGATTTCCTTTAGCCTACCTCCACTCCACTCCCTACCCAAGGCAACAGGAGGCACTTGGGAACATATACACAGCACAAAGTATTGAGCCTTTGTCTCAAATGGGAAAAAAATGGTCTCCACCCTCTGGCATAGTTAATGCAGCTGCACTGTTTGGGCTTTTTCTAAAATTAAAAATAATCCCTTTAATTACTTGCTGTTTATGGGCTCAGTGGTAAAGAATCTGTCTGCCTGAAGGAGACTTAAGTTCTATCCTTGAGATCGGGAGGATCCCCTGGAGAAGGAAGTAGCAACCCACTCCAGTACTCTTGCCTGGGCAATCCCATCGGCAGAGGAGCCTGGCAGGCTACTGTCTGTGGGGTCGCAAAAGAGTAGGACCTGACTGAGCGACTGAAACAGCAATGGGGTAAAGAGCTCAAGCGTTCTGAGTTAGGTTAGAGGAACTCAGACTTGTATTTCAGTCATCCACATAATGTTTGCTGACACCAAGCACACTCCCCATCCCTCAGGTCATCCTGACAGCCTTCGTTGTGCTAAACAATTACAGACGTGACCAAGGCTCCTGCATGGAGTCTCCTTGACTTCCTGACCCCCGATCCTGTCCTTTTCCCCCAGATGTTGTCTTTTTTTTTTTTTTTTACTTTATTTATTTATGCTGTGTTCTCTGCCATCAATTTCTGATAAGCATACATCTTGTCCTTTGTCCCTTCACGTTCCAGGCTCTAATCTTGCTCCAGTGTTACTGTACAGCTCTTGCTCAGAAATACTGCTGTCCAACTAAAGCCATATATTCAGGCAGCTGATTGAAGCCAGAGACCCTGACCTTGAGCTGCATTGCTTTGCAGTAATCTGAGCCATCTGCGCTCAGCAACAATTAAAACCTTCAGATCTCTTGGGCGTTTCCTTCCTCTGATGATAACTTAGGGGCTGCAGCACAGCTCGGAGGGAAACAGAGCAGCCTTTGGTGCCAGCTTGATTCCTGCGGGGCAGTTCTAAACAGAGAAATCCCCACTTGATGTACTAGTTCTTTCCTCAGCTGAAATGCAGGTTCTTAACATCTAACAAACCCTGAACATTTAATTATTCTGACTGCCTCTTTTGCCCAGAGGGGCAGAGGAACCTTCTGTTTATGGAGCCAGAGTCAGACAAAATTATGAGGTAAAGTTGGTTGTGAAGAGCTCATGTCTCCTCTGTAGTCCAAATCTCTTTTTCTGCCTTTCCTGCCAGCTTTCCATCCCCTCAGAGGTCTTGCTGCCTTCTACTAATGAGATCCAAAAACAACAACAAAACCCCAAAGCAAGTTATTACTTCACTCCTTACCTCCATTCCTTCCCTTCAAAATTCTTGAATCCTTATGATTGTGACCTTTCCTATCAATTCCGGGGGAAATGCACACAATAAATACATTTAACCAAAGTGGCCAAGAAAGTCATACTGTCACCCTTGGGAGACGGAGGTGAGAAGTTATAAGAAAAAAACCCTTCAGGAAAAAAATTCAAAAAGGAATAGATATATGTATATGTATAACTGAATCATTTCACTGTATACCTGAAATTAACACAACATTATAAATCAACCACAGTCCAGTATAAAATAAACATTAGAAAGAAAGAAAAGGCCTTCCAGAGAATTGATCTCTTTTTTTAAAATTTAATTTTATTTTTAACTGGAAGATAATTACTTTATAATATTGTGATGGCTTCTGCGATACGTCAACATGAATCAACCATAGATATACTTATGTCCCTCCCTCTAAAACCTCCCTCCCATCTCCCTCCAACTCCCACCCCTCTAGGTTATCACAGAGCACCTGCTCTGGGTTTCCTGCCTCTTATAGCAAATTCCCACTGGCTATCTATGTTACATATGGTAATGTGTAGGTTTCAATACTATTGTCTCAGTTCAACCCTCCCTCCCCCAGTATGACCATAAGTCTGAGAACTGCTTTCTAATGGAAAGCATTATATCCTTAGCAAATCCCTGGGAAGGAGGAAAGATTTGGTTGGCTGGAGTGTAGCAAGTTACACTATGTCCATTGCAGTATTATTCTGTAGGAGCAAGCCCTCTGGGAAAGCACAAAAGGATTCTTCAGACTCAGGCTCTGCTGCTGGATGGAGCTGCCACTCTAAGTCTAGAGACACCACTGAGGATCTCTTGGGTGACCAATGAGAAGTCTTAAGACTATAAAGAGTTCTTTCTCTGAGCATCAGGCTGGGGAGACTATATTGGGGTTGTAGTGCTTCAAGCACTAAGATTTGACAGAATAGTTCCTAACTCAGACGACAGTAAATGAAGAGGGGTAAAAATAAGATATTTCTTTCCCCAGTGCTTGATCAATACTCTTACTGAGTTTTGGAGATGTGTCTTTAACAGTCGTCGTGGAAGAGTATTAGAGACCTTCACTGTCTCACTTGATCCTCTTTAGAACCTTGTGAAATAGGCATTTTTCACACTCTTAAAAATTAGAAAGTGAAGATCATGCATAAACTTATTCTTGAGAGATAACCACTGATCCATATTTTAAATAGTATTATCATCCTCATTTTACAGGTGAGAAAACCAAGATTCAAGAGAAGTAGAATAATTTATCCAAAGCCAAATCTTCTATCTCCAAATTTGTATGCTTTTTATAAGCTTACTTTCCATACCCTCTCCTCCTCTGTTTTTGTGGAGTGGTAGTGATTGTGTGTATGCCTTTTTCCTATTTAAAAATTTTCCCCACTCGGTGGACATGCGTTTGAGCAAGCTCCTGGAGTTGGTGACGGACAGGGAAGCCTGGCGTGCTGCAGTCATTGGGATCTTTCGCAAAGAGTTGGACACAGCTGAGAGACTGAACTGACTGATAAGGGAAAAAATGGATAATAGTTTGAGAATAACCTAATGTGGCTGTTTTATCTATAACACTGTTAAGTTGCCTGGCCAGAGTATTGCTAGGTGAAATGTAAAATATATAATTTAATTTGGCTTCCCTGATAGCTCAGCTGGTAAAGAATCGGCCTGTAACGTGGGAGACCCCTGTTCAATTCCTGGGTCAGGAAGATCCGCTGGAGAAGAGATAGGCTACCCACTCTAGTACTCTTGGGCTTCCCTTGTGGTTCAGCTGGTGAAGAACCTGCCTGCAGTGCAGGAGACCTGGGTTTAATCTCTGGGTTGGGAAGATCCCCTGGAGAAGGGAAAGGCTACCCACTCCAGTATTCAGGCTTGGAGAATTCCATGGACTATGTAGTCTCTAAGAGTCAGACATGACTAGTCGACTTCCACTTTAATGTTTATTCTTTAAACTATATTTTATTGAAATATAGTTATTTGCAATGTCATGGGTTCTTAATGTTACTTATGTTTTTTAAAAATTATTTTATTGAAGTATCAGTTCAGTTCAGTTGCTCAGTCGTGTCTGACTCTTTGCGACCCCATGAATTGCAGCATGCCAGGCCTCCCTGTCCATCACCAACTCCCGGAGTTCACCCAAACTCATGTCCATCGAGTCGGTGATGCCATCCAGCCAACTCATCCTCTGTTGTCCCCTTCTCCTCCTGCCCCCAATCCCATCTAGCATCAGGGTCTTTTCCAATGAGTCAACTTTTCGCATGAGGTAGCCAAAGTATTGGAGTTTCAACTTCAGCATCAGTCCTTCCAAAGAACACCCAGGACTGATCTCCATTAGAACGGACTGACTGGATCTCCTTGCAGTCCAAGGGACTCTCAAGAGTCTTCTCCAACACCATACTTCAAAAGCATCAATTCTTCGGTGCTCAGCTTTCTTTATAGTCCAACTCTCACATCCATACATGACCACTGGAAAAACTATAGCCTTGGCTAGACGGACCTTTGTTGGCAAAGTAATGTCTCTGTTTTTGAATATGCTGTCTAGGTTGGTCATAACTTTCTTTCCAAGGAGTAAGTGTCTTTTAATTTCATGGCTGCAATCACCATCTGCAGTGATTTTGGAGCCCCCAAAAATAAAGTCTGACACTGTTTCCACTGTTTCCCCATCTATTTCCCATGAAGTGATGGGATCAAATGCCATGATCTTCGTTTTCTGAATGTTGAGCTTTAAGCCAACTTTTTCACTCTCCACTTTCACTTTCATCAAGAGGCTTTTTAGTTCCTCTTCTCTTTCTGCCATGAGGGTAGTGTCATCTGCATATCTGAGGTGTTTGATATTTCTCCTGACAATCTTGATTCCAGCTTGTGCTTCTTCCAGTCCAGCATTTCTCATGATGTACTCTGCATATAAGTTATATAAGCAGGGTGACAATATACAGCCTTGACGTACTCCTTTTCCTATTTGGAACCAGTCTGTTGTTCCATGTCCAGTTCTAACTGTTGCTTTATTGAAGTATAGTTGATTTATAATGTTGTGTTTACAATTTAATTTTAAAGGACTGGGTTTTGGTGGCCTTCCCTGGTGGGTTTTGATAGTGGAGTGGGTTTTGATAGTGGTCATTCCCTGGTGACTCAGAGGTTAAAGCATCTGCCTGGAATGTGGGAGACTTGGGTTCAGTCCCTGGGTTGGGAAGATCCCCTGGAGAAGGAAATAGCAAACCACTCCAGAACTCTTGCCTGGAGAATCCCTTGGAGGGAGGAGCCTTGTAGGCTACAGTCCATGGGGTCGCAGAGAGTCGGACATGACTGAGCAACTTCACTTCCTGAAGCTTGGTGGTGTCACCCCCGACTCCCCCTAACCTCCCCACTGCCCCAGCCCCACCTCCACTGCCCCACTCCTCCACCCTCC
Source organism: Capra hircus (assembly GCF_001704415.2). Lineage (NCBI taxonomy): Eukaryota > Metazoa > Chordata > Mammalia > Artiodactyla > Bovidae > Capra > Capra hircus. The sequence continues at coordinate 48,549,216 of NC_030812.1, read as the reverse complement.
GTTTCACATGTGGGATGAGGGACAGATGCTTCTAGTTCAAGGGAGGCGGGGTTCTGTTAGTATTTGCCAGGCACTTGAGGTGCTACAGCTGTGGCTTCTATACCAAGAGGTGAGGTCCTGGTTGGTTTCCATCATTCCAACTGCTTACAACATGTAACTGTTTGAAGAAAATGGAAACTGTAACAGTTCTATTTTAGCTGTAGCTAAAAATATCTCAACATAGACAATGGTATCTCAACCCAATATTTTTTCAAGACCATGATATTTGTTTTTTTCATGGTATTAACTAAATAAACAGTCACGCACACACACACACACACCCCGCTTCTCCTCCCCTGCCCTAACCCGCTGCATCTTTAGGTTTCTATATTTATCAAAATCCATTTGCTAAACTAGTACATCAAGGAAGAGCAAGTTATCCCACATTTTATTAACATGATTACTGAGAATAAAGAAAAGGAATAGAGGAAAACGTTACAGGGGAATATTGCTTTATATCTGGTCTTTTTCTGCTGTGATGGATGGAAAATCAGAACAGTGAATTAGGAACTGGCCAGTCAACTGAACATGATGTAGTCCACCTCTACATGTCATAGAGTTGGTGGGAGCTGTGTATATCACTGTTTAAAGTAGTCATTCTTGTAGATTAAAATCCAGCATAGAAAATACATGTATTTAAAAATATTTTTTCTTATGATAAAAGCAATACATATCAATTATAGAAAATCCATTAAATGTAGAAAACAGAAAAAAAACTAAAAATTATTGATAATTCCTCCAGATTAAGATGATATTTATAAATATCTTAGCCTTCTGGTATTTCCCTGGTGGTCCAGTGACTAAGCCTCTGGGCTTCCACTGCAGGGGTATGGGTTCAAACCCTGGTTGGGGAACTAAGTTTCCACATGCCATGTGCTGTGGCCAGTAAATTTTAAAAATTTTAAAAATAAAACAAATATTCTATCCTTTAATCTTTTTTCTATGCATAAATTGTTTTCAGAAAAAAATTGAGATCATATCAAATATTTAGTTTTGTATCGTGTATTTTTTATTTGATATTAAATCATGAATATTTCTCCATGCTATTAAATAAGATGATTTTAATGTCTGTATAATATACATATGTAAAACCTGTTTTATGTAACTTCTAATGTGATTGAATATTTTTAATGGGGTAAAATTATATACCTTTTAATTCCTGTGATTTTTTAAAATTTATGTGTAAAAAGTTGCTATGACCAAATTAAAAACAAAAAAGACTGCAGGTTACAACAGGTGAAATATGGCCAATATTTCATAATAACTATAAATGGGATATAACCTTTAAAAATTGTGAATCACTACATTATGCACCTGAAACATATGATATTGTACATCAGTTATGCCTTAGTTAAATTTGTTAAAATAAAAATAATTTAAAAAAATTATAAACTGAAGGAAAAATTAGAAATAATTACACGTCTTTTGAAAAAGAGTAAAACAGAGTATTTAGATAATCTATCTGTTACATAAATCAAAGAACAAGTACAACATGTGAATTCCAACATGGTTGGAAGTTAATTCTCTTTTTCAGATTCAAAGTGTCAGAATCATTGAACAGTTCAAGATGATACTCTACAATTAAAGACCAAAGCAGCCATTCTATAGTTAGGGCTTTCCCATAGGCCAGTATTGCTTCAATAAACATGAGCATGATTTTAAACCATTTAAAGGTGGGATTTAAATCAACATCCTTTTTCTCTCCATAAAGGAAAAGGTGTTCCAGACCTAGATTTGCCCTGTAACAATGCTTTCTGTGACAATTTGATGAACATTAATTTATTAGCCCAATTCTTCCATAGGTAAAGGAAAGGAGCCAAGATAGCACGAATACATTAAATAACCACTGTGTTCTATTATGATTACTTTGTAGACACAAGCCCATGAAACTGACTTTAAAGGGGAAGGGACACCCTTAATTTCACAGTAGTGTTCAGGAGAATTACAGGTGGACAAACACACAGACACACGCCGGAAAAGCCTAAATGTATAGCAAGGTTTTTAACTAGTTGTAGACTATTCTTTACATATGAAATTTGGGGTTTTAAGGTGATGTTTCTAATGTGTATACTATTTAACCAAAGTGCTCAAGTAAAAGCTAAAATAACATGAATTTTAATCTCATCACTTGATGTTCATTTCCTCTGTGAAAGTAAAGTCGTTCAGTCTTTGAGAGCCCATGGACTATAGCCTACCACGCTCCTCCATCCATGGGATTTTCCAGGCAGGAGTACTGAAGTGGGTTGCCATTTCCTTCTCCAGAGAATCTTCCCAACCCAGGGATCGAACCCAGGTCTCCTGCATTGTAGGCAGATGCTTTACCATCTGAGCCACCAAGGAAGTTAGCTTCATTTCCTCTGTAGTCTTTATCAAATAGCTGAATGAACTGGTAAGAAATCTGAGTCCCAGTGTCAGTTCGGCTGAAACTCTAAGACTCAGTCTCCCACTTGTGAAGTGACAGTAATTACAGAGCCTTCAGGAGAATCTGAGATAACTATGTGAGAAAGTACCACTAGCATTTACAAAACTATGGACCAAGATACATGAAGCTGTTATTATTATACTCCTGTTGTTTAATTTCTCCAAGTAGAAATATAGCAATTAATTGAAATACTCCTCAATGATGCAAGGAAGCTCAATATCTTTAAGGTTTTTAAAGAGCTTAGAAGATGAAAGAGTGCTAAGAGATTTCTTCATAGGGGTTCGGATCTTGTCCCAGTTGAATTTATTTTTAAATAGTGTGAGAGAGTTAGTGATTATATTCACATGGAGTTACTAAAATTAACATCTTTAAAAAAATTTTATTAAAAAACTTAATATGAGAATGAATTGTCTGATGAACTCTCATATACCCATCAGGAACATTCAAGATTTTGCCACCCTTGTTTTATCTATTCCCTTTTGCTCAGTTCCCTGACAGCATATCATTTCATCCATACATCTTTCAAAATATATTTCTAAGAAATATGCACGTGAAAAACAATGATTATGAGTAAATAATGCATATTTTAGGGAGTTCCCTGGGGGTCTAGTGGTTAACACTCCCTGGGGGTCTAGTGGTTAACACTCCGTGCTGTCAATGCAGTGGGCATGGGTTTGATCCCTGATTGGGGAACTAAGATCCCACATGCCTTGTGGTATGGCCAAAACAAACATAAAAGCAAACAAACAAAACCAATGCTGTCATTATCACTTAATTACTTTATCCTACAAATATTCCTATAATCATTTAAAAATAATACTATTATAACACTTTTGCAGCTTAAGATTACTTAGTAAATAGTTTATGTACTTAGAACATCTCACACTAAGGGACATTCAGACAAAATACTATTTTAAAGACATTGAGAACAATTTTGTGTGTGTGTCTTTGATACTAAATACTTACTTAGTTTCATCTATCTTAATGTATTTTCAGTTTGTAGGGGGGTTGCCTTTCCCTCCTTCTGATAAAACTTAAATAAGTATGTAGACATGCACACAATTCCCAAATCCAAATCATATAGCAAGTTACCTTCACATAGTTGTGATTCTGTTCCCTGTGTCCCCACTGGTTCCCTCTAACTCTCTAAAAGTAACTAATTATATTTTTTATTTTTTGTTTATCCTTCTGTTGCTTCTTTTCAAAAATATTCTCCAAGTAGATAGCATATGACAAACTGTTCTACACTGTTCTAATAGAATGGTTAATCCTGGAGAGCATTCCGTAGCAGTGTGCTGAGATTGTTCTCATTTCTTTTCAGGGCTACAACATATTTATTATTTAGCTCATTGCCCAGTTGGTAGATAGTTAGGTTATTTCCACTTCTTAAATTATCATAAATAATGATATAGTCATAACCTTGACCATGAGACACTTTATATTTTTGTCCTGTGTCTTTGACATTGTTTCCCGTGAAAGGAAATAAATATGTAATTTTACTAGGTATTGCTAGACTATCTTCCCCTGGAGCTGGAGTTATACCCACTTTGCATTCTAACAACTATATGTGAATGTACATCACAGGGAAATATAGCCTTTATCTTATAATAACTTTAAATGGAGTTAAGTCTATACAAATACTGAAACACTGTGTTGCATGCCTGAAACTAACATAACGTGAATGAAACTATACTGTAATTTAAAAAAGAGGGAATCTCTTGATGGTCCAGTGGTTAGGACTCAGTACTTTTACTGCTGGGGCCCTGGGTTAATCCCTGGTTGGGGGATTAAGATCCTTCAAATAAATAAATAAATTTTAAAAGAGGATTGTATAATTGAAGATGCAATATAATGACAAGAATCGAGTAAAAAAGTAAAATAATCTCATTATAAAAAAATAAAACAGTAGTCACTGTGGTGGTTAATTTTATGCATCCACTTGACTAGGATGAGGGATGCCCAGATAGTTGGTACAAAATTATTTCTTTTTTAAAAAATATTTATTTATTCAGCTGCATCAGGTCTTAGTTGCAGCATGTGGGATTCTTCACTGGAGTCCACAGACTCTTAGTTGTGGTGCATGGGCCCAGTTGCTTTGCCGTATGTGGGATCTTAGCTCTCTGACCAGGGATCAAACCTAAGTCCCCTGCCCCTCAAGGCAGATTCTCAGCCACTGGACCACCAAGGAAGTCCCCAATCCCTGGTTCGGGAAGATCCTCTGGAGGAGGGAAAGGCTACCCACTTCAGTGTTCTGGCCTGGAGGATTCCATGGACTCTATAGTCCACGGGGTCACAAAGAGTCGGACACGGCTGAGCGACTTTCACTTTCATCGCATGTTTAAGGTGTACAGTATAATGATTTGACTTACACATACCTGAAATGATTACCACAATAAGATTAGTGAGCATCCATCATCTTATACAGATAGAAAATTGAAGAAATAGAAAAAATGTTTTTGCCTTGTGATGAGAACTCTTAGGATTTACTCTCTTAACTTTCACCATCTAATACACAGCAGTGTTTATTTTCTTTATCGTGTACATCATATCCTTAGTACGTGTCTTATAACTGGAAGTTTATAACTTTTGATTGCCTTCAACCAATTCCCCCTCTGCTTTTCTATTTGCATTTCTATTGTGAGGTTGCACTTCTTTTTATATAGATTTAAGGGCTACTTTCTTTTTTCTGTGAACCAAATCATCTTTTGCCCACTTTTCTATTGGGTTCCTGCTCTTGATGTTTAGGAGTGTTTTTTAGATTATGGATATTTTCCGTTTTTGACAAAATTTTAATTATTTTTTCCTGGTTTGTTAATTACCCTTATCTTTATTTAAAAAATTAGGGCATAATTTATACACAGTGGAACTCACCCTCTGTAGAGCACAGGTCAATAAGTTTTGACAAATGTATACAATTGTGTAACCCAGCATGACCACAGTCAGGATTTAGAATTGTTCCTGTCATTTATCTGACTCTGCCCATTGTGTTCTATTTTGCCATGATTTTGTACTTTTTATTTTTTAGCTACTACAGTCATGACTTAATGTAAACTGTTTCTTTCAGTGACTATCTCATGATTTTTTTCTGAGTTTTAAACACACATTACATAACCTAAAGGTACATTCCACCTGGGGAGGTGAGGACACATATAACTAATAAAATGCATTTTTTTTTTCCTGTTAAAGTTGTTAAAGCAAAACTGAATAGAATTGCTCTTTTTCATTTGAGGTGTTGTGGGGCAAGCAGTAAGTTGAAGGTACCAAAAGAAATGTGGCAGCCTTTAAAGGGCCTTTGGTAGTATTGCTATTTCCAACATACTACTAAGAGGGATTAGGATACACCACCCCAAAATATACCACTCTAGCATAAAAGATTCTTTTGAGTCAAAAGCAACTGAGGAACAGCCAACTCCAGAAAAACTCTAAACCCAGAGTATACATTTCCCTTTTGCAAAGGAAATTTACATTTTTATAAAGGAAATTTACATTTGTACACGTCTTGCTCTCCTGTAGAAAGAGAATGAGCAGTGACTCTTATCTAAGATGACTTGAGTCTGCTTAACTAATCTTACTTAACAACCCTTATTTACCTGGTGACCATCCTACAACCTCCCCCTCCTCCCTTGCCATAGTCCAAAATTCCCTTCACACTGATATGAAGATATTTAAGCCCTGGGATTTCAGTTCTTTTCTGGAAAGCTCCCTTATGCCTGTGTAACAAACGTACGTGCGTGCTCAGTCGCTAAATCATGGCAACTCTTTGCAACCCCATGGACTGTAGCCTGCCAGCCTCCTCTGTCCACGGGATTTCCCAGGCAAGAATACTGGACTGGGTTGCCATTTTCTGTTCCAGAGGATCTTCCAGACCCAGGGATTGAACCTGCATCTCCTGCATTGGCAGGAGGATTCTTTACCACCGAGCCACCTAGTAAGCCCCCATATAACAAATATTTTCTCCTACTAACAAATCCTTTTCTCCTATTAATCCTTTTGTCAGCTTAATTTGTAGGGCCTTCGAACCTGGACCTAAGAAAATAGAGGAAAAATTTCTTCCTCCCCCTATTACCTCCCTGGGTAGAATGTGCATTTTAGACTGTATAATGATCGTTTAAAATCCAGAAGAGAATCTTGAGAAATTTGTTGAAAGAACCTATTTACATTTTAAAAAACGAGAGAGAGAGAGACAAAATCATGGTAAAATAGAATACAGTAGTCAAAGATACGTGATGGAAACTGTCCTAAATATAGATTATGGTCATCGTGGGTTACACAGTTGTATACAATTGTCAAAATTAATTGGACTATCCTTATCACTTGCATTTTTTGAGTTTAGCAGGAGATGGAATTTTGCTAGGTTGTTTTTGACAAGAGCAGTCAGTGATCCAAAGTTCAAGGATTTGAAGTCCTGTCTCACGATGCAAAACCAGGGCTCATCCTTTCTGAGTGAGTCCCTCACAAAACCACAGGAAGTTTCACAAGAGATGGTCAGCTTGTTTGTCCTCTCTTCTCTGGTATTACAACACAAGCCCCATGGCCTTGCCTGCCCTGCCCCCACGCCCCAACACTCCTTCATGTCAAACCCAGGCTGGTAGCTTCCAAATTCCTGCCACAGAAAGTCTTACCTCCTTGGCTTATGTTTCTACACCTTGCCCCTCATCTTCTCAGGTCAACTTTTCTCATCTTCGAGTGTTTGATTCAGTCATCAAATAGGCTGTGCTTAAGTTTTTGCTAGTGACCTTTTCTCTCGTCCCTGAAATTCCCAGTCTATTCTCTGCCTGTCTCTCTCCTTTATGACTCACCAAATCTTCACATTTTCTGATCTTCGGTTTATATTTTCACATATTCTTCAGAGATGGCCTTGGCACTGTCTGTCTGTCTGCCACTGTTAGGTAATTGTTTCTTTGTGTATGTTTTCCTCACCAAATATAAGATTTTGTAGTTTTCTTCACTAAAATGTAAGATTTTGGAGGACAGGGAAACTATCACTTTTTTAAAAAAAAGTAAATTGTATTTATTTGTATTTGGCTGGGCTGGGTCTTTGCTGCTGCTTGGGCATTTCTCTAGTTGCTGTGAGCCGGGGCCGCTCTAGCTGTGGTGTGCCGGCTTCTCATCGCAACGGCTTCTCTCGTGGTGGAGCACGGCTCCAGGGCAGGTGGGCTCAGAATCTGCAGCCCGTGGGCTCTACAGCACGGGCTCAACAGTTGTAACACCTGGGCTTAGCTGCTCTGCAGCATGTGGGATCTTCCCAGAATAGGGATTGTCATGTCTCCTGCATTGGCAGGTGAATTCTTTACTACTGAGCCACCTGGAAGCCCCCCATCACTTCTTTTATACTTTACCTGGTTTCTCTGATGCTGTGCGCACAGTGAGATCTGAATTGTTACTTAGCATAATGAAAGAATGGAGGTAACAGAGCGTCAGAGTAGAGCAGGGGAGAGCTCAGACTCAGCTCTGGAAATCTGTCCCCATCACCAATTCTTCTCTTCTATGTGGACAATTTTATGTAGCCCAGGACAATTTATGTGCTGCCCTTAAGGCTTCCTTTATAGACATTCTGAAGCCACCATGAGCCTTTCCTGGACAAAAAAAAAAAAAAAAAAGCGTTAATATCTAGCTAAAGCAGTTATCTTAAAACACAGACTTCAAAGTCAGATATTTTGGGCTCTAGAAATAGGTGCTATTTACTGAAAAAACAGTCATCAGACTGCTGTCTTCTGTTTGTGATGAATGCTCCATAGTCAGCCACTGTTGAGGAGAATCTTCCTCTATCCTTCAAAGTTTCTTTTGGCTGGTTTAATGATCAAATTGACATCAGGCAGATTAACAGGAGAAAAACAAATTTATTTATATATTTAATGTTCACATTTATTTGTTTGCTTTAAAAAAATTTACATATTTATTTGGGTGCACCAATTTCTTAGCTGCAGCGCACAGAATCCTTGATCTTAGTTGGGGCCTGTGGGACCTAGTTCCCTGACTAGGGATCAAATCCAGGCCCTCGGGCATTGGGACTATGGAATCTTATCCAATGGACCAGCAAGAAAGTCCCATAAAGCAAATTGAATTCCATACATATGGGAACCACACAGACAGGAACAGTTGGAAGACAGAAGGGTAAAATGAGGCATATACACCACCCTGAGCTAAGGAATGGGAAAGGGGCCTGGGTCTTCACAAGGAGGAAGTCACAGGACAATCAGAAGAGCAGACATTTGGGAGACGTTTGCTGTGCGCGTTAAGCCACTCAGATAAATTTATCTCTGGTAATCATTCTCATTTTGGGAAAAGGCCTCAATTTAAACTCTTTTCGCTAGTTAAGGCAGAGGCAGAAGTTTCTCTCCAGCTCACAGGGTCCTGATTGCCTTTAGCTCAAAATAAGCCACATGCCAAAGTGCCACATTTTGGGGAGGCTTGTCTTGAACCCCTTCACCACAGAACTGTCCCAAATCTCCATTCCTCCCTCCAGCTCCCAGCCCCTTGAGATTAATTAAATCTCAAGCAAAAACGGCAGAAAATGTCTTTTTATTCTTCATAGGTTGTAAAATGAAATATGTCTGCAGAGACAATATCACTTGACAAGTAGGCCCAGCCGTGGCCTACTTATTGACGCCTTTCTTTTTATTTGTTTATCTGTTTGGCTGCTCCAGGTCTTAGTCATGGCACACAGAATGTTTGATCTTAGTTACAGCATGTGGGATCTAGTTCTCTGACCAGGGATGGAACCCAGGCCCCCCTGCACTGGGGGCATGAAGGCTTAGCCACTGGACCACCAGGGAAGTCCTTGATTCCTTTCTTTTAATGTCCCAGTCACAGCTCTGCTTTCAGAGACCCCTGCAAGAGACAATGCCAGTGTGTGGGTGTGCTCAGTTATGTCTGACTCTTTCTGACCCCATGGACTGTAGCCTGCCAGGAGTGGGTTGACATTTCCTACCCCGATGCCAGTGTGAATGGGGCATAATAAGGATGACTGTTCCATGGCGAATGAGTGCAGGTTCTCTCTACCTGTGTTCAGAATAAAAGACTCAGAGCTAAAAGCCCTTGGCAGAAGTGTGGGAGAAGGGTGGAGACTTAAACTACTTGGAAGGACTGGTGAAAACAAATTTTGGAAAGTTCAGAGTCCCAGTCAATAGAATAAGAATAATCATTTCTCTTGTTTGAAAAACTCCAAATAGCAATTTTTTTTTTTTTTTACACAAATACATTCTGTTATAATGCTTTTCAAATCAATTTCACTGCAAATCATTTCTGGTTGGCAGAAACCTGGCTCTTCTCTGAGGCAGCCTTCCTAGATTGGTTAAGTCTCAAAGGCTATACAGTGGTAAGGAGGGTGAATGTAGGAGTTACTACTGCTTCACCCAGGGCAGCTGTTATAGTTACCCCATGTTTCTTTTTTTATCAGGGGACAATGATGGGGCTTCTGGGGATTAAATGTGTTAATACAAACCAAGCATTGAGAATACTGCCTGGCACATAGTGAAAGATCAATAAATGTCCAATGAATTTATTTATTTTTAATTGAAGTATAGTTGCTTTACAGTGTTGTTTCAGGTATACAGAAAAGTGATTTGTGTGTGTGTATTTTTTTTCCAGATTCCTTTCCATTATAAATGTTCAGGCTTTGTTTTTTTTTAGTTTTCTTTGGATTTTTATTGACAACATATTGACAAGTGTAGCTTGGTGTGTTGTTGGGTATTTGTTTTTTAGATTCTTTTCCATTAGAAATTATTATAAGATATTGAATATAGTTCCCTGTGCTATACAGTTGATCCTTGTTTATTTATATTTATTTTTTGCCTTGTCTGAGGGATCCTCTATGCTAATAATATCTTGGAAGTTAAAAATGAGATACCAATTGTATCAGGATTTTTTTCTATAGGATTTCTTTCATTGAATGTGACTAAACTAGTACTTTAATGAAGGCAAACAAGTATGTTTATTCAGTAAAATTCCCTACTATTTGAGGAACAATCCACCTAATTAAGTTTTAGCTTCAGATGTCCTTTGGAAGTCCTGTATCTTTGCCGAAATTATGCAACTATGTTTTTAATGTTTTGATTTTGGTTTTTTTGTTTGTTTTGCTTCTTCGAGGGCAACTAGAGTTTTCATTCTAAAATTTTCATTCAACATGTATACATCCATCTTTTTAGCTCAACTTAAAAAAATTCTCAACTGATTCCTATGCAGTTAATGGTATGTGGAAAATACCAATGAACATCTTAGACTCCCATAGTGGTTTTGTGTGGTGTTGGGTTTTTACAATTTATGAAGCTATAACAAACAAAATTTTATTGTTACTATTCTTGATTTTTCAATCTTAAACTGCTTTTTACTCTAGACTACTTTTGCTTGTTTTCTTTTGAGATTTGCATGAGAAAAGAAATGTTTAGGTGTAGAAGTGCTAAATGTTTTTCCTCTTCTCTTCATAATCTTCTCTTACCACCCTCGCAAAGCCCCCAGAGTGTCTAAACCAAGATCATAATAGATTTTCATCTATCTAGGGGCTTCCCTTGGAGAGGGAAATGGCAGTGTTCTTGCCTGGAGAATCCCAGGGACAGAGGAGCCCAGTGGGCTGCCATCTGTGGGGTCGCACAGAGTCGGACACGACTGAAGTGACTTAGCAGCAGCAGCAGGGGCTCCCCTGTGGCTCAGATGGTAAAGAATTTGCCTGCAATGCCTGAGACTTTGGCATTTGATCCCTGGGTTGGGGAGATCTCCTGAAGAAGGGAATGGCTACTCACCCCGGTACTCTTGCCTGGGAAATCCCATGGACAGAGGGGCCTGGTGCACTACAGTACATGGGGTCACAGAGTTGGACAAGACTGAGCAACTAACACTTTCAACATTTTTCAGGCTTACTGAAACTATCCTTGTAGTTATTGCCTTTCTAAAATAAAATATTTTTCACAGAGTTATTATTGAGAGTCTATTTTACTATTATGACAACTTTTCAGAGGTTTTAGGACTGACCCTTCTTCCATTCCATAACCCGTAGAAAAAGTTCCCTGTAGTGTTGAAACTCAATTGTTTAAAAAGTTGCAGCTATTATCTTTTAGTTTCATTTTGATGTTATAAAGCTAAGGAATATTCCAGGCATACAAAAAATACAGAAAATACCATAAAAACTCTCTTCAATATCTTGATAATAATAAACTATTTATTAATATTTAACATATTTGTTTTAGTCTTTTTTCTCTAAGAAATAAATGCCACAGCTACAGATAGAGATTGCTTCCCATTCTTCTTCCCTTCATTCTCTCATATTTGGGGCATAACCTTCTCATCTTTCTTTTGTCTGTCTTTTAATGGAGACGAGTAATTGTCACTTAAGAGTTCCTGTTAATGTCTATGGCTTTGAGGGTCTGAAGAAAGAAGGTAACATGATTAAGTATCATAATGATGAAGGGCTTTTTCATCAGACATGTGCTTTCCCTTGGCCTGTTCTTATCCAAATAATGAGGAAATGCAAAAGCCTAAGATGAAATCTGGGCTTCCCTGGTAGTTCAGCTTGTAAAGAACCTGCCTACAATGCAGGAGACCTAGGTTTGATTCCTGGGCCAGGAAGATCCCCTGGAGAAGGGATAGGCTACCCACTCCAGTATTCTTGGGCTTCCCTGGTGGTTCACACAGTAAAGAATCCACCTGCAATGTGGGAGACCTGGGTTCAATCCCTGGATTAGGAAGATCCCCTGGAGGCGGGCATGGCAACCCACTCAAGTATTCTTGTCTGGAGAATCCCCATGGCAGAGGAGCCTGGCGGGCTACAGTCCATGATGTTGCAAAGAGTTGGGCACAACTGAAGCAACTTAGCATGCACACGGGGTCTTCAGCCAGAAGCATGGAGCAGATAGTGTTCCTTGCATGAAATATTTTGGCTTGTTCTAGTAGGTCCTAGTTGGACTGGCAAATCTAGTGATGGGAGGGACCATTTGTTTTTTCCTCCACAATGTCCCATACAGCTAGGTAACCTTCACGATAATAGGTAGTGAGTGTATTGTTCTCTGGAGCTATGCCCAAACATGGAAATACTATCCTTACCTGTAATCATATTAGCTAACATTAACTGAGTTGTTATTATGTGCCAGGCACACTCTATTATGACACTCACTTTATCTATTCCCTGTAAGAACTCGTCAAAATAAGTGCTATTTTCCCCCATTTTCCAGACATGGAACCAAAGCTTAACCAGATTAGACAATGTGCTGCTGGTTACGTGATCTCAGGCTACATGTTAACCTAGGCAGTCTGATTTCCAAGACCACATACTTAACCACCAAACACACAGCCTTCCAGTTATTATATTGTTTATTTCTGTTGTCATGAGAAAAACCGGAGTAACAAGAGTGATTGTTGATACCATAGGCCCTGTTTGTGTTGAAACAGAAGAGATACTGATTGTACCAGTGTAGCTACCCCAGTGCATATCCTCTAAATATCAGCCCTGAGGTAACCAACTGCCATCATCTTTGAATCTGAGTGTCATGGAATTTTTGAGACAAATTTGAGCATATTTCCTTTTTAAAAGGAATTTAGCATATTTAGCATATGTCCTTTTTAAAAGACATTTTATTTTTTTTAAGTATTATTATTATTATTTTAGGCCACGCTGTGCAGCATGTGGGATCTTTGTTCCCCAACTGGGGATTGAATCCATACCCCTTGCATTTGGAGCACAGAGTCTCAACCACTGGACAACCAGGGAAGTACCTTAAAGCCATTTTTAAAGACCAGTCCTTTAGGAAGAGTTCTGTCTGTTTCAATGTGAGAGAATGACCTTTCTAAATTATTTTCAGGGGAACAAGGCATCGTTTTGAAAGTCTTATTTCTGATTCTGTGTCTCTATTGATTCTACCCAGTGTCAACAGAGAACAGAACTTGGCAGAAACATGATGAGAGGGACTTTTCTGGCAAGGAAAAAAGAAACAGATATGATGGGACTATCTCATGATAATATGGCTGACTTAACTGACTTAAACAATTTAAAAAACCTGATCTCACATAACAGGGAGTCCTAATTAGGGCAGCTTCAAAGTTGGTTAATTCAAGGACCCATGCCAGTTCTTTGTGTCATTCTGCTTTGCCATCTTTAGTCTTAAATTTTTGTCTCCAAAATGGCTACAGAATTCCCAGGTACCAAATTCAGGCATGACAAGATCCAGGGAAAGAAGCGTCTTCTTTTGGTGAGTCTCTTTTCAAGGTGAGGAAACTTTCCCCCAAAGCTACCAGCGAACATTCCCTCAGGTCTCAAAGTCTCAGCGGGCAGGTGTGTAGGAGCCCTGCTCCCCCCTAAAGGAGCTGATGGCAAGAGCCATGGGGCACCCTGTGCCTGCGCGTCCAATTGCTCTGCCATGTCCGAGGCTTCGTGAGCCCATGGGCTGTAGCCCACCAGGCTCCCTGTCCATGGGATTTTCCAGGCAAAAACACTGGAGTGGGTTGCCGTTCGTCCTCCAAGGAATCTTCCCGACCCAGGGGTCTTCTCCTGTGGCTCTTGCATTGGCAGGCGAGTTCTTTCCCACTCACCGCACCGCCTGGGAAGCCTCATGGGGCACTGCACCTGACTGAACATCAGGCCTTCCTTCTGAGCTGGGATTGGACCACCTTCCCTGGGAGCGGAGGATTCCTGAACTAAAGTCCCTGTTTGGTTAACAAGGAAGTGAGTCATGGATGTTGAGTATGTAACAAAGTCTATTTAGGGCAAGAAAGGCTAATATTTGCTTGGCCTTGGTTTATGCCAAGGGCTTTACGTGGATTCTCTTGTTTCATCCTTAAAGTAAACTAAAGGAGCTAAAACAGGGACATTGTTAAAGATTTCTATTTTACTTATGATGAACCTGTGGCAGAGAGGCTAATTAAATTATTAAAGATCACTCAAGAGTAAGTGACAGTGTTATTCAAATTCTGTTAGGCTAACCTCCATGCTCATGCTTCTTCCATATGACAAAGGAATCCAAAAAGCAGTTGTTTTTCAGTGTGACCTTTATTATAAATCTCCTAGATAAATTATCTCAGTCTTTAGCATATCCTAAGAATACTACCTACAATTATGATTACACAAATGTAATCATGGTATACATGCTGTTTCATGACCTGCTTTAGAAAATACTTGCTAATCTCGTGAGTGAACAATGTACCTTGTTGTTTTAATTTGCTGGAGTTTTCAGAAGCCTTAACGGTTTATTTATACCTAGCAACCAAAGGATTCCTTTAAAAAGGTAAGTCAAATCATGTCATTTCTCTGTTTCAAACCTCCAGTGGTTTCTCATCTCAGAGTGAAAAGCAAAATCAAATTCCCTATAATTGCTCAGTCCAAAGGGTCACAAAGAGTTGGATACAACTAAAGGACTTGGTGCGCACGCATGCATACTTAGTCAAAGCCTGTGGTGTCTAAATTTTTTCTACATTTATTATATTTGAGTTTCTACTATTTGTGGATATATACTACTTAAAGAATCTGATTTAAACTTTGTGATTTGTAATCACATTTATTTTTCTCCTGGGTGGTTTATTTTGTGAGCAAGAAGGGTTAAAACTGTTCCAAAAGCCTCCTCTTCTGCATTAATTCAAGGAAAATGGTTTATGGTACAGGATGATTAAAAGTATGAAATATTTGTGTTTATAATATTTACATGTATTTATTATTTTCAATATAATCCCCATTTAGCATAGAGATAAAAGGTCATTAGGCTATAAATTTCAATCATTAGGGTCTTGTGTCAGTGGGACATTTATGATAACAGAGTCCACTTACAAATTCTACTCTGTATTTGATAGTAAGCCCATTCAAAATTGAACTTGGTTGCATACATTTTATTTACTCCATCCCCTTCCTTGACTTTTAAATGTTAAAAAGTCTAATTGCTTAATGTGATATTTTCATTTTTTACAGACAAGTATCTGTTTTATGTGACTTCCCAGGTGGCTCAGCAGTAAAGAATTTGCTTGCCAAAGCAGGAGAACAGGATATGCAGTTTCGATCCCTGGGTTGGGAAGATCCCCTGGAGGAAATGGCAATCCACTCCAGTATTCTTGCCTGAAAAATTTCATGCACAGAGGAGCCTGGACCCCAGTCCATGGGGTCAGGGGTCAAAAAGAGTCAGACCTGACTTAAGTGATCAAGCATGCACCAATTTCATGAACCAAATTTTAAATTTGTGATTTTTTTTTTTTTTTTTTTAGGAATGCTATCAGGAATTCCCTGGCAGTTGAGTGGTTAGGGCTCTGCACTCTCATTGCAGAGGTTCAGTTCTTGGTCGGGAACTAAGATCCCACAAGCCGAATGGCACGGCCAAAAAAAAAAAAAGCATACTAAAGTTTGCCGAACTGTTTAAAAAAAAATACTATCAGAAAAATATGGATATATGACTACTATGCTGATTTAGGAAACAGAATACCAATTTTTCTTCCTTTATTTACTTATTGCTTTTTGTTGTTTAAAGCAGTGCTTCTGCTTCAATTATGCCTTTTTGTTACACCCAGTTCTGATGATGCGTTGACAAATATAAAAATTAATTCTGTCTTTTGGAACTTAAAAACAATACCAGGAAAATATCCTATTTATGATATGGTGGCTCACAAAGCACTTTAATGTATTTTTTCTTTTAATATCTATCTTCATGGTATTCAGGAATTGTGCAAAACAATTTGGTCTGGGTGTGATTATTTCCTTCTTTCCATTTACAATCAAACAAGTTATATACATCCTTTAACGTACACATGACTCTTAAATTGGAGTATTTAAATATTTAAATTGGAGTATCCCACCAGGGAAGCACAATTAATAAGGATTGTATTAATGAAATAATGGAAAGCAAATGACAAAAGTCTATCTTAAAGTAAGCATATCATCTGATTTCCTTACATCAGTTTATGTGTGTGGCACACACAGGGGTTGGGCTTCCCTAGGGCTCATACAGTGAAAAATCTGCCTGCAATGCAGGAGACCTGGGTTTGATCCTGGGGTTGGGAAGATCCCCTGGAGAAGGGAAAGGCTACCCACTCCAGTATTCTGGCCTGGAGAATTCCATAGACAGAAAAGCCTGGTGGACGATAGTCCATGGGGTCACAGAAGAGTGGAACATGACGGGGTGACTAACATTTTCTCACAGGGATCAGCTTAGATTGGGTGAAACAACATAGAATATCTGGTTTCTAATTATTCAGTGGCTGTGAGGCTGGAAAGGCTTCAATGTTGTAAGATCTTTAAAGTGGACTGGCTGTAATTCCAAGGCCTGCTGCCTAGGGTGGCTGAGACTCTCTTGGGTTAATAGACAACTTTGCAAACTGGATGTGAGTAAGCCTGAAGGCATGCAAGCCTTCTTTCTGTCTGAGGAGAGAATGACTCGAGCCAATTCTATCCTTCTTGTCATCTCTGGGCCAGTTCTCCCTCCCAGCTATTCCACATGGCTGACCACTGACCAAGGAGAGAACCTAGAAGGGCATCTGAAGCTCTTCAGATCACAGCGGTCCCAGTCCTTACAGTAGCTCCCTCCTCGCTTTAAGCCTCAGTTGCTCTAGATGCAGTGAAGTGAAAGTCGTTCAGTCACGTCCAGCTCTTTGCTACCCCATGGACTGTACAGTCCATGGATTTCTTCAGGCCAGAATACGGGAGTGAGTAGCTTTTCCCTTCTCCAGGGGATCTTCCCAACCCAGGGATCGAACCCAGGTCTCCCACACTGCAGGCAGATTTCCCTGCTGAGCCACAAGGGAAGCTAACTCTAGAAAGCATCCTTCAAATCAATGACTGAAAAATAATTGTCTCATTCAGGAATTTCAGACAATAAAGTATAAGGATTAGGTGTGTATCTTAAAGCAAGTCTCCAATTATCCTTTGACTTTTTTACACCCAAAATAGAAGTATTGCATGGACTGTTACAGGGAATTAATAACCCTTGTTCCTTTAAATTTTCATGTAAAATGAGTGTAAAATAGTACTAACTACCTTGAAGTTGCTCAGTCCTGTCCGATTCTTTGTGACCCCCACAGATTGTAGCCCCCCAGGGTCCTCTTGTCCATGGAAGTCTCCAGGCAAGAATACTGGAGTGGGTGCCATTCTCTTCTCCAGGGGATCTCTCCCACCTAGGGATCCGAACCCAGGTCTCCTGCATTGCAGGCAGATTGTTCACTGTATGAGCCACCAGGGAAGCCTGCTAACTACCTTATGCAGTTGTTTTCAGGACTAAAGGAGATAATGCAAGAAAGTTTAGCTATAATGGCTGAAAATTTTGTTTTCTAACCCTCTCTTCCCCTCCTAATGTAACCTCTCCTAAAGCCGGCTTACCACAGCAGAGCTGAAACTTCAAAACCACCTTTCAGTCAGGATCTCTGCAAGGGAATTAGTATGGTTTAAATCAATTTAATAACACCATGATGTAAATGACTATCACCCACAGGTGGCCTGGAGAAAATTTTTGCATTTTTAAAGAGGATTAGCTGACTGGAAGGATTCAGAAAATACGGAACTTGTTTTTTGAGGAGGGTGAAGAGTTCCCTGAACCCTTCACCCCAAGACTGAAACAGTGCCTGGTAGGTAAAGCGGATTTTGGAAGGGAAGATTTAAAAACACGTTTAATTAATAAGCACTCGAACTGCAGAACTAGTTCACCCTGCTTCGCACCAAGTGGCCTCAAAGATCAGAATGACCTTGGCCGTCCTTATATCGGAATGAATCCTCACTAGAAAGAAGGGCGAGAAACACCAAAGCTCAACTGAATTTCCGGAAAGGATGTTTTTATTTGAATAAACTCTACCCAGTCGTTACTTCCTCACGCCTCTCAGCTAACTTTTAACCCTCTTTGGAGGGCTGGGTTGCCAGAGTTCTCTTCGGGGCGAAAAGACTGCAGAACTCCTGAGGGTCTCGGGGGTGGGACTGGAAGGGGGGGGTGTCCCTCCGCCCTGCAATTTTCACCCGCCGGACCCCGGGAGGGGGCGAGCAGTGCGGAGACGGCGGAGAAAGTTTCCGGCTCTGCTTGGGCCCTCCCCCAAACCCGAGCTAGCCGGGCGGGGGCACTGATCTCCGAGGAACTGGCAGTTTCCGGGAGGCTGGGGTAGCGACCCGAAGCACAGACGCAGCCGTCTAAGCAGGGATCCGGGGGGCTCCCCAAATACTGCTCGGGAAGAGCAGCGCTCGTAGAACAGCCCAGCTACATAGTCCCCACTCCCACCTGCGCCGGGAGTGACCAGACCGCCTGGGGCGCGTCCCGGGCCTCTCGGGGCGGGGCCCGCGGGGCGCGGGGCGGGGGCGGGGCCCGCGGGGCGCGGGGCGGGGGCGGGGCCCGCGGGGCGCGGGGCGGGGCTGGGGCGGGGTCGAGGCCCAGGGGGCGGGGTCGCTGGGTGTTTCTGGGGCCCCAGCCGCGCCAGGAGCCGGGCCGGGAAGCCGGGAGGCGGCGGGAGGGGCCGGGACGGCCGGGTTGAGCGGCGGCCGCAGCTGCAGCAGGACGGCCCGCCGGCGGCTTGCGGCCGCGCGCCGGGAACCTCGCGGGGCGGGCGGGCGCGGCACCCCCTGCCTGGCCGCCAGCGCCCCGGGGAGGCGGCCCGCGCGCGACGGGACCAGCAGCATGAGCAGCGGCTACAGCAGCCTGGAGGAGGACTCCGAGGACTTCTTCTTCACCGCCAGGACCTCCTTCTTCAGGAGAGCGCCCCAGGGCAAGCTCCGCACCGGCCAGCAAGTGAGTGGTGTGCCCGTAGGCGCAGTAGCCGGCGCCCAGTCGCTCCCGGGAAATCCCGGGGCGGCAGGACCCCAACTCCACGTGTCTCTGCGGGGTGCACGAGGGATGCTCGCGAGGAAGGAGGAGGCCATCGAGAAGGGGCTTCTGTCGGATCCCGGAGTAGTTCCTCGAGCTGGTGCCTGCGGGCTTACGGGCTTGCGCTGGGCGCACCGGGGAGGAAAGCGGAGGAAGGGCGAGGAGGCGGAGGGCCCTCTCCCGCGCCAGATGGCCTCTGCGACTCCGCCTCGGGCGGCCGGCGGCTGGGGAGCAGTTCTGAGAGCCTGGAGTCGTCCCCAGGCCACTCCCCACGTTTCCTCTGTGCCCGGGGACGCCCTTCGCCCCCTCGCGGTCCTCATGGCGGCCCCCTCTATTAGTCCGTTCATTGGCCTGTGGCCCCTGGAGTGTTTTGGGGGCCGTGTAACGGCCAGGAGTGGACGTAGGGACTCCGCCTCCCCTACCTTGCCTGTCGGAGCGCCTCTTGTGGCGGGGTGGGGGGCGCTGAGGGAAACGCGGGGCCTCGTCAGAGAAGGCGCTCAGTAAATCTGGGTGGCTGGAGTCACGGTGGTGCGTTTACAGTAAAGTCACGTTTATAGGTGCATCTAATGTTTTGCAAACAAGTTCCGGTACTAGGTAGGAGCAGCCGGCGAGAGCTGAGCCTTCGGTCGGTTTCTTCCTTTTTTGGAGGAAGCGTGCAGTGGAAAGCATGACTTGGGAAAAGATTGGAAGGAAACTTGGGTTGGTTTCGCCGACCATGATTGTGTGTTTCAAGGAGGCTCCCCCGAAAGGGGACGCTTGGGCTGATGTCTGAGTCCGGTGCTTGAACCCCGCGGCCTCCTGGCCCTGGGAGCCTCAGCAGGGAAGTCCTGCCAACGCAGACGTACTGGTATCCGATTAGAGAAGGCTGGAATGGAACAAAATGATTGCTCTTTAAAAACAGAAGGCGCGCCCCCAACATTGCCATCAGTCTTCTTTCTGGGGACTAGAGGCAAGGAAAATCAGGGCCGGATGATGACTTATGGGAGGAGTGAGGACGGATTAGTGTGTCAGGATTTCCTTGCCAGACCTTTTAAGTTTTCTTAACCACTTTAGGAGGTCAAATTTCTTTTTAAGATTCGGAAGTTTTAGTTTTTTGAACCTCTTAACTTCCAAACCTGAAGAAGGGGCGAAGGGTAGGGAAGGGCAAGAGTCAGGTGCCCTTACTCAGTAGCTGATGATCCCAAGTGAAGTTCTGAGTCAATTGTTTCTAAGGCTTAGTCACTTTAACCTGAGGCTGCTATAACATATGCTAGGTGACTTCAACAACAAAGTTATGTATTTCTGAAAGTTCTAGAGGCTAGATGTCTGAGATGTGGGTGCCAGCATGTTGGATTCTTTTTGGCCTTCGGGGTATGCAGGGGATCCCCCCAATCAGAGGTCAAACACTTGCCCCCAGGCAGTGGGAGCCAGGAGTCTTGACCATTAGATCACCAGGGAAGTCCCAGCATGTTGTGTTCTGATGAGGGCCCCTTCCTGGCTGTAGATAGCCGATAGCTATCTGGCAGTGCCCTCACTCCAGGAAAAGGGCTACCTCTCACCTTCTTATAAGGCCACTTATCCCATCCTATGGGCCACCTTGAAGATCTGATTACCTCCCAAAGGCCCCACTTCCAAATCTTATCACATTAGAATTTCATCATGTGAATTGAGGGGTAGGGGGCAGAGGCAAACAGTTCATAGCAAGTGAAATCTTATTTTTAGTGAAGTGTATTATAGCCATGAGTTTGCTCTGAAGTTTGGAAGTCAGGAATGCCTGCCTCTCCAGTCAGTGCATTGAAGAATTGCATTTCCTTCCTTTTTTTTTTTTTCACTTTGCTTTTCTCTTTCTTGGGCTCTGCTTCCTTTCTCTTCTCTACTTTGTGCTTTTTTGTGTGTTTTTTTTTCTGTTTATGTCACTGTCATCATTTGACACTTTGAGTAGAGACTGTCAGAGACCGTTGTGCTCATTTGAAGTCTATCCCAGAGGCTCCTAGTAGCTGCAGAAAACTAGTTGGTGTTGAATTCTCCAGGCATGAGATGCTCCTTTATGAGGGCCAAGGTATCCAGGTTGAATTGTATGAAAATGTTTTAATGCTTTAAAAAGTAAGAATGTTTTTTTCTGGGTTTATACATTTAGAATGTCTGTTATACTCATTAATTTATGTAATATTCATCTACTATATATAACATACTCATTTAATGATACTTATTTAGTATTTAGGATTGTCCTACCATCAATATATATTTTGAAGATTGTGCTGAAAATCAGAACAGTAAGTCCTAGATCTTGCTTAAAGAGCTTCCAAGTATATTCTGAAACTTGATTGCTGTGTATTTCCCCTTCTAAAATAACACTTACTGGGTTCTGAGTTAGAGGACTTATTTACTAGTTGGAGAAGGTGTTCTAACTGAGTTTTTGTGGGCATTTTGGTTTATTTGAAGAGTGAGTCTGTTAAATTCCTGAAAAGATATGAGTTAAGGAAGTCAAACTTATCATAAATTTAAAGCAAAGCAGTCTTAATACAGAACATGTCTTTTACCCAATGTTAGATAAATCTTTTTTGCTTTTTTATGCCAGTGATTGTAAGAATTAGGTAGGCACCTCTGACATATAGTTTAGAAGTGAAATTTATGTTTTCTCTAAAGAGGTGGAAAGAGAAGTGTTGCCAGAAGGATCTATTATGGGTAATAGTGATTTTTAAAAAGTGCTATACCACCTGGTGGAAAGGCCAGGAAAATGTGGTTTCTAGAACTCTTGAAAATATCCAGGGAAAACAAGATGTCTGTGGTAAATGCAGGATGGTGAGAAAGGGGGAGAGAGGGTGAGAAATTTCTTTCTTCTCTTGCCAAGCAAAGGAACATGGCCCAACTTTTTCTTTCTTATTTTATATTGGTGCCCTCTTTAAGAAAAAAAAAAGAAGGAAAAGGCTAAAAACTTGTCTGAAAGGTACAAAGGAAAGAAATTGTGGCCTTTTTTAGGAGTTTGAATGCCATGCTTACTGCTGTATCCCCAGGGCCTCCATCAGTGAGTATTAGTTGAATGAATTAATGTTTTCCTGCTTTGATAATTGTTGGCTTTTTATGGGTATTCAGTGTACCCAGACTTATGATTCTTCCAAGAATCCTCTGCAGCATTAACCTAATGAAAGGTTGGGCCTTGTTAAGTGATTTGGTGAAGATCCACACTTAGGTAGGGAAAAGGCAGAACTCAAGTTTTCCTGACTCAAAATTCCAGTCTCCTTTTCACTGCTTCTTGGCTATAAAAATAATTTTAATATTCCAGTTTACTTTCGCAAAATGGGCATCTGTAGTTTAGGAGTTTCTTACCATTTTGACACCCTGACTTTCATGTATCTTCATTATAGTGTTCATAAGTCATCCTTATGAATGTACTGTTAGGCTTTGTGCAGAAGCAAGAATGTCAACAGTGTGTTAACTCATAATTTTCCTTTTCTACATATTCAGGCTTCCAAGAGTAGAAATGGACTAAAATCATTAATCTATCAGAGCATATTCTGCTTCTTCTCTAAACCAAGGTGATCACTTTTCTTCCTGAGCCTTGGGTACATCATAGGAATAAGAAATGATGCTGTGTTTGCTTTAGAAGTAGAATAATTAGGAAGTAATTATAATTATAATAAAAAAGAGTTAATAAAAATTTTTTTTAAAGATGAAGTCTTATTTAGGAGCTTGAAATTGTCTTCTGAACCCTCCACACTTTTTAAGAAGTTGTGCTGAAGAATGGGTTAATAAGGCAAGCGTGTGAGACTCCATGTAACAGATCTTAAGTTCACCCATAGGTTTTTTTCCTTGTTATAATTTGAATATTTTTGTGTTTCTCTGGCTCTGCATTTTACACCTAGAACCAACAGTAATGAGTTGCACTATTTTATTCAGTGTTTCCATTGGAAGTTTTGGTGATAGAGTGCTAACTTACAACATCAAAGGTATTTTGCTTAAACTTTTTATACTGACAGAGTCCCTGTATTACTGAATATAAACATTCCCAGCAGTTGTTTTGCCGTATAGCAGGTGTATGGTTATTTGCATATCCCGTCGCTGTGTCTGATATATTCTGTTCTTACACAGTGTTAATCCAATGGAATTTTGTGTTTGTGTGAGCAGGACTCACAGAAACACATTCCTTTAACTGAATTTCAGAAGAAAATTAGTCACCAGTCTTATATACCAGCAAGCATGAACAATACACACTCTACCCCGTTTCTTTTTCTGGCTAACGTGCAAGAGTTAGAATTCTTTGGAAAGCAGTGACACAAAACATTTACAAAAAGGAAAGCTAAACGCATCCAATAATGTGGTTATTCTTAGATTTCCTTTGGCAGTCAGTGCATGTCGTACTGTAAACATTCGTTTTGGGGACAAAAAAGTGAGACTGGCCGAATGCTTTCTCGTGTACCAACTCCTTGCCTAGAGCATCAACTCTTGTTTACTCATAGCTTTCCACATAAATTGCTGCCTTTTGATAAAGACCCCAGTTTGAGGCTTGCTTTTCGCTTCTAATTTGTCCCAGGGTCATTGGCTAGCTGGGCCCCTCTTTGGAATGGATAGTGAGAGACAGTGTAGGGTATAATAAGGTAAATGCTTGCAAAGATACATCTTGACTAACTTGGCCCATTTTTGTCCTTGTCTCATTGAAGAGCTGATATATGTTGCCTTGTAGGAGGCTATTATTCTGGTTAAGCAGGCAGGCTACAGTCCTATAGTCTGTGGGGTCGCAAAGAGTCAGACACAACTGAGTGACTGACCACACAAAGCATTGCCTGTTATTATATATGTTATATATGAGGAGCTAGCTCATTGTTTGCTCTCTGATGCAACAACTTTAAAAAAATATATTTATTTTTATTTATTTACTTATTTGGCTCTGCTCAGTCTTAGTTACAGCACACGGGATCTTTAGTTGTGGCATGTGGGATCTAGTTCCTCCACCAGGAATCGAACCCAGGCTCCCTACATTGGGAATGCAAAGTCATAGCCACTGGACCAGCAGTGAAGTCCCTGATGCAACAATGTTAATTAGGAGTCTATAACTAGGAGTCTAGTCTTATTAGGCCTCTTCAGTTCCCTTCAGGATTCAAGGGAGTCCCCATCACAGAACCCGGGCCTGGAATTGCTTCTCTTAGTTCTTCCCTTGTGAACTTACATGCCACCTTCTCAGAGAAGTCTTCCTGAACCACCAATCCAAACTAGACACCCTTCCCTCTTAAAGTACTCTGCTCTTTCCCTTCATAGCAAAAGTTGTAATCTCTTGTTATAGTTTGTTTAGAACAGAGTCTAGCATGTTTACCCAGGGTCTAAAATAAATGCCTGGCACTTGGTAGGTGCTTGAGTAAGTGAAAGCCTACTCATCATTTTGAATGAAAGTCCCAGTACTAGGTACTGTGAGTTTTCTTTTAAACACAAGTACACAATTTCCCTTCTTCTCACAACTAGACCATAATCCTCCACTGCATCTTATAGAGGGTCAGTTCAGTTCAGTTCAGTTGCTCAGTTGTGTCCGACTCTTTGCGACCCCATGAATCGCAGCACCCCTGGCCTCCCTGTCCATCACCAACTCCCGGAGTTCACTCAGATTCACGTCCATCGAGTCAGTGATGCCATCCAGCCATCTCATCCTCGGTAGTCCCCTTCTCCTCCTGCCCCCAATCTCTCCCAGCATCAGAGTCTTTTCCAGTGAGTCAACTCTTTTCATGAGGTGGCCAAAGTACTGGAGTTTCAGCTTTACCATCATTCCTTCCAAAGAAATCCCAGGGCTGATCTCCTTCAGAATGGACTGGTTGGATCTCCTTGCAGTCCAAGGGACTCTCAAGAGTCTTCTCCAACACCACAGTTCAAAAGCATCAATTCTTCGGCACTCAGCCTTCTTCACAGTCCAACTCTCACATCCATACATGACCATTGGAAAAACCATAGCCTTGACTAGACGGAGGGTCGTCATTTAAAAATGGGTAATATTGGTGGTAACCGTTACTGCTGGTTTAGCTCACTTTATTTTTCCTTATTTTAAGCGTCAATCATTCATTCATTTATGCAACAATTGAGCTTATTTTTGCTATGAAGGGAAAGAGCAGAGGGCTGTTTCAGATCAGTGATTCAGAAAGACTTCTCTAAAAAAGTGAACTGTAAGGAGAAAAATATGACCACCTCCACCCAAATCTGGCTCTGGGAATAGAGCAATGAAAAAACAATGTCCCTAATCTCATTTAGCAATAATATTTTAAAAGCTTATCAAATAAATAAAGCATCTCTCATTTTTTTAAAGAGTTTGCTTCTTTGGTAAAAGGAAACTTTTGAACTGTTTACAGCTTTTTCAGGGATACCCCTGTTGTGCAAAGTCTGGTAAAGCTATTATGTCTATTTAGATAGAACTGTTGGCTGAGATGTGTATCCCTGTAAAACAAGCCACATTTTTCTGTTGACATCTGTCCTAAAATTGTAGAGGACTGTAATATATAATCATCCTATAGTTAGTGTTAGCTTGGCTGTCAGTGGCCAGTTGAAATGGTTTTTGCTTACTTGTATACACACACACACACACACACACACACACACACACATTTAATGGAGAGGGCCCAGTTACACACCAGGAAAGAGATATCAGAGCCTATAAAAAAAATTAACTTGTGAAATGAATGTAAACATGTCACAAAAGTGACCATCATTCTAAAAGTGTGTTGCCCGCATAGGGTAGTTACTAGTCAGGTATGGCTGTTGAATACTTTAGATGTGGCTAGCCTGATTTGAGAGATGCTATTAAGTCTGAAATACGTACTGAATTTCCAAGACAAAGGAAAGAGAAAATATATCACAACTCTTGTTTTTATTATTGGTTACATGTTGAAATAATACTCTGAGTATAATTGAGTTAAGTAAAATTAATTTTTATATGTTTATTTTTTAACATGACTATTGGAAAATTTAAAATTAATGACTTCCTAAAATAACTGACTTCCCTGGTAATCCATTGGTTAAGCATTCGCGTGCCAGTGCACGGACACTGTTTGGATCCCCGGTCTGGGAAGACTGCACATGTGGAGGAGCAGCTAAGCTCGTGCACCGCAGCAACGAAGCCTGAGTGCGGCAACTACTGGCCTCTGTGCCGTAGAGCCTGGCTCTGCAGCAAGAGAAGCCGCTGCAGTGAGAAGCCCATGCGCAGCGACTACAGAAAGCCCACGTGCAGCAACGAAAGCCCAGCACAGCCAATAAATAATAAAGACAGTGGCTTGTGTTATACCTCTGTTGGACAGTGCTGTTTGCAAAAGCAGAGCTGGGAACTCTTGCCAAGGGTGTGAATCTCTACCCTCTAGATGGCTGCAGGTGGACGGATTGGGTACCAGCCAAGCCCACTGGGAAGATTTTTCTTTGTGAAGGGAAATGTGCCCATTGCTGTTTGGAATAGTTTCTTAGCTTAGCTCGGGTCCCACATATGAGCTAAATGAGCATTTTGAGGTTGTGAAACTTGTGTGTATAGGACTTCCCTTTTTTCCCACTTATGAACTGAAAGGATAAAACCATCCTAGTCGCAGTCTAGCTGCAACTGTGCCTTCAGTGTGCAGAGGCAAGCGCTCATCTTTCATAGAGTATTAAAACAGCCAGAGTAATCTGCATTTTATAGACTGTAATTGCCCACTGCTGCTACATATGATTCCATCAGCTAAGATAATTTACTAATTATATATTGCAACACTCAGTTCTTTTTCCAGATACTAAACAAAGTGAGATAATTAGAGGAGGAAAAAAGGTGAGGTGGG
This sequence comes from Capra hircus, assembly GCF_001704415.2. Classification (NCBI taxonomy): domain Eukaryota; kingdom Metazoa; phylum Chordata; class Mammalia; order Artiodactyla; family Bovidae; genus Capra; species Capra hircus. The sequence continues at coordinate 48,522,268 of NC_030812.1, read as the reverse complement.
AGATTGGAAGCCAGAAGAATAGACTTAGAAGATCTTGGATTTAAAAGATTTAGAATGTAATCAGCAGAGTGTTTTCATGAAATTAATGCCAGTTGGCCAAAGTATGTGTGTGGATTGTGAAAGGAGCTTTCTAAATTCATTTCCCAAGTGTTTATGAATATTCACAATGGACTAGACTGCTGCTGGGGATTCAGCAAACAAAACAGATTGAAACCTGCTCTCATGGAGTTTACTTAGAATTCTTATCCATGGTAAAGAGCAAGATCTTAATTCAAACTTTGGCTCCATGTTTGTTATATATATGCTGAAAAAAGGAGTAATTTCTCTTATGTATATCATTTGCACTGGAAAGATTTTAAGATTTTTGTGGGTTAGCTAGAGTAATATTTCTAAATTTTTAAAAATAGTGATATAAAAATCACATCACAGATGATAGTAATACATACATATTTTGAAGAATTATTTTCTAGGCTTTTTCACTTTTTTATTTTACACATATGTAATCTTACTGTACTGTTATTTTTAAAGATTGTGATTTGGGAATTCCCTGGCAGTCCAGTGGTTAGAACTTTGTGCAGAGGGCCCAGGTTCAATCCCTGGTCAGGGAACTAAGATCCCACAAGCTGTGCGGCCCCACCAAGAAAAAAAAATTAATAAATTGTGGTTTAATACAGGTAACATTTATCATCAAAACCATTTTTTCAGTGTTCAGTAGTGTTAAGTGTATTTACATTGTTGTGTATTCAATTGCCAGAACTTTTTCTTGGGAATTGAAACTCCGTCCTCATTAAATTACAACACAGCTCCCCTTTCCTCCTCCCGGCCAGCTCCTCCTTTTTGTTTCTGTTTGGCTGTTTGATATCTCTCATAAGTGGTATCATACAGTATTCGTGTTTTTGTGACTGGCTTATTTCATTTAGCATAATGTTCTTAAGGTTCATCCATGTGTCAAGATTTCCTTCCTTTAAGTCTGAGTAATATTCCATTATATATGTATACTTCATCTTGTTTATACATTTACTCAGTCAGTGGACATTTGGCTACTTCCACCTTTTGGCTCTTGTGAATATTGCTGTTGTGAACAGGAGTGTACAGATATCTCTTAAAGACCTTGCTTTTTTTATTATTATTGCTTAGAAACTTTGCTGTTATTTCAGGTATGTACTCAGAAGTGACACTGCTGAATCATAAATTCTATTTGTAATTTGTTGAGGAATATTGTACTGATAGATTTCCTGCTATTTAAACTTAGAATTATGAGATATAGCTGTGTGACTTCAGCCATCATCTTGATGTCTGTATTGTATTTTATTGAATAGGCTCTCATTCCCGAAATAGGGAAAACATGGATGTTTCTAATTTTTGCTACTGTACATAACACTGTAGTGAACAAGAGCAAGAAACCTTTACCATTTATGGATTTTTTTTTAGGATAGATATACAAAATAGAGTTTACTGAGCATGAGGGTGTAACCATTTTTATGAGTAGTTATTTATTGCAGTTTAAGACTATTTTTAATCTAGTTTCATTGCATCCTCAGCTGCACTGGATGCAGTCAGTAAGATAGAGGAAAAACATTGCAAAGTCACCTCATTGTTATTTAATTTGCATTCCCTTGGTTAATAGTGAGTGTAGGGACTTCCCTGGCCGCTCAGTGGTTAGGACTGTGCTTGCACTGCAGGGGGCACAGGTTGGCTCCTTGGTGGGGGGACTAAGATCCCATATGCCGTGGGGCAACTCAGCCTGAGTGCCACAACTACAGAAGCCGGTGTGCGGCAATGAAAACCCAGGGAATTTAATATTTTATGGTGCTTTTGCATGGATCTTCCTCTTGGTGTGAGCAGTGTTCATGGCCTTTGACCATTTGTTAGGTAGGTGGAAGTCTGGAGAGCATTGCTCTTTGCGTCTCCTGTCTATTTAGCAGGGTAAGTGCTGCTTCCCCTTTTTTGTGGTCAGCTGAACTTCAGGTTATTTTTGACTTTGTTTGTACCAAAGGGTGGTTGCATATTCTGTCCTTTTGAAATACATTAGAATGTGTTTCAGGCTGACATCACTGAAACTCAGACCAAATACTTTTTACTCCTATAATTACGGCGCGGGAAAAGCATTGCTAAGACAGCATCAGCGTCCTGTGAATACACTGCAGAATATAGAGGGCGGGGAGCTGGATGATGTGTCTTTTACTAATCATATGAGAAAGGGTGACTAGGAGTGCCTGTTTATCTTTGAATTTCAGTAAGTTTAGCATGAGTTTTCCAACCACTGTGGTAGAATTTGGAGGAATTGAAGTTATCTTATAAATGTACTGGGAACTGAAAAAAGTTTAGGACAAACTAGTAAAAACCCCACCTACAGAAGAGGATTTGTATACCGTTTACTTATAAGCATATGGTCTTCGGTTGAGAAACTGCGATTAGATGGAATCTGACCCCATAGTCCACTGTAAGGTTCACCCTTGTCCAAAGCTGTTGCTTAATGTTTTGCAATCTGATTGTTTTATTCTCATTTAATTTTTTCCTTCTTTCAGAATATTTTAAGTAAGTGAATCTCATAAAAGGCTGTGTAGAGTTATTTCTGACTTTAGATAGATGATGAACCCTTCTCAATCCTCATATTCTTAGACAACTCAAATTTACCCTGAAAACTTCCCTCAGATGCTCGTTTCGAGGAATATTTTTTGCTATTTTGCCAGTTAGATCATAGAAATTTATGTGTGTCTGATATAGTTCTCCAACAGCAAAACAAACAAAAACCAAACTTTTTTTTTTTGAAAATAGAAAGCGTAACTGGGTGCACTGCATTGGAGAAAAAAAAAAGCAATTCTAAAATGAAGTTTAACATTCCATAATGTTTTACAGTTAAAGGAGCTTTCCAAGGGAATTAAGATTCATTTGGTTTATTTGGGCTTTAATTTCAGCGGAACTTTGAGATGATAAGTTAAACAGAAGTTTTATTGGTTTAGGCCTTAAGCAGATCCAGGTTTAATGGCATGGCAGAGGTGAATTCAAGGGTTACTTGACTGTAGTCAGTGATTTCCCAGCTCTGGGAAAATGTAAATATTATGTAGGTGGCTTAAAGAAACAATAATATTACTTTTGTCTGTTTAAGCCTGTTTCTGTTTGTTTAAATGGGCTTGTGGATTGCTTTTTCTTGCCAGTTTTCCTTTGAGGGGAAGTGCTGCCCTTTGAGAGCTTTCTGAAGTTTGAGAATTCCTTTCTTGCTTTTCCTAATGACCTGTTTGGGACATGCAGCCCAGTTGGCTGGTGTGAGGGTGATGGTTCTGCCATGCTGAGGTGTGGGGTTGGATCCTCGCTGTCCTGTGTGTCTCAGAGGGAATTTGTTCTGTGAACTGTACCCAGAGCATAACTGTACCTGACATTTGGTAGAGAGGGTTTGGAGGTAGGTTGTGTAGAATGAATATTTTTTAAAAAGGCAAATCTAGCACCAGTATCAGCAAATTAACTGGAAAGCCATTCTCACTGCACATAGTTCTGTGCAGTTTTAATTACAATGGATCTTAGCAGGGAGAAGCAAGATAGGGATTAAGGGTTGAGAAGTACAAACTATCATATATAAAATAAGCTACAAGGATATCCTGTACAGCATAGAGAATATAGCTTCTGTTTTATAATAACTACAAATGAAGTATAACCTTTAAAAATTTTGAATCACTGTATTATACACCTGTAGCTTACAGAATATTGTACATCAACTATACTTCAATTAAAGAATAAATTCAATATTTTTAAGAAGATAAAATGGATCTTGATCTTTTCAGCTGAAGCGATTACTGTTTTTTAAAACAGGGACTGGATTTTTTATGGGCTAAAAAACAGCGTTCTTCTAGACTGCTTGCAAGCAGTTGTGTGAGGCAGCCTGAGTTAAATCAGTGCTAGCCATGTTGTCGTGGGTAAGTCACTACACCTCTTTAAGCCTCAGTTTCTTCATCTGTGTATGACATGCGTGCCTGGCACATAATAAGCAGTAACAAATATTAGTCATTGTTATTTGTGGAAGCTTCTACTATATATGATCATGTACTTTGAGTATGCTAGGTTGAATAGAGAACTGACATTGGTTGAGAGATTTGAAGTGAACCTAATAATCTAGCTGAAGAATAAAAGACAGCAGGAAATTAGGTTGTCTCTCTTTGGCTTTATGGACCAAAGTAAATGGGGAATCTCAATGTAATTGATCAGGAGGGCGCTCCATTCATTCCCAGAGGCTTAATTTTCTTTTCTTCTTTTCCTCCTCCTGTATCACTGTAGTGTCTTTGTTTTTTGGTAAAAAGGCTGATTCCTCCTGACCAAGCCTGAGGCCACCCATCAAAGTCTTCACCCACTTCTTTTTCCTTTAGCAAGCCATTCCATTGGAAAGAGGAAGAACAGGCATACGGGAGTGGGGCTTCTTTTGCCCAAGCCTTTATGTAAACGTTAACCCAGTATGAAAGCGTTTTTCTTTTCATCTCCGTTTTATCTGCCGCAGAGTGCAGAGTTTTAGTTGCAGTTTTGCTGGAGGTTGCTGGCTTGACCGGGTGACAAATTCCATTTCTTCCTGGGGCTTTCCTTTTTCCTCCAGAAGGTCTAAATCGCCTTGTGCTCCGCATTTAGGGACTGAGTCACTATCTTCTTTCTGGTTTTCCTAAGGTCAGGCCGAATGAGGTAATTCATATGAACTTTGTAACATGCTGCAGGGGGGACGCTGTGGTTAGAGTCCTGGTTGCATGCGCTGTGGCTGGCCTCCCACCCACAGAGTGTCTATCTCCTCTCTAAGGCATTTCTGTGTTGCTGAACACATCCGCAGTTTGGAAACAAGCTTGCTTTTGCAGAATTTGAATGTAGGCATGAAAGAAACTCGATGAGTCATGTGATCCATTTGGCTAACTCTTCAGAGGTCACTTATGTTCTCTGAAAGTGGTATGAGTTTTAGAGTCTGGTGCGGAACCTCTTTCTTTGGGCCACATGAGCCTCTTGGGGTTTGCTATTCCCTCTCTGCCCTCAACCATCCTTCACTTTGGTTGTATGTTTTTTATAATTAGTTGGTTGTCTGAAACTGGCTTTATATTAATTCTGAATACCATTGTGAAGAATTTTAATCGCTTTAAAAACTTCTCATTTGACTGAGCTGTGGTATTACTGAAGTACTTTTTTAAACAAACAAAAATAATTTATTTGGCTGCACCGGATCTTAGTTGAGGCATGTGGGAATCTCATTCCCTGACTCAGGATCGAACCTGGGCCCCTTGCATTGGGAGCACAGGATCTTGGCCACTGGACCACCAGGAAAGTCCCTACTGAAGTACTCATAAATAACATCATCAGTTTGTGTAAAAGGCTTGCAACAGTATCTGGCATATGAGTGCATGTTTAATACACTGATATTAACTAGTATTATTTCTACTGATATTAGCATTATCAGTTTAAAACAGTTTGGTAGGAGCTTTGATTCAGACTGGTGGCTCAGATGGTAGAAAAATCTGCCTGCAATCCAGGAGACCCAGGTTCGATCCCTGGGTCAGGAAGATCCCCTGGAGAAGGGAATGGTTACCCACTCCAGTATTCTTGCCTGGAGAAGGCCATGGACAGAGGAGCCTGGCAGGCTACAGTCCACGGGGTTGGAAAGAGTTGGACACGACTGAGTGACTAACACTTTCTTATTGAGACAGTTTGGTTCAATAGAAAAATCTCGGAATCTAGAATTAGATTAGGCTCTTGCTTTTGGATCTGTCATCTGTCAGTTCTGAGAGCTGCAGCAGGTTTCTTAACTTCCTTGAATATCATTTTGGTAATCTTTAAAACAAATTATCATAGAAGAGTTAAATGAGAAAATGTGTGTTATAATTCCTAGATTATAGATTGTAACATAATTGTAAGTATGACAGCGTCACAGATGTGTTTAGAGACTATAAAAGTTTTTATTTTTAATATATATCTTGTCTCTTTTAAATTGATTACATATTCTCAGCTTATCATGGTATTAGAAGGTGACACTTGACAAATAGTTGTTGAAAAATGAATTTATTCCTCCGTCTCGTTCATGTGTGTCTGTATCTGCAAAGTGGTGATTTGTGTTTAAACAGTTACATCTAAGCAAGTTTTAATTACTTTGAATGGATTGTGATACTTAGGAAGCACTCAGATACTTTGGGAAAAAATGACATTCTAGTTCATTGTCAGATGAATCAGGGACCCAAGTAAATTTCATTAGTTTTAAGCCTCCCAGATTATCCTGTCTGTGAACTTTATGACTCTGATGCTGGGAAAGATTGAAGGCAGGAGGAGAAGGGGAACGACAGAGGATGAGATGGTTGGATGGCATCACCGACTCAATGGACGTGGGTTTGCGCAGACTCCAGGAGATGGTGAAGGACAGGGAAGCCTAGTGTGCTGTGGTCCACGGGAATGCAGAGTCAGACACGACTGACTGACTGAGCAAAACCAAATTTTACAAGGGTGAACCACTTCTGTCCTGTTCACCACTGTATCTTCATTGTTAATGTGGTGCTTGGCTCAGGGCACAGAGGGGGGCTGTTGATTTTTGTTGATTGGCCATCTGGTTGTTTGATCAGACTCACATCAGAATTATAATCAAGAAAAAGAAGTTGGGTGACATAGTGAAATAGATTTCTTTTGGTTTAAAGAGTAGTAATAGTAAGCAATGACGATAGATTCTGTATCATGTGAAAGTGAGGCTTTTAGGCGAAATGGAAAGTATTTTGGACTGGGGATGGTAGAGACCTCCTAGGTAGGTAGGTTTAATTGCAAAGTCATGTCTGACTCTTGCAACCCCATGGACCATAGCCTGCCATGCTCCCCTGTCTATGGAATTTCCTAGGCAGGAATACTGGAGTGGGTTGCCATTTCCTCCTCCAGGGAATCTTTTCTGACCCAGGAGTCAAACCCAGGTCTCCTGCATTGCAGGCAGACTCAACTGCCTGAGCCACAGGAGATCCATGGAGACTTCCTAGGCTTGCTCGTTGTTAAATAGTGAAGATAGCTTTGGGAATTACTTAGCTACTTTGGGCTTCAGTTTGTTCCTCAAAGGTCTAGTCCAGTTCTGGGACAAATAGTTAATTTATACTAGAGCTGCATTCCTTATTGGAGGGAAAGTAACAGATAAGTCTTGAAAGGGACTCCATGAAATGTATTGAGATGCCAAATGAATTAGTTTGGAAACAGCTATCTGAAGTCTTATCTGGTTGGATGGGGTTGAATTTAAGTGTATTGATTAGTCATTGCTTTTTGAGAAATGAGTAGAATATGTAGAATTATTTCTTTTTCTGAAGAGGGAACATCTTGGGAAAGAATCAGAGGAGTTCTTGAGATGGATTTAATTCATCCATATATAGTGCCAACAAGAATGGGTGTCATGCAAGCTGAAGGGAACACTTAATTGTTCTGAACTTCTGTATTGCTGGAGTTATAAATATAGTGTCAAGAGCTACTTAGGAAAGAACCCACCAGCAGTGCCACATTCCTCAAAGACAGGGCAGGATAAATGTTTGAGAGTCCTCTGCTTGCTGAGAATGTGAGGCCAGGAGCCACTGTGCTCACTGAGGGTGCATTCTTGTGGGTTGGTGTGGCGTTTGGGAGTGAGGAAGTACATACATTTCCTTCGGAAAATTTAATTTTTTCTTTTGTTTCTAACATCTCCTTGATTCCAATTGCACATACTCTTGCCTGGTAAATGTTCCTTGAAACTTTTTTTAGCAAGTAAAATCCTACTATGAAACATTTCAGAGCCTGTTGTCTAATACAGCATAGCCAAATGCCAGGCTTCTAGAGGCGTCTGTCCTCTTGCCCACATTCTGTGTGGAGTGCCTTAACCAGCCTCTCCATTCACTGATCCTAAAATACCCAGTTTAAGGCTCATTTCTTAGAATCTCTTGTCTTCTGATTGGTTTATGTGTATTTAAATATGGCTGTCCTGACGAGAATGAAAATTCTTGGGGGCTGAGGATTTTTGCTATAGAGGCCATGTCAAATGATTTATGAATGTGATGATTAAGTTGGTTCATTACTGAGACATTGTCTTTCCAGAGAAATTTTTTTTTTTAAGTGGCTGTGCTGCACAGCTTGTGGGATCTTAATTCCCTGACCAGGTACTGAACCCAGTCCTTGGGCAGTGAGAGCACCAGCATCCTAACCACTGGACTGCCAGGAATTCCCAAGAATTATTTTTAATCTGGGCAGTTTATTTACAACTTTGCTCTCATATGTTTCTAATTTCATATATACTTCAGGGGTTGTTTCTTCAAGAACCTGAGGGGGAAGATATTTCCTTAAATTGGTTTTTAAATATTTGAGGGATTATTGATAATTTAGAACAATGTAAATCTAGGTGGAATGGTCTTTTTAACCTGAGGAGTCTGAGGTTTTTGGCTATTATTTTAGCTAGAAGGAATATGCTTAATGTATAATTACATCAAGGTTTGCTTTCAGTCATGGAAATCATTGAAAATTATTTTTCTAGCAACAGCTGTTCTTTTCATTAAACATACCATAGATCCCTAAAGTTTTGTGGTGCATTTTCGGATTGGAAAACGTGCGATGTGATAAACAGAAGAGATGGTTGATTTAGTTAACTGCTCACATTTTGTGTTTGTTTTAATTTGAAATGTTGCCCTCATAAAAATGAATGTCGTGTCAGAATAGTTTATGTGAACCAAAATGTTAGCATCTTGTGGCAAGTAAAGCACCGAGTTTCCAGATCCTATATGTTACAGTCATTAAGCATTATTTGAAGCATCGCTGAATTTACATAAGACATTCCATTCATTTAGACACTCACTGATTTTTTAACAATTTTAGTGATCAAAAGGTAAAGTGTGGACGGAACTATAAAGTAGTAGATTTTCCCCAGATGTAAAATATATATCTCAAAAAAGATGGAAATATAAAGTTCAAAAGCTACTTGGAAGAGGGACTTCCTTGGTGGTCCAGGGGCTAAGACTTCACGCTCCCAGTGCAGGGGGCCCAGGTTCAATCCCTGGTCAGGGAACTAGATCCTGCATGTTGCATCTAAGGATTTTGCGTGCTGCAACTAAAAGATCGCATGTGCCGCAACTAAGAGCTGGTGCTGCGAGAAGGAAATAAAAAGAAAAAGCTGCTTGGAAACACCAAACCATTCTTTGTGGCTGCCAGAACATGTTACATCCAGTCGTGTCTGCCTCAGGAGGCAGTTCTAGCCGGTCCCCAGTGGCTGCTGAGTGAGAGTGGTGATAAAGTGGAGGAGGGGTTGGAGATACTGCTGATTTGGGAGGATTTGGTCCTGTTGAATGTGTTGGGGCAGTGACAGAAGGGAATCAGGGAGGAATTCGTGAGTTTCTGGCTTGGGTGACCGGAAGATGATGCTGTCACTTACCAAGAAAAGGAATATAGCAGAAAGATCAGATTTGGGACGGAAGGTAAATTCAGATAATATATTGACTCCATTCTTCCCTGGTGGCTCAGACAGTAAAGAATCTGCCTGCAATGCTGGAGATCTGGTTTTGATCCCTGGGTTGGGAAGATCCCCTGAAGAAGGGAATGGTAACCCTCTCCAATATTCTTGCCTGGAGAATCCCATGGATAGAGGAGCCTAGTGGGCTACAGTTCATGGGGTTGCAAAGAGTTGGGCACAACTGAAGCAACTTAGCATGCACATGGGGTCTTCAGCCAGAAGCATGGAGGATTCCAGGGTTTAAGGGGCAGTTGAAGCAGAGTGTGTTCATGGAAATGGATCAAGGAGTGGCTGGAGGAGAGGGAAGAGAACCCAGAGAGAGTGGGTGTCCTGGGAGCCAAGTTAGGGGCCTGCCTCAAGAACGAGAGCTTGGCATTGCTAGTCATCAGGGAAATACATGTCAAAACCACTGGGAGCTATCACCTCACACCTGTCAGAAGGACTGTCATCAAAAAGAGCACAAAATAGTAAATGCTGGTGAGGATGTGGGGAAAAGAGAACCAATCCTACTACATTGTTGGTGGGAATGTAAGTTGGTGTAGCTGCCGTGGAGAACAGTATGGGGGTTCCTCAAAAACTTAAAAATGGAACTACCATATGATCCAGAAATTCTACTCCTGGATACATATCTGAAAAAAATAAAAACAGAAATTTGAAAAGATACATATACCCCTGTGTTCATAGCAGCACTGTTTTCAGTAGCCAAGATGTGGAAATAACCTAAGTGTCCTCCATCAGCAGATGCATGGAGAAAGAAGAGTGGTACATATATACAATGAAATACTACTCAGATACAAAATAAGTGAAATAATGCCATTTGCAGCAACATGGATGGATTTAGAGCACATCATGCTGATATAAGTCAGAGAAAGACAAATACTGTATGTAATCACTTGTATCAGGAATCTTAAAAATATAACAAGCTAGTGAATATAACAAAAAAGAAGCTGACTCAAGATATAGAGAACGAGTTACAGTTACCAGCGGGGAGAGGGCAGTGTAGGGGTAGAAGAGTAAGAAGTACAAACTACTAGGCATAAAATAAGCTACAAGGATATATGGTACAACATGGAATATAGCCAGTGTATCTTTAAATGTAGAGTATTACTTTTAAAAATTGTGAATCACTATATTGTTTTTTTCTTTTTAAAAAATTTTTTCTTTGTGAATCACTATATTGTATGCCTTTAATTTGTGTAATATTATATATTAACTAAAATTTTTTAAAAAAGAATGACTTTAAAAAGAAAAAAAGAACAAGAGCTTGGTCAGTAGGACAAGTACTGCAGAAAAGCAAGGAAGGACTGGAGTGGAGCCAGTAGGAGGTCTCTGGAGACCAGTAGGAAGAAAACACGAGCAGTGAGGATGAGCGGATTGTTGAAGGGGATGTCTGTCTTCCCAGTGGAAGGACCGGAAGTGGAAGGGACTGCTTAGAAAGACGGCTTCCTGGAGAACGGGGTCGGAGGGCAGTGAAGTCTGGAAATTCGCACATGATACAACAGACACAACAGGAGATGACTAGGAACTTGAGTTGGTGGCCCATGGATTTGGATGGAAGAGGGAGGTTTGCCAGGCATGGGCAGAAACCCTCAGAGGCAGGAAGAGGGAGTGCTGGTATACCTGGACCACGGGCTGGAGTGTGGGCGTGGCAGCCGCCCATGTGGTGAGAGCCACGCCTGGAAGAGGGAGGGTGACTGGCTCTGAACAAGCTTGCCTGCCAGACTGAGGACTTTGGACTTTGTTTTCTGGGTAAGGAGGTGCCATTTAGGGAGGAATAATGTGCAGTTTGTGGCAGAGTTGAGAGAGAGGCAGGGCCGTCCTCTGGGAGGCTGTTGTCATAACCTGGGTGAACATCATTAGGGCTAGAACTAGGACAGGTGTGGTGGGAGAGGGGAGGACTCCAGAAGTTGAGTGAGTAGACTGCCACCTGCCTGATCAGGTGAGGGAGGGAGAGGAAGGGGAGGAGGCAAAGGGAGGAGGAGGCGTGGAAAGTGACTGAGAGCATGGCAGCGTTGTTGTGGAAACAGCACAGGTCTAGTGCGGAGGTGGGACAGTTCAGTTTTAGGCACATTTACAAAACATCTATGGAGCATCCAGCTGACAACCAGGACCAGGGCGCTGGAGCTCAGGAGGGAGGCCAAGGCAAGAGGCAAAGACTTGGCAGCATGAAATCATCATCCTTGAATTAGAGGCGGTTAAGATTTATTTGAAGGAACAAGAGAAAAATAAATCTTGATGTGGAACTGTAAATGTAAACTTCTCAGACCACTGCAGTATATTTTTATCTTTCTTAGAATAAGGCCTTTGATGACTGGAATGTGGACCTGCCCCCGAAATACCTCAAAATTAACATGACAACAAGATGTTAGGAAATAAGTTTCACTAGAAATGCTGTTATCTTGACCGTTTTTTCTTCTTCTGTTAAAATCTTTTTCTTCAAACCTTTTGTGTTTTCTTTTTGATGAGACAGACATTAGAAGACTGATGCGGACTAGCTAGCTGGTTGTATTTTTGAAAAGTCTTTGAAGGTCAAATATACTGTGTTAAGTGTGATATCACTGCATTTTATTCCCTGGGTTTGGCAACAGTGGATACTTAATGAGATGGTCTAACGCAGTGTCCAGGGATGGATTTCAAGAGAAAGCAACTGAAGTGGTTTATACTTCTTTTCAGGAAATAGGCTGATTGCAATTTACGTTTAGCTAAGTACTGACTTGTAGAACTTTGCCTTGGGATGGTCTGCCAGAAAATCTATGTTTTCCTGCTTTCCTTTGGAAAACATATAAGCCGGTAATATTGCTGTTCTGTGGAAATGTTAATTACACAGAAATAGATTCCTTAAATCTCTGGAATATCCAGCAGTGTCGTGGGTGTTCTAGAATTTGTGGAAGGATGTGAGTGGTTATTCTTCCCAAACCCAGCTGCTGTCTGTCGAATTATCTCTACTACTTCCCTTTTGATTTAGTGCTTCAGAAGCGAGTTGAATCTGCCTGCTTTTATGGTATCAACAAACATGTATTGAGTGCCTTCCTTACACCCAGAGCTATGCTTGGCTCTGAGGATGGACTCAAAGAGGAATAAGTCAATATTCCTTCCCTCAACAGCATAGTCCAGTGGAAAATCATAAAGAGCTGTTGTGATTTGTGATGTAAAAAGAAATATGCATTTGGTGCAAAAATTCTAAAAGCCCTTGTAATGTCCTAAGTGTTAAGAGTGATAAAAGTGAAAGGTGTGTCTTTTATTATTCATAATAATAATAAGCAAGGGGATCAAATAAGCCATTCCTAAAGGAAATCAACCCTGAATATTCACTGGAAGAACTGATGCTGAAGCTCATCAGTTCTGAAGCTCCAGTACTTTGGCCACTTGAGGCGAAGAGGCCCAGATTCTGGAAAAGATTGAGGGCAGGAGGAGGAGGGGACAACAGAGGAAGAGATGGTTGGATGGCGTCACCGACTCAGTGGACATGAGTTTGAGCAAGCTCCAGGAGATGGTGAAGGACAGGGGAGCCTGGTGTGCTGCAGTCCATGGAGTCACAGATCAGACTGAACAACAACAAAGGTCCTTTCAACCAACTAGAGTTTCTGTTAAGGAGGTGAAGTCTGAGAAGCCCCTAAGGTTTGAGGAGCTGGTTGCCAGAGGAACCAAGCACGGGATTAGAGGGTTTAGGATGGGGAGAGGGGCTGGAGATTGGGTTCAATCACCGGTGGCCAGTGAGTTAATCAATCATGCTTATTTAATAAAGCCTTCATAAAAACTTACATGCAAGGGTTTGTAGAGCCCCCTGGCTGGTCAGCAAGGACAGGTGCTGGGAGGATGGCACCCATGGAGAGCTGTGGTCCCATGTACCCAGTCCTATGCCTCTCTTCCATTTGCCTGTTCCTGAGCTGTGTCCTTTGTCATAAACAGGGAATAGTGAGTAAAGTGCTTTCGTGAATTGTGTGAGCCATTCTAACAAATTATCGAATCCGGATAAGGGATTGTGGAAACCCTCGATTTACAGCTGGTTGGATATTAGCACAGGTGACAACCTGGGCATGCCATTGACATCCAGAGTGGGAAGGAAGCTGTGTGGGCATGACCTCTGTAGCCAGGGAATCTGCTTACCCCAAGTAGATAATGCGAGAATTGAGTTAGGGTAGGATACTCAGGTGGTATCTGCTTGGTATGTGGGGAAACCCCCATGTAGTGGGTGTCAGAGGTGCAGTGTTATAGGGAGGGAGGTGGGAGGGGGGTTCAGGATTGGGAACACGTGCACACCCGTGGCCGGAGAAGGCAATGGCACCCCACTCCAATACTCTTGCCTAGAAAATCCCATGGATGGAGGAGCCTGGTAGGCTGCAGTCCATGGGGTGGCTAAGATTCGGACACGACTGAGCGACTTCACAAGGAAATGGCAACCCACTCCAGTGTTCTTGCCTGGAGAATCCCAGGGACAGGGGAGCCTGGTGGGCTGCTGTCTATGGGGTCACACAGAGTCGAACACGACTGAAGCGACTTAGCAGCAGCAGCAGCAGCACACCCGTGGCGGATTCATGTTGATGTATGGCAAAACCAATACAATATTGTAAAGTAATTAGCCTCCAATTAAAATAAATTTAAATTAAAAAAAAAAAGAAGTGCAGTGTTGTGAGCAGTAGACCAGAGAGTACAGAAAAAGTTTTCCTTTCAGAGACCATTGTGGCTGATCACCACAGTGGCTCATGTTTGTGGCCCAGGTACAGTGGATTTTACCGTGATTGCTTCAGTTCAACCTCACACTAACCCAGTGAAGTAGTAGGCATGGTCGTTCTCTTTGTACATGAGAGGCACGGAGAGGTTCACTGGTAACTGGTGAGTAGAGGAACCAGGAATAGAAACGGCAGTCTGCCGTGAGAACCCACACTTCAAGAAAGTGGTGAAGGGGCTTTCCTGGCGGTCCAGTGTTTAAGACTGAGGTTCTACCCCAGAGAGCGTGAGTTCCATCCCTGCTCAGGGAACTAAGGTGCTGCATGGTGGGGACAAAAAGAGACTAAGAAGAACAGAAAAAATAAATAGTTAAAACAAAAAAGTGGTGAAGAGAGTAGGGGAAGTTAGTTAGGGTGCCTCTGCCATGTGTGCAAAGTCAGGGGAGGAGTGTGTGGAGCTTGGGCTGGGGGTTGCGGAATGGTGAGAGGAGAAATCAGAAGGTTAAGGATGAATTAAGCCTGATGGACTAGTTTGAAGTCAAGTAGTGGAAGGTGATGCGAGAGAGAGGGAGGGACCCAGATTGTGAAAACAGGCGGTGTCTACATCGTTTACCATGAAATTCCTAAAAATACAGTTTCATGTCTGTCACACATTTACTGTGGACGTTCAGCAGACGCGGTTTGAATTTATAGCATTCTTATTTTCATCCCAGTTGTACTCATTATCAGCTAAAAAAATATGCTTGTACCACATGGGTGGAAGTTACAGTGATTATAATGATTGTCTCTTGCAACTCCAGAGAAGTTGGGGATTTCTGCGTGGTTTATTGTAATTTAGAGAGCAGTCTGTAATTAGCAAACTTTGGAAATCTGTTTCAAGGAGTTGGAGACGAAGGCCCTCAAGAGGCTAGTTGTATATTGCTGCGTGTTTGTCTTCCTCTCAGATCAGAAAGAAAATTTAAAGGATCTTGGGTGAGTTCCAAGTGTTAAAGTCAGCCGCTCGCCCTTATTGGCACACTGAGATTGCTCCGATGTTTGCAGTAAGGATTACTGAGAACAGACCATGCTTAGAGCTTAGTACTGTATGTAACTGGGTCATTATGAAGGAGTCCTGCTCCCTCCCTGGAAGGAACTCTGGGATTGCATGGGGAGATCTACGTAATAGGATGCAGTTTGTGAACAGTAACAGCAGCTGTATAAGCGAGTATAATAGAGGAGAGGGGATTAAAACAAATACATTTTGTGTGTGCTCAGTTGCTTCAGTTGTGACTGATTTTTTGCAGCCCTATGGACTGTGGCATGCCAGGCTCCTCTCTCCATGGGATTCTCCAGGCAAGAATATTGGAGTGGATTGCCATGCCCTCCTCCAGGGGATCTTCCTGATCCAGGGATCAAACTCTCATCTCCTGCTTAGGCGGATTCTTTACCCATTGAGCCACCTGGGAAGCCCAGATACATTGAGGAGACATTTAAAATAAACATGTTATAATACTAGTCCTGATCTATTCATGTGTGAAACTTTTGATAAGTATGGGGGTGCCAGGAGACAGAACAGAGAAAAGGGCAGACCTAATTAAGAATACTCCTGAAGGTTGTAAACGTTTATTTGGATTTGGGTGTTGGAAAGATAAAAGCTTAAGCAGTACTCTTGCCTGGAAAATCCCATGGACGGAGGAGCCTGGTGGGCTGCAGTCCGTGGGGTCACGAAGAGTAGGACACAACTGAGCGACTTCACTTTCCCTTTTCACTTTTGTGCATTGGAGAAGGAAATGGTGACCCACTCCAGTGTTTTTGCCTTGAGAATCCCAGGGACAGGGGAGCCTGGTGGGCTGCCGTCTATGGGGTCGCACAGAGTTGGACACGACTGAAGCGACTTAGCAGCAGCAGTGATGGAGTGGGTGTGTCTTTTATTTTTCCGAAGAAAAAGCAGTGGTGTGCATTTTGAAAAGGTTTACATTGTCTCCAGAGCATAATGAGTCTTATAGACTTATTTTCAGGAATACCCTGTGTGCCTCTAATAGAGGTTATCTCTGGGGGTAGGTGTATAGTGAGCACTGTCTAGAAACATTGCAGAGAATCAGTCTTAAGTGGGGATGTTTCTTCCCACTCTTTTTTCCATAATTGTTAAATCGGATATTTCTGCCAGAGAATCCAGGGTTATAGTACAAAAGGAAATTATTTTTTAATTGTTATATTGTCAAAGTACATGTGAATTTCTTGAAGCAGGTAAGAATGCTAGGAAAGCATGTTTTTCTTTTTACTATTGTAAAATAATTCTGGATACAGTAATTATATAAAAGGAATATGAATACCTTTGTAATTGCCATCCATCCTAAAAGATAAGACACTGCAGATAAGAATTGAAAGCCTGTGTCTTGGTCTCACTTCTGGCCTCATTTTCTCGCTCCCTTCCTTTCTGTCCAGTTTTTTTTTTTTTCCCTTAATTATTGCCACCCATGTATTCTGTATTTTTTCCATGGGTGTCTGTGTAAATACTCATCGTCAGCAGTGTTATTTCACGTGTTTTTAAAGATTGTAGCAGTGGTGTCGTAGCGCCTGTTCTTGTCCGCCGCTCACTTCTATTGTTCTGCCTTGTTTTTGAGAATTTTTTCGGCTCTCGTTCATTCTTTTTAACTGCTCGACACACCATAGTGTATCCATTTCCCTGTTGATGGACATTTAATTATGATTTCCTCCCATTTTTCTCTAATACAAATGATATTGCAATGCACATTTTTACGTGTCTCCTTTCATGTGCGTGAAGTTTTCTGTAGGCTGTAATCTCAGGAGTGGACCTGCTTAGTTATAGGGAAGGGAATGCATCTTTGTGTCCTTTGTGTTCGTTCCGTAGTCCCTTCTTTGAAGTGGAAGCTTGAGGATTAAAACATTATCTCTTTTTAACTTGTGTAGTGATTTTTTTAAAATAATCTTAATGCGCCTCTGAAACTTGTGGTTTGGGGAAAAGAGTACAGAATAGGTAGTATTTATTATGCATTAATTTATTGGTGATTTATGTAAAGTTCCATTTAATTGAATAATGCATGGTTGCGTATCTTCACCTAGGATCTATTTTTTTAAAAAAGAAAGATTTCAACTCTAATTCTTTGATTACCAGTACATACTCATCTGAAGTTAGAGTGAACGTGACTTGACAGGACAGGGGAGACGTTTGGATAGAAAATAACATTTTTTGGTGGTGTTTAAATTTTCTTCAGTTTACTTGAAAGTCTCTTTAAATTAAAAACATCCTATTGAGGCATAATTGACATGCAACATTATATTAGTTTCAGTGTCCAAACATCATGATTCAGTGTTTGTATATATTACAAAATGACCACCACAGTAGTCTGGTTAACATTTTTCACCAAACATAGTTACAGAATTTTTTTTCCCCCTTGCAATGAGAAGTTAAGATTCATTCTTAGCAACTTTCAGGTATGCAATACAGTATTAACTAGTGTCACCGTGCTGTCTTGAAAATCTCTTTTTAAAACCTTGTTATCTGTCAGGGTGATCAAGAAGAAGGGAGCAGGTGCCTGAATTATGAAGAATGGCCTAAGTCATGACAGAATCTCTCTGAAATGACCTGGTGTGCTCTCTTTGGGTGAAAGAGGGTTTTGTTTTCTTATCATCCTCTTCCTGCTCAAGCTGCCTACGTGGAATTTGTGGCTTACAAGATACCCGTTGGACTGGCTTTAGGCTGATAATATCACTTCCTTCATGTTTTCTTCCACATCTTTTTTTAAAAAAAGAATGTATTTATTTTTGGCTGCGCTACACAACATGTGGGATCTTCATTTCCTGACCAGAGATCGGACTCGCTTTCCCTGCACTGGAAGTGCGGAGTCTCAGCCACTGGACCACCAGAGAAGTCCTTCCATGTCTTATTTTTTAGAACTTTTTTGTAACTCTTTTCAATAAGATCCTAAAACCATTTCCTGTTACAGTTTAGTTGTTTCTCCAAATATTTATTTATTCTGGCAGGAATCAAAAGAGAGGTGCTTCTCATGACTCTTGGCCACAAGTTGTGATGTGTCGTTATTGACAGCAACCTTTTGAGCAACATGGATGATCTGTTATTTTTGTGATGAAGAAATGAAGGGTAAACTTTGTATTTATGGATTTAATGTAAATTTCGACTGATTTCATCTGAGTCTTTTGAGAGCCTTTTATATTCTCCTCCACTGTCTTGCTGGTTTGGACTTGGAACTTTCAAGTGAGTGACGGTCAAAGCTGACAACAAATGGGAAATCCTGTGGATGTGGGGTCCTGTGACTCTGTGCAATTTTTGATACTGGATTTGAGAAGTAACTGACTCCAAGGGGTATTTAAGTTCATCTGTTCTTGAATACCTGCATTTCTTTAGTCATATAAAGTACATACTGATTCTTATTCCTATACTTGGTACCATCTAATTATAATTATTTGTTGCAAATTACCTTTTGAGATTTCCTTGTAAGTTGATCAACTGACTTGGTTATTTAAATTGTTTGCTTTATCCTCTGACCTACTACTTACACTAAAGTTTATCCTAAAAAAACAAAAAAACAAAACAACAAACCTGTGGAAAGATCTCTTACAAGAAGTCCCATCACAGTCTTGTTTTTAATAGTGAAAAATTTGGGCACAACTTAAAGGCCCAACACCAAACCTTTCAGGTATATTAACATTCAACTATTTAAAATTATTTGTATAGTGATTAAAAGTACAGGTTCTGGATCTGGACTGTATAAATTCTAATTTTAGTGTTACTTAGAGCTGTGTGACCTTGGGCAAGTTTCTTTTTTAAAATATTTTGAATTGGAAAATATACATAGCATAAAATTTACCATTTTAATCCCCTTCAGGCATACATTTAAGTGATTAGTGCATTCATATTGTCATGTAGTCAGTGAAATTCATCGTTGTAACAGTTAACAGCTTTGTTTGGGTTATTTTGGATATCAAAGAAGTTAAAACAGTGGACTGTGCCTGAAGTCAAGTGAAGTGAAAGTCGCTTAGTCATGTCTGACTCTGCGTGAGACCCCATGGACTGCAGTATGCCAGGTTCCTCTCTCCATGGGATTCTCCGGGCAAGAATACTGGAGTGGGTAGCCGTTTCCTTCTCCAGGGGTCTTCTTGATCCAAGGATTGAATCCAGGTCTCCTGCATTGCAGGCAGATTCTTTACCATCTGAGCCAGCAGGGAAGCCCCCTAGACTGCTTCATAGTAAATACTCAGTTCAGTTCAGTTGCTCAGTCATGTCCAACTCTTTGCAACCCCATGAATTGCAGCACGCCAGGCCTCCCTGTCTATCACCAACTCCCAGAGTTCACTCAGACTCACGTGCATTGAGTCAGTGATGCCATCCAGCCATCTCATCCTCTGTCGTCCCCTTCTCCTACTGCCCCCAATCCCTCCCAGCATCAGAGTCTTTCCCACTGAGTCAGCTCTTCGCACGAGGTAGCCAAAGTACTGGAGTTTTAGCTTTAGCATCAGTCCTTCCAAAGAACACCCAGGACTGATCTCCTTTAGAATGGACTGGTTGCATCTCCTTGCAGTCCAAGGGACTCTCAAGAGTCTTCTCCAACACCACAGTTCAAACGCATCAATTCTTCGGTGCTCAGCTTTCTTCACAGTCCAGCTCTCACATCCATACATGACCACTGGAAAAACCACAGCCTTGACTAGATGGACCTTTGTTGGCAAAGTAATGTCTCTGCTTTTGAATATGCTATCTAGGTTGGTCATAACTTTCCTTCCAAGTAGTAAGTGTCTTTTAATTTCATGGCTGCAGTCACCATCTGCAGTGATTTTGGAGCCTCCCAAAATAGTCTGACACTGTTTACACTGTTTCCCCATCTATTTGCCATGAAGTGATGGGACCAGATGCCATGATCTTCGTTTTCTGAATGTTGAGCTTTAAGACAAGTTTTTCACTCTCCACCTTCACTTTCATCAAGAGGCTTTTTAGTTCCTCTTCACTTTCTGCCATAAGGGTGGTGTCATTTGCATATCTGAGGTGTTTGATATTTCTCCTGGCAATCTTGATTCCAGCTTGTGCTTCCTCCAGCCCAGCGTTTCTCGTGATGTACTCTGCATAGAAGTTAAGTAAGCAGGGTGACGATATACAGCCTTGAAGCACTCCTTTTCCCAGTCTGTTGTTCCATGTCCAGTTCTAACTTGCTTCCTGACCTCCATACAGATTTCTCAAGAGGCAGGTCAGGTGGTCTGGTATTCCCATCTCTTTCAGAATTTTCCACTGTTTATTGTGATCCACACAGTCAAAGGCTTTGGCATAGTCAATAAAGCAGAAATAGATGTTTTTCTGGAACTGTCTTGCTTTATTGATGATCCAGCGGATGTTGGCAATTTGATCTCTGGTTCCTCTGCCTTTTCTAAAACCAGCTTGAACATCTGGAAGTTCATGGTTCATGTATTGCTGAAGCCTGGCTTGGAGAATTTTGAGCATTACTTTACTAGCATGTGAAATGAGTGCAATACATTAGCTATTTTATTTTCATATAAAAATAAAATGTGTGAGTGTGTACATGTATATGGGTATTTGTTGTTTTTAATCACTAAGTCATGTCCAACTCTTTTGCAGCCCCATAGACTGTAGCCTGCCAGTTTCCTCTGTTTGTGGCATTTTCCAGGCAAGAATACTGGATTGGGTTGCCATTTCCTTCTTCTCCAGGGGTATATATATATATTCTTGTTTTAAAAACAAAGATTCTATATAAGGCATACACTATAATGATTTCATATGCATAGTGAAATGGTTACTCAGTTAAGCTAATTAACATGCTTTCCTCACATAGGTACCATTTTTTTTGGTGTGTGATATGAGAGGACCTGAAATCTATTTTTAGCAGATTTCCTGTATTCAGGACTATTATTAACTGTAGTCATGCTGTACATTAGCTCTCTAGACTTACTCATCCTGCATAACTATAACTTTGTACCCTTTGACCAACAAACATTAGCTATTGTTAAACTATTCAATACCCAGACACTCACGGAATTTTTTAAAATGGAAAAGATTTTCACTGGCAGACTCTATCTCCTCTGGGAGATTGGAACGTCTCATTTTGCTTCTGTCCTTTTTTTCCCTCCTGTAATTACCCTGTTTTTCTTTTGTAATAGAAAAAAAAAATTGCATGCAAATTTTATTCCGGAGTCTTTGGATAAAAATACCCAGAGGTTACTGGCAAATTAATCTAAAAAGGACAATTTTATTTTTCACTTGATCTCAGAGTTTCATTTGTTCCCCTTGATTGACTAATTGTTTAAATAAAGTTAAGGTTCATTGTGGCGTGCCTACAGTTGTGTCGAAAACACGTTTTCATACAAAGGCAACTTCCTTAAGGGTATACTTAAGATTGTGTATAGTTTGTTAATCTTATTGTGGTATTTTGTTTTTCTTAACTATAGTTTCCTGTTCTTTTGATTTTGCTTGTCTACATTGCTGAAAATAAATATTTTGCTCTGCAGAGTTTGTAAGCGAGATGGAGTGGTGTTTATAATTCAAGGAAACAGCGGAAACTGACATCAGTTGAAATTGCATAAAAGGCCAGGTGTACTTTGATTAGAGTAAGGTAGAAGAGCCGACTCTTTGGAGAAAAAGACCCTCATGCTGGGAGGCAGAAGGAGAAGAGGGCAGCAGAGGATGAGATGGTTAGATAGTATCACCGACTCAGTTGAGCAAACTCTTCTAGATAGTGAAGGACAGAGGAGCCTGGTGTGCAGTCCATGGGATCCTAAAGAGTCAGACATGACTTTGCAACTGAACAGCAGCAACAACAAAGAGAGCGAAGAATGGTCTCTATTCCCTGTGCCCACGTTGTTAAAGCTGTTACTAAAGTAAAGATAGAGAGAGTGAAACAGAAATGTTTCTCAGCAGGGTCATGTTTTATTTTAGCAAATGTAGTTTTTGTAATACCTGTTTATTATTTTTTAAAATACATTTTTATTTCTTTATATGGCTTCACTGGGAGCTTGTGGATCCTAATTCCCTGAGTGGAGATGGAACCCATGCCCTCTGCAGCAGAAGCATGGAGTTCTAACCACTGGACTGCCAGGGAAATCCGTTAATAACCTGTTTAAACATCAGTGCCTTTTCTTTTCCATTTTAAGTCACGTTGCCTCTGGCATATGTGCCATATTTGTTTCGACTTTCTGGCATACCTCGGAACCCCTGGAGGCTTGTGTAGATGCTGGAATGAGATGCAAGGCCCACACAACTTGGGTATTTTCTTATGGATTCAGGTGGAATTATTGATGGTTTGCATGCTTTGAGAGAGCTTCTGTGAGTTTATTCAACAAATATTGAACTCTCACTGGGTTGAGAATTTTTGTGGATTGGGCCAAAAAGGAGTGACAGTAATGGACAAATAATTTAGGCAAATAATCATTAAGTGACGAATACTGTGTACTGTATTAATGAATATGTACTGAATGAGTGAATTAGTAAGACAAGGCACTGTATTGGGTGCTTGTATTATCAGTTAACCATTATCACCCTATATGTAATCCTAAGACTGTTATGGTTATCATCTTCACTTATAGGAGGGAGTACATTAGGGAAGGATTTATCCTTTCTTAGAAAATATGTTCATCTTGAAAGTGTTTATGTACTTTGGGGATATTTTCTATTTTTTAAAGTAACACTTTTTATTACTAATCCTCTCTCCTGCCATCTATCAAAAAAAGATTTTATTCCTGAGATTAAGAATGGAGTATATTGTGCCTTCAGACACAGAAGCTTCATCTGTACTTGTGTAGATAGCTAAATGTTAAAAATGGAGACATAGCTGGCATAAAGTTGTAAAGGTACAGTTTAGCGAGTAGTGCTCTCTCTGCCCCTTTCTCTCCCCACCACCATCACCCAAATCAATACAGTACATTCTGCTGCCCCAGGAGATTCCTTTGTGTCTATTGCCAGTCAGTAAGCGCCTTACCCCTTGACTAAAACCCCTATTCTGACTTTTATCACTGTAAATTAATGTTGCCTCATCTTCAGCTTCGTATGAATGAAGCCGTGCACTCGCTGTGCAGCCCTCTGCTCCGTACAGTATCATGCCATTGATGCACGTTGTTGCATGTGTCCGCAACTCGTTGCTGTGTGTTACTCCATTGGATGAATATGCCATAGGGTACCCGTTTTCCTGACGAACATTGGGATTGTGTTTTCAGCTTCTTTGATGAACATTATTGTAGCGCGTATCTTTTGATGGACACACATCCTCATTTCTTTTGGGTATATACCTAGGAGTGGAACTGCTACAACGTGGGGTTAGTGTTTGGCTTTAGGAGATGTGCTCCGGTGTGATTAGACCAATGCACATGCCTACCAGCAACATGTGGGAATTCCCTTTGCTGCATTTCCTTGCCAACAGTTGGTTGGTTTTTTTTTTTTGGTAGACATTTGAATTTTTGCTGCATCTTTAAGTAGGGAGCTTGGGAGAGTGTTGATTGCTGCAGCTTGGATAGGATGAAGATAAATGAACAATATACAATCAGCCATAAAATTTTGCTCAGCAACTTTTTCAGACATAGTGGTTATTTCAATGGTGACTGAAAAATAGTTGGTTGGACCCCACCCATCCACTTTTTATTTATGCCAACTTTGTCAAAATTCTAGCCCAATTATGCTTATATTTTTTTCAGGATAAGAGACTCATCATTTCCTCTCTGGTTTTCATATTGAAATATTTTTTAAAAATCTCCGAAAATGTCTATAAGAAACCTTATACTTCAGAAGGAATCAGTGTTTGATTTTTCCCTTCTCCGACACATATTTCTTCCCTTGAAATGGAGCGAGAGACCCAGGAAAAACAATGTCTGAGTACATTTTGTTGATCTAATAACACTTATTACAGTTTTCATTGAGGACCTCCTCTAGGCTAGGCCCTGTGCTGAGTGATTTATATTCCCTAGCTTCTTTATCCTTTATCACAACCCAGTGACGTATAGTTCCTGTTATTGTTCCCATTTTACAGATGAGGAAACTAAAGCCCTGAGAGGTTAAGGAGTTTACCCAGGTTTATCCAGTAGTAAGAAGCTGAAATTTCAAGTCTGTCTAGCTGACAAAGAGCAAAATTAGGCTCCCTTCTTATCATTACTAGTTTTTAATCATAAAGTAAGTGATAGATCTCTACATAGTTATGATTTACTAATACAGTTTCTTTTTAATTGAACTTCTCCTCCTCATCCCCATACTGGCAAAAAGTGAATGAAGCCCATATTTGTTTTCCCCCAAGATTGTTTTTCGGCCCTCTGAGGAATATATAGAAGACAATGAATGGGAATCGGGTCCAGTCAGTCTTCCGCAGTGCTGTATGTGGTCCCCACGATGAGAGATGCACATGGCTGGCGTGAGCTAGAAAGCGCATGACATGAGTGAAGAGCTGTGGCTGTCGAGCTACAGGCTTTGTGCAGAAGATATCTGCCCTGTGCTTTGAAGCAACTGGACTTTGTACTGGTGGGCATTAGAGGCTGGGCCAGGGACGATGGGATGGAATCTGTGCTCTCCCGCCTCCAAGTTGCAGATACTCGTGTTTGGTGGGACATGAGGTATGTGTCAGGCGTATGCTTGGCGAGCCGTGGCTCCACCAGATCCTGATCAGGTCAAGGAGGCTCTTCAATGTCTGGCTATGAAGCTTTTCGAGGTGTTTTCCTGCTTTTGGAAAATGAACTGGGCAGCACTGTGGCAGCAGGTGAAAGGGGAGAAGCCTCTGGAAAGTTGACAATAGGATGTTGGCCATGTGGGATGGAAGGTCAGCAGGGCGGCCTGGGCTGGAGGAAACGGACACGAACTGGTTATAGGAGCTGTGCGAGTGGGTGGAGGCCTCTGGCTAGCTCCCTAGTGTCTTCAGTTGTGTCTGACTCTTTGCGACCCTATAGACTGTAACCTGCCAGGCTCCTCTGTCCATGGGATTCTCCAAGTAAGAATATTGGAGTGGGCTGCCGTGCCCTCCTCCAGGGGATATTCCTGACCCAGGGATCCAACCAGCATCTCTTATGTCTCCTGCATTGGAAGGTGGGTTCTTTACCACTAGCACCACCTGGGAAGTCCCTCCCTGGAGGAGTGGAATTAACCAGAATTGCTTATGAAAACTCTTCAAGATACACAGGCCTGGACCGACCTTGGAGTTTCTGATTGGATGGATTCTGGGATGGGTTTTAATAGGAGCCTCTGCTTATTCTAATGCATTTTCCCTCCCCATCCTGCAGTTTAGTGTCAGTGAGGAAAATGGGGACGCTTCTAGGACCCACTCACATCTCAGGGGAGGAGAGTCAGACAAGAGTTTCCTGTTTTGATGGTCAAGGGAGCAACGTTAAACATCTCCAAAAAGGTCTTGTTTCCAAAGTGGGCACATTGTTCCTGCTCAAAGATTTCCAGAGCCAAGAGCTTGCCAACTTCCCAGGCTGCCGTTTTTGGACAATTTCGAGGATCAGAAAAGCTTTTTGGTGAAGTAAGCCAAAGTGTCTCCTTGTATAGCTTTCCCAGGGTGGGCCTTCCTTGCAGGGAGCACAGGGCTGGTGCTGACTGTTTATGGTTTTAAAGCCAGTTTTCACATTTACCCAGTTTTTCTTTTCCCCAGATGAAACACCTCCAGTGTACCCTCGTATCATTTTCAGAGCCTTTGTTATGATCTTCTTTGAACTCTTCCTTATTGTCACTATTGCTTTTCTTTTCTTAAAAATTTTTTTTTTCCTTTTTTGGCTGTGGATCATTTTAAAGATCTTTATTGGATTTGTTACAAGATGGCTTCTGTTTTGTATTTTGTTTTTTTGGCGTGAAGCATGGGGGATCTTAGCTCCTGAACCAGGGATCAAACTGGCACCCTCTACATTGGAAGGCAAAGTCTTAAGCATTGGACCACCTGGGAAATCCACTGTTGCTTTTCAAATAAGACCTCCCCACATCCAGGCATTTTGACCTGCACAAGATAGAGTGGGACTGTTCATTCCTGTCTTGTTAAATAGAGAAAACACTTCTGCAATTTTATTTGAGAAGGAATGGAGGGACCCCAGGTATAGACCTTAAATACACCTTTGATTTCATCTTGGACTTATCCTGCTCTTTGAGCCTGTGGACCTTAACTGTGTTAGCTGGCCCACCCTCCCAGCTGTTATTTTGCCAGTTTGGTAAGCAAATGTGATCCTCTCCCAGTGGAAGAGGAGGCAGGCCTCAAGGCCAGGCCAAGGAAGCCTCTCCTGGGTGTCTTTATCTCATGACCCGCTTAGTAAGTTCAGTTAGCAGTTGACAGATCAAATTCTAATATTTAATCAATACTGACTAATGAGTTGTCCTCGGGATGTTCACATAAAAAAAAAAACAAAAAACAAAACATGGCCTTTATGCCCCAGGAGATGTTTACTAGAGAGGAGCTGGGCAGGGGGGTAGTCTTTTCCTGCATCTTAAAGAAGCAGTTGCACTAGGTTGTAGGTGTTTTATATAGATTCTTACACCCCTGCTTCAGATGTATTATGAGCATTGGAAAGTCCCTGCACTGGGTGTTTACTTTTAGTCATACTGTTCTGCAAACTTTATGACTTGGGTGTGTAA
This sequence comes from Capra hircus, assembly GCF_001704415.2. Lineage (NCBI taxonomy): Eukaryota > Metazoa > Chordata > Mammalia > Artiodactyla > Bovidae > Capra > Capra hircus. The sequence goes on along the minus strand of NC_030812.1, from coordinate 48,495,606 downwards.
GATTGTTTACATGGCTAGGTCTTCTGCTTCTACTGCTGTTGACACTGATTTCTTGCTTGCTTTTAGAATAGTGTCCCAGAGGTATTTGCTATATATGCCTGGCTGCATTTGATATAAATACATTTCAGGTTGGCACTAGAAAGTGCCCTGTAACCATATACAGAGCTAACTTACTAAGGATATGTTATTGCATTTCAGACACTGAAATCTAATAATAGAAAAAGCAGTCTTTTGACAGACTGTGCCTCTCTCTGATGCCCCTTCAATTTTATTTTATTTTTTTAAACTGCTAACTAAATGTCAGGAGCTTTGGCAGCAGCTTACCTAATTGAAAACCCAGGATATTTGGAGAGGCAATAAAAACGATAATGACCATGGTGCCTTAGGATGCATCTATTGAGGGATATTTTTAAGGTACCATGTAATGTTTAATCATTGATGTGATTCAGTTTAGTCGCTCAGTCGTGTCTGACTCTTTGCAACCCCATGAATCACAGCAAGCCCGGCCTCCCTGTCCATCACCAGCTCCCGGAGTTCACTCAGACTCACATCCATCGAGTCAGTGATGCCATCCAGCCATCTCATCCTCTGTCGTCCCCTTCTCACACGGACCACAGCCTTGTCTCACTCAATGAAACTAAGCCATGCTGTGTGGGGCCACTCAGGCAAAAACTGACCAGAGAGATGGGCCTGTCTGCTCAGATGTGATTATTATGTATAAATTACTAAACATTCTTGCTTTGAATTATTGGAAGTGCAAAGGCAGTAGTTTTGAAGATTGCTACAAAACCTAGTTGATTAGATAAAAGATTAGCAGGCTTTTCAGTATATCAGCAATTTCCTTTTCTTCACTTACTGAATAGAGATGAGGAAGGGTGGTATGTTAGCTATAAATTAGAGGAATAAGCAGAGTAAACATTGTAACCTTACAATTTCCTGAATAATGTAACTTTCTGAATAGTGTATTTTTACTTTGCTTTATAGAACCCTATTTGTGACTTCTTTAAAGACGCTGTCCATTTTTAAACCTTTATTTTAAAACTTCTGTATCTTTCACTGGGACTTCCCTGGTGGCTTAGATGGTAAAGAATCTGCGGCAGTGCAAGAGCTGTTCAGCCACTCAGTCCTGTCCGGCTCTGGGACTCCGTGGACTCCATGGAGGAAGCATGCCAGGCTTCCCTGTCATTCAGTACCTCCTGGAGTTTGCTCAAACTCATGTCTATTGAGTTGATGCTGTGCAGGAAACACGAGGTCATTTCCTGGGTCAGGAAGATACCCTGGAAAAGGGAATGGCTACCCACTCCAGTATTCTTGCCTGGAGAATCCCATGGACAGAGGAGCCTGGAGAGCTATAGTCCGTGGGGTTGCCAAGAGTCAGACACGACTGAGCTCCTAATACACTCGTCTTTCACTGTTGCTGTATATATAGCATAGTGTTCATATGCTATATGAACACTTCATGGCAGGTGCTCAGACTGTTTTTAAAACATACATCCCATGATTTATCGGCTTTATGTTCACTTTTCAGAGAAAACATTAGTTTATTTTGCCTGGGCCAGTGCTTGAGCGGCCCTCAGATTCAGGGCCCATCCAGTACTGAGGTGAATGAGGCCTTTATGCTCTTCACTTAGCCTTTGCTGCCTTTTACTCCAGGAGAGGTCCTGATGAATGTATGATGGAATTATATGAAGGTTACCATAGGAATCACATAGTTACTTTATTGCATTATGTGGTGCTTGGAGAACTTCAGTATATAACTCTCCTATCTTTGAAGTCAGGCATCTTCAGCGACCCCCAGTAGCATGCCTGTGGAGTGATGTCTGAGAGGATGACTGTGGAGCCCAGCTCAGGTTGACCCAGGCATCATCAGGTTGGCAGAGGGCGGTTGTCAGTGGCTGCTTTTCTGGATCATGAGCAGGTTCCTTTTGGGAAAGGATCTGCCTGCTCCATTGACAGATGGCAGTTTTTCCTCTATCAGTTGGTGGCACTGCTGCTGCTGCTAAGTTGCTCAGTCGTGTCTGACTCTGTGTGACCCCATGGACTGCAGCCCACCAGGCTCCCCTGTCCCTGAGATTCTCCAGGCAAGAGTACTGGAGTGGGGTGCCATTGCCTTGTCCGGTTGGTAGCACTGGGAGGAGTCATTTCTACCTTGGCACAGGTGGATCTTGCCAATAGTCTAATTTTTTTTATTGCTAGTACATAGAATTACAATAGATTGTTTTTTATGGTTGCGCTGGGTCTTCGTTGCTGCGCTCCGGCTTTCTTTAGTTGCCATGCGTGGGCTTCTCACTGTGGTGGCTTCTCTTGTTGTGAAGCACAAGCCCTAGGGCACGAAGGCTTCAGTAGTTGTGTGAGGCAGTCTCAGTAGTTGTGGCACTCACGCTCTAGAGCACCGGCTCCGAAGTTGTGGCGCACGGGCTCAGTAGCCCTGGGGGAAAGGGGGATCTTTGTCAACCAGGGATCGAACCCATGTCCCCTGCATTGGCAGGGGTATTCTTAACCACTGGATCACCAGGGAAGTCCCAGTCTGACTAGTTTTTAATTAACATGCTATATTGCACCCGGAATGAATTTACTGAGATTGCCTTCTCTTATTTCCAAGTAAATGATTTCAGTAAACATCATGGTCTCCTTTGTTAGAGCGTTAACTTCAGTGACGGCTATTTTAAAACATTTCTTATACGCTATCACTTATTGACTGTCAAGAGCAAATGACACACAGTACCTGTCCTAGGAGAAATCAGGTCCCAAGAAAAGTGAAGGTGAGGGGATTTTAAATTCAAAAGTGGTTCACAGAGAAAGCTCATGCTTTCCTCTAAGCAACTCAGTTGTAGATCACAGAAGGTTTTGAAATTCACAAAATGCTCACAAGGTTTTTATTTAGTATTTAGTTCATCTGTAATTATGAGTACGCAATTTGCCTTTTTTTAAAGCTGTGATATTGATACTGTTTTATTTAAGAGGATGTAGCATCAGAGTTTTAAAGCACATGACTAACCGGTGTCATTTCATAGCCAGTATTGTTGTTGATGGGAAGAGGCTGGATTCTCCACAGAACAGACACGTATCTAGCCTTCCACTGTGCTGGTGAGGCAGGGCCGGAGAAGAACCCCGGGTGTTCCGCAGAGGAGAAGCCTCTCCTGCAGTGCTCATCTTAGCCGCTGTTACTGCTTTGCGTGTGCTCAGTTGTGTCCGATTCTTCGCAATCCCGTGGACTGTAGCCCACAAGCCTCCTCTGTTTGTGGAATTTTCCAGACAAAAACACTGGAGGGCGTTGCCATTTCCTACTTCAGGGGATCTTCCTGACCCAGGAATCGAACCCACATCTCTTGCGTCTCTGCACTGGTAGGCAGATTCTTTACCACTGATGCCACCTGTTACTGCTTTAAAATTATTTAATTATAAACAAGACAAAAGTTTCTTCCTTAGGAACATACTTTTTAAGAATTATAAATTCCTTTATTCTTAACTAGAATCTCAAGTTAGTGGGCGGGTGGGGGGAGAGATCTTGGGATATGTCTAGCAACAAAATTTCTGACACAGTGTTACTGGAGGAAGTTATTTTTGAGGTTAATGGTGATATACATATATATGGTCATAGATTTGTATTTATGGGAATTTCAAGTACCTGCTGAGTAGTTTGGGAGATGTGGAAGGGATATAAGACTAACAACTAGATACAGAGTTTAAGATCTTAAGGAGTAAGGTACAGCTCTAACGGGTACAGGGTTTCTTTTAGGGTTGGTGAAGCTGTAAATCTGGAACCTGGGGATGGTTGTATAGCCTTGTGACTATACTAACATCATTGACTTGTGTGCTTCAAATGGATGAATTTTATGGTATGTGAGTTATATCTTAATAAGGGTGTTTTTAAAAAAGATCTTATTAATGAATTCACAGTGAAGATTCCAGAATTGCCTTTGACTTCCTGCTTTCCTTTTTCCATTCTCCATCTCTCTGAAAGTAGTTGAAATGAAAGATAAAGAAGACCAAACACTCTTCCCTTCTTTGATGGGGACATGTGAGTGAGTGGCCCCAGACTTGTACAGGGAAAGTTGTTTACACAAGCCTTGAGGCTGTGAGCCCAGAGATAAGAAAAACCAGGCCGAAGGCCCACTCGGGCAGAAACTGACCAGAGAAATGGGCCTGTCTGCTCCCCGGGAAATCTGAGATTTCCTGTAACTTGGTCCCATAATTTGTGGACAAAGCTAGGCTGTCAACTTAGTAGTAGTGCAAAGTAAAAGTGAGATTGTGGCACAGGCAACAACATGGAGGAACCCTGATTACCGGTGCAACAACCACCTCAGATACACAGATGACATCGCCCTCACGGCAGAAAGTGAAGAGGAACTGAAGAGCCTCTTGATGAAGGTGAAAGAAGAGTGAAAAAGCTGGCTTAAAATTCAGCATTCGGAAAACTAAGATCATGGCATCCGGTCCCATCACTTCATGGCAAATACATGGGGAAAAAGTACAATCAAGGACAGATTTTATTTTATTTTATTGGGCTCCAAAATCACTGTGGAGGGTGATTGCAGCCATGAAATGAAAAGACTTTTGCTCCTTAGAAGAAAAACTATGACAAAGCTAGACAGCATATTAAAAATAAAAAGCAGAGACATCACTTTGCTGACTAAGGTCCAAAGTCAAAGCTGTGGTTTTTCCAGTAGTCACGTATGGATGTGAGAGTTGGACCATAAAGAAGGCTGAACGCTGAAGAATCGATGCTTTTGAACTGTGGTGTTGGAGAAGACTCTTGAGAATCCTTTGGACAGCAAGAAGATCAAACAGTCAATCCTAAAGGAAATCAGTTCTGAATATTCATTGGGAAGACTGATGCTGAAGCTCCAATACTTTAGCCATTTGATGTGAAAACCTGGCACATTGGAAAAGACCCTGATGCAGGGTTTGATTGAGGGCAAGAGGAGAAGGAGCAGCAGAGAATGAAATGGTTAGATAGCATCACCAACTCAATGGACATGAGTTTGAGCAAACTCTGGGAGATAGTGAAGGACAGGGAAGCCTGGCATGCTGCAGTTCATGGGGTTGCCCCATGAGTTGGACATGATTTAGCAACTAAACAACACTAAATGAAATATGCCAGTCACAGAAGGTCAAATACAATGTGACTCCACCTCCATGAGGTACCTAGAGTTGTGAAATTCATAGACACAGCAAGTAGAACAGTGGTTGCCAGGGCCTGGGGAGTTAGTGTTTACTAGGTACGGAGTTTCAAGATGAAGAAATTGTGGAGATGGATGGTGATGATGGTTACACAACAATGTGAATGTGCTTAACTCCACTGACCGTTTAAAAATGGTTAGAATGGAAACTTCCCTGGTGGTCCAGTGATTAAGACTCCACACTTCCAATGCAGGGGCCATGGGTTTGATCCCTGGTCAGGGAACTAAGATTCTGCATGCCGCACAGCTCCCTGCCTACCTACCAAAAAGAAAAATGTTATAATCTTATGAGTTCAATGTTATGTCTACCACAATAAAAAAAAAATAATAAAACGTAAAATTACTTAGAGGAAAAAGGGGACAGGGTATTTGGATTCTTTACTAGACTGGATACCTTTTTCGATGGCCTTGCTTCTGCTGCTGTCCTGTGTGTGAGTGTGTGAGTGTGTGTGTGTGTGTGTGTGTGTGTGTGTGTGTGTGAGTGTGTGTGTGTGTGTATGAGAGACAGCCAGAGTGCTTAGTGAGGCCTCTTACCTGCTCCACCTTCTTTCCCGTCCTTCCACCAGTCGCTCATCGGAGCATTGCCTGTGTTCCAGAAACTGGGCTGGGCACTGGGGAAAGAGGCATTTATAATGTAGGAGGTTGGGAGAGATGCATTTGCTCTTTTCCGAAAGAGATCGTGACATTGTGTTGTGCTCGTTGGTTTGAAGTGTGGGTGGCACTACTGAGGCGTTACTTGGGCGCGGGGATAGGATGGGAGGGAGTGACAGTGAGATGTCCAGAAACCTAATTTAAAGTAGTAAAATCACCATGTGACTGCAAGTTGATACTTGCAGATGAACTCTTTGAAAAAGCAGTGTTTCTCAAGAAGAGTAAAATGACTGTCTATAACTTAAAAATTTCTTTACGGAAGAACGAATTCCTTATGCTGCTAGAAGAGCCACCAGGATAGGGATGAGACAATCTATTTCATGGCTACTGTTTCCTGAGGCAGCAGAAGAAAGACGCAGCTAAGTTCTTAAGGAGCTGTGGAGGAGACTAAAGTACAAATATGAAGCAGATCATTTTTACAGGGTGTCTTAGTCTGTTCACGTGCTATAACAAAATACTGTTGACTGGGTGATGTGTAAGCCACAGAAATTTATTTCTCACAATTCTGGAGGCTTGGAAGTCCAAGATTGAGGTGCCAGCAAATTCGGTGTCTGGTGGAGCCCACTTCCTGGTTCACAGCAATATTTTTGTTGTGTCCTCATATTGCAGAAGGGGTGAGGGAGCTGTCTAGGGGTCTCATTTATAAGGGCACTAATCCCATTCATGAGGGCTCCACCCTCATGATTAACCAACAACTTCTCCAGCACTCTACCTCCTAATAGCATCACTTTGGAGATTAGGACTTCAACATAGGAACCTTGGGAAGATGCAGTCAGTCTGGTACAGAACAGTATATAAGTAACTGACAATTAATTTATTAAGGACAAATTAAACAAGAGGAGACGTGTGAAAGTCAGGTGGGTCAGGGACCACAGCCTCTAGCTAGGAAAATCCAGTTTCAAAACACATTTAATGTTTTTAGAGAGAGGTTGCAGAGGCAGCCCTCCTCTGTGAAATAGATTCTTTACTAGGGAGGAGATGGAGTAGAGGTGGAGTAGAGGTGAAGTGGGGCAAGGATGTGATATTTTTGTAACAGTTTGAGATACTAAGTAACTTCCTGATAAGATTAATTTCCTCCTAAGTTAAATCTGCAGTGTGGTCATGCTCTTACTAATGAAAAAGTCAAAAGTGGATAAGCTGGAATGATCAGGCTTCCTAGCTGTTGTGCTCAGTTCTGAGGTGTGTCCTGAGCACACTTGAAAGAGTTGGCTTTGGGATAAGGGAGGGAATCTGTTTTTGTGGAATAACATATTTTTTTTCTTAAAAACTTTTTTGTTGAAGCATAGTTGATTTACAATGTTGTGTTAATTTCTGTTGTACAGCAGAGTGGTTCACTTATTGTACATCCATTCTTTTTAATATTCCTGTCCACTGTGGTTTATCACAGAAGAGTGGACATGGTTCCCTGTGCTGTGCGGTAGGACCTTGTTGCTTATGCATTCTATGTCTACCACTTTGCATCTGCTGACCTCAAATTCCTTAGCGTACCTGGTTTTGATTTGAGATTTGTTTGTGAATTTCACAATAAAAGTAGTCATAGTCTTCTACTTTCCTGTCAGTTTTCCACTGTGTACACGTGGCAGGGTGAGGGAGTGATTTGCAACAATTCAGAGTATAACAAAATTTAAAAGGAAGTTTAGAAAAATCAAATACTAAGAATTATTAGCCTAATGTGGCTGGAAACAAGTCCTCTGCTTTTTTTTTTTCCCCCCAGAAAAAGAAAACTAGAAAATAATTAGATTAGTGATACCTCTTTCTTTCTACATGCTCACATTCCATTCTTGTTAACCAGTTACATTTAAAAGTCATTGTAATAGGCATTTTTGGAATTTATCCCTGGTAGCTCAGAGGGTAAAGAATCTGCCTGCAATGCTGGAGGCCCAGGTTTGATCCCTGAGTCAGGAAGTTCCCATGGAGAAGGAAATGGCAACCCACTTCAGTGTTCTCGCCTGTAAAATTCCATGGGCAGTGGAGCCTGGCAGGCTATGGTCCACGGGGTCACAAAGAGTTGGACAGGACTAAGCGACTGACACTTTGACATCTTCACTTTAATTTAATTTTTCTTAAATTTTTTTTATTTTAAAAAATGTGAACCATTTTTTAAAGTCTTTATTGAATTTGTTACAGTATTGTCTCTGTTTTATGTTTTATTGGCCCCCAGGCGTGTGGCGTCTTAGCTCCCTGAGCAGGGATTGAAACTCTGTCCACTGCATTGGCAGGTGAAGTCTTAACCCTTGAACCAGCAGGGAGGTCCCTGTAATAGGCATTTTAAAGAAAACTAATAAAATGCTATCTCCTTTTGTTTAAAGCTGTGAATACTAAAGAGTTTGTGTTGGCCTGTATTCTGAGAAAACTGCTGCCTGAACCTGGCTTGGTGCTGTCAGCTCTGGGGGACAAAGGCTAATACTTTGTCATTATTCTACTTTCTTGATCTTTAAAGAGTAGGTCACAAATATATGTATATTTAAAAAATAGGTGGTGACATTATCATTTGTTTTTCCTCATAAAGGCTAGGGAATTTCTTCTTACAATAGATTTTCCCCAGTGACTAAAATAACATATACTCAATGCAGACAACTTGGAAGTAGAAAAAATTAGAGAAGTTAGAGAAATTTCGGGAAAACCTATCCCTTTCAGGGAAACGATTGACTTTATTTTAAGCAATCTGTGTTTCTGCTGACTTGCCTTTTTCTCATCCCAGCAGATCTTTCTGGTTTGGAATCTCCTTCATGGAGGGCTTGTCAAGGACACAGCTGTCCTTTCTGCCTCCACTCTGGTCTCTTGAGTTGGGAGGACTTGGAAGGCAATCACCTGGCTTTCTCCCCGCATCCACTTCCTGTCTTTCAAATTGTTAAACGCTGAAATCCGTAAACTGGTTAATGGAACATCCTTGGTGGCCCCATACTTGTGAACACGAGTCACTAGGGCTTGTCTCTGAGACTGAGGCTTGACAATCAGAACGGATATTGCTGAGGAAAAAGACCCCTTGTGCAGGAGGCACTGGGTCCAGACTCTGCCCCACTTCTCATTTGGACTGTGTGTGGTGTGAGAATCATTCAGTCGTGTCCAACTCTTTGTGACCCTGTGGACTGTAGCTCACCAGGCTCCTCTGTCTATGGAATTTACAGGCAAGAATACCAGAGTAGGTTGCCATTCCCTTCTCCAGGGGATCTTCCTGATGCAGCGATGGAACCTGGGTCTCCTGCATTGCAGGCAGATTCTTTACCATCGGAACCACCAAGGAAGCCCTCTCTGTAGAACTATAGCTGCGACTGAAAAAATTGCACAACCTGAAAGTTGAGAATTATCTTTTATTTGGTGGTATTCTGAGGACTTAAGCCTGGGAGGCAGCCTCTCCGAATAGGCCTGCGGGACTGCTCTGGAGAGGTAAGGGAGGGACCAGAATATATAGGAGGTTTTTGCAAAGGAAAAAAAAAAAAACCCCAAGTAGTCAGAATACCAAAAGATTACTCTTGAGACTTCCCTTGTTCCAGTGTTTTAAGAATCCACCTTCCAGTGCATGGGACACAGGTTCAATCCAGTAAGACCCCATATGCTGTGGAACAACTAAGCCTCTGCACAACTACTGAACCTATGCTTTAGCACCCACAAGCTGCAACAAGAGAAGCCGCCTTAATAAGCTGCACACTGCAGCTAGAGGGTAGCCCTCGCTCGCCGCAACTAGAGAAAATGTGTGTGCAGCAATGAAGACTCACCATGGCCAAAAATAAGTAAAAATAAAAAAAGATTACTGTTAGTTAAGAAAACCAGAAACCTCAAGTTAATGAATTTAGCACTTTTCTATGTGTGAGAAGATGGAAGAGTCTGGGCTCACTGACATCTTTCCCTTGATATGCACCTTAGCATATCAAATATGAATAGGATACTAGAACCAGTATCCTATTCTTTCTCGTCCTGTGTCCCCTCAGAGTGCACCATTGGGGGTGGCTGGCCACAACATACTTTGTTTACTGATGGCAGAGAAATTTCTTCCTCCACGGTGGTAACAAAATTTTTCAGATCAGATTATCTGATTTATCTGGTACATAGCAAGTTCTCAGAATTCTTTCCATGGATATTATGCCCACCAAAACCTTTTTGTTTCTTTCATTCACAAATGTTTACTGAGCACCACCTTAGGAATGGATCCCACAACAGAAAAATCTTTTTCTTCAGGGAGCTCAGATTTTTGTGGGGGAGGTGCTAAATTGCTTCAGTCGTGTCTGACTCTTTGCAACACTATAAACTGTAACCCGCCAGGCTCCTCTGTCCATGGAATTCTCCAGGTAAGAATACTGGAGTGGGTTGCCATGCCCTCTTCCAAGGAAACTTACCGACCCAGGAGACAGTAATAAATAAGGACTAAATATATGGTATTTTAAATAGTGGTAAGTTGGTGATGGACAGGGAGGCCTGGCGTGCTGCGATTCATGGGGTCGCAGAGTCGGACATGACTGAGCGACTGAACTGAAGCGCTAAGGAGGAAAGCATGGAAAGGGAGATATGGGGGGTGTGTGTGTGTATACACTGGTAGAGAAGGAACATTGACTTATTTAGCTTGTAACGTAGCTATGTATAATTTCACTATGTAATGAGTCTTTAAAATTTTTTCTTTTACGTATTTTATTTATGTGTATTTGGCTCTGCTGGGTGGTCTTGGTTGCTGTGCGGCTTTTCTCTGGTTGGAGCAGGAGCTGCTTTCTAGTTGCGTTGTGAGGGCTTCTCTTGTTGCGGAGCACAGGCTCTATAGTTTTGGCACACAGGCTTAGTTGTTCACTGGCATGTGGGATCTTCCAGGATCAAGGATCCAACTGGGGTCTCCTGTATTGGCAGGCAGGTTCTTTACGGATGAGACACCAGGGAAGCCTTGTAATGCGTCTTTATGCTCCAGCTGGGGGCAAGTACTCACCCCTCTGTTGAGTAGGACTTCCTCTCTGTCCCTGGAATGCTGTTTCTGGGAGCATGTAGGTTCTGCATATTGCCTGGCTGGAAATGAGGGCTCCACAACAAGGTTTGGAGTTTGAGAGGGGTGTGTGTGTGTGTGTGTGTGTGTGTGTGTGTGTGTGTTTCTGTTATAAAACTCAAAGTTTTAAATAGAAACTGGAGGGGCCACTTTCTTGGAAAAAGTGCCCAGTGCCAGAAGCAGTAATGACGTAAGTGCCAGATTTGGAGCAGAGACGTAATGTTGGCACACTGCCCCCCGCCCCCCAATCTTTCCCACACTGGTACTTCTCTTTTTCACATACTGCATATTCTGTCCTTCTCCTCCGTTCATCCCTCGAGGCCATTTTGGAGAAAGAAGGTTTTAAGGAAGGAACTACAGTTAGCATATAGGCCGCCTTGTGTGATAATCTACTCAGTCAACAGGCAACAGGAAGAAGCTTTTCAAAGAATAATCAGGTCTCTCAAAATGCACATGGATAAAGGGAAGAGGATAAGAATCTGCTAAAGATGTGGTGTGTGCTGATTGATGAAAATAAAAAAAAGCTTTCCTAAACCCTGGCCATATCTTGTTTAGTGGCTGAGTGTGGGTCTTAGAAACTACGGAACTCCATTCAAAAGTGCAAGCTTGTTCAATGTGGTTTGTACCTGCAATTTCTCATTACTTCTCTCTCAGTGATGCTTTTTAGTTTAAGGAATATGGATTCCATTACTGGTTTTAAAAGTTATACTTCAGAAAATTTGTTGATGGCTACTCCTAATTATTTGAATTTTCTGTGCAGTGTGAGTACCTCAGTATTAACAGTGGTCACCAAAACACTGTAATAGTAGGGCTCAGGCTTCTCTGGGCTTCCCTGGTACCTCAGTCGGTAAAGAATCTGTGTGCAGTGCAGGAGACTGGGTTCGATCCCTGAGTTGGGAAGTTCCCCTGGAGAAGAAAATGGCAACCCACTCCAATATTCTTGCCTGGAAAATCTCATGGACAGAAGTGCCTGGTGGGCTACAATCCATGGGGTCACAAGAGTCGGACACAACTTAGCAACTAAACCACCAGACTTCCCTGGTGGTGCAGTGGATAAAAATCTGCCTGCCAATGCAGGGGAAAACAGGTCCGCTCTCTGGTCCGGAAGCAATTAAACCCGTGCCCCACAACTGCTGGACCTGAATTAAACCCGTGCCCCACAACTGCTGAACCTGTGCCCGAGACCCTGCGAGCCGCAGCTACTGACGCCCACGCACCCTAGAGCCCGTGTTCTGCAGGAAGAGGAGCCGCTGCAGTGAGACGCCTGCGCGCAACTAGAGAACGCCCAAGAGGAGCCGCTGCGGTGAGACGCCTGCGCGCAGCTAGAGAACGCCCAAGTGCAGCAAGACCCAGCGCGACCAAAAAGTAAAACAAATAGGCCTCCACTAGAAAACACCAGAAACCACCCCTGCTTAAAAAATCAGAGATCCAGAATTAAAAGGAACAGGGGTTGCTGTTGGTTAAGGTATTTTGTGGCCTAAACTATCTTTTAAAATCAGAAAAGCAACGAAGTTTTGTGGAAAGTGTAGAATTTGCATGGATCTGGGTTAGAATATCAGCTCCTCTTTCAACCAGTTATGAAACGATTTGGGCAGATTAGTCTCTGCATCTCAGTTTTCTTACATGTGAAATTATTATCTCACAGAGTTGTCGTTATGGTGATTAAATGGCATCTATATGTGTTTGGTACAAAGTAGATGCTAACGGGTTTTTAAAAAAATGTTTAAGTGTCTTAAACAGATTCCAAGTGCTGGGTCTTACTTGAAGCACTTGGAATCTGTGATCTTTAGTTGTGGGATGTGAACTCCTAGCTGTAGGATCTAGTTCCCTGGCCCGGGGATAAATTAAAATATTGATTTTGAAAGCCCCAGTCAGACCGCCTGATTGACAGACATTACTTCTTAATGTTAGATTTTCACTTAATGTAATAATTAGGCACTAACTAGTAATAATAATGATGGTAACGGCCATCATTATAGGGTGCTTTTGTGTGTGTTGTTTTGGTTACTCTGAACAGGGACTACTTGAGAGCAAGTATTTGTATTATGTTCATTTTGCTGATAAGAAACTGAGGTTTTGTGAGATTAAATTTAGAAAGTAAGGAAAGAAAAATGTTACCTTAAAAGATCACTTTTTATTGATTAAGATAACATCTGAGTTGAAAAGTCATGGGAGATTGCTTACATAAGATAGCGTTTTGAAGCAATTCAGCCTTTTGCAGGGTAGAAGCCCAGACCTCCTGTGGCTGTAACATGGAACCACTGTTCATTTCACACATAAGTACTGGCCCTTTGAAATCCGAATGAATGGAATCCTAAAGGTCTGGTGTATTGACAGCGCCTTCCTGAAAATTCTCAGAAGTGTGTAACTTTACTTTGCTGTCAACAGATCTGTTCACCTGGGAAATAATTGGATTACTGCTGATTACTCTCAGTTCCCGCTGGAATGAGAGTCCAGCCTGAAACCTCTGTTTTGCAGGGAAGGAAATAGGTTGGAAAACCACAATAGATAGGTCTGCCCAGGGTGCCTGGTGATGAAGCTGAACTGTGCTTTATTTCTTTTTTCTAACTTTTATTCTTTTATTTTTGGCTGTGCTGGGTCTTTATTACTCTGCAGCCTTTTCCTCTAGTTGTGATGAGTAGAGGGTAATCTCTAGTCATGGTGATCAGGCTTCCCGTTGTGGTGGCCTCTTTTGTTTCGGAGCATGGACTCGAGAGCTCTCAGACTTCAGTAGTTGCAGCTCCCAGGCTCTAGAACAGAGTCTCAATAGTTGTGGTACTTAGTTGCTCCTTGGCATCGTCCGGATCAGGGATCGAACCTGCATTGGCAGGTGGTTCCTTCCTGCTGAGCCACCAGGGAAGCCCTGAAAGGTGCGTGATTTCCATCACTTTCTCTCTTCCTGTGGGATTTCTGATGCTGAGGCTCACCAGGCAGCTGGGAATTTGTGGTGAATCAGCAGTTGCCTGTCATTAAATTTAGAACTCTTAATACCCTCCATACTCCAGCTCCACAATGAAAAATATAAAGTTCTAGAATGTGAAATTCTCCCCTTATGCTTATATTTGTGCTTATTTCTCTGTTTGGATGCCGGCAGTTTAGTGAATTTGCAGAGAAGTTGTATTGATCTCAGAGTGTTATGAAAATAAGTCCAAATGGACATGACAAACCCAAGATAAGAACCTTGATTGGATCAAAAACGGCTATAAATGATATTTGTGGGACAAATAAGGAACTCTGAATATGGACTTGATACTGGATAATGATATGAAATTATTGATTTTCTTAGGTATGATAATGATGTTTTGATTATGCAGCACAATGGCCTTATTCTTGAGAGATTCATGCTTAAGTATGAAGGGGTAGGATGTCATCATGACTGCAGTTTAGAGATGATTCTGCAAAAAGTAAAACTTGCTCCCTACACAGAGGGGTGAGATTAAACTCTCCGAGGGCAGAGCCTGCACCAGAACTAGTACCTGAACATGTAGCTGCACAGTAAGTATTTGCCAAGTGGGAATTCATTACAGAGAAACCAGCCTGCATAGCCAGCCACCTCTGTCCCTTCCCCCACACTGAGCTCCTTCAGGTCTTTGAATCTTCCCTCAAGCACCTTGCGCAGTGCTGGCTCTCATTAATCTCTGTTGGAGGAATGGGGAAAATGCTGAATTAGTAAGAATAGCAGTGGCCACCTGAAAGTGGGTTACTTTTCCCTTGCAGACTTGCGGACCTGCAGAAATGCAAGGATGAGGGGGAAATCTGTCTAGTTCTTGGGGGTTGTTTGCAGGGAAGTGAGGCTGAGTTATTAATAGTAACAGATCTGAAGAAGGAGCTGCAGGGCACTGGGTGATACAGCTGAAAACCCCAAGTATTTGTGCAGAAAATAAGCAGGTGCCATTGTGCATCATGAAAGCTGAGCTTTCTGGAACGTCCCATCCTTAACTTTGGAATTTGGTTTGGTCTTAGGCTGGACTAGTTTTTAAGTTTTAAGAGCCTACGGTAAAGCTACAGCTGCTCTCAGGTTTTGAAATGCATTTAAATGCCCCTTGTTGGGTGGGTGGTATTGAGAATGGAAGGAAAACTTAGCAATTTGTCCAGATTGATTGCCTATTGTTCATATGTGTTTTACAAGATATGCAGTGAGAAAATTCAGGCCGTAGTCAACTTTCTTCCCCAAGTACTAAGCACATGATTATGGTATTCAGGCATTGAATGGAATTAGTTACAGAATGCCTAATGTCAATTGTGTATTTTCTGTTTTAGGATGAAAGAAATGGGACCCAAAAGGGAAAACAACCTTTTACTTGTTACAAATTTGAAATCTATTTTTCTTCTTTCTCTAACTACTGAGAAATCAGAGTAGTTAACTGAAATAGACTCTAAAAATACTCTTTAGCAGCATGCTAAAGTATTTTTTCTTTGTCTAAAATTAGCTGATTTGAGCTGGGCGCTCTGGTTTTCCAAAGCCTTCCAGTAGATTCTCCAGCTTCTCCTCCCTGGTTTTAAGAGCTCTCCGTAACAGTTTTGATGGGGAAGCAGAATTTACAAACACCTGAGGCAGGTTCTGGCTTAGATCTCACCTCCTCCAGGAAGCCCTCCTGAGATTTTTCTCTGCTGCACTCGTTTCTGACCGCTCTGACACTGTAACCTCCACTAGTACCACTTTTCATGTCCCAACCTGCCCTGAAGGGCACACCCTGTGCTCTGCTCACTGTCATCAGTGCCTCACACAGCTGTTGGTTAAATATTTAGTGAAAGTGTTAGTCGCTCAGTCGTGTCTAATTCTTTGTGACCCATGGTCAGAAGCCTACCAGGCTCCTCTGTCGATGGAATTCTCCAGGCAAGAATATTGGAGTGGGTAGCTATTCCCTTCTCAGGGGATCTTCCCCAGCTCAGGGATTGAACCCAGGTCTCTTGCATTGCAGGCAGATTCTTTACTGTCTGAGCCACCAGTAGGCTCTCAAATATTTAGGTGCTGAACATATATTTGTTGAATGCTAAAATTGGTCCATTGGCTAAGCATATAGAAAGGAAAGTATTTGTTGGCAGTCTTGACAAAGAGTCTTATCCAGAAGGAAGTGGGGACAGAAAAGAGAGTGGGAGAGAAATTAGTTGAAATGGGAGTGGCTCAGAAATGTTGACAAGGTCAGGATGTGGTGGGAGAAGCCCTTGGTCTGGAAGAGGGGTGTGGCAGAGACAGCTACTGCTTGCCCCTCCTCCTCTGCCTGAGCCCTCTAGATGGCTTTGGACAGTAGTAAGGTGTATTTTGTTTTTAAAACAATGTGCTTTCAAAAATACCGTTTACCTGCTTTGATTGGGAAATGACAATTATTTTTATGAAAATATGTGTACTTACTAAACAGATTCCATTTGCTAAGTATCTGGAAATGTTTTTTAGTTGGCGTGTGGGATATGTGTGTATTTTCTATCTATCACTAGTTCCTTGAGAGGCTTCCCTGGTGGCTCAGATGGTAAAGAATCTGAGAATCTGCCTGCAATGCAGGAGTGAGTGAGTGAAGTCGCTCAGTCGCGTCCTTTGCGACCCCGTGGACTGTAGCCCACCAGGCTCCTCTGTCCATGGGATTCTCCAGGCAAGAATACTGGAGTGGGTTGCCATTTCCTTCTCCAGGGGATCTTCCCGACCCAGAGGACCGAACCCAGGTCTCCCGCATTGCAGGCAGAGGTTTTAACCTCTGAGCCACCAGGGAAGCAATGCGGGAGACCTGGGTTCAATCCCTGGGTTGGGAAGATCCCCTGTAGAAGGGCATGGCAACCCACTCCAGTATTCATGCCTGGAGAAAATCCCCACGGACAGAGGAGCCTGGTGGGCTGTAGTCCAGTTCAGTTCAGTCGCTCAGTTGTACCTGAATCTTTGTGACCCCGTGGACAGCAGCAAGACACGCTTCCCTGTCTGTCACCAACTCCTGGAGTTTACTCAAACTCATGTCCATCGAGTTGGTGATGCCATCCAACCATCTCTTCCTCTGACGTCCCCTTTTCCTCCTGCCTTCAATCTTTCCGAGCATCAGGGTCTTTTGCAATGATTCAGTTCTTCACATCAGGTGGCCAAAGTATTGGAGTTTCAGCTTCAGCATCAGTCCTCCCAATGAGACAATGAGATTTGTGTCGAGAACTCTACAATCTCATGGATTATAGCCCTTTGCATACTGAGAATGCCATGAACAATATGAAAAGGGCTATAGTCTGTGGGGTCACAAAGAGTCAGTCACGCCAGTGACTAAGCGCAGCAGTTCCTTGAGACAAGGGGGGTTATAACTTCTATTTTAGGCCAATAGAATTTCTGTCTTAGACATGTTCCCATTTTACAGGACCAGACTTCATCCCATTGAGTTCTGAATCAGTTGAGAAGACTGGGTTGAGGAGGATAGAGACCAAAATTTACCTTCACTGCTGATTTGGAGCTGATACGGAGAATGTAGCTTATCCCTGTGGGCAAGGGGCTTTCCTGAGGCTGACCTCCTGTGCTGAGCTGGTGAAGACTCCCCTACAGGGTCAGAGCAGGATGCTGGCCCCCGCTGAGGACAGGGAGGGGCTGACTATGCACACATCCCCACTTTCTCCTTCCAGACTCACTGCTCCCTGGGGTAGAGAGAGGATGCCTTATCTCCCTTTTAAGTGATAAGAAAATGACACCCGGAAAGGTTATGTACTTTCTTAAAGTCACCCAGCTAGCTGGCAACAGATTTTTCTTCTGGACTCTAGAGGTCATTTGGTACGCATAGAAAGGACATGGTTTGGGAACTGGCCAGGATTTGTGTTCACATGCTACCTCTGTGACCTTTGCCTGGGTCTGTGCATCTGTATAGTGGGGTTAAACTTTCTGCCTCAGGGCTTTTTAGGGTTACATGAGCTCTAACCCGTGTTTAGTAAGCTGGCCAGCGTTCTGTTTCTTTAAATGAGCATCACACGCGTCAGCCTGCGAGACTGGGTCATTTATCAATCCTCTAGTTCTTTTTTTTTTCTTTTTAAAATCTGGCGTGGAGCCTCAGAAAACTTGGTGGTCAGGGGATTTTGATGTTTTAGAGGGAAAATAAAAATTGTCCTTAACTTCCTTATGTCCTAAATTGAAAGAAATGTACATGTCCCACTCACCCTAGAAAAACTTGCTTCATACCTAGAATTTACTTTATATATAGTCAGGAGTTGAAAGTGGCCTGTTTAACTTTGGGAAGCCAGCGTCTTTATTTTGGCTGCACCACATGGCTTGTGGGATGTTAGTTCCCCAACCGGGGATTGAACCCGGACCCTTAGCAGTGAAAGCTTGGAGTCCTAACCACTGGACCTCCAGGGCATTCTGCTAACGTCTTTCAAATCTAAATATTCACGTTTCTTTTCTAGGACTTTCTTTAAGTAGCAGTTTGAAGAGTTTTGTTTTGTTCGGTGTTGGGGTTGGGGTGGGGGGGGTGATGCACACATCAGTGGCCCAAGTGAAGGGGTGCAAAGGTGAAGCAATCTTCGTGCCAGGGATCTGGCCCAGAGCTTGTACATTGTGGTGTGGTGTGGTCTCCGTCTTCACGTTTCCTTAGACGCATTGGATGAAGCAGTTCCCTGTGCCCTCTGGGACACTGTTGTTCAGGCGGTGCCCCACGTGGGGACAGGGATGCAGCTCTAAGCCGGCCCATATCCTGTGTTGAATACTGGCATTGACCTTCCATTTTGAGTGTCTGCTATTTGCTTCCTGTCCAGATCTTCAGTTTAGTGAGGTCCTCACAACTTTGATCCACATGTTTGTTTCAGACCCCTGCTGCCAACACATTTATTAAATTCAGTTTCTCTTCTTTCTTCCCCTTCAAATCAAGCCTTTTACTCTGTAGTCCACACCTCCTAGCCGAGCAGCACCTCCACCCGCCCTTGCCTCCCCCATCTGGCTCCGGGGGTGGGGGTGGCTGGCCGGCCCGGCTGCTGACCCCTAGCACTGAGGAAAGGTGGGGCGGGAGGGCGCTTCCTCCAGGCCTTGGACTTCCTGTGCTCACATGGAGGAAAGCGGAGCCGGAGGGTGTGTGAGCCCTCAGGTCTTGGAAGTGACAGAAACATTCCTGCACAACAAAGAAAATCCTAGTTGCTTGTAAATTACCCCCCACTGCCAACAGCTATTCAAGTTTCCAGGGTGACCGGCGTGTAGCTTTTATTTATAAATTGGTCCACGAATAGGGTGGTGTTTAAAAAGCTGCTTTTCCTTTGCTTTGGTCAGTCCTTTGTGATAGCAGGTGGTTGTTGGTGTTTAATCGCTAGAAGAAGCCTTCTTTATCACCTAGATCTCTAGTCCGCTCTCTTCTGGCAGCTTCCATACGTTGACCTCTGTTAATGCGTTTGGCTGCAGGCGTGAGGTCGGCTGCTTTCGTGCTTCTTCTTACTGTCAGAGTCGTTTCCCGGGCGTGGCTCGCCTGCTGGGGGTGGCCGGCACATCAAAGTTTGTTCAGTTACTCTGCCAGGGTGCTGGACTACTTTGTGTTTACTGTTTCCTTGCCTGTTTTAAAATTTTTTTAAATATGTGGACATTCTTTTTTTTTTTTTTCCCCTCCCTAGATTTTATTCCCCACCTCCACCCCTGGAAGAATCCCATGGATGGAGGAGCCTGACGGGCTACAGTCCACGGGGTCACAAAGAGTCAGACACGACAGACCAGCTCACATTTTCAGCACACTTTCCACCCCAATTAACAGTCATACAGACCAGAGAAGTTTTTGAAAATTTTGTCAAAATTTTGTACGGAAAGAGAATTAAAGCCTCAAATCTTACCAATCAAACATAAACACTTAACATTTTGAAATATTTCCTTCTTGTCTTCAGGCACATGGTTTGTTACGCTGGATGTACAGTTTCTCCTGACTTTTTGTTTTGTCTCCCATTAATATCTCTCTGTAAGCATCATGTTAAGAGTGTCTGTGTGGTCCACTCTTAAGGTATATGAGTGCATTGAGTCATTTCCCTGACACTGGGCATATAGTTTATGATTTTTAACTAATTCTCTGTAGACTCAGCCCGGTGACCAGTGCCCCTGGTAATTGCTAGTTGTGTTAGTACCTCACCCTCCAAAATAGGTTGTGTGTCAACCGCCTCACCCTCTGGAAGCTAGCGATGCACAGACCTGATGGTCTGTCCACGAGCTTTCACCTCCTCCACGGTCCCTTCCTTCCTTCTCCGCCTTTCTTGGCTGAATGGGCTTTGAGTCAGACAGACCTACTGTCCTCCTTTCTTGGCTGAATGGGCTTTGAGTCAGACAGGCCTACTGTGACCTCAGCCCCTGCACGAACCGCATGCCCTCGCCATGTGAATTCTCCCAAACCTCCATTTTCCTATTTGTAGAATAGCTATAAGAATGATTCCTCAAAACAAGTTGTTATAAGTGAGTTCTGAGTCGGGTGTGAAGGGTGTGGTGGTGGGGGGGTTCTGACCTGGGTGATGCAGCTGCCGCCACCTCCAGCAGCCTTCCAAGGCTTCAGGTTGGCTAATTTTGCCCGTCTGGTTTTGGAATAAGAACAGAGAGAATAGGGAAGCAAAATGAGGGAGGTTTATTGAGATTTTTCTTCCCATTCTCAGTATAAGGGCTTCCCTGATAGGTCTGTTGGTGAAGAATCCGCCTACAACGCAAGAGACCCCAGTTTGATTCCTGGGTGGGGAAGATCCCCTGGAGAAGGGAAAGTCTAACCCACTCCAGTATTCTGGCCTGGAGAATTCCATGTACAAAGAGTCAGACACGACTGAGTGACTTTCACACTCTCAGTGTAAAGTTAAAGTGTTTGTTTCAGCACTGCCTGAACCCTCAGAGCAGGGTGTCTGGGATCCCTGGCTGGGCTCGTGGGGTGGGAGGCCTGGGCCAGGGTCACCAGGCCCTTGCCTGTTCTCCTGGCAGGGGGTCTGCCTTCCTAGTCTCTCCCCTTCTGGTCTTTCTGTTGGTGTCTCCCAACTCACCCCAAGCCTTAAGGTTCTCGTGATGACTTTCCTGTTGCTCAGCTTATCCATAACCAAGCAGGAGGGCAAGGAGCAAATCCCTTGCAAAAGAGTATCTTTAGAAATTGTAGGAACTTCACTGGTGGCCCAGTGGTTAAGAATCCTCCTGCAAATGGGGACCGTGGGTTTGATCCCTGGTCTGGGCAGATGCCACATGCCTCAGGGCATGTAAACCCATGGGCTGCAACTACTGGGCCCACACTCCAGAGCCCATGCTCCAAAACAAGAGAAGCCACCGCAGTGAGAAACCTGAGCACCGCAGCTGGAGAAAGCCTGCACACGGTAACGAGAACCCAGCACAGCCAAAACATCAGTGAGTAAATTTAAAAAAGGATGGCTTATGTGAGACTCTTCAAGGCCCTCATCTCCCAGATTTTTGTATCAATTGCTGCAACTTTTCTTTGAATTCCTCCAGAGTACTGGAGGAATCTGTAAATGTTCTTCATATGCCCATTTTCTGCACAGATCATTCTCCTGAGAGTGGAGGGCTTGTGAAGAATACACAGACAGAGAAGAATGAGGCCTTGTACATTTGGTACTTCAGCCATGCCTTTTAAGGGCTATGAAGAAGCTTAATCAGAAGAACCATCTTGAGTGCAGTGGAGCATGGAGGGGAGGAGACTTCAGGCCGAGGCAGTGGATTGAAATAATAGAAGCATGGGTGATACAAAACAGCTTAACTCCTCATGGGCTCCTTCAGACTTTCCACTTGAATGTTAAACAATTGTTCAGAGTCTGGGGAATTCCCTGGTGGTGCAGTGTGCAGTGGTTAAGACTCTGCACTTCCATTGCAAGGGACACAGGTTCAGTCGCTGGTCAGGGAACGAAGATCCCACATGCTTCTTGTACCACAGGGCAGGGTCCTCACCCCCCCAACCCCCGCAAAAAAAATGTTCAGTTTGGACATGTGACTTGGAAGGACTGCCAGTTCTCTCCCTATACCTGTGGTGCCATCTCCGCACCTCAGTTGGTTGAGAGCAAGCTATGCAAACATGTTTTTAACTGGTGCATTAGTAAGGCTGCACCAAGTAAAAATTGAAGATGTACAAATCCACATTATCAACTTGAAGAAGGTGTCGTCATCTACATTTTTAAGCTCTATGTCACCTGAAAATGGAGAACCTAAGTTCCTTTTAAATTCTCCTTTTATACTGTGACGGCAGCTTAGACTCCTTACGATAATTGGCAGGGAAGAAGATACCAAGCTTGCTTCTGACAGTTTTCCTTGGAGTGCTTGTCTACACACATTTCTTATTTGCTTGGGACTCTCCATCTTCTGTTCAAATTTGCTTTCAGCTGGCAGCTGAAATTTGTTTTCAGGGTGACAGCCCCGTTGGTTTGCAGTCTCTGCCCCTGGCTTTCTGATTCCTGCCCTTGGCGGAGCTGGAGCCTGGAGGTTCCCAGATGGGTTCCACCTGCCTCCTGCCATGTTCCTTTGTGCTTCCTGTCTGGTGCCCCTCCAAATGAGCCTGCTCATTTCCTTTCTCCGGAATCTCCCCTTATTGCCAGGGTTCAAAGGTTTCATCAAGGGTACGGTGGTCACCAGACCCGACCTCCAAACTCTGACCTTTGAGTCTCTAGTATCCTTGGGGTAATCTCAATCAGGGGACTGTGGCCACAGCTGTAATTGCTGTTGAAGGAGATGGACGGCTGTCAGAGGACCTCTAGAGCCTTGAGCAGTGACAGGTTTTAATCTAAAATTTAGGGCTGATGCTCTGTCACGTTCCCCATTGTAGTGTCTTGTCTCGTTTCTCTCTTGGTTTCTTGGTCACCTCTGATATGTATTTTTCCCATTAATTTTCCTACTGCCCAGTGGACTTTGTAAGCATTGTATTTGATTAGGGTGGTGGAAGGCGATGGCACCCCACTCCAGTACTCTTGCCTGGAAAATCCCCTGGACGGAGGAGCCTGGTAGGCTGTAGTCCATGGGGTCGCTGAGGGTCGGACACAGCTGAAGCGACTTAGCAGCAGTAGATGGTACAAAATCTTAGAAAAGTTACTGCTGAAAGGGACCATGATCCAGTGCCCTCTTAATCAAGGAAACTGAGTTTTTGAGGCCATGCCGCCTTTTGGAGACCTGAGTCCCTTCTGATGGAGACCTCAGCGAAATGGGCTTCCCAGTGGATTGGGCCAGGGCAGGAGTGCTGGCTCATCTAGGGCCACATTCTTTTTGTAATGATCACAGCTGATTAGCGGGATTTGGTTGTGCTTGGCCCTGAGGCCTCTCGTAATCTCCTTTCTTTGTTGCCTTAGAATTTAAAGAAAGTTAAGCCAGTTGTGAAATGTATCACCTTTCAGAAAGGGATAGCATCTTAATTGACTCTTTGAAAACATGTCAAACTGGGATTTTTTTAAGTACCGTGTAATCTGGTATGCCTTGAGGTTGAGACCTCCAGCTGGGGCACCCTGGGGAGACTGGTCCACCTCCAAGTTTGTTTTCTGGCTCCAAACAAATGAGTGACTGTTTGACGATTGGCACGCGACCCGGTTTTAAAAGCACAACCATATAGGGTATGGCAGGCTGGTAACTGAGTGGGGGGCGGTTGAAGGAGCGAGGTCATGGAAGGCCCAGATGAAACGCTTTTAATGTGTATCACAACTGCAATTAATCTTATTAACACCCTGGGCTGGGGCTGCTCACCCTGCCCCGGGTGATCAGGGGTATTGGAGGGGCATGCTTTGAAGGACTGTTTTCTTTGATGGTGCAGATGGATAACAGAAGCGTATCAGACTTTGTATCTGGTACCAGAAAGGCCTTTTGTGTGCCCGTGCAGATGCATTCCATTTTGAGAAGCAAACAAAACTTGATGCAGATTGATAAGATGTACAAAAGAGAGTGGGTTTTAAATGTGGTCTTGTAGCTGTGGGCTCTGGGACCAGACAGAATCAGCTGAAAAGGGAGGGAGCCTCCTCCTTGGTGCTCAGCATCCGGCTCATGACAGCTCCGGGAGCAAAAGATTTAAAAACATGAGTTGTTGGGAGGCAAGAGTGAAATACAGGAAACACCAAACCAGAGAAGGTGCTGTGATGAGAAATCCGAATTGATGGGGTGGTGCCGGGGTTCCTGAGGCTGCAGTGGTTAGAATGGCTTCCTGGGTGGGGTGGCCTTGATCGGAGGGTCACGGGGTGAGTGTTGGGAGTCGGGGGCACTCATGGGGGAAAGAGAGTGGGCCAAGGGGGAGGGTGGTGTAGTGGTTAGGGGTGAGGCTGGCCTATAGATGGCACTTTGCTCTATCCATGTCTGTCTTCCACAAGTGTGTGAGGGAAGCTAGTACAGTATTGCATCCTTACAAGGCTGCTGCTCAGGTCTGTTCTTGCCACCCCCCTCTTTTTTTTTTTCCCCCCCAGAAGTCCTCTAAAATACCTCTAGATTCCCTTCTGCTGTACTCTTTGTTGTTGTTTAACAAGTAGCCTTGGGGACAAAGAGGTTGTTTGAAATATCGAGTTCAACAGATGTGGTTTGGGTATGCTGATATCCTCTGATGAATACACAATCTAGTCGCTAAGTGAATAATGGGTGGGAAAAGAAATATCTGTTCCTGTATAATGTACCCATTTGTACATAATTAGTGAATGTCACACTTAAAACATTATTAAAGATCTGTTCTCGTCAAGTCTCCTTGCTGTGTGTGTACATATGCTGGTGTCGCACCTGCAGGGCTTCTCAGAGACTTTAGCATCCTGAAGTTCTTCGGGAATCAGTGAGGGGGAGTAGAGGAGGTGGGGGGCGGCCCTTGCTGTCCACAGGACATCTTGGAGGATTAGCAGTGCTGTTTGACAGTGTTTTGTGCGTTGCCCTTGCTCCCTCAGCTGCCCTCCATTTGGTCCATTTACTTTTCCCGCCTTAAGACAGTAGTGATGCATCTCTTGAACCAAGGGAGTTGAGGGGGCTGTTACAGCCCCGCTTCCTTTTTCTTTGCTATTGGAGCGGCAAACAGACGGCTGCATAGAAGAGTTGCCTAGAAGCTAAATTTGGGCAAGATGAGTCCCTGAATCCCCATATAAATGGAAATAGAGCCCTAGCTCTATATCCTGCCACTAAAAAAAGAAAAACATCTTCCTGTGTGGTGGATACAACCCGAGGGGGCCAGAATGGAGCAGTGCGCCACGGCCAGACGCCTGTTGCCGCGGCACCGGTCAGCCCTGGTGCCGTGAGCATGAGGCAGCAAGCAGCACGCTATGCTTTCAAGGTCAGAGCAGCACCTGGGACTTCCCTGGCACTCCAGTGCTTAAGACTCTGCTTCCAGTGCAGGCGGCACAGGTTCCGTCCCTGTTCGGGGAGCTAAGGACTAAGATCCCGCCTGCCCCGTCACGTGGCCAAAAAACCCAAATAAGCAAAACAGACAAACAGAAAACAAAAGACAGCAGCACCCAACCTTCCAGAAACAAGTGTTCTGGTTCTTTCCTTCAGGAATAGACTCTTCCTTACTCCGGATTCTGCCTGCAGTGCAGGAGACCCGGGTTTGATCCCTGGTTTGGGAAGATTTCCTGGAGAAGGGAATGGCTACCCTCTCCAGTGTTCTTGCCTGGGAAATCCCATGGCCAGACGAGCTTGGTGGACTACAGTCCACGGGGTCACAAAGAGTTGGACACAGCTGAGTAACTAACACTTCCACTATTCCAGAACAATTGTCTTTTTATTGTAATGTATTTTGCTTTGCTTTCTTGTGGGTTTTCCTCCCTCGTTCATTACACCTGCCCACGTTGCAGTTCAGCTTCACACTGTCCACTGGAGTTCCACTAGCTGCCTGAGGCTGTGTACACTTAAATTATTTAAAATGAAATAAAATTTAAAACTCAGTTCCCCATTTCAAACTCTCAGGTGCCATGTGTGGCTTGTTCTATTTTGGACAATGCAGATCTAGAACATTTCCATCATTTCAGATCATGCTGTTGGATGGAACTTTCTGAGCTCCCACAACACCTGTACCTACTGGAACACTTAGAGGTGTGGTACCGCAAGCGAGGAACGTCTGGCAGATGCTGACTGTCCCCCGTGGACTTTCTTGCAAGCACTCATCGGGATTGAGCAAGGCATTTTGTGTGTCTGCTCAGTCGTGTCCGACTCTTGGCGAACCTTTGGACTGTAGCCTGCCAGAGTCCTCTGTCCATGGGACCTTCCAGGCAAGAGTACTGGAGTGGGTTGCCATTTCCTCCTGCCGGGGATCTTCTGGACCCAGGGATCGAACCTGAGGCTCCTGAGGCTCCTGAATTGACCCTCTTGGGACTTTGCAGGCTTAGCTTTGTGTGACAGCGTTTCTGTATTCATCACAGGGTTTCCGCTTTGCACATGTAAAGGACACCTCGGGACACTGTTTTCCTACCTGCTAATCTAATGCTTTAAAATACAATTCAGGAGCATCGCATCTGACTTGCTGAAAGTGTCTTCTGAGCCCTGCAAACGGCTTGCTCACTAGTTCCTGGAAATCACTGCTTCATCCTGTGCTTTTATGTGCAGACCTGCTTTGGTTTGCTTATAGGTTCCTCCTTGATTGCAGTAGAAGAATCTCTCCTGGAGGAGATTTTTCTATTTTGCTTAGGTCCACGATACTTTATATGACGTCTTTGTTGGAACAGAACCTGGAAGGAAGACGTGTGAAGTCTTTACCTAGACTACGTTTCTCTCAAGCTATCTGTGAATTCCATTTGCAGCATGGCCAACTGGTCCAGGGAAGTGAAGTCTCAGGAAGGAGGGCGCTTGGTGTTTTATGCCCTATGCAATACAAGGCTGGCACCTGTTCCAGCTGTAATTGCACCCAGCATCCCAGTCTTCTAGGGACATCAGTAGGTCACTGCCTGTTTCTTCAGCTGGAGAGGAGATGGAAAGTAGGAATTTATGAGTTTGGAATGGAACCTCACTTAGAGAAGGCACCTGTTGACTTGATAAGTTTATCCCCCTCCACTGAGAGAGGCTGGTCCCCAGACTGGTCAGGAGTCAGAGCTGCTCCCCATGAGAGCCGCAGGACCACCAGTGGGGAGGTGATGACGCTCTTTACTCCTATCTTGGCGTGATGCGGATATGTATTGTCCTCCACTCAACCTAGGAATCTGGGCTATTTGCAATTTTTAGAGTCAGTTGTTTCTTGGAGAAGTCTGTGATGCAAACAAAACAATGCCACACGTGCAAGGGGATGGGGCAGGGAGTAAGACAGACTCGACTAGGCTGAAAGAATGAATGAAGTCGCTCAGTCGTGTCCGACTCTTTGCGACCCCATGGGCTGTAGTCTACCAGACTCCTCTGTCCATGGGATTTTCCAGGCAATAGTACTGGAGTGGATTGCCATTTCCTTCTCCAGCGGATCTTCCCAAGCCAGGGATCGAACCTGGGTCTCTCGCATTGTAGACAGACGCTTTACCGTCTGAGCCACCAGGGAAGTCATGACTAAGCTGAGAACCAAGAAAAGGCAGAAAGGCTGGGACCAGAGTGGTCTCTCCCAGTTTTAAGTGCTTGGTACACAGCTGGGCACCAGTAGGCATGTAATAAGTAGTTGTTGAATAATGGGTTGTATTGCTCAGGGGTCACAAAGAGTCGGACATGACTGTTATTTTCATAACAGTTCTATAAAGTTCATATTGTTCTGTACATTTTAAAAAGATGAGAAAACTGAGACTCAGGTTAAATAACTCACCTTTGCTCCTGCAGCTAGAATGTGGCAGAGCCATGACTCAGACCTAAGTATGCCTAAGCCTTAGACCACCTGCCTTCACTAGGCTGAAACAGAAGGAGCAGTAGGGCCATATTCATCTTCTCTCCTGCTCCCTCCCTCTGCCCTCCCATCTCTCTCCCTTTCTCCCTGCTCCCCCCTCGTAGTTATTCTCAGATGCTTTATACTTTGTTTAGGGGTTTTTTTTTGTTATATTTTTAACTCAAGAAATTATGCTGTATTTTATACAGTGCTGTTCTCAATTATATCTCAATAAAATTGGAAGAAAAAACTTTAATTGTGATATGATTTCAGAATTAGACAAAAAAATGACAGGAAGGGTATAAGCAGTGTCCAGGTTTGCAGGGGTCTGTATATTCTTGGACAGTTGGGTTGTGAGCCCCTCCAACCTGGAGCTGGGCCATGCTGCCTTCACAGTCTGAGCCACGCTGCCTGGGATTCCTGTGTGTCTGGGAGGTAGGGCGTGCCCCTTTTGAAACGTCGGTGTAAAAACAGCAGTGTGACCTCACCCAGGAACTGAGGCAAACCCAAGAGCAGCTGTCCAGAGATTGCTAGGTGTAAATATGAGCAAAGAGTCTAGGGTTTATAGTTTTGCATGGAAGAGCTTACCCTTTGAGAAACTGGAGGGTTTGGGGAATGTAAAAAGAAAAGTGGCTTATAAAAAAGATGACTGGTAACTAACTTCCCAAACAGACACTCTCAGGCGTGGCACCATACCCTCCCCAGCTGCCAAGAACAATAGCGGATTCGTTCACAGACTCCTGCGACCATGCCATTTCCTGCTCGCCATGCAATTACAGATGAATGTTTACGCTCCATGCTCTCTGCTCCATGCTCTCTGCTCCACGCCCGCCACGTGGTTTTTTTTTTTTTTTTTTAACCCTCTCCTTGCTATCACCTTTGTACTCATGAAATCTACTTTTTCCCTTCTGGGTTCTGTTCTGCTAGTATAGTAGTAGTGTTAATAGCTTAGTCATGTCCGACTCTTTGAGACCCCAGGGACTGTAGCCTGTCAGGCTTCTCTGTCCATGGGATTCTCCAGGCAAAAATACTGGAGTGGGTTGCCATGCCCTCCGCCAGGGGATCTTCCCGAACCAGGGATCAAACCCAGGTCTCCTGCATTGCAGGCAGATTCTTTACCGTCGGAACCACCCGGGAAGCCCATAGGCATGCATTGTGCTTGGAGGACAGGCAGGAGAATTCTTCCTGGTGTGAGAGGAAGGGTGAGGGTGTCCTCTTTTAAAGGGTTAAACAATCTAGACGTTTCCCGAATCAGGAGACTTTCCCCAGTTCCAACACTAAGAGAAACCAGTGTCCTCCAATCCAGGGCCTCACGGGCAGCTCCTAGGCCTTTCCCTTTGCTGCCAGACTCCTGTACTCGGAGGAACTGAGCTTAGCTAACCTCCTGGAAGTCTTTTTTCTCTGGCATTCCTCACTCACACCTGTGCTGGACAGGAAGTGCCATGAAGATGGAGGTGCTGTGTGACGTTCTCTCATGGGGCAAGGTCTGGCCCACAGCTTCTGTTCAGAAAATACTTGCTGAATGAGTAGGCCTTGGTGAACAGTTGCTGCCTCAGTTGACTGAAAAATGCAAGATCACAGAAGAAGAGTGTCGGTCTTAGACTTTTATCAGAAGGAAAAGAAAAACTGTGGGTGGTGATGAATGTAAACTAAACTTATTTTGGTGACCATTTTTGTGTACATATAAAGTGATTATGTTCTGCGCTTGAAACAAACAGGATGTTACACGTCAAAGTCACTTCAGTCGTGTCCAACTCTGCGACCCTATAAACTGTAGCCCGCCAGGCTCCTCTGTCCAAGGGATTCTCCAGGCAAGAATATTGGAGTGGCTTGCCATGCCTCCCTCCAGGGGATCTTCCTGAACCAGGGATTGAACCTGAGTCTTCTGTGTCTCTTGCATTAGCAGGCGGGTTCTTTACCACTGCCACCACCTGGGAAGCCTACTATGTTATATACCTTAAACTGTTAAACAATATTGTAAATCAATTATACTTGATTTATAAGTATATATGGTATTTAAAGAAAATACAAGCTCACAGCCCTTTAGGGTTTAGTTGCGTCTCTGGGATTTGCTTTGCAGTTGATCTTTTAATAATGAGATTTTAGGTTTGGAAGAGATCTTGGAGACCTTTGGATCCAGCTCTTTTCTGTTGTTGCTTCCTATGTTTGCTGGGTTTTTAATCTCTGAGAAAGTCGGCTAAGTGGTTTACACAGGCATGTCTCAGTTATGCATGTGTGGACGACCCGGGTCAAGTTTCTCTTCCCAGGCTGGCCTGCTCCTTTGACTAAAGCTCCTGGGAATGCTGACCCGAGGGGGCCTCAAGGTGGGTGCCAAGTCCAGTGTCATCAGCAAAACCTGTGACCAAGGACTGACCGAAATGGTCTGAGCACCTGCCCATTGCTCTGTGCACTCCCCCAGCCTTTCTCTCCTTTTCTCCTTTCTTCACGCAGTAAGCCCCTAGATCACATGTATGCTCCAGTATTCAGACAGTTCACTATTTGTGTGTATTTTTAATGGTGAGCCTTTGGTTTCCTTGATTCCTTGAGTGGAGCCATCCTGTCTCATTGGTCACACTGGTGGAAGCACATTTTTGCAAACAGAAAGCTGGGAAACACTTTGGAGATGTCTACTCCAGTATCGTTTCTTATTTGATAGGAAATGAGAGAGCAGACTCAGGTTAGTAGCCCAGGGCACACCATTAGTTTTGGTGACCTGGCCTAGTCCCAAGTCTGGTTGGAATGGGGCACTTTCCCAGCACCCTTTGCCCTGCCAACATCACATCCCATACCCATGAAATGGAAAGTCTTTTATTGTATACTTTTATTTTAAAAATGTTACATATATATATTTTGTTTAATTTAATTTTTGGCTGCAGTGTGTGGCATGTGGGATCTTAGTTGGGATTCCCAACCAGGGATTGAATGCTCGTCCCCAGCAATGGAAACGCAGTCTTAACCACTGGACATCCAGGGAAGTATCATGTATTATATCTTATAATTATTTTCTTTTTTTTCTCAATTGAGGTGTAGTTGATTTACTGTGTTTCAGGTATACAGCAAAGTGGTTCTGTTTCAGATAGATAGATTCTTTTTCAGGTTCTTTTCCATTATAAATTGTTAGAAGATATTGAATATAGTTCCCTCTACTATACAGTAGATCCTTGGTGTTTATCTTTAATATTTATTAGTGTGTATCTGTTAATCCCAAATTCCTAGTTTATCCTTCCCCCTCTTATTGTATACTTTTTAGGGTATGCTTTGAAGAGTCTTTGGATAGTTCATAGTGAATAATGAATGCTGGAAGACTCATTTTCTGCTTCAGCCATGACCTGTAGCTGGCTGATTGTGGACTGGAAAGAGCAGGTCAGGCAAAGAGATGTGAGAGACATGTTTTAAATTTCTTTGGAAATAGTCACTGAAGCGCCTGAAAAGTTACTTTAATCTACAGCTTTTTCCTTCCCTAACCATTGACACCAAAAATAAGATTGCTCTGGGACTTGACACTGGCAGATAGAATGCTCCCCAAGGGACTTGAGGTTTGTTTCCAAAGCTGGGCAGTGACCACGCTGGCCTCCCAGCACTGACCCGTCAGACCTCACTAGGACAGCACTGGAATCGAAAAGTTCCTGAGATGACTTATAGTCAGCACAACTCTCTCTGGGTCTCCAGTCAGGGAACTTGAGACCTGAATGGATTTGATGCCCTTAAAGTTCTTTCCTCGCTGGTGGGGGTGTGTTTATCACACTAGCTCACAGTGCCTGTTGGGCGCAAATGCCTACTCGGATAGCCTGCAGCTGCGAGGATGGGGTGATGTATCTGGCTGGAAAAGAGGTACTTTTTAAAGGTTTTATTTAGGGGGTTATTAAATCGTCAGATCTTCTCTCTATCTTGAAGGTTATTAGGACCCTTCTCTTTTTTGAGTTTATTTCCCAGGCTTGAATCTGATTATGCGCCCTTTCTTTAAGTTTGCAAACTCCCAGACAGGAATGGTGAGGGCCTATTCAGTTTAGTGGAAACAGCATGAGGACCTGGATTAGAATCGAGCTTGGTCTCTTAACCAGTTGGGTTGTCCCTGGCAAGCCACTTGACCTCTGTTAGCCTCAGTGTTTTTGTAACATGGGGATGCTGACGAAGATTAAATGAGGACCCCGGGTGGAAGTACTTGGAGTTACTGAGGGTGGGTGGGCTTTGGGATCAGGTTTTCAGGTAAGTGCCAACACTTCTACAGAGCAGTTTTTATTGGTAGATTAGTTTATGTCTTAGAACTTGATCTCGTCTAGAAACGAGATGCCTGCTTGGTTAGGTTGTTGGGAGAAGCAAATGCCGTTTAAGTCAGGTGCCTGGCATGCCTGGTTTCAGGGGCCCTAGTACTCTGGAGTGTGGCCATCGGTGATTGACATCAGCTGTCACATGACGTCATGCACTGGTTGAGCTCTGTAGACAAAACAGTTAGTGAAATTTTCACAGTCAAGAGAGGACTTCACTAAAATCCTCCCCTCCAGAGTGTGGGGGGAGAGACTGGAGGGGTGGGGGTTGAGAGTGGGTGGGTCTAGGAAGTCTGGCTACTTGTATCTTCCTATGGAAGATTAAATTACCTTCTGGCAGTTGTGTTGAATTTGACAGGTCAGTGATTAGTGTCAGTTTAACACTTACTAACTACCATACCTTTTGCTGATAAAGACTGTAAAGCTATAAAAATTGTAAAGTTCATAGGATGTGTGTTTGTGTGCGTGTGTATGTGTGTGTGTGAAGGTAAAGTGCTCATAGTTATCGTTATGTGGCATGTGAAAAGAATCCTGGCTTTTCTGCATTTTTTCCTGTGATTGCTCATGGATGGTTTGGCTTATTTTTCTTCTAGGATGTGGAGAAAGAGAAGGAAACCCACAATTACCTCAGCAAAGAGGAAATCAAAGAGAAAGTTCATAAATACAACTTAGCAGTCACAGACAAGTTGAAGATGACCTTGGTGAGCACCCGTGCTAATAATACTGTTTAGCTTGAAAGTGTCAAAGGACAATTATAAGTTGTTGGTACCACAGTCTGTATGTTTTAAAATGTCTGAATCACGCTTGCAGAAATTTAAAAATTAAGGTATATAGGACTGGAAAACCAGATATTTCTGCATCTTTCAAATGAAAGCTGTATTTTAAAATCGCTTTATCTCAAAATCAGTCAACACTTCCTAAAATTTTATTTTGAAAGATGTTATGACCTCCAGAGGGTTCTTAGCATTGAGTGTAATCCTTGCCTGTTTAACACAGGGGCAGTTACTCAGATTCTAACAAGGCCTTAGATAAGTTTTACCTTATGCAAATAAATCTGGAAGTGTCAGGAAAAGAATTTTGTCATCATGGATTGGGATATAATTGAGCTCGGAGTTTTCTCAGCTGGTTGTGGGTATAAGAGGGAGCATGTATTAATAATACTCAGCTTCCTACACTGTTGTTTCAACTTTGTGTTTTCTGCGACTTTGTGCCGGAGCTGTTTGAAGCTCAGTGGGGAGCGAGGGTGTAGGAGGGAGAAGCCCAGGCTTGGTGACACAGGAAGGGAAAGACCATAGCAGAGCCCGCTGCGGGTTCCTCTGGCTGGTCTGGCCTTGCGCTGCCACTTCATGGCCTTCCTTGAGGCACCTGTTACCCCTTGCTGCCAGTGACCAGGGCCCTGAAGCCCTGCCTGGCTGTCTAGCAACCCTGAACTGATAGAGCTCTGCAAAGGATAGGGCGACCTGGTTAGAAAAGGTCCGACTGAATTCTGTGATCCTTGGGGAGGAGCTTTTAAAAAAACCCTTGTGAGAAAGGATTCCTGTCTGGTGGGATTCCGCCCAAAAAGGGAGACAGCAGATAATCTCAAGGTTATTCCTCTTTATTCCACCAGTCTTACTTCTTTTTCAAACATTGTTTTTATCAAAGCAGAACATTCTCTCCTCCTTGGAGATTAAAACAGATGCAAATTTCCATGTCATTTCAAAGATTAAAAAGAAAAAATGAAATGTTGTATAATACTTTCCGCAAATGAGTGAATTAGTATTATAAATTGATCTTGTAGAAAGGAAGAAAAACAATGGCCCATAAAGGAGATTTTTCATGTTCTGTGTTAACTGTCATTTATATATAACTTAACCTGAAGGCTCATTTAAATAAACCATTACAATGTTTGTTTTTTTCTGAATATACTAGAAGTTAAAAGTGAAGACCAGACCATTATAACTATTTGTAGCAACTAAAATATTCTACCGCCAGTTAAGATACCACCTGTTAGTCTACCACCTGTGGTCCAGTGGTTAGGACTCCACGTTTCTACTGCAGGAGGCCCTGGTTAGGATATTAGGATCCTGCATGCTGCGTGGCCTGGCCAAACAAAAAAAAAAAGGAAACACAAGTGTTTGTATCATAATGTCTGTGGTTTACATTGTAACTTGAATTTGTTGTAAAAATATTGCTGCTTGCGGTGTGTGAAGTGCCTCATTGTGTATCCCATGCTTGGTGGGGAATCCTACGCTATATAAAATAGTTTATGCAAAATTGGTAATAGCTGGTACATAGGAGCCACTAGGAATGAAAATAGCTTGTTTTCTTCCCGTCTGCTTCTTGTTATTTGAGTATTTCAGAGTCCTAATTGTGACTTTCCTTTTTTGTGTAATAGCTGGTCATCAGTTGGAGATGTTGTTTCCTTTGAGCAGTTAGCCTGCACATGGCCCCAAGCTTTAACAAGCCCTGTGGTTTGGCCAGCATCTGTGCCAGGGGATGGGAGGCTCACCCGTGGGCCCCGACCTTTCACATGCAGCTTTGCAGGCTTTGGTCCCCACATCTGCCCTGCAGACCTTGCCTGAGAAGCACTTCGCTGGAGTGTGTTAACCTTTCCGAGGTCATCTCCTGAGGGGCCGTCTTGAGTGAGCCTCTGCCGCAAAGCCATAAAAGAAGAGAACAAGAGAGGGAGTGTTTCTCCTTCCTTTTCTGTTGTTGTCTTGATACGCTCCTTCCCTAAAATGCTCAGCTCATGCGTGTGTTCTTCTTCCTGCCTCAGAATTCAAATGGAATTTACACTGGCTTCATTAAAGTACAGATGGAACTATGCAAACCTTCCCAGGCTGCTGGAAAACCCACTCCCAGTAGCAATGGCTGTATGAACACCCTTCACATCAGCAGCACCAACACGGTTGGCGAAGTGATTGAGGCCCTGCTTAAGAAGTTTCTTGTGACCGAGAGCCCTACCAAGTTTGCACTTTATAAGCGGTGTCACAGGGAAGATCAAGGTACCATGCTTGAAATGAAAATGGTCCCTGCTTTTGTTTCTGTCTTTTGACTTCATTCATGGAAGACTGGTGGATGTACCTGTATCAGTTATGTCAGAGCCCAGGGACATATTCTGAAATAAATGGTGAATGCGTCCTGGCTGTCCGTGCTTTTCAGGTGGACAGCTCCCAGTCTGCAAGCCCCGAGGTATTTGTATGTGAATTATGTGATGGGTACTTATGGAGGATTTATGGGATAGCCTCCCTCCTCCTGCGCTTTCCCGGTAGCTCAGATGGTAAAGCGTCTGCCTACAATGTGGGAGACCCGGGTTTGATCCCTGGGTCGGAAAGATCCCCTGGAGAAGGAAACGGCAACCCACTCCAGTATTCTTGCCTGAAAATCCCATGGACTGAGGAGTCTGGTAGGCTACAGTCCATGGGGTCACAAAGAGTCGGACACGACTAAGTGAGTTCACTTTCACTTTCACTTTCTCCATCCTCCTTGCCCCTACCACCCCACCCAGCACAAAGAAGAATGCCTTTGTGCTCAAGTTTTCAGTAGCACATTGACATTGGATGTGATTGGTGAACTTGCAAGCTTCTGTCAATGGCACAGTCCTAGGCTCTCCTTTTCCCTTAGCCTGTCTCATGCAAGGTGTGACCCTGGGATGGGTTGGCACCCTGCCCACCCCCCAGGGGCTCATGCAGTGGATGAATAACATTTTGATTTGAGGTCTACCTGTCTGAACTTAATACCCACAATCAGTGGATTAAAAAGAATCTTAAATTACTGCATGAAACTGAATAAGATATTCCAGATCAGGTCATCACTGAACAGAAATTGATACCGATGGTGGACAGCAGGGGTTTAGTGATTCACTAAGTACTGATTTGAAAATGGTGTATATATGTGAACATTTGTGCTTTCCCTAGTTTTTCTGAGTTGAGCCTATAGCAGCTGTGGCAGAAAATCACTCACCTTGGCATGATGGGAAAGTCCCTTGGTTGCCTAGGGATGAAACCCAGCTAGATGGCTGAGTATGCTCACCTTTCTTCAACACATACTGTGGGCTGAGCCTGCAGAATACAGGGATGAATAGGCTGAGGTTCCCATCCTTCAGAGGCCACAGGCGCTCAGCAGTGGGGAGAAGTTTACATCTCCAGGGAAGATGTATATATGATGTATAATGCAGTGGTATCCGGAAAGGAGAAAATAAAACCGATCAATTCAGATGGCATTTTGTCTTGCTACCTTCTTTGCCTGCCTCACCTGGTCTTTAGCTGCATAATCTAACAGTAAAAGCATCCTACCAGCTTAGTACCCACATGGCAAATCTTTCAACTCTGCAAAGCAGAGAGAGAGAGAGAGAGAGAGAGAGAGAGAGAGAGAGAGAGAGTGTGTGTGTGTGTGTGTGTGTGTGTGTGTGTCTGTGTGTGTGTGTATGCAGAGCTAACGTTCAGACAGACTGCTTTGTTGGTGCCTGCTGATTCTAAATTAATCTGTAGGAAGATCTGCTTCTAGAGTTCTGATTTCATGTTCTTGGGAAGGTATATTTTTATTGTTGGAGGGATTACAGATCCTTTTTAAAGTTTATCTTGCTTTCTAAAAGGGAGTGGGATTAATTATAAGCCCATTTTGAGAGTGATACTCATTTAAATTGATTCTCAAGAATTATTTCCTTTTTAAATCAAGGCCCAGTTTACATTATGCAGATAGAATGGAAATAGTATAGAATTCATTCCACTGTGGGCTGTTTATTGGTGACAAGATGAGGAGGGTGGTGCCCAGGTGGCTGAGGTGATCACACTGTTGCGTTGATCTGGGGGTGGGGAGGGCAATGATGTTGTGTTGTGCTTGTGACATGCCTCTCGTTCTCACCAGTCTACGCCTGCAAGCTCTCGGACCGGGAACATCCACTCTACCTGCGTTTGGTAGCAGGTCCCAGAACAGACACACTCAGTTTTGTTCTTCGCGAACATGAAATTGGAGAGGTAAGTGATTGTTCATTCTTGCTTTAAACTCTGCAGACCAGCTGGTCCTGTTTTATCGCTCTGGTCTGGTGACTCTACCACTGACTGCGGAGGAGGAGGGGTGGGGAGGGGAGGGGGAATGTGTGTGTCTATGTGTGTCTGCCTGTCATGGGAGGAGAGGTGGTCCTGTGGAGGCAGGGTGTTTTTGAATTGTCAGAAATGAACCCAGAGTTAGTCTACAGTATAATTTTCTTGTAACACTCATTATTTTGGTCTGTAATTTTCAGAGGTGGAAGGATATACACTTTTTTAAAAACCTGATCACCACCCAGTCTCATTTTCACCCCTTCCACCTCCAAATTACTCTAATCCAGCTGAGCTTTGAAAGTCGACACTCTCCGTATGTTTGCTGGTAATCAGAGTCTCCAGGCTCCTTTGCTCTAAAGGGAATAAAGGGAAACACAGTCTCTTTACCATGAAAGCCATTTAACTTTCTAGACTCTTCCTTTCCTCTTTGCCCAGATGATTTAAGGATTTATGTCTATACGTGCAATAATTGCCATTTTCTCTCCAAGAAGGATTGTATTTAGGTCAGTTCAGTTGAGGGAAAAGGCACTTCAGACTGTCCTTCTAGATCAAGTGTCAGATGAGTAAATCTCTCAAGCTCTGGGTCTCAGCCTTTTGTCTAGAATCAGAAATGGCATGAATTGTCCGTGTAGAACATTTTGGGATGCAGTGAGAATAGTTCTAGGTTAAAAGTTAAAAAACCAAGACTCTGCTTCCTGCCATTCCTTTTACCAGATTAGGAGTACAACCTTGGGTAAATCTCCTCTTTTCAGTCCTCAGTTTTAAAATCTGTAAAGTGGGACTTGAAAAGATGATTTTGAGTCACAAATTAGAAATGTATGTAAACATGCTTGGTAAAGAGCATGTTTACATGTCAATGTAAATTGGAACTTTATTTAGGGGAGTTTCAGGAAGACAGTGATTTGGGACATTTTGGAAGTTTCTTTTGATCTTTATGTTTTGAAATCTTTAAAATCCACTCTCATTTTGAAGAGAGAGCTTGGTTACAAAAGCCTAAAATTTGAGGTATTGGTTGGCACACGATAGTCTACCCTCTGTAAACCCAAGTCAGACATATCAGCATAGCCTTGTCTGCATCTTACCTTTCTCGGTGCTGGTTTCTGAGTGTTGCACATAGTTTAGTTAGTGTAATTGGAGCTGCATTGTCTGGGAGGGAATTATGTTGGCTTAGATTTGAAATTCACTTTACGTTGTGTTCTAATGTTCCAGATTGCTTTTCTGACCTCTCTATGGTATGCTTGTGTCTCAAGTCTTTGAGGTTAACTGAATTGAGAAAAGAAACTTTCCATAGATGTCAGAGAGTGGGAGGGAGATGCTATTTTATACTGTCTTTATTTTGGAGAACTTATGTGAAAAATAAATTGTTAATTTTCAAATTAACAGAGTATTCTAATGTAGACAGTTCTGTTCTCCTGCTTCACTTCTCATTTTCTTTAGTAACTAGCTCAATCAGTCTCCAAGAGCCAATCTCCTTCAATCATCGATCCGCTTGGTGATTTTATTCTGTCTCCTCTCTCTGCACTTGTAATAGGTTATCCTGTTTTTCCCTACCCCATATGCCCCGGGAGTCCCCCTTCAGACCTTGCTCTTGGCCGAGATAGTGGTGCTCAGCCCAGGACTGAGGGCCTCCTTTTGGGAGGGGAGGACATGTAGTTTGGAAAGAAACCTCCCAGGTGATGCCACATACCCTTCTTGATATTTACTTCTTTTTTTTTTTTTTGGATATTTTTTTTTTTTGATATTTACTTCTTAAAAAAAATTATTATTATTTTTAGAAAAATACCATGAACATTTTGTGCCTGCCAAATACCAGGTGCTATTAGGGAAAATGAAGTCAGACGCTCAAGGGCCAAAGACAAAGCCCACATAGTTGGAAGTACAGCAGATGCAGTGCAAACAAGAGAAATGCTAAGCAAATAATTATAACACTGTTTAGGTCTTCTGTGATCAGGCAGTGATCAAGGCTTCCAGTGCCCAGGAAAGTTTCTAAAAGACATAATCCTGACTGACAGAGAAAGGGAGGAAATCATGGAAGGCTTCTTAGAGAGAGTGGCGTTGAATCTGGGACTTGAAGGTTGAGGAGGAGTTTGCCAGGCAGAGTGGAGGAGGGGAGAGCATGTGCAAAGCCACACAGGGTAATGAGTGAGGGGCACAGGGACAGAGATGGGACTGGAGAGGGGAGGGTCTTTCAGACATAGCAGAAACAACCGCGGGAAGCCATTGAATGGCTCCAGACATGGAGGGTCCTGCCTAGATTGGCGTTCTAAAGAGAGTATTCAGGCTGGCTGTTTGGGGGAACAGATTAGGGAATGGAAAAGTGGAGCTAGGAGGCTATCCCAGGGTTGGAGGGGAGGGTGGTGGTGGATAGGAGGGGGTGAGATTGACAGTGGGAACTGGGGAAGAAGGCAGTGATGACGAGGACCCCACGGAGAAGGAGGGTGGAGGGAGTGTGGAGTTGCGCTTCCTGCTTCTGTGGGTTAGTGTCTAATGGAGGTAGGCCTTTGCTCTTAGAGCCCTTTTGGAGGACGCTGGGAGGAGGGGAGCAGCGGGCAGTGGGAGTGAGCTGAGGTAGGGATGTAAGGCTGGTCAGGACGCTCAGCTCTCATCCACCAGGACTTCTGAGAAGGCCGGGCAGTGTTGGGCAGTGTGAGTCAGGAGGGGAAGGCAGTCAGCCCCCTGTGCTCCCTGCCCTCCTTGTTCCTAAGTCTTGAATTAATGAACACCTGGCATTTTTCGTTTTTTGTGTTCCCTCACAGTGGGAAGCCTTCAGCCTGCCAGAGCTACAGAATTTCTTGAGAATCTTGGACAAGGAAGAAGACGAGCAGTTACAGAACCTGAAGGAGCGCTACGCGGCCTACAGACACAAGCTGGAAGAAGCCCTCAGCCAGGCGTGGAAACCGGGGTAAAGTGTGGGGCTCCCTGCCCCTCAGGGACGGCACGGGACCTGCGTGTGCACCGGCGGCCAGGGTCTCTCTTGTCGGAGGGCAGTTTTCTTGCCCTATGATGCTAGGGCCTTTCCTCTTTACACATCTCTAGATCTAGTTCCCCCAAACTGGTCACACAGCATCCTGCAGCTTGGGCGTCCTCTGTCAGGGATTCTGCAAGCTTGTTCTGTTAACGGCACCACGGTGTTACCTCTTGGCAAGCTGTGAACCTGTGGTCTCATCTGGAGCATTCTAGAGTGCTTTGAAGCATGGACTTTGAGGTTTTTTATTTTTCCTTATTTTCTTTTAGTTAAATATATGATGATGTTAAGCTTAAGGTTGTGCAAATGATTTTTTAAAAGCTTAACAAGGACTCTTTCTGAATACTTGTCTTATGTTGAAACTACCTGTCTGTTACTGGTTTGTTTTTTTTGTTTTGTTTTTAATGTCAGAGGAAACAATTCATGTGACTTGAAGGGCACAGGAAGCTAGGGACGCTGAGGAGCTGGTGAAGGATTTTGGAGGAGTCTGGTAAAGGGAGAAAAGAGGAAGTATGGAAGAAGGTGGAGGGTGGAGGCGGAGAGTGCTAATGGAAGGAGGTTTGGGTAAGTGGATGGTAGAGGAGGAGGTGAACTTGCTTGTTAAGGGGTTAAAAGCTTTCAGTTTGGAGACGTTAACTCCATTGTCATATTGCTTGATTTCCTGGTGAGTAAAATGTGGGCACGGAAACCAAAGAAAGTAGGAGCTAGACGCAGAGGAGGAACTGACTGTGGCGGACCAGGGGAGGCAGGAGGAGCCCCATCTTGGTGAATCAGCGCCCTCCTCGCCCTCCCGGAGCGGAAGGTCTGAGTGGTGCAGCTTCTCTGCGCCGTCTGGGCGGTGAGCATCAGCTATGACCCCTGTGAAGTTACAGTTTCCCCCTGAGGTTGTTTTTCAAAGTGGAAAAGGAGTTTCTGGAGGAGGCAGTGTACCCTCCAACCCAACCCCTTCCCCCCACGCCCCGCCCCCGGGAC
Organism: Capra hircus; assembly: GCF_001704415.2. Taxonomy (NCBI): domain Eukaryota; kingdom Metazoa; phylum Chordata; class Mammalia; order Artiodactyla; family Bovidae; genus Capra; species Capra hircus. The sequence goes on along the minus strand of NC_030812.1, from coordinate 48,454,928 downwards.
TTCTGTAGAGTGAGGAGCTCTCAGCACTCTTTATTGACAATCACTCCCTCCTTTCCCTTTAGTCTTCCCCTCCCTTCTTCCTCCTTCCCTCCCCTCACTGCTCTCCCTTCTCCCTTTGTCTTATAAATTGAAGTAGACTTGATGTAGAACAGGGGTGTGGGTTAAGGAGGCACAGGACGGGCCATCAGATCCTCAGTTCCAAAGTGACTGTAAAGTGGGGGAGCCCCCCCCCCCCCCCGCGTCCACTCCCAGCGGACCACAGAGGAGCGGGTTCTTAGCTTTTTAACAAAAGTGCATGCTCCTGCAGACCAAAGAAGTGCATGTGCAATAGGAGCCTTCCTTCAGCCAGGTTAGATACTCTCATTTTGCGCAGTGGTTAGTCTGAAGCCAGCAGGAAAGGTGTGTTGTGCTCCTAGAGGGGCCTTGCAGTCTGTGTGCAGTCTAGATAGTGTTTATAAATTCCCAAGGAATTGTTAACACTTTGGTGACACCTAATGGAGTCTTTTTGAAATTCCAAGGTGCTTCAGTTCTTTGCCTCCCAAGTGAACTGTGCCTTTTTTAAAAATTGCGTTTCTGTCCCCTTCTTGGTGGCTCTTCTGACTTTTCAGAGAACGCCTGTCTTGTTGGAGGCAGATGTGTTGCTTCTGCTATGCCACACACATTACCGAGACAATCATATCGTCCTAAGCTTTTTAAGGAAAGTTGGAAAGAAACCCCAAAAAGTAGAACTAGCTATAAAATATGTATGGCACATCTTGTTTAATTTTGCATGTAAGTTCCTTTTAGTGCCTCAGTGAGGTTTTAGTGACATTGTCAACCAATACTTTACCTTCATTGTTCAGGGAATGCTTTCATGATTTTTATACTGGTTTTACTCTTCAGACTATGGCTTAGGTGTGAGTGTACTGTTATCAACCACCTGGTCTTTTAATTACCCACCCCAGTAAGCTCATATTTTGTGAAGCCTTTGTTTCTCAGATTGACACTGTTCGAACCTTAAAGTAGTACCTGATGGGTATCTGTGAAAGTTTTTTTTTTTTTTTTTTTTACTTGAAGTAGACTGTCTGAATTAGGCATCCTCATCTGTGTGATCCAGGACCTCGCTCATTGTCACGTGCACTACAGGTTTCAATTTGGAAAACTTACTGTGTTGAAGTCCTGTCGGTTCATGATTCTTGAAGACCAATGGTCTCTCCTGAACACTGGTGACTGCAGCATTTTTAATGTGTAAGAGGCCACCGAGGCCAAAAGATTTTTAAAAATTATTGTACAAATTCTTATGTTAAATTTAACTATCTAAGCTTTGCTGTAATACTGTTTTCTCTTCAGTATGTGATGGTACAGGAATGAGGTTAAATGAAGGGGTGGTATTGCAGGGGAGCATTTTAAATCACAGAAGTAAAAAAAAAATTATAATATTTATAATTTTCATGAGTTTAAGTTTATTTTTATGGGGAAGAGTTTTTTTTCCCTAAAATTGTTTCTGGAATGGCAAATTGTTTCCATTATTAAAAGTTGAAGTTGTTAGTTGATGTTTGTGTGTTTTTATTTATGGTAATATGCCGGATAAAAGAAGGTCATGGGAGTGGGAGGAACTGCTTTTGAAGATAATTGTGGACATGGGCTGAAATGTGACAATTTTCAGTAGGTTTGTATGGTTCACATTTGTTCTTCCAAATGTCACTTTCACTTTGCCTTGTCATCTGGGGAAGATAACTGGAGGTGAGTATCTGCCCACATTCCTGAAACAGTGAAATATACCTATGTTTAGAAGTGTATGAAGGGTATACATACAAGTGTATGAAGCAGATGAATAAAGACTCATTATAAAGTGGCTGCCCTGTGCCCACTACCAAGGGAAAACATTGTCCCTTCCCTAGCACGTCTTCTCCTTCCCCACCCGTCCCTTGCCTGAGACCCCCCACTGCTGGCTGCACGGGCCTTGCTGCTGTGTGCAGGCCTTCTCTAGCTGTGGCGCGCGGGCTTCCCATCGTGGTGGCGCCCCTTGTTGCAGAGCGTGGACTCCAGTGGTGGCAGTGCATGGGCTCCGTAGCTGGGGCACACAGGCTTAGTTGTGCCCCAGCATGTGGAGTCTTCCCAGACCAGGGGCCAAACCCGTGTCCTTTGGGTTGGCAGGTGGATTCCTAACCACTGGACCACCAGGGAAGTCCCTTCTCACTCTTAAAATAGACCACTTTCAACGTTACATTATCTGTTTTTTGAGTCGCTGTGACTGTCTCTCACGGGTGGAGACAAGTGATTTCACTACTGCGCTGACCCCTAGAGGAGGTGGGGAAGTAGGTGCAAAGCTGTACCAATTGGTGAAGGGGAAAACATTTAAGTGCCATACCTGCTTCGCAAGTGAAAATATTATGATAGAAATGATGGCTCAATGTAGGTCTTTTTCACAAAAATAACCAGAAGAATCTAGTTTAGAAGTTCGGCCTGGGTTACTACCCAAGGTGCCGTTGGGAATGTCTGGGAATCTTTATCCCTTTAAGGGAGTTAGCTTCTTGCCCAAGGAATTTGTCATCAGTTGATAATTAAATGAGTATTCCTATGTTGCAAAGTTACTGCTCAAGGATTTGTACATTGTTTTGGGACTTTGTCATGTGATCCTAATTAGGAATTTTTCTGTTTTTGAATGTTTGAATGAAAGGAGGAGTCTATATACAGATCTTTTATATATGTGTATGTATATATATATATATTTCATATACATAATTTTTATTTATTTTTGGCTGCACTGGGTCTTTGTTGCTGCACAGGCTCTTCTCTAGTTGTGCTGAGCAGGAGCTGCTCACCAGCTGTGGGGTCTGGCTTCCTCATTGCTGTGGCTTCTCTCGCTGTGGAGCACAGGAGGCAGGGGGCACAGGCTTCAGTAGTCGCGGCTCCTGGGCTCTGGAGCACAGGCTGAATAGTTGCGGCACGTGGGCTTAGCTGCTTCAGGGGATGTTCCCAGATCAGGGATCAAACCCGAGTCTTCTGCATTTTCAGGTGGATTCTTCACCACTGAGCCATCAGGGAAGCCCCATATACGGACTTTCATTGATTGACCATGGGGTTATGTTCTGATAAACATGTCATAAGTTGGAAATACATAGTAAGTCAAAAATGCGTTCCATACACATCCTCTCCCAAACATCATAGTTCTGCTTAGCCTACCTGAAACCTGTCCGGAACAAATGCATTAGCCTCCAGTCAGGCAAAGTCATCTGACACAAAGTGTGTTAAGTGTTGAATATCTCATGTAATTTATTGAATACTCTCCTGAAAGTGGAAAACACAATGGCTGGGTACAGAATGTTTTTTTTCCTTCCCAGAATGTTGTAAGTATATTGGTTGTTTACCTTCATAAACAAACAAAAAAAATCACTAGCCTGGGAAAAGATCACAATTCAAAATCCCAAGTACATTTTCTAGTGAACACATACCACTTTCACACTATCGTAGTCAAGAAACCACTAGTCAAACTACTGTTAAGTTGGGGACCTTCCATACTGTAATAGCAAATTCAGACATAGTGCTTACCATGTTCTAGGCATTATTCTAACAAGTTTAATATGTATTAACTCAGTTTCTCCCCATGAAATAGGTGTTGTCAACACTCTCATTTTACAGATGAGGAGACAGAAACCCATCGAAGTCCAGCAGCTTGCCCATGGCCACTCTGTGAGTGAATGAAAGGTGTCCCTTCCTGTGCACCAGCTTTCCCTGTAAGGTCTACCCTGTTTTTCAGTAAAGCTGCCTGATAAGGGCCCATCAGAATGCCGGTAGTGGGCAGTTCAGCTGAAATCAGGCCTGTTAGTAGAGTTGGGATCTGTGGGAAATGGAAGGTGACAGGCTTGGTGTCAGAGCGTTCCGTCATCTTTTTGTTGTTGTTCACGTAGCTTTCCATTTAAGTGGTTATACTAAGTTACAGAGAAGGAGATGCCTACCTGTGTTTTCATTTACAGGTTCTGTTGCGTGCAAGAAGCTGACAGGGTAGGTAACTGAACCTCATGTTCTCACTGCAATTAGTAAGATAATTCCCTGGATCCACTAGAGGAATAGCTTCAAGAAGTCACAGTTCCCAGGAACCACTAAATACTTGTGAAGGCTGGAGTTTTGCTCCCTCATCAAGGATGAGCCTCTCCAAAGAAACACGGGAAACTAAGTATGCAAATTCTTGAAAGTGTACATTTGCCTGGTGTGAATCACTGCTTGCTTAATTAAGTGCTTAATTAAGAAAACAGATTTGTATAAGGATGGGGTGAGAAATGGGCCCAGGGGTGGTGGTGGAAAGGAGTGGGCAGATTAAATAGCTGTCAGTTGAATGTATTAATTCTATCTGTAGGATTTTTTTGGTTTTTAAATTTTTCCTGGCTTTTGGATTTTTAGAGGTTGGTAGTTTGGGGTTTCATTTCGGGTTTGTTTTTTGGCAGATCTTTCTCTAATTCTATAAGGTGAGGCTGACCAGGTAGATGACAGACCTTCTAATCTTCGTATTAGTTTCCCAAGTCACTTGTGACTCACTTGGTGGCAGTTGAACTCAGAAAGCTCCTCTTCCCTTTTCTGATAAAGGTGAGTACTGGCATTTTTAAACGTTTGCACAAACAGAAAGTATCAGGACCCTTTGTAAACTTAAAAGAAGTTGGGTTTGGGCTTTGTGTCTGGGAGGGAGTCCCTTTATCCAGGAGAGTTGGTTTTGATCTTTCTAGGCAACGAGGGTTACCGTGGATGCTCCTCTGTCTTCAGCAGCCACAGGTCTGCTTGTGGCCTGGTCTGCTTGTGCACCCTCCCCTTGCTTTAGCCACCCAGTGTCGACACAGGAGATTGATTAAACCCTGTGCCTTTCCTTTTCTCTGGAGTTCTAGGGGACTCTGAACCAGAGTTCTGATTTTCAAATGACAGAAAATTTGCTAAAGTTCTAGTCATTCTGGAGCAGCACCCTGAGGTGTCCTGGCAAAAGTTAGAATCCTTGAATTATGGGCTGGGAGGTGACAGCTTAAATTCACATCTTTTTCATGCATGTGTGATCGCCCAAGGAAAAAGTTCCAAGTCCATGACTTTTTGGTAAAACTGAGCATGTTATTAAATGCCTGATCAATAAAAGATGCTTGTCTGAGAATACTCAGCCAAGTTTTTTATTTCTAAGGCTGCTATCAGCCTTCAGAAAAGCCCAAGCCTCATTTCCTTAGTTCCAGATAAACTTTCTGCAAGAGTTTGTGTGCTGGGGAAGGGTCTGTGTGTCAGGCAGACAAGGAGCTAGTGTGCAGGATATGGGTGAGGCCGGAAGTGATGTTCCTGACCCTTGTGTCATGTCTGTGCCACCCCTGTGACACCCTCTGCTCCTGGCTCGTTTTTAAAACTTTTGTTCTATTCTAAGCAGAGGGTTGCTGTGAAACTAGTAGTTGGGAAAGGGTAGTGTTCAATAACCTCAGATATGCAGATGACACTACCCTTATGGCAGAAAGTGAAGAGGAGCTAAAAAGCCTCTTGATGAAAGTGAAAAAGAGTGAAAAACTTGGCTTAAAGCTCAACATTCAGAAAATGAAGATCATGGCATCCGGTCCCATCACTTCACGGGAAATAGATGGGGAAACAATAGAAACAGTGTCAGACTTTATTTTGGGGGGCTCCAAAATCACCACAGATGGTGACTGCAGCCATGAAATTAAAAGACGCTTACTCCTTATTAGAAAAGTTATGACCAACCTAGATAGCATATTCAAAAGCAGGGACGTTACTTTGTCGACTAAGGTACGTCTAGTCAAGGCTATGGTTTTTCCTGTGGTCATGTATGGATGTGAGAGTTAGACTGTGAAGAAAGCTGAGCGCCAAAGAATTGATGCTTTTGAATTGTGGTGCTGGAGAAGACTCTTGAGAGTCCCTTGGACTGCAAGATCAGCCCTGGGATTTCTTTGGAGGGACTGATGCTGAAGCTGAAACTCCAGTACTTTGGCCACCTCATGCGAAGAGTTGACTCATTGGAAAAGACTCTGATGCTGGGAGGGATTGGGGGCAGGAGGAGAAAGGGACGACCGAGGATGAGATGGCTGGATGGCATCACGGACTCGATGGATGTGAGTCTGAGTGAACTCCGGGAGATAGTGATGAACAGGGAGGCCTGGTGTGCTGTGATTCATGGGGTCGCAAAGAGTCGGACACGACTGAGCGACTGAACTAACTGACTAAACTGAGTGTTTAAGATCTGTTAGATGAGATTTCAAGACAAAAATGAGGTTATTACTCGTTTTTTTATAGACTACCTATAGGTGCTGATTTTTAAAAGGCAGACTTTTCTATACCCTACCCCTAAGCCCTGAGAATCTCCTACTTTAACAAGCACCCCATGTTTTTTTTCAAATACTAAGTGTAAATCTTAGAGCTCTGCAGAGTATTTCATCAATTGAAGGGATATATCCAGGTGCACAGTTGTCTTTAAACAAATTACTTCCACATTGAGACTAATGGCCAGCCTGCAAAGAGACTCTCTGTCTTGCATCACTTAGCCCTGGAAAGGATAGTTCTTTGTATAGTGTTACCCTGTGCCCCAACCATGCATGGCTAGTTGGATTTTAGTTAGCCCTGGATACAAGACTGTTGATCAATTACCTTTCTTAAAATTCTAAATAAAGAAACAGAGGAATTGTAGTTAGTCTGTGATGGTATTCATAAGCCAGGGGACTGAACCCACCATTGAGCCTTGTGTCAGAAGCAGAGAGAGACTGCAGAGAAAGCAGGAGAATGGAGAAACAAGAAGCCAAGAGGAGAGTCTGTGTGGCCTCTGGAAGGTGAAGAGAGTAAATTCAGAACCTACTTGATATTTGTTAGCTGTTGAATTTCTCCTGGTACCCTCTTCCCTCAGAAAGGAATTATCTTTGTTGACATAAGCTCTGTACTCATGTGCCCATTTCTACAGTGGGGTCAAGAGTAGAAACAGAGGGAAATTTATGGTACTAAATGCCTTTTAGAAAAGATGAAAGGGCTCAAACGCATGACCTCAGCCTCCTCTTAAAGAAAAGCAGAAGAAAGGAAGTGATAAAGAGTGGTAACAAATGAAACAGAAAACAAACAAAATCAGCGAAACCAGAAGTATGTTCTTAAGAGATCAGTAGAGGTGATAATTCTTTAACCATACTGACCAGGCAAGAAAGAGAGGACGCAAATTATTAACACCACTATTAGGAACAGGAGCGGTGACATCACTACATATGTTCATATTTTAGGTCTTTGCATTGCAATAAGTTTCCTTAAAAATTAGTGTTATTTTTTGGAAAAACAAAACCAAGGTGAGTTCTACACATTCCTAATTTTGCCTAGTTTTGAAAAATTTGCCAAGTGACAAATGCTGATGTTACTGGTAATATCAACTGTTTGGTTCCCACAGTTATTTACAGTATTGTAACTGTAATGCATATGATCAATACTATTCTAACTTAATATTTAAGGTTACTTTAATATTATTAGAAATACAGTTAGGATTTCTGCCTATTAAAATGTGAATTATGATAGTTTCCTCCCTCTCTTCCATCCTCCCCCTCCTATTTCCCTCCCTCCCTCCCTCCTTTTTCTTTCTTTTTCCACAAACAGAACTAATTGTAATCATAGTTGAGGAATGAGTGTGTCTGTTTTACTGCTGGGTTCTGTGATACCTATCTTCTTACAACGATCCTTTTTTTATTTTTTCAGTAACTTTTTACTTTGATTAGTTCTTTCTGTTCTTCGCACAAAAAGAAACTTGAGCAGAACACCGAGTGTTTTAACTTCTTTTATTCAGCAAGTACTTTAAATTACCCGAGGATGTTAGGACTGTGTCGATTATGGTGAGAAAGAACATCGTGGTCCTGTCTTCACCGAAACTGGTTTACTTCAGTTTCCATGTGTAATGAAAACCGGCAAGTGTCACAAAGATGAAATACAGAGCGCTGTGAGAGTTTATTACTTAAGCTTTTAGAGAAGGCTTCCTAGAGGGAGTGATTTAGAGCTAAGATTTTTAAGGATGAGTCGGAGTTACCTGGCAGAATTTATGATTTACGGGAAAATTTTCTACGTAAGAGCCACTGGTTTCTCAAGCCTTTCTTTCGGTAGTGTGTTATATTGGCGTCACTCTTGCTGTCTTGCCTGTTATGAGAAAGGAGCTTACAGAGTGCTAAATAATTCTCAGTGGGTCCTGAGTTCATTTTTGGCAGGGGCAGAGTTAAAATTTACAGTAGCAATTGCCCCGGATCAGCGGTTTTCCCCCCTGTAAAGTGGAGAGGGCATCATGTTTACTTTCTTCATCAGACTCATGAGGACCAAGTAAGATAATGAAGGTCAAGGTACTCTACACCCTGCAAAGTCTGATGTAGTGTAAGGTGGTCCTGTTTTCCAAATTCTTCTTCCTATAGGGGTGGTATGGCTGCTTTACTACTGGGCCAGGATATTTACATATCATATTGACACAGACATTCATCTAAGAAGCATCACCTAGGATGTAATTTCCAAGAGGGACATTTTTTTCAAAGTGAAATTTTTTGTTTTTGTTTTTTAACCTCATGCTTAAGGAAGGCAAAACACTCAAGATCCAGGGCAATTAACAGACCAAAAAATCTGCACTCAGTGCCTTTCCATGTGCCGCCCGTAAATATAATGGCAGAGCGGTCTGTCTGCTCTGACAAGTTAGACCCACAAGGCTCAGAGCTGCAGGGACCAGGGCTGCCCACGCTGTCACACTCCTGTAGGTGCTGAGCGATCCAGACCAGAGGGTGATGTGTGGGTGTCATCTGGGGGCCCTGGCCTTTGTTCTGGTCCGGTGCTGTCATGTGTGTGAATTCTCACCCCAGATAGCAGTCTCTCTGGGGACTGGGGCATGTCTTCAGCTCTCTGAGCTGGGGGGCATAATGTCTGTGGGACTAAACATTTCATCATGTCTGGAAACAGCCAGTTGGGCAGCTTGGAGAAGGAATGGGGCTGTTCTGCAAGGCTTCCTGCCTCTCCTTGTAAAGTCAGTGTTCACCCCCGGCTGAACCCTTCACCAGGGCCCTAAGTGGCAATACAGGGAGGAAGGGGGCAGGGTGACCAAGGCCCTGTTTTTGTGTTCCCCTGCTGTACAGAAGACCAGACTCAGCATCTCAGGCTTCATTCTCTGTGGAATCATCCATAAAAGTGCAGTCACTGGCTGAAGGCTGCCTGATAGATGACTCAGTAAGTGGCCCCTCATTCCAGACTGCTGAAAGGATCCAAGTTCTTGTGTTGGTGTCAGGTCTAATAAAGTTGCTACTCATGCGATCTTGGAGGAGCTGGGAAACACAGGAGACCTGGGGAAGAAAAAGACATAGGGAAGCCACTTTTCTTCAGGACTTAAACAGAAGCGGCTGCATTTCTGAGCTACTTTCCTAGCATTAGGACAAGGCAAAGGAGTAGCGTCTGATGGTCTTGATTTGGACAACAGGTGCCTCAGAAGCCAAGCCAAGATCTTGGCCTGCAGCAGCTGCTGAAAGAGCAGCTCCGCCCCTGTGCTGGGCTCTCCCACGCACCAACTTTTGTGGGTAATAGAGACCCTCTGGAGGGAAGACTTGGACTTGTGTCTGGGGCCTGCCAGCCTAGAGTCCATTAAAATGTTTTCCAGCACGTGCTGAGAACAATACTTTCAGTTCAGTTCAGTTCAGTCGCTCAGTCATGTCTGACTCTTTGTGACCCCGTGAATCGCAGCACGCCAGGCCTCCCTGTCCATCACCAACTCCCAGACTTCACTCAAACTCATGTCCATCGAGTCGGTCATGCCATGCAGCCATCTCATCCTCTGTCGTCCCCTTCTCCTGCCCCCAAACCCTCCCAGCATCAGAGTCCTTTCCAGTGAGTCAGCTCTTCGCACGAGGTGGCCAAAGTACTGGAGTTTCAGCTTTAGCATCGTTCCTTCCAAAGAAATCCCAGGGTTGATCTCCTTCAGAATGGACCGGTTGGATCTCCTTGCAGTCCAAGGGACTCTCAAGAGTCTTCTCCAACACCACAGTTCAAAAGCATCAATTCTTCGGTGCTCAGCCTTCTTCAGAGTCCAACTCACATCCATACATGACCACAGGAAAAACCATAGCCTTGACTAGATGGGCCTTTGTTGGCAAAGTAATGTCTCTGCTTTTCAATGTGCTGTCTAGGTTGGTCATAACTTTTCTAACAAGGAGTAAGCGTCTTTTAATTTTATGGCTGCAGTCACCATCTGCAGTGATTTTGGAGCCTCCAAAAATGAAGTCTGACACTGTTTCCACTGTTTCCCCATCTATTTGCCATGAAGTGATGGGACCAGATGCCATGATCTTCGTTTTCTGAATGTTGAGCTTTATGCCAACTTTTTCACTCTCCTCTTTCACTTTCATCAAGAGGCTTTTTAGCTCCTCTTCACTTTCTGCCATAAGGGTGGTGTCATCTGCATAGCTGAGGTTATTGATATTTCTCACGGCAATCGATTCCAGCTTGTGCTTCTTCCAGCCCAGCGTTTCTCATGATGTACTCTGCATATAAGTTAAATAAGCAGGGTGACCATATACATCCTTGACGTACTTCTTTTCCTATTTGGAACCAGTCTGTTGTTCCATGTCCAGTTCTAACTGTTGCTTCCTGACCTGCATACACATTTCTCAAGAGGCAGGTCAGGTGGTCTGGTGTTCCCATCTCTTTCAGAATTTTCCACAGTTTATTGTGATCCACAGAGTCAAAGGCTTTTTGGCATAGTCAATAAAGCAGAAATAGATGTTTTTCTGGAACTCTTTAGCAATCATATAAAGAAGCTTCTACTAGGTTTTGGTAATTATACCTGCAAACTGGTATTTATTTATACCTTTCAGTTATATAATGTGCAGATTTTTTTCTGCCTTTGGAGATAAGTTGAGCCTCTACCACTGGGCAGCTTTGCCCTGTCCCAGGTACCTACCGTTTTATAGGTTTTGGCTAAAGGTTTGTCCCATTTTCTCTTGGTCAATTAGGTTTGGTCATTATGTTAGTTATACATTGCCATACATAGTTACAAAAATATTTTTTTCCTTATGAGGACGTTTAGCAGGTACTCTTAGCAAATTTCAAGTATGTGACACAGTATTGCTAACTATAGTCACTATGCTCTACGTTACACCCCCATGGCTTGTTTTATAACTAGAAGTTGGTACCGTTGGACCCCCTTTCACCTGTATGTCCTACTCCCCAAACCCCACCTCTGGCAACCACTGTATCTGTTCTCCATTGCGATAAGCTTGGTTTTCTTTCCTGTTGTAATTATTCATTATTATTTTTAAAATTCCACATATTAGTGAGCTCGTAAAGTATTTGCTGTTCTTTGTCTTACTTAATGCCCTCAGGGTCTATGCATATTGCCGCGAGTGGCAAGATTTCATTCATTTTTATGGCAGAATAGTATTGTATATATATATACATCTTTATCCATGCATCCACTGATGGATACTTAGGTTGTTTCTGTATCTTGGCTGTTGTAAATAATACATAGGCTGATTCTGTATCTTGACTATTATAAATAATGCTGCAGTGAATATGGGATTTCAAATTAGTGGGTTTTTTTTTTTTTTTCTAGATAAATACCCACAAGTGGAATTGCTGGATCATATAGTTCTAATTTTTTGAGGAACCTCCATACTGTTTTCCACAGTGGCTATTTCAGTTTACATTCTCATCAGCAGTGCACAGGGATTCTCTAACATCCTTGTCTTCTTATTTTTGGCTGTGTTGTGCAGCTTGCAGGGTCTTATTAGTTCCCTGATCAGGGACTGAACCCTGGTCAGTTGTTTCTTGTCCTGCTCAAAGCTTTCAAGTTTTCATTGTTGAGTAAGATGTTAGCTGTGGACTTCTCATCTATGGCTTTCATGTTGAGGTACGTTTTCTCTATAACCATTTATCATAAGTGAACATTGAACTTTGTCTAATGCTTTCTGTATCTGTTAAGATGATTATCTGTTATCTTTCATCTTGTTAACATGGAATATAACATTGATCTGTGGATATGGAACCATTCTTAAATCCTTGTACTAAATTCCACTTGATCCTGGCGTGTGAACCTTTTAATGTGTTGTTGAATTCAGTCTGCTGATCCTTTGTTGAGGATTTTTGCCTCTGTTTGTTGGGAATATTGACCTGTTGCTGTCCGGTTTTGGTATGAGAGTAATGCTGGCCTTGTAAAATGAGTTTGGAAGTGTTCTTTTTCTATTTCTGGAAGAGTTTGAGAAGGATTGGTGTTAATTCCACTTTGAACGCTTGGTAGAATTCATCAGTGAAGCTTCCTGGTCCTTACTAGTGATTAGACCATTCACATTTCCTGTTTTTTTCATGATTCAGTCCTGGAAGGTTGTATGTTTCTGGGAATTTCTTGAGTTATTGGCCTCTAATTAATTGTGGTACTCTCTTAGGCTCCTTTGTGTATCTGAGGTGCAGTTGTAATGTCTTCCATTTCATTTCTGATGTTACTTATTTGAGCCCTTCTTATTCTTGGTGAGTCTATTTAAAGGTTTGTCAGAGGAGCTGTTTTGAAGTCAGGCTGTGGAGCAGGACAAGAAACCATTTCAATGGTAGTGTCAACTCTCTTTCTTAGTCTGGAACTATTTTCCCTGTAAATACAGATATCAGGGACAAGTTTTCTTTTCAATTTACATGATGTCCTGGAGGTCAGAGAAAGAATATTTCTTTTTCATAACCCAGCTCACTTCCAGAGTAGGCACTCAGATCTATGAGGGTGAAATCCTTATTAGATCACAGCGACAGCAGAATTTAATAGAAAGAGGTCTTCAAAGCCAGATCTTTGAAATCTTGACTCTAATTAGCTTTATGAGCTTGGGTAAACTGAATTAAAGAGCCTAGTCTGCAGAGCCCTTTTTGTCACAATAAATGTTAATTACAACCATTCTTTGTATTCCTCTGCTCTATGAGGACCTGTCAGCATGTCAGAACTGCAGGTCACGAGGATCTAGATCTCAGGTCTCATCAGCTTTAAGTGTCATGAAAGCGTCCTCTCAAAGACTGAGACTTAGAACTGTCATCTGCTCTGTGGTCCTCCTGAAGCCAGCTCCCATGTTCCACATGTAAATCTTGTCTTATGGAGGAATCCCTAGGCCATCAGTAAAGTTCTCTGCATCGAGCTTTCAGCTGGGGGCCTTAGGTTCTCTGCCCTTGCCACAACAGACTTCAAGGCACACATATGACTAGCCCATTAAACCCACTGTGGGTAGAAAAAGATGAAACAAATACTAAATGTGTATATATTTGGTTCTACAGGGCAAGGTAGTCTCAGTGGGAATAGGCAGGGTGCAAGTTAGAAAAATGGATGGAGTCGGCTGTACTTAGCCTCACTTTGAGTCTATGCAAATAAAGTCTCCTCTCCCTAGGTGACTTGATATTGTGATAAATCCAAGTATTTGTTTTTCTGATGGTAGTCTGGAAACTTAATGGGTGTCTTCTCACCTCTTGTTTTTCTGGTCTTCAGAACTTCTAAGAGGCAACCTACTATATCTGAGATTGCCAAATTACGGCTTTTTCCTTTTTTGATGATGGAACATAGCCACGCATATTCAGTTGTGGGTTGTCTATGGCTACTTTCGTACTGAAACAGCAGAATTATGTATCTGCGATACAGACATGGCCTGCAAACCTAAAATACTATCCCTTTAAGAAAAAAAGCATGTCAACCCCAGTAGGACTTTTCTCATTTACGGCAATGGATCACGTGACTAGATATCAAGGCAAAGCACCTTTGGAGGTGAGTTTATCTAATTAAAGCTGGCTAAGTTTTTTTCCCCCCTCCAAACTGTAAATGCATGATGAAGAATTATCAGGAAGATTTTCTGCATGCTACTCATCAGGGACATATACATGAGCCTTCCAGGTAGGGACTGTAGTACCCCATGGAAACAGCCCATCTCCAGTACTAGGTGAGCCATTAAAACATTAAACAGTATATAATAACAACAAAGAGAGTCAAAATGACTACTTGTGGACTAAAACAAAGGACACATTTCCACTACAACAGAAATAAATTTTAATTCATTGAAAAGTGCAGCAGTGAACAGGGTCCTTCGAAGGGCACTTTCTAAGTCAAATGACTGAGATGACACAGAGCCAGGGCAGGAGAACTTCCAGGAACAGATGAGGCAAACACAGAAATTCACAAATTCAGTGGGACCTAAGTGGTGGTGAAATGAAAGAATTCCCACCTAGTTCCACTGGTGGACCAGTTTAAACACCCCTTTGCTGTCTCTTAATAAGGATCCTGGGACAATTTATCTTCTTCTGTTCAAATACTAATCCTTAGACACTTAAATTTAAGAACAGTTGGCAGACTACCCTAGTGTTGTTAATTAAAACATTTAGAAATAGCACCGCTGGTCGAATTCAAAGTTGCAGGGAATGTTATTGTATTTCCAGGAGAGCTTTGTGATAGGAAGTCTTATAAGGCAAAATCTTTATTCATCCTCAAGATCTCTGTTCATTCCTAGTAGTTACAGTTCTCTATTCTGAAGGGCACCTGGTCTTCTTAAAAGGGAAAATAAACCTCTAGTCAGTACAAGTGAGAGAAAAAAGGCAAGCCTCCTGCAGTGAGGCCCTTATACATAGTCTGAAGAATTTCAGTGCATTTTGTGGTCTGTTAGTCTATAAACTGAGGCTTCTTTATGAAAGATGATTTTAGCATAGATCCAGAGAATGAAGCCAGTCCAAGAGAAAAAAATTAGACTATTTAACAATGAGAGGTACAAAGAGGGCTTCAGTCCGTCCCCCTACCAACCCAACCCCAAATCTGCTGCATGAAAGAGCAGCTAGTTGATCTGAGTTACTCTCACAACCTCATCTGCTTTCAGGAAGCAGCATCATAAAGCTGAACAATACCACATCACAGTACAAGACCTCGTAAGAGCTGGCTTCTTTTTATTCAGGAATAACTGGTCAACTTTCATTAATGTGGAAACTGACTGATTAATGTTAAGAATCAGAGAATAAAGCTGATACCCATACTCAACATTGTAGTTTGCTTTTAGTTACAAAACTGTTAGAATTTCTTTTCCTAAAACAGTTCAAACAGAAGTATTCATTTCTCTTGCCCATTTCACCTCTAAATACCACCATAGTTAGTTACTGGGATTGTGTAAAGGAATAAACCTAATGGCTATTAACCCAACATGGCAATCTGGGATTGTGATAGAAAGTTACTTATTATGGCCATGTGTTACAAAGTGCTTAAAGCTCAACCTAGGACCTTACATAAAGCTAGAATCACAACTGCCTGAGTTGGACAGATTATAAACCACAGTTCCTCTTCTTACTTGCTGCCCCACCATCAACTAGCCTTCTTGTGAAGACAGCATAAGAATGGGGATTAGTCTTTGAGCCAAGAGACAGAAATATAGGTGTTCTAAACAGTGACGAAACATCAAAAAAATCTGATTTTGACAGAGAAATAGTAAACAAGGCCCCAATTGCACCAGACTTCAAAAACTCAGGAAGAAGTTAGCTGAAAGGGAAGAAGCTAAGTAGTTGGTACTTTACATCAACTCTAAAATTCTTACATCTTATAACAAACAGTGTCAGCAAAATGCGCAGGAGTGTCACAACTTCACTTGTGGGCCTGGAACCCAGGCTCCTTGCTGGGCAGGCACTTACTATACCTTATTTATGGCCTTTCATCAACCCGAGAGCCCCACCTACAGGAGGCCCTCAGAAAACACAACCTTCACCAACCCTTGGAAGTCCTCTGCTGAAATACTTAACCCACTTTATCTTTCAGATCTTAGAGGGGCGAAATTCCCTCAACAGCCCTGGTGTTAACTGGCTCACTATGTGAGCAGTCACTGGCAAGTAGATGTCTATCACCTTCAGTAACTACTTAGAATTAGCCTGTACCAAAAGCTTGCTATTGTTCTATTTCAATGAAGCACAAGCCCAGAATTCCCAAAAATGAACAGAGCTTGGTTGATAAGTTTTGAATTTGTGACCTTATCACATTGTGATGGTTATTATAAAAAGTGTATTTTTACTATCTAAAACCAATGGTTTTTGTCTTTAATCAGGTGGTTCAGCTCTGATGGTGGTTCTTCAAGCCATGTGATATTGGTATTTTTGATAGTGAAGTGCTTAATCTGGAATGCTATGCAGGTCCTCCGATTTTAGGTCAAGCTGGATACCAAAAACATTTCCCACCCCCAGCAAAGCAGTGCCATTTATCTGAATGGATTTATAAGTCCAGATCACATGGGGACTAATTAAAAACTGTGGCCGCAGGACAAAAAGGGTTTGGTGAGAACAAAGATCTCAGGAGTATTGTCATCTGCTAAATAAAGGGACCAGGGACAGCCACTCCTGACACACAGGCAGAGTTCACAGTTTTAACACATTGCACAAGGAAGTCAGCTGATTGGGTTGCTTTTTCAAACAGGACTTAAAGCCAGTCCAGAAACCCTTCCAGGCATGGTCTTGAAGACTAGCTACAGACACCTACTCCAATCACTTCATCAGAAAGAGGTGAGCAGAGATCCAACCGCACAGGTGCTACAGAAGGTGTTTTGAGAATCTTCGTGTCCTGATGCTGCCATGATTGCTGAACATGAGGCGAGGGTCAAACCTATACCTGGGGACAGAAAACGCATAAAACAATGTGGCATTAATGGTTATGAGCCATTGAGTGCTTCATTCAGAATATTAACTGGAAAGACTGGCAGGAGGGGATACAAAAGCAGCAGCTAAATCACCAGAAGAGATCTAGTGGGAAAGTCTAGTACAAAGCAGGAGTACTTAGTAATTAAGAGCAATTCCATCATAAGTCAGCGAGCACAAAATAATATAGTAAAAGTGGAGAAAAGAAAAACAGAAGGCAGGCAAATCTTGAAAGGTGTTAGGAGGAAAGGTTAAAGCTTTTTGGGGGAGGGAGGGACCCCTAAACTATAAAGCAGCCTGGTGCAAGAGTGTAGCTCTTGCTGAAAGCCCCTGCAGCATTTTCAAAGCCCTGTCTTTTACGTTTTGACACACAGACTGTGGTGGGTAAGAGGTAAGGTATGCACTTCAGACAGGAGCTTGAGCCAGGCTTATTATGAACATAGGTACCTAAAGTCACTGACATCTCTGGCCACCAATAAAATTGGAAGGCAATTCACATGAAGTATCTAGCACATAAAATCAATTCTGCCTGCTGATGCAGAAGATGTGGGTATGATCCCTGGGTCAGGAAGATCTCCTGGAGAAGGAAATGGCAACCCATTCCAGTCTTCTTGGCTGCAAAATCCCATGGACACAGCAGCCTGGCAGCCTCTAGTCCATGGGGTCACAGAAGAGTTGGACTCGACTTAGCAACTAAATAACAAAGGAATTTAAAAGCCACGTGGACTTTAAATAGCTTAAGCCAACATCAGCAAAGCCAGCATCAAGAATCTTAGCCCTAACCCTCCAGAATGTAAACAAGACACTTAGTAATGGTTAAAAAAAACAATTTCATGGAAGAAGGCATGAGAGAGTAAGGTGTTATTGAGACCATCTGGTTTATGTAAGTGGCTGAACCCCATTAAAGTCTCTAGATAAACCTTAAGATTCTGCCAGGCAGGTGTGGAGATCTACTCATCTTGTGAACGCCCAAGACAAGCCTCTCATACAAGCAAGCTGAGGCTTGTTCAACCAAGATAATGTGTCCAAGATCAACGGCTGTTTTGAGGATGGAGACAAGAAAGCTGGGTAGAAAGATATGAACTTACATCTTCTCATGAAGACACAAAAATCACAAGTAACTGCTAAACAACCACTGTCAACACCCACCTAGCCCCCGAACTTATCAAAAAGATATCCTACATCCAGAGACAAAGAAGCCACCACAAGGCAGTGTGGATGGGAGGAGGGGTTGAGTCAGAATCACGTATATATATGGGCAAGTCCCTCTGCTGTTCACCTGAAACTATCACGACGTTGTCAATTAGCTACACCCCAGTACCAAAAAAGAAAGAAAGCCACAACAAGACAGCAGGAGGGGTGCAACTGTGACAAAAGCAAACCCCACACCCATGGGTGGGTGACCCCCAAACTGGTAAAATATTTTATCACAGAGGTTCTCCCACCAGAGTGAGAGTTATGAGCACTACATCAGGCTCCCCAGCCAGGTGGTCTGGCATTGGGAGGAGGAGCTCCCAAAGCGTTTGGCTTTGAAGGCCAGTGAGTTCAGACTGCGGGAGGAAAGAGGAACTCCGCTCTTGGAGGGAGCACACAGTGTGCACCAGGACCAGGGGAAGAGCGCTGTTTCCGTAGAGTCTGAGCCAGACCTACCTGCTGGTGGTGGAGGGTGTCCTGTGGACGCCGGTGGGCAGCTGCGGCTCCCTGTGGGGACACTGGCACGGGTGGTGGTAGTTCTGAGCAGCACTAGTTGACACAAGCCCTCCTGGAGGCTACCTTCTTACAAGACCTGGCCTCACCCAACAGCCTACAGGCTCCAGGGCTGGTATGCCTCAAGCCAGACAACCAAGAAGGTGGGAATACAACCCCTCCCATCAGCAGACAGGCTACCTAATGTCATCCGGAGCCCACAGCACCTTGCTAAACACAACCCATGACATGGCTCTGCCCCCCAGAGGGACAAGATCTGGAGGTGTTAGGACAGTGGGCCCACACCAGTCTTCTCACCCGCTAGGAAGCCTGCAAAAGCCTCAGACTGGCCTCATTCACCAAGGGGCAGATAGCAGAAGCAAGAAGAACCACAGTCCTGCAGGCTGTGGAACAGAAACTGCAACTAACTCTTCTAACAGAAAGGGGAGACCAGATGCAACAGCAGAGGAATATGTCTTATACCAGGGAGCTCGATAAATTCCCAGAACAATGACGGACTGAAATAGACGGGCGACCTGCTAAAGAACAGATGCAGAGTTCCCATAGCAAAGATTATCCTCTTGGGGAAAAAATGGAGGAACAGAAATGCTTAAAAAAGAGACGATCTGAAGAAGAAACAAACATGAACAAAACCTGACATGAAAAATACACTAGGAGAAATCAGTGACAGAATAAATGAGGCCAAAGAATGGTTAAGTGAGCTGAAAGACAGAATGATGGAAATCACTGCCTTGGAAAAGAATAAAGAAAAAAGAATAAAAAGAAATGAGGACAGTCTAAGAGACCTCTGGGACAACATTAAATGTACCAACATTATAGGGGTCCCAGAAGGAGGAGAGAGAAAGGGCCTGAGAAAATATCTGGAAAGATAATAGCTGAAAAATTCCTCCATATGGGAAAGTCTCTCAAGTCCAGGAAACACAGAGTCCCAGGCAGGATAAACTTAAGAACACACTGAGACACACATTAATCAAATTGGCAAAAATTAAAGAGAAGGTATTTAAAAAAAAAAAACAAGGGAAAAACAACATATAACATACAACAGAATCCTCATAAGGTTGTTTTTAGAGCAGAAACACTGCAGGCCAGGAGGGAGTGGCATGATATATTAAAAGTGATGAAAAAGAAGAACCTAAAACCAGGAATACTCAGAAAGGCTCTCATTCAGCTGTGATGGTGAAATCTAAAGCTTTTAAGTTAGTCGTCAAATCATAGGAGGAGAGAAAAAAGGAAAGGGGCGGGGGAAAGGCCTACAAGACTGAAGCAAAAAATGGCAGTAAGTACATATGTATCAGTAATTAGCTCAAACACGAATGGATTAAATGCTCCAACCTAAAGAAATACAAAAACGACCCGTACATATGCTGACTACAAGAGAGCCACTTCATGTCTAGTGAAGCCATTTCATGAAGCCACTTCATGTCCAGTCACTACAGACACACACATATATATAGACTATAGTCACTATGGACACTGTCCAGTAACACATACAGACTGAAAGTGAGGGGGCTGGAAAAAAGTATTCCATGCAAATGGAAATCAAAGGAAAGCTGGAGTAGCAATACTCATATAAGACAAAACTGAACTAAAAAAATAAGGACTCATTTATATGAGACAGAGAAGGATCTTAGTTCCCTGACCAGGGACTGAAGCCACGGCCTCAGCGGTCAAACTGCAGTCCTAACCACTGGACAGCCAGGGATCCCCATCACCTGATTTCAGTTTACTGGCTTCCAGGTCTCGGCTCTGCATGCTGTGCTTGAAAGCAAAAGTGTTATATTTCTTTAACAAATAGTCTACAACCCCGTCTCTTTAGTCACATACATTCCTTACTAACTTGGATTGAAGATATCACTTCACGTGTTAGGTGGCTAAATAATTAAGTTACTAATTTTCATCAGCCTTGGATATCATTCTTTCCTCTTTCCTATAATCAGAATTTACGAACTGAAATAATTCTTTCCCAAAGAGAGTTTGATTTTTAATTTTATAATCAAGCCAAAAATGACAGGCGGCTTGCCACAGGCAGCTCAAAGGCATAGGGTATTGTGAACCATGTTCCTGGTACAAAGTTACTATTTAAGAGGCATGAGAGTAGCAAGAACAGAAGTAACTTAGTAGGTGAGTTAAATGTCTTTCCAACCTTCATATATTGTAGTGGGCTTATTTATTTTGACATCTGAGAGTTCATACTTTCATTTTGTGTATTTAATATATTAAATTTACTGGCAAGTATTCAAGTTTCTATAATTGGGGCTTCTGAGAAATGAAAGGAAGGCAAGGCTCTGAGAAGCACTAGGACCAGGGTAGCCCTTGGTCAGCTTACATTAAAGCAGCCCCAAGTGTCACCAGAGCAATCAAGTGGTAACATGACAAGAACCACAGGCAGGAAGGGGAGCAAGAGCCCTGTGTGGTGGGGAGCAGGGCTGTGCCTCCAGCTAGAGCACCCACTGCCTACGGAGAGCAAGAGTTTCAAGCAGCTCATTTTCTCAGCACAACTGGCTGCTGCACTGAGACCCAGCATTCCCCGTATAAAGCAGAACAGTGAGAAACAGCTCAGCTCAGAGCAGGAAGGACCCACTGGGCTCCCTCTGCCTCCAGGAACGGCAGGACTGCTGAAGACAACTGGGCAAAGTCATTGAGGACGATGGGAAACTTACCCGGGGTCAAAGACCCCTGGAGTGCGGCAGGTTGGTCCAGAGCAGGACTGTAACATCATCAGCCGATAGTTCATCTTTCCCAGAAGCTCTGGGTCTATGCTTTTAGCAATGTTATTGAGTTGGTGTGGGTCTGCAGTCAGGTTATAGACTTCTACGAACACCTACAGGGAATGAAAAGATGGAGGAAAGAGAAGAGCAAGGGTTATTACATCTGAAGTACGCCTCATGTGAGTTATTTCTAAATGGAAAGAGAGGAGGTGGATTAAAAACCAAGGCCTGGGAGAATGGCATCCGGTCTCAAGATCCTCAAAGAGCCCTAGGGTACAGAGCAGACAGTGGACCATCTGTTCTGAGGGTTGAATTACTCTGAGTCTATGGCCCACGTGCTGGAAACGAGCCTCCAGCACCCTTGTGCCTTCAGGGAAAGTCAGGAGGGAAGAGCCTACCTTCTATAATTAAAGCAGAGAACAGAAGGCAGGACTGTCAAATGGCAAAGGCTCAGAAACTAGACTAAGTAATAAGGTTACCGAGTGAGACTTGATATCCGAAGTTTATCTTTGCCTTACAGTTGTGAAGATTCAGATGAGAACAGATATGAAAGGAACCCATCTTATAAAAATGTTAAGTTTTCCTATTTTAGATATATAACACCACTTGAGGAAAGATACATTATTTCTAAAATGAGAGGCATCTAATAACACTATTTTCCCCTCCATCAGTACTTTGTTCTCCAAATTGGAGTTAACTGATAGGCTCAGAAGATGTAGATAAATTCTGCTTATAAAGGCTTCAAGTAGCTGCCCTTACACTGTCACTTATCAAGTGGAAGGGACTGAGTTTGAGGGAAGCTCTCTTGCTTGTTCTCTGAAGTGCTTATGACCTACAAGTAAATAGTGAGCGAGTCAATTTCTGAGAAACATGATGAGTACTGGCTCCATATGGCAAAATGTAGGCTGCCAGATGGCGTAGGTGTGCACTCGCTGATGAACAGCAGAAACAAGGGACTGGAGTGCGTGTGATCCTCCAGATACTCCACACTGATCCAGGCTGGCTAAAAGCCCCCTTCCTCCAAGGATGCTGCCTTTAACCTGCTGATTCACGTGAGCAGCACTAGACTATGCTGTGCTAGGAACAGGAGGGTCTGAGCCAGCTGGTGGCCAGGAAGCTTTCTAGGAAAGGCCCCCGACTCCTTTTGTCTCCACAGAAGTTCTTACCCTCACCCCAAACTATCAGGGAGCAAACAGACCAGGAATGTAGCATTCTGAAAAAGTGAACTGTGTGTATTTCAAGTGTATGTGTGGGAGGTGGTGGAAGTAGAGAAAGCCCCACCCAGCAAGGTCAGTTAAAGAAGTCAAGTATGGCCTTGTGGAATTCTATTTCCTTAACCAATGGAAACGTAAATGTGAGTACAGATAAGAATTGGGAGATTGTGACTGACATACGTATACTACCATGTATAAACAGATAGCTAGTGGGAAGCTGCTGTATAGCACAGAGAGCTCAGCCTGGTGCTCTGTGGTGACCCAGAGGGGTAGGATGAGGGAAGGGGAGGGAGGTTCAAGAGGACGGTGATATATATATACACACACAGCTGATGCACTTCATGGTACAGCAGAAACTAACGCAATATTGTAAACAAACTATGCTGCTGCTGCTGCTACAACTATACCTCAGTGAAAAAATAAACCTGATCTCCCCAAGGAACATTCCTGGAATTTCTCTTCTGCCAGCTAACAAAGCCCTGGCAATAGACCCAAGGGGTGGAGGGGCAGTGGGCTGTCTTACCTCCTGGTCATCAAACTCGCAATATTGTAAGTTCCACAGTTCCGACATGGTCCTCACACAGGCATAGGTGTTATTATATGCATCTTCACACACACAGTCAGGGAAACATTGCTGTAGGGACATTAAAAAAGTTAGCTGAAAAGCACCTTCAATAGTGACAAATGCTACTTGCATACAGCGGCAGCCAGGCTGGCTCGAGCCAGACATACAACTGGACAGAAATGAGGAAACTTTCCACAGAGAAGTAAACTGAAAACAGACGTGAGGCTCAGCTCCTACTAAGGGCTGACTCGATTAGGGAACATGAGGTGTGGCTGCTGTGTGTATAGACTGCTGCCGTCTCTGCCTGCTCATCTGCTGGGAATGAGTTCTAACGAGCCCCTGTAAGCATACAGGTTGGTAAGGAGAAGAAATTAATACGCAGGTGAATCACTCTGCAGGTTATTTTAGGTACTTCCATCCTCAAGGCTTGGAGACAGTCTGAAACTTTGTGGAATCATTTGCAGTAAGTTGTTTATGAGCACTCTTATCACCAAATAGGACTTGACTTTGATTCCATCAAGTCTTCCACACCATCCTTTGGTTGGGTTCTTACTGTCTTTTAACATGTCAGTGTCAGGCTTCCGTTTGGAGTTGCCTCTATTACCCATTCTCTATAAAGAGGGGCTGATGTCGCTCACGTTCCCTCCATGACCAGCCTGGCTGCCACCAAATCAAGATGCTCATGCCGGCCCGGTTATAGCTGGAAACCCTGTCTCTCTGTTGGATGCCACTGATCACATCCCTAATGAAAAGTGCTACCACAGTTGGCATGGGTAGAAAAAAGGAAGGGGTCCTGATAAAGTAAGGAGGAGGGCAGATGTGTGAACTTGTTATAAAAACTGGAAGAATTCAAAGTGCCCGTTCCTGACAGTATGTCGGCAGATAATCATTTTCAGGATTACTTTTACCTTTGTTTACCTCCTAACCTCCCAGAGTCAAAGTAACAGGAGGAGGACTCAGATTGACTGAGTTTCAGCACTTGGCACGTCTAAACCCGTGCCGGCTGTGCCGTCCGTGAGAAGGCGTCTAAGACAACTTGGGCCACACTCACAGACACTCCAGGACTCAGGGAAGGACACGTGGGGTCGGTGACGTTGCGGCCTTCTCCCTGATATTCCACCAGGACGTCTGATCGCCAAGTCAGATTACTGGCCCCTTTCTAGAAAGAAGAGCAAAAGTGGTTTCAGTGAGGCATCCAGAGTAGGATAAAATCACAGTGTTATTCATTCTGCCACTCAAGGGGTCCTGGGAGTCAAAATGAACTGACTGTCCAGTAACTGAAGGGAATGACTAAAATGGAGGCATTTGAAGGCTGCCAAGTATCACATCCAGTTGTAGAGTCCTCACATGCTCTGTTGCTCAATCATGTCTGACTCTTTGTGACCCCATGGACTGTAGCCCACCAGGCTCCTCTGTCCATGGGATTCTGCAGGCAAGAATACTGGAGTGAGTTGCAATTTCCTCCTCCAGGGAATCTTCCCAACCCAGAGATTGAACCCATGTCTCCTGTGTCTCCTTGCATTGGCAGGTGGATTCTTTAGCACTGAGCCATCTGGGAAGCCCCTAAGATTCTCACAAGTGATGTCAAATGCTTTGCACATAGTTATTTCTCAGGACTACTCCTGTGAAGCAGGTCAGGAATGGAAACCAACAAAGTCGTGAAGCAAGAATCAAAGTTGTATGGCAAGGTGCCGAAAGTTCAGATCAGAGTAAACAATACTGTCTATAAACTCCCTAAGAATTCGTCTAAGCTCATGCTGAGAAATTAAATATGGCTGGTGAGCTAAGGACTGTAACAGGGCTGAAGTACCTCTTGATGGTCAGAATGAAGATACCATACATATATAAACTCATTTCATTTTTGCTGCACATCAATGGAGCAGAAGGAAAACAGCAGAAGCATTTGAAATGGGAACGTTTAAGACACACACACAAATGGTGAAAGGGAGAGGGAGTTTGGGATCAAAAGGACAGTGTAAGGCCAGGATGGAAGCAGGACACCTGGTATATGGGTTCCTGATACCCAGCTTTCAGACAAGGAAGCAGTGCCAAGGCCGGTGGACAGGCAGGCTGGTACCGAACAGAAAAAGGTCCTGACAGCAGGCTGCCCACTTGTACTACATAGAATGGCAGGTGACGAGAGGCTCTGGGGGTTTTGAACAAGACAGTGACACAGTCAAGGCTGTGCTTTAGAAATGCAGCCCAGCAGCAGAATCTGACCTGGGCCAGGCTAGAAGGGGCTCCTAAGGGAATTCCCTGGTGATCAGTGGTTAGGACTTGGCACTGTAACTGCCAAGGGGTGTGTGTGTAGGGGGAGGGAGGTCTTAAACTGGTCTATAGTCATAGTAGTCAAAGTCTGGTTTGTGGTCTATCAGCAACACCTGGGGGCTGCTTAGAAATGCACCATCTCAGGCCCTACTTTGGTCTTAAAGAGCCTGTCTACATTTTTAATAAGATCCTCGGCTGACTCATATGTACAGTAAAATTCGAGAAGCACTGCTCCATAAGAGTGGTGCTCAAAATGTGTCCCCAGCAGCTGGAACTGGTTACAAACTCAAATTCTTTATTCCCAGTGGGGGCGGGGAGCAGTCTGCACTTGAACCAGCCCCTCAGGCACTGCTGATGGGTGCTAGGCTAGTCCACCACCCTGAGGACTTGAGTGGACCTATCTAGCCTGGTGACCACGGCAGGGGCGAGTGTGTAGTCTGCTCAAGGCTGTAGGGGGTCACAGCTGCTTGGAAAGGAGAGTCAGAGAGGAACTGATGTCCTCAGTCACTGTTCTACGAAGAAACCCGCACCATCTCGTGCAGATGAAGGTCACAGAAATCCTAAGCTACAGGAGACTTGAGCAGTCACCAACTCCTCTGGAAGAACCCATTCTGCCAATCCTGAGCCCTGGAAGCTGGGGGGTCAGGGGAAGAGCTTATCTGTCGGCCTTGAGTGGACCTCAAAACCCCACACTTAAATGTAAAAGTATACAGGGAGGAGAAGAGTGCCTGGAGGTCGAGAGCAGAGCTCTCCAACTTGGCTGCATATTAAAACCACTGTGGGGCCACGTCACATCTCCAATTAATCAGGCTTGCTGGGGCTGGGACCCAGGAGTCAGTATTTTTCTTTCCCAGGAGATACGAATGTGCCACCAAGTTTGAAACCAATGAAGGGGTCATTCAGTGTTTTCTGTCAAAGGCTAGACAGTATTTAGAGGCTGTGGCTACACAGTCTCTGTTTCCACTTCTCAATTCTGCTGTTGCAGCAGGAAAGTAGGCCGAGCAGCACACACAGATGACACGGGTGAGCACAGCTGTGTCCTGATCCAGTTTCATTTACAAAACCCCCAGGGTGGGCTGACTTGGCCCGCAGGGGTTTGCCACGCCCTGGTCTACAGCAGCCCTGTCCAGCAGAACTTTCTGACTGAAACGTTCTGTGACTGTTGCCTGATACAAGGTGTTTGCAGCCATTGATATGTGGCTACTGCCACTGAGGAACTGAATTTCTCACTTTATTCTAGTTAAATAGTCACATGCAGCTAGTAGCTACCATATTAAGGCAGAGCCAGAGGTACGAGAGCCCTCATATGCCAGAGGTTTTCACAGGACTAACCTTCAAAAGAACAAGGAAGATAGCCAGGTCCCCGGTGGCATTTACAAAACTGCAGAGAAATCAACTATACACAGCATAATGATTTTATCCCTATAGTGTAGTGTTTTTTTTTTTTCCTAACTAGAAATAAGATTAACAGTCTAAGATTTGTCTAGGAAGAGTGAAGAGATAAAAATTTCCCTCTATCTGATCCTATAGATTTATTGCAATTCCAGCTGAAGCCCAAAAAGCAATCTGAAAAGCTTTTTATAAAGTTTACATGGAAGATGGAAGAAAGATAACTGTCTTTTAAGATACCCTTAAGAACAACTCTTAAGAGACCCCTAATAACCCTAAGAGAGAAGTGTACCCATGCAAGGTTTAATTATACAGCTTTATAACAACACACTGGTTGAGGGATAGACAGATCTGTGGAACAGAAAAGACAACTGAGTATTTATAGAAAAAGAAATGAAACTGAATTCCTGACTCCTACCATGCAAGAAAACCAATTCCAGATACATCAAAGATTCAAAGCTAAGAGGCAGAACTACAGAACTTCCAGAAGGAAATTTGGGAGAACTATTTTCTGACCTCAAGGTTGAAAAGTATTTTTATAAACAAGACACAAAGGACACTAAATCATCTCATAAAATGAGGTGCTTCACACACTCAACTCCTGCACTGTCATACCTTAATGCAGGGAAAAGACAAGTCATAAACGGGGAATATCATGGGCAAAAAGCAGCATTTCACAAGGGAAGAAACACAAAAGACATAAATGAAAGATGATTCACTGATCAAACACCCAACTGAAAAAACAAGCAAAGGATCTGAATAGACATCTCTCCCAAGAAGATATACAAATGTCCAACAAACACATGACAAGGTATGTTTGACACATGACAACAAATCAACATGATTAATCATTAGGAAAACGCAAATCAGAACCACAATGAGTCCCACTCAAACCCACTAAGACAGTAAAAAGATAACAGCAACTGCTGGCAAGGATGTAGAGAAACTGAATCCTTTCACACTGGTGGTGGGAATATACAGAATAGTGCCATCACTTTAGAAACAGTCTGGCAGCTCCTCAAAAGGTTAAACAGAAAAATCACCACATGGCCTAGCAATTCTACTAAGGGTACACTCAAGAGAATGGAAAACATTGGCTCACCCAAAAATCTATATACAAATGTTCATAGAGTCAAATAGGGGAAACAATGCAAATGTCTACCAGCTGACGGCTGGATAAACACGTGGCTGGTTAAATAGGTGGAACACCACTGTTTAGTAAAAAGAAGGAATGAAGGAGTAACATGTGTTACAATGGGGATGACCCCTGAAGACAGGCTCAGTGTTTTCAGCCAATCACAAGAGAGCACATGCTGTACGATTCCACGTACAGAGTTTTCAGCCAATCACGAGAGAGCACATGCTGTACAATTCCACGTACAGAGTTTTCAGCCAATCACGAGAGAGCACATGCTGTACGATTCCACGTACAGAGTTTTCAGCCAATCACAAGAGAGCACATGCTGTACGATTCCACGTACAGAGTTTTCAGCCAATCACGAGAGAGCACATGCTGTACGATTCCATTTACAGAAAATGGCCCCAGCAGACGGATCTACAGCGACAGAAAGCAGTGCCTGTCTGGTGCTGAGAGGGAGCCTGGAGCGACTGCTAGTGTATCTGGGGGTTTCTTTTTGGGGGTGATGAAAATGTTGTAAAGTTAGATTATACTGAAGTTGTACAACTCTGACTATATCAAAACCGAGTGAACTGTCAACTTTAAACTGGTGAATTGTATAGTAGGGGAATTAAGCTGTGAAAAAAGTGATTCATCTCATTAATAAAGAAATATACCATAGAACCAACTATAATTTTGTTGTTTTTTCACCCCCTAGATAGGCAAAAAATGAAGTAGTCTGATAGTTTCATATAGAGCAAAGGGAATTCTCGCAAAGAGTCAGACACGACTGAGCAACTGAACTGAACTGAACTGGTGGAATATAAACTGATGATGATTTTGGACAATAACTTGGTGATATTTGCAGGAATGAAGATGTGAGGTTCCCGTGACCTTGGTGTGTGCACACATGCTCACTGGGAAACATGTATGAGAATGCCACGGCAGCACTGTGCCTAGAGCAAAACCACACCACCACAAACGGACACTGATAAAGAAATATGTAATTAATTTATATTGATTATGAAATTGAGTAGTTATATAACGAAGTGGTGAAGCATTCCTTCTTATGATGGAATATTAGGTACCAGTGAACAATATGGATCAATTTGCAAACAATGCTGAATTGAAAAAAAAGTCTTGATTACAACTAGTAGAATGTCATCTTTAGAGTGCAAAAAAAGATAGGTATTTTCCCCCCAAGACAGGTATGTTGTTTATGGCTACATGCATGATAACTACTAAAAAAATAAAAGCCAGAGAGTAACAACCATAAAATTCAGAAAAGTGATAACTGGTAAGGGCAGGTAAGGGGTGGGATGGGGAGGAGTGCATAGGAAGACCCATCAGTATGGCGAGTATTTCGGTTCTTAAATGGGATGATGGGTTCATGGGTATTTCTTGTGTCTTATAACTTACATGAGTGACATGTATTCTCCTGGATGAGTCACACATCACCTAATAACTGTGACAGAGTCATACAAATCAGTAAGAGTTTCCTATAATATAGAGTACTGACCTGTCACAGTTCTCTATGCCTAAACACATTCACATGAGTTTTTAATGAAAAAGAGATGCTGTCTGAAACCTCCTTTTCTCCCTGCAGTATGTGGCAGGCATCTTTCTAAGTCAATGTATACTTATGTACAGCATTTACTGTTGCTTTAATAGTCTTGTTTAATTTCACCACAATGTGACCAATTCCCTACTGTATATTCAGGTTTTTAATTTTCTATTAATACTGTATGTAGGCTTTTTTAAAATTAAACTTTTTATTTTGTATTGGGGTACAGCTGGTTAACAATGTTGTGATGGTTCCAGGTGAATATTACATGTAGTTCTTAATAGTTAGCATTGTGCAGTGCTAGACACAGTAGGTACTCAAACAATTCTTGAACGAATTTTGTTCTCTTAAGAGTAAATTCCCAGATGGATCTGCTTGACATGTGTATTTTGAAGTGATGGGTCTTATTAAATTAGCCTACTGATAGCTTATACTGATTACACTTCAGTGAACAGAGTCTGAGTAGTTTTAATTTTTCTCAGACTTCTGTAATTACCAGGTATTAATCTTTTTCATCTTTGCCAGTTCTACAGGCAACAGGGGCCTCCTTCAGTTAAGCCTTTCTTTGATCAGCATTGAAGCAATCTTTTTGCACTGACTCTGGTCATTTTTAATTCCTCTGAGAATTGATTAGTTACTTCTTTTGCCCATTTTTATACTGGGATATTAATTTTTGCTTTTAAGAACTCATCTATTAGGATTAGTTACCCTTTTTCATATATGCTGCAAATATTATCTCAATTTGTTACCTGTCTTTGTGTATGATGGGGCTTTTGGGGGAAGAAGGAGAAAAGGAAGGATACAGAACTCTGTTTTTCTGTGTCTAGTCTTTTTTAAAGAAAGCTCCTTCTCATTACAGATATGAGAAAAACTGTATTCTCTGCTTCCCAAATTTAATAGTTTTAAGATTTAAAGGGTCTCCCCTGAAGATTTAAAATTTAACTCCACTTATACAACCTGGAATTTACTTCAAGTCTTGGCTCAGGGCTGATTGAGGGCTTTATACTCACCAAAATGGGCAAAAAAGACATCCCATCCATCTGGGTCTTATTCAGGCTATAGCCCGCAATGTCCAAAATAGTAGGGCCCAAGTCAATGTTGGCAACGAGCATCTGAGAGAGAGAGAAGGAAACGATAAATTGACTCGGAACACAGCTGGTCTCACTTTCCTCTTCTGTCTACACTAGAGTTCTCTTTCCCCAAACCCATCCATGAAACAAGCAGCACTTTCTATTATCTTTTGTACAACCCATACTTCCTATCACATATATTCAAATATAACTATGACAATTTAAGATATAATACATACAGCCTTATAAAGTTTATAATACAGGCCCCTGGGAAGTTAAGTTTATTTTACACACACTGTTATTGACCAAAACATTTTTCAAGATTCCTTTAGGTTTGCCTTGAGTCTGTTATGAATGACAAGAAATATGTCAGGCTACTGTACACAAGTGTTTTCCAACTTGATTATTCTCACTAGTTCACTACTTGACTTCAGATTGACTCCTGACATTTCTGAAAGGCTCAAAGGTTGAATGCTTGTCACCCATTAGGGCATCCACCTTTTAAATACTTTTTCAAAGTGACAACATGGCTAAAAATACTTGCAGTAGGCTTTGGAGAGTGCAGAAAATTTATCTCAACAATGCATCAGTAAGTTTCCTTAATGAGCACAAAACCTGGATGTTTAAAAAAAAAAAATCCTAGAAATTGAAGATACTGTGTGGCATTTATTCCTTGACATATCTCCTTGATTTACTGGATAATTTTCCTTCTGTACACAATATCTCTACCAGGTCTCAACCAGAATAGTCCAATAGAGGACAGAACAGGAGTCATATGTGTAACTTAAAATTGTCTAGTGACCACCCTAGTGGCTCAGACAGTAAAGAATCTGCCTGCGATGCAGGAGACCTGGGTTCTATCCCTGGGTGGGGAAGATCCCCTGGAGAAGGAAATGGCTACCCACTCCGGTATTCTTGCCTGGGAAATACCACGGACGAGAGGAGCCTGATGGGCTACAGTTCATGGGATAGCATAGAGTTGGACATGATTGAGCAACTAACACTCTCACTTTCAATAATCACACTAAAGTAGAAAAAAAAGGTAAAATTTATTGCAAATGTTTAACTATTACTATTTAACATATAAGCAATACAAAAGAAAATGATGAGATTTTACTTTATAAAAAATTTTGAACCAATTATTTGAAATCTGGTGTTCTGCATCTCAGTCTGGACTATCCTATGTATGTTCTGCCTCAACAATAACATGAACTTTTGTAGCGGAGGGTATAGGTCTAGAAGTCACATGGTCACAGGCTAGAAAAAGCCTTGGAATGATGAGACAATCCAGGGAAATGAAAGGAACTAATGTTCACTAAGCACCTACTCTGGGCCAGTTCCTAATGCACATCCTCATTTAAGCCTCGCGACGATTCTAGGAACTTCCCTTGGTGGCTTGGCGGTAAAGATCCCCCCTGCCAATGCAGGGGATGCAGGTTCAGCCCTTGGGTGGGGAAGATCCTCTGCAGAAGGAAAGGGCAACCCACTCCAGTACTCTTATCTGGGAAATCCCATGGACAGAGGAGCCAGGCAGGTTACAGTCCATGGGGTTGCAAAGAATCAGACACGACTTAGGGACTGAGCATGCACGCACCATCCTAGGAAGCAGTATTTCCCCCATTTTACAGATGAGGAAATGAAAGAGAAGTAACTGAAGCAAAGTCAGCAGCCTGTAACTGGAAAAGCTGTCATTTACTAGAAATAAATACCAGTCAAGAAAACTGTAGAGAAAACTCAGATCGTCTCAGGAGAAGCCAACAGGGGATTAAAAAAACCAAACTAACTAATCCTGCTACTTTTCATTTAAAAGCAAACCCAAGAGTGCAGACACAAAAGGCAAGAAGACATCTTCTGAGTAGCAGCCAGGTTTCCTGGCTCCTGGAGAAGGACTGATGATTCCTGGAGGGCACAGTGATCTACATATCCTGGCTCTGAATCATTAGTATAACTCTGCAGCTGTTGGAAATTAACCTTCAGCAGCAGGCAACTCAGGAAAAGCAATCCATGTTAGTGAGGATAAAAAACACAAAAACTATGTCTCTGGGGATTACATAAGACCTGGTTCCAAGTCCCCCCAGTCGACTGAGCAGCTTAGGAGACAGTCAACAAGAGTGAGCATGAATGTGAGAGAGACCATGGCAGGAAAGGACAGACAAGCAGAGATGCCACCTCCAGAATCAGACAAATGCAACAAGGCTTCAAAATGTGACCGCCTGGCATATTTTCAGTGATGTCCAGAACATGAACGAAACCAGTCCCACAGGTATTACTAACATGTCCAAGGCACCAAAATAATGAAATGGACAGACATAAAACAGTGACTGCCCAGCTCAGTAAAAATGGCCTCTCCAGCCATCAGCTAGGGGTGGGAATGCCCTCTAGTGGCAGTCTGCTGTGTGTGTGTGTGGGGGGGGGGTGGGGGTGGGGGGATGGGGAGATGGGGGCTGGGGCGGGGAGGTCTGCAAGATCCGGAACAAACCAAGTCGCTAAGATTCGGCACAAGTACCATAAACACATCCCCAGGGCGCTTTCTTTCCGAGCGTTTCTACATAATCATATCTTCCCTAAAAATGATGGAGTTTTGTTTGACTAAGAAGCAGAGTCTCAAAATTAGCATATAATGTTAGGAGATGGGAGACTTCTAGTAGATACCAAGTGTAATTGAAGAATTTGAGAGAATTATACCTCTCTCTGGTTTTTATACAGCCAGGAATTACAATGGATACTGTGAGCCCATCACCATAAGGGTGCCTAGAAACAGCAGCATTTCAAGTTCCTAAAATGGTAGTGCTTTTATCACTGAGTGTAAACCTAAAGATTCATTTATGCATTGGAACAGAAAAGGCTCTGACAAGACCAAGTAAATCAGTCCATAAATCACAGCCTCACAATTTATTTGGGAATGGTCCTAGGATTTAAGTATATAGACATTTTGATCAAATAAAAGGCCCTAAAAAACTGAGGCATGAGGCATGAGATAGAGGGATATCTTGTCTTGAACCTGCTTATTTTTTGGGTCTAGAAACTACCTAAAAGAATAAGGGCTC
Source organism: Capra hircus (assembly GCF_001704415.2). Taxonomy (NCBI): domain Eukaryota; kingdom Metazoa; phylum Chordata; class Mammalia; order Artiodactyla; family Bovidae; genus Capra; species Capra hircus. Next base: position 48,421,680 of record NC_030812.1, on the reverse strand, counting down.
CCAGAAGGACTTCGAACAGACATTTAAGCCCTGATGTTAAAAGAGTTCATATAAGGCTTTCAAAAGAAGACTGGAAGCACACCAGATAGCGCCCCAAATCCACCTAGTGAGCAGCACTGAAAGCAGAGAACTCTACACATCTTGGGCTGCTTCGCCTCGATCTGCTCCTCATCCCCCACTTCCCTAACAAGGAGTAAGCTGGGATGAGACCTAGTAACACTAGAGAATTCACACTTAGCATCTTTCCAATTTCACATGGGGAAACCAAGGCTTAGTGTAACCAAAGTCTTAAAGCCAGTAAGCGGTCTTCCTGACTCCCTGTTCAGTTCGGTTCCCCTGAATCATGCTGTGTCATTTCCATTTTCCTACCAACATTTTCCTTTCTTAAAGCCCTTTTGAAGAACTTCCACCACCAAATCTAAAGCTAGGTTAATGTCTAGCCAGAGAAGAAGACCTCAACAGCCAATGCTTGGCATCTGCCCATACCACCTGCCCCTGCTCTCCTCAACAGCCAACACAAAGCTAAACCCACTGCTCAAATGTGCCCTGTTCTGGCCACCAGGCTGTTGCCGGCTCAGCTCACCACCCCGTGACCCTCACACAGAACCTGCACTGAGACAACTGCGCTGCCAGCACAGGATGAGTCAGCCACCATCGCTGACACTGTGTTAGATGGAAGCTGGAAATTTTATACTTCTCACACCACAACTGTCAGCACAGAATGTCGTAAACCATGGTGTTTTTCTTTTGTTGGCTGTACTGCATGGCTTGTGGGATCTTACTGCCCTGACCTGGGATGGAACCCAGGCCCTTGACAGTGAAAGCACCAAGTACTAACCACCGGACCACCAGGGAATTCCCCCAAACCCATGGATTTTTGAGAACAATTAACTTTCAGACTTGGTTCTGCCACTTACTGCGTAACCTTGGTAATATCCATTCACACAACTTGGATGTCCACCATTGTATATTAAGGGCTAGGTGTTCTTTTTTTCATTGAAGTACAGTTGACTTAGCATGTTAATTTCTGCTGTAAAGTGATTCAGTTATACACATACAGAGATACATTTATTTAAAAATATTCTTTTCCATTATGGTTTATCATAGGCTATTGAATGTAGTTCCCTAGACTACATAATGGGACCTTTAAAAATTGTTTTGTTTTATATTGGAGCATAGTTAACAATGTTGTGTTAGTTTCAGGGGTACAGCAAAGTGATTCAGTTATACAAATACGTGTATCTATTCTTTTTCCAATTCTTTTCCCATTTAGGTTATTACAAAACATTGAGGAGAGGTCCCTGTGCTATACACCTCGTTGTTTATTCACTGCATAAGCAATTGCTTACATCTGCTAATCTCAAACTCCCACTAAGGGCTGGGTAGTCTAAGGTTGGATAATACCTCTCAAGTAGGGACTCCTGGAGTCAAAAAGACAAACTTAGTCAGGTGTGTTAAGTGTGAGGCCAGCTGGGAACCTGGGAAAGGCACTCACTCTCTGTGGGGTAGGTATCTACCTGTATGTCCCAGAGGAGAGCCCTAAACCAAAGCCCCAGAGGACATTAACTTAGCCGGGTGAAAGGGGCATGAGGTGGGCATGCAGACAGAAGCGGCCAGCTGCGCAGAGGTAAGGGGGTGAGAGAGACGTCTGGTCGGGGTAGGAAGTGAAAGGGGTTCAGCACAACTGCTGCCTTCTGCCCTTGGACCAGCTGAGCTCATTCTCCTCCCTGCGCCTTTACAGGCACTGCTGCGCTGCTGAGGACGCCCTCCCACAGATCTCTGCATGACTGAAGCCTTCCGAGACCTGAGGCTCTGCCTAAATGCCTCAGAGGCTTTCGCTGGTGAATGCAGCTCAAGCATGCGGCTCCCCTGACTCGGGGAGCTAAGGATCAGCCTTCCCATGGCGGCTGTTGCTGTGACTCCCAGGCTCCTCGTGTAGCGAACTGGCACAGGAAGATACCGGTCTGAACCGCAGTCGCGGCTGAGTGTGTGAGTTCTGCTTAGGCGGGCACCAGCCAGACTGCCGGGGTTCAAATGCAGGGCTCCGCTATTCTTTAGCTACACCGTCTTGGGCAAATCACTGAACCTCAGTTTCCTCATCTATAAAATGGGGATGACTGTATTCATATCTCAAAAGGCTGTGAAGGTTAAGTGAGGTGATACAGGCAGTAACACTTGGAACAGCACCTCTTGCATCCTAAGTATTCAATAAAGGTTATTACTGTTGAAATGGCTTTGTAGGACCTGGTTTCACTTAAATGACTTACAGAAGGTGAAGTTTCTGATTTTAACATTTAGTGCCACTGTCAACTTGAGGAAAAAAGGAACAGTCTGTTCCCTGGGCAGCTGGCTGACATCTGTGCTCATCAGCCTCCCTCCTTGCACAGACGCAGTCCCAATAGCCCTCTTCCTGGGACACGCACATGGCTACAGATGCGCCTCCTCAAAACACTCCCAACACCCAGAAGAAGCTTTTATGGTTGAATGGTCTTCCAATCTTGCCCATCTCTCTTGAAAGGAGATGTCCATTTAGAGGGTGATGGATTTGTAGTGGAAAGTGACTGGCTTTAGAAATGTGGGTCTTGAGAGGAAAAGAAAATTCAGAAGGCAATTACGAAGGCCACTTTAAGTTTCTGAGACAATTTCAACAGAATTCCAATCAAGAGCATTGTGAAAGGAAACAAGTAAATGGCAGACATTTAAACAAAGTAAACATTAAACCCTCAAATTAAATTCAAGTACCCAGAATACCTAGAAATGCTGGCCTATCTTCCAATTTTAGCTTAAATGATCCATTTTCTTGTTTTTTGTTTGTCTCTCTCACAGAGCTGGGACTGAAATTGTGCTATCCAGGAAGACGGTAAACATAACTGGTAGAGCCTATCAATTCTTCTCTCTCAAGGTTAGACCAAAGAGTTTGGATCAAGGTGCCCATCATCTGCCTCAGTATTAAAACCAGATGGAAATGGTAACAAAAGAATAATGTGATCCTTTATGATAGTTTTAGGAAAGAGAATCGGTAAAGCAGAAAGGCATTAGTAAGGGAAGAGTCCCACAGAGAGGGACTAAATTCTCAGAAGACAAGCTTTCTGTAGGCTTATATGCAGAGGGAGCTGAGACCAGGCAGACATCAGCCGGGAATACCTGGGAGCAGGCTGGAATGGAGAATCAGAATCTGCATGTCAACAAGGCCCCCAGGGGATGCGCACACACAAGAAGCCTGAAGAGCCTGGCTCTACAGGGCTGTGGGCTCCAGCCTGGGCTGCTTCTCAAGAGTCACTATGAACTGGAGGGAAAAAAAAACAGAGACAGGGTTTTTAGTCCAGTCTAAGTGATTCAATCCAAAACTTTCTGGATGTTGAGCCTTTCACTTTCAGGAGGTAGTTTTAAAGAGCACCCTGGGGAAGTGCAGTCACCATGAGACAAGCGAAAGCTATTCATGCTGATGTGATACGTATACAAGGGGAAAATACAGCGAAGAGTGGGTGGCCAGCAGTTTACCCTTATTATATGTCAGACAGTGAAAGACAAATACTATAAGATATCACTTACTTGTGAAATCTAGCAAATACAACCAGAGAAGGCAATGGCACCCCACTCCAGTACTCTTGCCTGGAAAATCCCATGGACGGAGGAGCCTGGTAGGCTGCAGTCCATGGGGTCGCTAAGAGTTGGACACGACTGAGAGACTTCACTTTTACTTTTCACTTTCATGCACTGGAGAAGGAAATGGCAACCCACTCCAGTGTTCTTGCCTGGAGAATGCCAGGGACATGGGAGCCTGGTGGGCTGCCGTCTAAGGGGTCGCACAGAGTCAGACATAACTGAAGTGACTTAGCAGTAGTAGCAGCAAATACAACAAACTACCAAATATAACAAAAGATGGATATGGAGAACAGATACAGACACAGAGAACAAACTAGTGGTTACCAAAGGGGAGATGGGATGGGGAGGAGAAATACAGGAATGGAAGGTTAAAAGGTTCAAAGTATTAGTTGTAAAATAAGCTACATGGATATACAGTACGACACAGGATATACTGAAAAGCCTCTTGATGAAAGTGAAAGTGGAGAGTGAAAAAGTTGGCTTAAAGCTCAACATTCAGAAAACGAAGATCATAGCATCTGGTCCCATCACTTCAGGGCAAATAGATGGGGAAACAGTGGAAACAGTGTCAGACTTTATTTTTGGGAGCTCCAAAATCACTGCAGATGGTGACTGCAGCCATGAAATTAAAAGACGCTTACTCCTTGGAAGAAAAGTTATGACCAACCTAGATAGCATATTCAAAAGCAGAGACGTTACTTTGCCAACAAAGGTCCATCTAGTCAAGGCTATGGTTTTTCCAGTGGTCATGTATGGATGTGAGAGTTAGACTGTGAAGAAAGCTGAGTGCCAAAGAATTGATGCTTTTGAACTGTGGTGTTGGAGAAGACTCTTGAGAGTCCCTTGGACTGCAAGGAGATCCAACCAGTCCATTCTGAAGGAGATCAGCCCTCGGATTTCTTTGGAAGGAATGATGCTGAAGCTGAAACTCCAGTACTTTGGCCACCTCATGCAGAGTTGACTCACTGGAAAAGACTTTGATGCTGGGAGGGTTTGGGGGCAGGAGGGGAAGGGGACGACAGAGGATGAGATGGCTGGACAGCATCAGTGACTCAATGGACGAGAGTCTGAGTGAACTCCGGGAGTTGGTGATGGACAGGGAGGCCTGGCATGCTGCGATTCATGGGGTCGCAAAGAGTCAGACACGACTGAGCGACTGAACTGAACTGAACAGTATATACAGCCAATATTTACAAATAACTCAATGGAGCATGGTCTTTAAAAACTGTAAATCATTATACTATATACCTGAACTTACAGAATATGGTACATCAAGTATACTTCAATTAAAAAGAAAGAAATTAGAATCACCGTTTGCAAAGCTTACAAATACACTTGTAAAATCTTAAGCCAATCAGCCTTTATCCTCAAAGGAGGAGAAACAGAATAGGTCTCCTCTTGGGAGGAAAAGCTTTCTTTTCTCAGGCAAATTCTACCTGTATACAGCACCACCGTATCAGGAACCTACCTTGCTTGTCTGATTTGGTTTGATCCCAGGCCCTCGAACCAATAGTGGAACTTTGATATCAAATTCATACAGCTGTCTTTTGTCTATTGGCAAAGAAAACTGTCCTGGAAAAAAAAAATGCATAGGGTAAAGACGGAGCCAAGATAGAAATGTCTCTCATGCACACATGCATTCAATCAATAGTAAAAATAAAAAATAGCCATTTTTTTTTTTAACTAATTATGGTGTTTTAGCGAAGAGCTTAAATCCCCCAGGGTCCCTAATTATTACAAGGCAGGAAACAATGAGCTCATCTTCTTTAAATAAATGTCCAGAGGAACTCCCTGGCTTTAAATAGGCAAATACAACAAAAGGAATCACCAGAAAGTACTGAAGCACAAATATCCATTATTTATGTGTGATACTCCACCTGATCACAACCGAATGAAGTTAGTCTAAATGCTATTAAATAAAGGAACAAAACCATTTATCCAGCCTTTCTTGAATAAACTGTACCTCAAGATAACCAAACAGTTGATGAGGCAAATTTCCTGAGGAATTCCAGCTAGTTAAGTTCAAAAGGAAGGACAGAGTTATGAAGTCGTATTTTGCAGATTCTGAGGGAACTGATTTACGCACAATCATCAGTGGAAGTTTCAGCCACAAGAGGTTCACAGGAGGAGCTCAGGTTGGTACCGCATGAGCCATCAATCAGAAACAGCATCTCTAAAGTGAGGCAACCATACATCCAGGCTTCATGATGTGAAGCAGTAAGAAGTACACAGCAGCATCAATAAGAAAGCATTCTTGTTGAAAAACACGCATTTCTAGTAAGACTCTCGATCTAACTATCAATCTATAGAAAATGCTGAGTATAGATAAACAAGTTATCACATATGCAATTAGCCATATCTAGAATGTGATACTCTAAAGGACAAAAGACCAGTTTCTCCGATAAATCAGTGGCAAAAGACAGCCGTACGACACATAAAAAGTAAAGGTAGCGTGTGGATTTTATGTAGGTTCTGATATGTAATCAACTAATCAGATGCACAATCAAGTGTTGACGTATGGAATCACCATGTCTGGAGTGCCTTCAGAAACTTCTAGCTAAAAAAGAAACATGCAGAAGGAATGAGGAACTCAAAAGACTGGCCCTGTGTCACTGAAAATTAAAGCTAGACAACGAAGGTTAATTTACTAGTCTTTACTTTGACTTGAAAAATATTCATAATAACACATGAAATGCCTAATCAATCTGCTCCTGTGCAAATATCAGATTAATTACCTTCAAATTTAGGAAATTTAAAGAGTGGAGAAAGAAGAAAATACTGATTTTTAGCTAAAGAAGGTCCAAGTAAAAAGGATGAAAGTCAAGGACATGGGGTTGACTCATACTGCAGTTGTGAAAAGACAAAAGCCACAAAAGAAAAACCACACACACCAAAAACCTAATGTCACAGGACAGTTTTTCCCCAGGGCAACCCTCTCTTCGTCTTCCTGTGTAAAATGTCATACCCCGGTCTCTAAGATCCACTTATCTTTTAAATCAAGTTCAGTTTCTCACCTCTTTCATAAAGCCTGCCTCCAACCCATCAAGCTTATTCTCTGCTTAGACTCCTTAGAACACCACATAATTTAGCCTGTCAGATGGCAAGTAATGAAACTGGGTCTTTCCCTAAGGGAATGAGTTGGCCTTCTAACCAGAGGAGCCCTGAGGGCAAGACCCTCCCTCTGGCCTATTCACCACTGCAAAAGGACAGAAGCTCCCAGCCAGCGCTACTGACTGGGTGAGAACGGAGAGGCCCTTCACCAAGGTCACGGTCTGCCCCTTACCTGTGTGATAGCCATTGTCTGAGGTATAAAAGATGTAGGTGTTGTTGAGCTCCCCATTGAACTCCAATCGCTTGACCAGCTTCTCCACAAGGTCATCCACTGAGAGCAGAGTCTGCCACCTGAATGTGAACAGAGGGCAGCAACAGCACCTCAGAGACAAAGGGCTGAGGTACTGCCATCTTGCCAAAACAGCAGAAGCCAGTCCAAACAAGCTCCCAAACCCAAAACACCCCCAAACTCCCTCCCAAAGAAACCCCTCAAAGCCACTCTTCCCTGAAAGCTCCAATCCCACATTTCCGTTCCTTTCATTGCAAAACACAGATTAGAAAATTCCAGAACACTCCAAATTTAACTGATTCCATAGAAATACATTAGGCTTTTAAACAATGAATTAGCTTTATTATTTATCATGACTGGTGATGAGAATGAAAGACTCCTGGTGTCGCTGTATGGTGGACACCAACACAATATTGTAAAGCAATTATCCTTCAAGTAAAAAAACAAACAAAAAAAACTCCCCAGTACCAGAAGGCAAACTTGTCAAATCAGCACTGATTGACAGAGATGAATTCAGATAGACCTGTGCTGCAACAGTGTTTAATGGACTAAAAGGGGTCAGCAAACTATAGTCATGGGTCAAAGCTGGACCACATTCCTTCTGTTTTCAACTGTGGTACAAGACATAAAATATTACTGTTTTAACAATCTGTAAGTGGATAGGTCAGTAGGGTTCAGTATATTCACCGAGTGAAACCAATCTCCAGAATGTTTTCACCTTGCGAATCTGAAACTCTACACCCCCAAAACGACAACTTGTGGGCTGTTTTTATATGAAGTTTTATTGGAACACAGCCATGCTCATTCATTCTCATACTGTCCAGGGCTGCTGTGCACTCCAACAGCAGAGCTGAGCATCAGCAACAGACATAAGATGGCCTACAAGCCTGTAATATTTACTATCTGCCCCTTCACAGAAGAAGTCCGCCAATTCCTGGTCCAAAACTAAATCTTAAGAGAAAGTAACACACTTTTAAAAACCTGACTTAAAAGAATTTTCTCGAAAACTCAAAACAGCAAAGGCAGATATTTTGCTCTAGTCTAAGCCTTTGGGTCTTATGTAATTTTCTTTAGACACAGTGAAAAGAAAAATTTCAACCAAATGGCTCCAATTTGCAACATTTTAACGAGTCAGAAAAATGGACTGTTTAATCAGTCCTAAGGGCCAAAGGCCACCTTACTGCTAAATGCGGAGACCCCCTATCAGAATCTCTCCCACCAACTTGCTAAGCTCTGATTTTTTTCTCATGGTGCAGTCCTCTATGCATGGGTTGCTTCTGAGGGTCCTCAAAGACCACCCAGACTGAGAAAGGAGCAGCTCTTACCTTTTCCTAAATGCATTATCTAAAAACTGTATTGAAGAATTAGTCATTGGGGTCTTGGCTTGCCGAATTAACCAGTGCTTGTTCTAAAATTTAAAAGAAGAAAAAAAGTTAGCACCAAGTCACCACAGTCAAAGTACTAGAGTAAATAAAAGGATCACTTGATACTTGAGCAAAAAGGAACTAACTGATTAAGCCTGATTAAGCAACTTCAGATTTTCCCTCCACCACCCACTCCCACCTCCCTTCTCTGTGTTTATAAGAAAAAAAAAAATTCTGCAAATTATCACTCATTTTTTAGCTTCTTCCCAACCCCTCCCTAACAGCAGAAGGCCTGGGATCCTTCCTGAGCAGCATAAGACATTTAGAGAAAGATGCCGGAAACTGACTAGATTACATTTGTAACTTAGAATCTGTGCTTGAGTCTGTCACTCAAACTACAAAAGGGTAAATACTAACTTTACCTTCCTCTAAGTTTTGCCTAATAAGTCATCATTCCATTTTCCTCTATCTTCCTACCAAAGATATAGATCATTCTTAGACCTTGGGGAAAAAACCTTATCATAGCAATTTTCTAAAACTTCAAATCTAAAGGCTTCTTCTCATTTAAATAAAGAAGTTTTTTTTAAAAAATTGCCAAATACTTTTGATTTTCTCCTCCCTATTCATACAACCCTAGGCCGCCACCACGCAAACTGTGATCCTCAATCTTCTTTAGTTAGTATGCTTGAAAAATGCTATACAGCATGTTCTCCTATTGCAAATTCATGTTAGAACATGAATAACTGAGAAATTCTGTAGCACAGTGACTTATTTAACCTTAAGTTGCTAGGCTTACTTAGCCATGGGAGCTTGTATGTACTTCTTTTGGAACAGAGAGAGACCAGCCCTTTGGTTTAAAACTCAGTTCACTCAGTTTTAACATCATACACAGCAAGCACAGCCTGTGCCAGGCAATGTGCTAAATGCTTCTACGTACAGACTCCTGAGAGCCCCTTGGACAGCAAGGAGATCAAACCAGTCAACCCTAAAGGAAATCAACTGTGAATATTCATTGGAAAGACTGATGAGGAAGCTCCAATATTTTGGCCACCTGATGCAAAGAGCCAATTCCTTTGAAAAGACCCCAATGCTGGGAAAGATTGAAGGCAGGAGGAGAAGGGAATGACAAGAGGATGAGATGGCTGGATGGCATCACCAACTCAATGGACTTGAGTTTGAGCAAACTCCGGGAGATGGTGCAGCCTGGCGTGCTGCAGCCCATGGGGTTGCAAAGAGTCAGACATGACTGAGCAACTGAATGACAACAACTTTAATCCATTCAAGAATTGCATGAGAGGTCAGGATCCCCCACTGCAGAGGGAAAAACGGAAGTTAGGCCTCTTACTAACCGTCAGGTCACTTAGTTAGAAAGCGGTAGTCCTGAATCTAACTCCAGGACTCATTCTTTCTACCACCTCACGAGTAACTATGACTTCAGGGAGACAAGCATGAGGAGGTAGCAGTCTTCAGCCTTGGAACCAGTGAACTGCCTATCTCCTGGACCGAGGGAAGGGTAGGTGGCACTGGAGGCAAACAGCATTAGGCCATAGCCCTTTATTACACTCCTTGCTCTGGGTCACTTCGCCATCCAACTTCCCTTTCCAATCACACTACACTGCGTCACCACTCTTTTTCCTATGCCTCCACCCAGAGGAGAACGCTGCAGGCCCCATTCAGCCCCAAGGGACCCATCTCGGCCACTGCTGGGCAGGAGAGCCAGCATGGAGGTTATCAGCAGGGACTGTAGGCAGGAAAGACGGCATTTCTCTACCACTCCCCGTGGACTCTCGAGTTGCTCACTGGGTGCATGGCAGGAAATCTACCTGGACTTCTGAAGCACGTGTATCCTACTTAGTGTACTAGAGACAGGCACAATTACCTCGAGAAGATTGAGAAGAAGACCAACTACACGACTCAAAGGCTTCCTGACCAGTGTATTATACACTTAATCACATCGAGCCTGGCTTGATGCAAGGCTGAGGGGAAGTTACCGTTCCATGGATGTTGAAGTTCTTGTTTCTTGGTGCGAAGACGTTCTGGAAGGCGTTCTGGTACTGAGGTGCAGCTGTCCATGGCGAATGGGGTGCTGGGGTGGAGATCATCATGAAGAATGGCTCAGAGTTGGACTTGTAGTCCAGGAAGTCCAAGGAGACATTGGCCTGACACACAGAAAGATTGGTCACCTCTCACCCTACCCAACAGCTGAGGCCTAGACAAGCATCTCTTCTCTGGTGAAGGGGGTACAGGGGCCTATGAGCTTTCTCCCAGTTGTGCACACAATCTATGTCACAGTCACTTGCAAGTGTGTTGCTGGAACGAATCATCTAGCTTCCAGGCAAACGCATGAAAATACTGAAAAGCACACCCCTTCTTAAGAAAGCTGGAGAAGGAAACGGCAACCCAGTCCAGTGTTCTTGCCTGGAGAACCCCCATGGACAGGGGAATCTGGCAGGCCACAGTCCCTGGGGTCTCCAAGAGTCAAACATGACTGAGCAACTAACGCTGACGATTTTACACAACCTGAAAGTTGCTATGCCTCCCATGAGGAAAAAAAAGAATAATTTAGCCCTTTTAGTATTAATTTACATGAATGCAGCTCAGAGCATATACATTTGATGCTTTAATGAATATAAAAGACAGTCAACCTAATTCACAATAGTGGGAAAAGTGAATTAAGTTACCATAATCTTACAAAAATGCTGGGGTCAAGAGAGTAGATAGGATATCTTAAATTATGCCAGCTGAAGTTAAGCTAAGTGAATAATACTAAGTCCAAATATGCCACACCAGGGTTTTAATTTATCTGGACTTAAATTCTTCATTTGCTTCTCTGGAGACAGTTTATGAAAATCAAAGCTTCCCACATACGTACATGCTATGTTTTTAATTGTTCTAGTTGATTTACATCTTCATTTATTCCCAACATGAAACTCAAAAGACACTATCAATTTCCTACCATCATCCCACCCATCTAACTTTACTTCAGCCCCGTCAGACACTCTGTGGTTTCTCCAACACGCCAGGCACACTCCTACCTCAACACCTTCACACTTTTTGCTTTCTTTGCCTGTGGCACTCTTTCCACTGATCTGTATAGTCCATTCTCATCTCCTCTAGGATTTTGCTTAAATACTATCTAAGTATCTTCCATCCTCTGCCTTATTGCTCTAACTCATCACCATCTAACAAGACAACACACATATGTGTAAATAAATCTACCCCTAAAAGGTGACCTCCCATAGAATCGGGAACTTTGCTTTACTTATTGCTTAGTACCAGCTCCAAGGGGTGCTGAAGTACTTGGTGAATGAATGCCTTATGGGGGGTTGTCATTAGAACCATCTTAGACAGGAAAGGAGAGTCCCAAATTCATGTTCCCATCACAGTATTTTTTTTTAACATATAATACTCAATGCCTGAAGAACTTCCCTGCCTTTATCCCCTTACCCTCATGATGAAGCTGTCATCCTGCAGCCTGTGAGTAAAACTGGGGTCAAGAGTAGGAACCCTTACAGTGTAAAACCTCTTCAAAGTAATCTCCACAGTATTAGAGATTAGCCTTTGGGAAAGGGATTTGCTGCTGGAATTTCAAAAACATTAGATCTGAGCCTGGCTTAATTACAAAGAAAAACACTCTCAGGAATCTTTAACCAGCTGAAAATATGCTTCAGCAGTTAGATCAAGTTCTTATCCATGCTACTCAATGTGAACAAAGATAACTGAAGGCTTCTGAGGCAGAGTCCTTAGTTAAGCATGAGCTAAACTGCAAGGACAGAGCTTTAGTAACTCACCAAGACGTCTGTCAGGTAGTCCACACTGTAGTTCTCACCATGCTTCCGTGCCTTCCCGTTGATAGAGAGAGTGTAGTTGTAATATTTAGAATTCTTTTCCTATTAAAGAGAGGAAAGTGAGTTTTTTGTGTTTTTTTTTTTTTAAATGAGGCCAGCATACAAAATGAAAGTTGGAAACCATACTGGGCTAAACTGTACTCTGCTTAAACAGTGGTAAAAGGTAATTGCTCAAGTCAATACTGAATTAGACTTTTTGATCACGGTTTTGTTAACTACGAGCAGAATTTCAATAATATGTTTAGTTAAAAAACCCAGACACAGATCCGGTAGAACAGCAAAATATGTTGCTAAACCTTGTGGAATGCAAGAAAAATATCTCACAACAGAGTGACTCACAAATCAACAGACTTTCAAGGAGATGAAATGGCCAACCGTAAATGCAAACCGAGTAATGTCAATATCAGAGCTACAGCAGAAAGTAAACCTGTAGGGCTGTGTGTAACTGTCGCTGACTTCATTGCTCACTCACCAATGCATACCAGTAACTCCAGCCCAGAGGGACGTGTCCGAGTCCACCTGCATCTGGGGCTCCATACTGGAAAGCAAGACAAGCAATGCATCAGAAGTTCACGGGATGTGACCAGACCAGAAAGAAACACGAAAACTGTCAGAATCTTGTTACATCAGTGCCTGAAACACAGTTAAGTGCTCAATTTCCACAAGTACAAAAATCAATTGAAAAGGGAAGACCACTAAAGACCTAGGGATGCCTGAAGCGTAAGTTGGCAAACTATGGCTGGTCGGCCAAATCTAGTCTGCCAGCTGTTCTGTATGGCTGGCAAGCTAAGAATTTTCTTCCAAACATTAAAAAATATAAACACTAAAAAAAAAAAAAAAAAAAAACAAAGAAAAATACAAAATCAAATATAGTTGAATTTAAAAAAAATCAGGAGAGGATTATTGTTGTGACAATTTGCCTGAAATTTAAACTTCAGTGATGGTGGAGCATTACTGAAGCACAGCCACACTCGCTGGTTTCCGCAGGCCTGTGGCTGCTTTCCAGTGACAATGACACAACTGAATAGCCACCACACAGACATGTGGCCTGCAAAAGCCTGAAATATTTACTCCTAGTCCTTTACAGGAAAAGGCAACATAGCTAAAGCCATAGGGCTCACGTGCTGAGCTACTGATTGCGTAGACTGAATGGGCTAGCCAGCCTTGTGGCTAACAGCCCAAATCAGGCTATAAGCTCTCAGTCTATCAGTTCAGCTCTCCTGCTGATGAAGTCCATTTTTGCTATTTTATTTATGTTTATTTTTTGACCATGTCACATGGCATGTGGGATCTTAGTTCCTTGAACAGGGATTGAACCTGCACCCCCTGAATTGGAAGCTCGGAGTCTTAACCACTGGACCACCAGGGAACTGCCCTGAAAACTACATTTGGACTCACTTTATCTGATAAGATAGAGTGAAGATTAAGTGAGGAGACCACAGAGTCATCCCATTTTATCTTGACAAGGCTTAATACTGTCCATTTAATGCAGTACCTCTAAGAACTAATTCTTTGTATTTTGAAGAATTTCTAATTTTGTGTATGTTAGAAGATCTTCAACATGAAAAGTAGTGTATGTTCTCTTTATGACCCGTAGCCATAATCCACCACATTTATTGCTCACGATTCTTTTCAAACTGACTCATTTTTCATCAAACCCACAAAGCTGCCAATTCCCCCATTATTACAGGGAGGGAGAGAATTAACAAAATTCAGATCAGATATTAAGATCTCTAGCAACCATGGATAAAGTGCATAAGAAAACATACGTGTTCTCTTTGTCCTGAATCCCACTTTTACTTTAAAAGATAATCCCAAACACTCTCAAACACACTATTCTCATTAAGCCTGAACTCTGACTAAATGCTAAGGCCAGTGTGGTGGACGCAAGACCCTGAAGTCTGGCCTGGGCAGGTCACAACGAGGCCTCCCTTCATCCCGGGCCTGCAAGGCCAGCATGCTAACCACTCAGGCACATACTTCAATGGCCTGAATGTCTTAGGCTTGGGTGCTCTTCCTTCATGACTTATCTCCCCACAATCTGTTTCCCAAAAATGGGTTAAGTTGTTATTATTCAGGAAAGAAGCTCAAAGGAAAAAATTCTTCACTCTGGTCCTGATAAAGGAGAACTGGAAACAAAGATACCGTGATGGCCATGTGACAAGCAGAATTCTTGAGGAAAAAAGGGAAGATTGTCTCAGACCACAGTGGTCTGAAGACTATTTTAAAATAAATGCTCCAGAAACTATTTGAAGAAAGAATAACCACCATGTCCAAATCCTCTAAATTACATTCATGTAAATAAGTTCCTGTTTAACAGGTAGATGAAGAGAAATGCCAGATACCCGAAAACCCTTTAACATGACTTGAATGGATACTAATTAAAAAACAACTAACATGAATTATATAAATTCACATTTCAGGAGCTGTTGTTAAAAAACAAAAGGGAATAATTAGACCATTCAACATACCTCATTTAAGTATTTCCCTGCAAAAAAGGTCTGATAACCACACATTGATCTGAGGATTGCTGGGAAAGTATTCGGTTCCTGGATCTTCTGCCAAGACTTGCTACTGCAGTTTCCCTCCAGAGTGTTGTTAACCACGTGATGATTGTGTGGGTACTTCCCTGTCAGGATGCTGGCTCGGCTCGGGCAGCAGAGAGCACTTGGCACATACTTCAAAAGGAAGAGAAGCCAGAGAGACAGAGTTACACAAGACAGACGGATTCCTCATCATTTCTAATCAGAACAAAGAAAGTGGCTCAATTCCCCTAACTTCAAACCTCTAGTTTCCTGTGGAATAGGGATTTTCTTTACATATGACACACTTCAGAGCTGCTTTAAGTTCTCTAGTGGAGACAGGAAACAGAACAGCCAAGAGAACACACCTCTTTTTCCGCTAGTTTCTTTTTACAGGA
This sequence comes from Capra hircus, assembly GCF_001704415.2. NCBI lineage: Eukaryota > Metazoa > Chordata > Mammalia > Artiodactyla > Bovidae > Capra > Capra hircus. The sequence continues at coordinate 48,406,602 of NC_030812.1, read as the reverse complement.
TAACCTGAAGCTGTTCTAATCTCATCGGCCGAAGAAATGTTACATACAAGGAACACAGCATGCTGGGAGCGAGGTCCTGAACAAACATGAAGAATACTCTTCAAATCTAGGGCAGCTGAGAAGTAGGGAGTCATTTTCAGGCTGATCTGGAGTTTTGTAGATTACCTACATCACTTTAATACACTGGACACAGATTTTTTTTCCCTACTCTAATTATATATCCATTAGCTCCTATCATCAACAGAATTACTCTATTTGACCTAGTAATATTTGTCTCGGTCCTAACACTAATTACCGATTCACTTTACAGAAGGGTAATAGTAGCTTATACTCACAGCAGCAGGGCAGGAATGCTCATTTTGCTCATTTGAGCACACCCTTGCCAGAATTACGTACTATCCCTTTGAAATAATTCACATTTCTTTGGCCTTTCAAATTGGAATTGGCGTTCTTAAATACTGGTGAGGATGAACATTCTCCACATGCATATTGATCAATTATGTTCATGTGAATGGTCTGTTCACGTGCTTTGCACATTTTCCCCTCCTGTTATATAAGGTTTTTTTTTAACTTCCCTGGTGGCTCAGACAGTGAAGCGTCTGTCTGCCTACAATGCAGGAGACCTGGGTTCAATCCCTGGGTCGGGAAGATCTCCTGGAGAAGGAAATGGCAACCCACTCCAGTATTCTTGCCTGGAAAATCCCATGGACGGAAGAGCCTCATAGGCTACAATCCATGGGGTCGCAAAGAGTCAGACACAATTGAGCAAATTCACTCACTCACTACATAAGCTTCAAGGAAGGATTCAATCGTGCTACAAATACTTCCCAGTTTTTACTTTTGCTTTTTAATTTGGTTGGATGTTTGACTTTTGTAATTTTCACACTGGCAACTCTTTTAATTCTTCTCCTTTTTTATTTCCTGACCTATTTTTTGGCCAATGCTATGCTGTTCACTGGATCTTCATATTATATTTCAGGGTCTGGTAGAGATATCTCTTTAAAAATTTTACCTTGATTATTCTAACCTACTTATTATTCCAGATAACTCTGGAATCACTAAATTCAGCCTAAAAAGAATCCCACTGGGATTCTGACTAGAATAAGCATTTTATAGTGTGTCTCCCCACAGAAAATGATGTGTATAACTATGCATGAAGTACTTTATCACTCACCAAATATTCTAACTGCATTTATAGGTCTTAACCATTACTGGACACCACTAGCTATTCCTAGAGTCTGTATTTTCCTGCCTTTATATCACTGGGATCACCTCTCCCCCAACCTCATGTTTCTCTAACTAGTTACATGGAAGAAAGTTATTTACAGCTTTTCATTTCTAACTCACTAAATTCTATTAATTTAAAAGCTTTCCAACAACTCTCTTATGATTTCTAAGTAGAAACTTTAGACAAATGGAAATAACAATTTTGGTCTTCACAAGACTTAATGCCAGTGACTAGACAGTTCAGTAGATGATTAAGTGAGAGTTACTGGGCCCTCGTTGTCGTCCCTAAGAATAGTACCTTGAGACTTTAATCTTAACTGTAAATTATGCTGTTTGTTTGAAATAGTCATCATAGTGTATTCTTCTAATGGTTTAACAAATTACAAGAAAAAGGGTGCCAACATTTCAGATGACTTTTTTGGGGGGGATGCGGACCATTTTTAATGGTCTTTCTTGAATTTGTTAAAAAACTGCATTTATGTTTTTGTTTTTTGGCTGCAAGCATGTGGGATCCTAGCTCCCCGACCAGGAATCAAACTCTCACCCCCTCACTGCTGGAAAGCAAAGTCCCAACCACTGGACCACCAGGGAAGTCCCTCAGAGGACTTTTAAACATCTATTGAGACAACCATCTAATTTCCCTTCTTTTAACCACTGCTGGTGGACGACATAATAACCACCATTATGCAGTGGTACTTACTACAAGTCAGGCATTGATGTAAGTGCTTGCTTTACTTGTAACAATCCATTTAACCTCTGAGATAGGCTTTAGTATTCCTATTTACAAATGGGGAAACCAAAGACAAAAAAGCTTAACAACTTGCTCAAGGAAGCACAGCTAGAAAAGAGACAGCAAGAACATTCAAAACACAGTGGTCTGGTTCCAGAGTCTGTGCTCTTCACCACAACACTGTGCTGATCTTCAAAGGATTTCCTGACACTAAGCTATGCTCCCACTGACTTGGTTATGAGCATGGTTCCTGAATTTGATTTGTTAGTGTTTCGTTTTGGATCTTTGCATTTATGTTTATACATGAACATACAGATGTATTAATATCACGTATATGTATGCACACACACATGCATAGTTGTTAGGCTTGTTCTGTTTTGTTGGTATTATCTTTGCTAGGTTTGACGATAAGGGTTAATTGGGCTTTGTAAAGTAGCCTGCAAGATTTTACCATGGAACACTTTACAGAGTACAAATGACACCCAATTCTTATAATCCGTTTTCAAACCTCCAACGATGAAGGTTTAAATAAACTTCTATAGCTCTGAGCTGCAGATCAGAATGGCTTACAAGATACTTGCCATAAATCTTCAATAGTTAAGTAGTAATATTTCAATTAAAAGAACTTATATCACATTAAATAGAATCCTTCCTTCAGATCAGGCATTTAACTAGAAGAAAAACCATAAAAATTACAGTAGACTACTCAAAAGAGTGTTTCTTCTTAGAATATAAACACAGAGTTTAACAAAATTAAATCAGCTTCAAAACTTACAGCACTGGAGAAAGTCATTCCCATTTCTCCAATGAGAGCCTTGGTTTTCTTCAGTGGTGTCTGTAAAATAAATAAATATCTGTCAAACAATTTCTTCCAATAAACTAAAACACACAAGACAAAATTTGTGTTTTTTGATTACTCTCAACCTTTTATTCCCAAATGATCAGCTCCATCTGACACTAAGAAACAGCTGAGAGTCCTGTGTGATTCAGGAGATGAACCCAGCAAGTTTGATTACAGTCAGTTATGTCCTGTGCAAAAGTTCAGGTAGTTAGAATGCTTGCAGGAAGGGAAAGTTCACAGCTGATGGCACTGTTCTAGCAACGCTGATTTCAATGTAATGAGATCTCGATGCCCTTCTCTCATTTATCACCAGCCCCTTTACAAAAAGATGGGGCATATCTAACTCCATTAATTCATCTTTAGAAGCAGAATGTGGAAAACGATATGAAAGGAGCCTTTCACCCATTAAAACAGAAATAAAACAACACTTAGGTTCTGAAAGTCAGACAAGGCCCCCAAACTGACTCAAATATCAGTCACTTGGCAGTGCAGCCCGGATGCCCACTTTCTGAGTATAAGCTCATGGCCCTCTGCACTAGACCAACCACCACCTCAGGTAAAACTTGAGCCAAAGGGCAAACAGAACCTCATCAAGCAAAAGAACAGTCAGAAATTAGTTTATATCCTTGCTTTTTATTTTTTGCTCAAAATGTAAGATCCTGACAAGTATAGAAAACAACTAGTTTCAAATCCTATAGTGAGGACAGAAAGCATGATGTTGGTCATTTAGATACAAATAATAGTAATACATACTAATAATCTTTATTCAGATTCCAGACAGCAAGAAAGGACAATCTGAAGCAGCTCATTTTAGCTGTATTATGAGTCGGTTGATGACGATTCTGAAGTGCCTTTGAAAGCTGAGACCATACTGAACACAGTTTTAAGTGGATTTTGTTGTGTAAAAATTCCTTGCAGACTAATAACCCAAATACACAACTATATTAATACTAGGGTCATTCTCACTGTATAAAAGTTTCCACCATTGTTCTATATAGATGTTAGAAAACCTAAAGAATCCATTAGCTTGAGAATTTTCATTTATTCAAGAACTCTGAAAAAGCATTTGAGAAAACTCAACATCAATTTATGATAACAATTCTCAAAGTAGATAGACAAGGAATGTGCCTCAACATAATAAAGGTCATATATAACAAGTTCATAGCTAACATTCTACTCAGCAGTGAAAAAAATAAGTCTGTCTTCTAGGATCAGGAACAAGACAAGGATACCCACTCTCGCCAATTTTATTCAACATAGTTTCAGAAGTCCTAGCCACTGCAATCAGAAAAGAAAAAGAAAAGAAATCCAAATTGCAAAGGAAGTAGTAAAACTGTCACTGTCTGAAGACGACATGATACTATGCATGGAAAATCCAAAGACATCACCGAAAAACTACTAGAGCTCAATGAATCTGGTAAAGTTGCAGGACACAACATTAACATTCAGTTAATAAAATTGATATGGTGTTGTGTTTCTGTACACTAACAATGAATTACCAAACAGAGAAATTAAGGAAACAATCTCATTTATAATCACATCAAAAAGAATAAAATACCTGGGAATAAACCTACCTAAGGAAGTCAAAGACCTGTGCTCACAAAATTGTTTAAGACAGTGATGAAAGAAACTAAAAAATACACAAACGGATGGAAAGATACACCTGACTGATGGATCAGACAAATATTGTTAAAATGACCAAACTACCCAAGGCAATCTACAGATTCAATGCAATTTCTATCAAAACACCAATGCCATTTTTTCACAGTACTAGAACAAACAATTTTTCAATTTGTGTGGAAACACAGAAAACCCTGTACAGCCAAAATAACCTTGAGTAAAGAGAACGGAGCTGGAGGTATCATGCTCTTTTGATTCAGACTATACTACAAAGTTGCAATAATCAAAATAATATGGCACTGGCACAAAAACAGACACGTAGATCAATGGAACAGAATAGAGAGACAGAAATAAACCCATGCACTTGTGATCTACTAATATATGACAAAGGAAGCAAGAATATACAAAGGAGAAAAGACAGTCTCTTCAATAAGTGGTGCTGCCAAAACAGGATGGCTTCATGTAAGAGAATGAAATTAGGACATTTTCTGCCACCATATGCAAAAATAAACTCAAAATGGACTAAAGACCTAGATGCAAGACTGGAAACCATAAAAATCATTAAGGAAAAGAGAGGCAAAATGCTCTCTGACATAAATAGTGGTAATATATTTTTGGATCTGCCTCCTAAGGCAAGAAACAAAATAAAAAACACATGGCACCTAATGAGATTGAAAAGCCTATGCCCAACAAACTATTGACCAAACAGCAACAACACAAACCAACCTACCGAATGGAAGAAAATAGGGGCAAATGATATGACTGACAAGAGATTAACATTAAATATGTAAACAGCTCATATAACCCAGTATAAAAAAACCAACCAACCCTGATTAAGAAACAAAAGACCAGGGCTCCCCTGGTGGCTCAGTGGTAAAGAATCCACTTGCCAGTGCAGGAGACATGGGTTTGATCCCTGATCCAGAGATCCCACATGGCCCGGAGCAAAGAAGCCTGTGTACCCCAACTGCTGAGCCTCTGCTCTACAGCCTGGGACCCACAATACTGAGCCCATGGGCTGCAGCTACAGAAGCCTGTGTGCCCTGAGGACCATGCTCCACAACAAGAGGCGCCCACACTGCGACTAGAGGGTAGTCCCCGCAAGCCATAGCTATAGGAAAGTCCAGGCAGCAATGAAGACCCAGCACAGCAAACAAAAAAATTAATAAACTTATTCTAAAAAAAGAAACAGATGACCTAAACAGACATTTCTCCAAAGACAGACCAATGGCCAGACACATGAAAAATGATGCTCAACATCATTAACCAGACAAAAGCAAATCAAAACCACAATAAGATACTACCTAACACCTGTCAGAACAGCCATCATTAAAAAAGACCACAAATAACAAATGCTAACAAGGATGTGGAGAAAAGGGAACCCTTGTACATTGTTGGTGGAAATATAAATTGGCACAGTTGCTGTGGAAATAGTACGGAGGTTCCCCAAAAAACTAAAAATAGAACGACCATATGACCCAGCAATTCTACTCCTGGATATATACCTGCAGAAAACAAAAACATTAATTTGAAAAGATACAGGCACCCTAATGTTCATAGCAGCATTATTTACAACAGCCAAGACACGGAAGCAACCTAAGTCTCCATCAGCAGATGAATACATAAAGAAGATGTGGTATATACCTACAATGGGATATTACTTAGCCATAAAATAGAATGGTATTTTGCCATCTGTAACAACCTGGAGGGTACTATGGTTAGTGAAATAAATCAGACAAACACTGTATGTTATCACTTATATGCAGAAGCTAAAAAATAAACTAATGAATATAACAGAAAAGAAAGGGATTAACAAATACAGAGAACAAACTAGTGGTTTACCAGTAGGGAGGTGGAGGTGGGAGGGCCAAGACAGGAGTAAAGGATTAAGAGGTCCAAACTACTATGAATAAAATATATAAAGTAAGGTACACAGAAACACTGCATAGCACATGGAATACAGCCAATATGGTATAACTAGAAACTGAGTTATCATCTATAAAAATCTTGAATCACTATGTTGCACACCTGAAACATATTATAAACCAACATACCTGAATACCAAAAAAAAAAAAAAAACCCACCACTATAGTAGTCAGAACAGAAATGGTATAAAAACAGAGACATAGATTAATAGAACAGAATAGAGATCCTAGGAATAAATCTACACACTTATGGTCAATTCATTCATGACAAAGGAGTCAAGAATATACAATGGGAAAGGAATATACAATAAATGTTACTGGGAAAGCTGGACAGCCTCACGAAAATCAATAAAGCTAAAACACTCCCTCATACAATACACAAAAACAAACCCAAAATGGCTTAAAGACTTAAATGTGACACCGTAAAATTCCTAGAAGGAGGAGGCAAAACACTCTGACATAAACTGTAGCAATATTTTCTTATATCAGTCTCTCAAGACAAAAGAAATGCAAAAATAAACAAATGGGACCTAGTCAAACTTACAAACTTTTGCACAGCAAAGGAAATCATAAAGAAGAAGATAACCTATGGACTGAGAGAAAATAGCTGCAAACAATGGAACCCACAAGGGGTTAATTTCCAAAATATATAAATAGATCAGTATAAAAAAAACAAAAACCCAATCAAAAAGTGCAGAAGACCTAACAAGATGTTTCCCCAAAGAAGACATACAGATGGCCAACAAGAACAGGAAAAAATGCTCAACATTGTTTAATTATTAGAGAAATGCAAATCAAAACTACAATGAGGTATTACCTCACACCTGTCAGAATGGCCATCATCAAGAAGTCTACAAATAATGCTGGAGAGGGTGAGGAGAAAAGAGAACTTTCCAACAATGCTGGCATGAATGTAAATTGGTGCAGCCACTATGGAGAACAGTATGAAGGTTCCTTAAAAAACTGAAAGTATAATTACAACATGATCCAGCCGTCTCACTCCTCAGCATGTATCTGGAAAAGACAGTCTAAAATTTGCAAAGATACATGCACCCCGATGTTCACAGCAGCGCTATTTATGACACCCAAGATGTGGAAGCAACCTAAATGTCCATCAATAGATGAAATAAGATGTGGGGTGTGTGTGTGTACACATGCACACGTATACACACAGTGGAATATTATTCTGTAATAAAAAGGATGAAATTTTGAAAATCTGCAGCAACATGGATGGACCTAGAGATTATCATAATAAGTAAGGACATAGAAAGACATATAATATTATATGATACACGTGTATGTGGAATCTAAAAAAATAGTACAAATGAACTTATTTACAAAAACAAAAACAGACACAAACACAGGAAACAAACTTATGGCTACCAAAGGTGGGGGACGAAGAGATAAATTAGGAGTATGGGATTAACAGATACACATGACTATATATAAAAAGATTAAAAAACAAAGACTTACTATGTACCATGGGGAACTATGGGCTTCCCAAATAGCACTGTTGGTAAAGAATCTGCCTGCCAAGGAGATGCCAGAGATGTGGGTTCAATCCCTGGGCTGGGAGGATCTCCTGGAGGAGGAAATGGCAGTCCACGCCAGTATTCCTGCCAGTAAACTCCATGGACAGAAGAGTTTGGTAGAATACAGTTCATGTAGTTGCAAAATAGTCAGACACGACTTAATGACTCAACAACAACAATAACAATAAGGGACTATTTCACTATCGTACTATAAATGCTAATGGAAAGGAATCTGAAAAAGTATATGTATATATACAACTAAATCACTTTGCTGTACACCTGAAACACAATACTGTAAATCAACTACAGCTCATTAAAGAATAAAAAAAATCTACAAAGCAAAGGAAACTTACTGAATGGGAGAAAATACTTGATAAAGGATTAATATGCAAATAGGCAGAGGATCTGAATAGATGTTTTTCCAGAAAAGACATATGAATGGTCATAAGGTACATGAAAAAATACTCAATGTTTCTAATTGTCAGGGAAATGCAAACGAAAACCACAATGAGATAGAACCTCCCACCTGTTAAAATGGCTATACTCAAAAAGACAATCACAAACACAATGAGATAGTACCTCATATCTATTAGAATGGCTATTATTATAAAGACAAGAGATTAAAAGTTATGTGGCAGTCTGGATGGGAGGGGAGTCTGGGGGAGAACGGATACATGTGTATGCATGGCTGAGTTCCTTCTCTGTTTACCTGAAACTATAACAACACTGTTAATCAGCTATACCCCAATACAAAATTAAAAGTTTTTTAAAAATTAAATACATGCACAACTTTAAAAAAATGTGTTGGTAATATAGAAAATAGGGAACCCTTACCAGGCTTCCCTGATGGCTTAGACGGTAAAGAGGCTGCCTGCAGTGAGGGAGACCTGGGTTCGATCCCTGGGTTGGAAAGATCCCCTGGAGAAGGAAATGGCAACCCACTCTAGCAACCTTGCCTGGAAAATTCCATGGACGAAGAAGCCTGGCAGGCTACAGTCCATGGGGTCCCAAAGAGCTGGACACAACTGAACAAGTCCACTTTCTTTCTTTCTTTCTTATGCATTTGTTGATGGAAATATAAACTGGTTTAGCCAGTATGAAAAATCATATGGAGGTTCCTAAAAAAATTAACAATAGAACTAACCATATGATCCAGCAGTTTCACTTCTGAGTATCTGAAGAAAATGAAAACGCTAACTTGCAAAGATATATGTACCCCATGTTCACTGCAGCATTACTTACAACAGCCGAGACACGGAGACAACCTCAAGTCCACTGATGGATGAATGCGTAGAGAGGATTGTACGCATATACAATGGAATAATACTCAACCGTAAAAAAGAATGAAAATATGCCATTTGCAGTGAATACATAGGGAGGGGAAATAGGAATGCAATGTGTAAATGGGAAAAGGACTGTGTGAGCTGATTATAGGGAACTTAATAGTCAAATTGGTATTCATACAAAGCTATTGGAGAGTGATTTTACGGTAAGACTAAACTGTGTGATTATAACACATTTACTAAACAAAGTGTGCCAGGCACTGATCGAGGCAGTGGTGGACAAAAGATAGAAGGTCCCTGCCCTCATGATCCTTGCACTTAAACAACAGGGAAACAGACAACTATTTCAGGCAGTGGACATCGTACTTGAGGTTGATGAGAGGAAAGGGGGAAACTACTTTAGATGGGTGGTCAGGAGAGGCCTCTTTCAGGATGCAACTTCAGTGCCGACAGTCACATGGTGAGTCAGTCAAGCAAAGCAGGAGAAGATGCTTTCAGGGTGAGTGAACAACAAGTAAAACGCTGCCAGAGAAGGAAAGCAACACCCATGAGGGTGGGACAAAGGCCAGTGTGCTAGAAGTAGCAAAAGTAAGTAAAGGGAAGAATGCAGTAAAAAAAGACAGGGAGGCAGGAGCCAGATGTCGATGCAGGGCCGTATAGTTATTCAGATTTTAGTTTAAGTGAAAGTCGCTCAGTCATGTCCAACTCTTTGAGAACCCAAGGACTATACAGTCCATGGAATTTTCCAGGCCAGAATACTGGAGTGGCTAGCCTTTCCCTTCTTCAAGGGATCTTCCCAAACCAGGGATCGAACCCAGGTCTCCCTCACTGCAGGCGGATTCTTTACCAGCTGAGCCACAAGCGAAGCCTAAGAATACTGGAGTGGGTAGCCTATCCCTTCTCCACCGGATCTTCCTGACCCAGCAATCAAACTGGGGTCTCCTCCATTGCAGGAGGATTCTTTACCAACTAAGCTATCAGGGAAGCCCCTTTAGTTTAAGTAGCAAAGGGGTATTAATAATCATAACCTTTATACTGCTAACAGTAGTACAAGGGATAACCACGCTCATTGCTTAATCAAACAAGTCCTGAACAGGAACTTGTTTGTACCAAAAATGTATGTGTGAACCCATGCTAACCTGAATGATAAAGTCAGTCCTTAAGATCTCAACACAGATAGCGGCTGGACAGGTTAAGGCCAAACTACATTCTTTAAAAAACCACCAATCTTACACTTGCATATGACTAATGTGCTGCTTTACTTGTCTGAAGCAAATAAAACCCCACAACGCTAAAGGACTCATTTACTTTCCTGGGCCCCAAACACAGCTGCTCTGAAACAACATTTAGACCATTCTGATAGTTCTATGGCTAACTTTTTAAAATGAAAGATCACTTTGCCTTAAGCAAAGACAGGATGTATTTGTTTTCCCCCTATGTCCCCTTTCCTCAGTTCCTTGAGATTTTGACCAAACATCACTTTTTCTAGAGAGAATGACTTTACAAAGAGCAACCTGTGCTTCGCTGAAGAACAGTACGTCCATCACACCACAACAACAAAACCAATAAAACCAAGAAACGGATGAACAGTTCCCTGGACAAAAACTAAAAATGGAGTTAAACAGATGAAACCTACAACAAAAAAGATGAACTGTTAAAGATGATGCTACTACATAAAAAGCTACTACTTTTTTGGTAGGTGACTGCAAGATTCCACATCAAACTACAATCCATACAGGTGCTATAATCCTTCGACCTAAGTTAAGTTAGTCTGGGGGATTGACACCTGTTTATTTGCCAACTATGGCAGCAATTCATAATCTTTTCTGCGGGGGCGGGGGTCAGAGACCTCCCTCTCTCCACAAAAAAGAAAATAATACACACAAAGTATTGCATGTAAATTAAGGAGTTGCATGACCTCACTTGTGTTCCTGAATGTCACCTGAAAAAATCTCTGATCTATGTATGGTGTAAGTGACTATGCTGATATGGGTATGTTGAATGATATCTGGTAAATCAGTATTATCACAGTATTTTAGAATAGGAGAAAAAGCATTTACTCTCAGGGTTCTGAGATTACAAGATGCCAGGATTTGCCCCCTAATTATAGCTATGTGAGGCTTCCCTAGTGGCTCAGTGGTGAAGAATCTGCCTGCAAGGCAGGAGACCTGTGTTTGATCCCCAGACAGGGGAGATCTCCTGGAGAAGAGAATGGCAATCCACCCCAGTCTTGTCTTCTGGGAAATCCCAGGGACAGAGGAGTCCGGTAGGTTACAGTCCAGGGGGTCACAAAGAGTCAGACACAACTGAGTGAATAAAAGCATCAACCACATTGCTATATGAGTTACTTAGCCCCTTCTAAATTTAAGTTTCTCATTTTTTAAGGTAAATATAATACCTATAGCAGAGGATTCCTGTGATGACTGAAACACAGGATAAAACACTTCACACTCTGATTAGCTCCAAAAGTGAAAGTCAAAGTCACTCAGTCGAGTTCAACTCTTTGCGACCCCATAGACTGTGTGGTCCATGGAATTCTCCAGGCCAGAATACTGGAGTGGGTAGCCTTTCCCTTCTCCAGGAGATCTTCCCAACCCAGGGATCTAACCCAGGTCTCCTGCATTGCAGGAGGATTCTTTACCATCTGAGCCACCAGGGAAGTCCAACTAGCTCCAAGTAGGTTCTCAAATGCCATTATTTCTTTGCTCTTCCAAGTCTTGTTTGACTATTAGTGGTAGAATAGTCTGTAAAAGATTACAGGTCAGAATTTTCCAGAAAATTGAGAGTATTAAATTTGACTTTTCCTCCACTTAATTTTGGCTCTTCTCTCCAGCACAAACATCTATAGAAAGAATCTGCTACTGGTTTGAAGGAGTAAACCTGACTAACACTCTAAGGGGAAGAAACCTCAGATACACACAAACCACACTGGTGGTCTATGAGAGCTGAAGAAACTGAATCCTGAATATCTCACAGTCAAGTGATGCATTTTGTATTCAACTGAGCTATGAAGACTTGGCCTTTTAATTAAGTCACTAAACCATTATTAATTTTTTGATGGAGATGGCTTGATTGTTCTGGCCAAAACACTTCAAAAATACATACAAAAATGTGTTTAAAAAGGAGTTACGTGGGACTTCCTTGGTGGTCCAGTGGCTTAGACTCTGTGCTCCCAATGCAGGGGGCGTGGGTAAAAGTTTCATTAGGAGGGCAAGTGTGGCAGCTGGAATGGTGGGAAAAAACAAGTAAAATCCAGAAGGGCCATTAAGTCAAGATTCTTCAATGTCAGTGGGACTGGGCAGAAACTAAAAGGCAATGAGGTGCAGGTGGCAGGTCCAAGTATGGAGTTAAAATGCAGCATCTTAAACATCATTTAGAAAAGACTCTTATACTCTTGAACACAGATAAAACATACCTACATATGCATATGCTTACCTTGACTGCCATGTATCACACATTTTCTATTCTACTCTATTCCACAGGAAAGTAAAAAAGCTGGTGGCTACTCACTGAACTAATCTCATAACTCACTTATGGGTTGAAATCAGCAATCTGAAGGACACTGAGCTAGAGTGTTCCCACACAGTAAAACTTAGGAACCTCGTGCCTAAAGTGTTGCAAAGCAAAAAGAGAACTGAAAGGAAGAAAGCAATAAAGAACTTGTTTTTTAAAAAGATTAAGAGGAATGCCATGCCCAGGATCAGAGCACTAGTCAAGATTTCGTCTGTACTGCCACCACCACTGATGTGCCTGAGGCAAGCCACTTTCTGGGCCTCCTGGAGGTAGAGGGTTAGTTGAGTAGATGTTCTTGAAGGTCACAAATAAGAGAACACGAAGATACAGAAGTAAAATTCACCCTGGCAAACAATGAAGTCTCGGAAAAACATCCATCTGATACAAAACGGACTGCTGACAGTATTTAATGCATCAGCCAGGTGTTCAATTAGGTTAATTGAATCTTCCTGATTCTTGTAAACCTACCTACCAGAACAGTTCATGTCAGCACTTCTTTTATAAATATTAGGCATAGACATCGTACACAGGGTCAAATGCGTAAATGGCCTAGGTCCCTCACAGAGGGGCCTGGATTTGTCCTCTAGCCCAAAAGACAATCAAGGCTTGCGTACTCTTAGCCATCACCTGCTACTTATTGGTTCACCCCATCCCTAACTGACGTCCACATGTTTGTCTCGAGACATGAAGCAAACTCCTCAGCAGTAAGGTCCAGACTAAAAGCTCTGTGTGGTGCATACATGTGTGTGGACCCAGAACCGACACGAGAGAAAGAGAAAATAGAGTCCTTCACCTTTATAAGCTTGCGTATGGGCCCGGCGCGGCGAAAGCAAATCAGCTCGGGGTAGAGGTAGCTAGGTGAGTGAGTTCGGGTCGGGGAAAAGGGCCAGAAACCCAGGAGTCAGCCCGGGAAATGGAGGGGCGGGGCAGAAATAAAAAGAAGAGTTACCATGCCGCCGAGCACTTCGTCCTGGTCATCAGCGAGAACCAGCACCACGTTGGGCCTCCGAGAGCCCTTCGCCGCCCCGGAGACCCCCAGGCAACCACCTAGCAGCAGCAGCAGAAGCAGCGGCGGCGGCGGCGGTGGCGCTGGGCTGCCGGAGGGCAGGTGGCGGGGGCCGCCTCGCCGGGGCCTATCTGGGGCCAGAGACAGGAACCGCATGGCAGACAGGGCTCCGGGGGGACCCCGGGCGGAGTGTAGAGACGTGCGGATGAGTGACGAGCAACTGGAAGATAAGGGTTTACAGTAGGGGGCAGGAGCTCAGGTCAGGCGTTTTCTCCCGGGCGCGATCACGTGAATCGGGGGCAGGAGGCGGAGCACGCCGTGCGGTCAAGTGACGGGAGACGGGGCGGGGCTTCGGACGGAAAGGGAGCTGGGCTGGAGCAGCCGGTAGGGAAAGCGGGAAGTGGCCTGGAAGGGGCGAGGAGGCTGCCGGCCGGCGAACCCGCCCTTGCTCCTAACTCGAGCAGAGGTTGGGTTCTGGTAGGACCTGTTTCGGAGTGCTTTGCGCAGGGATGAAAATGGGGGAAAGGAAAAAAAAAAAAAAGAAAATGGGGGAAAGATCGGATAAAAGGAGGGGGGAATCAGTCAATAGGAAGCAATTACGGCATCTGGTCCAATCACTTCATGGCAAATAGATGGGGAAACAGTGGAAACAGTGACAGACTTTATTTTGGGGGGCTCCAAAATCACCGCAGACGGTGACTCCAGACATGAAATTAAAAGACGCTTGCTCCTTGGAAGAAAAGCTATGACCAACCTAGACAGCGTATTAAAAAGCAGTCCTTTGCCAACAAAGGTCTGTCTAGTCAAAGCTATGGTTTTTCCAGTAGTCATGTATGGATGTGAGAGTTGGACTAAAAAGAAAGCAGAGTGCCGAAGAATTGATGCTTTTAAACTGTGGTGTTGGAAAAGACTCTTGAGAGTCCCTTGGACTACAAGGAGATCCAACCAGTCCATCCAAAGGAAATCAGTCCTAAATATTCACTGGAAGGACTGATGTTGAAGCTGAAACTCCAATACTTTGGCCACCTGATGCGAAGAACTGACTCATTTGAAAAGACCCTGATGTTGGGAAAGATTGAAAGAGGAGAATAGGATGACAGAGGGTGATGGCATCACTGACTGGATGAGTGGGAGCAAGCTCCTGGAGTTGGTGATGGACAGGAAAGCCTGATGTGCTGCAGTCCATGGGGTCCCAAAGAGTTGGACACGACTGAGCCACTGAACTAACTAAGAAAAAGGAGGAATATGCCTCCCAGGTAGTGGAAGCTGGTGGGCAAAGTCTGGGTCTTACTGTGTTTAATCCTTGAGTCAGTTCAGTTCAGTTGCTCAGTCGTCTCCAACTCTTTGTGACCCCATGAACCATGGCACGCCAGGCCTCCCTGTCCATCACCATCTCCCGGAGTTCACTCAGACTCAATGTCCATCAAGTCCGTGATGCCATCCAGCCATCCCATCCTCCGTCGTCCCCTTCTCACACGGACCACAGCCTTGTCTAACTCAATGAAACTAAGCCGTGCCATGTGGGGCCACCCAAGATCACAGAGTCGTGGTGGAGAGGTCTGACAGAATGTGGTCCAGTGGAGAAAGGAATGGCAAACCACTTCAGTATTCTTACTTTGAGAACCCCATGAATAGTATGAAAAGGCAAAAAGATAGGACACTGAAAGATGAACTCCCCAGATTGGTAGGTGCCCAATATGCTACTGGAGATCAGTGGAGAAATAACTCCAGAAAGAATGAAGCTGCTGCTGCTAAGTCACTTGTCATGTCTGACTCTGTGTGACCCCATAGACGGCAGCCCACCAGGCTCCCCTGTCCCTGGGATTCTCAAAGCAAGAACGCTGGAGTGGGTTGCCATTTCCGTCTCCAGTGCATGAAAGTGAAAGGGAAGTCGCTCAGTCGTGTCCGACTCTTCACGACCCCATGGACTGCAGCCTACCAGGCTCCTCCGTCCATGGGATTTTCCAGGCAAGAGTACTGGGGTGGGGTGCCATTGCCTTATCTGGAAAGAATGAAGGGATGGAGCAAAAGCAAAAACAACACCCAGTTGTGAATGGGACTGGTGATGGAAGCAGGGTTCGATGCTGTAGAGAGCAATACTGCATAGGAACGTGGAATGTTAGGTCCGTGAATCTAGGCAAATTGGAATTGGTCAAACAGGAGATGACAAGAGTGAACATTAACATTCTAGGAATCGGTGAACTAAGATGGCCTGGAATGGATGAATTTAACTCAAATGACCATTATATCACTACTGTGGTCAGGAGTCCCTTAGAAGAAATGGAATAGCCATCATAGTCAACAAGAATCCAAAATGCAGTACTTAGTTGCAATTTCAAAAACGACAGAAAAATCTGTTCGTTTCCAAGGCAAACCATTCAGTATCACGGTAATCCAAGTCTATGCTCCACCCAGTAACGCTGAAGAAGCTGAAGTTGAATCCCTGAGTCAACAAATGCTTATTGAAAGCCCTTATATATAAAATTGCTTTTAATATTTCCTGCAACTCATTTTAACTGTAAACCTGACTATACTATTCCTCAGCTGATACCGTGATTTCAAACCAACAGTTTCAGGATATTTTGGCAGCCTAAATAACCCCTGATGGATTTTGGAATATTTATCCTAACATTCAATTGGTGAGTTTATGAAAGACCTCTTAGATGAAGTTGGAAGCTGTGCAATTAAGCAAAAATAAGTACACTGCTTTATGATTACCCAACCAAATATTAAATAAACTTTGGGGGGAAATTCCATGAACCTAGGACTCCAAATATTTCTATGATAGCTCTAGAACAGCTGCTACTCTGCCCAAGTCTAGGAAACAGAACTATCTCCGGCCTTGGAGGGTATATATTTAGTGACATAAGTCATACTGAGACAGATACTGTGTGGTATCATTTATATGTGGAATCGAAAAAAGAAAACAAACTAGTGAATATAACAATAGCAAAAGAAATATCCCTGGCAAGGTGAACAAGCCTTATTATCAACTGAGAATAGCAGGCTGTACCTTCTGTTTCCTAACAGATAAAGTGTAATTTTTTCTAAGCTGAGCCCTCTGACTGGAAATCTTCAAACCTGTGGAAGCTCTGTAGTAGTATAAGGTAAAAATAATTATGGAAGTGCTTTGGAATGTCATACATGCAATCAGGCTTATGCAAAAGGTAATGTCCTTTGTTTTATTACTATTTTTAAAAAGTAAGTACAGAAGACAAGAGAATCTTTTAAAAATTAAGTAGAATATATAAAACAGATAACTAGGAAGGACCTACCATATAATACAGGAAACTCTTATTCAATACTCTGTAATGACCTATATGGGAAAAGAATCTTAAAAAAGAGTGGATTTAACATATGCATAACTGATTCGCTTTGCTGTATAGCAGAAACTAACACAACATTTTAAATCAGCTATACTCCAAAAAAGTTTTTTTAAAGTGCTGTGAAAAAAGAGAATGTAGTAGGTTTCCACTGCAAAAGAGAATTGTGTTGGGAATCTGGTCAGAGTACTCCCCAGATGGCCAGTGTAGTGTGTTACAGCCTCAAGCTTGGCTAATTTTGCACCTTGATGGAAAAACTAACCCCTATGAATTCAGATTTCAAGGCTTCCAGTAAGACTTTCTGCACAAATAAAAATAATCTATCTGCACTGATGCTCCAAATTGTAAAATGTTATCACTGTTTTTGTTTTGAAACTAAATTGCAAATTATTTGAGGCCAGAGATTATATAATTAGATACGAGCTTTGTTCCAAATGTTAGGCGCATGCTGAATACACACTCCCCTTTTCATGGAATTTGCAATTTAGTGGCATAGAAATTTGGGGCTTGCCAGGTGGTTCAGTGGTAAAGAATCCACCCGGCTAAGGCAGGAGACACAGGAGACTCGGATTTGATCCCTGGGTCAGGAAGATCCCCTGGAGAAGGAAATGGCAACTCACTGCAGTATTCTTTTTAGGAAAATCCCACGGACAGAGGAGTCTGGAGGGCTACAGTCCATAGGGTCATGACAAGTTAGATATGACTGAGCATGCACGCACAGGAGAGAAACACACAGTATAACAATCATAAAAGTATATAATTGCAAATAGGGAAACATGGTATGAAGGAAAAGTAGAATGTGATGAGCATTTAAGAGGGCAGTTCAGTTCAGTTGTCACTCAGTCCTGTCTGACTCTGCAGCACCATGGACTGCAGCACACCAGGCCTCCCTTCCATCACCAACTCCGGGAGCTTGCTCACACTCATGTCCATTGAGTCGGTGATGCCATCCAACCATCTCATCCTCTGTCATCCCCTTCACCTCCCGCCTTCAATCTTTCCCAGCATCAGGGTCTTTTCAAATGAGTCAGTTCTTCACATTAGGTGGCCAAAGTATTGGAGCTTCAGCTTCAGCATTAGTCCTTCCAATGAATATTCAGGACTGATTTTCTTTAGGATTGACTGGTTTGATCTCCCTCCAGTCCAAGGGACTTTTAAGAGTCTTCTCTAACACCACAGTTCAAAAGCATCAATTCTTTGGCACTCAGCTTTGTTTATAGTCCAACTCTCACATCCATACACGACTACTGGAAAAACCATAGCTTTGACTAGATGGACCTTTGTTGGCAAAGTAATTTCTCTGCTTTTTAATACACTGTCTAGATTGGTCATAGCTTTTCTTCCAAGGAGCAAGCATCTTTTCATTTCACGTCTGCAGTCACCGTCTGCAGTGATTTTGGAGCCCCTCAAAATAAAGTCTGTCACTGTTTCCATTGTTTCCCCACCTATTTGCCATGAAGTGATGGGAGCGTATGCCATGATCTTAATTTTTTGAATGTTTGAGTTTTACTGATCTAAGATACCCTGAGGAAATGACTTTGAATGACAGTCTGAAGTTTAAAGAAGGTAATTTATTAATAGAATAGTTGGTGGTAGAATGCCTCCTAGGCTTCCCAGGTAGTGGTGTTAGTGGTAAAGAATCTGTCTGCCAATGCAGGAGGCAAAAGAAATGTTGGTTTGATCCCTGGATTCGGAAGATCCCCTGGAGGAGGAAATGGCAACCTGGTCCAGTATTCTTGCCTGAAAAATTCCATGGACAGAGGAGACTTGTGGGCTACAGTCCATGGTGTTGCAAAGAGTTGGACTTGAATGAGTGAAGGTGCATGCGTGCGCGCGCGCACACACACACAGACACACAGAAAGTCTCCTAGACATGGACTTCAGCATGTGCAAAGGCTCTAAGGATGTGCATTCAAATAACTTAAAGAAGCCAGCATGATTGCAGCTGAGGCAGAGAGGAGAGGGAGAGGTAGGCAGGGTCCAGACCCTATGTTAAATATTTTGGTCTTTAGCCTAAGGCTAATGGGAAATCACTGGAAGAGTAGAGGAGAAAAATAGTCATACATAAATTTTTATAAGATCCTTTTGGCTATGGCATGGTGTACAGACTAGAAGAGGAAAAGAATGCATAAAGGTAGATCAGTTAGATGAGAAGATGATGATGACAGGGGCAAAAACAGATCTTATATGACCTGAAGCTTGTAAACAATTAGGGGGGCTCCTTAAGCAAAAGAATAGCAATTTTAAATACAAAAGTTAGTATTGAGACTGAGAAAATAAATAAAGGGACTTCCCTGTAGCTCAGACAGTAAAGAATCTGCCTGCAATATAGGAGCCCCAGGTTTGATCCCTGGGTTGGGAAGATCCTCTGGAGAAGGGAATGGCAGTCCACTTCAGTATTCTTGCCTGGAGAATCCCATGGACAGAGGTTGGTGGCCTACAGTGTGTCCCGTCATGGGGTCGCAAAAAGTCAGACACAACTGAGCAACTAACACCAGACAGAAAAGAAATCGTAATATTATAAATTACTAAAAGTTGAAAAATATTATGAAAAATGCAAAATTTTTAAGTAATGAAATATTTTATTAGGTAACTGTCAGACATTTCTCTCCAAACTTTCTCCCCAATTTTTATGGAGTCTTTAAGTGACTCTTCATATGACAATGGTTTGTAATATTTTCTATAGAGATAATACAAAGATAATTTATTTTTTCTCTAGCATGATCAGTATTTGTTTTTCATTAATACCTCAGAAAAAATCTTTTCATCTTCGTAGTTCATTGTTTGTGTGCACGTGTGTATGTGTGTATGAAATTTCAGAAGCTCTATCAAGTATTTTACATGAACATTTCAAATTTTCTTGCACAGCTACTAAATTTTCTTGCACAGTTACTAATCTTAGATATTCTTTGAATTGATAGCACTAATTTAGTGATCAGTGCACTCATTGTAATCACCTGTTTTGAGTTTAGATCATCTTCACTGATGTTAGTTTGAGGTCAAATCAGAAAAAAATTTAAATATTTTAAAATGAATTTATATGACTCACTTCTCCTTACCAATTGATTATCAAATGATTCAAGAGCCTATTTATTAATTTTATTTGCAATTTGTCTCTTCCTCTTAATTGTTTTTGTTACGGTCTGAAAAAAAGTTATCACTACTCACTTTTCAGTGTCAAAATAATTTCGCTTGATTTTCTCACTCATCTTTATCACTTTGATTTCATATTCATTAATTTTTAATCTCAATTTTATCTCAGTGCTTTGAATCAATAAATCTAAGGATGATGAAATAAGGTACCTACTATTATATGTATCCACATCAGGAGTCTATAATTTATCAGTTGTTTCACTGAAGCATTCCAAAATATCTTTTTAAAATTTCAATTAAAATGTTATATTTGAGTTTTACCAATGGGATGAATAATGTTATTACATCTCCTGGGTATTCTGGTTTGTCTTCTATCATTGCAAATACACTTTAGAGTCCATTTTCGTTGAGTCTTATGTTGTAAGGGTTGAACACCTTTGTAAAGCACAGACCTTTTACTATGCTTAGACTCTTCAAAGAAAAATTCCCAGTGGTATATGTGTTTAAAATATTCCATATAGTAGTTGAACCTGAAAATAAAATACACAGCTGTTTCACATTATTGACGTAGTTAACAATGTCAAGTACTTTGAAGGCAGCCTTTCCTTTCACAAAAATAAGCTAATGAGTTTTGCACGGCTCCTGTTCTGTAAAGTTGTTTTTAAAGAGCCTGCAGCCTTTTGGCTTAATCGTGGTAACAGCTGTGCTGACATATGACCGATTGTAAATGTTGCTCAAGTGCATGTTAAAATAGCCCAAATCTTGTCTCACTTTAAAATTTCATAAATGTTTTCAGTTGGCTAAAAAAATAAAAAATTATTAATAGGGTTTCCTTTCAAAAGAGTTGTGCACAATAATTGACAACTGATCAGTATTTGCCACATCCTGAACAGAATATGTAATACTGTTTGGTGTCTGGTTATGAATTTGACTTACCACTTTAAAAAACACAATACTTTATTTATTTTTGCTGTTAGCTCTTAGTTGTGGCACAGAGGCTTCCTTGCCCCACGGCATGTGGGTTCCTAGTTCCCCCAACAGGTATTCAACCCTTGTCCCCTGCATTGGAAGGTGGAATTTTCTTTTTTAAAAATACTTTTATTTACTTATTTATTTATTGGCTATTCTGGGCCTTCGTTGCCACGTGGGCTTTTCTCTAGGTGTGGCGAGTGGGGGGCTTCTTTCTAGTTGCTGTGTGGTGGCTTTTCATTGCAGTGACTTCTCTTTTTGCTGAGCACAGGCTTTAGGGTGTGTGGGTTTCAGTAGCTGCAGCTCAGTGGCTCCGTAGTTGTGATTCCCAGGCTCTAAAGCACAGGCTTAATAGCTGTGGCACATGGGCTCAGTTGCACGGTGGCATGTGGGATCTTCCTGGACCAGGGATAGAACCCATGTCTTTTGCATTAGCAGGTAGATTCTTTACCACTGAGCTGCCAGGGAAGCCTTGGAAGGCAGATTCTTAACCACTGGACCACTAGGAAGTCCCATGACTTACCACTTATAAGAAAGCATTTTCCCATCACTTCAATTAATTGTTCATAAATTATTTTGATAAAAAAGTCATACTTATTCATTTTGTCATTTTCCCCAAGAGTTTAAACCAAAATGTATAAAATCCAGCTACTGAAAAATTTCCATAAAATTTTTTAGGTACAACACCATCTTTTATTATAACCTGTTTCACTTTTAATAACCTCAAAATTCCAGCCTCTGGCCATGAAAGAGAAACAGGGCCAGATTAACCCTCCTGCTCTGAACAAGTAGAAAACAGGACAAAATGTATATTTTCACACAATGGACAAGAGTCAGTGCAAGATTGTAATCTATGTATGAAGGAAAATAAACAATTGCCCCAGTTTTCAATGGGGAGGCACATTCTGAACCAGGGAGCCAGAAAAGGGATAAAATGTAGAATAAAGCTGAATTGAAAGGAGAAAGGTTCAGTTGAGGGGGGTTGAAATAGCTAGAACTTGGGGGCAACGTTCCAAAGAGGAGGAAGCTAGGTAGGTGCTGCTGCTGCTGCTGCTGCTAAGTCGCTTCAGTCATGTCTGACTCTGTGCAACCCCGTAGACAGCAGCCCACCAGGCTCCCCCGTCCCTGGGATTCTCCAGGCAAGAACACTGGAGTGGGTTGCCATTTCCTTCTCCAATGCATGAAAGTGAAAAGTGAAAGTGAAGTCGCTCAGCCGTGTCTGACTCTCAGCGACCCCACGGACTGCGGCCACCAGGCTCCTCCGTCCATGGGATTTTCCAGGCAAGAGTACTGGAGTGGGGTGCCATTGCCTTCTCCATATGTAGGTGCAAAGATATATAAATCTGCAAAGATATCCTTGTGAGACTTTGTTGATATTAAGATGTGCATGCCTTGGGTGAAGACAGTACAACCTAGGCAATGAATGACCAGGGAGATGTAATGATTCTGAGAGTAGTTGGAAATGTTTGCGATCCAACTATCCAGAAGGGAAAGTCTTTCTTGATCACAAGGAGCATTCAGTGGAGAACCTAGAAAGGTTACACTTTTGTAACAGAGCTAAACTACCATGAATGAAAAAGTACAGTATACCTATAATAAGGAAGTTAGAATACAAGTCTCAAAATATCAACCTGATCTGCAAGAAACAACTGGCGTGGCAACACAAGGCCCCATACTCTTTAAGGGAAGGCTACAAAATTTAGACACACAATATAAAATTTACAATGGCCTAGATCCAATAAAAAATAACTACTACACAGAACCCCTCAAAAGGAGAATGTGACCCATAACCAAAAGAAAAATCAGTTAGTAAAAAGAGATAATAAATGACAAGATGAATAAATAAGCCGATCAGGGTGTTAAAACACCAATTATAACCATATGTCATAATAGAGTTTAAACAGATCTGGGCAGCCTGCAGAACATCTATCCATCCATTACACTGATGATATCATGCTAATCAGGTAAGATGAACAAGAGGCAGATATCTTTCATGTGACACAGCTCCTGGGGATAGGAGAGAGACCCTATGAAAATTCAGGGACTTGGCACTCAGTAAAGGATCTTATGGTACCCCACTCCAGCACTCCTGCAGTCCATAGGGTCGCAAAGAGTCAGACACGACTGAGCGACTTCACTTTCACTTTTCACTTTCATGCATTGGAAAGGGAAATGGCAACCCACTCCAGTGTTCTTGCCTGGAGAATCCCAGGGACGGGGGAGCCTGGTGGGCTGCCGTCTCTGGGGTCGCACAGAGTCAGACACGACTGAAGCGACGCAGCAGCAGCAGCAGCAGCAAAGGATCTTAAGGGTCCAGGGTTGTGTCAGGAAGTAAAAACGAATCACTGCTTCTTCCACTTCTTGCTGAAAAAAAAAAAAAGGGGAGGGTGAGGCACATTGCTTGGTAGGCCTTTCGGTATTCATACACAACCCATTCTATGTAGGAGTATTGCTGTAGCCCGTATGCAGCATGACTGGAAAGGATACCAGATTTGGGTAGAGGCTGGAGCAGATAGGGCTTCCCAGGTGGCACAGTGGTAAAGAATCCACCTACGGATGTAGGAGATGCAAGAGACATGGGTTCAATCCCGGTCAGGAAGATCCCCTGGAGTAGGAAATGGCAACCCACTCCAGTATTCTTGCCTGGAAAATCCCATGGACAGAGGAGCCTGGCAGTCTTTCATCTATGGGGTCACAGAGAGGCGGACATGACTGAGTGGCTGGAGCAGAAAAGCACACTGTAGCAGACACGGCTGCTAACATAATCTGCGGGGCTTTTTGTTAAAATAACAGGAAAAAAGTGACACTGAGGATGATAAGATACCAACATTTTCATTAAGAAATATTGAATTGCTTACAAAATACAATAGGGGTTATAGTGATAGATGAATAAAGGACACTAATCTTAACAAACGGCAAAAAATTTTTTGGTGTTATAATTTATATAATACAATAAATAATACTTTATTAATGTGATATCTTGATTGATGATCTAATTTTTCTGGCTTGCTTCCCTACAAATTCATTTCCTAGGCCTTTAAAATGTGTATTTTTAACAATGTCATTTTTCAATTGATATAACTGAAAGCAATCTCAGTGGCTCTGAGCAAATGCTTGAATTGCAAATGATTTTTGATAATTTTTAATTTTAAGGAGGATATTTCTTCTAATATAACCTATACGGGAGCTTTTAAGGGTACTCTATAGAGTGTATAACAGTGGGATAAATTTTTGAGAGATTATTTCAAAATACAAATTTTAGCACAGGTAGAGCTGATGACTGTGGAATAATTTTTATAAAAACATTTAATTATTTCTACAGATCAGTTTTATTTAGATATGAATTTAATTTTAAATGTAAATCATACATTTTTATGATTTTTGCAATTGTAAAGTTCTAACTGGTGTAATAGTTACATTGTAATATTTCCTCTGACATTTCCTATGATTTGTGAAGGGTATACAAGAAAACTCAAGTGGCTTCAAGTTTTTATATAAGTGCCTATATATGCATTTCACCACTGTACCTTCAATTATAAGAAAAAAGTAAAATTTTAAGTCGTTTTCATCACTAATAACTAATTTATCCAGAGCTACATATGAAAATAGTGTTCTTTTCCATCCAGTGCAATGATCTTTTTAAAAAATTAATTAACTATTTGGGCTGCTATGGGTCTTTGTTGCTGCAGGTGGGCTTTCCCTAGTTGCAGCAAGCAGGGGCTACTCTAGCTGTGGTGAATGGGCTTCTGTTTATGGTGTGCTGTCTTCTCATTGCAGTGGCCTCTCTTGCGGAACGCGGGCTCTAGGCACATGAACTTCAGCAGTTGTGGCGCAGTTGCTCAATGACATGTGGAATCTTCCCCGACCAAGGATTGCAGGGGACCTGTGTCCCCTGCACTGGCAGGCAGATTCTTGCACCACCAGGGAAGTCTCCATGCAATGATCTTTAAATTTAATTTCTGTCTAAGCTCGTGGATATTTGATTTGCGACATTGTAGAAGTTTTCAAAACCAGAGACTCTAAACTCTTTGAAGAAGTCTAATAATTTTCTGATATGCTTCATTTCAATACCCACGTGTGCTTTTATTTTGTAGTGATTTACTGACAAAGTGTATTGCCTGAAAGCTGGCAGTTCCTGTCCTGGATCTCAAGAGATCTGTGCAAACATCGTTGGGGAAAAACAGATGGACAAGCTCGACCCTTACAGTAGGTCTCAGTATCAGTTTTCAGTAGAAAATCTTCCTTTCTTCTGCTGCTGGCTGCTGCTTTTCCACTGTTCTCTCCACTGTTGCTGCCGCCAGCCTGGGCTCTGGTCTCTGCCTGTTCACCTGGGGGGCCCTGAGACTCTCTGGCTTGCCTGGAGATGGGGTATGACAATTTTTTGGTGCTTGGCTACTGCCTGCTCTACCCTCAATCCTGGTTTATCTCCACTGTTTATGCACATCTTCCATTGTCCCATGGGACTTCACTTACAAAACACAAGTTCGAAGAAAATATTTTTAGTAATTTCAAGTTGATGACAACAGAATGTTAAACCAAGCCTGGGGACTTGCTGATAACGCAGATCTGTACAACTGCAGAGATCATATCTTGCAGTCTTTCCTGGTGGCAGTTCCAACTCGTGCACACAGCCCGTCTGCTTGGGCCATACCTTCTGGCAGATGCTATGGTACTCCAGGTATCAGTGATGAGAAAAGATGCACTGTGAAGCACACTCCAATAGGAAGATCACAATGCAGACTCCTGGGACTTTGGAGCAAAGTTATGCTACCTATAGCAGGAATTACACATCTTTTGAAAAAGAGCTCCTAATGTACTGAAATGGGACTCTTGGCCAATAGGCACTAAATGATGATGCTTCCTGAGCTACCCATCACCAGCTGGGTTCTCTAGGATCCTCAAGTCATAGAGCTGGTCAGCATCAGCAGTAGTTCTGCTGCTGTGCTGTGCTTAGTTTCTCAGTCACGTCCAGCTCTTTGCAACCCCGTGGACTGTAGCCCGCCAGGCTCCTCTGTCTGAGAGATTCTCTAGGCAAGAATACTGGAGTGCGTTGCCATGCTGTCCTCCAGCAGCTCTTCCCAACCCAGGGACTGAACCCAGGTCTCCCACTTTGCAGGTGGATTCTGTACCGACTGAGTCACTAGGGAAGCCTCAGCAGGAGTTCTACATAGGATGAAATGGTACATCTCGAACTAAGCGTGAATAAGGGCGCAAACGAGTGCATGAAGAGAGAGTGCAGACTTCCATATCACTCATTATGGTTACTGTACTCCTATCTCGGCTTACACCTGTGGGACTAAAGACCAGCTGAAAGAGGAGAAAGCCTGAGCTTGGTTTAAGGATAAACAGCTTGGTATATGGGTGGGTGATGGGTGCGTTACAGCCTCACTTGGGCTTGGCCTTGAATGACAGTGGTGAGAGAAAACCTTTTAATGAGCAGAGCTTTGGGTGGTGCACCTGGCCATCCAGTTTAGGTAGAAAGAAGTGATCTGAAGTTAGAATATACATGGACTCAATGGCAATGATGAATGGCCTCTGCAGGCTTGTTCATCACATTGGGAGGAAAATGACTGGGAGATTGGAGAAGGGGAGGTCTGGGGTGGAGGCAAAGGGATAGACGTGTAGGAACAGGCTCAAAGTGTGAAGATCTTTGTATGATGTGTTTACATCCATCAGAAAGCATTCAAGTGAGGCACGAAGCAAGGATTTAGACAAAGCAGTTTAGGCAAATGATGTTAGTAGGCCTTTGTCAGTGACTACCTAAGTGCTGGCACAATAGACATCTCATTTTCAAAGAATGTCCCTTGAATATGGGTGAGAGATGAGAGATTCAGTTCCCAGCTGATAGGCATTGAGCAGTCACTTTTTTTTTTTGTTATAGTCTGTCACTTTGAAATATAGTATAATTTTCCAGCACTAGTCAAATGAGATCTTCAAAGTTCCTCTAAGCACTCAAATTTTATAACTTAAATGTCTTTCTACTGTCTACTATGTATTTCTACTGTCTACTATGTCTGTCTAAGGCATGGTGGCTTTTTAAAGTATGAAACCCTCTTTTTATCTCTTATCTCAGCTTTTTGGATGGAAAAATATGATTTTTTATGTATAGTTATTAAATTGAAAACAGGGATTGTATTGCACTCCAAGGATATAAATAAATTGTAATCAGCAATTAATTTTGAGCAAGAGTGAACATCCACGAGGAGAAGCTGAAACCCAGCAATGACCCTGTACCTTTCTCTTGTGACTCAAAAATGAGTAATCCCTGAAGGATTAGAGTAAAAGGTTAACTGCTAGATTCTACAAATCAGCCATTCCAAGAATCATCATAATTTTCATCATAGCAATTTAGTCTTTATGTGTTTGCACATGCTGAAAAAAATTATCAAGTTATCAAAAATGTTGAGAGTCTTGTTAAGGGAGTTTTAAATGACAGGTGAACAGATTATTGGCAAGACTGTGATATAGGTTTGGAAATAATTTAAATGTTCATAGTCTGTATCTTGTACACAGATTTATGTAAATTACATTCTATGGATTATAGTAAATTACACTCAACTTTGAGATAGATGCTTCTTCAGTTCAGTTCAGTTGCTCAGTTATGTCCGACTCTTTGCATGAATTACAGCACACCAGGCCTCCCTGTCCATCACCAGCTCCCAGGGTTTACCCAAACTCATGTCCATTCAGTCAGTGATGCCATCCAGCCATCTCATCCTCTGTCGTCCCCTTCTCCTCCTGCCCCCAATCCCTCCCAGCATCAGGGTCTTTTCCAGTGAGTCAACTCTTCGCATCAGCTGGCCAAAGTACTGGAGTTTCAGCTTCCGCATCAGTCTTTCCAATGAACACCCAGGACTGATCTCCTTTAGGATGGACTGGTTGGATCTCCTTGCAGTCCAAGGGATTCTCAAGAGTCTTTTCCAACACCACAGTTCAAAATGCTTCTTCAGTTCATCTCAGTTCAGTTGCTCAGTCGGGTCCGACTCTTTGTGACCCCATGAATTGCAGCATGCCAGGCCTCCCTGTCCATCACCAACTCCTGGAGTTCACTCAGACTTCGTCCATCGAGTCCATGATGCCATCCAGCCATCTCATCCTCTGTCGTCCCCTTCTCCTCCTGCCCGCAATCCCTCCCAGCATCAGAGTCTTTTCCAATGAGTCAACTCTTCGCATGAGGTGGCCAAAGTACTGGAGCTTCAGCTTTAGCATCATTCCTTCCAAAGAAATCCCAGGTACAAATGTCAAATCATTATGTTGTATCCCTGAAACTAATATAATGTTATATGTTATAAGATGGGGATTTCCCTGGTGGTCCAGTAGCGAAGATTCTGGGTTTCCAAAGCAGGCAGTGAGGGTTCAATCTCTGTTCACGGAACTAAGATCCCGCGGGCTCCCCATCCCCCTAAATGTGCTTACTCCTTAATTGGGCGAAAGTGAAAGTGAAGTCCCTCAGTCGTGTCTGACTCTTTGGGACTCCGTGGACTGTAGCCTACCACGCTTCTGTCCATGGGATTTTCCAGGCAAGAGTACTGGAGTGGGTTGCCATTTCCTTCTCCAACTAGGTTAAAGTGAGAATTAAATGGGAAGATTCATGCAAAGAAGGCAGAACTGTCTCTGGCACACGAAAACATTGACAATAATTAATAATTCACAGAAATATCTACAGTGGAGGGGCATCCAATTCTTCCATTGAGGTCTAGGGTATCATGTAAACTTTTCATTTTACTGATAGAATCAGCTGCGTCAATTTATTAGTTTTGTCTTCTGGTAACATTTATTAAATCCCCATTCTGTTAGGTCTTGTGCCAGAGATTTAGTTGATCGTAATCTAGGTGAAAGAATCTTTATTAATCTTAATTCTTTCACCGAAGGAAAAAAGTTTACAGCGTTATTAAATCTCAAGTACATTCCAGATCTTAGAATCTAAACTAAGAAACGCCTTTGTGCTCTGCTAAGTCGCTCAGTCTTGTCCGACTCAGGTGGGAAGGTGAGAAGGGCTGGCTTTGAGGAGTATGTGGAGGGAGCTCCCGGCCTTGGCCTATTGCTGGGTGTTTGGAACTCTCCCAGGCACCGTTTCCTTCTGGTGGCTGAACAGGATGCAAGAGTTGCCCTCTTTTTGAGTTAATCACTTACATGCAAGTGAAGGCGGCAGCAGTCAGAGCGCCCTTCCCCCTCCGGGCTAAGGGCTTCACGCTGACACGTTCTGGCCACATCCTGCTCCTTGGCTCTCTTTAGACAGTGCTCCCGGGCTCAGGCGGGCCTCACCTGCGGCAGGTGAACCCAGGTATCCACTGGCGTGGCCGCCCCCGCCTCCTTCCCGCCCGGGGCCGAGGAGCTGCGGCGCGGGTTCCGGCCCCGGGGAGGTCGGGCACCGGGGGATCCGGAGCCCGCTGGCGCCGCGCCCGGCCCAGGACACCGGCTGCGGGGCCGAGGCCGCGCCTCCTCCCGGAACTGGCCGGCGCGGCACCGCGAGAGGGGCGGCGGGAGCGGGGCCGGGGGCCATGGAGGTCCTGCCGGCCGGCGGGGGCCGGACGGGGCGCCCGCAGCCCGAGGCGAGGCCGGAGGACTCGGGGCGCGGAGTTCCCCGGGCGGAGCGAGCGCGGGGCTCCCGGGACTCCTGGGAGGGCGAGGAGGACCCGGAGCCTGGCGAGCCACGGGGCAGCCGCACGGCGTCCCTGGTGAGCGGGCTGCTCACCGAGCTGTACAGCTGCACCGAGGAGGAGGAGGCGGTCGGCGGGGGCCGGGGGCCCCGGGGCCGCCAGCGGCGCCGAGACAGCCTCGACAGCTCCACCGAGGCCTCCGGCTCCGACGTGTTCCTGGGCGGCCGCGGCGGCGCCGGCGACTCCCGCGTGTTACAGGAGCTGCAGGAGCGGCCGAGCCCGCGGCACCAGAGGCAGTACCTGCGGCAGAAAGGTGAGGGCCGGGGCGGGTGGGGGTGTCCGGGGAGCGTCCTTGTGCAGAGCCCCCTCCAGATCTGCCGGCGCTCACCTGTGCGCACCTGTGCTGATGGGCCGAGCGCCCGGAGATACTATGTTTAGGGCGTCTCCTTTGATCCGTCGCGGCTGTCCACAGTGTCACGGATTCATAACTAGTCTTAGTTCTTACGTCCCCCCATTCCCTCTTGAGCCGGCTAGTGAAGCATCGCTTGTTGGAATGGTAGCCACGGGTCTCCCCTACTCCCCGACCCCTTCCCTCCTAGTGTTTGCAGAGGCCGGAGGCGAGAGGCAGTCCAGGTTCTAATTGCATCAGAACAGCTGTTAAGACGGGTTTGGAGTTTCTGATTTACCCATTTGAAATTACCTAGAGGGTCCCCAGGCGGAATAGAGGTGACACTTGGGGCTAGTTTAAGAAGAAAAAAAAAAGCAGCCACCTTTTTTTTTTTTTTTAAATCCTTCTTTGGCTGCATACTTGGATAGTATTTAGTGAGGCAGAATAATTCAATAATGCAGTTTCTAAGCAGAACGTGTGAAATCCATTTCTTAGAACGCCAGATTTCAAGAAGCTCATTAGGTGGATTTTTTTCCCCCTTGGGGGGCGGGTTAGTGGAGGGCCCTAGAGCAATGTAGTTATCACAGCATTTAACTGCTGGAACCTTCAGTTGAAGAGGTCGATCAGAAAATGGCCTTGACTTTTGGGGGCAGAGGTTAGTTTGGTGTTTCTTTTGTTATCAGACTCTGATGCTGCTGTCTAGTCCTAATTGAGATATTTTTTTCCCCCTCAACTTGCCTTTCAGGCACTTACACTTACTTACAATTACCTTTTTGTATAGATATATCCAGACCTCAATTTAGGAAATGAAGTGAGGTGTAGAAAACAAATGCTAAGCTATCATAACATTTCTTGAATTAATGTCCTTGTGCTAAATTACCAGGAAATGGAGGAACAAGAATACTATGGAGTGGTCTCCTGTCTCCTATTTGTAAGATCAGTCTAGCTGGTACCAGAGGGGAAAAGAAACTAGAAATGGAGTAAATCTGTCTGCTTTCTGAAATCTGTGTAAACAGCTTTCCTTCCTCTTTTGGCTTCCCCTGAAGATTTTTTTCCCCCAGCTGATTGTTACAAATGGCTTCCACCTTCCTCCCCTTGCCTGAGACTTTAGCTGGAGTCCTGCCATTTAATTTTATACAATTATTTGGCTGTTCTCAGAGTGTCTGTTTATGCCAAGAAGTTCCGTAGGGCAATAGTTCTTTCAGAATCCAGCTAATCCGTTTTGAAGAATTATGATTTGGCTTTTCGTTTTTTTCACAAAGTTATTCACTTTTCGTTACTGAGAGAATTTTGTGGATTAGTAATTTCCTTTTGGAAGAGGAAATTTGGCAAGCTAAAGTTTAAGGAAGAAAGAGGTCACAGTTTTGGAACTACAGATCACAATGAGTGACCACTTTCCTACTCATTCCTAAGACCTATAAGCACCAGTTTTGCCCAGGTCTCAGTCTTAAGCTCCCTGCTAATCTCCTCTTTCTTTGTAGTCGACTCTCTAAGGAAGAGCATGATGCCATATTATGCCAATCCTGCACACACAGATACACACCTTTACCAATAAACATCATCAGAGTACTCAGAATGAAGAATCAAGTGATGGAAACTGCTGTCTGCTAAAATAATTTTACATCTTATTAGAAAAATCTTATTGATTTTTTTCAGGATCAAAAAATATCCTTCCTGACATAAAACAGTTAAGACTCTCTTATAAAGTAGATAACCTGTGGTTAATTTTCTTTTCCCTCTATTAGGGATTTTGCTCTGGCACCTATTTAGATATTTAGCATGTGTGGGTCATTTATTTATGTGAGGCACCATAATGGTTTCTCAGGAAATCCAGGTGCTCTTCTCAGTGTTTTCATTAAGGGCGTGAACTTTGGAGTCAGCTTGAGTTAACATCCTGCCAGCTCGCTGTTCCTTACTAGCAAGTTCTTTAACCTCTCTGAGTCTCATTTTCCTTACCTACCGATAATAATGCTGCTGCTTCATAAGTCTGGCAGAGAAAGACAAATACATACTATCACTTATATGTGAAATCTAACAAATAATACAAATGAATTTATTTACAAAATAGCAACAGTCTCACAGACATAGAAAACATTTATGATTATCAAAGGGGAAAGCCAGGGGGAATGGATAAATTAGCAGTATGGGATTAACAGATGCACACTTCTATATATAAAATAGATAAGCAACAAAGATTTACTATATAGCACAGGGAACTATATCTTGTAATAACCTATAGTGGAAAAGAATCTAAAAAAATATAACTGGATCACTGCTGTATACCTTAATCTAATATAAATATCATAAAGCAACTATACTTCAACAAAAGAAAATACTACTGCATTATAGCGAAGACGTGAGACTTATGTAAGTTAATGTGTATGAAGTGCTCAATAAATGTTCATTTCAGTCGCTTAGTTGTGTCTGACTCTTTGTGACCCCATGGACTGCAGCACACCAGACTTCCTTGTCTATTACCAACTCCTGGAGCTTGCTCAAACTCTTGTCCATCAAGTTGAGGATGCTTATTTTTATTATTATGTACACTGGAGTTCCTTAAAGAGGAGATGATGGTCATTGATGATGATCACTGATGATGATCGGTTGATGATCTCTTCAGTTTTCCTCATTTATTTAACACTGTGTTAGGAGCTATGGCTGATGCTGTGGGACATATAAAGATAAAAGAGACCTTATTTTTATCTTCTGGATATTTACATACCAGCAGACGTTGCTGTAAAAGGCGTTTTCAAATTCAACTATGACGATTTTTGCTATACCGGACAGTACATATTATTAAAAAAAATCGTAGAGCTGTAGGTACCTTAAGAGTCACTGAAAATGACTTTTTAGTGGAAGGAAAGTGTAATTTGAATGCAAGATGATATTCCTACCTCTTTTGTTTCTAGAAGGAACTACTTTGAACATTCAAATTTGCTCTATTTGAAGGAATATAGATTTAAAGAGTCTCTGGTGTTTTCCTGTTGCTTGATTCCATATTTAATCATCCTCAGAACCCAAGTATTTTCAATTAACTTAAAGTGTGTTCGTTCTTCTCATTATGTCTCACATTTGAACTCAAGGTGAGAGAAATAATGGGCTTTTGTTCTCTTCTTCATAGCAATTCCTTATTCTTACTTTATTGCTCTTTATATTGATGTTTATAAATGCTATTCACATTTGTTTCCCAGAATAATCTTGTATAATTTGAGACCTGGAGCACTGCCTTGTCTAAGATAAGACAGTTGATTAATCCAAAGGTAGTTCTTTTTAACTCAGGGTCAAATGCATTTTTCATAATGAGGTCAACTGAGTATGACAGCTGTTAAAGCAAATACCCCCCTCCACCTGTGTTACTCAGATCCCCAAAGTTCACTTCCTTTGATCTCTGGAGTATTTTTCTTACTTTTGAACATTTCTTTTTTTCTCTCTGACCCTCTCTAGTTTCTCTAAATCTCTTTCAGAATGAGTAGATCCAAACCGCACACAGGACCTCTAATGAGGGCCTCACCAATGCCACGCCAAGTAGAAGGCTCTGCTCGCCTGGCAGGTCACAGCATGGTGACTAAGGATAACATTAAGTATGACTAACGAAACTCCCAAATTGTAATGATTATCCACGTAAATGTTGTGATCGCTTCTGATTCTCAAGTCTTTTTTCTTTAGTAGAAAAACTGATGTTGAGAGTATTAGTTTTATGGATGTGAACTATCTTTTATTTATCTGATTAAAGGAAATATATTTTCTACCATATTTGGAGGTGAAGTATTGTCCCAATATTCAAGCTATTGGAAGACTGTGTATTTGAAACAGAATGGTCATCACTGCATACATCTACATTAGAAAATGTAGTATTACTTACTTTTAACTGATCATTTACAAAGCTGAGTACTTTAAAAAGTTGTTATCAGCTGTTAGGTTTATCATTGATTTAATAGACTAAAAAATTCTCTTTTCTTGCAAGTTTACCGTCTGAGCACTTTAATGATACAATTTTGAGTCAATGAAACATAAATTTGCAATCAGAGCTGGATATCTTAAGATTCTTTGCCTACATGTTACAGGTAGCCTCAAGAATAAAATATATTTTACAGTATTTACATGGACAGGGCAGGAAATAGATGAGTGACTTATTTCATCAATCTCTTAGCTGAATATGTGTATGTAATCCTGGGTGAAAATTCAGGATTACTTGGTTTAAAGGATGTTCCAAAGATTTATCTTATGATCAGTATCATATTGGAATTTGTATTCCTCTCAGAGTATTTATTGTTCTGTTTCCCTTTTTGCTGATAGACACGAATGAACTGGAGACGATCCTTCGAGAACTAAAGTACAGGATTGGCATTCAATCAGCAAAGTTACTTCGGCAGCTGAAGCAGAAAGATAGGCTTGTGCACAAAGTACAGAGAAACTGTGACATTGTGACAGCGTGCCTGCAGGCTGTGTCTCAGAAGAGAAGTAAGTGCAGAGTGGGCTTAGCCCTTTTGCCGTGTGGGACTGGAATGTTAGTGAAGCTACATCAGTAGTCATGATATTTTCGAATATTTATATTGAGAAATTTTAAATGGAAGCCTACCCCTTCAGCCTATCCCTTCAAGAACGATGAACAACTCAGACAGTTTCCTATATTTTTCAGTTAAGGTATGTATTATTGGCTTGGCCCAAAAGTTTGCTTGGGTTTTCCATAAGATGGAATGGGAAAACCTGAACAAACTTTTGGGCCAATCCAATACATATCTGATGTTACAGACTTAGTTTTGTTATTCTAAATTTGAAGTAGTATCCCACGTTGAAAATGGTTATTTTTGCCTAATGCTAAATAATGTCTGAAATCTTTATTTTTAAAACAGCAGCAAAGAGACACAACCTAGAAGTCATGCTTCTGCTTCCTTATGCTGTGTGTTGCTCTAATAAGTGAATTAAGCAGTTGACTTAAAAGAAGGAGACTCTTGTCTCCAGGATCCTATAACTTACTCTGAAATCTGAAAAGGATAAAATATTTTAAAAATTAAATTGTCTCAGGGGGTTAATTCATTCAAAACCAAGAGATACATGGTTTGTTCAAATGTTAAATTACTAATCCATATTAGATACTAGATATAAAAGCTTATGAATTGGTTTTTTAAATTCTTCATGCAAGAGTTTTATGTTTTATTCTGCTAATTTTTCCCCATTTGTGTTTTGTATTTTTTATTAACATGCAGCACGGCAGAACAGTATGTTCAGGTATGGTAAATATAGGCACAGTGATGTGTTTTGATGGAATGCAGCTTTTTAGGTGCATGTGAAAGTTGCCTTTTTTGTTCCTTTACTTTCTCACATTTTGTGTGTAAAGTGACACTTCCTAGAGTTTTTTTTTTTTAAATTCTAAATTAAGATGTGTCTATTTGTGTAAAACAGGTTTCAGGGCTTGATTAGCTTCAGATAATATAATGGCTTAAATTACATTCTTATGTTTGTTATTTAAAAGAAAATACTGTTTGCTTCCTCTCCTTTTATTGTATCACTGTTATCCCAAGATTATTATTCATGGTGTTTACCGAAGAAGGTTTTGACCTAATTAAACAGAATACTGCTTTATTATTATAATGATGTAATACTCCATACAAGAAGCAAAATTGTCATTCCATAGAGGGTTTTCTCCAGAGCTAAGTACTTGTCTGAAATTGCTGGAGAAGGAGGGTAGAGATACAGAAATATACACATATATATATAGGCAGACATATACTATATAGTACATATCTATCTGTATATACATGTGTATCTACAAGAAGTTGTCATGTTTTACAAGTATTTGATATTTTTCCGTGGATTCTGATTGATTCACTGGTATTCAGTAAAAACGGTATTATTTTCCCTTTTAATGGTGAAACGTTTTGATCTTGATTTTTCTCTTGTCAACTATTGTTTTCATCTTCCCCTTAGTATTGTTTGTTCCAGAAGTTAAAAACCCAGAGTGGTAAATGAATGGATTTGGATGTGTGGGAAAGTGCAAGTGGGCGATGGAGCCAGTGTTAGGAGAGAAAGGAAGGTCAGGTCAGCACAGTATCATGGGTTGGTAATCACCAGGGACTGATAATCATTTAGAATTTGACTTTGCTTGACTGATGAAAGGACTGGCTTTTATGTCTTTTAAGAAAAATATGTCCACAAGCCGGTGATTCAACTTGTGAACTTGCGGATGCACCATTCCTATGTATTTTAGATTTTTGTCTCTTTAAATCTAGGGTTTTACATTTCAGAGAATATGGGGCATAATGGCTCCTTTCCTGGGATTTAAATTCTCACCTAGCTAATAAGACTCTATTAGATGGAACTAACAGAGTATTTTTGTTGAATTAAGAAATAACAGTGTCTCAGAATTATTCTCATCATATGATACAGTATTATGATGTAGACATTGTTAGAAATTTGACTAAGTGGTTATTTAGAGAACTCCAGAGATTTGGTGTTTAGTGACTGAATGCCTGAGTTCAGTAGTTGTACATTTGTCCTCTTTCCTCAAAGTCAGCTAACAACAGATAAATAGATGTATATAATTAATCACTGAACTTCCATTTTAGTAATGACTGTCAGTGATTCATTCAAATACAGCAACATGTTGAATTGTTTGTATTTAATGTTCAGGAGTCCAGATAATCCCTACTTTTCTCTCCATATAGATTCAGTGCTTATAATTCTTTCCATAAGTGATTTTTTCCCTTTTATAACATGCCATAGAATAAAACAATTTAAATCTTTTATTAAAATGAGTTTTTCCTGTTGGTTCATGAAAGGGGATATATTAATTTTGAAATAATCATAGGTATGGATTATGAACCAAAATGACTAGACCATTTTTATTTCTAACACATGTGAAGCAAGCACTTAGACTTTTTGATTTTCTACCCCAAGTCTTATGGTAACATCCCTTTATTTTCACACTGGGGTGAGAATAAGAGCAGGATCAATATTTGCCTTCCAGAATAGCAGATTTTTCCCTTATATTTTACCAGTCATCTAAAGGTAACCATAGTATAACCACTTTAATATTAATGGTATAATTAATAATAAGAACCATGGCAGCAGTTATTATTCATAAGTATGTGTTTTATGCCATACTGTTGGTTTTATCTCTCATAGCAACTCTGAGAGTATTTTGTCCCTGCGTGTGTGCTTAGTCATGTCTGACTCTTTGTGACCCCATGGACTGTAGCCCGCCAAGGCTCCTCTGTCCAGGGGGTTCTCTAGGCGAGAATACTGGAGTGGGTTGCCATTTCCTCCTCCAGGGGATCTTCCTGACCCAGGTATCAAATCTGTATCTCCTGTGTCTTGGCAGGCAGATTCTTTACCACTGAGCCACCTGGAAAGCCCATTTAGGCACATTTTATTGTTTTTAGGCACATTTTATTGGGACATTGAGATTTAGAAAGTTTTAAGTAATTTGTCTAGTGGCTGAGGTGGAATTTGAAGATAGATATCCTAAAAATTCACTCTTTGTACCATAAATTGTGACATAAGAGTGCTCTACTTTTTTTTCTTAGCCACTAGAGTGATACTTCTATAATACTGGATTACTGTTGGAGCAATAAGAAATTTGTAACCTGCAAAGCACATAATATAGAGTTTCAGGTTTATTAGAATATACTGCTTTAGCATGTTGGCATGTGATATAAAATACTTTATCTTTTCTTGGCCAGATGGATTATGGAACAAGTGCATGTGGTGTGTAGGAAAATCCATTCAAAGACATTAAGATGATGGGAAGAATAAGATGACTATTTGGCCAGGAGTTTGACTCTGATGTTAAGATTTTTAAGCAGTTTGCTTATCCCATGGTTTGACTATTTTTCCTGAAAGCAAAAGGGAGGCCATCTTAGTGATCGGTCTTGCCTAGTTCTATAGTTTTTTGCATTGGTGCATTAAATGTTTAAGTTATGCTGGTTGAGTTTGTGAAAGGTGCTATCACTCCAGTGATAAAATCTAGAGATAACTGGAAAACTATGAAAAGCGTATATATGAAAATACTGTTTTTTTTTTTTTAAGAATCACTCTATTTATTTACTTATTTGGCTGCACTGGTCTTCGTTGAGGCAAACGGGATCTTTGTTTCGTCAGGCAGATCTTTCATTGCAGGGTACAGACCCTCTAGTTGCGGCACGTGGGCTGTCTGGTTGTGGTGCGTGAGTTCAGAAGCTGTGGCCGTTTCAGTAGTTGTAGTCAGTTCAGTTAGTTGCTGTGGCAGGAGGGGTCTTCATTCTCAGCATAGGAATTGAACCCATGTCCCCTGCATTGCAAAGTGGATTCTTAACTACTGGACCACCAGGAGAGTCTTGGAAATGTCTTTATTTTTAGTCTGGTCAGTAAGTACAGGGATTTATGCAGCTTATAGACTCATTTTATTAGTGCGTCGCCCTGGCATCTTGATTATCATGATTATTATAATTAAATCTTGCTATCATAAATGCCTGGGAGAGACTTTGTCCAATAGGAGTGGTCATTGTTCTCTTTCTGTGGCCATGTTCTCTGCAGTAGTACCTTGTCATCTCTGGCAAGAGAAGGAATTTGTGTGACCCTAAGCTTGGTGTCTCTGACATTCAACATTTTCCATTAAGAAGCAATTCCCTTTGCTTTTTTAAAAATTATAAAAGTAATGCACTCAACCATCTATCTACCCCTAGGTATTTCCCCAACAGAACTGGAGATGTATATCCCCATGAAAATTGGTACATGAATGTTCATAGCAACTTTTTTTTTATCATGGCCCCAAAATGGAAACAATGCAAATGTCAATTAGTGGATGAATGGATACCAAATGTGATAAACCCATATGTTGGAATATTATTCAGCCATAAACAGGAATGAAGTTACTAATTCATGTTACAACATGGATGACCCTTGAAAACATGCTTAATGAAAGAAGCAGACACAAAAGTCCACATACTTTATGATTCCATTTGAAATGTTCAGAATAGACAAATCCATAGAAAGAGAAAATAAGTTAGTCATTGCTAAGGCTGGCAGTTCAGGAGAACAGGAAGTGACTGCTGATGGCAAGGCTTTTTTGTTGGAGTGATGAAAATGCTGTGCTGTTAGATAGTACACAATTTTGTGAATATACTAAAAATCATTAAACTGTACAGTGGAAAAGGGTGAATATTTTATGGTATATCAATTATATCTCAATAAAAAGTGTTTAAATATATTAAAGGAACTTTGGAAAATACAGAAGTTGAAAAAAAGAGGAAAAAATAATTTTCTAAAGAGGGTCTCTTAAATTTTTGAATCTTTATTCTATTTGAATAAAAATATGAAGTTTTTCCAAAGTCAGTGTACTGTATATTTCTGTATCCCGCCTTTTTCATGTGGCATACCGTAAACTGGTGCTATTGTCATAAATTATTCATAAACATAATTTTGAATGATTAATGCACTATTTTCCAGTCTACCATTTTTTGTTGTTACCATCTCGTGGCAGTGATGAATCTCCTTTCAGTTGTGGGTACAGAACCTCATTATTTAAGCAATAAAGGAAATTGATGGACTTACCTAGTTAAAAGTCCAGGGATGTGCCTTCAGGTGTAGCTAAATCAGATACAGGTGCTCAAAGAGCATCTTTAAAAATATGCCTTCATCTCTTAGCTGTGCTTTCCTCTGTATTAGATAACACCCCAGTGACCAACAGCAGCTCCAACTCAGCAAACTTATCAAAAGAACAGATCTTTTTCCATAATTCCAGAAAGTCCCATAGTTCACTTTCCTTGACCTAGTTGGGTCACAGGCTTACTGAGAATCAATCAATCCTTTTTTATATGTATGTAAGAAGGTGTTAGGGCTTCCCTGATAGCTCAGTTGGTGAAGAATCTGCCTGCAGTGCAGGAGACCTGGGTTCAATCCCCGTGTCAGAAAGATCCCCTGGAAAAGGATATGGCTACCCGCTCCAGTATTCTTGCCTTTAAAATCCCATGGGCAGAGGAACTTAGTGGGCTACACAGTCCGTGGGGTTGCAGGAGTCAACACAACTTGATGACTAAACCACCAAGAAGGTGTTAAAGTAATAAGTGCTATGGGGAAAAACAACAACAGAATAACAAAGATTTGGAGTTGCCAACACTTGGTGTTGATGTTGTCAGTCCTTTAAATTTTAACCATTCTAGTGAGTGTTTTAGTGGCTGCATGATTTTTGTTTTAATTTTGCTGATTACTAATGTGGTTCAGCACCTCTTCCTCTTCCTTTTTGTCTCTAAGAAAGGTTGTCTCCTTTTTCTTATAGATTCTGAGTATGAGTCTTTGTCAGATGTATGTGATGCAAACACCTTCTCCCACTTCTCTGGTTTGCATTTTCACTGTCAAGAGTGTTGTTTAGAAGGAATCTATGTATGTTCTCCTGGGAGTCATTCTTTCCCCTCTGGAATCTCACCTGCTACTTTGTGTATTTGGTCAGATTCTTGACATGTTCCCTGTTGTTTAGTAAAGTTGCTCTTCTTGGGGTGTACTAAACCTGGTGATTTTTTTTAAAAGCTTTTTTTTCCATTTTGTTTTAATATACTGAGAAAGAAATGAGAATCTTAAGATCAATTTCCAAATAGAAAAAGAAGTACGTCAAGGCTGTATATTGTCACCCTGCTTATTTAACTTATATGCAGAGTACATCATGAGAAACTCTGGGCTGGAAGAAACACAAGCTGGAATCAAGACTGCCGGGAGAAATATCAATAACCTCAGATATGCAGATGACACCACCCTTATGGCAGAAAGTGAAGAGGAACTAAAAAGCCTCTTGATGAAAGTGAAAGAGGAGAGCGAAAAAGTTGGCCTAAAGCTCAACATTCAGAAAACGAAGATCATGGCATCCGGTCCCATCACTTCATGGGAAATAGATGGGGAAACAGTAGAAACAGTGTTAGACTATTTTTTTGGGCTCCAGAATCACTGCAGATGGTGACCGCAGCATGAAATTAAAAGATGCTTACTCCTTGGAAGAAAAGTTATGACCAACCTAGATAGCATATTCAAAAGCAGAGACATTACTTTGCCGACTAAGGTCCATCTAGTCAAGGCTATGGTTTTTCCTGTGGTCATGTATGGATGTGAGAGTTGGACTGTGAAGAAGTCTGAGCACTGAAGAATTGATGCTTTTGAACTGTGGTGTTGGAGAAGACTCTTGAGAGTCCCTTGGACTGCAAGGAGAGCCAACCAGTCCATTCTGAGGGAGATCAGCCTTGGGATTTCTTTGGAAGGAATGATGCTAAAGCTGAAACTCCAGTACTTTGGCCGCCTCATGAGAAGAGTTGACTCACTGGAAAAGACTCTGATGCTGGGAGGGATTGGGGGCAGGAGGAGAAGGGGACTATAGAGGATGAGATGGCTGGATGGCATCATGGACTCGATGGACGTGAGTCTGAGTGAACTCTAGGAGATGGTGATGAATAGGGAGGCCTGGCGTGCTGCGATTCATGGGGTCGCAAAGAGTCGGACACTACTGAGCGACTGAACTGAAATGAACTGAACTGAAGATCAATTTTAGGAGTGGTGTGTGTTGTTGTTATTGTTCAGTCGCATCTGACTCTTTGAGACCCCATGGACCACAGCATGCCAGGCTTCCCTGACCTTCATCATCTCCCGGAGTTTGCTCAAACTCATGTCCTTTCAGTCGGTGATGCCATCCAACCATCTCATCTTCTGTCATCCACTTCTTCTGCCTTGAATCCTTCCCAGCATCAGGATCTTTTCGAATGAGTCAGCTCTTTGCATCCAGTGGCTTCAGCTTCAGCATCAAGCCTTCCAATGAATATTCAGTGGTGTGTATGTTAAGTAGCTATTCATTTTGGAACATGGGGACAGGATTGTAATAAAAGGAAATGGAGCAGTTGAAAAAGGAGAGTGTCATTCAATGGACAAGAGTCCTTAGTTTTTATGTAGTCCAATTTACTAGTCTTTTAGCTTCTTGGAGGGCCAGCTTCATCAGCCTGTGATCTGTGCAGACACACGGGGCCTGTGCTCATTAGAGCCCCACACTTGATTTAATGCTCTGTTGTTGCTGTTTATGATTTTAAGGGGTCCCATAGATTACAAAACCAGTGCTGCATTTATAGTTGGTGCTTTTTTATTATCCCATTTTATTTTCAGAAAGTTTTAGTATTTTGTTTTCAGATCTTGAGTCACCTAGAATTGATTCATTTTGTTTGTGATATAACATAGGAGTCAAATTTCATTTGTCCATATGGACATCTAATTACTTAGCCTAGTTTATCAGAGACCATCCTGTTCCCACTGCTCTGTGGTGCCATTTTTGGAAAAATGTCTGTATGTGTGTGGTCTACTTTGAAGCTTTTATTCTGTTTTGTCTATCCTTGAGCTAATGCAACACTGTCTTAATTATTATACTTTATAGTAACTCTTGCTATCTGATTCTCTTGGTTCTTACACCTTGTTATTCTTTAAGATTGTTTTATTATTGGCTTTTTGGGGAGAATTGATGTCTTTACAATGGTGGGTCTTCTGGTCTGTAAAGATGGCATTTAAAATTATTATTTATTATTATTCCAACTTATTTGAATGATATTTTACAGTTTTCTATATAGAGGCCTTATATATTTTTACTATATTCTTAGGAAATTGAGTTTTCTTGATGCTGTTTTGAATTGGTATCTTTTAAGAAATTGTTTCTAGTCATTTTCTGCACATGAATTTTGTACCTAATCATCTTACTTTTTCTTTTGTTAATTTTAATAATTTATCATAAAAGCTTCTGATTTTTTCTAAATGCAAAATCTTTATCTCCTGTAAATACTTTGTTTTATGGATTTCTTTACCATCCTTTTATTTTTCTCCTCTTGTGTATTGGTTAGGAACTCCAGTTTAATCTTGAATGGAAGCAGTGATAATGGATGGAAATTTTTGAATCATTTTTTAGATTCCACATATA
The DNA here is from genome assembly GCF_001704415.2 of Capra hircus. Lineage (NCBI taxonomy): Eukaryota > Metazoa > Chordata > Mammalia > Artiodactyla > Bovidae > Capra > Capra hircus. Next base: position 48,363,642 of record NC_030812.1, on the reverse strand, counting down.
AGGGATGTCATATGATGTTACTCCTTCAAGGTACCTCTTTTTCCATTCTTTAGAAGAGATTGTGTAAGACTGGAATTATTCCTTTCATAAATGTTTGGTAGAATTCACTGGTAAAATATTTAGGCCCTAAGTTTCCTTTGTAGGAATGTTTTAAATAATGGATTCAACTTTAAAAATTATAGCATTATTTGTATTCTCTAATTCTTATTCTGTCAGCTTGGGTGAGTGACATAGAATTTGCCCATTTCATATAACATTTCACATTTACAAGCATAAAAATTTGAAGAAAAGTTTTGGGTTTCTCTAGTGTTTTAATATACTAAAACAATATCACTGATTTAAATAGAATTCACTTACCGCTTAAAATATTATAGAATGTATCCCCATAAAGAAGAATATTCTAATACATATATGTATATTAAAAAATAAACAAAAGATGATGTACGTGGATATCTACCTATCAAGATTGAGTAACAAATATTACTGGCACATTAGAAGTCTCTGTGTGTTCCTTCCTCCCTGGTTGAAATCGGCTTTCTCTCCTGCATTTGTGTTAATTATTCGCTTGCTTCTCTTTATAGTTTTTCCCACCTCCTGGACATATTCATAAATAACATATAGTTTTAAAGAGCTGAGTAGCAAGCCCACCCCTACTTGTGAAGGGAAAGGGTAATGTTACTTCTGGAAAAGCTCTGAAAAGATAACCAGTTTCTGGGTCACAGTCTGATCAATTCACTGGAGCCCCTTCTGGGGGTGTCAGAGGGCAAGATTGTAAGTGGGTCCTGTAGCATTTGCCAGGATTGTAGTTTGGACTAGTTGCTGAATGATCAGCTAAGTTAGGGGAGTAGACTACTGCTTTTTTTTTGTAATTTTTTTTTATTGAAGGATAATTACTTTACAATATTGTGTTGGTTTCTGCCATATATCAACATGAATCAGCCATAGGTATACATATATCCTCTCCCTCTTAAATCTCCCTCCCACCTCCCACCCTGTCCCACCTGTCTAGGTTGTCACAGAGCACCTGTTTGAGCTCCCTGAGTCATACAGCAAAATCCCCATTGGCTATCTATTTTACATATAGTAATGTATATGTTCCCATGATACTGTGTCTATTTGTCCCACCCCCTCATTCCCCTACTGTGTCCACAAGTCTGCTCTCTATTAATTTTTGGCTGTGCTGGGTGTTTGCTGCTGTGTGCAGGCTTTCTTGTTGCGGCGAGCGGGCGCTACTCTCTAGTTGCAGTGCGCAGGCTTCTCATTGTGGTGACTTCTCTTGTTGTGGGGCATGGACTGTAGGTGCATGGGCTCAGTAGTTGTGCCCCAGGCTTAATTGCTCTGTGACTGCTGCTTATTTTTGATTTGAAGCCTGCCATGGCTTTGCTCCTGCTCTCAGAAGTAGGTCCAAGCAGAATACTTTTGTGAGTATGGAGGGGAGTGGAGAATAGGCGCTTCATCAGCACACTGAGATAAACAAGCCCAGGTAAGAATCTGGGCCAGCTCACCTGGGAATTCTCTCCTTGAATTAGAAAGAGGGACCAGTAGCAGGAAGCATCTTGTGTTGACTGCAGTCCACACCCCTGTGACTTGAGCTGCTGCTCCACTCCGCACTGGCCGTGCCGTGTCTGAAGTACACCTCTCATCTTGAGATCTCTCTTCACTCTTTTCCTGGAGGTTGTCTTTGCTGTGTTGGAGTTCTCTCTTCTTGTGTCCTGTGTTTTCTCCTCCTTATTTTTTTATATCATCACCCATGTCCCCTTGAGAAAGGATGCCTGTGAGGTCAATTTCTGGAGACTGTGCAGGGATGGAAATGTCTTTATTGTATCCTTGCTTCGATTGGCAGTTCTATTCCTGCTCTGTTGCCTCCTTGCTTTCACTGTTGGACTAGAGAAGTCTGAAGCCTTCTGATCTGACATCCTTTGTACTGGACTGTTTATTTCTCCTTGTTGAAAGCTTGTGAACTCTTCTGTTTGTTCTTGGCCTTCTGAAATTCATGGTCAGGTTGCTTGGTGTGGGTCTGTTTTCATTCATTGTGCCGGGTCTAGACAGGCTTTTTCCATCAGGCAACATGCCTTTCAGTTCTGGAAAATTTATGTGAATTAATTCTTTGCCTTTCCTCTCTCCTTTTGTAAAAATCAAGTTTTATTGAAGTATAGTTGCTTTACAGTGTTGTGTTTCTGCTATATAACATCCTCTATATTTTTATTTTTCTTCCTTTTTCCTCTTTCTGTAATTCTATTGTTTGGCTGTTAGAGCATCTGAACTAATTCTGTAATTTTTTTTAATTGGCCAGATATTCTTTTAATGAGAATTATAAAAGACCAAAACATTTTTTTGCAAACTGCCTTTTTTTTTAAACAAATGATTTGCTTTTAATTACAAATACTGTGTGAGACGCCGCCTTCTTTTGCAAAACCAATAAATACAAGAACAAATTTTAAACATATGTGATCTGTCCAAGATATGTGGGGGGAGAGGGAGCCTGATTTTTTTTCCTCAGTATTAAAACAAAAATCAGTACTCTCTAGCTTGACAAAGAATAAGTTTGAAGGTATGACTCAACTGGAGAAGAGAGGGAGGCCATTTTATAGCTGCTTTAAATAGCTCCTGATGGTTCTTCCGATGTTACCTTTCCTTTCTGAAACCCATATCTTCACAAAATAGTTTAATTTAAAATATTTCTAATAAACTGATTAATGGGGAAAAATATGTATCAAACACATGTATAAATTTTACCGTCAACAGTTCTGCCTATCAATAAGACACTAACTTTAAAAGGTACAAAAAAAGTGAGGAAAACCCTGAATTACAGAAAAGAAAGTCAAATTTATTTAATGAAAAACTAGAATTAATAAAAATTAGCAAGTACACACAAAAATACACACACACACAAAAATATACACACAGCAGCAGGACTGTGTATTGACTCACATAGGGGAAAAGCAGTGGTCCAAGACCACTCAACATGGCTTTTCAGTTAAAAGGAAAAAAAATCCAAACATGCACACACACACACACACACACACACGCACACAAAAAACAAGAACCCAGTATTTTTCAACAATATACTCAATCTACAACAAACACAAATTCAGAATTATTTTACAGTGCTTCCTTTCTTAATATAAAAGATGCCCATCTTGGGTGCGCATATATATATATATATATATATATCAGTGGCTTACTGTTGATTTATTTTTAAATATATTAGTGTTATTACATTTATTACATTAAATATATTACATGTTATTACATTTATTTAATGGCCTTTCCTTTTATTTACCATCATGTGTCTAGCTTCCACCTACCAAAAATTTCTGATTGGTAGGCAGACAGGTGCCTTATTCTCTGAAATCAAATGCAGTGGTTTTAAACACTGGCCAGAAAATGTTTGATTGCCATTTCAACACATGGAAATAGTTACATTGATGCCTGACTTGCCATTTTCTGCAAAAAGCTGTGCAACTCTGGTGTCAAAGACTAGGCAGTTGCTATTCGTAATGGCTGTTGCAAGTCCCTCGTGAATAGATCGAGGCGTGGCATCCCAAGTCAGTAGCCGCCTAGGACCGTTTAGCTCGAGTCAATAAGCAAAGTCTTCAGCTTGTTTGCGTGTTCCTATCAGCTGTACAATCGCAAAGAATGGCTGGTGACCAACATATTTTTCCTGTTTCTCCAAGACTAGTATGAACTGAAAACCAAAACAGGACTGTATCATCACCTAGTCAACAGCACCAGAAAGATTAATGTCTGTGGCAAGGAAAACTATGTCCTCTCCCTGCAGGGTTGGGATGGATTCATGCTGATGCATCAGATGCGGTATTACAGCATCCAGAGAGCCTTGCCAGTTACAGGAAGCACCAGGGCACGGACAGGAGTAAGGCCTAAACTCACAGAGTTCTTCATGGTCTGCTTTTTCTGTGTGTGGCAGAGTTATTTCACATCCTGAAGATGCGTATTTACAGGAAAAAGGACTGAATTGGCCACTTTGTCCATAGGCAAGTTGCGAATGGATCCCAACGGGAGATCTTTGGGCGACAGTTACTACAAACAAGATGGCCACCCTGACACCGAGGAATCGGTGGCAACACATGGTTAAAACACATCGGACACTGAAAGAGACTCGCCCATTGACTGTTGCACGAAGTTGTGCCAGTCTGGGAGGTTCCAGTAGGTAACCCGGTTGCTGTCTGACGGCTCATTTCTGTGGGCGGAGAGCGCGCCTCGGCCGGGTCCTGGCTCAAACGCGCTGGGTCGTCGCCAACCGCCGTCCCCGCCTCTTCCTCAGGCCAGCACTGACCGGACACTGGGTCGCCGATGCCGCGGAGAGTGCGCCCCACAGCGGCCGCCCCGTCGCCCCCCGGGCGCTGTCGCCGTTTCGCACACGCCTTCCCTCCCACACCGCACAGTGCTGCGGCCGCCATGGAGCCGCGGCCGCCATGAGGAGGCGCTCCCGCGTCCTGGAGTGGGCGCGCTCTCATTCTCGTTTTGTTTCCTGTATCTGTAACTTTGCTTGCCTTTCTCAGAGATTATCTCAACTTTATTTCCCAATCCTGTTACGGAGACCTCTTTGAGGCCTTGTTATTTGCATGTTTCATGTATATGTACAGTATTCTGTTCTTATCTCACATGCAATATATCTTCTCATTGCTCTAGGGATATTAATGATGGAGACTAAAACAGATACACAGAAAACAGCTATTTGGAGAAAATAGGCTGTACAGGGAGGAAAAAAAATTTCAAAACTGCTGTTCTAGTTCGAGTTCTCTGAATATTTGGTAGTCCTTGGCTGTCTGCTCCTAAATGTGAGGATCTGAAAGAATGACTTGAACTCTGTCTGAGCTCACCACTAGGGCTTATGGGCTTGGAGCTTTACTGAAGGGTTATCTGGATGGGACCTTTCTTATCCCCTGCCTCCCCCAGCCCCGAGCCCAAGTCAGTGTCTAGGTTTTTCTTGTGGAGCTGGTGAGAGGCCTCAGGGAAGAGTCTCCTAACTTCCTTCCTGGGTGGAAGTTTTGTGGGGATAAGAGCTGGGTCTCTGCATTCAGCACTCAGGGTGCATATGGTCAAAGAATCCCTCTGTTTTAGGTTGAGTTCTCTTAGCTGGTTGTCCAGCAACTCTGTTTTAACCCTTTTCAGGAACGAAAACTTCCGTCTTTTTTGCAGGGATGGTAGAGAAGTAAGTCGGGCTTTCCAGGTGGTGCTAAAGAACCTGCCTGCCAATGCAGGAGACCTAAGAGACATGGGTTTGAGCCCTGGGTTGGGAAGATCCCCTGGAGGAGAGCATGGTAGCCCACTCCAGGATTCTTGCCTGGAGAATACCATGGATGGAGGAGCCTGGCGGGCTACAGTCCGTGGGGTCCACAAAGAGTTGACTATGACTGAAGTTACTTACCACACAGAGGAGTAAGTGACCAGCCACATGAAGTAGAGGAGAGAATCTAGGGATTCAAATGTTTTTCAACAGCTGTCTCCCTACTCTCCTTATTAAGCCTGGCTACCTCTTTCGTGGAGTATGGGGTGTAATAGAGTTTGGATTTCAGCTTTCCCGTGTCATTTTGGGATCCGGCTTTCTAGGATCTGCTAAGTCAATTTCTACATGTCTGTATGTTTTTTCTGCTTCAAAACTCTATTGCTGTTGTCTGTGCTGCTTTTGTTTGTTTGTTTTTTTACTTCTTGATCCTTGTTGGTTATGATAAACAAAGATCTCTTAACTGTATTTTTAGTGTGATTTTGACGGGGACCAAAATTAGTTGGGACCGAAATTCATTGGAAGGACTGATGCTGAAACTCCAACACTTTGGCCACCTGATTTGAAGAACTGACTCATTGGAAAAGACCCTGATGCTGGGAAAGATTGAAGGCAGGAGGAGAAGGGGACGACAGAGGATGAGATGGTTGGATGGCATCACCGGCTTGATGGACATAAGTTTGAGGAAGCTCTGGGAGTTGATGATGGACAGGGAAGCCTGACATGCTGCAGTTTATGGGGTTGCAACGAGTTGGACATCGCTGAGCGACTGAACTGAAAATTAGTTGAAATATTTTTTGAATCTTCCTTAATCCAGATGTGTGTGCTCCTTTTTCATAAGCTTGTTTGTTTTGCTAGGTGGAAAAAAATGAACATTTTTTCAACTTTATTGAGGTTTAATTGACTTGATTTAGCATTTAGATTAAGGTAGATGTGCCTTAACTTTGGAACATGGTTCCAGAATTGTGAGTTTTGGCATAAATCTGATAACAGATTTAGGTAATATCTTGATATATGATTAGCAGCTTGGTCTGCCCTAAAGTTACTTAGTAAGACTATGGCTAGAATAAAGAAAGTAGCTTATCATTGCTTACAATATATTTTAACAACAATATGAGTTTCCTCTCATATTCTTTAAGCTCTTAGTGTCTTGCTGCTGAATTATTTTTTCATATTGTCATAATTTACATATCCTTATTGGAAATTTGTAAAATGTTTGAAAGTACTGTATAGCTTTGGAACCTCTCACTTCTGGGGAGATTCTTGTGGCTTTGAAAGAAAAAACAGTAGATGTTTCTTGTGACCTTGTCACAAAGTGAACTGGTTTTTAGAGGAAAAAAATTTGAGTCTCAAATTCATAATAATTTAGAGCTAGAAGAGAACTTAAATGTGATTTCTGTTTACTCCTGACCTTAGGGCTGAGCAAAGCGAGGTGTGGAAGAGTTAAAAGTGTTGCTGAATATAATCTGAAAAACAAAGAACAGAACAACAACACAAAAACTGAATCACTATGCTGTACACCTAAATCTAACCCAATATTGTAAATCAATTATACTTCAATTAAAAAAAACAAAACGTTATAGAAACTGTGTTGATCGGTAACTCAGTCAAGGCTCCCCTAGTTGGTGGTGTCCTAGTGATCAATTATGACAAAAGAAAACTGTACCTACATCAGCAGAGGGAGTTCTCTTTTTTTAGTTTTCCTAAGAACCGTGTTAAATTTATGTTCTCTGTATGGTCGGTCGTTACCTGAATCCTGGTTCAGCCGTGTAATTACACGAGGTGCAGTTTCATGTAAGTCCTTTGACATCTCTGTGCTTCATTTTTCTCAGTGGAGGAGAAAAAAAAAACAAAATGGGGGCGGAGCATGATGATAATACCTACTTCATGGATGGTTATGAGGATTAAGTGAGTTAAATTATACAAAATGCTTATTGAACAGGGTCTGGACATACTGTTCTATTAATGCCATTATTCCTGGTAGGAGGAGATTTCAGAGGCTGCCTTTTCCATCAACATGTGGGTATTTGCTTTTTGAAGGCAACTGTGAAGGTTGTTGGGGTTCTTCACATTTTAAAAATGTGATAGGATGGGATTGTTTGAGGAGGAGATACTAGGTTATCATAATTTGGGATTTTAGACTTTTCAGCTCTTTGGGAAAGGATGGCTTACTCTTGTCCAATAGCATGGAAGGAGATTGCTCTTTTTATGTGTTTCAGTTGAAAAGCTGATGGTTAAACGTGTTTTGGGGATACACATTATATCTGAAAGTAGGCAACTGCCTGTGTGTACAAGGCCCATAGGGTCCAAGGTGGGAATCACCTAAGTCCCCCTTGAAGCCTTGCAAAGAAAAACTAGGATTAGAAATGATAGGAATGTGCTAAGTGGCTAGGGGTAGGTGGGCTGAGGAAGTATCCCAGGCAGAGATAATTGTATAGGCTGTGAGGACATCAGGAACTTAGGATGTACTTCTCGTAATCCTAGTATTTCTGGGTATAAAATTGGGCTAGTTAACTGCCTGTTGAATATAGAACACTAATGTCCATGAACTGCCTTCTTAGCTGGATTGAAAGCTGTTTGAGGGCATGGGTATTTGACAATAGCTATTGGATAAGTAAACATTTATTTTGTTAGTATACAGTACTGATAATGATAATGCAATATTATCTCTATGTGAGGGTGAAGTGAGTGGAGAAAGTTAGGTGATGTCATTCTAGGTAGAAAGTCTGAAAAATAGGTTGAGAATTTATACTGTTTATAAATTTATATATTATAAGTTTATATATCTCAAATGGTAAAGAGTCTGCCTACAATACAGGAGACCTGGGTTCAATCCCTGGATCTGGATGATCCCCTGGAGAAAGAAATAGCAACCCACTCCAGCATTCTTGCCTGGGAAATCGCATGGACAGAGGAATCTGGCGGGCTACAACTTAGTGATTAAACAACAAAAAAGCAACAGGAGAATAGCCAAGACAGATTATTCAGCTATGTTGTCTTTATAGAGTATCTCTTTCACAGCATTGTAAAATTTTACCTCTCTACTCTCAATTCTAAATATGGATCTGATCCAACTCCCTCCCCAAACTGCAGGACCTTTATTTTCCTACCTACTTCTTGGAATTTTCGTCAGGAGTTTACTTTTGATGTCATTGACCAATAGTCTAGCATTTTTTTTTCTGGGGAGGGTATGAACAAGTAAGTGTTTGCAATGGACTCTGTGTAGAAACATATTTTAATATGTTATGTTGGAAGAGAATTGTCTCTAACGAATGCACATCGTTGGCCCTTGCCTGGTCTTTTAGAGCTCTTTTTTGGTCTCATCCAGTGTTGTCTTCTCAACACCATTTGCAGAAAGAAGTGTTTTGGGATGTGGTAACTAAGGCAACATCAAAATTTACTCTTTGGCCTGCGATCTCTCCCATAAGCTTTCTGTGCTGTATGAAAGTTGCCATAGCTGGGCTCTTTGTTTTTTGTGTGTGTCTGTCTAGTTCTTCCAGCTCAAGGTGGAGATCGCCTCACACTTTACTGACACTACCCAGGGTTGACAGCAGAGGGCAGGCCTGCTCCTTTCCCTGACCTGGGACCTGCGCTCTTCTTCCTGACTGGGTCTGCTGCCTCTGACATTCAGCAGCTTTCTGACTTGTCAGATCACAGTTTCTGGCATCAGTTATGTAATATAATTCAAAACCAGTGGAGAGGGGACACAGAAGTCTTTTCCTTGTTTTCTCCATACATCTTGGATTCTTTCTGGGCAGATTCTTTTAGCCCACGTTGGTGGCCCTCTCTGAACTTTTTCTGCCCTATTTCTCCCAGGATGACCCATAGGAGGTATTAGGGATTCGACTCTCCTCATGTAATGTGAGAAGATTGTGGTCCTCAGGTGTTAGATTTAGCTCTCATGTAATGAGAAGGTGTGATTCTAAGGTGTTAGGTGCTGATTCTTAATAGGTCATCAAGGCAGCTTCTCAAGTTTGCTTCCTGCATTGAGAGCCACATCCATGTTAATAGATTTGTTGTTATTCTTGGAAAGATGTGATATTATTTCTCCTTTGTAGAGCAGGTACGAAGTTGGCAAATAGTATTGGGCTGTGAGTTCAGGAGTTCTGGATTCTGTGTCTGATGCCGTTGGTTTTTCTGCACATCATCCTGCTTGCCTTTGTTCATCTATTTGAAGAAACAGTATTCTTCTGGGGGACTTAACTGGTGACTCTTCTTCATGGTATCGCATTGAGGAAAGCAGCATGTTCTCTTTCACAGTTTTAGCCTTTGTATTTGTGAGCAGAAACAATTCGCCCCACGTCAGAAAAACAACAAAGTTCCCAAACTGATCGTTAAAAAATGTAGTTGCAATGTTTATCCCTTTATTTGAGTGAAAGGTGAACAGTGAGTGGAAGGTGTCTCCATTATTGCCATTGTCATGCTGTGCTCAGTCATGGCCCACTCTCTGTGACCTCATGGACTGTAGCTCGCCAGGCTCCTCTGTCCATGGGATTTCCCAGGCAAGAACACTGGAGCTACTTGCCCATTTCCTGCACCAGGGGATCTTCTTGACCCAGGGATTGTACGCACGACTCTTCTGTCTCCTGCGTTGGCAGGTGGGTTCTTTACCACTAGTGCTACCTGGCAAGCCCTAGTGTGCTATGTAGTCCACAGGGCTGCAAAGAGACATGACAAAGAGTCAGAAGCAATAGCACACACATGCGCACCTGGGAAGGCCAGTGGTTTGTGAGATTCATTCCACCTGTGTGGACCAGTCACCTTCAGCATCCAGTGGTATCAATGTCCTCTCCATGGATGGCTGGGATCATACGTTCTTAAACTTTCCCATTAAGTTAATACTCCTTGCACTTGAATTTCAGTCTGTGTTTTACTTGAAACTATACCCAAAATTGGTATCAGTGCTGTAACTATAGTTAGGGAATGGGAGTCTCAGAATGAGTAAATAACCTGACTGAGATTTCCCTGTTAATCAATCCACTGCTCCTCTCAATTTGTAGAATAATGAAATTTGAGATCCTTGGGGACCAGCTAGTCCAGCATGCTTATTTTACACGTGAGGAAATCGGAGGCTGAAAAGGGCTAATAAGATGGTTGCAACTACCTCACATCTATTAGGAAGGCTGCTATTAAAAAAAGAAAACAGAAAACGATTGTTGGTGAGAATGTGTGAAAAACGGAAACCCTTTTGGAGGGAAAGTAAAATGGTGCTGCTGCTATGAAAAATGGTATGACAGTTCCCCCCAAAACTAAAAATAGAATTACCATATGATCTCACAATTCTGGGTATACAGTTGTCCCTCGGTGTCTACAGGATCAGTTCCAAAATCCTTGAGTCTCTCTGTATCTATAGTGCATATCTGTGGAGTCAGCCAGCTGCAGATGGTGTAAAAAATCTGCATACAAATGGACAAGCACAGTTCAAACCCATGTTGTTCAAGAGTCAACTGTATACCCCAAAGAACTGAAAGCAGGGTCTAGAAAAGATATCTGTACACCCATGTTTATAGCAACATTTTTCACGGTACGTGGAAATATTCCACAAGATGTGGAAGTGACCCAAGTGTCCGTTGATGGATGAACGGATAAATGAAATGTGGTATATACATATGTGTGCTTAGCTGCTTAGTCGTGTCCGACTCTGTGCGACCCCATGGACTGTAGCCCACCAGGTTCCTCTGTCCATGGGGATCGTGTCTGACTCTTTGCGACCCATGGACTGTAGCCCACCAGGTTCCTCTGTCCATGGCGATCGTGTCCGACTCTGCGACCCCATGGACTATAGCCCACCAGGTTCCTCTGTCCATGGGGATTCTCTAGGCAAGAATACTGGGGTGGGTTGCTATGCCCTCCTCTGATATATACGTATGGTGGAATCTTATTTACCGTTTAAAAGGAAAACAAGTCTCACACATGCTAAAACATGGCTGAACCTTGAGGACATTATGCTAAGTGAAATAATAGTCACAAAAAGACAAATAGGTACCACTTATATGAGGCATCTATAATCATGAAATTCAGAGAGACAGAAAGTTGTCACTAGGGGCTGGGAGGAGGGAGGATGGGGAGTTGTTTAATAAGTAGAGTTTCAGTTTGGAAAGATGAAGAGTTCTGGAGATGGGTTGCACAATAGCACAAATGTACTTAACATTATTGAACTGTACATGGAAAATGGTTAAGAGGGTTAATTTTATGTTATGCATATTTCATCACTCCCCCTCAAAGATCTTATGGCCACATGGATAGTTGGTGCTTCCTTGCCTCTCAACTATTCTGTGTTTGTCCTCATATGCCATTAATGACATTCTTCCCACAAAATCAATCATGCGTCAGAAGCTAACACATCCTTTCCTAACTGGGTTGTCACCACCCAGAAAGATCATTTTCATTGTTGACATGTGGTTGCTGTTTGACACTCCATTGCTGAAATGTGGTTGCTGTTTGATGCTCCATCCTCCTCTCTTCAAATTGTTCTTTCCCACTCTGCGCTCCAGGCAGGATGAATTACAGCTGGTTGTAAAAATTCACCACATGCTCTTGCCACGTGCTATTCGCTTGGGTACTCTCCTCTCCATTACCTCTCTATGGTAACTTCTACCTTTAGGATCCAGCTGAGGCATCATGTCTTCTGAAAAGTACCTTTGACCACAGAGTCTGAATTCGGTGCTTCTCTGTTCAGGCTTGTCCTGGCCACATGGAGTTGTCATGCTCTGTCCCCTGGTCTGTATCTCCCGCTGGACTGTGCCTTACTTACTTGACGTTCCCTACTCCAGTACTGTTGCCTGGAAAATCCTATGGATCGGGGAGCCTGATAGGCTGCAGTCCATGGGGTCACTAGGAGTCGGATGCTACTGAGCAACTTCGCTTTCACTTTTCACTTTCATGCACTGGAGAAGGAAATGGCAACCCACTCCAGTGTTCTTGCCTGGAGAATCCCAGGGACGGGGGAGCCTGGTGGGCTGCCGTCTATGGGGTCGCACAGAGTCGGATACAACTGAAGCGACTTAGCAGTAGCAGTAGCAGTGTCTAGTAATCTGCTTGCATGGGGTAGTTGCTCAAAAACCTTTGCTGAAAAAATAACAGTGTCTTGGGAGATGCTGTTGTAAGAGAGGCATATTAAAAAATGTCCATCATCAATCGCTGGTCTGCAACTCTGCCTTTTTTTAAACTGTGGTAAAATGTAACCTAAACTGTGCCATCTTTTTAAAAATAATTTTGTTTATTTTTCACTGTGCTGGGTCTTTGTCGCTGTGCGGGCTTCTCTCTCATTGTGGCAAGCAGGAGCAACTCTCTGGTTGCGGTGCCCAGGCTTCTCATTGTGGTGGCTTCTGTGGCAGAGCATGGGCTCCAGGCCTTCAGTAGTCGGGGCTCCCGGGCTCTAGAGCTCAGGCTCAGTAGTTATGGCCCACTGGCTCAGCTGCACTGTGGCATGTGGGGTCTTCCCAGGCCAGGGCTTGAACCCACGTTTCCTGCATTGGCAGGTGGCTTCTTTACCACTGAGCTGCCAGGGAAGCCCCTAAACTTGACCATTTTAAGTATGTAGTTGATTAGTATTCCGTAGAGCCATAACTGTGCAGCCATCACCACCATCCGTCTCCAGAACTCTTCCTCTTGCAGAACTGAAGCTCTGCGCCCATTAAGCAAAACTCCCCAGTCCTCTCCTCAGTCCCTGGCAACCTCCCCTGAGTATGGGTCCTTTTACGATGGGCTTATTTCATTTAGCAGAATGTCCTCAAGATTCATCCATGTAGTAGCATGTGTCAGAATTGCCTTCATTGTTAAGGCCGAATAATATTCCACTGTGTGTAGGTACCACATTTTGTTTATTCATTCATCGATCAACACTTGGATTGCTTCCAAGTGATTGGCTATTGTGAATAAGGCTGACATGAACATGGGGCAGCTCTGACTTTTTAAGCATGACAAGCCTGTCCTTGTGTTGTTCACACAGCATCACATAAACACAGCTTTCATACTCTGAATTCTTCCTACCTCCATCCTAAGTCATTTTTGTCCATCCATCTGCTTTCTGCCCTGTTTCAGTCTCCCCAGTTTAGGTCTTGTAACTTGTTTTCCTCACTTAGAACTGCTTCTGTTATGAAAAACCCACAGCCAGTGTAACACACAAGGGTGAAAAGCTGAAAGCCTTCCCACTAAAATCTGGTACTACAAGGATGTTCACTCTTACCACTTCTCTTCAGCATAGTATTGGGAGTCCTAGGCACAGCAGTCAGATAAGAAGAAATAAAAGGTATCCAAATAGGAAGGGAAGAGGTAAAATTGTCACTCTGTGCAAATGAAACCGTAAAATTGCTTCTGTGGTTTCCCTCTGCATCTGTGATTCACACTCACCCTCTTGTCTGTTTCTTCAGATCCGTCACGCTACAGGCCCAGTTGTGGAAGACCTGTTTCTCTACCTTGTGGAGTTTGGGATCGTTTGGCAGAAGGTTTTCCTTTCCCTCGTCTATTCTCTCCTCCCCACCAGCATTTTCTCTTCTGCTTTGCCAGCTATTCCCATTGGAGAAAGGAAGCTCCGCTGGCAGCAGCCTTCCCATGCCCTGTTCAGCGTGAAGCACCCCCTTCCTTCCCCTTGACCCCTGCTGCTTCCTTTCCCCCATCTCCCACGATTGCAAGGCCTCGGAGACATTGAAAGTGATCTCCTGAGCTAGAGATGACCTATTGCAAAATACAGCCCCCACTCCCAACAGCCCTTGTTAGGGAATCTGGTGGGAGAGGGGTTTGTTTCACATCTTTTCTGCCTGGTATCATCCTACTTCTCCAAGGTCACGTGCTGTCTGTCCCTGTAGCACCATCTTTTCTCTTCACTCTAAGCCTGTTCCTCCTCTCTCAGTCCCCGAAGTACTGCTGGCGGGAGGCTGGCTGCGAGTAATGTCCTTGACTGAAGGTTTTAGAATGACACGGAGGAAAGCTGCAGTGTGGAAGGATACAAGAGGTGGTTTTCTGGTGAACTGAATCTTGGACATCCTTGCTCTTAAATGTTCTTGGGCCATTTTCCTCTGGGAATTTCTCCCTGACAGTCTTTTCCTTTAGGCTCTAGTAATCTGGTGGCTCAGATGGTAAAGAATGTGGCTGCAATGCGGGAGACTCAGGTTCGATTCCAGGGTCTGGAAGATCCTCTGGAGAAGGAAATGGCAACCCACTCCTGTATTCTAGCCTGGAGAATCCCATGGACAGAGGAACCTGACGGGCTATAGTCCATGGGGTTGAACAGAGTCTGGACACAACTGAGTGACTAACACTTTCACAGTAATCTATTTTAGGCTTCCCAGGTGGTGCTAGTGATAAGCCGGAGATGTAAGAGGTTCAGGTTTGATCCCTGGGTTGGGAAGATCCTCTGGAGAAGGAAATGGTGACCCACTCTAGTATTCTGGCTTGGAGAATCCCATGGACAGAGGGGCCTGGTGGGCTATAGTCCATCTCGGTCGCAGAGAGTCCAGCAGGACTAAAGTGGCAGCCCAAGCACAATCTATTTTAGGGCTCAGCTGCCCTTGCTGTTAGAAAGCCAGAGGATCAGGGGTTAGATGGTGAACCCGCATCACTGGCCTTGCCTAAAGTCTTCCTCACAGGAGAGTCAGCTGTAGTTCACTTTGCTGCCTGTGCTACCCTTCTACGTTCCCTTCCCAGCTCATCTAGAATGAGGTCAGGTGGGGTGGTGGAGGCATTCTAAACACTTCTGTTTGGCTAAAGTTCATTTTGAGTCAAGTCATACAGTATTGTTTTGATTTTTAAAACTTTTGTATTGAATGAAAGAGTCTTTAAATTCTATGGTGCTTTACAGTTTTTAAAATGTTCACACACATGATTTCATATAATCTCATAATAACCCTTTTTTCTCTTTTCCTCTCCCCTTTCATATTGCCCTTTCCCCCTTCCCAGTGGTAACCACTGGTTTGTTCTCTGTATTTGTGAGCCTGCTTCTTGTTAATTTTATTCACTAGTTCATTGCATTTTTTAAGTTCCACATATAAGTGATGGGTTTCCCTGGTGGCTCAGATGGTAAAAAAAAATCTGTCTGCAATGTTGGAGACCAGGCTTTGATCCCTGGGCTGGGGAGATCCCTGGGAGAAGGTAATGACAACCCACTGCAGTATTCTTGCCTGGAGAATTCCATGAACAGAAGAGCCTGGTGGGCTATATGGTCCATGGGGTTGCAAAGAGTCTGACATGACTGAGTGACTAACACTGACCAGCTATAAGTGATACCGTACAGTATTTCACAGAGCACAGTGTCCTTTAGGTTCATGCGTGTTGCTCCAAGACATTATTGCATTCTTTCTTAATGGCCAAGTATCATTCCATTGTGTGTGTGTGTGTGTGTGTGTGTGTGTGTGTGTATACACACATGCACACATCCTTTTTACCCATTCATCTGTTGACATACACTTAGGTTGCTTCCTTTGGGGTGCATGTATCTTTCTGAATTAGTGTGTTTTGTTTTTCTTCAGATATATACCCAGAAGTTGCTGGGTCGTACGAATCCTCCATAGTGGCTGCACCAATTTACATTTCCACCAACAGTGTACGAGGGTTCCCTTTTCTCCACGTCTTCGCCAGCATTTGTTCTCTATGTTCTTTTTGATGACAGTCATTCTGACCGGTTGTACACCAAATTTTGTAATGCAAGCGTTGGACATACAGCAAGGAGGCATCTGAAGCGTTGAGTCACTACATCAAAGCCTCAACATCAGCAAGTGGTTAATGAGCTTTTTCTGCTGTGTGTGATATTGTGCAAGAGTTTTCAAACACATTTTTAAAAGTCTGGGCAATTTAGTTTGAATCATCTCAAATGTTACCCTAACTCTGGGACACAGTGATTGTGACAGCTGGTCCCTGCACAAGAGGGAACACAACAATGGCACAGAAGTTATTCAAGAACAAGTATACCCAAAGTCCTCATCATCTAATGTTTTTTCTCTGTGGAGAGGATCTTTGGTTTGTTGCTTTCTCAGCTCTTGAGCCTGTTTCCTGTTTCACATTTGACAAATTATTTTCAGAGACAGATCATATCTGCAGTTTCTTGGGGGGAACTTCAAGATTTTTCCTGGATGAATTATAAGGGTGGTTGATGCAGAAATGATTGTCTTGTGAGGTTTCCACCAAGCCCCATGTTGCCATGGGCTCTTAGAGGAAACAGCTGGTCTTCAGTAATCCTTCCCTAAGAGCTTCACCCATTTTCTCTGGCATCAGGGAATCTTTTTATTTAATTGGCAGTGCCAGGTGGACCTTGTTGATGCTGCTTCTCTATTATCTCTGCCAGTACCTTATTTGTTTTAGTAGGTAAATAATTTATAGGGAGTTTAAGGAAATGGTGGATGTTTCATTCACTTGGTAACATAAATGAGGCTGTGAACAAGTCTCCTTTCAAAACTTCCAGAGTGTTTTTGGTCCTGCTTAGATCAGAACTATCTGGTTATATTTTATTGGCTTGGTGTAGCTTTTCAGGGAGGTAGACCTGGATTCAACCCCCAGCTCCACCACTTATTAGTCATATGACCTTGGGAAACTTATTTAACTGCTTCATTTGTTCCTTCTTTGTTCCTTTCTTCCTTCAGGAATAAAAAAATGTTTAAGTTACAAGGAAAAATACAATAAATTCCTATATTCCTACCACTCAGAATTAACTATTTATAGTTGCATCTATTTTCTTTTAGTCATTTCCCCGTCATGCTCAGTATATTATCCTGATAATATATGTGTACACTCTCCCTTTACTCCCCACTTCTTGGGGAATAATGCTTGCCTTGTGGGGTTAAAATGAGATAAGAGAACTACAGCCCCTAGCCCACTGCCTGAGCCATAGCAGACAGCTGGTACACAGTAGCTGTTGTTTATTTTTCTCCTCCCATCCTCACTTCTCTCTTTGTGCATCTCCATTAGAAACTCTAGTCCTCGAAAACTGACAACCGTCTAAAAATGATATTTTTTTCCCACAAACTCTTCTCCCTTCTAGGGTGTATTTGCAGCCCCCAACTCGAGGAATTGATATCAATACATGTGGGAATGGATAGAATGCACCAAACAACTTATTTATATTGCAAATAATCAAAATATATTGAAAGGCCAGGACTTGCTGGTGAATGATGGATTACATTTGGGAAACCCTTTAAAACAAAATGATTGAACCAAATTTTAGATAACTGCATGCATTATTTTAAAAGCTGTGATACTGCAGGAATAGAAAGATTGAGATGAAAATTGCTTACTTAAAGTCTGCTGAGGAAGGTTGGTTTCTTCCTTGTAGTGATCTTGCAAAGCAGGAGGCTGTTGGGTAATTAATACTAGGGCTTTATTAATTTATGAAGAGCAGAGAAGGATTAGCTTGTTTGCACTGAAGTGAATTCTTTCCAAGTAACATGTTGAAAAAATTAAAATGATGAGAAATGCAAACAGTTTGTCAAGTTAAATGAATGTTTGCTTTTATGGGCTTCCTAGACTGGTTTTGGGGCTTCCCTTGTGGCTCAGCTGGTCAAGAATCCACCTGCAATTCGGGAGACCTGGGTTTGATCCCTGGGTTGGGAAGATCCTCTGGAGAAGGGAAAGGCTACCCACTCCAGTATTCTGGCTTGGAGAATTCCATGGACTCTATAGTCCATGGGGTCACAAAGAGTCGGACACAACTGAGTGACTTTCACTTTCCCTTAGACTGGTTTTGCAATAAAATCTCTAGGCCCAAATGCAAGGTAACATAGTTAAAGAGCAAAGACACTCAAGTAACCAGGTGGCATCGTTTGTAATCTACAACAATGTTGATATGAAAACTTCCAAAATGTCTTTCCTTAAAAAAATTCTAAATGCCTTTAATACTGTGTACTAATGATAACAATAAGTCATCTATAAAGAACTTACTCTGAGCCAGACAGTACCATAAGTGCTTTCCTTGTATTATTTGATCCTTAGAATAACTATTTTGAAATACACTGTTTCCCATTTAATGGGTGAGGAGATTGAGATAATTAACCTATCAAAGTTTATGTAGTTACTGAATGTTGGAGCCAGGTTTCAATCCAGGTAGCTGGTTCTAGAGTTTGATTTTAGCTACTATACTGTCCTGGAGGTTCCTCGGTAGCTCAGGTGGTAAAGAATCTGCCTGCAATGTGGGAGATCTTGGTTTGATCCCTGGGTTGGGAAGATCCCTTGGAAGAGGGCATGACAACCCACTCTAGTGTTCTTGCTGAAGAATCCCATGGACAGAGGACTGCCAATAGCTAGAATTTAGGAGTGTTTTACCTGATGAAAGTGAAAGTCACTCACTTGTGTCTGACTCTTTCAGACTCCATGGACTGTGGCCCACCAGGCTCCTCTGTCCATGGAATTCTCCAGGCAAGAATCCTGGAGTGGGTAGCTATTCCCTTCTCCAGGAGATCTTCCTGACCCAGGAATCAAACCCAGGTCTTCGGCATTACAGGAGAACTTTTTACTGTCTGAGCCACCAGGGATGAGTAGAGCACATATGTGATATTTGAGCATCACATGTATTTTGGAAACTTGTCAGGGAGACTAAGAATAGTGATTATGGATTTTTTTTTTGGAGACATGGCATAAATGTCAGTCGAAATAACTGTTCATAAACACATCTGCTTAATTCTCCTGTAGTTGAATAAAAAGTCTTCCACTCCTGCTTTTTTTTGTTTTAAGGAGTGAGAATGTCTGGCTCTCTTCTTGACATGAGTTTATGATGTTATTTATTGTTCATGTTCTTGGACTGAGTGTCAGGTGTGTATGAGCCCCATGCTGCTTGCAGGCAGGGGAGGGGAGAGATCCAACAATGAAGAAGCCTTAGTCCCTGTGCTCAATGCAATTTATGATCCACTGAGAAGTGTGTAAATAATTCAAGGGCATGGATGAATCAGGTGTGGGGGTGGGAGAAGTGTGGCGTCTGAAATATAGGCAGTTACCATTTAAAAATGTTCAGTCACCAGGATCCCAACCTGATATTCTTTGTGTCATAGATGCAATTAAAAAAATTTACTGAGTTCTTACTGTATTTTAGGCCTCATGCTAGAAAATTATTTTGAACTTTCCTGAAATAGACTGTGGTATTTATTTTCAAGCATTAGGAAGATTTAAAGTTTAGAGAAGCCAGAGGTAACTTTATTTAGACATAATCTATTCCCTCCTTTGGAGCTGGTGTATCTGATTGATGCTGGCATTAGGCCAGAGTGACGTACCACCATGTGACACTCTGTGGCAAGCTGGGACAAAAGACAGTGGTAATTAAAGGTGCCAGGGCTGCTATATTAAGTACATGAGTATACTAGGCCACACCTGTATTGCTTCTAGAAGAGAAGAGCACTTGGGAAGTATATTTAGTAAAAGTGTCTGCTTCCTTAGGAGTTTTTCTCTGTTACCAAAACTTTACATTGAGTTGCAAAACTAGGGCACAGAGATGACTATTTTTAAGACTACACTGGTGAATTCCTATGTCTGTGCAGGTAAAGATAAAAGTGAGTATCAGTCACCAGACTTGCTACCCTTTAAAATGCTGAGGCCTGTATTGACTGACAGACAATAAAATTCCTCTTACCCCCAGGTCTCTGTCACCCGTATGATTCAGGAGACATGTGTTTTCCTTTTAATGTAGTTCCTAATGTGATTTTCAGCTCCTTTCTAATACCTGGCCTGGACTCTCAGACAATGAGAATAAAAAATATAAAGACCATGTAAGATTTTTCATAAATACATAAAAATTCAGTTTGTTCAGGCTCCTCTTTTTAAGTCAAGAAAATATAATGATACATTTAAAAAATATCCTTAATGAGGATTGAAGCCTCATTAAGCCTCTATTTTGCTTAAATGTCAGTTTACCTGAAACTATAATAATCCAAGCTGTATTCTCTAAGCATTATAGTTGGTCAGTATTTATATTGGATGGAGGAATTCTTAGAAAGTAATAGACTCTGAATATCCATTCAGTTGGTCTCAGAGAATCATAGTGTTGGAAGCTGTCTTACTGATGATATAGTTGAGCCTCATCTCATTTTAAGTGTCCTTTCACAGCACTCCTGACTGCTGGGCTTGCAGCCTCTGCCTGGGAACTCCAAAGAGAGGGTATTTGTCATCTCCCAAGGCTTCGATTTACTACAGGTAGAGTGTCCTTAAGTTGTGACGTGTGCCTCTCTGGAACCCCCTTTAGCGGTTCTGATTTTGCATTTTGAGGTGAACATGAATATATAGTCAACATTCCTTCCCCTGACTGAGGGTATGAGGGTAGGAATGCTAAAGGGGAGCATCTGGTGAGGACCTCAAGGGGATGTTCTAGCCAGCAAGACTTTCCCTGTAAGTCAGGTCCTGGGCCTGTTGTGCAGACTTCTGGGTAGACTGTGAACAGGGCTATTTTATTTAACCTTTATTTTGTAGAGTTGTCAATAAACACTGAGGAAGACACCCCAGTGCAAAGGTATTGAGTGACTGCTTTGCATCACTACAGTGTTAAGAGTCTTGACTTTCATTATGCGACCCCATTCTCACAATTACTTGAGTTCAGTTCAGTTCAGTCGCTCAGTCGTGTCTGACTCTTTGCGACCCCATGAATCGCAGCACGCCAGGCCTCCCTGTCCATCACCAACTCCTGAAGTTCACTCAGACTCACGTCCATCGAGTCGGTGATGCCATCCAGCCATCTCATCCTCTGTCGTCCCCTTCTTCTCCTGCCCCCAATCCCTCCCAGCATCAGAGTCTTTTCCAGTGAGTCAACTCTTTACATGAGGTGGCCAAAGTATTGGAGTTTCAGCTTCAGCATCATTCCTTCCAAAGAAATCCCAGGGCTGATCTCCTTCAGAATGGACTGGTTGGATCTCCTTGCAGTCCAAGGGACTCTCAAGAGTCTTCTCCAACACCACAGTTCAAAAGCATCAAATCTTCCGCGCTCAGCCTTCTTCACACTCCAACTCTCACATCCATACATGACCACTGGAAAAACCTTAGTTGGCAAAGTAATGTCTCTGCTGTTCAATATGCTATCTAGGTTGGTCATAACTTTCCTTCCAAGGAGTAAGCATCTTTTAATTTCATGGCTGCAGTCACCATCTGCAGTGATTTTGGAGCCCCCAAAAATAAAGTCTAACACTGTTTCCACTGTTTCCCCATCTATTTCCCATGAAGTGATGCGACCGGATGCCATGATCTTCGTTTTCTGAATGTTGAGCTTTAGGCCAACTTTTTCACTCTCCTCTTTCACTTTCATCAAGAGGCTTTTTAGTTCCTCTTCACTTTCTGCCATAAGGGTGGTGTCATCTGTATATCTGAAGTTATTGATATTTCTCCCAGCAATCTTGATTCCAGCTTGTGTTTCTTCCAGCCCAGCGTTTCTCATGATGTACTCTGCATATAAGTTAAATAAGCAGGGTGACAATATACAGCCTTGACGTACTCCTTTTCCTATTTGGAACCAGTCTGTTGTTCCATGTCCAGTTCTAACTGCTGCTTCCTGACCTGCATACAGATTTCTCAAGAGGCAGGTCAGGTGGTCTGGTATGCCCATCTCTTTCAGAATTTTCCAGTTTATTGTGATTGAGTAAGTATCATTAATTCCAAAGGGGAGAAATTGAAATCCAGAAATTGGGTATGGGCATTGGCATTCTAATCTTGGTCTCTCTCTCGCATCATCAGGATCTTCCTTTTATTTTATTTTTTATTAAATTTATTTATTTTTAGTTGAAGGATAATTGCTTTACAGAATTGTGTTGGTTTCTGCCAAACATCAACATGAGCCAGCCATAGGTATACATATGTCCCCCCCCCCCACCCCAGGACCTTTCTGACACACCATGTTGCCTCCTGGAGGCCTTACCAGGTGCAGCTTTCACGGGTTTCCTCATCAGTTCACATGTTCTGTATCTTCTCTTCTGAATAAATCTAGCTGGGAAATCTAAGTTTCCCAGGCCAGCTAAGTCAACATTCATATTAATTCAGCTCTCTCTCCTCTTTTTGATACCTCTGTAGCATTACCAGGAGAAGGCAATGGCAACCCACTCCAGTACTCTTGCCTGGAAAATCCCATGGACGGAGGAGCCTGGTAGGCTGGAGTCCATGGGGTCGCGAAGAATTGGACATGATTGAGCGACTTCCCTTTCACTTTTCACTTTCATGCGTTGGAGAAGGAAATGGCAACCCACTCCAGTGTTCTTGCCTGGAGAATCCCAGGGACGGGGGAGCCTGGTGGGCTGCCGCCTATGGGGTCGCACAGAGTCGGACTCGACTGAAGCGACTTAGCAGCATAGCATTACCATCAAAGTTAAGCATGTTGTTTTTAAAGCGTATTATTTCCTTTTTTCTCTCTAGGAACGTATATTTCTAAGCCGAACTAATACACGTCAATAGGTATGGGAAACCTCTCCTTTCACATCCCTCAACTGGATCAAAAAGAACTCAGGATAGTTTGGTTTAAAGGTTGGGAAATCTTAACTAAGTAGTCCAGTTGTGACCAGGTTGAACCATGGTTTCATCTTCTAAAGTGATTGGTCTGAGTTCTACTCTTGATGTGCAAATAAAAGGCTGATATCACAATTATGAGAAGAGCAGAGATGAGCTTTGTCCTTTTAGCCTGCTTTCAGGTGAAATTTAATAGTTCAATAAAATGAAGCCCTGGGAAAACACTGGAATGTCTGATACTTAGGAGGAGTAGAGATAATGGTATCCCTCCAAGTACTTGCATAGTAATTAATTTTTAATTGAATTATAGGGGATGTATAATATTATATAAGTTACAGATGTACAGTATAGTGGTTCACAATTTTTAAAGGTTATATTCCACTTATATTTATTATATTTGCTATAATCATGCTCCCTGACTTTGCACTATACTATAAAGCTAGAGCAACCAAAACAGCATGGTGCTGGGAAAACTGGGCATGTAAAAAAATGAAATTAGAACATCATATATATACATTGTCTAACATCATATACAAAAATAAAATGGATTGAAGACCTAAATGTAAGACTGGATACCATAAAACTCCTAGGGGAAAACATAGGCAGAACACTCTTTGACGAAAATCCTAGCAATATTTTTTTTTTTTGCAAAGTATTTGAAATGAACCTTTCACACTGTCCTGTTACTACCTGCTTTGTCTGTCCCTCAGTAAATTTAAGCTTCTTGAAGGTACAGAACATACTGAATTCAAACTTTTATTTCCCAGAGGCCATAGCACAATGCCTTTCCCACAGCAATTGAGGAATAACTTTTCACTAATGAATGAATGAATAACAGAAATTAAAGATGTCTTCTATGGTCAACATAAACCTTCCTTAAGTGGTGTTGAATCAATTTCTGTTATTATTATTTTAAAAAATTATTTATTTTTGGCTACACTACCCACTCCAGTGTTCTTGCCTGGAGAATCCCAGGGATGGGGAAGCCTGATGGGCTGCCGTCTATGGGGTCTCACAGAGTCAAACACGACTGAAGTGACTTAGCAGCAGCAGGTCTTCACTGGTGTGCTTGGGCTTTCTCTAGGTGTGGTGAGTGGGGGTACTCTGTTGCGGTGCCTGGGCTTCTCATTGCAGTGGCTTCTCGTTGTGGAGCAGGGACTCTAGGCACGTGGGTTTCAGTAGCTGCAGCACATGGACTCAGTATTTGTGGCCCACAGGCCCAGCTGCTCTACAACATCCAGGATCCTCCTGAACCAGGGATCGAACCTGTGTTCCCTGCCTTGGCAGGTGGACTCCCAACCACAGGACAACTGAGGAAGTCCCTCAATTTCCATTCTTTTGAGGCAAGAAAATACTTTCTAGAAAATAGAAAATCTTGGGTTAGCTATGCATCTGAAGTTATGTGGACCTGGCTGCAGGGTTTTACATGTGTTTCCAGGGTGGTACTCTGAAATAGGGCTTCACTCCAGCTGCTGCCGCTGCTGCTAAGTTGCTTCAGTCATGTCCGACTCTGTGCGACCCTAGAGATGGCAGCCCACCAGGCTCCCCGATCCCTGGGATTCTCCAGGCAAGAACACTGGAGTGGGTTGCCATTTCCTTCTCCAGTGCATGCAAGTGAAAAGTGAAAGTGAAGTCGCTCAGTCGTGTCCGACTCTTAGCGACCTCATGGACTGCAGCCTACCAGGCTCCTCCGTCCATGGGATTTTCCAGGCAGGAGTACTGGAGTGGAGTGCCATTGCCTTCTCCATCACTCCAGCTAGGAATTAAATTTTTATATTAGATACGTTTTGAATTTGAAACTTTCTGGTTTGTAAATAAAACTGGTTATCCTTAAAATACTTCATCCAAGATATTCGAGCATGCTTGGGGGAAATTTTCAGTTCAGTTCAGTTGCTCAGTCGTGTCCAACTCTTTGCAACCCCATGAATGACAGAACGCCAGGCCTCCCTGTCCATCACCATCTCCCGGAGTTCACTCAGACTCACGTCCATCGAGTCCATGATGCCATCCAGCCATCTCATCCTCAGTCATCCCCTTCTCCTCCTGCCCTCAATCCCCCCCAGCATCAGAGTCTTTTCCAGTGAGTCAACTCTTTGCATAAGGTGGCCAAAGTATGGGAGCTTCAGCTTCAGCATCATTCTTTCCAAAGAAATCCCAGGACTGATCTCCTTCAGAATGGACTGGTTGGATGTCCTTGCAGTCCAAGGGACTCTCAAGAGTCTTCTCCAACACCACAGTTCAAAAGCATCAATTCTTTGGCGCTCAGCCTTCTTCACAGTCCAACTCTCACATCCATACATCACCACAGGAAAAACCATAGCCTTGACTAGAGGAACCTTAGTTAGCAAAGTAATGTCTCTGCTTTTGAATATACTATCTAAGTTGGTCATAACTTTTCTTCCAAGGAGTAAGCATCTTTTAATTTCATGGCTGCAGTCACCATCTGCAGTGATTCTGGAGCCCCAAAAAATAAAGTCTGACACTGTTTCTACTGTTTCCCCATGTATTTCCCATGAAGTGATGTGACCGGATGCCATGATCTTCGTTTTCTGAATGTTGAGCTTTAAGCCAACTTTTTCTCTCTCCTCTTTCATTTTCATCAAGAGGCTTTTTAGTTCCTCTTCACTTTCTGCCATAAGGGTGGTGTCATCTGCATATCTGAGGTTATTGATATTTCTTCCGGCAATCTGGATTCCAGCTTGTGCTTCTTCCAGCCCAGCATTTCTCATGATGTACTCTGCATATAAGTTAAATAAGCAGAGTGACAATATACAGCCTTGACGTACTCTTTTCCTATTTGGAACCAGTCTGTTGTTCCATGTCCAGTTCTAACTGCTGCTTCCTGGCTTGCATACAGATTTCTCAAGAGGCAGGTCAGGTGGTCTGGTATTCCCATCTCTTTCAGAATTCTCCATAGTTTATTATGATCCACACAGTCAAAGGCTTTGGCATAGTCAATGTTAGGGAAATGTTAGGTGTGGTTTTGTTTTGGAAAATATCTGATTAAAAGCATGATTCTGAGAAAGCATAAGCAGGGACCATTGGGACGTAGAAGATGGTGCTGAGTGTGATTTGGTGTTGAAATTTCAAAGCTTCTCTGTTCCATGTGCAACAGAATTCTATCTCTGAGATAAACAAAATAGAAAAGCTACACCTAATTGTCTTCAAGGATGCTTCAAGTAGAGACATAGGTTTTATGACTAAGAGAAACCATTAAAAAAGAAACAAAATGGTCCAGGATATTACGTGATGTGTCAGATAACTGTAAGGTTCTTCCTTTCCTCTCCGTCTCTCTCATGAGGGAAAATGGTTATGACGACGTCTCCATGGGCTCATAGGTGTGTGGGCTCCTTCTTGGGTGTTGAGTTGAAGGAGCTATTTATTAAGGCCCTACTTTTAGTTCAATCTGAGGAAAGAACTTATGGGACTGGTCACAGTTTACTGTCCCTTTAGGAGATATGACTTTTCCTATTTAGGAGTTGCTCACGGACCTGCAGAAATCGTGGGGAGAGCAGAGAGAGGAGACTTTATGCCACCAGTGTGTGTGTGTGTGTGTGTCTGTGTGTGCACTCAGCCGTGTCCGACTCTTTGCGACCTCTTGAACTGTAGCCTGCCAGGCTCCTCTGTCCATGGGATTTCCCAGGTAAAAATACTGGAGGGGGTTGCCTTTTCCTGCTCCTGGGGATCTTCCCGACCTAGGAATCAAACCTGCGTCTCCTGCATTGGCAGGTGGATTCTTCACCACTGTGCCACCTGGGAATGCCACCAGACCACCACCCTTTTCATTAGCACAAATGCAAAGACATATCAGACTTGCCAGGTGGCTCAGTGATAAAGAATCTGCATGCCACACAGGCAGATTTCCTTCTGGAGAAGGAAATGGCAACCCCTCCAGTATTACCTAGGAAATCTCATAGACAGAGATGCCTGGTGGGCTACAGTGCATGGGGTCACAAAAGGGTCAGACACAACTTAGCAACTAAACAACAACAGAAGACATACTGTCTCCCGCCTGATGAAGGACAGCGCTGGGCCTGATGTCTGGAACGTCTCTTCTAACTCTCAAACACTTGTGAGCTTGAGCACAGCTGCCAGAGAGAAATGAAGCCGGGAGGAGGAATTCAAGCCACCTCCTCAGAGTGGGCCAACTCCCTTTGCTTCCTCTCTCTTTGCTTCAGGTTTTCAGAGCTTTTTCTCTTGGTAGCTGTCACTACTTGCTCTGTTCAGTCCCCAGAGATAAACACATAGGCCCTTTTTCTTTTAAGATTTACCTGTTAAAAATAGCAGAAACCCCGGACCTGATTCCCTTCTGGAAGCCCCGGGGGACTTGGCTTTTATTTCTTAAAAATGTTGGACTTGCTTTTCCTGCTAACTTGTCTCCTTTTTCCATTAAAGGAGTCATATGCTCTCAAGAAAGCTTCACTGCCAGCATGTAGGCCTGGAGATGCACAACAAGCTGAATGATCCCTACTTTCTTGTTTTGGCCTGGAGCTTGCATCTCTGGGGATATACTATGGGTATTGGACTCTGAGATGTTCAGAGTATTTCCTCAAGCGCTTATTTTGTTTGGCAAGCCAGTAACAGATTCTCATCCAATGTGAAGTTTTTGGTTTTCCTAAATTCAGCTTAAATCATAACTGCTCTGGACTATGCCAAAGGCTGATTTGCCCAAACGTGAATTCACAGATATTATTTGATTAGGAAAAATCACTCAGTTAGTGAAGAGTGATGGTAAGTTGGCTTTGGGTGGAAATCTCACCAGCTAAGATCCTCCAGCTGAGTTCATGTCGGCATTGTTTCCTCTATGAGTTGACTTCAGATGACATCTTTATCTTTTGCTTTTAGAAAACAATATTCCAGACATGAATAAGAAACTATGAGTCATACAATAAATATAATGCTAGGCTTGTGCTGTGACTATTTTTAGAGCATTGTATTTTAGTGCTCAATTATCTGTTTACTACAAAAGTTGGCAGTCTTGGCTTTCCTCTCCCATGTAAACAAAATAATATTATTTGATTCCTTCATTTTGTATTGCTTTAATAGTAGAAACTCTTAAATTTTTTTTGTGTGTGTCGACTTCTATGTAGTTTAGGACGAGAAATTTTCAAGAAACTTTTTTTTTTTAAGAGTTTTTTCTTGTAATAAATCTAAGTGCAATAAGATTTTGATCTTGAAGGTAAACAAGCCCCTGTCACTAACAGTAAGAGAAATGCTGTAACTGAAGAATTTCAGAGGCAAACCTTTTTGTCAGCCATGACATATCTGGGTGAGCTGGCAGTCTGAGGTCTATACTCGAGCTTTGGCAGCCTAGAGATATGATTTCTTCAATTCACTGAGAGTTGAGTGAACTCAGGGATATTGACTGCTGTTAACTGGTCAGTGTGTTCTCTCCTCGGTGGCAAAGTCTCTACATGAAGCCAAATGCAATCAAAAGTTTGCTTGGTGAACATGGAGTCTGAGCCAAAGGGTATGGGATGGTCTGAGTGGTGGATGTCAGCCAGGCCTAGATGTCCTCCTCTCTAGCCTGGAGGCAGTGTTGTAGAGCAGCGTCCATTTCTCCTCCTCTCGGCTGGTGAGACTGACTTTCCTGCTGGCCCAGTGCTAAAACCTGAGTATGAGTAGCCTTTCATGTTAAAAGAGAATGTAAACCCTCTGTGGTTTGAGCATATGAGACTTCTGGGAAACCAGGCCATGTGTCCACTTCCCAGCTGGATTTTCTGTCTCCTTCCAGTTTTCTTCCTTTAACTATGGGTGTTCAATACCATCTTCGCCCAGGGGATTGTGTTGCCTTCTAAAAAACTGGCCAACGTCAAACATCAGATGGGCTTCCCGAGTGGCTCAGTGGTAAAGAATCTGCCTGCAGTGCAGGAGACCCAGGTTCAGTCCCTGGGTTGGGAAGGTCCTCTGGAGAGGGAAATGGCAACCCACTCCAAAATGCTTGCCTGGAGAATCCCATGGGCAGAGGAGCCTGGCAGGCCACAGTCCATGGGGTTGCAAAGAGTCAGACTGAGGGACTGAGCACGCATAGTTGATTTACAATGTTGTGCTAGTTTCTGGTGTATAGCCAAGTAATTCACTTATATATATATATACTTTTCATATTGTTTTCCATTATGGTTTATTACAGAATATTGAATGTAGTTCCCCATGCTATGCAGATGTACCTTGTTGTTTATTTTATATACAGTGGTTCGTATTTGCTAATCCTAGGCTCCCGATTTACCCCTCTTCCACCCCCGTTCTCTTTTGGAAACTGTTAAGTCTGTTTTCTATGTCTGTGAGTCTGTTTCTGTTTTGTGAATGAGTTCATTTGTGTCATGTTCTGGATCCCTCATATTAGTGATATCATATGGTATTCGTCTTTTTCTGACTTAACTTCCCTTGTGGGTCCGCTGGTAAAGAATCTGCTTGCGATGTGAGAGACCTAGGTTGGGAAGATCCCCTGGATCAGAGAAAGGCTACCCACTCCAGTATTCTGGCCTGGAGAATTCCATGGACTGTATAGTCCATGGGGTCGCAAAGAGTTGGATGCAACTGAGCGACTTACTTCACTTCACTTCTGACTTACTTCACTTAGTATGATGACATGTAGGCCCATCTATGTTGCTGTAAAAGAATGTTATTCCATTCTTTCTTATGGCTGAGTAGTACTCCATTGTGTATATATACCACATCTTTTTTTATCCATTCATCTGTCCATTAGCAGCCATTGTTTTTGATGCTCAAAATGTTCCAGATAGTCCAACAGTATCCTGTTTGTGTGGCTCTCATGTCTTTTTGACATGACTCAGTTAGTCTTGAAGCACCGCCTTTCTTCCTTTGTTTATCAAGATGTTTCTAAAGGAACCCTGATTCCTTTTAGTGGGGAATGAGTTTTAGGGACCAAATTCTGGGTGCCAGGGTTATTCAGTGATGCTGGGTGGCTCTTAGTTCTCAACCTATTCAGTGGCTTTATATGTATTTTTGAAAAGAAAAAAGATGAGTTCATACATTATTTCCATTTAAGATATACTGTTGCAGGATTAAAAAACTTGATTTCTTTGTACACTTTTTTGTTACATTGAAAACACCTTGGTTCCTTTTGACATTAGCATCATTTATTTAGGTTATTCTATAGTGTACATAAGAATTAAAAAACCCAATATTTTTAATAACAGTAATGCTACAGAATGACATTTAAGATTTCTTTGTAATTCTATTTGCTCTTAAAAGGTATACCACCATTCTGCAAGCATAATACTATACTCTAAAGCAACTTATTTTTTTCTGGGTTCTTCTGCCATCAAAAGGATATTGAATTAGGTTCATGTGTCTCTATTCATTTATAAATTTTAGAGTTTCCTTTTTGTTTGATTTATTAATATTATTACTATAATGAATTAATAATACTATTAATAACCATGAATAATATCAATGTTATTCCAGATTCCAAACTGCATAAGGTCCATCCAGAGAAATCTGTTTTCTATTCCTCTCTCTTCTACATTGTTCTTTTCCATATAAATACTATTTATTTTTTTAATCCATCTGTTGTGCCTTTTCTAAATATATATATACAAATATCTTCGTATTTCCCTCCACATCCTTTCCTTTCTTCTGACTCATTCACCTTTATGATTAATATCCATTGGAGAATGTCGGAATGCCCTAGTTTATGAATGACTTAAAAACAGCGGTAATTATTGCTAGTAGTTTTGACTACTGAAGTCTCTGGCTGGAGAGATGGAGGAGCCACTTTAAAACACCCTGCTTTTAAGAGGAACAGTTTTATTTTTAATTCCACTCTTCCGAAAGAAACAGCCATAATAATAATAATATATATGTAATTAATATATAATTAACACACAGCATCTATACATTAATAATATTAATATATAAGACTACTGATAATGATAATAACACTTTTAACGTGCTTCCCATGCCCTCTAAGATGCCGGGAAGGGGTTTGACACAATTTGGGATGAAGCTGGTGCTTCACCATCCACCAGCTGCTCACTGGTGTTCTGCGCCTGAGACTGGCTCCCTTTGGTGCTCCCTCCAGCGTCTCAGATCTTGGGAGAAGCAGGGAGATCTCTGTCACTGCTCCTGGTCTCGCCGTTGCTCAGCCGCCCGCGCCCGGGCTGGGGGTGCTCCGCGACGCCCCACGCAGGTGCCGGGAGCCTGCCAGGCGTTGGAGAGCTAAGGCTGCCCCGCCTGCGCACGGTGATGCCGGGATTGGGGGCGGGAGCGCCGCCTCCATCTCCGAGCACTCGATCGCTCCCGCCCTCCTCTCCGCCCCAAGCCCTCTCCAAGCCTCAGCCTGGCTGGCTCCGCACTGCAGATGCCTGCCTGCCGCCCCACTCTCGGCAGCTCCCACGGTTCTCCCCGGCTCCCTCTATTCCCGAGCATTCTCGCTGCTTCCCAGGGACCCTCGACTAAGCGATCTCACCAAGCCCCCCGCGCGCGCCAAGCCGCTACGCCAGTGGAGCGGCGGGAACCCAGGCGGAGTGCGGGATCCCAGGGCGCTCTCGGATGCGGCAGGACAAGCTGACCGGCTCCCTGAGACGTGGAGGGAGATGCCTGAAGCGGCAGGGTGGTGGCAGCGGCGGCGGTGGTGGCGGCGTGGGCACCATCCTGAGCAATGTGCTCAAGAAGCGCAGCTGCATTTCTCGGACCGCGCCCCGGCTGCTCTGCACCCTGGAGCCGGGTGAGGACCCGGGGCGGCAGAGGGGAGCACTGGAGAGTAGCGTGGCGTCCCCGGCGCTGGTGCCTTTGCCTTAGCTGAGACTCTGCTAGGCTGGGTGCCGCGGCTGGGCGCAGGCGGGGCTGGGTCGGCCTGGGAGGGAAAAGCGAGGACCCAGGCCTGGCCGGGGCAGCGGCCTCCCTAGGCGCGGAGGAGGCTGCTCCCCCCGGCTGCCCCTGCGCCCCCACCCCGCGGCCTGTGAGTGGTCCAGCCCTGGCTTGTGCCCGGAGCTGCTGTTGGTGCGCTCGGGGAAGTGCTGGCGGCTGCCTGGGCTGTCAGAGGCCGCGCAACCAATTGTGCTTCCGACGCACAAGAAGCCACACCTTAGAGGAGGTGTGGGAGGCGGAGAAAGGCACAGGTTTGATACTTGGAGTCAGAGGGAAAGGTAGTGACCGCGAAGGAAAAAAAATACGGTGCATTTTCTTGAGCGTCCCTGCTTGGTGAGTGCTGGGATCATATCACCAGGAGCCTCCGGGTGGAGCGCAGGCAGGAAATACTCCTGCAAAGCAGAGATCCTTTCTGTAGGCAAAGACCGAGTGAGCTGCCTGTGTTAGGCTAGGCCCTTTCTGCTGTCAGCCTGTGTTTACACATCCCTGCATCTCCAGGCTGCATAACTCCGCGCCCGCTCCCTCACCCGGCATTCCTCCCCGGGGGTTTTATGAGCCCAGCCCTGGCGTGCTCAGGCCCCTGGGTATAAGGCTTAGTGGTTAGGAGTGGCCGCAGAGGAAGCCAGCTGTGCCCGGACCCGTGCTTAGCGCCCACTTGTCCCCAGGGTGGCACCAGCTGGCTTCCAGGTGGGTTTGTCCTCCCCTGAACCTCGTCCTCCCCTGAACCTCCTCCTCCCTCCACTCCGTCTCCCTGCGCCTTTGGGGACCTGCTGTCCTGAGGCTGCAGAGAGAATCAAGGCGCTAAGCCCCAAAGGGTGGTACGCGTCATTGCCTTTCCGAACCTCGTGGTTTCTTTGTTTTTCTCCCCAAGGAAGTGTCTAGTTGCAAAGACTAGTAGTTAATCACAGTCTTTCTTTAGCCTTAAAAAAAAAAAAAAAAGAAAAAGAAAAAACTCCTTCCCATGTTAAGTGTTTTGTGTTCCTGAATCCGGAATATCCAGTGATTACCAGATGAAACACAAACCTACTCCCCTTCCTTATTCAGTTAGAAGAAAAGAAGTAGAAATGGCCTGATTTCAGCTTTTGCATGCAGGCGGCGAATGATCAATTCCAGGGAAATCCTGTGACTCATTTTTGATCGTGAGAAAATAGTTGTGGTTTTAACTAACCCCAGCCGGGTGTCAGCTCAGCAAGGCGATTGGCACGATGCCCAGCAGGTACTTCTGATAAAGTCAAGGGAGCATATTTGGTCGTACATGCGGGGAATCATAGGATTTTAGATCGGTTGAGATAAGAGCATGGGACCGAATTTCCTGGTCTTTGTTATGTTATAAAGAAAACGTCATTTCTAAACACGCTTCTATTCAGCACCCTGCATCTGGACAGCAACCTCACCAAGAGGTTTTATCTTAAAATCATGGCTCCAGCTGGAGGCACTCTTATCGCCCGTTGTATCATTGCACACTGAGGCAAAACTTCATTTAAATCATCTCCCAGTAATGAGTATCCATCAAGATACATAATATACCTTCAAAGAAGAAAATCTTATCTATCTAGACAGTGTATCCTTTTGGCTGGGAAGCTCTGAAAAGAATTATCAGGGCACTGATTATAAAGCTTGACTTCAGAAATCTAGGACCAAACTTTTGTATACATAGTACTCTTCTAGGACTCCAAGAAAGGCATCTTCATACTGTCATGGGCTTGGGTAAATCAGACACATCTCTTTTCAGCTTCTTGACTCCATATATGCTTTTAAAAAGACATGTCTACTTTATCATTATAATTTTACAAATTCTAAAGTATGTTCCTATCTACATACGAGATTCTAAAGAAAGATTGTTCCCTAAGTAGTGGAAGTTGTGGAGAGGTTTCAGTATGCTTAATCTGCCGTTCAACATCTTAGAAGCAAAAATGTCATCATAATGACAATTGTAAATTGTAAAACGATGCTATTGATAATTTTTGGTGTATCTTGGTCCTTGAGTTATTAAGTTTAAAATGGGCTTAAAGTGTCATTTTGAAATTATAAAAAAGAATACATAGAATTTTCAGATTTGGTTACATTATTTTTGATATCATTTCAGTGGGAATAAAAATTGTCATGTAATTTCATCTCAATAATAAGAAAGTCCAATATGAATATAGCATATAGTCTTTATACATTTTCTTCTTTATTTGCTTCTATTCTGTAGATTTGAGATTTGAGTCAAAGAAGTTTATCTAAGGTTGTAGATAACTTGGAATTGGGGTTCAGTTATATTATTAGCTTGTAATCTAAATATACAAACATATCTCTAATGAATAAGTCTATCATGACAGAATTTTAAAATATGGATTATTCCACAAATGGGAAGGCAATGACATTATTTTTTATACCTTTTGATATTTCACTGAATTTTCCTTAATAGAAATAGCCAATGCAATTGTCCTAAAAAGCAAATTCTGTAAGTAAAGAATTTTCTTCCCATGTTTCATAAATATTAATAATACTGTGCTAAGTGACTTACAGTTAATCATTGCAACGACTAACTGAGATAGGCTTTATCCTCATTTTAAGGATGGAGAATTGAAACTCAGGTTAAGTAATTTGCTTGACTGTAGGAACCAAAGCTGAATGGAAGTCTGTATGGCTGCAAGCCCATGTGTCACTTTTTGTTTTTGCACAGAACCAGACAGCTGTGGAACCACCATTCTATGGAGAAGTTCCATTCTATTACCATAGGATGTTTCTCTATTTTAATAATTAATATTCTTTTTCTTTCAACAAAATTAACAATTAATAAGATTGTAATCTAGTAAAAAAATAAGTGTTTTAAAAATTTTATGATGACCCAGTAGTATAAGGTTAATTTTTACTTTTATTTTTGATATAGTGTATTTTCTCCCTAGATAACTGTTATTTATGTCTTTTTATTTTAGGAGTTGACACAAAGTTGAAGTTCACTCTTGAGCCATCTTTAGGTCAAAATGGTTTTCAGCAGGTAATTTTATTTTTATTTTCAAAAATACCTTTATTTGGGGGGGGTAACTACAAGGTACACTGAGATATATTCTCAAAATGGGAAGATTAGCATGTGCTTGGATATGCATAAGATGAGTCTGTTTTTAAAATTATGGATGAAATAACTTGTGAAACTATAAGTGGCCTCGATTTATACTTTCAGTGAAAAATTTTGTACTTTCTTTTAATGGTTCAAGTGTGGGAAAAAATTTGAAAACCAACTGCTTATTCTGAATCTATAACACAGGTGTTGATTTCCCAACCAGAGCTTCCCAACCCTTGTGTGCATGCGTTGCGAGTGGGTAACAAGTGTGTTAAGGGGGCCTAAGTGGAGGAGCTTGGGGCAGTCATGGCCCTTAGACCAGACATACCTGGCTGAAGGAAGCTCGGAACGTTTACCCCAGTATTCTGTATAAATATTATCATATTCTGCAAATGTCAAGATGGAAAAAAGGTTGAAAAGTGCTTAACCAGCTCAATATTATCACTTTGACAGTGTTTCTTCTTTATTTCTAGTGGTACGATGCTCTAAAGGCAGTTGCCAGACTATCAACAGGAATACCGAAGGAATGGAGGAGAAAGGTGAGGAGGATTTGTATGGCTAAAATGCAAAAGCACCGTCACTCTGTCTCTTTTTAAAGTGTCTGGAATGTCAAAAAGAATATTCTGGATTTAGTAATTTGAAATCTGTCCCTCTTCATTATTCATTAATTCAATAAGTATTTATTGATTATTCTGTGCCAGGTACTTTCCGTAGGTACTGGGGATACACCAGTGGGGAAAAAAACCCCAACAGACCAAAATTTTTATCCTTGTAGACTTTATTATGAATATAATATAAAGTATTTCAGATGATGCTAAGTGCCATACGTAAAAATAAAGCAAAGAAAGAAGTAAGGGGAGTGTAGGGGAATGGAGATAAGGAGGTAGCATTTTAAATGGCAAGGTAACATTTGAATAGGGCCCTTAAAGAAGTGAGCAGGTGGCCACGTAGCTACCTGGTGGAAGAGTACTCCAAACAGAAAACATCCTCAGGTGAGAGCATCTCAGGAGTATCCAAGCAGAAGTAAGAGGCCAGGGTGGCTGAAGCACAGAGGACAAGGGGAAAAGCAGTGGGGGGTGGGTCATAGAGGTACTGTGATGGCCTTAGGGGAATGGCAGGTCTTGTAGGACCGTACAGGCCATAGGAGGACTTTTGCCCAGTGTGAGATGAGAAGCATTGAAAAGTTTTGAGAAGGGGAATAACGTGGTATGACTTATATTTTAAATGGACCATTCTGACCGCTAACTTGAGAATGTGAGGGCAACAGCAGAGAGAGAGCAGTAGGAAGCTTGCAATAATTCAGGCAAGAGTTGATCAGGGTTTTGGTAGTGGAGATGGAGAGAAGGGATAAGATTCTAGATATATTTTGAAGGCTGAGTTGACTTGAATTCCTATTAGATTGAATATAAAGTGTAAGAGCAATGTCATCAAAAACTTCAGGATTGACTTGAGCTTCTGAAAGGGTAGAGTTACTATTTTCCCACAGGGGACGAGCGTGCGTGCCTGCGTGCGTGCGTGTGTGTGTGTGTGTGTGTGTGTATATCTAGTTGGGGGTGACAGTTGGTTAGATGATTGGTTTTGGATATGTTAAGGTTATGATGCCTGTTGGATGTCTAAATTGAAGATATCAAGTGTATATTTGCACATACGGTTGTGATGCTTAGGAGAGAGGTCTGGCTAGAGATATTAATCAGTATTAGTCCGGCTAAGTCATGTTCAAAAGTCAAAACTGGACTGTTGATAGTTGTTGGCCTGTTGATAGTCAAAATGTCAGCTATTTATTTGTAAACCTAGCTTCTCCCCCTTTTTAAAAATTTTTATTGAAGTATAGTTGATTTACAATGTTGTATTAATTTCCACTGTACAGCAGAGTGATTCAGTTATGTATTTCTTTTTCATATTCTTTTCCACTATGGTTTATCAGGGAATACTGAGTTGCCCTTGTCTAGAATAATGAGTATAGTTCCCTGTGCTACACAGTAGGACCTTGTTGTTTATCCATTCTACATATAATCGGAGAAGGCAATGGCCCCCCCCTCTAGTACTCTTGCCTGGAAAATCCCATGGACGGAGGAGCCTGGTGAGCTGCAGTCCATGGGGTCGCTAGAGTCGGGCACGACTGAGCGACTTCCCTTTCACTTTTCACTTTCATGCATTGGAGAAGGAAATGGCAACCCACTCCAGTGTTGTTGCCTGGAGAATCCCAGGGACGGGGGAGCCTGGTGGGCTGCTGTCTCTGGGGTCGCACAGAGTCGGACATGACTGAAGCGACTTAGCAGCAATCCCAAACTTCTTATCCATCCTTGCCCCTCCCCCATTTGGCAACCACAATTCCCATTTCTTTTTTAAAACTTAATCTTTTTATATATTGGAGTATAATTGATTTACAATGCTGTATTAGCTTCATGTGTACAGCAAAGTGATTCAGTTGTACACATACATATATCCATTCCATTTCAGATTCTCTTTCCATATAGGTCACCACAGAATATGGAGTAGAGTTCCTTGTGCTGTACAGTAGGTCCTTGTTGATTATCTGTTTTATATATAGTACTGTCTATATGCTAATCCCTCACATTTCCCCCTTGGTAACCATAAGTTTGTTTTCAAAGTCTGTGAACCTGTTTTGTAAATAAGCTGGTTCGTATTATAAGCTAATCTTAATACTCTTAGAATTTGAACATTGAGGGTTCCTCAAAGTGCACATGAAAAATGGCATTGTGAAGCAACTTTTCTGGATAAGGTAATGAAAGGAGTAAAGATATCTAGTGATTCCTTTAAAAGAATTATTCTTTATGGGAACCCATGGAGATGGTGATGGACAGGGAGGCCTGGCATGCTGCGATTCATGGGGTCGCAAAGAGTCGGACACGACTGAGCGACTGAACTGACTGACTGACTGATCTATCAGTTTTCTTGTGTGTGTTAGAGAGGGATGGTTGAGATGCAGAGGTGAAAACAGGCCCATTCTGCATGGAGCTGCAAAGGGTCAGCCATGACTGAGTGTGCACACACACACAAACGAAAACACACTGCACCCCCCTCTCTCTCCATGGATGGCCAGGGAGCTCTTGCCCAAGCAAAGAGAGTAATCTGGAGCCCAGTATAACAAGCTCATAAGATACTTTGGGATAGGGAATGGCTACCCACTCCAATAAACAACAGAATGGGAAAGACTAAAGATCTCTTTAAGAAAATTAGAGATACAAAGGGAACATTTCATGCAAAGATGGGCACAATAAAGGACAGAAATGGTATGGATCTAACAGAAGCAGAAGATATTAAGAAGAGGTGGCAAGAATACACAGAAGAACTGTACAAAAAAGATCTTCATGGTCCAGATAATCACGATTATATGATCGCTCACCTAGAGCCAGACATCCTGGAATGTGAAGTCAAGTGGGCCTTAGGAAGCATCACTATGAACAAAGCTAGTGGAGGTGATGGAATTCCAGTTGAGCTATTTCAAATCCTGAAAGATGATGCTGTGAAAGTGCTGCACTCAATATGCTAGCAAATTTGGAAAACTCAGCAGTGGCCATAGAACTGGAGAAGGTCAGTTTTCACTCCAATCCCGAAGAAAGGCAATGCCAAAGAATGCTCAGACTATGGCACAACTGCTGTCATCTCACATGCTAGTAAAGTAATGCTCAAAATTCTCCAAGCCAGGCTTCAACAGTACATGAACCATGAAATTCCAGATGTTCAAGCTGGTTTTAGAAAAGGCAGAGGAACCAGAGATCAAATTGCCAACATCTATTGGATCATGGAAAAAGGAAGAGAGTTCCAGAAAAACATCTATTTCTGCTTTATTGACTATGCCAAAGCCTTTGACTGTATGGATCACAATAAACTGTGGAAAATTCTGAGAGAGATGGGAATACCATACCACCTGACCTGCCTCTTGAGAAATCTGTATGCAGGTCAGGAAGAAACAGTTCAAACTGGACATGGATCAACAGACTGGTTCCAATGGGGAAAGGAGTGTATTAAGGTTGTATATTGTCACCTTGCTTATTTAATTTATATGCAGAGTACATCATGAAAAACGCTGGGCTGGAAGAAGCACAAGCTGGAATCAAGATTGCTGGGAGAAATATCAATAACCTCAGATATGCAGATGATACAACCCTTATGGCAGAAAGTGAAGAAGAATTAAAGAGCCTCTTGATGAAAGTGAAAGAGGAAAGTGAAGAAGTTGGCTTAAAACTCAACATTCAGAAAACGAAGATCATGGCATCTGGTCCCATCACTTCATGGCAAATAGATTGGGAAACAGTGGAAACAATGACAGACTTTATTTTTGGGGGCTCCAAAATCACTGCAGATGGTGACTGCAGCCATGAAATTAAAAGACACTTGCTCCTTGGAAGAAAAGCTATGACCAGCCTAGATAGCATATTAAAAAGCAGAGACATTACTTTGCCCTCAAAGGTCTAGTCAAAGCTGTGGTTTTTCCAGTGATCATGTATGGATGTGAGAGTTGAACTATAAAGAAAGCTGAGCGCTGAAAAATTGATGCTTTTGAACTATGGTGTTGGAGCAGATTCTTGAGAGTCCCTTGGACTGCAAGGAGATCCAACCAGTCCATTCTAAAGGAAATCAGTCCTGAATATTCATTGGAAGGACTGATGCTGAAGCTCCAATAATTTGGTTACCTGATGTGAAGAACTGACTCATTTGAAAATACCCTGATAATGGGAAAGATTGAAGGCAGGAGGAGAAGGGGATGACAGAGGATGAGATGGTTGGATGGCATCATTGACTCAATGGACATGAGTTTGAGTGAACTCCAGGAGTTGGTGATGGACAGGGAGGCCTGGCATGCTGCAGTCGCAAAGAGTCGGACAAGACTGAGTGACTGAACTGAACTGAACCCACTACAGTAGTCTTGCGTAGAAAATCCTATGGACGGAGGAGGCTTGCGGGCTACACATTATGGGGTTTCAAAAGAGTCAAGCATTACTGAGAAACTATACAACAACAGCAAAATAATCTAGCTATTCTACTGAACTGAAATAAAATTTGATATGTTTTTATTTTCTTAACAATATCCTTAATGGCTGGATTGTTACTTGGTACATAGTAGGAACTCAATAAATATTAATTGAAAGAATAAGTAAAAGTCCCTAGTTGGTACAGTTTAGTACAGCAGACTTTTCAATGAGGTTCTTAGTTTTCTACATGTAGGCTATATCTCTTCTAGTAACAGTTTTCATTTTCTTGCTGGATGCAATCAGTATTGACTAATAAAGATGAAATTATGTATTTTACTTTAGCATTCTTCTTTATTACTATTTTAGGTTTGGTTGACCTTGGCAGATCATTATTTGCACAGTATAGCCATTGACTGGGACAAAACCATGCGTTTCACTTTCAATGAGAGGAGTAATCCTGATGATGACTCGATGGGAATTCAGATAGTTAAGGTAATACCTCTGAGTTTGGCTCATTGTCTTAACTTGGAAGATTTCTAAGAACCAGATGCGTCCTGGACAGAGGATCAAGGCTTATGGTTTGAATGTCTGTGTATTTCCTGCTTCCTAATTTCATTAGTTAACAACTTTTTAAAATGGGGAATTTGTTGATGCCTTGTCTTTGTACATCTGCATGTTGCTAGTAAGAAGAAAATGTTTCCATTCTGATTTTGCTTGCATGATAGGAAATTGAAGTTCCTTTTTGTTTAGCATGGGTCAATGCTTTTAACTGGATTTTTACATCAAAGTCACTGAGAAATTTAGTTAAGCCTATTTCATATTAGAATAATTGGGCAGTTATTAGGATTTTGATAATTTCTTAACTGTCATTTTATGAAGATAGTTAAATTGACTGATGGGTTTACTTTACACCAGAGGGTTGAATGTTCAGGCCAGCTGTGGAGGCAGCCAAGGTTCACCTACCTGGATTATTACTATTGATTAGATGCTGGCACCAAAAGCCAAAGATGCTGATTTGATTTAATCCCATTTTTCTTCTTTTACATAAGCCTCTAGGGCATGCTTTTATTTTATATGAGTACATTACATGTGATGCTAAGCTGAGGTTTTAAAAGGAAAGTTGTTTCATGTAAAGTTTGGTCACCAGAAGTTGGCTAATGTTTTGGCAGATTTGAAAATACTTTTTTTTCAGGAGCAAGTACTAACTAAAAAGAGCTATATTTTCATCTTACTTGGTGTGTTTCAGACAAGTTTAAAAAAAAATGAAATTTTGTACTGTAATATGCTTGAAAAGCCTCTGTATTATGGGCATTTGAGCTGTTTGTTTGGAAGTTCAGTGTGTGT
Organism: Capra hircus; assembly: GCF_001704415.2. NCBI lineage: Eukaryota > Metazoa > Chordata > Mammalia > Artiodactyla > Bovidae > Capra > Capra hircus. Next base: position 48,322,844 of record NC_030812.1, on the reverse strand, counting down.
TCCCTAGAAATGAAGTATTCCATATTTGAAATACTTTGTTTCTATTTAAGTGGTGAGTTAAGATAATGCATGTTTTATAAGAATCATATTCTTAAGAGAATCTTTTCTTCTCACTGATTGCATATATCACTAAAATGAATATGTCCTGAAAATCATAGTCTCCGCTTGATAATTATAGGTATTGCCTTCATTATATATTAAAGCACAGCAAATGTTTCTGTTCTTTTATACATGTTTATAAAACAACTTGGACAGAATGATTTTTCTGTGTCTTTTTGATACTGGCTGCATTTTGCTCCTGAATACTGTTTGGAGTTTTGATACCTAAATATATATATACCTTTTTTTTGGTAGAAAGAAATAATGTTAGTACCTATCATACATGCATTGAAATGACTTGTTTTATTTGAGATGTATCATTAAAATAAACTGTCAATTTATTTGAAAGCCTAATGTTATATTTGTTAATTCTGAGGGCCTTTTTGTGTTAACTCTGGAAATACTTTTTGTAGAAAATTTGCCTGACTGAAATTCCCCTTGAAAATGCCTCAGAATATTAGAAAACTAAAAGATACAAGCTTTGGTCTATGTATATAAGTTGCTTATATATTTTAAAAACTAAAATCCATTTTGATAATCTGACTTAATGCTGAGACAAGGAAAAAACGAGTTTTTTTTTTTTTTTCTTTTAGAGAGAGCATAAAGGAGCTATTTTAAAAAGTATTGTTTCCCCTCTTGTTTTAGGATCTTCACCGCACAGGCTGCAGTTCATACTGTGGCCAGGAGGCCGAGCAGGACAGGGTCGTGTTGAAGCGCGTCCTTCTGGCTTATGCCCGATGGAACAAGAATGTCGGGTATTGCCAAGGCTTTAACATCCTGGCTGCACTGATTCTGGAAGTGGTGGAAGGCAATGAAGGCGATGCTCTGAAAGTGAGTATCAGACTTTGAAGAAAGCAACTGAAATTCTTCAGAGAGTGAAATACTGGAGCTGTGATTTCTCTTCCCTGATGCCCCACCTCCTTCCGAAGTATTTACTGTATCTTTCTAATTATCCATGATTTTCACAAGTTAAAGCCTGGTCACAGGACAAACTTCTATAGCTGCCAAATTTGAGGAGAATGATTATGTTTTTAGCTCCCTTATGAGACATGAAAGGACATATATGTGTGTGTGTGTTAGTTGCTTAGTCGTGTCCGACTCTCTGCAACCCCATAGACTAGCCCACCAGGCTGCTCTGTCCACGGAATTCTCCAAGCAAGAATACTGGAGTGGGCTGCCATTTGCATCTCCAGGACATATATGTATATATACACACACACACACACACATATATATATGTATATATAGGGCTTTTTGAGGATAAAGGTGGGGGAACAGATCTTTCTTTCTCTCTCTCTGTTGTGGAGCATGTGGGATCTTCCTTCCCCAACCAGGTACTGAATCCATGTTCCCTGTGTTGGGAGCTTGGAGTCTTACACTGGACCACCAGAGCAATCCCTGAGACATCATATTTTTAAACCAAGTTCAGTATTACTTATATTGATTACCCAGTGCTGCATAGCTTCAGCTGCTTCAAACAGCAAATGTGTATGACATTTCTTTGAGTCGGGAATCTGGGCACAGCTTAGCTGGCTTGGGGTCACGTTATCGTGGCATTCAAACTCTCAGCTAGGGCTTTAGTCTCATCCAAAGGCTCAACTGAGTGGGAAGAGCACTGGCTTCCAAGTTCATTCCTGTGATCCTTGCTAAGATTTCAGTCCCCACAGATGGTTGGACTGAGGGCCTCAGTTTTTTGCTGGATATTGTTCTCTGCTCTGTGGGCCTTTCCGTTGTGCAGCATGGTGGCTGGCATTCCTCGGAGTGAGCAAGAGAGGAAAAGAGAAGGAGCAAGTCAGAGGGGACTGTGTGACAGATGTGCAGCCTAACAGTCCATCATTTTTGCCATGTTTTTTTTTTTGAATTTATTTTTAATTGGAGAATAGTTGCTTTACAATGTTGTGTTGGTTTCTGCCATACATGAATCAGCATAAGCATACACATGTCCCCCTCTTCTTGCACCTCCTTCCCATCTCCCACCCCATCCCACCCCTCTGGATTGTCACAGAGCACCCGGCCGAGCTCCCTGTGTCACACAGAAACTTCTGCCATGTTTTACTTAGTAAAAGTCAGTCACTAGGTCCAGCTCCTGTTTAAGGGGAAGGGCTTACACAAGAGTGTGACTACTAGCAGGTATAGACTGGGGGGTCATGGTCTAAATTGCCTTATTTGTTATACTTAATTCTGGTTGGTTCTTCTTCTTCTTTTCTTTTTTATGTTGGCCATTTTAAAAGTTTTTATTGACTTTGTTACAGGATTGCGTCTGTTTTATGTTTTGCCTTTTTTTGGCCCCAAGGCATATGGGATCTTAGCTCCCTCCCTAGGCATTGAACCTGCACCTCTTGCATTAGAAGGTGAGGTCTTAACCACTGGACAACCAGGGAAGTCCCTGGTTGGATCTTCTCAACAGGTTGCTTTCATATCTGGGGTGAGGTATGAAGGAAATAGGCGGCAAGTGAATGTCTTCTGAAAGGCGCTTGTGTGGAGAAAGGTTTTGAAAGTGAATGATACGTCTTATCTTTTCATCTTTGATGTCTAGGGCCTTTTTTTAGTAAAAAAAAAATTCTGGAAACATTTTGAGATGGGACACTAGTAAGTTAAACTTGTAGGTCTGAATATGACTCAGTGAGTCACCACAAAAAGTCTTTATGAGAAATGAAGGATTTCAAGTGTCGAGGATGGCTACTGCCTTATTTGCTTGGGGTAATATAGGGTTGCTAATTTGTATTTGAACCCTGAAACTGTTGTTGATTGCAGTGTTGTGTGATGGATGGGATAAATACTTAGTCTTTGTATTAAAGGTCCCAATTCTGGTTAATTATAGTGCATACCTTAGTGATAGTCTCAGTAACTCACTTAATGTCATATGGAAAAATGAACACATTTTTCTCTTGGTTTTATACGCATTGTGTTGGAATTAATTATAAATCCATCCTGCCATGATCTCAATCTGTATTCATCCTCTCAGACTTTCCATTCATGTATTTAAGGAAGCAGCTCTGAAGCTACTTGTGTATCACATAGTTAGGGGTGGAAGGTTGGGGAGGCAGTGGCAAATCAAATACATGAGTTTAGCACATTTTTTATTAAAAGCAATTTTGTTTACTCATTCTGTATGCTTTACTCCGTTTTTTCCGCAGGTGTAATTTGCACGACTATGGAAGGAGAACTGTTTAGTTGAAAAGCTGAAATGAACAATTCTGGTTAGAGAGTACGGTGGAGAGGTTTGGGATATGGGATGTACATGCCAATCAAATGATGAATCTCAGTGACGCTTGAGAAACTAAAAATTCACATAAAAAGATGAATTAGACAAAGCTGAGGAACTGAATATTTATATTTCTGCCTCTAAGAAAATGAACTCTGTGGAATGAAATGACATCATCATCATTTGGGAATCTCGTGGTTAGACATTCAATATGCAGAGGAAGGTTGGGTTCCTGAAGACAGTTCCTATGCTAAGGGAAATATTGGATGTCAGTGTTTCTCCGGGGGCTATTTTGGCCTCGGTAAGTTTTCGTTAATAGGGAAATAAATAGTTTATCAGAGTAGGTAAACCATTTTCCCTGCCTTTTTGCATTTATTGTTTTTTCTTAGTAACTTAGGTTTTTAAAATAGTAAAAAAACAGAGTTTTGAAATAGTTAAAAACAAAGATTTCACTGTTTCTTAAAAATTTGAAGCTTCCCCATTATTTTTTTTTAATACTTCATTTTAAGGAGCAATTTCAGGTTAAAATCAAAATTTAGAGGAAGAAACAGAGATTTTCCATATACCCCTGCCAGTGCAGGAGACATAAGAGATGCTGGTTGGGTCCCTGGGTCCGGAAGATCCCCTGGAGCAGGAAATGGCTACCCACTCCAGTATTCTTGCCTGGAAAATTCCGTGGACAGAGGAGCCTGGCAGGCTCCCAGTCCATGGGGTTACAAAGAGTTGGACGTGACCAAGCAACAGCTTTCACGCACACTTAATTCTTTATAGTGATGAATAATATTCCATTTTCTGGACCTACTGGAGGACATCTTGGTTGCTTCCAAGTTTTGGTAATTATGAATAAAGCTGCTATAAAAATCCACATGCAGGTTTCTATGTGGATATGTTTTCATCTCCTTTTGCTAAATACCAAGGAGTACGATTGCTGGATTGTATGATAAGAGTGTGCTTAATTTTATAAAAAACTGTTAAACTGTCTTGCAAAGTGGCTTTACCAGTTTGCATTCCTACCAGCAAATCTAGAGCTCTGGTTACTCAATATCCTTGCCAGCATTTGGTGTTGGCAGCTTTCTAAATTTTGGCCATTGTAATAAGTGCATAGTGGTATCTCATTGTTTTAATTTGAATTTCTCTGATGACTGTGATATGAAGCATCTTTTCATAACTTATTTGCCATCTGCATATCTTCTTTGGTAAGGTATCTGTCAAGGTCTTTGGTCCATTTTTTAATTGGGTTGCTTGTTTTCTTATAATTATTGAGTGTTAAGAGTTCTTTGTATATTTTGGGTGACAGTTCTTTGTCAGATGTGTCTTTTCAAATATTTTCTCCCAATCTCTGGCTTGTCTTCTAATCTTCTTGACAGTGTCTTTCACAGAACAGGAGTTTTAAATTTTAATAAAGTCTAGCCTACCAAGTATTTCTTTCATGGATTGTGCCTTTGGTATTTTATATAAAAAGTCATTCCCATATCCAAGGTCATCTAGGCTATATTTATCTCCTATGAATTTTATAGTATTGTGTTTTACATTTAGGTCCATGATCCCTTTTGAGTTACATTTTGTGGAGAGTGTAGGGTTGTTCCAGCACCATTTGTTGACGAGACTATCTTTGTTCCACTGCCATTATTTACCCTATTGTTTTTTAATCTAATATTTGTTCTTTGAAATACAGGAGTAGGTGGAGCAACATAACTGGCTGTTACATCTTGTGTTAGACTTTGAGATGCCTTTGGACAGAGAATTTCATTGGGTTAGAAGAATTACTGTGATACTTGGATTTTTTTTCTAGTTTTCATATAATTTTGAGGGATTATAATCTTTTCATAAAACCTTATAAATTCATTTATATAATTCATAAAAATCTTTCTTGGTATTATGTAACTTACTCTAAATGAAAAGCGTAATAACAGACTGTTACTTTAAATTTTGTCTTTGTGATCCCATCAGTTCCTCTTCTTCTTACCGGTAGAGTGTGAGGTCCCTGACAGAGCCTTCAGCTCTGCTAAAAATCTGTCCTCCCCCTGAACTGGCCTGGCTCCTCAAGGACTTCCTCCCTCCACATAAGCTGAATATTTTACTTTTATTGCTGAGCTCTTATTTCTAGGGTGATGATACATTTACCTGGTAAATTCTGTCTCTGTGTAAGAAAGCTAAAGTGATTCCCGGGACTGGGTCACTCCTGTAATATAGGCTGCAGGGAGGCCTTTTTGAGAGGATATTCCCACCCTTGTTGACTTAGTCAAAACTATGACCCTGAAAGTAGAAGCTACAAGTCAAGGATGAGGGGGAAATGGGCCCTTGGCAGATCTGGGAGATAATTTTTTAAAAAAATAGTATTTTGTGAAAAAATATGAGACACCTACTTCACCACTGTACAGGGCCAGCTATGATTTTGCTCTTAGTTTTGCTTTCCCTGTGTTCTGGGAAATGTGTAGGTCTTCGAGGGATGAGGGCATTAACAGAGCATTCAGGCTGACAGGGAAAGGACCAGAGATTGACATATAGAACTCAGGTGTATTTTTCTGGGTTTTTCCAGTGGTTCTTGACCATGAATAGAAAAGTTAGGATGAAAACAGTAATTTGAAGAATATGAGGCAATCTCATCTGATTTTGGGGCTTCCCTGGTGGCTCAGATGGTGAAGCGTCTGCCTGCAATGCAGGAGACCCGGGTTCGATCCCTGGGTCAGGAAGATCCTCTGGAGAAGGAAATGGCAATCCACTGCAGCACTTTTGCCTGGAAAATCCCATGGATGGAGGAGCCTGATAGGCTACAGTCCATGGGGTCACAAAGAGTTGGACATGACTGAGCGACTTCACTTTCACTCATCTGATTTTAAAAGCACCATATGCTCAATACAAAAATGTACCATTTGTTGCATTGTCCCAGGAGAGAAAGTGGACAAAAAGCTGACATCGGTTGTTCAAAAACTCAGGTTGATGGTCAGTGAATCTTGCGATTGACTGCAGTCGGGATGTTCCATGATGGGCCAGCTGTGAGTTTTCAGATTAAGGTTATGAAACTGCGCTGACATCAAGGAGCTGACCTTGAGATTTCTGCTGGATGCTGAGAAAGCTTGAGCTCCATGGCTTGTCAGAGGGAGGCTGAGGATTATATCATCGCAGCTACTTCCAGGATGAACTCAGGTCTAGTGGCACAGCTGAAAATTTTAGACAGCAGCAGATTTAGGGTCAGAATGAGTTAAACCAGTGGTCCCCAGGCTTTTTGGCAGCAGGGACTGGTTTCATGAAAAACAGTTTTTCCATGGATGGGGCTTGGGCAGAGGAGATGGTTCAGGCCATAACATGAGCAATGGGGAGCGGCAGATGAAGCTTCACTCGCTCTCCCACTGCTCACCTTGTGTGTGGCCAGATCCCCAACTGGCCAAGGGCTGGTGCCAGTCCATGGCCCTGGGGCTGGGGACCCCTGACTTAGACAATTATGCCACCTGCTCCTTCCCTTGAAGTGGAGAGGAGCCTTGAAAATCCAGAACATTTGGTGCTGACACGTGTAAAGAATGGTGTGCTTTGGCTAACTGTCTTTTGCCAATTTGAATATGTTCTATGTAGGACGTGTTAGTATAGCAAGCAGTTTTTGTGAAGCAATCTTATTCTATATCTTTTTTCCTCAGATTATGATTTACCTTATTGACAAGGTACTTCCTGAAAGCTATTTTGTCAACAATCTCCGGGCACTGTCCGTGGATATGGCCGTCTTCCGAGACCTCTTGAGACTGAATCTCCCTGAATTATCTCAGCACCTGGATACTCTTCAGAAAACCGCAAACAAGGAGAGTGGAGGTAGTGATGATTCGATGCTATTTTACCTTTGAAAATAGTTTACTTTTCTGATACCACTGTACCTATGAGCCTAAACCTTGAATGGTGAAACATGTTTTCATATATTTCACTTGGTAGAGCTTGGTGCAGTGAAACAGATTTCTAGAGAACAAAAACAGAACTAAAAACAAAACCCAAAAGAAGGCCAGATGTTAAATCTCTAGCTGGTTATGGTTAAAAAGTCAGTCAGGAGCCCAATACTTCACCAGTACTAGCTCACCAACTATATATTGTACTCTAGGTAAAGAATCGGAGAAGGAGATGGCACCCCACTCCAGCACTCTTGCCTGGAAAATCCCATCGATGGAGGAGCCTGGTGGGCTGCAGTCCATGGGGTCGCAAAGAGTCAGGCACAACTGAGCGACTTCACTTTCGCTTTTCACTTTCATGCACTGGAGAAGGAACTGGCAACCCACTCCAGTGTCCTTGCCTGGAGAATCCCAGGGACAGGGGAGCCTGGTGGGCTACCGTCTATGGGGTCGCACAGAGTCGGACACGACTGAAGCGACTCAGCAGCAGCAGCAGCAGGTAAAGAGTGGTATCTGTGCCTTGCTATCAGTTAAACTGCTCTAAGTTGACATCAGAATTATACGAGTTCTGTAAAATTGAACTACAGGTACAGCTTGGGCGAGCTTGTGGTTTTGCTTCAACCATTGACGTTATGGAGAGTAGAATATGTATTTTCATAAAGTTGTAGGAGATAAAAGTGGTCCTTTGGGCTGAGATGTTTAATGCTCCTTTTATTCATTCATGTGAAGTGAAGGATATTTAGACTTCCTTGAGATGAATGGACCAGTTCTTACTGGAGACGGGCTCTCTTGGCCTCCAGGTAGAATCTGAGCCCTGAAGGAAGGGACTGGGTTGATTAAGGTGGCAATGGAGGTGGCTCTGCCAGTAGCTGAGTCTCTGCCATCTATTTGGCATCACCAGCTTCCCAAGTACCCGAGCTTGTAGCTGTCATCATACCCACTGCTTGCACTTCTCCAGATATCAAAAATACAATGTTTGCTATGTTTTCTTTAAATGGCTGTCAGTTCCTGACCCATGAATTTAAATCTGGGAAGATCTGAAAGGGTTTTGAGGACCTCATCTGTGATTAAAATACACTGGAAATTATAGTGACACACAGGTGTCTCTAAGCATTTTCTTCCAAGTAGTTGGAGTAATCTTATTTAATTTGGCTGTGCAGTATACTTGTACACCAGTGAGGATTTCATAAAGCTTCCAGCAAGACCAGATTGGCCTTTTCCAAAATCAGACACACTTCACTGGGCTCCACATTTGCCCGAATGCCTTGGTGACCTTAGATTCTAGCCTGTGAACAAAGATACTTCTTTCTTTGTAGGTAAGAAGGAAGAAAATGGATAAAGGAGGACAGATCTTGTTTTGCTTGTACTTGGGTAAATGTACCTTCTGACTGTAATTTGGAGAAAGGATTAGTCTAGTATCTAAATTTTTATATTTCATTAAAATATATGCTTATGCAATCATAATGGGAGAGGACTCTATTGTTTTAGTGAATTCGGAAACTTCAAAGTGAGCTGGATCCCAGATCTCTAAAACTGGGATCTTTAAAACTGGGATCTAACCAAACTGGGATCTAACCAACTGGATTTTAACTAAAATATTTAGTTAAAGATATTTTAAAATGTCAGTTTGCTTAATCTCCAAGTATTTGGGGATTTTCCAGCTTTCTTTCTGTTACTGATTTCTGGTTTAATTCCATTGTGGTCTGAGGACTATGGATAAATTAACAAGTAAACAAGTAATTGCTTATGAGCAATTTTATTTTTATCAGCAGCATTTGAATAAAAGTGGGCTTTAGGAGGTTTTGGAAATCAGCTTTTACTTTTGAGAGGTTAAAATCCTTTCTTTTTATCCTGTTTTTGATAGGGAGAGCATCCTTCTTGATTTTCAGTGCCCTGCAGTAGGTACACTCAAATTAAATTTTAGGTTAAGATTTCTGAAATGTCACAAAGAATTTGTGAAGTTCATAGTATTGCGATTTTTATTAAACACACCTATGTTCTCCCCCTGCTGCTGCTGCTGCTGCTGCTAAGTCGCTTCAGTCGTGTCCAACTCTGTGCGACCCCATAGACCGCAGCCCACCAGGCTCCCCGTCCCTGGGATTCTCCAGGCAAGAACACTGGAGTGGGTTGCCATTTCCTTCTCCAATGCAGGAAAGTGGAAAGTGAAAGTGAAGTCACTGAGTCGTGTCCAACTCTCAGTGACCCCATGGACTGCAGCCTACCAGGCTCCTCCGTCCATGGGATTTTCCAGGCAAGAGTACTGGAGTGGGGTGCCATTGCCTTCTCCGATGTTCTCTCCCTACCTCCATCCAAATAAGGAAAGAACAAGAATTTAGAGAGATTTTAAAAAAAGCAGCCAGGAAATATATCGTAACATACTGAGTTGGCCAAAAAACAGTTCTTTTGGTTTTTCCTGTAAGATGTTATGGGAAAGCCCGAATGAACTTTTTGGCCAAGCTAGTATTTGAATGGACGTAAGAGATTGAAAGAGGGTGTTTTCATATCTTGCACACCATCAGTTCTGCAGAAATGTAGAGCGTTTGTTTTATTTCAGGTGGATATGAGCCCCCACTGACAAATGTCTTCACGATGCAGTGGTTTCTGACTCTCTTCGCTACGTGTCTCCCTAACCATACAGTTTTAAAGATTTGGGATTCAGTTTTCTTTGAAGGTTCGGAAATCATCCTACGGGTGTCGCTGGCTATCTGGGCAAAGTTGGGAGAGTAAGTAATTTCCCCTTCCTGTTCTGTACTGTGGTGTGAGAGCCTTACCACACTTTGGTTCTCCAGTGTGTAAAGCCATCAATATTTAAATATGAGGAAAAGAGAAAGTTGTGACTGCTGTGCAATTGCTTTTGCCTTCTGAACTCTCTGTCGGCTCATCAGTGAATGTTGGGGGCAAGTGGAAGCTGTTTTAGAGAAGGGGGCAGGCTGTTTCAGGCCTGGAGTTCTACTCCTCCTCAGTGCTGTTGTCCTGGCAGCCCCATGCTGTTGGCGTTTTTCCAACAGAAAAATGTGGGGAGAGGGACTTAGGTGGAAGAGGAACTAAAAGCTCTGGAGACAGCTGTGTGGGTTTGTTGGTTAAGACCGCAGCATGGCTTATGTTTGAGTCTTTATAATTATTTTGTTGTTGTTCAGTCACTCAGTCGTGTCTGACTCTTTGTGATCCCGTGGACTGCTGCACGCCAGGCTTCCCTGTCCTTCACTATCTTCTGGAGTTTGCTCAAACTCATGTCCATTGAGTCAGTGATGCTATCCAACCATCTCATCCTGTGCTGCCCGCTTCTTCTCCTGCCCTCAATTTTTCCCAGCATCAGGGTCTTTTCCAATGTGTTGGCTCTTCGCATCCAAAAGTGTTGGAGCTTCAACTTCAGCATCAATCCTTCCAGTAAATATTCAGGGTTGGTATTTTGTGGAATGTGATAAAATTAAACGAGATAATGTGTATAAAGTTATCTAGCTTGGTGCCTGGTACCTAGTCAGTAGCAGAAAACATGGAATTCTTCCCTTTCATCAAGAGTTAATTCCATTTGAAATCTATTACCACCAAACAGATTTCACTTACATTCTTGTCTAGTATCAGGGCTGAAAACACTAGGGTATTTTCACCCATCTCTAATGTATTATGACTGTTACATTAAATATCTGCCTTTTGGGTAATGGGAGAGACATCAGGATGAAATTGTTACAGTTAACTGAAGATGCAGAAAAGTTTTTAATGTTTCTTTCCTAGAACTGTTTTTAAATGACTTGAGTGGGTACCCATAGACAACACGTCAGAGAACTTATAAATCACTTCCAGTGTTTTGTTTCAGAAACCTCTTAAGTAGCCTTTTTATTGATGCGAAGTTGTTTCCTGAGAGACTTGCAGCATTTTTTAATTTTGTAAGAAAAATCCACCAACTAACAATTCAGGGATTTAAAAAAAAAATCATTGTTGTTTGGAAGTGTTTTTAAATAGCACGTAGCAATCTCCTCTGCCTTTGTTTCACTGCAGATAGCTTTTCAATGAGGCAAATAAATTCACCTGTGGGGAATTTGTTGTGACATTTACACACCTGTTTGCTTTCTTCTGATGTCAGCCCTTTTCTGCAATCGTGTATTTCCAACCTAATGCCTCGTAAACTATTTGAGCATTGGCAGTTTCTCTATTACCAGTATCACACTCTGACCATTGTGATAGTTGCTGAGTAATTAGCTTATAGGATTAAAATACTACAGCACTTGACTGTATGCTGGATTGATTCTAGTCCCCTTTTTGTTAGTTCTTAAAAGTTATGACCAACCTAGATAGCATACTGAGAAGCAGAGACATTACTTTGCCAACAAAGGTCCGTCTAGTCAAGGCTATGGTTTTTCCTGTGGTCATGTATGGATGCGAGAGTTGGACTGTGAAGAAAGCTGAGCACCGAAGAATTGATGCTTTTGAACTGGGGTGTTGGAGAAGACTCTTGAGAGTCCCTTGGACTGCAAGGAGATCCAACCAGTCCATCCTAAAGGAGACTAGTCCTGGGTATTCATTGGAAGGACTGATGCTGAGACTGAAACTCCAATACTTTGGCCACCTGATGCAAAGAGTTGACTCATTGGAAAGGACTCTAACGCTGGGAGGGATTGGGGGCAGGAGAAAAAGGGGACGACAGAGGATGAGATGGCTGGATGGCATCACCGAGTCGATGGACGTGAGTCTGAGTGAACTCCGGGAGATGGTGATGGACAGGGAGGCCTGGCGTGCTGCGATTCATGGGGTTGCAAAGAGTCAGACACAACTGAGCAACTGAACTGAATTATGGGGCAGGAAGAAAAGAGGTGGTTCTTATTTTATTCCTATCTACTCTACCCATTATCTATCAGAGTTTATTAATATGGTCATCCCAGGGATGTCACACTTGAAATAATAATAGCTACACTTAATATCTGATAGTCACAGAGTGCTTGCAATGGACAGGCATGATTCTAAGCACTGTAGATGTAAAATTAACTCATTTAATCTCACTGTCATCCTAGGAGGTAGGTTCTATTATCATCCCCATTTTACAGATGTCGTCACTGAGGTACAAAGAACTTAAGGAAATTGCCCCATGTCACCCAGTTTGTAAGTGGAAAGACCTGATTTTGAATGTGGGTACCTTGGCTCTATTATCTGTGCTTCTAATAATGTGAATATACTGATTATAAATGGCTCCTGTTTATGAAGTTCAGGAATCTGTGAGTTAGACTGGTAGGATTTTAAATGTTTGAGAGTTTTTGCTCATTATAATTTCACATGTTTTGAGCATTAAGTGAAAGGAAAGGCAACCAACACACACCATAAAGGGCCTGCAGTCTTTATGTTAAGAAGATTAAACACGTTATCTTATTCAGTTCTCCCCACAACCCCATGAAGTAGATAGGATTATTCTCCCTGTCTTTTCAGGTGAGAAAATTGCCCCAGGAAGGCTGACCAATTAGTTCAAGGCCCCACAGCTAGTGAGTAGAACTGGGATTTAGCCCTGGACCTTTCTGACGCCCGGGCCTGTCGTCTTCCCCACAACCTGTCCATTGGAAAAGTCCTGAACATCATGCGGATGATCTCCGGGCCACGTGTACCTGAGTAACATCAGGGCCTCATGCGTGCGTATCCACGGGGCCCTTCCCATCACCTTGATTCTGCAGCGTGAAATTTCCTCCTTTGCTCATACAGGGCACTTGTGGAATGTGTAAGCTGTCGCCATCAGCACAGTCTCAGTGGCATCTCGTTCATGTGTCCTTTCTTCTCTGACCTGACTGCTCCCTCCCTCGTTGCCTCATGCCTGGCACAGCCCTCCATGGCCTCCCATCACACCCTACACTTGCCATGCCGCCTCTGGGGCAACCTTGCCAATGGCATGTCTGTTCCCACACTCTCTATTAAAGGCCTTTCAGTGACTCTTGTCCTGAGAGGGCTCAGCAGGCAGATGAGGCCGCTGCGGTTTGTTCTTTGCACCTCTCTACCTTCAGCTTCCCTAGTGGCTCAGTGGTAAAGAACAGGAGACAAGGGTTCGCTCCCTGGGTCGAGAAGATCCCCTGAAGGAGGAAATGGCAACCCACTACAGTATTCTTGCCTGGGAAATCCCATGGACTGAGGAGCCTGGCGTACTGCAGTCCATGGGGTCACAAAAGAGTTGGACACGATTAGGTGACTAAACACCACCACCACCCTCAGCTCTCTCTGGCTACCCCTGGCCGTACAGCCACCCCCACTGTGATCTGTGGACCTACATGCACCTCCCCGGGTAGGGCCTTCTGTCTCCTGTATCCACATGTTTGGGATGCTTTTTCCTCCTTGTCAATCTGGAGAATATTTATCAAAACTCACCTTAAACATTACTTCTCTTCCTCACTCTCCTCCTGGCCCCCAGGATAAACTTAACCACTTTTCAATTTATGTCCACATGCTGCTCTAAATTTTTGCATCAGCACTTCAACAGTTTATTCATTTATTTACATACATGATTGTGGCAATATGATCTGAACAGAACTCTAGAGCCTGAAGTTTTCCCAGGATCACATTATTTTGACTGGCTCTATGGAGATCCCCCAGCCTTAGCATATGTCAAAGAGTATGTCTTATGATTGGTAAGGCAAATAGTTTTTCTGCTATGCAAAGAATGACATAATAGATAAAACAAATACCCAGGTCTCTGCTTTGGGTAATTCCTTTTTCTTCCCTCTCTAGAAGAAGAATTAGTTTCACCTGTCTCACAGGATGGCAGGTGACAGTCTTTATTTACCTGTTGAACCAAATGCAAGAAACAAGGTGTAACTGCTATGTTTAAAACGGATAACCAGCGAGGACCTACTATACAGCACATGGAACTCAATGTTGTGTGGCAGCCTGGATGGGAGGAGAGTTTGAGGGGAAATGGATACATACATACATACATGGCTGGGCCCCTTCAGTGTTCACCTGAAACTATCACAACATTGTTAATCAGCTGTACCTTAATACAAAATAAGAAGTTAAAAAATATAACAGGGTGTAATCGCCAGCTAGCAGCAGTGTCCTGAGAAGGGCTGGAAAGACTTTGTGAAAATATCCTGAGGACTGACGAAATGTGCAGAGAAAGTTCTTGTGTGTTTCATCTTTCATTTCTACTGTGGTTTGGTTTTAGTCTGTCAATGGTACTGCTGTTTGCAAATTGAGAGCAACAGATTCCCTCCAGGGGATAATTGTTCTTGGGTACCCAATTTCTTAGTTATTATTTCTGACCAGTGATGGGTGTTCAGACGTGTAGAAGGTGTCACGTGGAAACAATAAAAATGCCACCGATGGAGCTGCGAGTCAGGAGAGCGGTATAGCAAAGAGAGGAACTCACCCTGGAATAAGTACCACTATGTTGACCTTCCAGTTTTTAAACTCTTTTCTCTGCCGACCACAGGCTGTACTGTGAGTGTAATCATAGGATTTTGACTTCCGTTGATTGCTAACTTGGTTGATTTGATGGCAAGGGACAGCATGTCTTGTTGTGCCTGCAGCATGTACCTGATAGCAGGGGTCTCCTAAACAATTCCTTTTTCTGTCCTTTCTTTATCTAGGCAGATAGAATGTTGTGAGACAGCAGATGAATTCTATAGCACCATGGGGCGCCTTACCCAGGAGATGCTAGAGAATGATCTTCTGGAAAGCCATGAACTCATGCAGGTGAGTGGGCAATGCCTGCCCCACTTGGCTCAGGGGACCCCAATACCTTGAGAACAAGCAGAGGAAGGAAGAAACGAATAACAGATATTTATTATGACTTTCATTAAACAATGTTATATTTCAATTATGGCTCAAATAAAGCTGGAACTTTTTTTAAAAACCAGAAAATGCAGTACAAAAACAAACAAACGAAAAACCCCATCAGAGCACCGCCCCCCTCACCAGCGAATCCCCAGGCGCTTATTCTGGATCTGATTCTTAGCCTTAAAGGGAGACTGGTGGGGAGAAATAATTATTTCTGGGAAGGAATTATTGAGGATCAAAAGAAGATTATTCTGCTTCTCATTTTGGTTTATTTGTTTTGTCCACATTTGCAACTCAGGTTTTTACATAGGAATCATACATTTCAAAATCACCAACTTGAAGGGTTTTGTCACTTTCTGGCATGTTACTGTATCTCAGCATCATATTGGGCAGGTCATTAAAGATGGCAGTGAGTGTAGAAGAGATAGCAGATTTGTTAACACTGTGTCTTCCATTAGGCTCTATAACATGATCTTTTTCTCAGCCTTCTGGGCTTCTGATGACACTTTCTCTTCCAGGTTCTTCCTTCGTCCTGCAAACAACCAGCAGTGGTTCTTATCCAGAGTTGTTGTTGGGCCTTGGTTCCTTCTTTCTCTGTGGTGCTTCCCTCTCTCTTTTCTTGGTTTCAACTTTAATGTTGATTCCATGCCTGAGGTCATATTGGTGGCTGGGGCCCAGTCAATGGGTTAGAAAACAAAGACTCAGGCCCTCATTTAGGACTTGAGAAGAGGTTTTATTTCTCTCCTCATCTCCTGGCACTTCCACCTGCTTCTTGGAACCCCTCACTTTTAGCAGAAAGCTGCCCAAGTTGTTGAGAATACTGACCACCCGGTAGAATTTCCCTGAGCATTTCTATTTTTTATTTCGCCTTTTCTTTGCATTCTCGTCTCTCCTCTTTCCTTCCTGTTTGACTTAGCGCAGGAAGTACGCTATCTGCACCGGACCTCTGTGCTCTGATTCCAGCTCCTGTCACACCTCCCGAGCCATTGCTTCCTTGCTTCTTCTCTCTTGTAGAGGGAAGTGTCTTTTTTATTAAACGTTATTCTCATATTCCACATATGAGATCCTTTTCAGAGGTCCCCAATCTTTTTGGCACCAGGGACAGATTTTGTAGAAGACAAGTTTTCCACAGACCGGGGTCAGGGGAGTGGTTTCAGGATGATTCAAGATTCAAGCATGTTATTAATTATGCACTTTATTTCTAATCTCATACTGCCAGTGATCTGATGGGAGGTACTGTCTGTGGCCTGGGGTTTGGAGACTTGTGCTTGACATCCTACTGAACTGCCTGATCCACATGCCCCAGGCAGGACTCTGAGATCTCATCCCTTCTTCCTCACTCATGAAACTTCAGTGACTACCTATTACCTTCAACACAGAGCATGGATTTCCCAGCTCATCGCCCAGTGCTCTTGACTGTCTGGCATTTACCTCTCTTTTCAGCCATGGTTCCTGTTGTTCCCTTTTGTACCCTTGACCCAAGTCTAGGCAAGTCACACTGTCTTCCGTGTTCCCAGAACTACTGGGGGATATGCCTGCTCCACACCTTTGCTCCCTGTGTTCGGTCTCCCTCAGTCTCTTCACGTGTTTCCAGCCTGCCTCCCTGTGAAAGTGCCAGTTCATATGCTATCTCCTTCATGAAACAGTCAGCAGTCAGTTCAGTTCAGTCGCTCAGTCGTGTCCAACTCTTTGTGACCCCATGGACTGCAGCACACCAGGCCCCCCTGCTCGTCACTAACTCCCGGAGTTTACTCAAACTTATGTCCATTGAGTCGGTGATGCCATCCAACCGTTTTATCCTCTGTCGTCCCTTTCTTCTCCTGCCATCAATCTTCCCCAGCATCAGGGTCTTTTCAGATGAGTCAGTTCTTCGCATCAGGTGGTCAAAGTATTGGAGTTTCAACTTCAGCATCAGTCCAGTCTCTGACAGGCTCAACTATAAGCATCTGCTTCTTTGACTCATCACATTTTCCTTGTACCACTCTTGTGAGCCTTCATCACATTCTACCTTGATTTGAGGGTGGATTTTATTTCCTCAGTGATATTATGAGTTCCTGGAGGACAGGGACTGTTTTCTCATAATATTTAGGACTTTACTTTCTCCTAGAAAGAAGCAAGAAAGAGAATGAAGTTGCTCAGTTGTGTCTGACACTTTGGGATCCCATGGACTGTAGCCTGCCAGGGTCCTTTGTCGATGGGATTTTCCAGGCAAGAATACTGGAGTGGGTTGTCATTTCCTTCTCCAAGGGATCTTCCTGACCCAGGGATCGAACCTGGGTCTTCCACACTGCAGGCAGACTTTTTACCATCTGAGCCACCAGGGAGATACTACCTTCTCCTACTGCTGCACAGTAAATGTATTAGTTCATTAAGCAAATAGCCATTGAGAGTCTGCAACTAGTTTTCTGCCTTCTCTCTCTCTCTTTTCAAAAAGTATTTATTTGTGTATTTGGCTGTGCTGTGTCTCAGTTGCAGCATGTAGGAACTTCCATCTTCCTTGTGGCGTGTGGAGTATTTTAGTTGCTGCATGCAGGATCTTTAGTTGCAGCATGTGAATGCTTAGTTGCAGCATGTGTGATCTAGCTCCCTGAGCAGGAATCAAACCCAGGCCTCCTGCATTGGGAGCATGGAGTCTTAGCCACTGGACCACCAGGAAAGTCCCTCTGCCTTCTCTTTCTCAAGTGGTTGCTGATCACATCACATGATGGCCCTCCTTCCATGGTCTCTCTCCTCTAATATAGTCTGTACTTTGCAGTCAGCAGAATCGTCATCACTTACTGCTTTGGTCTTTTTATTGTTCTTCATAAAACCTTCCCATGCTTCCTTGTTATTAACAAATAAAATGCTTCAGCCTAGTTTTCTAAGTCCTGTATTAACTTCTCCAAATGTTAATTGAGCGCCTCTCTCTGTCAGAAGACCTCTTTGTGGAAATTAATGTCTGGTTTTATCTCTAAAGATAAACAAGGAGTAGGTCATACTCTGTGTGTGTATGCGAGTGTGTGTGTATGCGAGTGTGTGTGTATGCAGGGGAGCATGCACATTGAGGGTGTGTGCGTATGTGTTGGAGGCAGTGGTGCAGATCAGAGAGGCAATTCATGGGCGACAGAGCAGCAGGAGTCAAGGCTTTGGCTGTGGCAAACATTATGGTGTGGGAAGGAAGCTGTAGGAGTTTGGTTTGCTGATTGGAAGACTGATGCTGAAGCTGGAGCTCCAGTATTTTGGCCACCTGATGTGAAGAGCTGACTCACTAGAAAAGACCCTGATGCTGGAAAGGATGGAGGGCAGGAGGAGAAGTGGGTGACAGAGGATGAGATGGTTGGATGGCTTCATTGACTCAGTAGACGTGAGTCTGAGCAAACTCCGGAGGAGATAGTGATGGACAGGGAAGGCTGGCATGCTGCATTCCTTGGGGTTGCAAAGAGTCGGACATGACTGAGTGCTGAACAAATGTAGGGAAAACCACAACCCATAGTAAGGAGTGTGGACTTGATCCTCCAGGTCAGTGGTTGTGAGGCTGTGCTTGTTGGAGTTCTTGGGCTTCTGTTGAACCTTTGGAAAGGGGAGAAGAAGAGCTGTGGGTCTGAGAGATTGCAGGGAGAGGAGGGAAACAGTCTTAGTTGTGTCTTATGTCGACTCCAGGGGCAACCCCATGAAGGGTGGACTTGAAGGGGCCTCTGTCAGGAGGTCGGGACATGAAGAAGCAAGAATGGAACAGAAGCAATACTTAGAGGGTGAAGTTGACAGGACATGGCCATGGAAAAGGGACATGGTGTGAGGGAGAAAGGAAGGGAGAGACAAGGACAGCCCACAGGTTTCTGGCTTAGGAAGAAGAGGGGATGTTCATGGGGGGAGACAGGTGGGTTTGCTCTCACACTGGCTGCGTTGGAGGCATTCCGTGGTTGCCCCACTCCTCACCTATCCAGAGCTGTTCCCCACTACTTCACAGCCAGGACCTATTGCACTGGCCGTAGCCGTCCTCACCCTGTCCTCTGTGGGCCGTGTTCATCCCCGTGACAGGGCTTGGGGTTTCTTCCGACATCCTCTCTGTGAAAATCCTTTCTGTCTACCAGATCGTACTCAGTCTCCCCCAGCTCCTCCCACCAGGCTGTTACCTAAGCCCTTGTTAATGATCCTAATATCTCCTCCCTACTCCTTCAACACTTAAGATTGTCAGCAATTGTCACTACTGGCTTAGTGCTCATTACAAATTATTTTATATTGTTTGATATTTTTTCAAATATGTTTGTGTTCTCTCCCTAATGAAGTAGCAGTTTGCTTAATGATAAGGGCCTCATATTACTGTGTATCCCCATAATGCCTGCTGCTGCTGCTGCTGCTAAATCGCTTCAGTCGTGTCTGACTCCTTGTGACCCCATAGACGGCAGCCCACCAGGCTCCCCTGTCCCTGGGATTCTCCAGGCAAGAACACTGGAGTGGGTTGCCATTTCCTTCTCCAGTGCTGGCGTGCTGCGATTCATGGGGTCGCAAAGAGTCGGACACGACTGAGTGACTGAACTGATCTGAATGCATGAAAGTGAAAAGTGAAAGTGAAGTAGTTCAGTCGTGTCCAACTCTTCCCGACCCCTTGGACTGCAGCCTTCCATGCTCCTCTGTCCATGGGATTTTCCAGGCGAGAGTAATGGAGTGGGGTGCCATTGCCTTCTCTGCCATAATGCCTAACGTAGTGCTAGGAATCCCCCTGGCTGCTCCATGGATACACAGAGGTATAAAACATTAGAATTTGAGGCAGTGTTTTTCAAACTTGACTGTATATAAGCAACATGTCAGGAGTGTATTAAAAGGCAGATATTTGGCCCATGGGTGGTTGTTATGCAAGTGGTTTGAACTAACACTTCTAGAAACACTGATTTGAAAGACTCTTAAAGGCCCACTAACCTAATTCTGTCACTTAACAGAGAAGAAACTAAGACATGGAGAGCATCTTGCCATATTCTTGGGTTGTCTAGTGGCAGGCCCAGAACTGGTGGGATCCAAGCTCAACACGTGGCCTGCTGCTCCTCACCACCTAACACAGGGCTTCTACCTGTGTTTCTAAAATGTCTTTCTAAAATCTGAAATCCCCTTTAGAAGAATGGGCAACATTTCATTTCACCTGAAGTTTAAACATTGTAAATGACAGATACATTGCACTTTGTCTTCTGGGAATTTCCTGTCTTAGATTCCAGGAGAAAGGAGAGCCCCCTCTTTATTTTGCTTTAAGAGAATCCTAGAAGGAAAAATGTAGACTGTGGCTTGATTGATTAGATTTCATTTTAGCAGCATTTCCTGCCGAGGAAAACATCTGGTAAAGATGAACTGAGCCTAATTTTGTACAGCTTATGATTTCATGTTTTTTGTAAAACATGTCAGTGATGAAAAAGAGAAATACTATTCCTTTTCAGCAGTACCTAAATATAAAATGTCTATTTAAATGCATGTTGGTAGTTTGGGCAGTAAATAGACTGGTTGGTTTTCCTTGACATTGTAGAGTATTAAGGAAAGAAATGCTGAATGTCATTTCAAGCGCTCTCTTTTCTGTATTTACTCCTTAAGAAAATTAATTCAGTGGCTATGATCCAATTACGGTAGACCTTAAGTCTGTCAGCAAACTTGAAATGATGAAAAATAAAATCAGATGGAAAATGTGGACCACATACAAGATCTTTATTTTTGTGCTGAAGAGATGCAAAGATTCTCCCTGTTTGGTTTTCCCTATTTCTTTCAGTTCTAGGTGCCATGCGCCAAATTATCTACTGAGTTTGTTTTTCTTTTTACCATAAATCTCATCACTCTTTTATATTATTAGCAATGGCCATTTAAATAAGAGAGAATGTTAGAAAAAGAGATTGGGAGAATACTGATGGAATTGTTTATATGGATTTTGCTACGCCTTTTGACAAAGTCTCTCATGGAATCTTTGAGAGAAAAGTTATAGTTTTTTTTTTCTAACTGCTCCAGGACTTTGTTGTGGCATGCAAGATTTTTTTTTTTTTTTAAAGTTGTGGCATGTGAACTCTTAGTTGCAGCATGTGGAATTTCGTTCTCCAACCAGGGATTGAACTGGGGCCCCGCTGCATTGGGAGCACAGAGTCTTAGGAACTAGATCACTGAGAAAATCTCTCTCTATAGTTTTAATCTCTCTGTATAGTTATTATATTTAGAGGGCTTCCCTGGTGGCCCAACAGTAAAGAATCTGACTGCAATGCAGGAGACCCAGGTTTGATCCCTGGGTTGGAGAGATTCCCTGGAGGAAGGCATGGCAACCCACTCTAGTACTGTTGCCTAGAGAATCCCATGGACAGAGGAGCCTGGCCGGCTGTAGTC
Organism: Capra hircus; assembly: GCF_001704415.2. Classification (NCBI taxonomy): domain Eukaryota; kingdom Metazoa; phylum Chordata; class Mammalia; order Artiodactyla; family Bovidae; genus Capra; species Capra hircus. The sequence goes on along the minus strand of NC_030812.1, from coordinate 48,301,601 downwards.
CATAGTGTCGCACACAGTCAAACGTGACTGAAGCGACTAAGCAGCAGCGGCATTATAGAAAATTTAGGCACATGCAATTACTAGATGAGTTTGGAAAAACCTCACCAAAAGTGGTTGTCAGTAGTTTACGGTTACCTGAGGGGAGCTTTCATGTGCCATGAGACTGTTCCTTTTTCTATCAGTGATGAAATGGAAATCACATGGATGTGAATGCTTGTCCAATAGAAGGATACTATTTGATTATTTGTGCTGTCAAAAATGAAACTGTCTGCCTTGCAAAACTGTGTGGGCCCATAACTGGAAGTGTTCAAGCAGCACCCTTATGATCAAATGTTAGAGATGCTCTAAAGGGTGCTCTTGCATGGGAGGGAGGTTGAATCAAATTATGTTTAAACTCCTTTTTAACCTTAAGATACTATTTTTGTACTATACTTTGGCTCTAAGATAATTAGTAAAATTCCTTTCTTGAAATTGGTTGTAAATCTCTGATTTACACAGTTGGGTACCTGGAGCTTCTCAGGTACCCTGAGGACTGTGGTGATATGTCATGTACCTTCATGGAATAAATATGTCTTCTGACAAGTGAGACCTTTAAGTAAGTGTGTGAATACATGCGAAATACTATAAGGACATTTCTTTCAGAAACACTGATTTATACTTTAAAGGGCTAACTAAAAGTAAATTATAGAGAAAGGAAGAGCAGGAAAAGAACATGAATCCCAATGGAGCCTGTGTTCTTTTTGGTTCAATGTCTTTAGCTGAGTGGTCCTTGAAGGAGCTTGGTGAGACCCCAGACCTTTTACTCTGGGGCAGAATGGGACAGAGTAGGGCCAAGATATACTCTTCTTTCTTTTCTTACACACTTCCTTCATGAGTCTGGGCCAAGGAGTTTTCTGATAACTTTTAATAAAATTAGCAGAAATAAAAGGTGACTCTTCAGCTAGACATCTCACTGATTGTCTCCAGTAAGACATCTTCCTTCATTTGTAGAGAATTTTGAAATTCCTAACATTAGTAATTTCATCTTTTTTAATAGTGAAATTTATTTTTAATTGAAGGATATTTGCTCTCAATGTTGTATTGGTTTCTGCCAAACATCAGCATGAATCAGCCATAGGTATACCTGTATCCATCCCTCTTGAACCTCCCTCCCAGTAATTCCATCTTTTAAACTTGAATCCTAATGATATGGGTTTGTTTACTGAGATATGATCGACATATAACATATTAGTTTTAGGTGTATAACCTAATGATTTGGTATTTGTATATATTGTGAAATGATCACAAAAGTCCAGTCAACCATCACCGTGCATAATTAAGACTTTAAAAAATATTTATTCGTTTATTTTGCTGCACCAGATCTTAGTTGCAGCATGTGGTGTCTAGTTCCCTGACCATGGATCAAACCTCTACTGGCATTCTGTACTGTCAGTAAAGCAGCTTTTTGGGCACTGAACTGCTGGCAGCCTTTGTGGCATCAAAGAGAGTGTACTCTGACCATGTTATTAATGAAATCATATGAAGTATTTCAGGCATACAGAATGTATTAAAATAATATGACAAAACTTACACACCCATGACCCAGTTTAAGAAATAAAATATTAACAACACAGGTGAACATCCTCATGTACTCCTCTCTGATCCTGCTTCTCTCGGAGGCAACCACCATCCTTCACTTTTTCATGATGAGTTTCATGCCTTCACTTTTCAGATGAAAAGGAGGCACAGAGAGGTTGGGAACCAGCATAATCTCACCTTCCGGACTAATGGGAGCCACGGGGTGCCTTCTGCTTCTTTCCAGGGGGAAACAGTTCACTGTTAGTACATTTGTGCTGCTTCTCAGCCATTTTGGTACACGGATCTTCCTGGACTTAGGATGGGGTTACACACAGATAAACTCATCATACACTGAAAATGTAATACACCTAACCTACCAAACATCACAGTTCATCCTAGCCTGCCTTCAACATGCTCAGGACACTTATGTTAACCTATACTTGGGCTACATCATCTGACATGAAGCCTATTTTATAATGGAAAGTTGAATAACCCATGTAATTTATTGAATGCTGAACTACAAGTGAAAAACAGAACAGTTGTCTGGGTCCAGAATGGTTGTAAATGTATTATTTGTTTCCCCTCGTGATCACTTGGCGGATGGGGAGCTTGATTGCCTAGTATCATGAGAGAGGATCTATGGCACATTGTAAGCCCAGGAAAAGATCCAAATTCAGAATTCAAAGAAGGGTTTCTACTGAATGCATATCACTTTTGCACCACCATAAAGAGGAAAAATCATTTAAGCTGAACTCTTGTGAGTCAGCGACTGTCTGTAATCAAGTATGCATGAGATAAGGTGATTTAGAGAGGACTTTTGTGGTCTTGATATACTTTCTAACTTTGCACAGTAAGCAATGGAGAATCAAAGGAATTGTAGCCAGCACTTTTGTGTTTGGAGTCTTGGGATGTTACACTAAGGTATAAGTGGATACCACGAAGTTTGGGGACAGTCAGATGTGCTGGCTGTTTAGAATCAAGATTTCAGTGGACTGTTCCATTGGCGGCTCTGAGCTGTGGGGTGAGACTGCAGTGCTAGGAAGCCCCTTTTAGAGCCTTCCTTTTTCTTCCGGTGCAGAGATGAGACATTTCCCAAACCTTCTGAATTGAAGAATACTACTTTAAAATATTTTCCTTGAAAAATGTCATCAGGACATTGAATGGCTTCCTGGAAGAAATGAAAGTTCATGTGACTAATATGCATCTTCTGATGAATAAGAGCTCAAAAGATTGAAGAAATATGTTTGGAGCAGTTAAGTTTTTATCAAATTAAGAGAACAAACAAGATGATTTTCTTCTCACTGGTAGAATGATAGATCATCTTAAAATTCTGGAGGAAGCACAGGTGCTTTTCCCATTTTTATTTATAGATTTTTTAACAGCCTATGCTTTACACCCCTGTCATTTCCTTCTTCTTTTTTTTTTTTCTTTAAAAATAACAGTTAACAATTTTCGCCTAGAACTCATTCACAGACATTTGAAAAGGTGGTATCTTTGGAGGAAGCTTGCAGGCGATCATGAGATCGTCCCCCAGATTTAACTTTATCTGGAAGGCTGACATTTAATGTCTATAAAAATCATCAAGGAAAGCTTTGGAAAATGAGCAGTACATATAAAGAAGATTGATGGGTTCTCTGGGAAAGAAGTAATAGGGAGCTATGGATTTCTGAATTAACCCATCTATCAAAGGAGCAGGGGGGTGTCAGACTGTCCTCATTTCTCCTGCTCCACTCCTACCCTGCATTCACCAGTTGAGTGCCCAGTTGCAGCTGGATTGATTTGAGAACTCACTATTGTTTCTTTTTTTAATTTTTTAAAAATTCTTCTGTCTTTCTCTAAGACAATATCAAGTGGACTCTCTCCATCAGCTGGGTAAGGAGCAGTCTCTACCTTTTCACACCCAAATCATAGAACTTTCATGTCTTCACAGGATTGATAAAGTTATTTAAGACCACGATTTCAGACATGGTGTTTTTGTTCTTGTTTTCCAGACTGTTTATTCTATGGCTCCATTCCCGTTTCCACAACTGGCAGAGTTGAGGGAAAAATACACTTACAACATTACACCATTCCCTGCCACAGTTAAGCCCACCTCAGTTTCTGGGTAAGGTCTTTTTTTTCCCCTTGTTATTTTCATGATGAAAGACTTAATATTTTGTTATTTATATTTATTAAACCTCAGAAATACATTCAAAATAGCTTAGTGCTTAAAATCTGAATATCTCTTTCCCAAAGGTTTTGATTTAAATCCAGGAGGAAGATTTTTGAAAGTGTTACTTTTCGAAGAAGGTTGGGACATAAACTGAAATGGTATTTAGCAACCCTACAACTTATTTAAAAATATCAAATAATAAAAATTTCAGTAATTTAAAAAGTGTAGAATTGGTGCCTGAAGAGACAGATGAGCTAATTTAAAATACTGTGGTGACCAGAAATTGACAAATATATATACACAGGAATTTATATTATGAAATGTACGTCACAGTGAAAAGATATACTATTTAGTAAGTGGTTCTGGGCCTATGAGACTCAATCTGGAAAGAAATAAAATAGGAGTCATTACTTTATACCACACATCAGGATAAATTCCATATAGATGAGAGAGTTAAATGGAAAAAAATGAAATAATAAAATAAGCAGCAGAAAATATGGAAGGATGTCTTTACTTCTTTGTAATTGGGAAGGTGTTAATAACTGACTCAAAATTTAAAAAATAAAGGAAAAAATTAAGCACTTTAAAAATAATTTTCTACTTGACTAAAAATAATTTTCTGCTTGACTAAAACCAAACAGAGCCAAAAAAAAAAAAAAAAACCTCCATAAGCAGACAAAAAAATACTTGTGGAAAAATATTTGTAACTGATTTCTCTTGTGTATAAAGTTCTTAGAAGTCCATAAGAAAATGACCACGCAACTGAAAATGATGAAAGGAGGGGAATAGGCAGTTTACATAAAAGGCAGCATCACTTAGACTCGGGGAAATGCAAAGTGAGATTGTGAGATTAAAGTGAGATTGAGATTCTGTTTTTTCACCTATCAGATTGACAAAACTTTAAAAGGTCGGTGTGCTCTCTGTCGATAAGGCTATAGGGAAACAGACACTCTTACACTTTGCTGATGAGAGGTTAATTACCATAGGATTTGGGGCAGGCAATTTGACAGTATTTCCCCAGATTTTAATGCACATACCCTTTGATCCAGCAATTCTACCTTTCTGATTTATCCCACAAATATATCTGTACACATGCAAAACACAGTGTGTATAAGGTTATTTGGACTTCCTTGGTGGCTCAGATGGTAAAGCATCTGCCTGCAATGCAGGAGACCTGGGTTCGATCCCTGGCTTGGGAAGATTCCCCTGGAGGAGGGAATGGCAACACACTCCAGTATTCTTGCCTGGAGAATTCCATGTGCTGAGAGGAGCCTGGCGGGCTACAGTGCCTGGGGTTGCAAAGAGTTGGACACGACTGAGTGACTAACATATAAGGTTATTAACTGCAGTGATGTTTGTAATAGAATAATATTGGAAACCACTCAAACGTGCGTCATTAATAGCCTAGTCCACAACATGGGCTATATAGATACAGTACAGTACATGCGTACGTATGATTATGTATACATGCAGTACAGTGCAGCCGTTAGGAAGATGAGGAAGAAGCTCTGTGTGTGAATACAGAGACTCTCTTCAGTTGAATAAAAGCAAGGTGCAGAAGAGTGTACTCATATGTAGTATGCTAATACTTATGAAAAAGAGGAGAAAAATAAGACTAGTCATATTTGCTTATTTACCTGATAACAAAGCCAAAGAATACATCAGAAATGAGTAACAGTGATCGGGTATGGGAATTAGGTGAGGCAAGAACCAGGCAGAAGTTGGACAAGGATGGGAGATGGACTTTATATTGGGTTGGCCAAGAGGTTTGGGTTTTCCTGTAACATCTTGCAGAAAAACCAAATGAACTTTTTGACTAACCTAATATATATATATATATAATAACTATATAGATATATTAAAATGTGTATTATAAATATAATTATATAAATGTGTTATATAAATTATAGCATATATGTATGTCATTTAAATCATGTAGGTATGTTACTTAAAAGTAATACCGCTATTTTTTGAATATTGCTATTTCTTTTATGTTTTCCAAGGCAACATGGTAAGGTCAGAGACAGCGATGAAGAGAATGACCCAGATGATGAAGATGTTATTGCTAATGCAGTGGGGTGTCTCGGACCTTTCAGTGGACTCCTGGCACCTGAACTGCAGAAGTACCAGAAGCAAGTTAAAGGTAAAGAGGAGGCCTCTGTTAGATAATCACAGTGTGTTGGTTCACTGTCAGTTCAGTTCAGTTCAGTTGCTCAGTCGTGTCTGACTCTTTGTGACCCCATGAATCACAGCACGCCAGGCCTCCCTGTCCATCACCATCTCCTGGAGTTCACTCAGATTCATGTCCATTGAGTCCGTGATGCCATCCAGCCATCCCATCCTCGGTCGTCCCCTTCTACTGCCCCCAATCCCTCCCAGCATCAGAGTCTTTTCCAGTGAGTCAACTCTTCACATGAGGTGGCCAAAGTACTGGAGCTTCAGCTTCAGCATCATTCCCTCCAAAGAAATCCCAGGGTTGATCTCCTTTAGAATGGACTGGTTGGATCTCTTTGCAGGCCAAGGGACTCTCAAGAGTCTTCTCCAACACCACAGATCAAAAGCATCAATTCTTCGGCGCTCAGCCTTCTTCACACTATAGGCAGGGTATTATTATTGTGGCCTATTGTTTCCCGAACTGATTACCACTGTTAAAGATCTTCATTAGAAGTATCTTCTCTGTTACTTTATCATTTAAGAGGATCTCTCTGTTGTGTGTCACATACATCATCCATATTTCTTTTTCTTTATGATTAGTTTTGCTTTCCACTCACCTGATTCAACTTTGTGTGCTCAGTTCCTTAGCACAGGGCCAGATACATAATAGATGCTTACTATATTGTTTGAGTATAATTGGATTCATTATAGACTAACTTCTTTTCCACTATAGAAATATTCTCTAAAGCCAAAACATGGTAGCCTCTATTTGAATTTCAGTGACGAGAAACACATTATCTCATAGGACATTCCGCTGAATTCCTCTGCTTAGTCCAAGGTCTCTAGATTTGAAAAGATAACGTCCACTTACCAGTTCTGATCATCAATAGTTCTGTTCAGAGCAAGACAGAACAAGTCTGCTCCCTCTTCTGCTGGATGTCTCTTGGATCTTGAGACCAGTCCTCATGTCCCCTAGAGCTTTCTCCATGGTCCAAGTTCAGAATTTCTTAAAGATATGTCTTCCAGAACTTTTAATATTCTATAAATTCACCTCTAAATGTCCTGCAGTTTGGTAGTATTCTTCTTAAAAATGGTACTCTAAATTGAATGCCATGCTATGTTTGTTTTCTCCTTGCAGAGAACAGACTTCCTGTGGAAGTCTGGACATTATCCATGCAGTGAACTCTTTTAAAGCAGTTTGTTGTTCTCCCACTATGATCTTTCCTATCTTTCCTATCTTGGGTGGCAGTTCTTCCCTTAGGACATTTAATTCTGCCTCTTCTAGTTTGAAGACCATTTTCTTTGCCGGAAGAGTACAGAAACAAAAGATGTCAGGCACCTCTGCATTCTCTCTGCCATCTGCTAGCTTTATACTGCCATTTCAAAGTCATGAGCTATTTTCTCATTTTTGTTCTTCATGCTTTTTTGGTTTGTTCATTTTGTTGTTGGTGAAAACAACAACATGGTCATGGTAGTTTTAACCCTCAGCATGCTTTATATTTTAACCTGCTTAACGTTCAGTTCATGTCATTTTGTGTGTGTGTTCTTGGTATGTACTCCCTCGTCATCTTTTGAAATGACTTAAAAAAGAATCTGAACTCAACCAGGGTTCTTCTGATTTTGTAATGTCTTCTTCCTTCTCTTTTGTTGCTTGAATTTTAGCTTTTGGTTTCTAGCCATGGGATCAATATGTATTATAACTCTAACATTTTGAATCTAACATTATAATGTATTATTAACTCTAACATTTTTATAGTCTGGGTCTATGTTCCATTTTTCTACCTTGTTATTTTTTCTGTGCAACTATGTACTCTGGTTTGACATGATAACTTTCTCCTAAATTTCATCATTAGTCTTTGTGTTACTTTAGTTTAGATTAGTAGATCTCCTTTTAATTTTCTTCTCCTTAGAGAAATATTTTCAATAAAAATATCAGATATTCAGTCTTTATCTGAATAACACTTTCAGCAGATGTTAGAATACTTAAAATCCCCTAATAATCTTTGTTTTTAAAGCTTGTCCCCAGGCTGGTTTTACATACTGTGTTAGAAAAATCTCAATTTATCCCCTTTTGCCTATGTGACATGGGAATGTATTCTCACACAGTATTTATTTCTGTTTCTTGGCTTCCTTCGTGGCTCAGTGGTAAAGAATCTGCCTGCAGTGTGGGAGACCCAGGTTCGATCCCTGGGTCGGGAAGATCCCCTGGAGAAGGAAATGGCAACCCACTCTAGTATTCTTGCCTGGGAAATCCCATGGACAGGGGAGCCTGGCAGGTTATAGTATACAGGGTTGCAAAGAATCAGATATGACTGACTAACACTTTTCATTTTCATACTTGGATGTAATCTCAAATTTAAGGGATAAATCTAGTTGTTGATGTCACAGGAGCAGAAACCACACCAGATATAACAAACATAACAGAGAGTCAGGAAATGCTTATTAAATGAATAAAAACATTAATTTCTAGTGATACTGTGATCTGAAGTCTTGATAATCTTGTCTTGCTATTTTTAACTGAGGAAAAAACTCACTTTTAATGCCTGACTAAACCCTGCAAACGGTTGATCCCTTGTAAATTCTTGTGCAGTTATATGGAAATCTGTCCCCTGATTTTAGACAGCTAGAGTTGTATTTTTCTAAGGGAAGTTTAGAAAATGGCAGTGATTTTTATCTGGAAACAGCTGACCTTATGTCCATATAATGATCAAAGTGGTAATAAAATCAAACAATGAACTCACATGGCTCATTTCAGATTACAGTTAGGCTAATAAGAAAATGCGGAAGTATTTTCAGAACCAAATAAAAACAAGTACTAGACACATTCTAGTGTACCTGGATTTTTTCTGTGGTTCAGAATTTCCCGGAGGTTAAGATACTACCCTGGGTTATATAGTGTCATCAATTCCCACTTAGTTCTGTTCTCCTCCAGTGACACCGTCTCCTTGGCTCTCTTCCCTGGAATACAGAATCAAATGGGGACCAGAGTCTGAGATCCAATAACATTGCAGAGCTGAGTCCAGGAGCGATCAATTCCTGCCGAAGTGAATACCATGCAGCTTTTAACAGTATGATGATGGAACGCATGACCACAGATATCAATGCACTGAAGCGGCAATATTCTCGGATTAAAAAGAAGCAGCAGCAGCAGGTTCATCAGGTGTATATCAGGGCAGGTAATGTACTTCTTTGAGTTAATTTCAGCTGTGTCTCAACTTGTATAAGTCGACACAAGTATTTCTAGGATGGCCTGGGAATTACTGCTCACTCTGGCTCAGCACCCACCAACACAGCTGGCAGGAGACAACAGCATCTTTACCTTTTCACTTTTTATTTTATCTTATCAGGCTCTAAAGAAGAAAAAGGTCCCAAGGACCAGGCGGCTGATGGTATTGAACACCTCTTTGCTCTCGTTGCTTTTGGAGAAGGGTTTACAAATGATGAGAATGTTGCAAAGCCATGCAATCCTTGGATCTGAGACATTTTGGAACTCTTACTTCTTAAGCTCCAGGCATTTGGAAGTGGAATTTAGTCATCTGTGTACTAGTAAATTAAGCTATTCTTCAGTCATTTAGATAGTAATATAACAGATGTTGTGATCAGAGGAAAAGGAAAAAACCATTTCTGTGCCTGGCTGATGGGTTAGCAGTGTCTTGGGAGTCTACTGAGAAGAACACAATTTTACTGTAGTTGGAGTTGCTCTTTTCCAAGGATTGTTAAGCTTCTTTTTTTTTTCTTTAAATTCCCCAAATCCCAATGAACAGTCTATTTTATTGTTTAATATATGCTGATTTGGGAATTGGTTTGTCTTATTCTAAGTGAAATCCTAATGAAAATGATACCAGTCCAGAGTTAACCATGGTATAATTTGACATGTTTCTAAGAGACTGGTGAGCTTGTGACTGTCTTGCACAAAAACTGAATTTACCTTTTACTTGTTGGGAAGAAGTAGGCAACTTCTTGAAGATTCTTCCTTTATCCTGAATCATTATAAAAATCTACCACACAAAAAACTAAAAACTATAACACTTTAATTTTCAAAGCAGTGGCACATACATGTCCTTATTTGTCCTTAAATCTACAAGGAAAGCAAGAACAGATGTTTTCATATCCTTGTAAAAAATAAGGAAATGGTAATTGAGGAAGGCTTAGCAGTTGTCTGGGATTATATAGCTATATTGAGTGGTCAGGCCAGGGCTATAACCCCCACGTTTTGATTCTTTATATAGTTCTGTTTGAACCACTTTCAAAAGCTTTGGGTGGGATGTTGAACAGTTGCCTTTGGGTACTAAATCAGCCCACTGTTTGTACTCTCGTCTGTGCTGTATGTACAGACATGCTGTGTGTACAGACATATGGTCTATAGGTCAAATTCTGCTCAATGTCTGTTTTTATAAATACAGTTTTATTGGAACACAGGCATGCCCATTTGTCTGCATATTGTCTATGATGGCTTTCACACTTCAGTAGCAAAAATATTTATAGTCTGGTCCTTAATAGGAAAAGTTTGCTGACCCCTACTCTAGATCATGGTTTCTGTGGTTATTTTTAGAGAAATATTGGTGCTCAAGGGCAAAGTTCAAGAACATTGCTTCTCAGACTTTAGTGTGAATATGCATTGCTTGGGGATATGTTAAAATGAAGAATCTGCTTCCTGTAGCTGTGGGGTGGGGCTAAGATTATGCATATCCAATAAGCCTCTAGGTGATGCCACTGCTGCTGGGTGAGGATTGCACATTGAGTAGAAAGGTTTTGGAGATGGTATAGGTTAGGATTAGCAGTACAGGTGGAGAGAGTGAAATTCAGCTAGAGGCAAAAGTTCCCAGCTTCTGGGATGTCCCTGGTGGTCCAGTGTTTTACACTGCCAAGTCAGGGGCCACAGGTTTGATCCCTGGTCGGGGAACTAAGATCTCACATGCTGCGTGGCGTGAGCAAAACAAACAAAAATCGTCAGCTTCTGAGATTTAAAGAAAGGTGGTGAGGATGGTGATTGAGGTTAGGTTAGGTTAGCTTTCTAGGTTAGGGAGGACAGGAAGTTAAGCATTTTAGTCCTAATAGATTCTGTTTTTATGAAGAAATTGGAGAAAAAGTTGTTTGCTTGGGAGTAAGTTAAAGGTTGTGTAGGAGCTTCAAGAAAGGAATGAAGATTTAGATTGAACACTGAAAGCAATGGGAGAGGGAAAGAACGTTTGTTCAGTGCAAGTGAGGACCTAAAAAAATGGGCAGTTATGTATTTAAGGAATATCAACCCACATACCTGTGTGAATCCCCCATTCCCCTCACCACTACCCCCAGCAGCTCTTAGCTCCCACTTTGGAAAAGAGAACGTGAATTGTGGCTCTAGAGTGGAGTTTTGTCAGGCACGTGCGGTACAGCCACAGGGATGCTGAAACGTGGTTATTGATGAGGTGTGGTCCAAGGGATCAGCCATGCACCTAGCAGGGTGGTGGTGGTGGTGTAAGGGGGCCGAAGAGACAGTGAGAGATTATGAGAAGCCTGGGGCATCAGGGAATGAAGTCTGTGTGGTTCATTACCAAGAATAGTTACATCCAAGGTCTGCGAGCTAGAAGAGTCTGCGGGAAGAATAGGAGAGTCCAATATTTTTTTTTCATGTGAGGCAGATCCAGATGATGTTTAGGAAGGAACTGGACAGGTTGAGGCCGTGACGTAACTCAGGGAGGTAAGAGGACACAGAGTGAAGGGGAAACAGGTGTCCAAGTTTCACTGGAGACTGGCCTGTGACCAGAGGTGGAGAGATGAGAGCAGCTGAGAAGCATAGCAGGGAGGACGACCACCACCACATGACCTGGATGATGTGAAGGAAGGCTGTTCACAAAGGTGGTCTTTTTCCACTACTTCTGCCTGCAGCTCTTGTCCCCTTGAGTGTGCAAACTTCATTGAAAACAGGGGCTTGGTCATAGCCACAGGAGGAAGACAGTACTACCGTTAATAGTGTCTTTCAGGAGAACCCCATTTTGGGTGCTTTCCTGGTTTCAGCTTGCTTTTAGAGTCTGTTGAGGACACAGGAGTGGACCTGGGACCAGGCACCTGATGCCTGTGATGTCACTGCGTTTTTACCACCTCCCTATCACTTCTCTCATTCTGCTGTCTCTCACTTAATAACATGCAGGGTGTGGTTTTCCCACCTCTCAGATGCTGACAGCTGGTAATCCATACGGTCACAGTGTTTGACTTATTATTAAAAAAAATTTTTTTTTCCCCCAAAGATTTCCTAGACATATAACCTGGGAGGTTGCTTCTCAGAAGCAAAGCTCTCTGTAGAAAGCATTAGAGAGCCTGGACTCTGGTAATAAGAGGTCAGAGTCTGTTCCCTTTGTGTCCTCAGCCCCTCTCTCCTCTGTGTGAAGGGAGGGAATCTGTACCCCAGGCTCAAGGACTGAATTCAGTTTCTGCTGCCTTCAGTTACATGACTCTGCCTTTACTGGGGAAATATGTGGGCAGCGGGCGGGGACAGCCTGTCTTGACTCCTCTTCCAAGGTGGATGTTTTTCTCTGTGGTACCTTTCACACGACCTTTCAACCTTTCTTTCAGACAAAGGGCCGGTGACCAGCATTCTCCCGTCTCAGGTAAACAGCTCTCCAGTTATAAACCACCTTCTTTTAGGCAAGAAGATGAAAATGTCAAACAGAGCCGCCAAGAACGCTGTCATCCACATCCCTGGGCACACAGGAGGCAAAATATCACCCGTCCCCTACGAAGACCTTAGGACCAAGCTCAATTCTCCATGGCGAACCCACATCCGTGTCCACAAAAAGAACATGGCCAGGACCAAGAGCCAGCTGGGCTGCGGGGATATGGTCGGGCTGATAGAAGAGCAGAGCGAGGGCTCCAAGACTCACACCCTGGGGGCGGCCAAGGCATCTCCCTCCGACTGTGTCGGGACAGCTCGAGGCGAAAGCGGCTGCTCCGACGGCAGCACAGGCAGGACCATCGAAGGGCGGTCTCCGGAGCCGGTGTTTGCGGATGCAGAGGCCGATGTGTCTGAGGTCCAGGTGAAGATAGAAGCCTTGGAACTGACCCCAAGGGATGCTGCTGCTGAACCTGAGCCCAGGGTACCTCCACCCAGCCAGCGACACACCCCAGAGCCACCCGATGCCCCGGGAGGAAACAAGGTCCCCGGCAAGGCTTCCCAAGGTGGTAGCCACCCGAAGACCCCCATCTTTAGCCCCTTTCCCAGCGTCAAGCCACTGCGGAAGTCCACCGCCGCCAGGAATTTGGGATTATATGGTCCGACAGAAAGAACCCCAACCGTGCACTTTCCTCACATGAGCAGGAGCTTTAGCAAGTCCAGCAGTGGCAACAGCAGCACTAAGAAACGGTGACCTTCTCTCAGAAACTGTCCACATTCACCTCTTCCCCGTGGCAGGAGGGTTCCAGCCGGATGGATGGCTCCAGATGAGCTTCCCTTGTCCCCTGAGAGTGAATCCAGAGGTTCAGAGATGAGCAGCAGTCCTTAAAAAATGGGAATTGGAAATTGTATAATTGGCGCTAGAATCGGGATGTCTTCTGATTACTGATGCAGTGGGTTCTTGTGGCAAAATAAATATTGTGGTTTTAAAGTGTTTGCCCAACTTTTCCTTGTGAGCTGTTTAGAAAAGACTTTGTATCTAGACTGTTAACTCTTCTTCCTTCCCTCCTGTTCTGAGGGCCTTCAGGGTCCTAGTGGCACCCCCCAAAACTTCCAGTTCTCTGGGTGTTATTAATACTAAAGCATGCACACACTAGCTGGCTAGAACAGAAACTGCAAAAAGAAAGTTAGTTTCTTAGTTGCAAAAAAAAAAAAAAAACAAAACTTCCCAATTTCCCTCTTCATGCCCTATTTAGGGCAGCGGGGAAATGTTTGTATGTGTGAGTTTTCCTTCAGTAGTTTCGGCCAGTCTCAAAACTGGTTTTTATTCTTGTGCTGAAGTTCAGGAGAAAAATCTAGACAGCCTTTCCTTCACTTTCTGTTTCTACCTGCAAAGTGAAGAAAACCCTCATCTGTTGAAATGTAGGTTCATCACCAACTTGAAGAGCTTATGCAGGGGTCCCTAAGGGAATATGCATTAAGCAGCTGCCCCGAACAGCTTGCTGATTCCACTAAGCTTTCCCCAAGCTCCATGTTCTTCTCCTAAGGAGAGTGTAGGTCCTCAGTGGTGGGATCTCTGATGGGCTCTACACAGAGCTTGTCTGGCACCCTCCACCACGCAGCTCATTTACTGACCAGCTCTCCACTGCAGATACAGGAAGCCTCTGCTCAAAAGCCAGAACATAGTACCTGCAATTCTGTTAGTTGAATTTTGTGCTTTTTGGGGGAGGTTGGAGTTCTTTGTTACTTGAACACTGCCTTTTCGTGGAGAAGTCCCCAGTACTTTCTAGCTCTCTCTCACCCCTTCCTCCTCAGAGATAGCACCTGTTATCTCCACTATGCAGATGGGAACCCTGAGTCACCCAGAGGTGAATAACCCTTCAGATACTCCAGGTAAATACTCTCGGTACTCAGTGTGACTCAGCCACGTTTCCTCCAGTGCAATAGGCGGGTTTCATGCTCTTTGTACACAGATGTGTTGGCTACCTAGGTTCTAGAAACCAAGACTTGGAAGCCATTCACTGCACTCCCTCCTGACTCAAAGAACCTTTCGCCAGATGCTATCATGGCATTTTGTAAAACCAGCTCTGACCTGCTTATCTGAAAAGGCAGTTTATTAAAAAAAACAACCAAACACTTCATGCAGCTGTCATTTTGGCTGGACAGAAGGCTCACTCCACAACCCCCTTTTCCCACCATCTTTAGAGACAGACTCAGCATTTTTATCCTCATCTCTGGAAGACCTCGACCAGGCTGGCAGGCATTTTGATGATGCAGACAATATTCATTTGACCTAATTGGAGGATTGCTAATTCTGAAACCAAAACTATAGTTTAAGAAAGGATTTTTTTTTTCCCTATGGAGAGGCACTAATTTTTAGAATAAAATAGAGAATGTGATTGTGTGGGCTTTTTTTGAACAGAAAACATGAGAATGATATATACAATGAGAAGAGTTATCCTTTTTGTGGTATTTTTACCCCTTAAAGAATTGAAGATGGAAAATCTGAGTAATAAGTTATTGCAGTTTGGGTCTTGAATTTAGTGCTTTCCAAAGTTAGCACGCAGCTTCTTAAAGAGCAGCCACACCCACAACCTGTGTCTTGGGAAGAGTGTAGGTGGAGAGTCGGGATTACTTTGCATAAGAGACCATGTTTTCCAAAGTTAAGCCAGAGACACGATTTTCTTCCATCTGCTCAGCCTTTCAGATGAGAATGATTCCACCTTGTATTCTTTTCTCCTCCCCAGTCCCAAGTGAGTCAGAATAGTCCTGTCCCCTGGAGGGATGTCTGATTTGAACAGAGAATTGTTTTTCCTCTCTTGAGTCAGTTTCCAGCTCCCCGAGGGCTCTGAGTCTGGGGAGGTGGGTAATGAGGTAGAGGGTACTTACTGCAGTTCCTAGGCTTGTGCCATCGCTGTCTGCTACCTATCTTAGGGTTTGTAACACATATTGTTCCAGTTTCTTGCAGTTGGTCTTCCTGAGGAAAGGGTGGATGTGATGGCATGCAGTTGGGGATAAGTATTTGTTGATGAAGATTAAACTACTGAAAGGGTAATAGTCTTTTGAGGTAAGAATGACGACAGCAGGATTTCAAAACCCGACAAATTCCTGTTCAAGCACTCTGTCCTGTTAAAGTGCATGCATTGTACCATGTAATCACCATGTGAATCGGTCAGTTTGTGAGCTTTGCCTACTTTAGAAAACAGAATCTGCAGTAGCCTGTAGCACACAGCATGTACGAAGACCAGTGTGGACTTTTATCTTCCTTTGTCTTGGACACTGTACACCAGGACCAGAAGTACTTACCAAGTAGCGGTTTCTTTATTTGTAGGTATGTCTGTACCCTGTCAGCACTATTCTGGGAGTCGATTTATGTCTCTGCACCTCAGTCCTCTTACAAAAGCCTCCAGCTAATCTAAACCTAGTTTGTAATGTCAACAATGGGGCTGTAACTGTTTGGAATATTGTATTCCCTCTTTTTGTCTCTCTTGTTCTGAAGAACTGTACCGATCACGAAAATATATGCATAAAGATTCTCATTGTTGTAGCTATTGTGGCGTTGTTTATCTGAGTGCCTGCATAGAATGCTGTGTGACTTCTCTCATCCTCTTCTCTTTTCCTGTCGACTTCCCCCCAGCCTCCCCTCTGCCTTTGTTCATGTGAAGCAGCCCAATAAACTCCAGTGACCCCAGTTTAACCGCTAGGTTGCAAGGTGGCCTGTGATCTGCCAGGAACTTGGCAGAATGCTGGGTTCCTAAATATAAGTAAGAGAGTTTGCTCAAGAGTGTGCATACGTGTGTGTGAATGTATGCATAGAAAATGAATCTGTAGAGCTTTCATTTCTCTTTGTTTTAATAAAACAGAGCAGTAGTTTAGCTTCCCGGTCTTATGGAATCTAGATGAACAGAGAACTGTGGTCAAGTGTACAGCTGCTGCCATCTCCCCTCATAAAATCTCCCTTGACTCTTTCTGAGCTACTTGTTTTGTTTTTTTTGCTACATACAGCCATCATCTGAGGCAGCATTTTAAATATACTATGTTTCCTTATTAGAAATATGACACGTGTATTAAGAAAATTTGGAAAGCAGAGCACAAGGGACCATTGGTGTTCTGGAATGGGTCTCTCTGCTGTTTTTTTATGTTTGCATGTATACACACACCACTGTCTACTAAAAGGTGTGTTGAGAACACTAGCTGAAGCTTTGTTTTTAGCAAATGCTCTTCTACAGCAGCATTTCATTGACCAGTATTTCATCATGTGTTCATGCCAGACTTCACACAACAGCATCTTCTTGTAAAAGAGATGTCTTTTTTTTTCATATTGAAGTGTAGTTGATTTACAATATTATGTTAGTTTCAGGTATATAAGAATTAATTTTGTTATACATAGATCTGTATATTGTTTTTTAGATTCTTTTCCATTATAGTTTAACATGAGATAGTGAATATAATTCCCTGTGCTATATAGTAAATCATTGTTTATCTATTTTATATATGGTAGGGTATATCTCAAACTGGTATTTTTTGGTTATAGATAGTACTGGAAAGACTACCCTAACACTTATATCTTTGTGCACAGACCTAAGAATTTTCTTAGGATATGTTCATCCCAATGGAGTTGCAAGGTCAGAAAATGTGTGAATTTGTAAGATATATATATATATATATATATATTTATCTCCACCTCCAAATTGCTATACTTGAAGATTGAAGTAACTACAGAAGTACTCAATGAAAATGCCTTTTTTTTTTTTTGTCCCTAGGACCTCCCGAATTGATAGAAACAGTGATAATAGGCATTCATATCTCATCCCTGACTTTTAAGAAAACTGTTAAGTAGGATGTTTCCTGAGGTTCTTGGTAGGTATCTTTTAACAGGTTAAGGAAAGCACCTTTTATTCTTTGCTCACTAAGAGTTTTTAAAAAAATCAACACATATTTAACTTTATCAAGTGATCCCTAAATTGCACCCTTTGAAAAGGAAGTGATGCTTAAGACTTCGTATCTTGAACTTGAGAAAATAGCTATTACCAAGTTTCATCATAGTGTATTAAGGTATTTTAGAGTTGGAAGTGATAGTGATGAAAGTCCTATGTGCAAATTTTCATTGCAGTATTAAATTTACTAGAGGAAATTTGGAAATAATGTAAAGATCTGAGGACAAGGATAACAGTTGCATGAATTATGGTTCATTTACAAAATGGAAGTGCAAGGGCCCATGAGTGTTTGGACCATTGACATGGTGGTTCTCTTATCTTCATGAGGCAGTTCAGGTGAAAATTTCAGCGAAATCTGGAATCATAGACTCACTGGATACAGCTATGAATGAGAGGTCCTTACTGGATGATGGCTGAAACCAGAACCGTGCAATGTAGCTGTTCCACAGAGGCAATCTGGGCTCAGTTAAATGGGGACTGAATGGAGCTACATAGACACTTGGGTTGGTTCAGCTCCCTTGAGGTTCCCTGCTGGCCATCTCCTGAAGCTGAGTCTACTTCTTTCCTAGTGTGCAGCTCTGATCAAACCCATTGACCTTTTTGCAAAGTCACTCTCCATCCCATTCTCTTCCTTCCTTCCAGCATGGGCAAGCCTTATCTGACTGCTTCACCCTGCATCCCAGGGGCCTCAAGAGTCTTCTTAAGGTTAAAAAACAAGGAAGTTGACTGTTTCTTAATACTTTCTTTCTTTCTATATACTCCCACAACACTTCTAAGTTTTTCTTTAGGCAGTGCTGATCCTTGAGAAGGAGGTGGATCAATTGCCCTGTGGGGCCACCAGCTCTCTGGTTGGAAATAAGCTGATACTTCAAACCCAGGTGTCTCCCAATCCCTGCTGCTGCTGCTGCTGCTAAGTCACTTCAGTCATGTCCAACTCTGTGTGACGAGGATCTATAAATCTGGATTGAAACAAAGCAAAGCAGCCACAGAACAAAAAACCTCTCCTAGAAATTTTGATACTGAACTAGATTTGGCAACCACTGGTCAACCTATTTTAATGGACTTTCAAATAGTCTCCCAGCCCACCCCACCTCTCTTTGTTGGTATGACTGCATATTGCTGCCAGAGTAATTCTTCTAAAATGCAAAACTGCTCAGACAATTCCTCTGGTCAAAATCCTTCAGCTGGTTCCCATCTTCTGAAGGATAAATGTTGAAACCCTTATCTTGGCTTGATCTAGCCCATGGTCATTTTTCCAGCTTGTTTTCCCGCCATCTTTCCCATTCATTGCCTTCTGCAGTTTGTCATCATCAGCACAATAATGTCAACCCCTTGTTGAGATCTTATCTGCTAGGCATTGTACTAGCGCCTTTATGTTATCTTGCTGGCATATTCCTCCTAAGAACCCCACACACACATTTTTCCTGTGTTGGAGATGATGAAAGTGGGGTGAGCGGTTGTATTCTTGACCACAGTCACCTCATGGTAACTGGCAGAGTCCTGATCCTTCTAACACCAGAGCCCAAGCTTTCTGCTTTGTGCTGTCTGCACCGTCTGAGACCTTTGCATACAGCAACTTGAAATGCCCTGAAAGCTTCTTACTCTCCCAACACCCTTGTAACTGTGTATTTATTAACCTCTTCCCTGAGCTCCCTCCTTGCTCCAGTCTGCTTGGAAAACACCCACCCACCCATTTAGTCTTATCACACACATTAATAGCGTCAGCTCCAACCCTTGCCACTTTCCAATAGTACGATTTTGTGTGTGTTTCTTAACCTTCTCTTTCTACATCTGTACAATGAGGATAATTTCAATCTCACAAGGTTTGTTGTAGACTTCTGTGATTCTGACCTAGAATTAACATTCTTCCTTTGGCAGTAATGTCCTGGAGAGCTTTGTTCTCTTCCCACGTACATCTCTGTGAGGCTGATGGCCTAGGAGCACACAGTCCAAGCTAAGCCATTCAGCATTCTCCCTGTTCCCAGCCATGGTGTCTGACCCATGGTCAAGCACACAAAGAATGTCAATTCCTGGGCTCTTGTTTTGAACTCGTGGGGAAAGCTGATTTGCTCATTTTTAGTGGATTTGAACCTGGAAGGAAAAAGCCAAGGAGCTGCTGGTAGCAACCATCCTGTAACATCTCCCCATCCAGGAGAGATTCTTGGAGGAGTGAATCGAGTCTGAGCAAGTAGAGCAGAGAAGCAGAAACCTGGCCCTTTTCATGTCAGAGACCCCTGGATCAGACCATACCTGAAGCAAAATTACTCTCTCTACACCACTTATTCTTCCCTGGTGGCTCAGACGGTAAAGCCTCTGTCTACAACGCGGGAGACCTGGGTTCGATCCCTGGGTCGGGAGATCCCCTGGAGAAGGAAATGGCAATCCACTCTAGTACTATTGCCTGGAAAATCCCATGGATAGAGGAGCCTGGTAGGCTACAGTCCATGGGGTCGAAGAGAGTCAGACATGACTGAGTGACTTCACTTTCACTTTCACAGCACTTACTACATCAGTCAACCTTCCAGTTTTTGGTTTTAACCTGTTTGGTCAGGTTTTTTATCATTCATATTAAAAACCTGTTAATTGGAATAGACATTTTATGAGGATAACAGGTTAAAAGGCAAAATAGTAGGCACCGTGACTAACAAGTAGCTAATAGTTTAAGCTGACAATGACTCAGACGTCTCCTGAGGGCTCTCTATGACTTCTGGCTCTGTCCTACCCATCCTAATAATAGATAGTGTAAGTTGGTGACAGGAAGTGTGGTTCTTGTTTTATGAACGGGATTCTTTCCTCCAGCCTTTGAATCTTCTTTGGCCTTGTATCTCCTGGTGGCAGGAGAGGTGATTCTGAGTATGAAACAGTTTTCCACCAATTTCACCTCTTATTCCAGCCCCATCTTTGTTCACAGCTGAGTCCTGGGGAGAGCAAAATAACTGTAAGCAAGTCACGAAAGGGTTATTTTAACGAAATTCCGCAAAAGTTGGGCGTCCAGGCAGCCTGTGTATGGAACTTCCTTCCCCAGGTGTGATGGAAACCAAGGGCGTCTCCCCTTGCTCCCTCAGGAGCCTGTTCAGCTCTCTCACAGGGAAGGCTCTGGAGCAGCTCTGCTGGCATCTGTTGGGAAGTAGCAGGGCTGGATGGGGGTGGGTGGGCCTCTTGGGGACCTGCAGGATCCACTGGGAGCACCCACTAGGAGCACACCTTCTGGGAAAAAAAAGAGGAGCACCTTGTGAGGATTTCAAGAAAACATTGCCTGGTGTTAAGGGGATGGAAAGACCTTATAGCCACTGCCTCAAAATATGTGAGAACAATGGTTTTTGAAAAAATTAATTTTTATTGCAGTGTGTTTGCTTTACCATGTTGTGTTGGCTTCTATTGCATTAGCAAAATGAATCAGCGTACATATGGGTATATCCCCTCCTTTTTGGAGCTCCCTCCCATTTAGATCGCCACAGAGCATTAAGTAGAGTTCCCTGTGCTATATAGTAGGTTCCCAACACTTGTCTACTTTTGCACAGTATCAATAGTGTATATGTGTTAATTCCAATCTCCTAGTTCCTTCCACCCGACCCCTTTCCCTCTTGGTAACCACACATTTAGTGGTTTGAGTCATTGTTACAGGGACCCTATGCAGACCAAAAATTTGCTGAGTCTGTGAAAAGTCAGGTTACATATAACCTGTATCACACATACGTGCTAAATTCCACAAATGTATATGCGACAGAACCTAGCAGATGGTGAAAAGCTTTAAAGTTTTTTTTTTTTTTTCATGTGGAGCTATGGACTGGAGTTTCTAGTACATTTTCCAAGTGGGAAACAAATCATAGAGTCATGGAATTATTTAACAAAAATGTTCGTATCAGAATAATGAAATCACTAAATGTCAGACCCAGAGGGCATGGAGCTCAGTTTCAAAAATTTACTTCCTTATTTATTTAAAGTGGAGTATATTTGCTTTACAACGTTGTGTTAGTTTCTGCTTTGCAACAGTGTGAGTCAGCTCTATGTACACGTATATCCCCTCCCTCTCGGACCTCCCCCCACCCTATCCCGCCCATCTAGGTCATCACAGAACGCAGTTAAGCTCCCCATGCTATACAGCATCTTCCCACTAGCTAGCTATTTTATACATGGTATATATTTTACACAATGTATATATGTAAATGCTACTCTGTCCATGTACACTTTCACTTATATAAGTAATATTTGCACATGTTGAAAATTCAACATGGTAAATGGTAAGCATATGGTAAAAACTAAGTTTCCCTCCATACCCTGTCTCTTAGCCAGCAGTTTCCCTATTCACTGGAAACCACTGCTACTGCTTTGTTGCATCTCCTTCCAGAGAGATTTTATGCATATTCAAGTACTTTCATACACACACATTTGCATAGGTAGTGGCATAAGAACCTTCTGAACCCTTCCTTTTCACTTAATGTATCACAGAGGTGATTCCATAAGAGTGCAGGTAGCAACCTCAGCCTTTTTTTTTTCTTTTTATTGCTGCTTTAATTTTCAACTTACTGTACACAGTGAATTTACCCTTTTGGCCTTTGTTAGATCATTTGATGGCTTACAGTTCCTTACCTGTACTAAGCAGGTGGTGCTTTAGGTGATAAAGAACCCGCCTGCCAATGCAGAAGACATAAGAGATGCGGGTTTGATCCCTAGGCTGGGAAAATCCCTTGGCAGGGGAAAAGGCGACTCACTCCAGTATTCCTGCCTGGGAAATCCCATGGACAGAGGAGCCTGGTGGGCTACAGTCCATGCATGGTGTTGCCAAGAGTAGGACATGACTGAAGCAACGTAGCACTTAGTTCCTTACCTATGAGCGTACATACCCTTGTACATGTGTTGTTATATTACAAGCAAGCAAGTTTAGCTATAGGCTTAGTCCCTAGATATGGAATTATCTGGTAACTGTGTGCATTTTAGGTTTTGATAAAGTTGCCAAATTACTCTCTACAGTTGTTCTGTATATAAATTTTGACTTCCATTGGAGATGTGTGAAAATATCCAATTTCTCATACCCTCATATTACTCAATATCTTATCAAATATTTTTATCAGGTATTTAATGTGCATTTAAAAACATGCATGAAGTTAACATTCATTTTAAAATTCTTTATACGTTGTTTGTTCATAGCATTTGCTCAATTTTGCTCTTTTTTCCCTTATTGATGCCAGTTCTTTTTTTAAAAAACTAAAATACAGTTTTATTCTAAATGTGGACAATTTGCATATGTTTTACTTGTATTTTTAAAAACTATTTATATTGGGGTATAGCCAGTTAAGAACATTGTGATAGTTACAGGTGCACAGCAGAGTGACTCAGCCATACATAAACATGTATTCATTCTCATCCAAATTCCCTTCCATCCAGGCTGCAACATAATGAACAGAGTTCCCTGAGCTATACAATAGTTAGTTGTATGGTTAGTTGATATAACTATTGATACACTACTGATACTATTGATATACAATAGTTACTTGATGGTTATTCATTTTAACTATAGCAGGATGTGTGTGTACGCTGTCGTGTCTGACTCTTTGTGACCCCATGGAGCCTGCCAGGGTCCTCTGTCGATGGGATTTCCCAGGCAAGAATACTGGAGTGGGTTGTCATTCCCCCTTCAGGGGATCTTCCTGACTCAGGGATTGAACCCGTGTCTCTAGTGTTTCCTGCATTGGCAGGCGGATTCTTTACTAATGTGCCACCTGGGAAGACCAATATAGCAGGATACCAGTTCTTTATACAAGAAAAATGTCCTTGTCTGTTATATGAGTTGTGATATTTTTCTTATTTTGCTGATTATCTTTAAATTTGTTTATATTAATTTTTGACATATATTTAGAAACATTTTTTTTTCAAATTCATCAGTCTTTTCTATCTTCTGGATTTTGTGTGACATTTAGAAGGGCCTTCTCCACATCTTGTGATTATTTGAAAAGTCTCTCTTTTTTCTTCTACTACTATTTTGGGTTTCATTTTCATAATTAAACCTTTAAATTGAAGTATAGTTGATTTACAATGTTGTCTTAGTTTCTGGTATACAGCAAAGTGATTCAGTTACACATATACTTTTTCATGTATTTTCTATTATGGTTTATTACAGGATACTGAATATGGTTCCTTGTATAATAACAAAGCTATACAGGATATTGTTGTTTATCTTTAAAAAAAAATATATATATATATATAGTAGTTTGTATGTGCTAATTCAAAGCTCCTAATTTATCCCTACCTCACCACTTTCCCTTTTGGTAACCAAAAGTTTGTTTTCTATGTCTGTGAGTCTATTTCTGTTTTGCATATAATTTCATTTGTGTTGTATTTTCAGATTCCATATATATGTGATATCATATGATATTTGTCTTTTTCTTGCTGACTTTCTTCACTTAGTATGAAAATTTCTAGGTCTATCCGTGTTGCTGAAAATGGCATTATTTCATTTTTTTTTTTTTTTAATGGCTGAGTTGCCAACTCAATGGACATGGGTTTGGGTGAACTCTGGGAGTTGGTGATGGACAGGGAGGCCTGGCGTGCTGTGATTCATGGGGTCACAAAGAGTCGGACATGACCGAGCGACTCAACTGAACTGACTGAGTATTCTGTTGCATATATATCCTCCATCTGGAAGCAACCTAGATGTCCATCAACAGATGAATGGATAAAGAAGTCATGATACATAAACACAATGGAATTATTACTCAGCCTTAAAAAGGAATGAGTTTGACTCAGTTCTAATAAGGTGGATGAACCTAGAGCCTATTATACAGGGTGAAGTTAAGTCAGAAAGAGAAAGACAAATATCGTATATTAACACATATGTATGGAATCTAGAAGGATGGTACTGATGAAGCTATTTGCAGGGCAGCAATGAGACGCAGACACAGAGTACAGACTTGTAGACACAGTAGGGGGAAGGTGGAACAAATTGAGAGTAGCATTGAAGCATATACATTACCATATGTAAAATAGAGAGCCAGTGGGAATTTTCAGTATGATGCAGGGAGTTCAAATCCAGTGCTCTGTGACTAGAGGGGTGGGACGGGGTGGGAGGTGGGAGGGAGGTTCAGGAGGGAGGGGACACACGTGTATACCTATGGCTGGTTCATGTTGATATATGGCAGAAACCAACACAACACTGTAAAGCAATCATCCTCCAATTAAAAATAATAAATTTAAGAAGTTCACAGCTAACAGTTGACACATCATACTGTTTTTATTTTCATAGTGCTCCTGAACTGAGTGGAATCATTGCAAAGTGTTTCCAGTAAATGAGCATCTCCTCCAGAAATCCCTCGTCACTTCAGCTGCTTTGATATGGATTTTGATGCCAGCAGCTCAAGATGATGACGGATAAGGTAACTTTTAGAATTTCTATAATTAGTGGTGGTGGAGTGGGAGCAATAAGCGGTGCTGTAGAACCTGTGGAGGGTAAAAGGGAGGCTCTGCACCCAAAGCAGTCAGTCCCAGAGAGTCTGGTTCCGCCTTCCTTTTGAAAATTCTCTTAGAGATAAACTCTGGAAGGAAGCGCCTCCATTGCTTGAGTTGGCCTCATATGGGATTTGGAGTATCACAGAGGGACACGGTAAGTATGATGGCACGGTGTAGTTATATTGACGTAGCTTGAAAGGTCAAGAAAGGAAAGAATAAGAAAAAAACTTTTAAAGGGTCTCACCCAGCATCAAGATTTGCATAAAGGCTTGCCACGAATAACACTTCAACCTGTGATGATATAAAAATAACAAATTAATAATCAAGTCACACCCAACCATTGGATTTCCAGATTTAAAAAAAAGATATTTTCTAAAACAGAAATTATGCCAAGTGAATATCTTATTTTCCTTGAACTAACTCTCTTCCCTCCCAGAAAAAAAAACAGAAAGTAAAACAAGCAAGAAAAACAATAATAGAAACAGCCGCATACCTTAACCCAGAGAAGTAGTTTGGATCCTGTAAAAGTATTATTAGTGAGAACCAAGCTTTGTCTTTGCAGTAGAGAAGTGGGGATCTGGACTTCTGCAGGACCGGGTCTGAGTTTCTGAACCAGATGGAGTAAGGTAGGCTTTGGATGGAAGGGCTTGCTGCCACCTTTCAGCAGAGCAAGGCCATGGTTGCACCAGCAATTGTATTTTCATATCCAGGTCCATGAGGCCCATGACTCCACCATACTCATCCTGAGGGGAAAATCCGGACTGATGCTCTGGGCGACAGCTGCCAAGTGCGGTCTGGGGAGCCTGTGAGTCGCTGAGGTCCTTTCTTGGGGTTCCTGAGATCAAAACTGTTTATATTGATAACGACACTAAGATATTGTCTGTCTTTTTCACTCTCGTTTTCTCATGAGTGTACGCGAGTTTTTCAGAGGCTACCTAATGAGAGATATTAGAACAGACTGAATGCAAAGGCCAGCTGTGTTGGTAACCGGGCATGAAAGAAATCTGCGAAAGTGTAAAGCAGTGCTACTTTCTTTTTTTTTTCTTTTTTAAAAACGATGTTTACTCCTTTATTTTTTAATTTATTTTTATTTTATTGTTATTATTATTTTTAATTTTACTTTATTTTACTTTACAATACTGCATTGGTTTTGCCTTACATTGACATGAATCCTCCACGGGTGTACATGAGTTCCCAATCCTGAACCCCCCTCCCACATTCCTCCCCATATCATCTCTCTGGGTCATCCCCGTGCACCAGCCCCAAGCATCCTGTATCCTGTATTGAACCTAGACTGGTGATTTGTTTCTTACATGATAGTATACATGTTTCAATGCCATTCTCCCAAATCATCCCGCCCTCTCCCTCTCCCACAGAGTCCAAAAGTCTGTTCTATACATCTGTGTCTCTTTTGCTGTCTCACATATAGGGTTATCATTACCATCTTTCTAAATTCCATATATATGCGTTAGTATACTGTATTGGTGTTTTTCTTTCTGGCTTACTTCACTCTGTATAATCGGCTCCAGTTTCATCCACCTCATTAGAACTGATTCAAATGTATTCTTTTTAATGGCTGAGTAATACTCCATTGTGTATATGTACCACAGCTTTCTTATCCATTCGTCTGCTAAGACATACAGATGGCCGACAAACACATGAAAAGATGCTCAACATCACTCAGTATCAGAGAAATGCAAATCAAGACCACAATGAGGTACCATTTCACGCCAGTCAGAATGGCTGCAATCCAAAAGTCTGCAAGCAATAAATGCTGGAGAGGCTGTGGAGAAAAGGGAACCCTCTTACACTGTTGGTGGGAATGCAAACTAGTACAGCCACTATGGAAAACAGTGTGGAGATTCCTTAAAAAACTGGAAATAGAACTGCCTTATGACCCAGCAAGGAGAAGGCAATGTCAACCCACTCCAGTGTTCTTGCCTGGAGAATCCCAGGGACAGGGGAGCCTGGTGGGCTGCTGTCCATGGGGTCGTACAGAGTCGGACACAACTGAAGCAACTTAGCAGCAGCAGCAGCAGCATGACCTAGCAATCCCACTACTGGGCATATGCACCGAGGAAACCAGAATTGAAAGAGACACGTGTACCCTAATGCTACTTTCTTATCAGATATTTTTGTTTTGGAAAGTGAAGCTATTTTTTTTATAAAATGTTGTTTATGTTAATGGATTAATTGTTGTCATTTAAAAAAGAATTCAGATATTTTGAATTGACATAAAAAAGTAAATATAAAATTACATAAGCTTTAAGCTCTGTATGGTCCTTATA
Source organism: Capra hircus (assembly GCF_001704415.2). NCBI lineage: Eukaryota > Metazoa > Chordata > Mammalia > Artiodactyla > Bovidae > Capra > Capra hircus. The sequence continues at coordinate 48,274,481 of NC_030812.1, read as the reverse complement.
ATTTTTAAGAAAATGTTTAAGAATTTAGGAGGATCCTGATACCAAGAAGTTTGAGAGCTGCTGGTCTATGGGGTAGTGAAAGAAAATAAATGTAAGATAACAATAGTTATTTATGAGGACTTCCTGTTTGACAGGTTCTGTGCTAAGGGCCTAACATGGATTACCTCATTTTACTCTCATAACCATCCTAAGAGTGGGTACTAATGTCCCTTCTTAGGTTACATACGAGGAACCTGGGCTGAGAGAGGATAAGTAATATTCTCAAGGTCAGAGAGTTCAAAAGTGGCAGAAAGTGGAACTGAACCCAGGGAGTGTGGCTCCAGTTCTTACACCCTAAACCACCTGGTGACTGCTTCTAGCAGTCGGTGCCTACTCTTTTCCCTCTTGTGGCCCATCCCAGCCCTGCCCCTAAAAATTGGATATGATGCAAGAGGCAACTGGAGAATCATGTGTCGCTGACCAGGTCTCCCCACTCCTGAGTCAGGGTGGGCTGGAACAGCTGTTGGCACCCATAATGAGGGGGATGCCACGTGGACACATGGGCACCAGCTCCCCAAACCCATGCTCATCTCTCCTTCTTAAGTTAACTTTGAACCTGAAAAAGTATGATTATTAAAAAAAGAAAAAGTAAAGAGGGACAACTATGAGAGGAAAAAACTCACAAAAATCAGTGGAGGGAATCTTGTTTCACAAGACTCTTACGATTCTGTACTATTTAAATAAACAAAGACTGGACATTTTTAGGTGATGTATGATGTTTGATTTATGCAACATAGACTAGCAATGATTTAGTGGATCTACATTCAGTAAAGAAACCTTGGATATATGTGTGTGCATGTTAGTCGCTCAGTTTTGTCCGACTCTTTGCGACTCTATGAACTGCTCTGTCCATAGGATTTTCAAGGCAAGGATATTGGAGTGGGTTGATATATATCTACGGCTATATGAAATTATCATTAGCTATATTAAGAGTTTGTGTGTGTGTGTGTGTTAATCGCTCAGTCGTGTCCGACTCTTTGCAACTCCTTGGACTGTAGGCCCCCGGGCTTCTCCGTCCATGGGGTTTTCCAGGCAAGAATACTGGAGTGGTTTGCCATTCTCTTCTTTAGTAAGCTCTTTATGCATTATTTTAATGATTCTCTGTTTTACTGACTTTCTATTTTCCAACTAACTTCCCATCCATCTGGTTGCATAAGAAATACAAAGGGATGGGGAGAATGATTGGGTTTTTATTGTTTTTTTCACTTCAACTGAGCACGGGTATGACAAACTTTTGTAACCACTAGGTGCCACTGTTGCTTCATGCAATATCGCCAGACCCCTGCGTTTTAGCATATGTTGGGAATTTTATTCTGAAGTGTCCAGGGTGTTTGAGTGGGGATTGTTGTTGTTCAATCACTCAGTTGTGTCCGACCTTTTCGACCCCATGGACTGCAGCACACCATGCTTCCCTGTCTTTCACTATTGCCCGGAGCTTGCTCAAACTCCTGTCCATTGAGTCAGTGATGCCATCCAACCATCTCATCCTCTGTCATCCGCTTCTCCTCCTGTCTTTTCTAAAGAGTCAGTTCTTTGCATCGGGTGGCCAAAGTATTGGAGCTTCAGCTTTAGCATCAATCCTTCCACTTAATACTCAGAATTGATCTCCTTTAGCAATGACTGTTTGATCTTGCAGTCCAAGGGACTCTCAGAAGTCTTCTGCAACACCACCACAGCTCAAAAGCATCTGTTCTTTGGTGTTCAGCTTTCTTTATGGTCCAACTCTCACATCCATACATGACTACTGGAAAAACCATAGCTTTCACTAGATGAACCTTTGTGGGCAAAATAATGTCTCTGCTTTTTAATATGCTGTCTAGATTTGTCATAGCTTTTCTTCCAAGGAGTGAGTATCTTTCAATTTCATGGCTGCAGTCACTGTCTGCAGTGATTTTGGAGTCCAGGATCCAGAGTGAGGGGGAGACCTAGAAGAATCCCACTGCTGCATGCCCACCCCTGTCCCATCCCCATACTCCCATCTTATAAATTTTTTAAAAGTATGTAGAATTGGCTGTTGGGTAAGGAGCACTCAAACACAAAGTTCCCAGTCAAAGATCATTATTTCTTGAAGAATGATTTCAAAATCAGCTTCAAGTAGAATGTGAAGCTAGCTGAAGGAAAGCAAGTGCTGTGGCCGGTTTAGGCATAAGTGCCCAGTGCAGTGTCCAGTACAGGTGACTCTGTCTCAAAGAGACGCCCCGCATGTTGTGCAATGGTAAAAGTTGAGCCTGGAGCCCAGCAGCATCTCTCTTTGGAGAAGATGGAGAGGAGGAGCTCGCAGTGGGGAGGGGAGGAGGACTAGCCATGGCCACACCCTCTCTAGGTCCCGATGTCTGTTCTAGGGACCCCAGAGCTGAAGGATGAACTGGAGTACCTGCTGAAATATGAGGCATACTTTGTTGGGCATCTTGTTTCCCTGTGGGATGGATCTGCTAGACACTACATTCTGTGTTCAACTTACCTTAATCATTTCTCATGTGATTTCCAGACTCAGGGTACTTATTTGTTGAGCAGCATTAGGTCCAAGGCTCTGTGCTAAGCCATCTGGAACATCTTCTGGAGAATATTGGGGTTGCCGATGTCCTTTGATCTCTGGGTCGGGAAGATCCTCTGGAGGAGGGTATGGCAACCCACTCCAGTACTCTTGCTTGGAGAATCCCAAGGACAGAGGAGCCTGGTGGGTTACAGTCCTTGGGGTCGCCAAGAGTCGGACATGGCTGATTGACTAAACAACTGCAACAAAACGTCTTTCCAACTATGTCTTTCCTGGAATGAAACATAACTTTCCAGGTGAGGTCTAATTCACACCAAATACAGGGATAATTACTTCATTTGGTCTGGAAGCTTCCATCTAATAAGATTGTATTAACATTTATATATTATAACCACTCTGATTCTTCTGAATTTGAGCTGGATTTCAACCCCCAGGGCACTTTTCTTAGGATCTGTGTCAGGGCAGGTTTTTTTAACATCTTGGACTTTTCCCACCAAAATTTCCACTACAAACCCAGGTCTTTGTTTATCCATTCATTCAGTTAGTGGGGATTGGGAATCTCACAGTCCTATATGTCATTTGGCTAAGACATATGACAATTTATTCTACCTTTTATTTCTTTTCGTGTAGATGACTCTCCCAGGGTTATGCCATTCTCAGAATTGGAGTATATATCTGCTCTGACTTTATTCTAATTGCTAAAATGTTACTGGTTGTGCTTGTTCGTTTTATAGGAACTTTAGAAGGATCTGACTAATTTTTTTGAAATCTGATTCCTCAAGGAATATGAATGAAACCTAGCTTGGGTTTTGGATTCTGTTTATCATTGTGTTGTAAAAATAGGGCTTTACAAAATTTCAAGTTTACTTAATTTCACATTTTTAGTAAAATTTGTTTCATATAGGTACATAATTATGTTTGAGTTCTTAGAACAGTAGCTTATATGAGAGAAATCAGAAATAGACACTATGGAAGCTTTTACTGTCCTACACATGTGAAGCATTGTTGATATTTAGTTTCTGGGGCTCAGTTATTATTTGGGGGAAATAAGAGCTTGAAGGCTCTTTTTAGAATAACTGTAAGAGCTTCTGATTTAAAAGGATGATCGGAAGCTAAGAACAGTAAGCCTCTACTTCATAGGGAGTAAATGTTTCCAAGAAGCCATTTAGAAATACATAAGGTATCTCTCTTCTTGCAGACATTGACCAGAGTTCATTTGTGTTTTGCTTTGGTAAGCTGTTAGTGCCACACTGGCCAGACTGGCCCTTGTCTCTATCATTGGAAGAAATAACCAAGTCAAAGTGGTTCCAACTCTCATTAAGTGTTGGGCTTCACCCTTGAAATTAACAAAGTAGTATATTATCTGAACAATTACTAGATTGATTATTAAATATTAGTCATTTTGTGTTTAGAGGGTTTTCTTAGGATGAAGTGTAGAGCTAAGAAGAGATCTTTCTCCCAGTTTTGGTCTCTAGCCACCCATTTTGGTAAATGACAAGATTAATGATTAGATAATGTGGCAATTATTGCATTTAAGATGTTATTCATATGTGTTGATTTGGTATTTCTATATAAATATTTCCTATTCATGTAACACCTAAGCTTTCAGTTTACTTAATCAAACTGTGATACTATCATAAATAGGAAAACAGATGGAAATTAAATGGAGATAAGACTTTGAACCAGAAGAACTGTGTGTGATAAACTAATGAGAAATTAAGCACAGTGATGAAAGAAATATTGACATTCTCTGCTGCATTTTTTATGCAAGTAGATTATAATTTCTTAGAGAAAGCCCTAAAAGAGTCAGTCTAGGTTTGGAAAGACATTTTCTACTCACAGGTTCTAGTTCATTGATTGTTTTCACCTGACTCTCATTGACTGTTTTCACCTGATGCTCTCTTGGTTTCCCTTCTGCATCACTGATGGCTGCTATCCATCTCCTTTCCTGGTTCCTCCCTTTATTTCCACTCTGTTTTATATTAGGGTGCCTTGGGGCTCAGTCCTTGGTTCTCTATATTTACTACCTTGGCGCCCGGCTCCAGACTCAGGTCTTTAAATACCATCTGTGTGCCAACAGTTCCCAAAGTTATACCTCCAGTCAAGAATCTCTCAGAATTCTAGACTTACAGATCCAACTTCTACACAACATCTTTGTCTAAGAACATCCAAACATGAACTCCTGGTCATCCCTCCCCAACTTGCTCCTCTCAGCTTTCTCATCTCAGATGGTGATAACTGAAAATAGCAGTTTATACAACAAGTGAGGTAACAAGCAGCCAGCTCTCTTAAGAACTTGTAAGAACTCAAGAACTTCTTCTGAGTAAGATGAGAGGACAGTGGAGCATTTGGGGCAAGGAATGAAATGATCAGATTTAATATTTGAAAAGACTCACTCTGGCTGCTTTGCTGAGAACAGGCAGTAGGAGCACAACATTGTAACCAGGGAGACCAGTTAAGTAAGAAAAGTGAAAGGCACTCAGTCATGTCCAGCTCTTTGTGACCCATGTAGCCTTTTCCTTCTCCAGGCGATCTTCCCAACCCAGGGATTGAACCCAGGTCTCCTGCATTGCAGGCAGAATCTTTACCAGCTGAGCCACCAAGAAAGCCAATTACCCAGGTGTGAGATCATGGTGACCTGAATCAGGGATAGTAGTGGAGATGCCTGGTGGGCTGCCATCTGTGAGGTTGCACAGAATCGGACACAACTGAAGTGACTTGGCAGCAGCAGCAGCAGCAGTGGAGATGATAAGAAGTGGTTAGTTGCTGGATGTATTTTAAAGGTAAACTTAATAGGATTTCTTGGCAGGATGTAGGGTGTGGAAGAGAAAAGGAGAAGTCAAGGATGGATCCAAAATACTTAGTTTGAACAAGTGGAAGGATGGAGCTACCTTCAACTGAGATGGGAAGACAGTGTGTTGAGTTCGGAATATGTGTTAGGTATGGAAGTGAAATATTTGAAAGCAAAATTGAATATTCTAGTCTGGAGTTCAGGAGGGAGGTCTGGACTGGATATATAAATTATGGAATCATTAGCACATAGATAGCATTGAAAGACTAAAAACTGGAAGAGATCACTAAAGTTTAAAATATTTAAAGGAGGATTTCCTACAGACTTAGAGCAGTGGTTCTCAAGCAGAGGCGATTCCCCATGCCACCCAGGGGATATTTGGCAATGTCTGGAAACATTTTTGATTGTCATAACTGGGGAGGGGAGGATTGCTACTGGAATCTAGTGAATAGAATCTAGTGTATATCCTACAGTGCATATCACAGCCCTTACCACAAGAGTTATCCAGCTCCAAGTGCCAGTAGTGTCAGAGTTGAGAAAGTGTTGTGTACATGGCAAAGAGAAGACTGAGGACCGATTCCAGGACGCCCCACAACATTAAAGATGTGAGTCAGAAGAGAGGGACAGCACAGGAGGTTGAGAAGGGACAATTAGGCAATTAGGACAGAACTAAAAGTGAAGAAGATTTATTAAGAAGGAGGAGATCAAATACTTCTAATTAGTCAAAGACAAGAACCAAGAATTAATCATTATGTTTAGCCACATGCACTTCTTTGGTGATCTTGATAAAAATAATTTCAGTGTTTATGATGGGTAGGTCTGAGATAGAATTGAAGGAAAGTTATTAGAGACAATCAGTACTGAGAAGGCTTTGGGGAATTTTGCTACAAATGGAGCAAAGAAATGGGGTAGTGGCTAACCAGAGGATGTATCAGAGAATCAGGTGTGACTTTTAAGGGCTGATTGTAAGGCTATAAGCAGGAAATGAGGCAAGAGTCCCACAACAAAGGCTAAGGCATATCCTGGTTGAAATAATTCAGAACACAAGTCGAGAATGAGGCAAAGGACTTCCCTAGCGGTCCAGTGGCTAAGACTCTGTGCTCCCAATGCAGGGGGCCCAGGTTCGATCCCTCTTCAGAGAAATAGATCACATATGCTGCAACTAAGAGTTTGCATGCTGCAACTAAAAATTCTGCATGCCAAAACGAAGATCAAAGATTCTGCATGTTGCAACTAAGACCCAGCACAGCCAAATAAGTAAATACCTGAATAAATAAATAAATATATATATTTTTAATGAGGCAAAAGTCTAGGGATTAATTATTTTGAGTCCTTGTGGATCAGAGGCAGGCCTACTGGCTTGGGCCAAGCTGGCCTAGGCAGTGCTTGTAAAGGTGTCCTTTCAAGTAAAGGACTGGAGTTAGCCATATGAATTTTTCACAGTTACTCCACCCAAGATTCCCTGGTATCTTTGACTTCTGGGGGTGGACTTATTTTGTGTTGCTTTGAATGTGGAAGTAAATTACAGGGCAGTGGATGTTTGGACCATTGCAGTAGCCCTTATCTGCCTTTGGCTTGTTCCCCTTTGTTCCTTTCTCTGTTGCCATTAGCATCTTTCTAAATGCTAATCCAGCTATCAGTCTTCTGTCTAAAAACTGTCTGTAGCTTCCCATCATAGTCAAGATAAAAATTTAGACTCCCTTGTGCGGCATACAGTGTTATCCTGAATTTAGTACCCACCTGTTTTCCAGCCTCATAGCCTGCTTTTCTCTGCCTTGTAATGTGTAGTGGAGTTCCTGTTGTCTGCTGCTACACAGACACCATGAAGTTTCACACTTCCATAAGTGTGTTCGTGCTGTGTATCTTTCTGAAACACCCTATCTGCTTTTCTGCACTTGGCCAACCTTTATTCATTGTTCAAGACTCATTTTCTTTAGGAAGATGGATTAATTAGAGTTATGTTTGGTTGCAAGTGACGGAAAATAAGAGTGACTTGGCTACCACTTATAAGTGGGAAGATGAAGAAGACAAGGCTCTTTAGAGGTCCATGGAGAGGGATAGCAAACGCTTCTGTAACTCATTCATGGAATAACTATCACCTAACTGGACTGGCAAATCCCCCACTGATCTTTCTTAGATTCTGAGTCTATGATACTGTTGCTGTGTGTTACCTGCCTTCACCTCTACGGGAATCAAATAGTCACATATTTTTGTTTCACTTTAAGATTTGTCCTGAGCCTTGTTTTAGACGATTCCATTAGTTCATTAGTTCATCAATGACTGATTCACAGGCTAGTTCGCTGTAGCTTACTATATGAAAGGTTGTTTCTTCTGGCTTAATCATCAGGGTTGTGGAGGTACAGAATAGCAGATCAGTTATCTCTCTGTAACCTCTTGAGATGAATTATGTATAGCTTTAATTCTTCTCTGCTTATTCATATTATTATTTGTGAAAAAATATTGAGCACTTGTCATTTGCCAGACACAGTGCTTGGTGCTCAGGACGCAGATCGAAAGAAGGAGCTATGGTCTAGTGAGTGTAGGTAAGAGAAGGAGTAGACTAGAGTGTGGGAAGGGCTCGGATCAAGGTTTACTCACAGTGTTAGGAGAGTCCGGGAGAGGGGCACGTGACCAAGCCTAGGGTGTCAGAGAATAATCTCCAGAGAAAGTGCTGTGTTATGAGAGTCCGGGAGAGGGGCACGTGACCAAGCCTAGAGTGTCAGAGAATAATCTCCAGAGAAAGTGCTGTTTAAGTGTTGATGAGTTATCAGGGAGCTAATGTGGAGGTAAACCGGTGGTGGCTTGATGGGACTAGAACTCTCCATGATGTTCATCAACCCTAATTCACACAACCCAAGGGATTATACAATCAAATTAAACCAAGTGTGCTTGGTGGCAGACGGTATTTTATTACAGCGCCCATAATCTCTATCACCCTACCCCAAGTTATCCCAAATTACTACAGAATACAAGTTCCCAATTTCAAGTGTATTTCTACCTGAATGCCCTCCTATAGAGACCTCTGGAGATGTTACTGCCCTATATCCCTCCCCAAACCCACCACTCAGATTCATCCCAACCCCTGATGCCTACAAATCAGCATTATCCTTAGGCTCATCCAAAGAGAGGGAAGAGGAAGGAGTGGAGTTGAAGGACAAGGCAAGCCTTAGGGGAGGGATGGGGCTTTGGGATGAGAAAGGACCAGCAATAGGGTGAGGATGACTACTGTGGATATTACGCTATTGTGTGGCATGTCTCCTTTGCCTTATGCTTCTGAAGAACTCTTTCTCTGGTGGTGGTGCAGAAGAGAAAGTGGAGAGGGTCTCATTCACTAGTGAGGGTGTTTATGGAAATAGTTCCCATGAAACGTGATTGGGGGCGGTGTCTTGCTAAAGGTTATGGTGAAGAAGGGACAGATTTGAGGAATATTATTATTTTTTACTGCCTTCTTCTGATTGTAGAAGAAATTACATGCTCATTAAATTATAAAATTTGGAAAACAACAGGAAATTATACAAAAGGAAAATCATTATCAGAAATTTCAATATCTAATGATAAGACTATTCGTATTGTGGGATATTTTCCAGTTTATTTCTATGCATATTCAGACAAATTATATATGTTACCTACCTATTCTATATAACCAGGATCCAACTTTATGTACATTTTTCCTGGTGGTTATTTTTCTTCATTGTTGTGGTGAGACATGCATTCCATAAAATTTACCATTTTAATTATTTTTCAGTGTACAGTTCTGGGACATTTAGAATATTGACATTATTGTCTTTTCCTGGCACTTGAGTTCTTTCTATCTGCAGACATTGGTCTTCTTTTAATTCAAGAAAAGCTCTTCTAGCATATCTGGATCATTTCTTTGGTTCTAAACGTTGCATGTGTAAGTATGTGTGTGTGTGTTTAACCGTCCTTGAATCTACATTTGGAGGAGGTGAAACAATATGAGTTCAAGTGATTTCTTCATTTTTATCCTCTTGAGCTGCTTCAGAAGTTAGGTGTTTACTCTGATGTGAGTGAAGACCTTTATTTTGGAAGCAGGTCAGCATAATGCTTTGCAGGTAAACCATCGACAGGATGCAAAGGGCTCTTGGTAGCCTGTGCAAAGCACCAGAGCCCTGCATGGTATAAGCCAGCGCCCACTCTAGGAATGTCTTTGCTTTTCCAGGTCACCTGCAGGGAAAGAAAAATTGCCTCGCAACAGAGAGCCATCTTTCTGTTTGATGATGCGTGCCTCTTGGCATCTGGAATTTAATCAACTCTTCTCTTAGAGTCAGAAATCTGGGTGGGAACGTCAGATGTGATTCGGTCTTTCACAATGGCACGAAAGAGAACTTATCAACACTCGCTTAACAGCCTAATGAGATGATGATGAAAGCCGGACATATGTGAAGGTGTGATAAGGAAGAGGCTGGGGTTTTATGAGGTGGTGGCGGTGTCTAGCTCAGTGCTGGGCACACGTTCGCCAACTCTAAACTGGGAGTTTCCTTACTGAGAGTCTGATTGGACCTGATTTTAAAGCAACTGTTTTCTTTGTTCACTGACGTTGTTTACTTTTATAGATTGCTAGCCATGCCGTGTATGTGTGCTCAGGCATGTCCGACTCTTTGCAACCCTATGGACTGTAGCCTGCCAGGCTCCTCTGTCCCTGTGATTCTCCAGGCAAGAATACTGGAGCATGTTGCCATTTCCTTCTCCAGGGCATCTTTCCAACCTAGGGATCGAACCTGCATCTCTTGCATCTCCTGTATTGGCTGGTCTGTTCGTTACCAGCTGAGCCACCAGGGAAGCCCTAGGTTGCTAGCAAAACCAACCAAACACTAGTCATAGATATCGACTAATCACTTTATAGATAATAAAAGCACGCTTGTGAGCTTTTAAATACTTGTGTGCTCTGGAGATAATTATTGTGACTTTATTTATACCTAAAGGGATAGTTCAAGACCAGCAAGATGTTGGGAAGAAAATTTTTTTTTTTCGCTTTTTCCATAGAACTTTTTTTTTTTAATTGAAGTATAGTTGGTTTACAATATTGGGTTAGTTTCAGGTGTACAGCAAAGTGATTCAGTTATGCATGTCTATTCTTTTCCAGATTCTTTTCCTTTAAGGGTTATTACAAAATATTGAGTATAGTTTCCTTATACTGAGGGTCCTTGTTGGTCATCTACTTTATATATAGTAAAATGTGTATGATAGGAAGTATTTTTAAAATTAAAAAGAAGATTTGACACTTAGGAGGTGGCATGTTGTGAAGAGAGGACCAAAGCCCAAGATTGGAAAATTTGAAATTATAAATGTGAGTTGAACTAGATAACTTGAAAGTGTTCTTTCTCTAGGATTCTGTTTCAAAATATTTATTTATATTTATTTATTTGGCTGCACTGAGTCTTAGTTGCAGCCTGCAGGATCTACTTCCCTGACTAATGATGGAACCCGGGTCCCCTGCTTTGGGAGTGTGAAGTCCCAGTCGCTGGACCACCAGGGAAGTCCCTCTCTAGGACTCTTGAAAGCCTCCTTTCCCTTGTCTTGTTTGGACCAGTGGTGTCACCACCTGTCTAGTTTCCTAAGGAGAAAGTGTGGAGACCTCTTGGAGTTGTTTTTTTCCCTCACCTATCGGGAATCTAAGCAAGTAAAGAGGGAGGAGCAGTTTTAGACCCCAGATGGGCTGGGAGAGACCTGGCCTTCCCTCAAAGATGGAGACCTCTATGATCTTGGTCACATCACTTATGTCTGAGTCTGTTGTAGAAAACATGGTTAAAAGCACTTACCATCAAGGGTAGAGAGAATGTGAGTAGAGCATGAGCTCAGTAGCAGGCATGGAATAGGGTCTCCATACATGTTAGCGGTTCTTATTCAATAGGGCTAGAGCTTAACATGGAGAAGGCAATGGCACCCCACTCCAATACTCTTGCCTGGAAAATCCCATGGGCGGAGGAGCCTGGTAGGCTGCAGTCCTTGGGGTCTCGAAGAGTGGGACACCACTGAGTGGCTTCACTTTCACTTTCCTGCATTGGAGAAGGACATGGCAACCCACTCCATCCAGTGTTCTTGCCTGGATAATCCGACGGAGAGAGGAGCCTGGTGGGCTGCTGTCTATGGGGTCGCACAGTCGGACACGACTGAAGCGACTTAGCAGCAGAAGCAGCAGCAGCAGCAGAGCTTAACAACTGCTATGCACGAGCTCTTCCTAGGTTCTAGGCACTGTGCTACATGCGTGTCACATGTATTTACTAATTTAATTTTCACAACAGTCTTTTAAGGTGGATACTGTTATTACCTGTATATGTTTTGCAGATGAGGAAAGTAAGGCAAAGAGAGGTTAAGTAACTTGCCCAAGATGACGCAGCCTGTAAATGGTAGAACCGGGACTTGAACCTTGGACGGTCAGACTTCAAAGCCTATGCTCAGCTACCAAATTCTTTCAATTCTGTCTCTGAAAAGAATGTCCTGATTTTGTCCATACCTCTCCTTTTGATGCTCTAACTTAGATTATTATTATTATGATATTATTTATTATAATTATTTATAATATTATATTATAAACATTATTGTATTTATTATATATTATTAATATTATAACTATATTATTATTTATTATAATTAGTTATAATATTATAACAATTATAATTATTTATAATAATATTATTATTTCAGACTGGCCTGTTTCTAGCCTTTCTATTACTCCCATCAATTCTCCTTGCTGCCCCAGAGTTGTCTTTCTAAAATACACATCTGTCCACGTTTCACCCCAACTTAAAAATCAGTGGCTTCTATCTGCTTACAGGATAAAGTGAATAATGCTGAGTGGCATTCAAGGCCCTGTCTGCATTTCCAGCCTTATTTTCTTCCTTTTTGAAATATTTACTTTTTTCTTTGGCTGTCTCGGGCCTTAGCAGTGGTACTCAGGATCCTCCCTTGCGGTGCATGGACTTTCTGTGGTGCATGTGCTAGAGCACGTGGGCTTCGGTAGTTTGTGCACTCAGGCTTAGTTGCTCTGCAGCATGTGGGACCCTGGTTTCCTGACCAGGGATCAAACCAGAATCCCTTGCATTGTAAGGCAGATTCTTTGACCACTGGACCGCCAGGGAAGTCCCCTTCTTTATTTCTTCCCAGACCTCTTTCCAGTACTGGCCACCCCAGCCCAGCGAGAGCCTTTGCCCCCCTCTGTGTGTGTGCAACTCATTCTGTTGCCTGGACTCGGAGCTCTCCTCCCCACTTTGTCTGTTACCCTCAAGGTCTGTTGGACATCTCCTCCTCCCTAAAGCCTCTCCCATCCTTGCAGGCCCCATTTGAGCCCTTCCTCTGTTTGGCCAATCTTCTGCGTACTCTTACGGCAGCTGCACATTTACCCGAGGCAGGAAAACCCACCTCATTTATCTTTGTGCCCTAGCATGTGGTAGAAGCTCAGTAAACCCTGATTAGGTTATGATTCAGATTTTAAAAGGTAGAAGAGAAGCTTTACTGTCTTTGCTCATTTCACAAGTAACTAGGCTTGTTGGGCTAGAATCAGACACCCTCAGCCCACCACTTAGAAACAACCACTATGAATATTTTAAAATATTTTCCTCTAGACCTTTTGCTATGTTTACAGGAACACAGAGGTAGAAAATTTTCTAAGTAAAATTGAGATCACACTATGACTCCATCTTTGTAGGATAATCTTTTGGCTCAATGTGCTGTAGGCATCTTTCTATGTGAATAAATGGGATTTGGACCATCCCTTGTTGAATAAATCATCATATGTTGGAATTTTTGGCTGTTTCCAGTTTTTCCCACTACTATACATAATACTGGGTTAAATAGCCTTACATGTGGCTCCCTTTTTTCAGTTATATTTACCTAATCACTGTTTTTAAAAGAATTTAGGTTATTTCCAATATTTTCCTACTACTATAAATAATACTTGGATAAACATCCTGTACACACATCTTCGTCCTTTTTTCAATTATTTTCTTGGATAATTTATTTATAAGGAACCTCATTGGTTCCCCATTGGTCAAAAGGCATGTACTTTGTAAAGATTTTGGATGCAGATTGCCAAGTTACCTACAGTAAGGTCATGCCAGTTCATACAAACATTACCAGTGTGTGATGGGTCCCCTTTCACCTCTCTTTTGCTCACACTGGGGGTTTTATGAAGTGTAAAAACTTGATTACTTATGTTTGGTGGACTGGTGTCAGGCCTTAACCACAAATAGCATGATTTCCCAAGGAAAGTGTATACTTCCTGAATGGCCAACTTAGAAATAGCCTTCCTCCACAAGGGGGAGGTTGGCTGGGAAAATGTCCTGGAATCTTTCCTTAACGCCATTCATTAGAAACTGTACCAAGAATTGAGATAGGTCCCTCCACATTGGCTTAATTGCTATGAACCAAAGGACCCTGAAGGAAAATAGCCTCTCCTGTAAGGACGTCTTGTGATATGCACTCCTATTACTGACATTATCATGTTGTTCTAGGGGGTATTTATTATACATTTATAGGATAATCAGGTCAGTGATATTTAGAACTATATACAAGACTCTTTGAAAGGATTCAGGACAGGAGATTAATTGATGAGTTCCCCCCACATATGGCTTTTACCCCAGCAAATTATATTTAGACAACCAGTTCAGTTCAGTTCAGTCACTCAGTCGTGTCCGACTCTTTGCAACCCCATGAATCGCAGCACGCCAGGCCTCCCTGTCCATCACCATCTCCCAGAGTTCACTCAGACTCCCATCCATCGAGTCTGTGATGCCATCCAGCCATCTCATCCTCTGTCATCCCCTTCTCCTCCTGCCCCCAATCCCTCCCAGCATCAGTCTTTTCCAATGAGTCAACTCTTCACATGAGGTGGCCAAAGTACTGGAGCTTCAGCTTTAGCATCATTCCTTCCAAAGAAATCCCAGGATTGATCTCCTTCAGAATGGACTGGTTGGATCTTCTTGCAGTCCAAGGGACTGTCAAGAGTCTTCTCCAACACCACAGTTCAACAGCATCAATTCTTTGGCGCTCAGCCTTCTTCACAGTCCAACTCTCACATCCATACATTTAGACAACCAGTACAAGAAATACATAGACAGGTTAAAGAGAGTTCAGAGAAAATCAGTGAAAATGGAGAAATAAACCGGTATTTTCAGGATGGCTGGATAGCATCACCGATTCGATGCATGTGAGTCTGAGTGAACTCCAGGAGTTGGGGATGGACAAGGAGGCCTGGCATGCTGCAGTTCATGGGGTCGCAAAGAGTCGGACACGACTGAGCAACTGAAATGAACTGAATGGTGACACAAACACAGAGAACAGACTTATGGACATGGGGGTGGGGAGAGAAAGGAGAGGGCAGGGTGAATGGAGAAAGTAACCTGGAAACATAGACACTACCATATGTAAAATGATAGCCAATGGGAATTTGCTGTATGACTCAGGGAACTCAAACCAGGGCTCTGTAATAACCTAGAGGTGTGGGAAATGGGAGGGAGGTTCAGGAGGGAAGGGATATATGTATGCCTATGGCTAATCCATGTTGATGTATGGCAGAAACCAACACAGTATTATAAAGCAATTATCTTTCAATTAAAAATAAATAAATTTTAAAAAATGATGAGGCAAATGGGGTTGGGGGCTGATTTATGAGGAGAGATTAAAGGCACCAAAAACAGAACTGGGACCCAGAAAGGACTTCAGTGAATGTGATAACAGACAGGAAATACTTGAAAGGCGTAACCCACCAAAGCAAAGACTTATTTAGCCTGGCGCCCAAAGCGTAAGCAATGGCAATGAGGTAAAATGAAAGAGAAGACTCACTAGTTTACTCAGGGGTGTCTCCAGAGAGATTAGAAGTTCCCTGACTGGAAACATTTAGCTCCAGACGGCATGCAGCTCCCCCAGGGAGGGATTCTAGACCGGAAAGCAGGAAAATTGACTTGCAGGTTAGGTCATGCCAGACTTTGGAGCCTTTCCATGTTGTTACCTCATGGTGACTGTATAAACATACTATCTGGGGTCCCAAAGGTAGAATAATACGTCTCATCTCTTTTTCATTTCCTGCCTGTAATGCCTCTAAGTGAGCAAGTCGAATCGTGTCTCAACATAGGCTGCTTCCATTGAGCCTCTCCACAGGGAGCCTTAACGGCAGAGGTGGGGAGCTGACGCTATTGTTCAGGAAGACAGTGGCTGTGGCCGCGGTGTTCTTTCCTGCCTGTCTGAAATCCTGAAGGAGGACAAGGGGAAGAGCCCAGCTGTCAGGCGTGGAGCCCACCCACTGTAAACCTGGAGAGGATGTCTCTCACCAGTGAGACAACAATATTGTTGTTCCCAAACTAACCCCCAACATCGAAATGTAGGGGCTCTATCTGTCCCTTCAGAATTCTCACAAACTAGCAAGTCCCAGGGGAGGTGGATAAAGTGTGTGAGGACCTGCTTATGGGATATGGTCCTGAGTTGGGGCTCCTTGCTCTGTTGTCAATAATAGAAAGTTAATTTTCTTGGGTTTGCTCTAGCCAGTACTCGTTATTCATAAAATGGGGAACAGAACAATAAGGATCACTAAAACAATAGCGCGCGCACACACACACACACACACACACACACACACACACTCACTCATAACCCATTGTTTAAAGCATTCTGCCCCCCATGACAAGCCTAGTGTTTAGTAAGCAGGTCATGTGCTCGAAGCTGGGATGGTTCCATGAGTAAAGCTGAAGCTGCTTTTTGTAGAATCAGTGCTGGGGCAACTCAAGGTGGCAATGGAGAGTCAGGAGGAGAGAGGTACACTGTGCTGCCACCTCTCATCAGAGAGAGAGAGAGAGGCCGTCTCTGAGGTATTCATGTCAGGAGCTCCCACTTTGGCTGTAGACAAGGGCTTTTCTGCTTACCAACCGTGTGACCCAGCTCAGATGATTAAACCTCGCTCAGTCTCCATCACTTCATCATGAAAAGGAGAGATAAGAGCAGCAGCAGCACATAAGGTTTGGGAGGAGGGTTAAGTAAACAAAACATTCAATGTACTTAACCAGCCTTGTACAAGGAAGCATTCAGTAAATGTCAGTTGTAACATCCCTGCCCTCCTCCTGCACACACACACACACACACACAGATATGCATAGACACGTGGCACCGCCTATCTGAGAGTCCACAGGGTCCTCTCTGGGCCCACCTGTGAGAAAGGGAAAGTAAGGGAAAGTAATACCTTACCACGGAAGGTATTTCTGAAGCTGCAGCCATGGTTTCCCAGGAGATGCAGTGAGAAGTTACAAGTTTTTATTTTTTCTTGCTGCTGCTGCTGCTACTAAGTCGCTTCAGTTGTGTCTGACTCTGTGCGACCCCATAGACGGCAGCCCACCAGGCTCCCCCGTCCCTGGGATTCTCCAGGCAAGAGCACTGGAGTGGGTTGCCATTTCCTTCTCCAGTGCATGAAAGTGAAAAGTGAAAGTGAAGTCACTCAGTCGTGTCCGACTCTTCGCAACCCCGTGGACTGCAGCCTACCAGGCTCCTCCGTCCATGGGATTTTCCAGGCAAGAGTACTGGAGTGGGTTGCCATTGCCTTCTCTGATTTTTTTTCTTAGTTCAATGCTTTAATATCAAATATATTTAATGTTTCAATATTTTAAAAAATGGAATTTTGGATCATATCTGTGATCACCTCATATCCAACCACCACTGTTTAATTTCAGTGCCCATATTTGCTTCCAGGTTTATAACTTAGTGATGACAGAAGTTGACAGCTTTAAACTTTCTCTTAAACTGAGGTATGAGTCTATCAGTTTTTCTGTATGTCTCCCAAGTTTGAGAAAAGCTTAGCTATTCTATACTAAGCTATACTTAGGCAGATAAGGATGTTGAACATGGAAGGGCACATGTTGGACAGTCCCAGGAGAACCTGAAAGAAGGAGAACATTCCAGAAAGAGGAGGCAGCATCTGGTAGAGGTTAATTATGAGCTATGAGCTAGGCTGACTTGATTTAGAGGCCAGCTCAGTCACCTGGGCTGCAACTTTGGCTCCTAGAGGCCATCAGAGATGTATGAGAATTAGAGAAGCATTTATGTGAAATCCCTGGAGACATGGACTCATCTTAAGGCCTGACATCTCTTCTCCCACATCCACAACACAGCACACAACCTATGTGCTCAAGGAGTGGATTTATACTCTCCTGTGCAGTCTCTGGTCAAGGCTGTAACTGAGGCAGCAGGAGTGTTCCTTGGGTTACATGTCCATGGCCGTGAAGACCCGGCTCAGTCACATGAAGCAGAGATTGTGAAGGGGACAACTTCTCTTTTCATTTTTATTTATTTGTTGGCTGTGCTGGTTCTTCCTTGCTGTGTGTGGACTTTTCCTAGTTGTGGTACTCTGGCTTCTCATTGCAGTGGCTTCTCTTGTTACGCAGCACGGGCTCTAGATCGTGTGGGCTTTTGTAGCTGTGGTGCATGGACTCAGTTGCTCTGAGGCATGTGGGATCTTCCTGGACCAAGGATCAAACCCATGTTCCCTGTGTTGGCAGGCGGATTCTTAACCACTGGACCACCAGGGAAGTGCTGTGAAAGGGACAACTTCTATACAACAAATACAGAATCAACAGGGGCCAGTTCCTCACTGGGGAATGGCAGTGGCAGAAGAAATTTTTAGGGGAGGAGACTCGACAGTGCCCCACCTGAGGCTGTCAGAGAGAGGGGTGAAGGCAACAGTATAACATATCTAATATTGGGACTTAGAACTGGAGCAGAAATTGTCATGCGTCTGCCATGACTGGCCATCCTGATCTTGTATAATGTGGGTCTTGAATCCACGAGCTCAGGCACCTCTGCTCACGCCCTTGGGGCAGCAAAGCCTCCAGATGCACTTGGCTCAGCCTCTGGACCTGCTGTCCTGCAGGTCCAAACAGCTCCTTCTCCCCACTTGGAGAGCACACGCTCCAGGTTGGCTAATGTGTGACCTGGAGGGCAGGAGCAGGTTTAAGAGGGAGACCAATGGACCAATCTCGCTGAGACTCTGCTTTCCCATCAGAAAAATAGGGATAATTTTGAAGTTGTAGGAAAATCATCTAGCCCAGGCCTTTGTACCTAACAAATTGTTGCTATCTCATGGTTGTTTAAATCTGACAGTAGATAGAAAAGGGTGGGGAAGCCTGGCTTCCTGCCCAGAGAATGTAGTAGAAGAAAACTTCAGTTGCTCAGCCTTTGAGACTTTTTTTTTTAACCTAACTGGTTGCCCTGAGGATCTCTAGAAAACAGATTGTTGTCCCACTGGCTACATGTGTGCAACTGAGAATTCTGCTTGAAGGGCATGAGAGTGTCTGGGAGAAAGGGCCACACTGAGTTTCCTGTCCAAGCCATCTTCTCTCCGGCTTGGTCTTTGGACATGGACTTATCTGACTGACCAAAGGCTCCCTTTTCATTTTCTCTCTGTAGCTGATTAAGGTGACCTTAAACTCTAGATAGATTGTAAATATGTATATAGGGAGCAGTCTCTGTGCTTGATGAATGTAGCTTATCACCTTGGTAAAAGTCTGGACACTCAGATTCTAGCTCATCCTAACTATGTGACACAGACTTGGCCCTTTCACTGTCTGGGGCCTCAGTCACTTTATCTGCAAGTTCCTCAGGAGACTGGATTAAATGTTACCTAAGGAAGGACACTTCAGTGTTTTTAGCTGCTCTGTGAATGAGTTACTGGAATTCCTGGTGGTTTTTGATTTTATTAAAAGTCCTGGAGCTAACCCCTGTATTCTTAGAAAGGTGGGTTGAGGAAAATCTGTTCCATGAACAATCCCTTATAGGGAAAAGTATTTAATTTGAGGATCTTCTCAGTTTTTATTTTTAAAATTTTTATTGAAGTATAGTTGCTTTACAATGTTGGGTTAGTTTCTGCTGTACAGCAAAGTGAATCAGTTATCATATACATATATCCTCTCTTTCTTGTATCTCTTTCCCATTTAGGTCACCACAGAGCACTTAGTGGGGTGCTATACAGTAGGTTCTCATTAATTACCTATTTTATACATAGTATCAATAATGTATATGTCAACCCTAATCTCCTAATGGGCTTCCCTTGTGGCTCAGCTGGTAAAGAATCTGCCTACAATGTGGGAGACCTGGGTTCAGTCCCTGGGTTGGGAAGATCCCTGGAGAAGGAAAAGGCTGCCCACTCCAGTATTCTGGCCTGGAGAATTCCATGGACTATACAGTCCATGGGGTTGCAAAGAGTTGGACACGAATGAGCATCTTTCACTTCACAATCTCCCAATTCATCCCACTCTGCCCTCTTCAGTCTTTAAATTCACCTTTTCCTTCTACTGTCTATGTATGGGCTTCCTTTTCACTGGTATTTCCCTGATTCAGTGGAAATAAAAAGAGGTGAACACCCTATGTATATCAGTGAGGAAAACCTTTGCTGCCTTTGGCTAAATCAGAGTTACAGTACATGAGTTTGATGGAGTTTAAACCCACCTGGGTGTGTTCAGAGAAGAAACTGTAATGACCTCTAGAAGCAATAAGAAAATAGAGAACACAGGAATAAATTCCTCGTGGGCTTCCCTGGTAGCTCAGTGGTAAAGAATCTGCCTGCCAGCGCAGGAGGCATGGGTTCGATCCCTGGTCCAGGAAGATGGCACATACCGTGGAGCAACTAAGCCCGGGTGCCACAACTACTGGACCCGTGCTCTAGTGCTGGGAGCACCAACTACTGAGCCCAGGTGCCTCAACTACTAGTGTCCACGAGCCCTAGAGCCCATGCTCTGCAATAAGAGAAGCCGCCACAAGGAGAAGCCTATGCTAGGCAACTAGAGAGTAGCCCCTGCTCGCTGCAACTAGAAAAAGGCCTGCATGCAGCAACAAAGACCCAGCACAGCAGAAAATAAATAAATAAATAAAATTATTTTAAAAAAGAATTCCTTCATTAAAAAATTTATTTATTTATTTTAATTGGAGGCTAATTACAATATTGTGGTAGATTATATTTTATACAATTGATTTTTCACTAATAATTAGGATATGTTTGGGACAGTTTGACAAAATAAGTATTATCAAATTAATAAATTATTACATTTCTGAAAAAAAAAAAAAAAAAAAGAATTCTTCTTTAGAGAGCTGTCTCCTGAAACCAAAGGCCTTGGGGTGATCTTATGTGCCTTGAGATAAGTGAAGACGCTTTTGAGTGCTGCGGACCTCTAGGTATTGCTGAGACTGTGGCAGGAGGGCCAGCTCCTTTAATTAATTAATTTACTCTTGGCTGCATTGGGTCTTCAATGCAGTGTGCAGGATCTTCCATTACAGCAGGAGTGCTAGAGCACATGGGTTTTGTAGTTGCAGCATGCAGGCTTAGGTGCTCCACAGCATGTGGAATCTTCCTGGACCTGGGATTGAACCCGTCCCCTGCATTGGAAGGCAGATTCTCAACCACTGGGCCACCAGGGAAGTCCTACGAGGGCCAACTCTGAGGGAGAGTCCTTCTCTTCTCTACTTCAATCTCACTAAGTTGAACTGAGGATGGAGACGTGGTTTACGATGAAATCCGGAGCCCCAGGCAGGCTGTTGAGGCGTGTCCCTATTGTAATGCCCCCTGTAGGTCCAGGAAGCATGAATGAACATTTATTTGGATGCAACTGGCTCTAAAGTCCAAGGCAGGAAAGCAAGAGCTAGATTCTCTGTAACCTGAATTCTTTTAGCTGTTAAAGTGTTTTTGTGCAGTTGGATGAATGGAAAAAGCATGAGGTTAAAGCAATTAGTGGTCTTGCTAGCTCCTTTATGAAAACAGACAGGCACATTTCCAGGAGTGAACAAAGGTAGGAAGAGAAGGAGAAGAGCCAGTATGTGGGAACTCTTTGTACTTTCTGATCAATTGTTCTGTAACCTGAAAACTGCTCTAAAAAAAATCTATTAAAGAGAAAGAGAAAACCACAATCGGGGGTGAGTAGTTCACTTTGAAAAATAACGATTTATCAGTATTTGCTCCCCTTTTTATTGTTACTGAGCTAAAAATCATTTCATCATCATCATCATCATAATAATGTAATATGTTTTAAGAAAGAACATAGAGGGATGGGTCATTTGCTAGCCTGACTTCTAACAGAGTCACTGAGAGCAGAGGTGAGCCTGGAACATGACCCATAATAGACACTCAATAAAAATAAAATGAATGGTTAGATAAATGAAATAAGTGAGGTGATCAGTCTGTGTTGGGACTTAGGGGTCTGAGTGGTACTCTGGGGCACCACTCACGCGCAGCCTCCCTCTGGGGACCAGCCTTGTCCCCAGCCCCAGGGGACACTCACTCTATACCTGGACTCTTCAACACAAAACCGTAAGCTTGCCTCTTCCTCATCAACCCTTGAGGCAAATGATTGAGCTTTATTTATTTATTTTTGACTTAGGAGTTTTACTGTTGATTGTAGGGGAATAGAAGCAAATCAGAATTTCTTTCTCTTAGTTGCTAGAATATTGCAAAATTCTCAGTGCCTTACCCGCAGTGGAACTGGATGAGCCTTTGGTATTCAGGGATTGGTTTTTATCTCCTGTCATGTCACCCCACTTACTAGCTAACATTATTTGTCTTCTTGGTGATTATATGCCTGATTTTCCCTGGATGCAAATTCTTTGAGAGATGGAATTTTGCTTTCTCCTCTAGTAGATATTCTGGTTAGAGAAGGAACGAATGGAAACCCAAAAGTCAAAGGCAGTTTGGAGAGAAAATTGGAACCTGAGCTGGGGATGTTAGCAGGAGTCAGACACATTTGGATGACAGTTGGAAATAGGGACATCTAATTTGTTCATTTGTTTAAAAACTACAGTAAGTCCCATACATACAAGCCTTCAAGTTGCAAATGTTCAAAGATGCAAATGTGCCCCTCTGTGCCAGCTGTTGTATTGTACTTCTGTACTTTCCAGGCTACCATACTGTAAGATTAAAAATGTTTCCTTTATTTTATTTTTTTAATGTATTATTTGTGTGAAAAGTATTAGAAACCTATTACAGTACAGTACTAGATAGCCGATTGTGTCAGTTGGGTACCTAGGCTAACTTTGTTGGACTTATGAACAAATTGGACTCATCAACAGAGTCTCAGAATGGAACTTGTTCATATATAGGGGACTTACTGTATTGTGCACCATCTACCATGTGGATGTTTTAAATACCAATTGACTTTCAGTTGCAGATGTCCAAACTCAGGAATAGAATCTCTAGACCTGGTTCTCAACTTACTTCTGCTGCCAGGGTACTGTGTGGGTTGGACCCAATGACTTAACCTCTCTCTGTTCCGAGGAGGTTAGCTGATATTACACTGCCTTGTGGACTAGTTGTGAGGATTAATTGACATTTATAGAGTGCTTTGAGATCCAGAGATGAAAGGTCTATTTCACCTGCCAAATCACGTGATGACAGCAGCATGGTAAGGATGAATGGTTTAGAGCTTATGAGGGACTTTGAAGATGAAAAGAGACTAAGTCTTATTATGATTTCTTTTAGCTTCTGGGCAATACTGACCTGGAGGTTTATGTGCCCCCGAGGCTCTCTGGCACTGCTGGGATTCTGTCTTTTTTTCTTGTTCCTCCTAAGAAGTTACATTAGTCCTCAAAAAATTTTTAATTTGCAGTTTCCAAAAGAAAAATCAAAGGCAGCATCCTGCATTATAGAAACACAACTTCAGTGAGCCTAGAGCTGAGAGAGGAGAGGGAGGACACAGAATTAATTTTTCTGTAACATTTCTCATCCCTGGATTTAGATCCAGTTGCTCACTGATTATTGGCACCAGAGAATTCTACTGAGAATGACTCCCTTGAGAAAAAGAAACCTAAGGAGTAATCAACCTGAAGGTTGGCTTGAGGCATCAGTTTGTTTAATGTTAGATTTAGAAATGGGCTTCCTAGGTGACTCGGTGGTAAAGAATCTGCCTGCCAATGCAAGAGATGCAGGAGGCAGGGGTTCAGTCCCTGGGTCGGGAAGATCCCCTGGAGAAGGAAGTGGCAACCCACTCCAGTAGCCTTCCTGGAGAATTCTGTGGACAGAGGAGCCTGGCAGGCCGCAGTCCACGGGGTCGCAAAAGAGTCGGACACAACTGAGTGACTGAGCTGCATGCAGACAGAAATATGTTCAGAGATAAAGTCTCTGAGGACATATTGAAGCTATTTCACATGAAAGACAAAACGTTTACCTATATCCTGCCTAGTGCTGGAGTTTTTCTCCCTCTTGAGGACCCATAAGACTCACTCCTGAAGGTGGAAGGATTCCCCCTGGTACAGCAGGGCCTTCTACAACTTCCTTCCGCGTTCCCAGGACCCCAGAGAAGGCCACCACTGGCTGAAATGTAGACTAAAGCTGTGTCATACCTTGGAGGAGGGTTTCTGGGCTTGGAGTAACAAAATCCCCAAGGGATGGAACCTGTGCCTCCTGCAGTGGCAGTTCTGAGACTTAACCACTGGGCCACCGGGGAAGTCTCAGAGATAGTTGTCTTGATCTTTTTGTGCATCCCTGTGTCTCCTACCACTTAATTTCCTCAAACCTGAGGGTTTCTTTTTACTATGCTCTTTTAGAGTGTAGACTGGGTAGGTTCAGCCAGGAAGCAGGGGGCATGATTTCACTGATAGTCACCCTACCTTCTAGCATATTTACAGAAGGATGAGAGTTTGGCTTTTGAAAAACATGAAGAGAGTGCAGTTTAAGCCAGAACCACCAAAAACATGAAGTCTCCCCTGAGACCCATTTCTGGGAATTCTTATCACTGTACAAAAATCACTATTGTGCTAAGCTTAAACGCTGTAATCCTGTGCCTTGCCAGAAAATGCACTTGCATAGGCATTTCTGGCCTGAAGAATTTGCGTCTGAAGAATCTCAAGGACATATATCCGAGTGCTAAGTATAGAGATCACCCTAATACTAGTGAGAGGGGATCTGAGAGGAAACTGTCATCTATTCTTTCAAAGCCTTACCGTAATTCATGAACAGGCAGGCCATTCAGTGGCATAACTGAGTTTTCCATTTCTAAATAGTGATATAATAACATAGTAGTTTGATCCAAAATGTTGTCCCTGAATGTCCCATTTCTTGGCAGTGATTTTCAGTGCTACACGTGAGTTTTATTGGATTTGGGGAGTATTTCCCATTCTTTTGCCAGTGCTTTCTAAAGTTGTCTGATGGCTTGATGAAAGATGCTTTGTGAAAACAATGCCTTGTTTTAAGAAAGCATTATTCAATTCTTATGCCATATCTCTTCCTAGTATTTGCATTAATAGATTGCCCTTGGTAAGTCTAAAGTTGCATGGTTTTTAAGCACAGTTTCCATATACATTTATTATCATTTTTTTTTATCATTTCTGAAGCTTGTCCTCAGTAGTCTTCTATATATCTTGTTTTTGTTTTGTCTGATTCTAAATTTATCCAGAGACAGCTGTGGTTTGATGAGTTTAAAATCACAGGAAGGACATGTGCCAAATTAAAGGCTTGTTGGTAATTTTTTTTTTTTTTTTGGATGCTGGGTATTTTTAACCCTCTTCTCTTGTTGAGGAGAAATAGGTTTTCTTTTTTTGAATGTATATTTAAAAGCATTTTTTGATGTATGACTTCTGAAGCTGAAAGAATGCTATGATGCAGGAAAGGGCTGGGAGATTATTTGCAAGAGAAACATAAGAATGAAATATTAATACAATCCGACACTAGCTTCAAGGCATTTGTCCTCCAGAAAATAAATGCTGCCACATTTCA
This sequence comes from Capra hircus, assembly GCF_001704415.2. Classification (NCBI taxonomy): domain Eukaryota; kingdom Metazoa; phylum Chordata; class Mammalia; order Artiodactyla; family Bovidae; genus Capra; species Capra hircus. Next base: position 48,249,467 of record NC_030812.1, on the reverse strand, counting down.
TTTCTTGAAGCCCTGTGTCTAACATAGTTCATATCTCTGTCCTCATTATTTAATTATAGGCCTAAGGAGTCACTAGAAAGGGAGGGCATCTGGCCTGATGATTGATTTTATTTATTGGTTGTGGTCAGGTTAGGGGCCTCTGGGAAGCGGGCAGTTTCCAAGAATAGCAGATTTCAGATGTTACTTAATTGCCTGTTCAAAGAATTGGTTCAATTCAGTTCAGTTGCTCAGTTGTGTCCTGCTGTTTGTGACCCCATGGACTACAGCATGACAGGCTTCCCTGTCCATATTTAACCAGAGTTGAGTTGCTACCTGACTGTCCACAGGTGTAACACACTGACTGTCATTCTCTCATATGGGGATTTCATCAGAAAATTCTCTGGGCACTCCTGGAAGAGTCTCCCCAGTTAGGATTAGGGTAGGAAGTGTGCTTTGACTTGCCAGCTGGATTCGACATGATGAGAGTTAGAATCTTAATTTGGAGTTGAATGGTCACAGACAAGGGTCCTATGACCATTGAAATTATAGGCACCATTTTTTCTGGGGAGGGAGCTAATAGTTTTTATGCTGTCCCCTAAAGAGCCACAATCCTGAAAAGAGGAGAAATCTTTTCTAAGCATATGGCTCACTCAGTCCTCCCCCGACCCTGGACTGGCCCCTACGTCAGTGACAGGTGTCCCTCACACGTGCTCCTCCTAGAGAGGAACGCCAGTTCCTGTTGAGCCCCACGCCTTCCCTGAGAGCTGGGACGGGAGAGCTGGAGTCACACTCCGACCCCCGTAGACCCCGGCAGGTGGTGTAAGCCTGTCAAGCGGGGCCCAGGCTAGGGTGGTGGTGGCGAGGGAGGCACATGCCCTTTTGGAAGGGGTCATTTGACCCTCTTTACGGTGAGTTCTTGTCAAGCAACCATATAGTCCTGCAGGTAGTTTACGGATCTCACAATGTTTAAATGTCAGCGACTAATTCAAATCTTGAAGAGTCTTGAAGAAACCTCACAAAAATGTCGCTTTGGAGGCTTGGGTAAGTCACTGAAAGACTTTCAGCTTAGGATTTTTTTTTCTTGTCTCAAAATGACATTTTAACTACTCAATAAAGTCCTCTATCTTGACTATACTATCTTAAAAAAAATTTTTTTTTGCCACATACTTTGTCGCCTTGCTGCCAGAGCTGTGGTTTACACTGAGGGTGAACTCAATGCTCCGTTTTCCTCACATATATTTGGCATCAGTTTCTTTTCTATTCTGAAGTGAAACCCATAGATAATACAACTAAGAAGCATGATTTAAAAAAAAGAGAGAGAGAACATGTTGCCTTAACTGTAATACATAGGAGAGGTAACAGGAAAGAAACTTACAATCACAGCGTACGTGCATTTTTGCTCAGTCCTGTCCGACTCTTTGTGACTCCACAAACTGCAGCCTGTCAGCCTCCTCTGTCCATGAAATTTTTCAGGCAAGAATACTGGAGCAGGTTGCCATTTCTTACTCTAGGGGATCTTCCCTGACCCAGGGTTGAACATTCATCTCCTGTGACTCCTGCATGGGTAAGCAGGTTCTTTACCACCGAGCCACCTGGGAAGCCCAATAGTGTATATATTAGCATGTGAACACTCCGGTATGACAATATTAGAAGTGGGAAAAGCCCCTATAAATTCCCAAAATGTTCGCTAGGGGGCAGGATTGTCACCATGGGAAATCACAACGCTAGAAGCTTCTGACCCATAGATACCCTATCTTGCCTCCTAACTCATTAGACTTAGCTCTGCCCTCTCATGCACACAGATCATGTTCAGTTTTGTCTTTATGGGGCAACGTTTAAAAAAATTTAAAGAGTTTCTGTTTCTCTCCTCACACTACATACATCTCATGCCCAGATCTTGTCTTCTTCAGTCAAGTATTTTCAGCTCCTTCAACCATTCCTGACGCACTTCATCCTCCCAGTGACCTTCGTGAGCTTTGCCTCTGTCCTTTTCATATGTCTGGGACCCCAGTTCTGAATCCATCCTGCATAGCAGGGTGTATGTGAGCTGCCCTGTCTTTCCTCGCCTAACCCCCAGTGAAAGAAAAAAGTGAAAATGTTGTTAGTCGCTCAGTTGTGTCCGACTCTTTGTGAACCCATGGACTGTAGCCTGCCAGCCTCCTCTGTCCAGGGGATTCTTCAGGCAAAAATACTGGAATGGGTTGCCTTTTTCTCCTCCAGGGGATCTTCCTGACCCAGTGATTGAACCCGGATCTCCTGGATTGGAGGCAGATTGTATACCGTCTGAGCCACCAGGGAACAGTGGGCATTTGTAATCACCCACGTAAAAGAACTCGGACTATTGTGTTCCGTATGGCAGCCAAGACCATCTTGATGTCACAGTGAATTAAGAAATGGAGACCTGGTTACGAGTGCTAGGCTGTCCCCTGGGCATTATAGTACACTGGAGCATCTGAATGGCCAGGTTGAACTGTACGGGACGTGTAACGTAAGCTATGATCCTAATATTTGTGCTGGTGCAGTTAACTGCAGCCACGTCTCATTTGTTGATTCACTCTGGCAACTGCTTTGTTGCTTATTACTTTTGAGTGTTGGTGTTTTCAGTGTTTAAGTCAGCAGTTTTATTCAGTGCTCTGATTTTCAGATGAGACCTCTCATGGACGCATAGGAAGCTGATGAATTGTTTTATTTGGCTCTTTTGTCCTAATGGGCTTTCTCCGTCTAACTTCACATCTACTCCAATGTGAAACTTGGCCTAAGACTTTATTTATTTTTGTATTTGTACATTGATTTATTTTTAAAATTAACTTTTATTTGAGTAAAGTTGCTTTACAATGTTGTGTTAGTTTCTACTCTGTAGCAAAGTGAACTCTACATATACATATATCCCCTCTTTTATCCCCTCTTTTTTTGGGTTTCCTTCCCATTTAGGTCACCACAGAGCACTGAGTTCCCTGAACTACACAGTAGGTTCTCATTAGTTACCTATTTTATACATAGTACCAACAGTGTATGGGGCTTTGCTGATAGCTCAGTTGGTAAAGAATCTGCCTGCAGTGCAGGAGACCAATAATGTATGTGTGTCAGTTTCAATGTCTCAGTCTATCTCATCCCCATCCCCTTGGTGTCCATACATTTGTTCTCTACTTCTGTGTCTCTATTTCTGTTTTGCAAATGAGATCATCTATACCATTTTTGTAGATTCCACATATATGCATTTAATATATGATATTTGCTTTTTTCTTTCTGACTTACTTCATTCTGTATGATAGTCTCTAGGTCCATCCACATTTCTACAAATGACCCAATTTCATTCCTTTTTATGGTTAAGCAGTATTACATTGTATATACATACCACATCTTCTTTATCCATTCTGGCCTAGACTTTAAATCTATAAAATGTTAAAAACACTTGCATTAAGAATTCATGAATTTACTGTTTTTTCTTTTTAAATTTCAGGGTGTCATAGGAGTTACCACGTTGCATAGTATGTAGTATGCACAGACTCACGTGTGCGTGGACTTCCATCATCTCAGTTATTTCTCGCTTGTCTTCTCCTCGCTCCTTCCTCCTGGATTGCCTGTGAAACTTCAAAAATGCATTCCTCTTTTATACAGAATGATCCAATTCTCTTTAACTTTGGTTATAGCCAACATATAGGACCCAACTAGGTGTATTAACCCGTTTGGGCTGCCATAACAAAGTGCCATAGACTGGATGGCTTATAAATGACAGATATCTATTTCTCAAAGTTTTGGAGGCTGGCAAGTCCAAGATTGGAACTTCTAATCTTCTTGATTCAGGTCAAGAAGCAACAGTTAAAACTGGACATGGAACAATGGACTGGCTCCAAATTGGGAAAGGAGTGTGTCGAGGCTGTATATTGTCACCCATCCTTATATATAAGCAGGGTGACAATATACAGCCTCGACACACTCCTTTCCCAATTTGGAACCAGTCCATTGTTCCATGTCCAGTTTTAACTGTTATTTAATCTGTTATTTAAACTGTTGTTTAATCTGCATATGCAGAGTACATCATGAGAAATGCTGGGCTGGAAGAAGCACAAGCTGGAATCAAAATTGCCAGGAAAAATATCAACAACCTCAGATATGCAGATGACACCACCCTTATGGCACAAAGTGACAAGGAACTCAAGAGCTTCTTGATGAAAGTGAAAGAGGAGAATGAAAAAGTTGGCTTAGAACTCAACATTCAAAAAATGAAGATCATGGCATCTGGTTCCATCATTTCATGGCAAAAAGATGGGGAAACAGTGGAAACAGTGAGAGACTTTATTTTCTTGGGCTCCAAAGTCAATGCAGATGGTGACTGCAGCCATGAAATTAAAAGACACTTGCTTCTTAGAAGAAAAGCTGTGACAAACCTAGACAGTGTATTAAAAACAGAGACATTACTTTGCCGACAAAAGCCTGCATAGGCAAAGTTATGGTTTTTCCAGTAGTCATATATGGATCTGAGAGTTGGACCATAAGGAAGGTTGAGTGCTGAGAATTGATGCTTTTGAACTGTGGTGTTGGAGAAGACTCCCTTGGACTGCAAGGAGATCCAACCAGTCCATCCTAAAGGAAATCAGTCCTGAATATTCATTGGAATGACTGATGCTGAAGCTGAAGTGCCAATACTTTGGCCACCTGATATGAAGAAAGACCCTGATGCTGGGAAAGATTGATGGCAGGAGGAGAAGGGGACAGCAGAGGATGAGATGGTTGGATGGCATCACTGACTCAATGAGTTTGAGCAAGCTCTGGGAGTTGGTGATGGATAGGAAAGCCTGGCATGCTGCAGTCCGTGGGGTCGCATAGAGTTGGACACAACTGAATGACTGAACTCAAGTCCAAGATTAAGCTGTTGGCAGACTCAGTGGTGAGAACCTGATTCCTGCCTCACAGAGAGCCATCTTTTTGCTGTAACATCGCATGGTAGAAGGGGGAGGGATCTCTCTGGGGTCTCTTTTATAAGGGCACTCCTCTCATTCAAAAGAGTACCACCCCCATGACCTAGTCATCTCCTAAAGGCACCACCTCCAACAACCATTGTGTTGAAGGAATAGGTTGCAACATGTGAATTTGGTGGAGGATATAAACATTCAGTCCATTGTACCAGGGGAGAGGAGTAAAATGGGGAGAGAGGAGAAGGTCTCACTGTGCATCCAGTCTTTATTAAAATGATTTTTCAGACCTAACTATTTACCTTTCTAAGATTCTTATGCCAGCTGTGAAAATTACAACTTATTTTCTCTGTACATTTGGATGGTTTATGCCATCCACTTCTGTGATGGAGTACACGTTTACCATTTATTTGTGTATTGCTTCAACATGCATTTATTAAGTGCCAGCTTTGTGCTGGGAAATGAGCTAAGCACTGGTCTGCACAGCCCTTCCCTCAAGGAACTGGTGTTTTGGTGACAGGCAGAGAAGCAGACAGAAAGTCAACCTTGTGTGTTCTGGGTGCACAGAGGAGGACTGCATAGTCTGGCTTTCAGAGGTCAGAGAGGCCTAGGTCGAGCAAATGATGGCCGAGTCTTAAAAGATGAGCAAGAGTTAGCCAAGAGGGGAAGGGAGTTCCAAGTAGGTTGAAAGCTTGTGCAAAGGGACAGATGGAACCTCTAGTACGTGGCAGAGAACATCAGTCCTAGCCATGCTCAAGTGGCTTGCTTGTGATCACAGCAAAGCCTCTTCCCATGCATGCTGAATGCCCCCAACTCTATTTTTGTTCTACAAGTAAAGGCCCATGTGGTTTACTTACGGTGTTTGTTCAGCAAAGCCTTTACCCTTGGTATCAAGAGCTTATTCTTCTCCTTTCCCCCACTGAATTACTATTCTTCCCCTTCCTGCTATCTGGGCAGCACTCAAGGAAACGAAGATGTTTAAGAGGCTCTTCTGAGATCTCATCTCTAAAGAAATAAAAATCAGAATTCTGAACTGTGGGTTTGCTCAGGGTAGAGCACCTTGTAGTTGAGTAGAAATAGGTTCCTGTCCCAGTTCTGCTATTTCTGCCTGCCTGCTGGCAGGCAGTCATTTAACCCTTTGAGCCTCAGTTTCGTTATCCATAAACTGGGAATAAAATAATTCCTGCAATATAGAGTTGTGGTGGTGTGAGATAACATCCCATAGACCAGAAGCATTCAACACATGAGAGCTTTCGCCTCAATTCTCATTAAGAACATAAAATCCCGCTTGCTGAGCAGGGAGATGGTGACTGTAGAACTTTCTGCATATGTGGGGAAAATGGTTGAGAATTGTGCCCGTAACAGGTGGGGAAGGAAATCTCCTGATCTCACTGCCTCTCTTTGTCACCAAAATACGAAAATCAAGAAGCTGTTATAAGGAATTTGCCAAGCCTCAGTGTGCCCCTCTCCAAAATAAAGGTTGGATTAGATGATGTTTTAAGGCCTTTTCAAACTATAACACTTCATTTATTTCAGTCCCCTGAATAATTGCTAATGGAGGAAATCAATTATCAAGGTCCAGTTCTTCTAAGTTATGGCTACATAGTAGAGTCCTTAAGTTTTTGAGAAACCCTGATGTCCAGTTCCCAGCCAGGCATGTTAAATCAGGGTCACCAGCGAGGTGGTGATTTTATGGGGCAGCTGGTGTTGAAGGTTCCACTAGTGGCTAAAGTAAGAGTCTTGTCTTTGATTTCCAGCTGATGGCATCCTTTATAGTAAGTCCCCTAGGCTGGAGAATTAGATGTCAAAAGTGAATATCAAAAATTGCTTCTGTTGTTGCTTGTTCAAACATTTTTGTTTTACTCCTTAAAGTGAATAATTAGTCTTCTCAGAGATGTATGTAATTGCCAGTCTTTGAACTTCCTTTACCAAAATATTCCTAGCGTAAAGACATATGTTACCAATTATGCTTTTAATTAAAATGGAAATATGTGTAAAGCTCTTTCATAGAAATGCATACTAAATCTGTTTTAGAGAAAATTACTTGTCAGTCTTTTTTTTTTTCTTCTTTTTACTCAATCCCAGTTCAGGCTTTGGCCTTCAATCAAGAGAAGCCACTACAATGAAATATTTTTTGACACTATGTGGAAATAGCTGTCCTTGATGTGTGTCTTTATTTATGTCAGGGCTCCTAACAACTCCCACAAATAAAACCTGTTTTTTCAATGAAAAACATTTCAAAGTGGAAGAAGGGTGTATGTCATGTTGACCAAAATAGCATTAGGATAATGAGCCCAATATTGAAGAGGCTTTAAAGGCCCAAATCTTCATGAAAAATATTTATTGATTTTACTTCACTACGATTGGAAGAGAAAACATAGTGGTATTTTTGCATGACAATTGCTTGATGTGTATTTATTGAACTTCATCATGTGTGGTCTGTTAAAATGAATTTCATAGGAGACATTTCGTAAGTCATATATATCTGTGTGTGTGTATATAATATATGTGTGTGTATATATTTGAGAGGTAATAACTATATACATTGTTTTGTTACTTGCTTTTCTTTTTACTTACTATAAGTAGATGTCCTTTCTTGTCAAAGTCTTCATTCTCCATCATTTTAATGACTATATATAGTATTCTTAATTTTCAATACATGAGAATTTACTTAATCTCATTATTGAGCATTTAGATTATTTCCAACTTTTTCATACATTCCAGTGAACATCCTTATTCATATACCTTCTTGCCTTTGTACAATTATCTCTTTAGGATGAATTCATAGAAGTGGGATAACTGGGTAAAACAGTGTTCATAATTTTAAAGATTTTGATACATATCACCAAATTGTATTGAAGGCGGTACCAATTTATACTCCTATCTGTGCAATCATTTCTTTTCAAATTCTTTTTGAAAATTTGAAAAGCAAATTCTTTTCAGCAATAGAGTGTTGTGAATCATTTGAAATCCAAAGTAAAACGGTCCCCTTACATTAACTCAGCAAATACCTTCCTAACTCTAAGCTCATTCTGCAACATAAAATGCTAGCCACAGCTAAACACATGTTGAAGTAACAAGGGTGGAGGCCAAGGGAATGAAGAGGAGAAAGAGGTTGTCAACGATGGACTTAGAACTTCACCTTTTTCCTCTTGCCAGTGTCTGACCCAAACTCTTGGACAATGCGCTTCCTCCCCCAAAAAAGTAGAGGTTGGGAAGAAGGGGAAACTAGAGATTCTATTTAAAATTCCACTGGGTCTTGTATTTGAGATTGGCAGCACCAAGGCATTCCAGATGGCTCTGTCCATTCTTTTGAACCTACCTTTTGATCTTCTTTAAATTTCCTCCTCATTTCACCTGTCTGGGTTTATTGCCTGGAAAACAAGCAGGTGAACATATTAGCTCCTCCTTGAGGTACCCCTAGACTACAGGAAATTTATGTTCAGGTCAGGAATCATATAACATGACTACATGCTCCACATTTATGGGCAAGTGAAGCAACAGGGAATTTTAAGCTGGGATTTATGACACAAACTTGTAGCAGACACGTTGTGAGGTGGGAGGGAAATTTAAATAAGGAAAAACTCTGCCATTAATATTGATTCAAGTTCTCCACTTGATGGAAAAAACATGTAAGAATTTTATTCTGGAAATTGCCTGTGAGTTAAACAAGGGGCAGGAAAACAAAAATATTATAAACACATCACCCCTCCTTCCCCCATATATTGATTTCCCCTCTTTCAGACGAAGTCAATTTTCTAGTCAGTCAGTGTACAGGCCAGAATTATCTAAAAGCTTTTAATTTGATTCTTTAGTGAACTTGATCCCCATTAATTCCAGGAGGAAAGGGGGAAGAAAAGAGAAATGTATGTCAAGTTGAGAGGGCAAGATTTCTACATTTTCTGAAAAAAACTGACCTACACCTATGGATCTGTCTTTACAGCCCATAAAAGCCAACACAAGAATACCAGCTGGAATCGTTCAGTGGAGGTAAAGGCTTTCAAAGCCCTGGCTAGCAGCAGGTGGAATATGCATTAGGGGTTCTTTGATTGTTCAAATAGTATTTACTTTCCATGGGAAGCAATATGATTCTTATATAGTCAATAAAGAGCATATTCAGGAGTTTTGCCCTTTAGCCAGCATGGCTGATGGTTTGTAATGACTCTGGCATCCATTACCGATAAAACTCAGAAAACCCAGGTACCAATGGCCATGGGTCCTGGCTTGATTCTTCAGACCCACGTCGAGGTTCATGCGTATACAGCCTAAGGGCCAGAACGATTTCAGAGTCTTGGGCTCCTGGGCAGTGATTGCTTGGAAAAGTGCTCCTCCAAGCTAAACTAGCTTCTCTCTGATCACTGCTTGTTTGGCCAGTGATACCACTTGGGTGTATAAGCTGTGGATGGACCAGGGAGGTTTTGAGTAAATTGTCTTGTTGTCTTGATAACATCTTTGTTTAGGAGTTATAGCTATTTCCATCCTAAAAATAGGTGGGTGGTGGTGGTCAGCAGATAGAAGAGGAGGGGATTCCTAACTGGTCCCCTGCCTTGAGAGTTCAGGGATTCTAGGAAAGGTCAACGGTGTCCAATGCCAGGAGGAACCAGATCGTATGCTTCTTGAGGGGAGGCTTTGCTGGTTGTGTTCCCCACTCCTCTTGCAGTGTCTGGCACCCAGGAGGAGCTTCTTAAATGTGTCCCGTTGCCCAAGATCAAGTAGCATGGTAGAGGGTGATACCACCAATTGTGACAACAGTAAGCTGGAAAGCTTTACTAAGCCCTACGTATGGATGTTCAAGGGACTTAAGAATATGAAAAATGGTTCCCATCATTAATTTCTGCTTTTTCTCACTAGGCTGAAGTGGGGCAGGAGGTGGCTTGTTTAGGATGCTTAATTCATCATTGCTGAGAAGTCAGTGAAAGCTCGTGTTCTGAACCCAAGGACTTTATTCCCTGCTTTTTGTTAAATACAGACTAAGGAGTTGGATCCTCATTGTAGAGGGAATGCACAGCATAGGGCAGTGGTTCCCAAACCTGAGTGTGCGTCGGAATCACCTGCAGGGCTTGTTGAAACACAAATGCCTGGGTCCCACTACTCGAGTTTCTGACTCAGTGGGTTTGGGGAGGGGCTGAGGATATGCGTGTCTAAGAAGCTCCCAACTGGTGCTGATACTGCTCTTCTGAGTCTGGGCTTTGAGAGCCAATGGGCTCAGAGGAAAAAGCACTCACATTGGAGTCATATAAAGCTGGACTCCTATCTTGCTGTGTGACCTTGGTCAGGGCAACTTTGCATAATCTTAGTTTCCTCATTTGTAACATGGTGGCAATTTCCACTTCACAGGACTGTTGTGAGGATGAAATGGAATAAAGTGTTCAAGATGGCTGGTCCTTGGTATTCACTTGCTTCAAAAGTCCGGGACCTTTCTCCCTAACTACTCCTGTGGGCTCCTCAGACAACACAGGGCCTGTTTGAGAGCTTATGCCTGTGAACTGAGTGTCTGCTCTGTTAGTTTCTTTTTTTTTTTAATTTTAATTTTTACTTTATTTTACTTAACAATACTGTATTGGTTTTGCCATACATTGACATGAATCCACCACAGGTGTACATGCGTTCCCAAAGATGAACCCCCCTCCCACCTCCCTCCCCATAACATCTCTCTGGGTCATCACCGTGCACCAGCCCCAAGCATGCTGTATCCTGCGTCGGACATAGACTGGCGATTTGATTCTTACATGATAGTATACATGTTACAATGCCATTCTCCCAAATCATCCCACCCTCTCCCTCTCCTTCTGAGTCCAAAAGTCCGTTATACACATCTGTGTCTTTTTTGCTGTCTTGCATACAGGGTTGTCATTGCCATCTTCCTAAATTCCATATATATGTGTTAGTATACTGTATTGGTGTTTTCCTTTCTGGCTTACTTCACTCTGTATAATCGGCTCCAGTTTCATCCATCTCATCAGAACTGATTCAAATGTATTCTTTTTAACGGCTGAGTAATACTCCATTGTGTATATGTACCACAGCTTTTTTATCCATTCATCTGCTGATGGACATCTAGGTTGTTTCCATGTCCTGGCTATTATAAACAGTGCTGCGATGAACATTGGGGTACATGTGTCTCTCTCAATCCTGGTTTCCTCGGACATGCCCCAGAAGGAGCGAGAGTCCATCATGAAGGAGTTCTGGTCAGGTGCCAGCCGAGTGATCTTTTCTACAGACGTCTGGGCCCGGGGGCTGGATGTGCCCCAGGTGTCCCTCATCATTAACTATGACCTGCCCAACAACAGAGAGCTGTACCTACACAGAATTGGGCCATCAGGTCGATATGGCTGAAAGGGTGTGGCCATTAATTTTGTAAAGAACGATGATATTCGCATCCTCAGAGACATCAAGCAGTACTACTCCACTCAGATTGATGAGATGCCCATGAACGTTGCTGATCTGATCTGAAAAATCTGCTCACTGGAGCCTCTTCATCTATTTTGTATCAGTTTGCTCTGTTAGTTTCATATTGAGTCCCTTGGACTGCAAGGAGATCCAACTAGTCAATCATAAAGGAAATCAGTCCTGAATATTCATTGGGAGGACTGATGCTGAAGCTGAAGCTCCAATACTTTGGCCACCTGATGCAAAGAACTGACTTGTTGGAAAAGACCCTGATGCTGGGAAAGATTGAAGGCAGAAGGGGACGACAGAGGATGAGATGGTTGGATGGCGTCACTGACTCGATGAACATGAGTTTGAGCAAACTCTGGGAGCTGGTGATGGACAGAGAAGCCTGGTGTATTGCAGTCCATGAGGTTGCAAAGAGTCAGACACGACTGGGCGACTGAATTGACTGACCGCTTGTTTACATATCCTGAGGGTTTTACTGTTGCTGAACATTTGCTTTGTGAATGGCACAGTGTGAGAGTCTTTTTACATTATGTGTAACACTGGATGTTATTCCTGTTTAACAGATGAGGATAAATAACTTGCACACAAAGCCACAGCTAGTAAGTGGCAGAGCTGAAGTGTTTACACCAAGGCCTCCTCCCCACAAGGCTCCGGGCTTCTTTGTAATAGTGCTTCCCATGATTCCATGTGGGCTGAGATTATTAGGTCCTTTTCTCTAATTACTCACACGGTGTATCCAGGCTTCCCTGGTAGTTCAGCTGGTAAAGAATCCTCCTGCAATGCAGGAGCCCCGGGTGTGATTCCTGGGAGGGGAAGTTCCCCTGGAGAAGGGATAGGCTATCAACTCTAGATTTCTTGGGCTTCCCTGGGTGGCTCAGATGGGAAAGAATCGGCCTGCAGTTGGGAGACATGGGTTCAATCCCTGGGTTGGGAAGATACCCTGGAGGAGGGCATGGCAACCCACTCCAGTATTCTTACCTGGAGAATCCCCATGGACAGAGGGGCCTGGTGGGCTACAGTCCATGGGGTCACAAAGAGTCAGACACAACTGAGCAACACAGCACAGCATGGTGTGTCTATCTACACAGGGAACACATCTGAGAGAATTAAGCAATTATTCTGAGGATGTGAGTGAAAGAGGATTCATTTTCTTGTGTGTCTTGAAACCTGGTACTCTGTTACATTCATCACACATGCTGCTTTGTGCACAGAGGAACTCAGTGAATACTTGTGGAAGTAACAAAGGCTGTGAAGGTTCAGATCAAATGACACCCTCAGCTGCCTTAAAATTACCAGGTTCCCTCCTTATGATGCTGAAGTTCCAATACTGTGGCTACCTGGTGCAAAGAGCTCACTCATTGGAAAATACCCTAATGCTGGGAAAGATTGAAGACAAAAGAAGAGGGTGGAAAGGGTGAAATGGCTAGACAGCATCACCAACTCAGTGAACATGAATTTGAGCACTGTGGAAGATGGTGAAGGACAGAGAAGCCTGGTGTGCTACAGTCCATGTGTTGCAGAGTCGGACATGGTTCAGCTACTGAAAAACAACTCCTTAAATGACCAGTGAGACTTGCCTCATTATCATTCATACTTACCAATTAGCTGTGGTTCCTGATTAGTTATGAATATTCCCTTTTTAAAGTTAGCTAACTAATTGACTAGGCTGTGCCCTGTCTTCGTTATAGCATGTGGGATCTTTAGTTGTGGCTTGTGAGCTCTTAGTCACGGCATGTGGCTTCTAGTTCCCTGACCAGGGATCAAACTGGGGCCTTCTGCACTGGGAGAATGGAGTGTTAGCCATCGGACCACCAGGGAAGTCCCAGTGAAGATTCTCTTAAGTGTTGATTTAGAACTTTTGCTGAAAATGATCCGCAGTTGTTAGTTATTTCCCTTGCTTGGATAATTTGCACGCATGATTTGATTTACCAGAACAATTTGGTAAAGCAAACCAGGGAGCCTTACCACCAGAGGATCATTTTTGAATCCTTGCAGGTAAAATTTCACCTCTGCTCTGTGTAAGATAACCTTGAATCTTTCCATACTGAATCCTGGGTGCATAGAGAGATAGTTCTCAAAATTGAAAAAAAAAATCAGTCATTTACTACATGATCCTTTGCTTCTTTCATAAAAACTTCTAGCAAATCAGAACAGAAAACTGCTCTGAGCAGGGACAGCCACAGGAATGGCTTTTCCTGGTGGGAAAGTTGCAAGCAGAAGGCTTCGGGCAGGGCTGTGGATTGTCAATCATCCAAAGATGCATGGCAAATAGCCCACTCCTGCTACTTGGCATTCCTGAGGGCAGTGGTGGCTTCCCCCTGGAGACATCTGCAAATAGCTATCAGGGATGTAGTGGGGGCAAGTGGGCTACACATTCTGAAAAGGTGGCCGCCTTTATTCTATTTTGTCACATGCCCTGTAGGTCATGGCTTCCTACCTTGGAGCAGATGTAGTCTTACTATTTTGTCAGTACAAGTGTTTCAAGGACAAGTTTTAATTGTGCTATAAGTATTGGCAAAAAAATGTCCAAAAAAAAAAAAAAGCAATTTACAATAAGCAACACACAGTCTCTACCAGTTGTTAATTGCTACAGGTATCTGTTCTGAATGGCTAGTACCTGTAAGTTACCTATTGTTAAATTGTTTGAATAGCACTCCTGTGGTTTCTGTAATAGAAACCAGTACAGCAATTTTATATCTATGCTTTGCAAGGTCAGTGGGGGGCTGATGACATGGCATGATTTCCTAAAATTATCCACACTGTCACTTGTCTGACAATGGACAGGTAAGCATGAGTGAGGTGGTGATTATACTTGAGCTACGGGACCCAGAAGAATGTCTCACAGTGCGACACAGGCCATGAGATGTACAAAAGGAGAGACTGTTTTAGCTCAGACTCTGATCAGAAAGCAGCTCTTCTGCTTGCATTTTTCTCTGATTCTTCTTTCCCAGCCCAAGTCAGAGCAGCAAGGAAGGCAGACCCAGAATACTCAGACTAGAGACAGAGTCCATTTCCTGGTTAGCACATAAGGCAGGCAGCCAGCATTTTATGGGAGATTTTAGAGAAAAATCATTTTCTATAGAAATCAGTTGGCAAAGATGATTCTTGGACTTATATCAGTTGCATTGCATGTGAAGAGACCAAGAATATGTGAAAATTAGTCAAAAGAGCCTTAGCACTCATTGCAGCCGACTGGCGTAGAGAAGCACGTTGTATGGCGCAGTATCAGGTGAGCAGACCTGGAAGGAGAGGAATCCAGTGCGAACCCACCACACACTAGGTGCTCATCTCCACAAGCTGTTTTCATTGACCACAGCAACCTAGCTCACTCACATCCTGTGTCCTCTGCCAGCCTGACAGCAATTACTGCAGGTTTATCGGACAAGGGATTGACACCAACTTGAGCAAGCCAAATTTCAGTTCTCTTTTTACTAGAACTGAAAAGTGGGAACCACTGACATGTGAATAAAAAGTAAATACATTCATTTCTCAAAAGCACAGCCTATTTCCTTTAGAATACAAGAGAATAAAATATCATTTACAAATGTATAATTTTATACTTAAGTTTTGGACTCATATGTAAAAGACAATAGTCACTCATTTATTTACTTGAAGATTCTGTCAAACTGCACCATGGCTTCAATTCTTAAGAGAAATTTGGAAACAAAATTTTTTTTTAATTAAGTGAAGCAAATAGACTTAAAGTTCTCTTTGCTCTGTCTCTTTTTTGATATTTTATCCAGGTGGAATTTTTTTCAGTTTAATTCAACATTCATTTATTGGACTGTTCCTTTATACTTGGGATCATGTTAGCTGCTGGGGTATAAAGATGAAAACCACATATCAGATCTCTTTCATTACCAAGATGTCTTACTAGTATATCTGTGTGTATGTTGGGGGTATGTGTACCTTAATTCTTGCTTTAGATTTGTGTATATGGATGGATATAGGGGTGTGGAAACTTTTTTTTTTAAAAGAAAATATCATTGACATTATCTGATTTCTTAAACATTTTAAAAATACTCATTTATATCTTTGGCTCTCCAGGTCTTATTTGCAGTACGTGGGACCGTTGGTCTTCATTGGGCCATGTGGGATCTTTAGTTATGGTATGCAAACTCTTAGTTGCAGCATGTGGGATCTAGTTCCCTGACCGGGGATGGAACCCAGGCCCCCTGCATTGTACATGTGGTCTTAGCCACAACCACCAGGCAAGTCTCTGAAGTTCTCAGATTTCAAAAAAGTTAAGAAAAGTCCTTCTGAGTGACAATAGTGGGGTTTTCTTCATGGATAAGTGGAACTCGCAAAGGACTTCCTAACCCAATCCACTCTTGTGTGGTCCCTTCCCAAGTGCTCCAGGACATAGGAGTCTCCCTGGGAGAATGTGCCTCCCTCTGGCCTAACACAGGTTCTTCTTGACCTTGGTGTCAACTCAGAACCCACTCTCCAGCAGGGATCCACTCAGCCTCATTGTCACCAGGTCAGATGTTCTCAGAGAGTCAATGTTCTCAACCAAATGAACCCCAAAGCAACTTTAAAGGGAAGAAAATAACATTTATCATGTTCTAGAAAATAAAGGACTTTAAAAAGGCAAGAGACGAAATAAACTTTGGGTGCAATACCTAACGGACAAGTACAAGCTGTAGTAAACAAGAAGCAGTTGGGGAACCAGGTGTTCCCCTGACTTGGTGAGACCATTAGTACATGGTAGGTACAGTTGTTTTTTCAGTGTCAATTCAGCACTGTAGTTATTAAACAAACAAACAACCACTGAGTCATTTGAGAGTGAACAGAATCAATAAAAGAAGTCAGGCTTTCAGCTTGACAGTTGCTTTACATCCAAGTCCCCAGTGGTCTCTTGGCCCCTGGGGGCAGCATGAGGGTCCTAGGCCCTAACACTCAAGTATCACCTGGTTTCCTTGTCTCTATAAGGTTTGAGAGACCAGCTAGTCTTATGAGAGACAGAGTGTGTGCGTGTGTATATGTGTGTAAAACCTATCTTTTCTGCCACCTCTGCCAAGTCGCTTCAGTCATGTCCGATTCTTTGTTACCCCATAGACTGTAGCCCTCTGGGCTCCTCTGTCCGTGGGATTCTCCATGCAGGATTCTCTGTCCATGCAGGAATACTGGAGTGGGTTGCCATGTCCTCCTCTAGGGGATGTTCCCAACCCAGGGATTGAACTTACTTATCTTATGCCTTCTGCGTTGCACCAGGCATGTTCTTTACCATTAGCACTACCTGGGAAGCCCCAGCTGGATACTAATTCTGTAAGATTCCTCTGTGATTATCTGGGTGTTACTCTCCTGCGTATTTCCCAAGAGCCCTGGTCTCATCACTTCTGGGTAGATATAGGTCACTATGACACAATCTCAATAACAACCTTTGGTGATCAGATTATAAAATCAGAACCCCTCAAAGAAACTCTTTGAGGGCAAGGTACAGAGACTATTTTGAATTTCTGAGAACAATTAGAAGCTCTGAGATCTGTCTCTAATTTTTTCCAAAGCCCCACCCTATGACTACACTAAGAGGGTTCAGTATTTCTTCCCTGGGGAATAATTTGTTGGCTTGTGGACTTAAAAATTCCTATGGAGTGAAAAGGAGTGGATACCCACACATATCACCCCACCAAGGAACCCCAAGGCCCTGAGCCCTAAGACAATCTCATTCTGACCCTAATTCCATCAGTTTTCCTAGATCCCTTGGAACTCAGGGATTCTAATGATTCTCATTCATTTAACTGAATGCTAGTCCCTGCAGGGCTCCTGGAGTGGGTGGGAGTAGGGGTTAAAAGTAAAAAATGTGCCTTTTTGTAGGAAGGAACAGCATAATCTTGAAAGGCTTTAGATCTGCAAATATTTTCAGCACAGAGCAGGACTCAGTCTGCAGTAGGTGATAAAAAGTGAAAAGCACTAGTTGCTGAGTTGTGTATGACTCTGATGAAGGCAATGGCACCCCACTCCAGTACTCTTGCCTGGAAAATCCCATGGACGGAGGAGCCTGGTGGGCTGCAGTTCATGGGGTCGCTAAGAGTCGGACACGACTGAGCGGCTTCACTTTCACTTTTCACTTTCATGCATTGGAGAAGGAAGTGGCAACCCACTCCAGTGTTCTTGCCTGGAGAATCCCAGGGACGGGGGAGCCTGGTGGGCTTCTGTCTATGGGGTTGCACAGAGTCGGACATGACTGAAGTGACTTAGCAGTAGCAGTACGACTCTAAAGAAGCAGCCTACACTGAAGGAGACCCAGGTTCAATCCCTGGGTCAGGAAGATCCTCTGGAGGAGGAAATGGCAACCCCCTCCAGTGTGCTTGCCTGGGAAATTCCATGGACAGAGAATTCTGGCAGGTCATGTATGGATGTGAGAGTTGGACTGTGAAGAAAGCTGAGCGCCGAAGAATTGATGCTTTTGAACTGTGGTGTTGGAGAAGACTCTTGAGAGTCCCTTGGACTGCAAGGAGATCCAATCAGTCCATCCTAAAGGAGACCAGTCCTGGGTGTTCATTGGAAGGACTAATGCTGAGGCTGAAACTCCAATACTTTGGCCACCTCATGCAAAGAGTTGGCTCATTGGAAAAGACCCTGATTCTGGGAGGGATTGGGGGCAAGAAGACAAGGGGATGATAGAGGATAAGATGGCTGGATGGCATCACTGACTCGATGGACGTGAGTTTGAGTGAACTCTGGGAGTTGGTGACGGACAGGGAGGCCTGGCGTGCTGTGATTCACGGGGTCACAAAGAGTCGGACACGACTGAGCAACTGAACTGAACTGAACTGAACTGACAGTCCACGAGGCTGCAAGAGTTGGCACAACTTAGTGACTAAACCATCACATTTTTGACCGCATGGACTGTAACCTGCCAGGGTCCTGGAATTCTCCAGGCAAAAATGTTGGAGTGGGTAGCCATCCCCTTCTCCAGGGGATCTTCCTGGCCCAGGAATCAAGCCCAGGTCTCCCACATTGCAGGCAGGTTCTTCACGTTCTGAGCCACCAGAGAAGCTCCACAGTAGATGATAAATTAATGTTAAATTGAATGAGGAGCTGACTCTCAGGGTGCACCTTGGTTTGACAACTTACTTTAACATCACCACTTCTCTGTAGGGTATGTAGGTTTTTTTGTTCTTGTTTGTTTCTTTCCAATCCTGGAATTCTTAGAATTCCTGGACTTCTGGGGAACAAAGAAAAGATTGTTAGATGGGGAGATTCTGCTCCATGACTCTCTGCAGACAATTTACAAAGCGGATGGATGGTTCTGTGGTTGACCAAACCACAGATGAGTTCCTTAGGGACCAATATGGAATGCATATCTAAGGCTTGCTTGATTAGGTCTGTTCCAATATAATTTATGGCATTAAGAGATGTTCCCAAAACATAGTATTCCAGAAGTCTATCTTGGAGCCTAGAGTTTCTCAGGGGGAAAAAAGCCTCCTTTCATATAATGAACTCTTAGTTGCTTTGCTGTAGAGAGGCTAAAAAACATGTGAGTAAGGGATGAGCTTGGAACAATCTCAGAGAGATCCACTCCCCATTTCCCCCACCCCCATCTCACCAAGTTGTTAGGTGCCTTGTTGCATCCTCTTTGAGTCCATGTTCCTTTCCTCCAGAGCACAGGCCTGGAGTGTACATATCATAGTATTTATCCATGTGTTTGTTTGACTATGGTCTACTGTCTTTCTCTAGGATCCATAGGTGCAGGAATTGGGTATGATTTTAGTGACTATTGAGTTCTCAGCGCTTGGTATAGTATAAGGCACAAAGTCCACACTAAATGAACCAGGACTTCTGCGAATGAACCTGCCCTCTATTTAAGAGCCATTAGTGTCAGTGTCATCGTGCACTTGCTGCTATTTGCTTTGTCACCTTGCAATTCTACTCAGTCTCTGACACTATTAAAAATATGTGTACTAGGGATACATGCATTGGAAAAGGAAATGGCAAACCACGTCAGTGTTCTTGCCTGGAGAATCCCAGGGACAGGGGAGCCTGGTGGGCTGCCGTCTATGGGGTCGCACAGAGTCGGACATGACTGAAGCGACTTAGCAGCAGGGATATATATACACACGTATACACATATGTATACATGTTAAATACAGATGTATATATACATATTTGCATATGTATGTGTGATGTTGAAGAAGGAATTCATAGGGCCTGGACTCCATCTTAGGCCTGTTCATGCTGATCATGCTCAGCCACCTTTCCAATGGGCTCTGAACTCTGTGTTTAGTGCCTATGAAAACAACAACAGAAAGATAAGACCCCCCTCCAGACAGGGGAACCTTGAAGATCGTATCTAGGTTACTCATCGCCTAAGAGAAAACATACACTAATCACCCCTTTCTCCAGACAGGCCATAAATTTTTCTGTATCTATCGGAGTGTAACCTAGGGTTTATTGATTATTGGCTAATTGTTTGAGCACATGAGCACACAGCACGTGAATGATGGGGTTGTTGGGATTGTATTTTCCTTGGTTTATGTAAGTCTCAAGGAATTTGGAGTGGTGGGTTCAGACACGTGCACACGGGGTACAAAAGATTTTCACAAATGCTGGTCGGGGTCCTTGGCTAAGAGGAGACTCTGCCTTGGGCCGCCGGTGTAATAACCTGCACTCCACTGTCTGCATTGTCCTTCTGAGTGAGTTGGTTTCCTGGAATGCGTGGCTACAACAATGTATAAACATGTGTATATATATATGAGTGGGCATGTTATATATACATACACACCTCTGTGTGTGTGAATGTGTGTGTATATCTGGCAAAATCATGGAGACAAATTGCAAACTGAGAAATACATGCAATAAATATAATATGTTAATATTTTTATTATGTAGTGGGGAACATCAGTTAAATAAAAGAAAAAGAAAGAGTTTAGCTACTTGGAGTTGCCAAGAGCCTCTTATGTGCAATACAGCTGTACACTGGGATCATTTGGGAGCTTAAACAAACCCTCATGCCTGGGCTTCATCCCCAGATAGGTGTGGGTGTGGCCTGGGCAACAGCAGTTTCTAAGAACCACTCAAGAGATGCCAATATGGAGCCAGGATAGTGAAGGACTGATTGAGAATTAGACAGTCAGTCCTTTTGGAGCAGATTTTGTTACCTTTGTGAAGACTCACTGTATATCTCAGGTGGGTTGTGCCCCTTTCTCCAGGCAAAGTGCTTCGGAAATGTGGCCTTTCCTTGTGATTTAACAAAGAGAATGAGTGTGGAGAGGAACACAGGATCCTTTCTGAAGTGAAGCAATCAAGATTTTGACCCCTACTTTTATGAGATTCAACCTTCCAGTGGATTGAGATGGTCCCAGGGAAGGTCCATCACGAGGAAAAGATCCCAAGAAAAGTCTTTCATGAAAGAAGGGGGCATCTGATAATCTGGGCCCAATACGAGGCCACATTTTAATGATTAAAATGGTGACAGATTGCTCCGAGGCTGTTTTACCCTCAGTAATGTTGTTGATCTGGTTGCATGTGTTTAGCCTGTAAGTAGGTGGCCTACAGTGATGAACTGTCCCATCAGAATGACATGGCTGGGAGAATGTCAGTTCTCTAGTGGGAAGATGGGTAGTCGGCTAGCAAAAACCCAACAAATGTGCATCCTTCTTCCAGTTAGTTGGTGAACTCCTTGAGGGCAATGACTCTGCTTGGCTCTCCAGCTTCAACCTTCTTTGAAGAGACTATGAATGCGGTTAATTATCAGCTTGTTCTACTTCTTTCTCAGTTGAGGCTTTGCCTTAGATTTTTGCTCAGTTTCCTTGCCACTAAATTATCTTCCTGGACTTGTGAGGGACACCTTGTTGGAACAAGGAAAGGTGTTCACACAGAAGTACCTGCTCTATGCTGAATGGGAAAGACAAAAGGGACCTCAGTTGTGGCGTTCAGCCTCCAGGACCCCTTGAGCAATGGGGGAAGAGGCTGCTGGCACAACCACTGGAAGACAGAATTCAGTCCAAGTCTCAACAATCCTTGAAGTCCTTTGCATGCTCTTAGAGAGTCTGAATGAGTGTCACTTCAGATGTGGTGAGAAGCTGAAATGGAAACTATTACATCAAAACATTTCATTTGGTGGGGGGACTGTTCGGAAAAAATCTTAATTTTTTTTTTTTTAAGGAACAAAGAGAAGTTGATGAAAGGATTTGAGGTTATAATGACCAAAGTCTCCACGGCCTCCCTTCTCTCCCCACCCTTCTTCCAAAATGGAGAAAAGAAATGAAGCCAGAGAAATGTCTTAAATATTGTCAGTCTGGCAGGCCAAGCTTTTAGCTAGGACAGCATGTAGTAGTAATACCTTTTAATTACAGTTGTACAATTATAAATAGGAAAGAAATGAAAAGATGAAGATGCGGTTTGTAATGAAATTACCATAAATACCATGGCAAGCTTTAAAGTCGTCACGAAAATCCATAATACCAAAACATGAATGTGGAGGTTAACTTCTGCGAAGGGTTGAAATTAAAATTTTGTGGATTTGTGGTCTTCCTTGTTAGCTTGGTATTTCCTCCTAAGTACACATAAGCACCATTATTTTGCAGACACAAACAGACCTTTAAAAAGTCAGAGTCCTGGTTGGCAACTCTTATGTTCTCCAAGCCATGTGGGCAAGCCGACATAGAAATGACTTGGGTTCCCAAGGCAAATGGTGGAAACATCAAAAGAAATCGAGTCCAACTGCCTGGACGGTTTTCATTATTTCTCCTTTTGGAAGCAGACATGTATTTTGTTTGTGATACACAAGTTTATCTTTCAGTCTGTCTTTAAAGACCCATTTTACTTCCCACTGAATGGACACATTTTCATGACTGAGGATAGGGGCTCATTGTGAACTGTTGCCTCAGTCCTGGGGCGAATGTTAAGCTATTCGATGGGAGCCTTTAGATGTTACATCACCTTTTGGTGCCTTCGCTTTTCTCACAAGTTAGCTCCTGTTTGTTAAAATACTGCTAAAGATCAACATCACGAGGTCAATTTCCATAAGCCTGTTTCCTAGCTGCATACTGCTAAGACATCTTGAAAACATGAAACCTTGATCAGAAGAGAGATCAAATAAATGAGTTTGGCTCACTCTATTGCAAACCTTTCTCCAACATTATGAAAATGCTTAACACATGTCCTAGTGATGGTAGATTGTGTCCTCTCTTTGCATGTGACAAGAGACTTTTTTCTTTTTCTAAAGTGAGAACAGAGATTTTGCCACTTTCTACTGCCATTTAGCTTATGGGCTAGTGCAATCAAGAGGTATATTTTTATACCTCTGCTATGAATAAGAAATTATGCTGTGATGGCTATCTAGGATTAAAGATAGGTCAGCAAAGTAAACTTGAGGATGCCAAATAGGGAAAAGTATTGAGGAAAAAGGGCAGATTAGAGAAGGCTTTTTATGTGAACTTAAAAATCCAATGGGTAATGGAGAGTCATTGAAAGTATTTGAGCATGGAAATGATATCATATGGTATTTGGGGATAAACAGAAAAATAAGTAACTTAGAAGCTGGTCACTGCCTGCCCTGGATACACTGTGAGGGCAGGAACAAAGCGACAATCACTTTTCCTTAGCTTGAGGTAATGGGAAACTTAAAGCCCAACTACCAGTGCCAATGGTGGGTGGGAAGTCTGG
The DNA here is from genome assembly GCF_001704415.2 of Capra hircus. NCBI lineage: Eukaryota > Metazoa > Chordata > Mammalia > Artiodactyla > Bovidae > Capra > Capra hircus. The sequence continues at coordinate 48,226,563 of NC_030812.1, read as the reverse complement.
CTCCTGAGAATTCTCTCTTCCTTCCTCCCACTGCCTCTACCAACTGGGCTAGGTGATTTCCAGTGAGGGATGCAGCTCTCCAAGTATTGCAGCACCCCGGGTGGAAGGAGAGGGAGGTTCTTGGAGTACAGCACCTCTTAGTTGAGGATGCCTGTAGTTGTATGTAGTAGTGGTGGTGGAGTTTGAAATGGTCAAAAAGAAGTGGTCTCATTCCTTTCTGCCCCTTTCTAAACTCTCAGAAAACTATCAATCTGGATGACTTTGATTAGCCCCTCCATCTGATGCCACTTGCTAGCCAAGAAGCTGACATGCTGAATTCACTGGGGGAAAATAAGGAGAGATTGGAGGAGTCTGACCTTTATGAGGACAAGCTGAACAATCTATAACAAAGAAAGTTAGAATTAATGGATCAGAGCATAAGAATATAAAATATGCATAATAAATATCTTCCAAGGAAAAAATATCAGAAATAGAAAAAAAGAAATGAGTAGTCCTAAAGAAGATCCTACCAGAGATACTGGGTAAGAAGAAGACAATAGATGAAGAACTCAACAGAGGGATAGAATAATAGAATGAAAATCTTAGGTGAACTAATTAGTGAGCTGGAAGACCGAGCCCTTAGGCATCAGAAAGCAACAATAAGGAGAAAGACTGACTAAAAGAAAACTTAGGAGAAAAAGATAAGTACCAATATAATGGGCATCCTGGAATGAGAAAGGAGAAAGTAGGGAAGAATTATTTTGAGAACTAAGAACTCTGTATATAGAAATATAGATAAAAGGCTTTAGACTGAAAGGGCTTTCAGTAGAGACAAAGAACATGATACAGTAGAGACAAGGGGTAGTCAACACCACACATTATGAAGACATTGAAGAACGTAGAAAGCAAGAAATTCCAGAAGATTCTTGAGAGAAAGAACAGATGACCTTGAAAGGAACAAGAATAAACTGCCATCACATCTCTCAACAGCAACACTCGATGCAAGGCAACAGTGGAGTAATACTCTCAAAGTGCAAGTGTGTTGTATCTGGGGTTTCATACCTTGTTACATTATCACTGAAATGCAAGGGGTAAAATGAAGATATTCTTAGCTAGCTATGCAAGGTCTAAAAATGTTTGCTTCATAAAGACATGCTTTGACATGCTTTAACATGCTGTTGGAAGATGAAAAATCATTCTTGGATGCTGAGAGTATAGGATATGTATCAGTCAGCCAAGGAACAAATCATTCTAGATGTTTCAAGCTGATTTAATGCAGGGAATTGATTACAAAGATGCTGAAAGAGTCAAAGGGATAGGACTCAAGGAGCTGCTGTTCCACCTGAGTCGGAGCCTCTGACCCCACACTTGATTGGGCTGCTGCTCAAGCTGCTGCCAGTGCTGCTGGAAGCATGGGGCTGACCCTGGGCTGTTGCAGCTGAAATGCTCTCAGAAGGAGAAGGCCTCTGATCATCCTTCTACCTGCTGATCAGGCACAGGTGCCTCCCACTGGGGGAACCTGGCTAGATTCAGTGAGCGAGGAAGCCCAGGAAATGTAGAACCTTTTGCTTGTTCTTCTGCCAGAGAAGAATACAGAAGAGTGCATTTGGGACTAGGAGCCAAAGATACATAATCTAGCCTGGGAACTCAGCGTGTGTCGATAAACTAGAAAAGTTAATTCTTGCCTAAATAAGGGGAAGAAAGAAGGACATTCCATTACAATCTAGAACATAAGTGAACGATACCAAGATGGCAGGGAGAGGAGAGGATGCTGATATGTGTGTTCTGGGTAAAGATATGGATACTGAAAAATGTAAGAAACGGGTAGTGTTCAGTTTCGCTAGCCGTTGTAAGAAAGATGACTAAAACAATAGTGAGATAACACTTTACAGACATCAGGATGGCAAATATTATAAAACTGAGTGACTCCAGGTATAGGCAAGAATTTGGTTAAAAAAAAGGAATCCTTGAGCATGTAACTGGTACAGTCATAACCTGTCAGTACTAAACAGAAACTGAACATTCAGCCAAACCTCTCCTGGGAATATAGGCCAGAGAAATACTTGTATCATAAGGGGACAGGAACAGAGACGTCCATTGCTGTATGTGTGTGGTAGTAGACAGGTGGAAGCTAAGAACTCAGATGCCTATCACAAGGAAACTGATTAAGTAAAACATGTGGGAGCTTACTATGGAATATGAACTAGGTATCTAAGAATATTATGAAAACAGAGAAACATAGTGTTAAGTGAAAATAAGAAGATCGAGAATAAGATATAAAGGAAAATATTACTTGTGAAAAATAACATAATTCAGTGGCATTGACAGTATAATTAGAAGTATAAATCTTTCTTCTGTTCAAACACATCAAGTACTCTCAATTTCACCTTCCTCCATTTTCCTCCAATCTGAATGGGTTACCCCAAAGTAATTGTAATCTCTCTATATGGCTCACTATAAATAATATTAGGGGCTTCCCTGGTGGCTCAGAGGTTAAAGCGTCTGCCTGCAATGCAGGAGACCTGGGTTCGATCCCTGGGTCGGGAAGATCCCCTGGATCGGGAAGATCCCCTGGATCGGGAAGATCCCCTGGAGAAGGAAATGGCACTCCACTCCAGTATTCTTGCCTAGAGAATCCCACAGACTGAGGAGCCTGGTGGGCTACAGTCCACAGGGTTGCAAATACTTATGAGATAAAAAAAGAAAACTAACATATATATATATATATATAAAATATATATATATATACACACACATATATATATACATTAAACCTCTACATAACATTTAAGAATACCAGAGTGAGTTGAATGGTAACCCCCTCAAAAGATATGCCCACATCCTGAAATTTGTGAATGTGGTTTTGTTTTTTTTTTTTTTTAAGAAAAAAAGTCTTTGCAAAAGTAATTAAGTGAAGATCACAAGATGTGGTCATCCTAGATTATCTGGATGGGCCCTAACATTAACAAGTGTTCTTAAAGAGACACACAGAGTATGTGAAGAAGACAGCCAGATGAAGATAGGCTGAGACTGGGATGATGCAATCCCAGCCAAGGGCATCTGGAACCTGCAGAAGCTGGAAGAGGCAAGGAATGGACTCTCCCCTGGAGCCTCCAGAGGGAGTATGAGCCTTCTGACACCTTGACCTTGAACTTCTGTACCTCCAGAGCTGTGAAAGGATGAATTTATGTTTTAAGCTACCATGTTGGAGGTAATTTGTTACAACACCCACAGAGAACTAATACAGATGCCTTTTTAAACTTTATCTGATAGATTTCTAAAGCTGTACATGAGATGAGTCAGTCAACCAGGGGTCTGCAGGGACTAAGTACCAGTGGCAGGTGAGATTGTCGTGGTGACCTGTGCCCTGGACTCCTCTTGCAAACCATTCCTTCTTTTCCCTTAGAGTCTGTTCTTATCCTGTATATTGGTTATCCACTGCTGGGTAACAAGTGACCCTTGTATTCAGCAGCTTAAAACAACAAGCATTTGTTATCTCACAGCTCCTGTGGATTAGGAATCTGCGTGGTGTGGCTTAGTTGAGTGCCTCAAACTTACCATCTCTTTAGGAGGCTACAATCAAGATCCCGGCCAGGGCTGGAGTCATCTCAAGGTAAGATTTGTTTTTAAGCTTACTCTCATGGCTGTTGGCAGGCCTCAGGTTCCCACTGGCTGGAGACATCTGTCTCATAACCCGTGGGCTCCACAGGGCTATTCACAGTGTGGTAGTCTGTTGCCCCCAGAATGAGAGAGAGAGGCCAAAACAGAAGCTGTGATCTTTTATAATCTCATCTTGGAAGTGACATCCTATCTCTTCTGTCTATTCTGTTCATTAGAAGTGAGTTGCCCAATCCAGTCCCTACTCAAGGAGGGGGGAGATTACACAAGGGGTGGGTACCAGGAGGCAGGAATCACTGAAGGCTGTCCAAGAAGTTGCCTAAAACACTCCACGAGGGCAATAGGGAAACAGAGCACTGTCTCCTAGTAAGGAGTAGGATGTATACAAGTGAGAGGAGCCATGGGGGTTCTTATGAGAAAACGTGTTTTAAGCAGAGTTTAACATTTACTCAGACCTCAACCATTTCTCTCTGACCTCCTCTTTGGGTTCTAGTTCATTAACCAACCAACTGAACAAAAACTAAGTAGCTGACTCCCATGCTTCTCACTTCTCCAGATTTCAGATTTCACCCCCTCCGCAATCTGTTTGCTATTGTTTACTTTCTGAAAACTTGAGGAGTTATTTTTTATGTTTTGTCCAGAGTTTAGAGTAGTTAGTGGGAAGGTTGTTCTGTAAGCAGCTTATGCCACCATAGTAAACATGGAAATCTATTTAAAATAGATTTGATCAATGTTTGCAAATATGTTACCCTGGTTACAGTGGGAGGGAAAAGGATGAATAAGCCTAGGAATTGCTGGGTCAAAATGACCTGTTTGGGCTTTCATAAAAGACTCTAAGGGTTCTAAAATTCATGTTTCTTCTTGAAGTAGAAAGAATATGCACTGGGGAGCTTGGTGGATCTGGTTTAAATTCTGGTTCTACCATTACTAGCAGAGTGACCTCACGCAAGTGAATTAACCTATGGTTTAATCTCCTTGTCTATCAATATTGAGTAAAATTATGTAAGTCTTTGGAATGTACAGGGTTAACCAAACAATGTATGCGAAATGTATGCGAAATGCATGCGGAGCCCTGCGTGGAACACAGGTGGCCGTCCTCAGAGCTCTTTAAGCTTTCCCTCCCTCCCTCCCTTCATTATCTAGTTATCCTCTAAGTGCATTGCGCCAACACATTTTGGCATTTGCTAGACCATCATCTAGAGCATCCCAGAAAGAAAACAGCTCAGTGAGAATGGCTTTCTTTGTAGGGGAAAGTGTGGTGTGCGCAGGGCTGGCTCCCAGCCTGGGATGCAGGGGTCAGTGGGGCTGCCGCCAGCCGTCTGCTGTGTTAGCCAGGGAAATCGACTCACAGCCCTCCTGGCACCTACTGCTGGCCTTGGGTAAACATAATTACAGTCTTTAAAAAGAGAAGAGGGAACACAACCAAGATCCCCACTCGCCATGTAAACAGGATGTCCACTGAATGGCAGCCATGGAGATGTTTATGTTCTGTTCAGGCGACAATTGACAAAAGGCCTCTGGGAGCTTTATTGCTGCCTGGAGCAGTAGTCTGCCAGCCATGGAGGTGGCTGGGTTCTTCCCGGGTTTGTGAATGCTGAGTTTTAGCTGAGATCTCTGGGTCTGTGCTGTCTAGAACTGGATGCAGTCCTTTGGGATGCTGGGTCTGGGTATCTGCTCAAAGGCCCTTTATACAGAGATGGGGCATTCTGTGTCTGTGCTCAGCTTTCAGAGTGCCTCCTTTGAGCTGGAGGCTGACTGGTGGAGGCCTTTATGAAATAATCCTCATTGATAAGCTGCCATTTACTCAGAGCAAGGCAGCAGGCCAAATACTTCATGTGGATTCTCTCATCTTTTAACCCTCATCACAACCCTTCGTGGTGATTTTATTGTCTTGAAGAGGCCCTGCAAAGATAAGCAACTGGATTAGAAGTCAATTCAGTTTAAAAAAATTTTTTTTACTAATTTATTTATCTGTTTTGTTTTTTCAGTTGTGCTGGGTCTTTGTTGCAGTGCACGGGCTTCCTCTAGCTGCAGTGAGCAGTGGCTGCTCTTTATTGTGGTGTGTGGGCTTCTCATTGTGGTAGCTTCTCTCTAGGCGCACAGATTTCAGTCTGGCAACACGAGTGCTTAGCAGTTGTGGCACACAGGCTTTAGTTGTGGCATGTGGAATCATCCCAGACCAGGGATGGAAACTGTGTCCCTTGAATTGGCAGGTAGACTCTTTTCCACTGTACTACCAGGGAAGTCCATGAAACCAGATCAGTTTTATCTCAAACCTGTGTTTAATGGTAAGGTGCATGAAGGCAGGGACCTGTCAAGTTCAACACTCCATCTCTACAGCCCAGCGTAATGTGTGAGAAAACTTTTGCTAATGAATAATTTGTTTAAAAATTCCACCAAAATACTGCTCTCCACTAATTTTGTTACCAAACCCAAGCTCGATCTTCTCAGCTCGCAACAGGCTAATAATTGGGAGATGAGGCGTTAAGGCAAGGAATAGCGACTTGATTCAGAAAGCTGTGCACTCGAGAATATGGTGAGCTAGGGCCCTAGAGTACTATCTTATAGGGTGTGGATGCCAGTTTCTTTTCTAGAATGGTGAGGAGGAGGACATGAGGAAGTAAAGTAAAAAGGCCATAAATCTTGCAAAATTTCTCTTGACTTGGCCAACCTTGGGGAGGGGATGTGTTAACTGCTGCTTCTTCTGCAGTTCTTTGCAGGTGGGTAGGGTCAGAATGTCTTCCTGCTAGCTGAACAAAGGTACTTAAGTTTAACATTCAGGCAGAGGGTCAGATTCCCCAAGGCAGGCCATTAAGTATGCTTACACTATAAGACAACATCCCTTTAATGACTATAATAACAAAAGCAATGAAAAGCAAAGATTAAAAGAATAGAAATAGATCCAACAGGAGTCATTTTCTGGGGAGCATATTTCCTCTAGTAGTGAGAGTGTGTGGGGGCATGGTGTACTCCACACATTTCTTTTCTGGTAAGACATTGGTCAATACTGGCTGCAGTAGAGGCTTGGGTATGGATTGAGGCACCAAGGCAGTGACTACTTGGCAAAGTGTCTAACTGAGAAGCCACGTTCTGTTGTAGTCCTGTCTTCTCTGGAACTGAGGGCAGGGAAGGCATCTCTTGGATCCATCCAATCCAGCCTGCTCCCAGGACAGCAGAAACAGTGAAAGGAGATGCTCATCTCAGCTGGCCTTTGTCTCTAGTGCACGAGCCAGCCCTGGAGAGCAGTTTCGCGGCCACTCTTGCAGTTGCAGGAGGGTTTCAGTGGAGTTGGGAAGATAGGCTGAGCAGATTTTCCTGGAATGCCAGGAGGTGATCCCCCTCCCTTTATGATTCTAGATGCACCAGGCGGGCACCCAAGAGCCCTTTAGTCTTTGAATTCCTGAATAGAAGGGAGGGGCATGCTTGTTCTGCGGGATGGATTATAACATTAACATGCCCAGGTTCTGAATAGAGCATGGTCTTGATCCTAAGTCTGAGTTTTAAATTAGAGATGCAACCATATCACTCTCTATTCAGGTCTCCTTCTGGGGAGGCATCTGAGTGCTGATCATTCCCCTGCCTAGAGCTGAGGTCCTAGTGACCTCTGCGTTGTTACTAAGTCTCAGGCAAGTGCAGATGGTTGTTTTCAATGGCCCAAGATGTCAGGTTACTGCTGAAAAATAAAAGCATGCCAAGGCTTGCCCAGACTGGTGTTATTTGGTTGATGCTGTTAGGTAGTTAGAATAGGAAAAGAAGTCCAAAACGGCGGTGGCTAAAAGACAAGGGAGGGATTGGGGGCAGGAGGAGAAGGGGACAACTGAGGATGAGATGGCTGGATGACATCACTGACTCGATGGACGTGAGTCTGAGTAAACTCCGGGAGTTGGTGATGGACAGGGAGGCCTGGAGTGCTGTGATTCATGGGGTCGCAAAGAGTCGGACATGACTGAGTGACTGAACTGAACTGACTAAAAAGACAAGGAAGAGAAAAGCCCGCAAAAATAGAACAGAGGAAGGTCAAAGGAAGTTCCAAGGACCGGAATGAGGACTTCAGGTAGAACAGCACTCCTGACTAAGCCCAATTTACATAGGGCAGGCCCAAGGGGAAGAAAAAAACATATAAAAAGAGGAGCCAAAGGGCTCTCCCCACCCCCACCCGCCGCCCAGGGTACTGGGGCGCTCTTCTCTTCGCATCTTTGGATCGACGTGCCCTCATGCCTCGAAGATGGATTTTCCTGCTGTCTTCTAAATAAAATAGAGCTGTGACACTGATTTATCTGAGAGCTATAACACGATCCGTTTGAGACCTGAGAGCTATAACACGGTCTGTCCAAGACCTGAGAGCTGTGACACGCTGCGGGGGCTTTAATGTCCATCACTCCAAATCTTTGTTGTGACGAGACAAAAACCGAGGAGCATACACTCGCGTGACAATGCTAAAACAATGGAAAGGATGAGGTCTTGTGCTGTGTGTGTTCACTGTTGGTGGTGAATTCTTTTTTAAGCATTATAACCATCGCATTCCCTCTGTCCCAGATTCTGGACCCATTGGTTGATGATATGTCCTGTTAGGGTACACCAGACTCACAGATAGGCCTGGGATTTCAGAGAGCAGTCTGGGACCAAGGGTATGACCCAGCATCCTTCTCAGTGGTCTCTTTTCTTTATGTTTATATTCAGTCCTGCACACAGCACAACCTTCCACCATCTTGCTTCCTCTCATCATTCAGTGTCCAGTCTAGGCTCCCATTCCAGATGCTTCTCACAGAGAGTGTAGCCTTTGAAAGCAGGGTGGGTTGTATAGCTCCCCTGCCATGCCAGTGTATCACATCTTCTTTATCATGCCTTATGAATCAGCAGCTCTCTTCATAAGAGAGGAATTTAGGCTGGAAAGAAATAGCCTGGGCCTCTAGCCACCACTTCTGCCCACATTTTTAATGCCAACTGGGTTCAGTCTGCTTGGTCCACTGCAAATTTTGGGCTTTATGTTCAGCATATGTGACCTGTTCCCTGAGCTTCCCTGGTGGCTCAGATGGTAAAGAATCTGCCTGCAATACAGGATATCTGGGTTCAGCCCCTGGGTTGGAAAGATACTCTGGAGAAGAGCATGGCAACCCACTCCAGTATTTTTGCCTGAAGAACCCCATGGACAGGGGAGCCTGGCGGGCTACAGTCCACAGAGTCACAAAGAGTTGGACATGACTGAGTACACACACATTCACTGGTCTTGTGCCTGCTTCTACAATATGTGCTTGTGCGTGTGCGTGCATACACACACACACACACACACACACACACACACACACACACACACACTTTAACTCCCTCAGTGCCTGAAGAATCCCCCACTTAGAGGTATAAAGATCGAGTATCCTGAGAGAAGAATGGGTTATTTTCTTGGGGCAGCACTTGTTAAATTAATTAACAATATCCCAGAGATATGAGTCAGTTCAGTTCAGTCGCTCAGTCATGTCTGACTCTCTGTGACCCCATGGATTGCAGCACACCCGGCTTCCCTGTCCATCATCAACTCCTGAATCTTGCTCAAATTCATGTCCATTGAGTTGGTGATACCATCCAACCATCTCACCCTCTGTTATCCCCTTCTCCTCCTGCCTTCAATCTTTCCCAGCATCAGGGTCTTTTCCAATGAGTTAGTTCTTCGCATCAGGTAGCCAAAGTATTAGAGTTTCAGCTTCAGCATCAGTCATGAATATTATGGTTCAAGTTTGGAGAACTCCTCTTTCTCACTGTCAACCTTTCCTCCTATGCTGTTTCCATGACATTTTGCAGCTGGTTCCAGCTTTTCAGGTATAGATCTGATCGAGCTTCTGCAGAATGTTGTATAGGTTAGGCAGCAGGGATCACAGCAGTTCCAGTTGAAGTAATAGACTTGGAATAAAGTGGTAAGCTTAGAATTAGGAGTGGTGCTGGAGCGACTTTGAGGAGATACCCCATGTCCAAGGGCAAAGGAGAAGCCCCAGCAAGATGGTAGGAGGGATGAAATCACGTTTAGAATCAAAACCCAGTGCCAGAGATGCTCAGAGGGCTCAAACAAACCTTGTGCACACCAGGACCCAGAGACCCCACAGAGACTGAGACAGAACTGTGTTTGAGTGTCTCCTGTGGAGGTGTGGGTCGGCAGTGGACTGCTGCAGGGGCAGGAGCTTTGGCGCAGTAGACCTGGGTATGACATAAGCCCTCTTGGAGGAGGTTGCTATTAACCCCACCATACAGCCACCAGAACTTACACAGGACTGGGGAAACAGACTCTTGGAGGGCACAAACAAAACCTTGTGTACACCAAGACCTAGGAGAAAGGAGCAGTGACCCCACAAGAGACTGACCTAGACTTGCCCATGAGTATCCAGGAGTCTCTGGTGGAGGCCTGGGTTAGCAGTGGCCTGCTGCAGGGTTGGGGGCACTGAGTGCAGCAGTGCCTGCATGGGATCTTTTGAAGGAAGATTATCTTCATTAGCTCCACCATAGTTTGTCCCCAGGTCAAATGAGCTCTGCCCATCAATAGAAAATTGGATTAAAGATTTACTGAGCGTGGCCTCACCCATCAGAACAAGACCGGTTCCCTCTCAGTCTCTCCCATCAGGAAGCTTCCATAAGCCTCTTATCCTTCTCATCAGAGGGCAGACAGAATGAAAACCACAATCTCAGAAAACTAACCAATCTGATCACAGCCTTGTCTAACTCAATGAAACTATGAGCCATGCCGTGTAGGGCCACCCAAGATGGAAGGATCAGGGTAAAGAGTTCTGACAAAATGTGGCCCACTGGAGAAGGGAATTACAAACCATTTCAGTATTCTTGCCTTGAGAACCCCATGAACAGTATGAAAAGGCAAAAAGATAGGACCCTGAAAGATGAACTCTCCAGGTCAGTAGGTGCCAAATATGCTACTGGAGATCAGTGGAGAAATAATTCCAGAAAGAATGAAGTTCAATTCAGTTCAGTAGCTCAGTCATATCCAACTCTTTGCTACCCCATGAACTTTCAGCACGCCAGGCCTCCCTGTCCATCACCAACACCCGGAATTCACTCAGACTCACGTCCATTGAGTCAGTGATGCCATCCAGCCATTTCATCCTCTGTTGTCCCCTTCTCCCCCTGCCCCCAATCCCTCCTAGCATCAGAGTCTTTTCCAATGAGTCAACTCTTTGCATGAGGTGGCCAAAGTACTGGAGTTTCAGCTTTAGCATCATTCCTTCCAAAGAAATCCCAGGGCTGATCTCCTTCAGAATGGATTGGTTGGATCTCCTTGCAGTCCAAGGGACTGTCAAGAGTCTTCTCCAACACCGCAGTTCAAAAACATCAATTCTTTGGCTCTCAGACTTCTTCACAGTCCAACTCTCACATCCATACATGACCACAGGAAAAACCATAGCCTTGACTAGACAGACCTTAGTCAGCAAATTAATGTCTCTGCTTTTGAATATGCTATCTAAGTTGGTCATAACTTTTCTTCCAAGGAAATAGAGTTTTGCCAAGAAAATGCACTGGTCATAACAAACACCCTCTTCCAACAATACAAGAGAAGACTACACATGGACATCACCAGATGGTCAACACTGAAATCAAATTGATTATATTCTTTGCAGCCAAAGATGGAGAAGCTCTATACAGTCAACAAAAACAAGACCAGGAGCTGACTGTGGTTCAGATCATGAACTCCTTATTACCAAATTCAGACTTAAATTGAAGAAAGTAGGGAAAACCGCTAGACCATTTAGGTATGACCTAAATCAAATCCCTTCTGATTATACAGTGGAAGTGAGAAATAGATTTAAGGGCCTAGATCTGATAGATAGAGTGCCTGATGACTATGGAATGAGGTTTGTGACATTGTACAGGAGACAGGGATCAAGACCATCCCCATGGAAAAGAAATGAAAAAAAAGACAAAATGGCTGTCTGGGGAGGCCTTACAAATAGCTGTGAAATGAAGAGAGGTGAAAAACAAAGGAGAAAAGGAAAGATATAAGCATCTGAGTGCAGAGTTCCAGAGAATAGCAAAAAGAGATAAGAAAGCCTTCTTCAGTGATCAATGCAAAGAAATAGAGGAAAACAACAGAATGGGAAAGACTAGAGATCTCTTCAAGAAAATTAGAGATACCAAGGGAAGATTTCATGCAAAGATGGGCTCGATAAAGGACAGAAATGGCATGGACCTAAAAGAAGCAGAAGATGTTAAGAAGAGGTGGCAAGAATACACAGAAGAACTGTACAAAAAAGATCTTCACAACCCAGATAATCACGATGGTGTGATCACTCATCTAGAACCAGACATCCTGGAATGTGAAGTCAAGTGGGCCTTAGAAAGCATCACTACCAACAAAGCTAGTGGAGGTGATGGCATTCCAGTTGAGCTGTTTCAAATCCTGAAAGATAATGCTGTGAAAGTGCTGCACTCAATATGCCAGCAAATTTGGAAAGAATGAAGAGATGGAGCCAAAGCAAAAACAACACCCAGTTACAGATGTGACTTATGGAGAAAGTCTGATGCTATAAAGAGCAGTATTGTATAGGAACCTAGAATGTTAGGTCAATGAATCAGGGCAAATTGAAAGTGGTCAAACAGGAGATGGCAAGAGTGAACATTGACATTTTAGGAATCAGCAAACTAAAATGGACTGGAAAGGGTGAATTTAACTCAGATGACCATTATATATACGACTGGGAAAGAATCCCTTAGAAGAAATGGAGTAGCCATCATAGTCAACAAGAGTCCAAAATGCAGTACTTGGATGCAATCTCAAAAATGACAGAATGATCTCTGTTCGTTTCTAAGGCAAACCGTTCAATATCAGAGTAATCCAAGTCTATGCCCCAACCAATAATGTTGAAGAAGCTGAAGGTGAAAAATTCTACGAGGACCTCAAGATCTTCTAGAACTATCACCTTAAAAAGATGTCCTTTTCATTATAGGGGACTAGAATGCAAAAGTGTGAAGTCAAGAAACACCTAGTGTAACAGGCAAATTTGGCCTTGGAGTACAGAATGAAACAGGGCAAAGGCTAATAGAGTTCTGCCAAGAGAATGCACTGGGCATGGCAAACACCCTGTCCCAACAACACAAGAGAAGACTCTACACATGGACATCACTAGATGGTCAATACTGAAATCAGACTGATTATAATCTTTGCAGCCAAAGGTGAAAAAGCTCTATACAGTCAGCAAAAACAAGACCAGGAGCTGACTGTGGCTCAGATCTTGAACTTCTTGTTGCCAAATTCAGACTTAAATTGAAGAAAGTGGGGGAAACCATTAGACCATTCAGGTATGACCTAAATCAAATCCCTTACGATTATACAGGGGAAGTGAGAAATAGATTCAAGGGATTAGATATAATAGACAGAGTGCCTGAAGAACTATGGACAGAGGTTCGTGACATTCTACACGAGGCAGGAATCAAGACCATCCCCAGGAAAAAGAAATGGAAAAAGGCAAAATGATTGCCTGAGGAGGCCTTACAAATAGCTGTGAAAAGAAGAGAAGCGAAAGACAAAGGAGAAAAGGAAATATACACCCATCTGAATGCGGAGTTTCAAAGAATAGCAAGGAGAGATAAGAAAGCCTTCCTCAGTGATCAGTGCAAAGAAATAGAGGAAAACAATAGCATGGGAAAGACTAGCGATCTCTTCAAGAAAATTAGAGATACCAAGGGAACATTTCATGCAAAGATGGGCTCAATAAAGGACAGAAATGGTATGGATCTAACAGAAGCAGAAGATATTAAGAAGAGGTGGCAAGAATACACAGAAGATCTATACAAAAAAGATCTTCATGACCCAGATAGCCATAATGGTGTGATCCCTCACCTAGAGCCAGACATCCTGGAATGCAAAGTCACATGGGCCGTAGGAAGCATCACTACGAACAAAGCTAGAGGAGGTGATGAAATCCCAGTAGAGCTATTTCAAATCCTAAAAGATGATGCTGTGAAAGTGCTGCACTCAATATGCCAGCAAATTTGGAAAACTCAGCAGAGGCCACAGGACTGGAAAATGTCCATTTTCATTCCAATCTCAAAGAAAGGCAATGCCAAAGAATGCTCAAACTACCACACAATTGCACTCATCTCACATGATAGCAAAGTAATTCTCAAAATTCTCCATGCCAAGCTTCAACAGTACGTGAACCATGAACTTCCAAATGTTCAAGCTGGATTTAGAAAAGGCAGAGAAACCAGAGATCAAATTTCCAATCTCTGTTGGATCATGGAAAAAGTGAGACAGTTCCAGAAAAACATATATTTCTGCTTTATTGACTATGCCAAAGCCTTTGACTGTGTGGATCACAACAAACTGTGGAAAATTCTGAAAGAGATGGGAATACCAGACCACCTGACCTGCCTCTTGAGAAATCTGTATGCAGGTCAGGAAGCAACAGTTAGAACTGGACATGGAACAACAGACTGGTTCCAAATCAGGAAAGGAGTATGTCAAGGCTGTATATTGTCACCCTGCTTATTTAACTTCTATGCAGAGTACATCATGAGAAATGCTGGACTGGATGAAGCACAAGCTGGAATCAAGATTGCTGGGAGAAATATCAATCAGCTTAGATATGCAGATGACACCACCCTTATGGCAGAAAGTGAAGAAGAACTAATAAAGAGTCTCTTGATGAAAGTAAAAGAGGAGAGTGAAAAAGTTGGCTTAAAGCTCAACATTCAGAAAACGAAGATCATGGCATCTGGTCCCATCACTTCATGGCAAATAGATGGGGAAACGATGGAAACAGTGAGAGACTTTATTTTTTGGGGCTCCAAAATCACTGCAGATGGTGACCGCAGCCATGAAATTACAAGATGCTTGCTCCTTGGAAGAAAAGTTATGACCAACCTAGACAGCATATTAAAAAGCAGAGACATTACTTTGCCAACAAAGGTCCATCTAGTCAAACTTTGATTTTTCCAGTAGTCATTACTGGATTTGACAGTGGGAGTATAAAGAAAGCTGAGCGCCGAAGAATTGATGCTTTTGAAGTGTGGTGTTGGAGCAGACTCTTGAGAGTCCCTTGGACCATAAGGTGATCCAACCAGTCCATGCTAAAGGAAATCAGTCCTGAATATTCATTGGAAGGACTGATGCTGACGCTGAAACTCTAATACTTTGGCCACCTGATGCAAAGAACTGACTCATTTGAAAAGACTCTGATGCTGGGAAAGATTGAAGGTGGGAGGAGAAGAGGCCAACAGAGGATGAAATGGTTGGATGGCATCACTGACTCAATGGACATGAGTTTGAGTAGGTTCTGGGAGTTGGTGATGGACAGGGATACCTGGTGTGATGCAGTCCATGGGGTCACAGAGAGTCAGACATGACTGAGAGACTGAAATGAACTGAACTGAACTGGAATTAGGGATTTGGAAAGTATCAGATGGCCTTCCTGTTCTGGAATAAGTTTTATTAGTATCAAAGTGATTTAGAATCATTTTCCCTCAATTATCTCTTTTTTGTCCAGGTCACATCAGCCGTCATTGGACACAGAACCTAACCTCGACTGCTATTTATGATGTGGCTAGGCATGGTGATCCCATCCATCTCCCCAGCCCGTTCTCCCCTGCCTTGTGGACTTCCTGTAACCTACTGATATGTGTGTGCAGGGAAGGCTAAACTCCTTCCCTCTGGTTTCCTTTTTTTAAAAAATGTATTTATTTATTTGGCTGAGCCAAGTCTTAGCTGCAGCATGTGGGATCTATTTCCAGACCAGGGATTTAACCTGGGCCCTCTGCATTGGGAATGTGGAGTATTAGCCACTGGATCACCAGGCATGTCCCTGGTGTCCTTTCCCATAGATGCCACATGGCTAAGTTGCTGCTGCTTCTGCCCAACTCTTTCCCAGTTCTCATCACCTTCCCTATGGCTGGGGCCTTTCGTTTGGCAGGGTTCCTGCCATGCTGGATGGGTTCAGATGGCATCGTGCTCCTTCCACCAGGCTGGGACAAGAGTTACGGTTCTTTCCAACTCAAGGTGGAAGGACATTTTGTATCATTTTCGTGATAGATCTTTCAACCAACCTTAGAGCTTAAATATTACCCTGATGCTGCTGCTGTTGCTAAGTCATGTCAGTCATGTTTAGCTCTGTGCTAACCCCATAGGCGGCAGCCCGCCAGGCTCCTCTGTCCCTGGGAGTCTCCAGGCAAGAATACTGGAGTGGGTTGCCATTTCCTTCTCCATTACCCTGACAAGTCAATTTTTATAACTCTCACTAAGGACCTGACACAGAATAAGTTCACTCCTGAACACTGTCTAAGTTCAGGCTCAGGAAATGAGACAAAATTGTCCAGGTGTCTGGCGTGTGGGGCTCTGATTGTCAGGCCCTCAGTTTCCTTTTTTCTCTCTCAAGGAGCCTGGAGCCTTTGTATAGTTGGAACTTTCCTTGGGGGTCCTCCTTGGCAACCTGAGTGCCCATGGGTATACAAAACTCTGATCAGCAGCATTTTAAATCAATGAACCTGTTAGGGCTCATACAGATTTTTTCTAGGCCAAACTCAGTATATTGTATTTTTGGAAAAATGAAGATATTCACTGTAATTATGTTTTGGAGGCAGGAATTGTTTGTTTTCTAAATGCCTTTATGTAATTTCGACGCTTAAAAAAAATAAGACAAAGTGAGATTTGAAGAAGACAGCAGATGTTTACTGTTAAACCTGGAGATGTTTCTCAATCCTTTTTACTGTCACCCTCTCACTTAAGAATCTGTACAGTGAGAGTCATGTTTTCCGAGGCCCTGAAGTGTCTTAAAGTTTTCCCTATTGGTCATTGCTTAAATGAACACCCGGGGGGGCTATTTTACAGATCCTCAGTTCAGTTCAGTTCAGTCGCTCAGTCGTTTCCGACTCTTTGCGACCCCATGAATCGCAGCACGCCAGGCCTCCCTGTCCATCACCAACACCCAGAGTTCACTCAGACTCACATCCATCGAGTCAGTGATGCCATCCAGCCATCTCATCCTCTGTTGTTCCCTTCTCCTCCTGCCCTCAATCCCTCCCAGCATCAAAGTCTTTTCCAATGAGTCAACTCTTCACATGAGGTGGCCAAAGTACTAGAGTTTCAGCTTTAGCATCATTCCTTCCAAAGAACACCCAGGACTGGTGATGGACTTGCAGTCCAAGGGACTCTCAAGAGTCTTCTCCAACACCACAGTTCAAAAGCATGTGCTCAGCTTTCTTCACAGTCCAACTCTCACATCCATACATGACCACTGGAAAAACCATAGCCTTTACAGATCCTAGGATATAGCAAATGGGCCCCTGCTTTCTCTGTATTCCATATGTCTTCTTGGCTCCTGGCTTTGGGGGCTGAGCTCAAGTCCTCCGCCAGGCTGGGGGAAAGCAGACAAAGCTCTGGGTGCCTCAACTCTAAGGGAAAAGGACATCCTACTGGAGACCAGGGTGCAGCCATGGGAGCTGGGAAGACTGAACCTCATTTGGCTGAGTCAATACAAGGCAAACCTGATACTGGAATGGATTCTCTTGATTGATACATACTGTTAAAAATCTTGGTGGAGGCTGTGGGAGGAGGGGGAAAAGATTTAAGATCTGAGTAGAAAGAGTTAAAAAACAGATTCAGATTCATTACAGTTGCTGGTGGAGACTCTTAATGATTCAAAGTGTTTCTTTGGATCAGAGAGTCATGGGACTTTTAAAAATTGAACATTTTTTTTTCAGTTACAAAAAAAGGAATTAGCAGATTCCCCCAAAATATGAATTGGGCTTTGGCAGGAAACTGCTTCTTCTTGCCATCAGAGAGTCTCGTGAGTTTCAAAAATGGCAAACATCTGTTTGCCGGGCATCCTGACCTTGGCTTGGCAGAGAACTCAGAAGAAACAGCATCACTATTCAATGTGTATTTTCATTTGAGATAGCAAGTATGGTGCATAGCAGTGTGACCAAGTGTTAACAACAGGGCAGCTATTTAGTAAATATTTATTAGGACACACCTAGGACTCAAATAGCTCAGCTTCACTTAGACACTGGGATAAAATTCACGGTGTGTTGTCATAAATATTCTGTACCTTACTGTGGTTCTTTCTTGAGCAGGTTAGAATTTGGTGGGTAATTAAATGCATGTAATACAAGCCACTGGGCTTCCCTGGTGGCTCAGCAGTAAAGAACCTGCCTGCCAATGCAGGAGATGCGGGTTCAATCCCTGGGTTGGGAAGATCCCCTGGAGTAGGAAATGGCAACCCACTCCGGTATTCTTGCCTGGGAAATCCCATGGACAGAGAGAAGCCTGGCAGGCTACAATCCATGAGGTCACAAAGAGTCTGATACAACTTAGCAACTGAGTGTGAATACATACCACTGGGCAGGGTTAAGCCTAGTTCACGATCATGCATGTGAACTAGACAGGCAGTCATTTGTTCCTCTTGGCTCTTTACTTAGTTCCTTCTTACTCATTGGGCTTCCCTTGTGGCTCAGCTGGTAAAGAATCTGCCTGCAATGCAGGAGACCTGAGTTCAATCCCTGGGTTGGGAAGGTCCCCTAGAGAAGGAAAAGGCTACCCACTCCAGTATTCTGGCCTGGAGAATTCCATGGACTACAGTCCATGGGATTGCAAAGAGTTGGACACGACTGAGCAGCTATCACTTTCACTTAGCCATTAACATATTAGCAGACCTTTCCAGGGTGCTTGCATTGAGATTAAAATCATAAAAATCGTCTGAAATTCATGAATGCATGTTTGCTCTTATAAACCTTATGTCAGATACTTTTCAGAATTAATAATTTTTCAGAATTTTATATAAGTAAAATGGTAGGTTTATAATATATAATATCCCCAGCAAGTACTAGGGTGATATCTTTTAATAAAGCATTAAAATATTTTTGGCACTAGGTGGATATGTATGTTGAACATGGACACTGATCGTGATAAAGACTATAAGTAACCTGACATCACTTCATGGCAGGCATTTTTGCCAAATGAATTATGAAAAAGATTCAGTTTTCAAAGACTTAAAGAATGTTCACAATTTTAAGTAAAGGAATGGTAGACTTAGAGTATTGATGAAGACATTCACTATGACCAATATAGTTTATTACTTCGTACAGATATTGGAATAAAAGTTTACAAAGCATGTTGTCAGGAACATATTCACCTTTGCTGTGACTATTTCATCAGATTACGTAGAAAACAGTTTTGACCTTTCCCTACAGACAGGTCTAATTAGAGGAGAATCAGCACCACCAGCCACTGCAGACCTTCTGCCATTTGTGTTTGGAGTCTTTCCCTGGGCTTCGAGGTTGGCATTCTGTTGGCAACACTCTGCTGGTTGACTTCTCGTCAACTGTCATGTGAAGTGGGAAACAGAATTCCATCAGAGCCACATTAAAGCTTCTGAGTTAGAGCCAGGAAGTATTTTTATTTGATGCACGAAACAACATAAAGCCAGCATCCTGGCCCATGTGCCCCGTGGCATCCACATCAGTGGCTGGATGGAGAACAGGGGCAGGATGGAGCTATGGATGAGATGGTGCGTGTAACCACGCTGGTCTCGTCTCTGTATCTCACGCGCTCCAGATTTCTTCGCAGCCTGGGACCTCTGCGCTTTCTGCTCCCTCTTCTTGGAACACACTTCTTGTGACTTCTGAAGAACTAATCCCTTCTTTCCATTTAGGCATCTCCTAATGGTACCTCCTGTGACCGGCGTTCCTTGACCACCCTGTTTAATGCTGTCTGACTCCAGTGACTCTTTCTAATGTTGCCATATTTTATTTTCTTCAAAGCATTTCTGTGAAATGACCCTGCTGTTTGTTTACTTGTTTACTCGTTCATCATTTTTCTCCTTCAGGGTAAAGGCTTTTCAGACTCACGATCAGGATGTTTAGTCCCTGGCATATGAGAGGGCTCACTAAACATTTTTTGGATGCATAAATGCTCCCTGCAATGTCACTAGTTCCCCCACTGTAGCTTGCCTCCTTCTTCTCCCATTCCAACATCCCAGAGTGCCCTTTGTGACAAATGTCCCAGAAGGAAAAATATTGCAAATGCGGGAAACGTGATAGAGCACGAAGTGGGGTAGAATATAAATTAGCTTCATAAACTGTGAATCATAAGTCATGGTTCCATCTGTTCTGTGACAGAGTGAAAACAGCAAAGATTTTCCACAAGATAGGAACTAAAAACAGAGAGAAGCCAAGAGTTTGGACGCATGGAAAGCCTATTACTATTATTTTCATTATCATCTTTCTCCCACACTCCTCAGCAACAGTTTTGTTCACGCTATGCCCTTCTAAAACAAGCCCAGGGATTTATTCACAGTAGACATTGGTCCCTTCCAATCTACAAGTTTCTACCCCTTAACTCCAGACCTGACGCCTAGAAGCCATTCAACAAATATTTGAGGGCTGCTGCTGCTACTGCTGCTGCTAAGTCGCTTCAGTCGTGTCTGACTCTGTGCGACCCCACGGACGGCAGCCCACCAGGCTCCTCCATCCCTGGGATTCTCCAGGCAAGAATACTGGAGTGGGTTGCCATTTCCTTCTCCAATGCATGAAAGTGAAAAGTGAAAAGTGAAAGTGAATTCACTCAGTCGTGTCCAACTCTTAGCGACCCCATAGACGACAGCCCACCAGGCTCCCCCATCCCTGGGATTCTCCAGGTAAGAACACTGGAGTGGGTTGCCATTTCCTTCTCCAATGCATGAAAGTGAAAAGTGAAAGTGAAGTCGCTCAGTCGGGTCCAACTCTTAGCGACCCCATGGACTGCAGCCCACCAGGCTCCTCTGTCCATTGGATTTTCCAGGCAAGAGTACTGGAGTGGGGTGCCATTGCCTTCCCCTATTTGAGGGCTATCAATGGTAATTTCCACTGTTACAGATTTCTTCTTCCAAGTTAATCACATTATTTTTTCTAAAATAAAAGATTCTTTAAAATAGATAACCTACAGAAGAAAGTCCATTCATTTATAGTCTAGTATTAAGTGATAAGCCTCCATGAAAGATTTGATGGCGTATGGAGCACTGAACAGTTTTTAAGCCATGAGTCACCACTTGAGCAGGAGAGGCCTGGGTGAGGCATGGTCACGGGCAGCACAAGGGCACAGGGTGTGCTGAGAAGGGATGAGACATTCAGAGGGGACAGAGGAATGAAGAAGGGTTTCTAAGACAACTGGTTCACATTAAAATTTTGCCTAAGGCCAACATGGTGGAGGATGATGTTCTGGGAGACTTGGTACAGATGATGTCTACTGGCTAAAAGCATGGTGAAGACAGGAGGTCACCAGGACATCCTGGGGCTGACCAAACCATAGTTTTATCTTGGGGAAATTAAATTAAAATAAGCATCAATATACAGATTGACATTTCTGACAGGCTGCCCAAAAAGTTGATGGCAGTGACTGCCTCTGGGGAATGAAAATGAGGACTGCTGGGTGGCCGGTTGGTCTGGAGAGTTTTGTTTTCCTCTCTATAACCTTTTGTAGAATTTTAATTTTTCCCTATGACATGTAATTTGTTTCACAATTACAAATCTTAAAAAAATCAATATCTTTTAAAGACTTTACCATGTTATATTAGCTAAATGAATATCATAGCAATTGTAGATAATGATAGTAAGGGGGCTTCATGACAGGGTTCAAAGAAACATTTTTTGGTAAATTTCATTTATTTATCATTCTTTTTCACTGCACTGGGTCTTCCCTGCTGTGCACACAAAGCTCTCTCTAGTTTTGGCAAGTGGGGGCTAGTCTCTAGCGGTGGCGCACAGCCTTCTCATTGCAGAGGCTTCTCTTATTCGGAGTATGGGCTCTAGGCATCTGGGCTTCAGTAGTTGTGGTGCACAGGCTTAGTTGCCCTGAGACATGTTGAATCTTCCTGGACCAGGGATCAAACCCATGTCTCCTGCACTGACAGGCAGATTCTTAACCACAGGACCCCCCCAGGGAGATCCTAGCATATTAATCCAAGAAGAAAAGCCTTGCATTCATAAAACACTGTTCAGGGATAGCTTTCAGTCTTCTGTGCTGAACGTTGCTCAGTCCCGCAAGACACGGTTAGAGCTCCAGGAAGAGACTCAGGCTTAAAATTCTCTGCCATAATACCTCCTGCTCTACTCCGTCTACTCTTCTTGTGACTTAGTCTCCTTTTTCTCCCCTCTCTTATTACCAGTTAGACTGCTGTCTCTCTGAGTGTTTTGAATTTAAGCCCTGCAAGACCAGAATTGACTGTAGCTGTGCTGTACTCAGGGTAGCAATAGTTTCCTAGACTTATTCACTCCTTGTATCTTTATCATAAAATGAAATCACCTGAGGTCATATGCAAATCCATGTGATCTTTTCAACCTCAAAGCTTCTAACACATCACTCCTGTACTTAAAAAATCCCAATACTACTTGCTTACATTGATAATACACTGAATACATTTTCAAGCTTTCATGCACAGTCCTACTCCATCTCTAGCAAAGAGAGGTGTACAGTAAAGTACACAAACGCACAGCCACATGTAGAGGATGTGTTGCTGTTCAGTCACTAAGTCTTGTCTGACTCTTTCTGACCCCATGAACTGCAGCACACCAGGCTTCCCTGTCTTTCACCATCCCCTGGAGTTGGCTCAAACTCATGCCCATTGAGTTGGTGATGCCATCCAACCATCTCATCCTCTGTCATCCCCTTCTCTTCCCGTCTTCAATTTTTCCCAGCATCAGGGTCTTTTCCAATGAGTTGTCTCTTTGCATCAGGTGGCCAAAGCATCAGCGCTTCAGCTTCAGTATCAGTCCTTCTGA
Organism: Capra hircus; assembly: GCF_001704415.2. Taxonomy (NCBI): domain Eukaryota; kingdom Metazoa; phylum Chordata; class Mammalia; order Artiodactyla; family Bovidae; genus Capra; species Capra hircus. The sequence goes on along the minus strand of NC_030812.1, from coordinate 48,204,228 downwards.
TGAATATTCAGGGTTGATTTCCTTTAGGATTGACTGGTTTGATCTCATTGCTGTTCCAAGGGACTCACGTGACAATGTAAGTCCGACTTCCCTGTTGTGATCCCTTCCTATAATGGAAAGGGCTGTTTAAGTCACAATTACATGCAGGGAAGGAAGACTTGCACCACAATAGGCAGGTATGATCTATAGATGTTGGGAATACAAGCTTTTTCCAATCATCTGCTTCTGGAACAGCATGCCTTGTTTCATCTAAAAGACAAAAAGTGAGCAGGCCACTATGGCTTTACCCAAGCATTAGTCAAATGCTTTGGATAACTGTAATTTGTATAAGAGAAGAATTGTACACAGCTGCAGTGATATGGCAACCCACTCCAGTGTTCTTGCCTGGAGAATCTCAGGAATTGGGGAGCCTGATGGGATGCCGTCTATGGGGTTGCACAGAGTCGGACACAACTGAAGCAACTCAGCAGCAGCAGCAGCAGCAGCAGCAGCAGTGATATTGGAGTTGCGCCAAAAAATTTGGGGAGTTTTCCTTTCCATTTCCTACTCTTATGATTTTGAAAAGGCAGGTGACTTTCATGGGAGAGAGCTGTGGGAGTGACCTTATTTGAAGCAGCAGAAGGATCATAAAGATGGTTGAGTAGGCTCTGTGTGTGTTTTTTTTTTTCAGTGTCCACACAGTTAACACTTGTTTGATTTCCTTGAAACTAAAGTAAGTTACAACCACTTCCCTGGCCTTATAAGAGTAATTTGTTGCTGAAAAACTCCTTGCAGGCAGACTTCTTATAAGTAAAAAATGGGCTATCCATTGAAATTATTAATGTACAGTTACTTTAAAAATGAACAAAGACTGTGTATTATTGAGCCTTGGTAGAGAAATCTGTCTACCAAACATATGAAATTTCCCCTTTGCTGAGAAGGCTTGTGCTCTTCCATGTTGTCTGGAAGGGGCAGTTTCCAAAGAGGTGGTGTCCAGACAGCTCTTTCCCAGCTCCCATGCCCCATGTGTGACCACATGATCATTTCTTGACAATAAAAGTGGTAGCTGTATGCATGACTTCTGGGCTGCCGTTTTAAGAAGAGATGTACATTTTCCAATATACTTGTATTCATGATTCCACTGGATACAGAGTACACTGAGGCTTTAGGGGCTGCCGTAGCCAAAGGAAGCCTGGATCCCTGAATCACTATGAGGCAAGAAGCTTCAGGTCAACCAGAAATACCTACATTGGACTATTACTCAGCAAGGACAAAAAAAAAAAAAAAACCTGTATTGTGCAAAGCCGCTGAAATCTGGAGTTTATTTATCCCCCTAGTTTGAGGATCAGGATACTTTTTCTGTAAAATCCCAGATAGTAAATATTTTAGGCTTTTTGGGAAAAATATGGTCTTTATCTCATGTTTTTCTTTTCTTAGCTGAAAAAAATGTATTTTTTTCCAGTTTTTTAAGGTATAACTGACATATAAAATTGTAAATTTAAAGTGTAGAACATGATGGTTTGATACATATATAACTTATATATATGTATCTTCTTTTTTATAGCCCTATAAAAATGTAAAAATCATTCTTAGCTTATAGGCTACAAAAAACAGCTACAGTTCAGTTCAGTTGCTCAGTTGTGTCCGACTCTTTGCGACCCCATGAATTGCAGCACGCTAGGCCTCCCTGTCCATCACCAACTCCGAGAGTTCACTCAGACTAACGTCCATCAAGTCCGTGATGCCATCCAGCCATCTCATCCTCTGTCGTCCCCTTCTCCTCCTGCCCCCAATCCCTCCCAGCATCAGGGTCTTTTCCAATGAGTCAACTCTTCGCATGAGGTGGCCAAAGTACTGGAGTTTCAGCTTCAGCATCATTCCTTCCAAAGAAATCCCAGGGGTGATCTCCTTCAGAATGGACTGGTTGGATCTCCTTGCAGTCCAAGGGACTCTCAAGAGTCTTCTCCAACACCAAGTTCAAAAGCATCAATTCTTCAGCGCTCAGCCTTCTTCACAGTCCAACTCTCACGTCCATACATGACCACTGGAAAAACCATAGCCTTGACTCGACGGACCTTAGTCAGCAAATTAATGTCTCTGCTTTTGAATATGCTATCTAGGTTGGTCATAACTTTTCTTCCAAGGAGTAAGGGTCTTTTAATTTCATGGCTGCAGTCACCATCTGCAGTGATTTTGGAGCTCCCAAAAATAAAGTCTGACACTGTTTCCACTGTTTCCTCATCTATTTCCCATGAAGTGATGGGACCAGATGCCATGGTCTTCGTTTTCTGAATGTTGAGCTTTAAGCCAACTTTTTCACTCTCTTCTTTCACTTTCATCAAGAGGCTTTTTAGTTCTTCTTCACTTTCTGCCATAAGGGTGGTATCATCTGCATATCTGAGCTGATTGATATTTCTCCCAGCAATCTTGATTCCAGCTTGTGTTTCTTCCAGTCCAGCGTTTCTCATGATGTACTCTGCATAGAAGTTAAATAAGCAGGGTGACAATATACAGCCTTGACGTACTCCTTTTCCTATTTGGAACCACTCTGTTGTTCCATGTCCAGTTCTAACTGTTGCTTCCTGACCTGCATACAGATTTCTCAAGAGGCAGGTCAGGTGGTCTGGTATTCCCATCTCTCTCAGAGTTTTCCACAGTTTATTGTGATCCACACAGTCAAAGGCTTTGGCATAGTCAATAAAGCAGAAATAGATGTTTTTCTGGAACTCTCTTGCTTTTTCCATGATCCAGCAGATGTTGGCAATTTGATGTCTGGTTCCTCTGCCTTTTGTAAAACCAGCTTGAACATCAGGAAGTTCATGGTTCACGTATTGCTGAAGCCTGGCTTGGAGAATTTTGAGCATTACTTTACTAGCATGTGAGATGAGTGCAATTGTGTGGTAGTTTGAACATTTTTTGGCATTGCCTTTCTTTGGGATTGGAATGAAAACTGACCTTTTCCAGTCCTGTGGCCACTGCTGAGTTTTCCAAATTTGCTGGCATATTGAGTGCAGCACTTTCACACCATCATCTTTTAGGATTTGAAACAGCTCAACTGGAATGCCATCACCTCCACTAGCTTTGTTCATAGTGATGCTTCCTAAGGCCCACTTGACTTCACATTCCAGGATGTCTGGCTCTAGGTGAGTGATCACACCATCATGATCATCCAGGTCGTGAAGATCTTTTTTGTACAGTTCTTCTGTGTATTCTTGCCACCTCTTCTTAATATCTTCTGCTTCTGTTAGGTCCATACCATTTCTGTCCTTTATCGAGCCCATCTTTGCATGCAATGTTCTCTTTGTATCTCTAATTTTCTCGAAGAGATCTCTAGTCTTTCCCATTCTGTTGTTTTCCTCTATTTCTTTGCATTGATTGCTGAAGAAGGCTTTCTTATCTCTTTTTGCTATTCTTTGGAACTCTGCATTCAGATGCTTATATCTTTCCTTTCCTCCTTTGGTTTTCACTTCTCTTCTTTCCACAGCTATTTGTAAGGTCTCCCCAGACAGCCATTTTGCTTTTTTCATTTCTTTTCCATGGGGATGGTCTTGATCCCTGTCTCCTGTACAATGTCACGTACCTCATTCCATAGTTCATCAGGCACTCTATCTATCAGATCTAGGCCCTTAAATCTATTTCTCAGCTACAGGCTTAGCTAAAATAAACTTTTAATACAAAACAACAGCAGAAGCTCACACAACAAAACAGTGTCAAAGGTACATGAGCTATTCCTCCTGTTGACTGTAGAGAAGACCTTTAGGCCACCTGAGCCAACCATTTCAACCTGAGGATGGCTACCTGTGGTTATACCTTGTGGGGCCCAAGTGTTCCCAAGGCACAGACAATCCAAATTGGTTCTCACAACTGCAAAGAATGCCTCCAAAGTTGAAGTTGGAGTAGTACATCAAACTACTAACAGAGTTGAAATCTCATAACTGAGTTGGTATACCTAAGGATATGAATGGATTATGGCTTGCTTTCCCCCATCTCGCTTTGTTGTCATACAGCACTTCTTCACCACTCTATTTTTGTTTCCTGTGCTCCTGTTACTGTGGTCTTCAAACAGTAGGTCAAGATCAACTGGCAGCTCTTGAAGCTCCACATGGTAAGATTCCAAGAGGGTGTCTCCATTTCACAGACATGTTACCTTCACAGCCCAGGTTTCCCAGGTGGATAGTGGGGCTGGCACCTTCCATTCCACCCAGGTCCTTGTCTCAGTTAGCACAGACCCAAGACCATTCTGCTTTCAGGAAAATCAACATCCAACAATAGGATGAGTTAATACATGAGACTCTTCTGCAGTAACTCCCATGAAGATTTCAAAGAATTTCCAATGGCGTGAGAAGAAGCTTGAGGAAGAATATTAAATGAGAAGAGCATAATTGAAAATTACAGATTTAATGTGGTCCAAACTGTCTGAATGGGTGTTCATTGGAAGGACTGATGCTGAAGCTGAAGCTCCAGTACTTTGGCCACCTCATGAAAAGAGCTGACTCATTGGAAAAGACTCTGATGCTGGGAGGGATTGCGGGCAGGAGGAGAAGGGGACGACCAAGGATGAGATGGCTGGATGGCATCACTGACTCAATGGACATGAGTTTGAGTGAACTCTGGGAGTTGGTGATGGACAGGGAGGCCTGGCGTGCTGCGATTCATGGCGTCGCAAAGAGTCAGACACGACTGAGCGACTGAACTGAACTGAACTGAAACTGTCTAAAAACAAAGACTTGAAGGAAATACGCCAAAATGTTAACAGTGGTTTTCCTGGGTGGTAGATTATGAATGATTAAAAAATAATAATTTTGTTCTATGCTTTTCTGAAAATATATACAAATGGGCCTATGTTGTTTTTCAAAAAGATCAACAAAATTAATGGTAGTTCTTGCTACAAAGTCTTTGGAGAGCTCTGCTCTGCAGAGTGAGTTCCCAGCCTGAGTCTTGCTCTTTGAGAGTTTTTGCTTTGAGAAGTCTTTAGGGGACCCTGAAGCCCATGTTCAGATCAGGAACAGGAAAGGGAAGAGGAGAGTGAAGGAAAGAGTTCTGAATATTAGGGAACATGAGATTTGAACCAGAGGAGAGCTGGAGGCCCAAAGCAATGTTTGTTTGGTGAGCTGTTTCTTGTCCAGTGTCTTATCCCCAAATATGCTCTGTCCACTCTGGTTGTTCTCCATCCCTCCTTGGTACACCACAAGTCCTGGAAATGAAGCAAGAAAGGCTTGCAGGCCAAGGCTGTCCCTTCCACATGGGAGTCAGAGCAGAAGCCTCCCACACTCTCTTCTTGTGCCCCCAGCCCTGCAGTGCAGACCCTCCTCACTGTCCCTTATCTTTCTCAAATGATCATTGTAGGGTTTGTACACATGCAAGCGTATGCCTGTGCTCCCTCCTTGATCCTCTGCTGGGCACATAGTTATACAGAACACCTGTTTGCTCAGCTAGTCAGCAGATGGCCCTGTAGGTTCCAGGGTACAAAAGAAGCCAGATACAGAAAGGTCTTGCAACCGACTTTCCACTACGGAGATAGACCATAGCAAATACATATATGACGTAATGTTGAGTGGTGCTGCAAAGAATGTTGAGTAGTGCTGCAGAGAAAAATAAGGCTGAGGAAGAGGCCAGTGACCTGGGGTGAAAGGTGTCTTTAGACAGATTGGTCGGAGAAGGCTTCTCTGTGGAGGCTCCATTTTACCAGAGACTTTGATGCAATGAGTGACCTAGCGAAGCGCAGTGTGGGGATTTGTGTTCTGGCTAAGGGAACAGTAAGCACAAAGGTCTCAAGTCAGGAACAAGCTTGAACCCTGTCCTCAAGTTGTTCCCATTCTAGTAAATCAGACATACCAGTAAATGGGAAATTGCAATACTGTGTGAGAGACATTTATCACTCCATGTTTATAATTAAGTTTTATTGCCTTTAAAATGTATATTATCTCAAAAAATATATGCTCTCTCTTTCTGACTTACTTTGCTCTATGTAATAGTCTCTGGAGTCATCCAAATCTCTACAAATGGCCCCGCTTCATTCCTTTTTACCACTCGGTAATGCTCCATTGCATGTCCGTGCCGCATCTTCTTTGTCTAGTAACACCTATATGTGGAATCTAGACAGATGGTGCCCTTGATCCTATTTCCAGGGCAGGGATAGAGTTTCAGACATGGAGAATGGACACGCAGACCCAGGAAGGATGGAAAGGATGAGACGAATTAGGAGACTGGCATTGACATATGTTCGTTTCCATGTGTAAAGTAGGCAGCTACTGGGAAGCTGCTGTGTAACTTAGAAGGTTCAGCTTAATGCTCTGTGACGGCCTAGAAGGGTGGGATGGGGGTGGGTCTTGGAGGGAGGTCCAAGTTGGCTGTTTTCCTTCGCTGTGCAGTGGAAACTATCAAAACACTGCGAAGCAATTGTACTGCAATGAAAAGTATATTATCTATTGTCTGTGCCCCCAGCTGGAGAAGGAAATGGCAACCCCCTCTGGTATTCTTGCCTGGAGAATCCCGTGGACAGAGGAGCCTAATGGGCTGCTGTCCATGGGGTCGCACAGAGTCAGACACGACTGAAGTGACTTAGCATGCATGCATGCATTGGAGAAGGAAATGGCAACCCACTCCAGTATTCTTATGTGGAGAATCCCAGGGACAGAGGAGCCTGGTGGGCTGCTGTCTATGGGGTAACATAGAGTCAGACATGACTGAAGCGACTTAGCAGCAGCAGCAGCAGTGCCCCCAACAGAAAATAAACTCCATGAGGGTGAGGATTTTTGCTTTTTTTGTTGTTGTTGTTCACAACAGTGTCTCCAAGTCCTAAAACAGCTATAGGCACATAGTAGGTGCTGCTATTGTTTAGTTGCTAAGTTATGTTTGACTCTGTGCAACCCCATGGACTATAGTCCGCCAGACTCCTCTGCTCATGGAATTCTCCAGGCAAGAACACTGGAATGGGTTGCCATTTCCTTCTCCAGGGGATCTTCCCAATCCAGGGACCGAACCTGTGTCTCCTGAATTGGCAGGCAGATTCTTTACCACTGAGCCACCAGGGAAGCCCAGGTAGGCACTCAGTATTGTTTAAATGGAGGAAAGAATCCCATACTTGCCCCCTTTTCCCCAGTTTCCCTCCCTGGAGACAACCACTGTTATTAGTGGGAGGAGTGTGCTATTTAAATGGACCACCACGCCCTCCACCCAGCTTTCAGGCGAGTCTCTGCTTTTGCCAGGAGGTGGAGGGTGCTGCCCTCCCCCCAGCTGTCACACGAGCTACAGTAGACACTGATTCTCCTAGGCTCCTCAGGACCTGGGTGCCCTTCCTGACTGCGGAGCACTGGAGTTATTAATAATCAGGCAACTCGAGCATCCTGAATTCAGGCTTCTATGAGGACTTGGCACTTGGGAAAGACTATGCCCACTGTCCTAGGCACTGAGGACCACTCCTTCAGCTTATGGTGTATTATACACAGGACATCTGGCAGCAGCTATTCTTTCTGCATGTGAGTGTGTAAAGTCAGGGCTGGCACAGGCCTCAGTGCCCTAAATGTTGGTAGCTTTTGCTTCTGCAGTGGACTTGATGCATGATCCCTGAACAGCACCCTGGCCAGGGACCAAGCTGGGGTGCAAGAACTCAGTTCTCATCTCAGAATGGGAACTACTCCAGTATCAGATCATCCACATAGAGCCTCTGGGGGAGTCAAACAGAATTTTCCATCATTTCCTTCATAGACAAAAGAGACCCCTGAATTTTATAATGGGGGCCATTTACAATTTACAAGTATTAGGGAAAGAAGAAATCAATAATTACTGTATATCCATTATTCTTATTAGATGAATTAGAAAACTATGGTCCAGAAAATTTAAATGTGCCCAAGACCACACAGCAAGTAAGACAGTGGTTATTTAATTAGTTTTAGAAACTAGAGCAGATTTCCTTGCCTTGAAGAACATCTTCTAAAAGGCAGTTTCCTTCTGGTGCCTGCGAGGCCCCATTCAGATTTCATTCCATCTCTCTAAATCCTCTGGATCGAGTTACTGCTTCTTAGGGTTGCAAGTACCCACCACAACGCCTAGCACTTTGTAGACACAATAAAGGTTTGTTAATAAATGGAAGAAAAAACTTCGTCACTAACACTTTGTGTGAATTGGCATTAGTCTATTGGACTTCGCTGGTGGTCCAGTGGTTAAGAATCCACCCTTTCAGTGTAGTGGATTTGATCCCTGGTTGGGGAAGTTTTGCATGCCACATGTTGTGGTCAAAAATAAATTAAATTTTTTTTAAAGATTAATTTTTTTAAAGACTTAGTCTCCCTCCCCTACCCCAGCATATGGGAATAGCATACTTCCCTGGTGGCTCAGACAGTAAAGCGTCTGTCTATGATGCGGGAGACCCGGGTTCGATCCCTGGGTTGGGAAGATCCCTTGGAGAAGGAAATGGCAGCCCACTCCAGTACTATTGCCTGGAAAATCCCATGGACAGAGGAGCCTGGTAGGCTACAGTCGAGGGGGTCACAAAGAATCAGACACAACTGAGCAACTTCATGTACACGTTAATTTTAGCAGTTATCACGACTTTGCCTTCTCTGTTAACAGCCATGGAATTCATCCATTTGCTCAGTCCAAAGTTCTGGACTACTTCCCCTCATACCTTACATGTAATATGTCATCAAATTCGGCTGTTTCTTCCTCAAGAGATGTCCTGATCCAACTCTTACATCTCCCCTGCCGCTACCTGATCCAAGTCACTATCAGCCTCTACCTGGACGACTGCACTAGCTTCCTTCTGCCTCTGCTCCCTCCAGGGTATTCCAGGACAGCAATCAGGGCAAATCCCACAAAAATGTGTCAGACCACATGACTCCTACATGGTCTGTGCCCCACCCCCACCTTCATCCTGGAGCCCATTCTCCCCTCCCTCAGTTTTATTGAGAGAGAATATTGCCTAAATTTAAGGGGTACAACATAATGATTTGATGTGTGTATACAAATCATCTGTATGTATACAGATTACAAAATGATTGTCATTAACATGGTGATGAGAACACTTCATATTTACTCTCTTATGAGAACACTTCATATTTATTCTCTTAGCAACTTTCAAATATACAACATAGTAGCATTAACTATTGTCACTATGTTGTACATTACATTCCCAGAACTTACTTTTCTGGTAACTGGCAGTTTGTATCTTTTGATCACCTGCACCCATTTCCATCACCCCAACCCTCCACCTCTTGCAGCCACTAATTTGTTCTTTGTCTCTATGAGTTCTTTTTTTTCTTTTCAATTTCACATATAATTGAGATCACATAGTATTTGTCTTTCTCTTGACTTCTTTCTCTTAGTGTAATGCTATCAAATGAAAGTAGCTCAGTCCTGTCCTACTCTTTGCAACCCTATGGACTATACAATCCATGGAATTCTCCAGGCCAGAATACTGGAGTGGGTAGCCTTTCCCTTCTCCAGGGGATCTTCCCAACCCAGGGATCGAACCCAGGTCTCCCACACTGCATGCGGATTCTTTACCAGCTAAGCCCAAGGGAAGCCCAAGAATGCTGGAGTGGGTAGCCTATCCCTTCTCCAGTGAATCTTCCCAACCCAGGAAGCGAACTGGGGTCTCCTGCATTGCAGGCAGATTCCTTACCAACTGACCTATGAGGGAAATCCAGTGCTATCAAGGTCCATCCAAATGGCTGGACTTCCTTCTTTTTGTGGGTGAATAATATTCCATAGTGCGTGTGTGTGTGTTTATGCCACATCTTCTCTATCCATCCATCTGTTCTTGGACACAGATTGTTTCCGTGTCTTGGCTATCATAAATATCAGTGCAGCGACCCTGGAGGTACAGATATATCTTTGTGATAGTGATTTCATTTCTTTTAGATATATACCCAGAAATGTAGTTGCTGTATTATATGGTAAATCTGTTTTTAATTATTTGAGCACTTCTATACTGATTTCCATGGTAGAGCACCAGTTTATATTTCTCCCAACAGTGTACGAGAATTCCCATTTTTCTACATTCTCACCAACACTTATTATCTCCTGTCTTTTTGATGATAGTCATTCTAACAGGTATGAGGTGATATCCTGTGAATTAATTTGCCTTTCTCTGATGATCTATGTTGCTTAGCATCTTTTCATGTTCTTGTTTGTTGTTTGAATATCTTCTTTGAGAAAATGTCTATTCAGGTCCACTGCCAATTTTTAAACTGGTTTTTCTACTGGGGCAAATAGATTCATATATATTTTGGCTATTAACCTGTTATAAGAACTGTGGTTTGCAAATATTTTCTCTCATTCTGTATATTGCCTTTTCATTTTGTTGATTGTTTCTTTTGCTGTGTGGAAGCTCTGTAATTTGATGTAGTCTCTTCAGTTAATTATTTATTTTATTACTTGTGCTTTAGGTGTCAAATCCAAAGAAAATCATTGCTGAGACCAGTGTCATGGAGATTTTACCCTATGCTTTCCTCTAGGAATTTTGTGGTTTCGGGTGCTACATTTAAGTCTTTAATCCTTTTTGAGTTAATTTTTGTGAGTGGTGTAAGCCAGGGGTCCAGTCTCATTCTTTTGCATATGAATATCAAATGCAAATGCTTCTTCTCCACTGAGTATTCTTGGCTCCCTTGTCAAATATTAGTTGGTCATATCCTGGACCTTTTGATCTCATCTCCTATCTCTCTGTCTTTCTTCTTTGGTATTTTTGACTCAGTAAAAGATTTGTATTTGTTTCAGTTTTATTTTCCTGTTGGATGCTGTTACTTTGAGTTTGTCTACCTCCTATAGTACCATGAGCTTACAAAGGTTATCCTATTAATACAGTTTATTGACTTAGTCTTGCCATGGCTTTACGTAATTCGATTGTTTCCTACTCTGGCTGCACATTAGAATTCCCTGGCAGTTTTAAAGAAATAACCATTTTAAAGAAATAACCATTGTCTAGGTCTTTCCTGAAGAGATTCTGAAGTAACTGGTCCTGAGAGGTAAATAGCTACACAGCATCAGTATTTTTTTAAAGCTCCCTGGGGGGTTTAGTATGCAGTTGTAACTAAGAAGGACTTATGTAATCCTTTAAAAGAATCTCCTGAAATATGTGTTAGTATTCCTATTTTGAGCCCTGGGATGGCAGGGATTTCACACCTTTTTTTTTTTTTTTTTTGGTATTTTCAGTGCCTATTAAAGTGTCTGACATATAATTACTGCTCACTAAATGTTCCATCAATGAATGAGCAAACAGGTATTAAAGGCTTAGCTACCTTATCTAAAGGTCTAACTACCTTGTTACTAAAGGTCACACAGTAAGTGATGAGACTTATTAATGGAATCCATATCTGTTTCCAAAGCCAGCACTCTTAGCCATATATTATACTCTCTTCCTAGACCCTTACCTTGTAAGAGTAGGGGTCAGTTACACGATAGAAAAGCAACACCGAAGACAGAATTTTATTTCTCCACTTTTCCTGGGGTTTTTGTAAAAATACCGCTTTGTTAAAATGGGTTAGAATTAATATGGAAGATGTTCCTGAGATATTTGATGAGACTATATCTTTCAGGAGCAGAGTGGAGAAAAGGGCTTATAATTTTGTTTTTCCTGGACTGAACTGACCCACGGTATATTTTAGGGTGAAAACAAAAGCTTTCTGTAACAATTCTGTTTTATAGTAATTGAACCACAAGTCATTTCTATAACAGCATAAATCTATGTTTCCTGAGATGAAAGTGTATGCCACAAACCATGTCTTGCCATTTCACATATTATCATGTGGTTAGCCTCTACTTTTAAGCTTTGGTTATCTTAATGATAGAGATTTTCCATAAAACACTGTGTGAATGGGCATGTAAGTATGGATGTTTGTATGAAAAAGAGAAAGAAGATTACAGAAGAAAGATGGGAAAAGTATTACATCAAGAATCAAACAATGTAATATCCAAATACCTTTTGTTTTAGACTAAATGTTTGTGCCCCCCCCCCCCCGCCCAAATTTATGTGTTGAATCTCTCAACATCAGTGTGGTTGAATTTGGTAATGGGACCTTTAAGGAAGTAATGAAGGTTGAATGAGGTCATAAGGGAGGGTCCTGATTCAGTAGGATTAGTGTTCTAGCAAGTTATCTAGTGCCTCTTTTAAAGCTTTATAAGCTCTGTCTTCCTGTAAACCTACGGAGGAAAAACCATGTGAGACATAGTGAGAAGATGACTGTCTACAAGCCAGGAAGAAAGTCCTCACTGGAAACTGTATCAACTGGAACCTAGATCTTGGACATCTGGCTTCTACAACTAAGAGAAAATAACTTTGTTTTGTTTAAACCACCATCTATGGTATTTTATTATGGCAGCCCTAGCAGACTAATATGGAGAAGGCAATGGCACCCCACTCCAGTACTCTTGCCTGGAAAATCCCATGGACGGAGGAGCCTGGAAGGCTATAGTCCATGGGGTCACTGAGGGTTGGACATGACTGAGCGGCTTCACTTTCACTTTTCACTTTCATGCATTGGAGAAGGAAATGGCAGCCCACTCCAGTGTTCTTGCCTGGAGAATCCCAGGATTGGGGGAGCCTGGTGGACTGCTGCCTATGGGGTCGCACAGAGTTGGACACGACTGACGTGACTTAGCAGCAGCAGCAGCAGACTAATATACCTTTGGAAGAGTGTTGGTGGCTGTAAAGACAAGACAACATTATTTTTTATCAAAATCACTAATTACTATGCCAAAGCCTTTTATTGAAGTTTATCACCAGAATCTTAATTGGACGGAAATTTCAGGAAATGGGGTGGACTTTACATGAATTGTTTTTTCTGGATGAAAAAAGTAGATTAGTGCCATCTATAAGTTAACTATTAAACCAGGTTAGAATATTATATAGAGAAAATGGCTATGCAGACTCATGGGAAGCTGTGGGCAGAATTATTCCCCATGGCAGGGTAGAGATAGGTTTGGTAGGCCAAGAGGACTTTTTTAAATAAAAAATCAATTAATATATTTTGTTCATGCTTTAAAGTAATATCATCTAACCAAGCTTCTTAATTTACTTTATTTTGTGCCTTGAGATTTTGCACTTTTTAAAGAATATTTATTTAGTTTTGAGTGTGCTGGGTCTTCATTGCCACGCAGGCTTTTCTCTAGCTCTGGCGAATGGGGCTACTCTCTAGCTGCAGTGCACCAGCTTCTCTTTGCAGCGGCTTCTCTTGTTGTGTAGAATAGTCTGCAGGTTGTGTGGGCTTCAGCAGTTGTAGCACACAGGCTTAGCTGCCCTGAGGCATGTGGGATCTTCCTGGCCCAGGGACTGAACCTGTGTCTCCTCTATTGGCAGATGGATTCTTTACCACTGAGCCACCAAGGAAGACTTCAGTTTACTTTAAATCTACTAGTCCTTCAACCTTCTCTTAGCATATTATATGCTCTTTGCTGTCCTTAACAAATCTGATTTTCCAATCTTTTGGGGCCGTCAGGATGAATTAAAGTCTGAAAAGCCCCAAATGCTGGGACAGATTACTGGGATCAGTAGTTCTGTCTGCCCTTTTGAAGACCCTCCCCAACCATGAGTTTTGCAAAGATGATAACAGTGGAGAAAGGGCTGGTGAGCAGAAAGAAATTGCCTAGGGATGTGCATTCCTGTGGTGTTTGCATTCTGGACCCCTGCCTGGAGGTGAATCCAAAGATTCAAAATATTGCAAAAGTATATGAAACTGCAGCCAATATTCTTGCAGCTCAGCTACTGAAAACATAACAAGTTATGACTCAAGTGATTGAGACTAGTCATAGGTGATTTCAATCGATTAAAAGCTGTATCCCAGATATAGCTCCACTTGACTCTCTGAAAGAAATACTAATGATAAGCTCCTCATCCTAACTTCCAGATAGATAAAAGGGCTTGTATTTGCTGGAAAATAAAATGAAGTAAAACAAAACTAAATATTATACTTTGGTCACCACTGTTCTTTTCTATACATTATTTGGAATATAACCAAAGAATTATGAAGCACACTAAGAAACAGGAAAATGGAATATATAGTCAAAAGAAAGATTAGTCAATAGAAACAGACCCATAGATTACTCAGTTACGGGCATTAATAGAACTTTAAAACACTAATACACATATGTTTTTAAAATTTGCAGGAAAAGATGGATATAATGATTAAAAAGATTGGGTGTTTCAGAAGAGATATGGAAAACTCTAAACAAACAAACAACAAACAAATAGAACTTCTAGAACTGGAAAATATAGCATCTGAATCAAACATTCATTAGATGGGCTTAACATTAGATTGACCACCATCAAAGTGAGGCTCAGTTCAGTTCAGTTGCTCAGTCATGTCCAGCTCTTTGCAAACCCATGAACCGCAGCATGCCAGGCTTCCCTGACCATCACCAACTCCTGGAGTACACCCAAACCCGTGTCCTTTGAGTCAGTGATGCCATCCAACCATCTCATCCTCTGTGGTCCCCTTCTCCTCCTGCCCTCAATCTTTCCTAGCATCAAGGTCTTTTCAAATGAGTCAGCTCTTCGCATCAGGTGGCCAAAATATTGGAGTTTCAGCTTCAACATCAGTCCTACCAGTGAACACCCAGGACTGATCTCCTTTAGGATAGACTGGTTGGATCTCCTTGTAGTCCAAGGGATCCTCAAGAGTCTCAGTGTACCTGAAGACAGGTATTTATATTATTATCAGATAGTATAGGCAAGAAGCATTACCAAATGAAAGAAAGACATTTCATAATGATGAAAGGGAAAATCTTTAAGGGACAATAATGCTAAATGTATATGAACCTCAAAATATATGAAGCAAGAATGAATAGAAATAAAGTGAGAAATAGACTATCACAAGAATAGTTGGAGATCTTAACATACTCCTTCCTCAGTAACTAGTAGATTAAGTAGACAAAAAATGAGAAGGGACATAGAAAATCTGAACCACTCTCTCTAACTTTATTTAAATTTACATAATGCTACATTAAACAACTCCAGAATACTCCTTCAAGTGCATTTAGAATATTTACCAAGATAGAACTCATGCCAAACCATAGAAAGAAGTCTGAATAAATTCAAATGACAGAACCTATACAGAGTATGCTCTTAGAATATAATAGAAAATAATAACAAAAAGATATCAAGAAAAATCCCCAAATATTTAGAAATGAGAAACGCTTCAAAGAAGGAGTCACAAGGAAAAAGATAAAAGATTTTGAACTGAATTATAACAAATACACATATCAGAATTTATGAAATTGAAAGACACGTGCTCCTTGGAGCAACCTAGACAGCATTTTAAAAACCTGAGACATTACTTTACCAACAAAGGTCCATCTAGTCAAAGCTGTGTTTTTTCCATTAGCCATGTATGGGTATGAGAGTTGGACTATAAAGAAAGCTATGTGCTGAAGAATTGATGCTTTTGAACTGTGGTATTGGAAGAGACTCTTGAGAGTTCCTTGGACTGCAAAGAGATCCAACCAGTCCATCCTAAAGGAAATCAGTCCTGAATATTTATTGGAAAGACTGATGCTGAAGCTGAAGCTCCAATACTTTGGCTTCCTGGTGTGAAGAACTGACTCATTAGAGAAGACTCTGATGCTGGGAAAGATTGAAGGCAGGAGGAGAAGGGGCCAACAGAGGATAAGATGGTTGGATGGCATCGCCAACTTGATGGACATGAGTTTGAGTAAGCTCTGGGATTTGGTGACAGACAGGGAGGTCTGGCGTGCTGCTGTCCATGGGACGCAGAGTTGGACACAGCTGAGTGACTGAACTGAACTGAAAGATAATTTTATATTTGTAAAGGCTTGCATTACAAAATAAAGAAGGTTTAAAAATCAGTGCTCTCATCTTCCACCTTCAAGAGCTACTAAAAGAAATGTAAATTAAACAAAAAGTAAATAGAAAGAAGGAAAAAAAAAAAAACAGAAATCAATGAAATAAAAAAAAAGAAAGTAAACAAGGCCAAAGGTTGGTTCATTGAAACAATTGATAATATTGATAAGCCTTTAACAAAAGACCGAAAAGGCAAATTATTACCGTTAGGAGTGAAATAGAAGTCTCGTTAGGGACCCTGTAGACACAAAAATGGTAACAAGTGAGTATCATAGCCTATGTTATGCCAGTAAATCCAGTGACTTAGATGAAGCGAGCAAACTCCTGTAAAACAAGAATTAGCAAAAAGAAACAGAAAATCCCACAAAGAAAATCTCAGGCCTAGATGATTTTCCTGGTGAATTTTCCCAAATATTTAAGGAAGAAGTAATACATCCCCTGGAGGAGGAAATGGTAACCCACTCCAGTATTCTTGCCTGGAAAATTTCATGGACAGAGGAGCCTGGCAGGCTACAGTCCATGGGATCACAAAGAGTAAGGCATGGCTAAGTGACTAAGCACACACAAACAGGAATAATACCAATTTTACACAAACCAGATCAACATTAGAGGTTGCTATTATTGCCATCAATATGATTTTCTGAAGTCTATTTCCTCAGTTTTTACCATCTGTCTTAAAGCAAACAGAACTTTTTATAGTCTTCTAGAAAAAGTATTATTTCAACAGGAAGTTATTTTGTAAGTTTTTGTTTTTTCCTATCTGTGTTCTTTGACTTCATGATATTTTGCGTTTGCAAAACACTCTATATTGCTGTTGCCTCTGACTTTAATCTTTTCTAACCTTTTTACACAAAACCAATTATTCCCCTGGGACTTGAGAAGACTGTCTGCCAACCAGTGTGATCAAAAAATTTTCAGAGTCCTATCACAACTGGTTTTCTGGTGTCTTTTAATAACAACTAAAACTTTGTTTACTTGTTTCTTTAGTTCTTTTGTATAAGCCTTTTCTGAAGAATGACAAAGAGTTGTTCAGATCAAGTGTTTCCTGCTTTCATTTTGTTTCATATAATGGGCTGAGATTAAAATTTGTACAGTAAATGGAAAATTTGTGAACAGTCACAATAATGGCTGGAAGAGGCTTTTTTTCCCTGCCCTTGTTCAGAAATACTAAGAGGCAGTTAGACTAAATCCTTCAGAAGCGTTCTTTATTGCTGTTGTTTGATGTAGTTCCAGCCACATCAAACACACGAGGCATCCAAACTTCTCTGACTTGAAATGACTGAGGTTGCATTTTTCAGAGACCCTAGGAAGCTGGTAGTAATGACTGAAGAGTAGTCCCAGTAAGAATGCCCGACCTGAGTGACTAGTCATTCATAACTGACTAAATAAAGAGGGATCTGTTACACTGGACACTCCTTCTCCCTATCTGTTCTTAGTTGTTTTTTTTTAACTTGATTTACCGAGTAGCCGAAAACTGATTTTTATAGACTTCAGATAAAGGACAATTTCTGAAGGGCTGTAATATTCCACTATATTAGAGTACAGATTAAGCTGCTATAGCAGATACTTTAAAATACAGCAGCTTTATTTTTTATGAGTTAGTTTACTTTTTGACTGCACTAGGTCTTTGCTGCTGCAAGAAGGTTTTCTCTAGCTGGAGCAATTGGAGGCTACTCTCTAGTCGTGGTGTGGTGGCTTCTCTTGTGGTGGCTTCTCTTGTTGCGGAGCATGGGCTCTAGGGCGTGTGGGCTCCGTAGTTGTGGGGCATGGGCTTAGTTGCCCCAAGGCATGTGGAATCTTCCCAGACCAGAGATCTAGCCTGTGTCCCTTGCATTGGCAGGTGGATTCTTAACCACTAGCCCACCAGGGAAGTCTGACAGTAGCTTTAATAGTTTTTTTTTTTTTTTCCTCTGTCTTTATGTAACAGTCAGGAGATAGGTTGGAAATCCATGGCAAATAGGTGGCTCTGTTCCACAAGGTCAGCCTTTGTCTTATTTCTTCAACATCCCCACCTTGGGAGGCCATGTATAGAATTTAGAAAATCTGTTGAACTTGGATGGAAAAAGCTATCTTTCATTCCCCTCTAAATAAGATTTAGTATTAGTATTCTAGTATTCCTTTCACTTTTGAAGGTAGACAACAACCAATAAGGATATTTTCAGTACCTATGACTTTTCCACCAATAGTAATTACAGTTAATTTTATATCATATAATTTATTGCAAATATCTTAATATTATACCACATCACTACTAATGGCAGACGTGTCTTTACAGCTTGTTATTTAGTGGGTTAGTAAACATATTATGTTAATGCTTCTAAACATATTTTGAGAAGTACATTTTACTAAATTTCCCATTTTAACCTTTATATATTTTAATTTATGCATTTATAAACATTAAGAAGAACTCCATAGGTTTTACCAGACTGCCTAAGAGATCCACAGCACAAAACTGCTTAACATCTTTGCTCTGAGATGCTTCCCTGGTCCTCATGTTAGAATCTTGCTTATCTGATCCATGTCAACCCATTCTAGTCAGAAGGAAGGGAGAAAGAAGTGGGGTCAAGCATTTTCCTTATGAGAAAGCATCCCAGAGGTTGCAAGCATTCCTTCTGCTCATATTATGCTAGTGGTAATATCAAAAGGCCACATCTAGCTGCAAGAGACACAGGGACTGTAATATCTAGAGGCCATGTGCAGTGCTAAATATGATGTAATGGTGGGGTGCTTTAGTGCTAAGATGAAGGAAGGGGGATATGTTCAGGGTGTAGCTGACAATCTCTCAGTTCAGTTATGTTCAGTCACTCAGTCATGTCCGACTGTTTGCAGCCCCATGGACTGCAGCATGCCAGGCTTTCTTGTCCATCACCAACTCCCGGAGTTTACTCAAACTCATGCCCATTGAGTCGGTGATGCTATCCAACCATCTCATTCTCTGTCATCCCCTTCTCCTCTCCCCTTCAATCTTTCCCAGCATCAGGGTCTTTTCCAATGAGTCAGTTCTTCGCAGCAGGTGGCCAGAGGATCAGAGTTTCCGCTTCAACATCAGTCCTTCCAATGAACATTCAGGACTGATTAACTTTAGGATAGACTGGTTGGATCTCCTTGCAGTCCAAGGGACTCTCAAGAGTATTCTCCAACACCACAGTTCAAAAACATCAATTCTTCAGCACTCAGCTTTCTTTATAGTCCAACTCACATCCATACATTACTCCTGGAAAAACCATAGCCTTGGCTAGACAGACATTTGTGGGCAAAGTAATGTCACTGCTCTTTAATATGCCATCTAGGTTGGTCATAACATTTCTTCCAAGGAGTACGTGTCTTTTTATTTCATGGCTGCAGTCACCATCTGCAGTGATTTTGGAGCCCAAAAAAATAAAGTCTGACACTATTTCCACTGTTTCTCCATCTATTTGACATGAAGTGATGGGACCAGATGCCATGATCTTCGTTTTCTGAATGTTGAGCTTTAAGCCAACTTTTTCACTCTCCTCTTTCACTTTCATCAAGAGGCTCTTTATTTCTTCTTCACTTTCTGCCATAAGGGTGGTGTCATCTGCACATCTGAGCTGATTGATACTTCTCCCAGCAATCTTGATTCCAGCTTGTGCTTCATCCAGCCCAGCATTTCTCATGATGTATTCTGCATAGAAGTTAAATAAGCAGGGTGACAATATACAGCCTTGATGTACTCCTTTTCCTATTTGGAAGCAGTCTGTTGTCCCATGTCCAGTTCTAACTGTTGCTTCCTGACCTGCATACAGATTTCTCAAGAGCCAGGTCAGGTGGTCTGGTATTCCCATCTCTTGAAGAATTTTCCACAGTTTATTGTGATCCACACAGTCAAAGGCTTTGGCATAGTCAATAAAGCAGAAATAGATGTTTTTCTGGAACTCTCTTGCTTATCTGATGATCCAGAGGATGATGGCAATTTGATCTTTGGTTCCTCCACCTTTTCTTTTTTTTCCCCACACTTTTATTTATTTTCAAGAAGTTTAAATTCTCGAAGGGTACAGCATCACATGAATTCTGTGTCTAATGGCCTTAGCAGGAAGGTTGCTTCGGAATTTGGCACGAATCATGCCACTGTTTCCATGAGCTCGAGTGATCTTTCCCAAGATTACTCTGGTTTTGTTAGGTTTTCCACCAGGAGTTACTGTGTTGTTGTTTGCTTTGTACACATAAGCACATCTCTTGCCTAAATAGAATTCAGCTTCACCTCGAGCATATACAACTTCAATTTTCAGGAGAGCAGTGTATTTCCTTTGGTTCCATAGGCCCCGTTTATAGCCAGCAAAAATGGCCTTGGACCATAGCCTTCCAGACATATTTGTCGTTTTAGAAGTCCTGTTCCCAGCAGGCTTTCACAGGGTCCAGGATGGCTGAAAGAGCCCTCTGCCTTTTCTTAAACCAGGTTGAACATCCGGAAGTTCACGGTTCATGTATTGTTGAAGCCTGGCTTGGAGAATTTTGAGCATTACTTTACTAGCATGTGAGATGAGTGCAATTGTGTGGTAGTTTGAGCATTCTTTGGCATTGCCTTTCTTTGGGATTGGAATGAAAACTGACCTTTTCCAGTCCCATGGCCACTTCTGAGTTTTCCAAACTTGCTGGCATATTGAGTGCAGCACTTTCAGAGCATTATCTTTCAGGATTTGAAATAGCTCAACTGAAATTCCATCACCTCCACTAGCCTTGTTGGTAGTGATGCTTCCTAAGGCCCACATGACTTCACATTCCAGGATGTCTGGCTCTAGGTGAGTGATCACACCATCGTGATTATCTGGGTCGTGAAGATCTTTTTTGTACAGTTCTTCTGTGTATTCTTGCCACCTCTTCTTAACATCTTCTGCTTCTGCTAGGTCCATACCATTTCTGTCCTTTATTATGCCCATCTTTGCATGAAATGTTCCCTTGGTATGTCTAATTTTCTTGACGAGATCTCTAGTCTTTCCCATTCTATTGTTTTCTTCTATTTCTTTGCATTGATCACTGAGGAAGGCTTTCTTATCTCTCCTTGCTATTCATTGAAACTATGCATTCAAATGAGTATATCTTTCCTTTTCTCCTTTGCTTTTTGCTTCTCTTCTTTTCATAGCCATTTGTAAGGCCTCCTCAGACAGCCATTTTGCTTTTTTTCATTTCTTTTCCATGGGGATGGTCTTGCTTCCTGTCTCCTGTACAATGTCATGAACCTCTGTCCATAGTTCATCAGGCACTCTGTCTATCAGATCTAATCCTTTAAATCTACTTCTCACTTCCACTGTATAATCATTAGGGATTTGATTTAGGTCATTCCTGAATGGTCTAGTAGTTTTCCCTACTTTCCTCAATTTCAGTTTGAATTTGGCAATAAGGAGTTCATGATCTGAGCCACAGTCAGCTCCTGGTCTTGTTTCTGCTGACTGTATAGAGCTTCTTCACCTTTGACTGCAAAGAATATAATCAATCTGATTTCAGGTTGACCATCTGGTGATATCCATGCGTAGAGTCTTCTCTTGTGTTGTTGGAAGAGGGTGTTTGCTATGCCCAGTGCGTTCTCTTGGCAGAACTCTATTAACCTTTGCCCTGGTTCATTCTGTATTCCAAGGCCAAATTTGCCTGTTCCTCTAGGTGTTTCTTAACTTCCTACTTTTTCATTTTAGTCCCCTATAATGAAAAGGGCATCTTTTTTGGGTATTAATTCTAGAAGGTCTTGTAGGTCCTCGTAGAAGCATTCAACTTCAGCTTCTTCAGTATTACTTGCTGGGGCATAGACTTGGATTACAGAGATATTGAATGGTTTCCTTGGAAACAAACAGAGATCATTCTGTCATTTTTGAGATGCATCCAAGTACTGCATTTTGGACTGTTTTGTTGACTATGATAGCTACTCCATTTCTTCTAAGGGATTCTTGCCCACAGTAGTAGATATATGGTCATCTGAGTTAAACTAACCTATTCCAGTCCATTTTAGTTCGCTGATTCCTAAACTCAAATGTTGATGTTCACTCTTGCCATCTCCTGTTTGATCACTTCCAATTTGCCTTGATTCATGGACCTAACATTCCAGGTTCCTATGCAATGTTGTTCTTTACAGCATCAGACTTTGCTTCCATCACCAGTCACATCCACAACTTTGTGTTGTTTTTGGTTTGGATCCGTCTCTTCATTCTTTCTGGAGTTATTTCTCCAGTGATCTCTAGTAGCATAGTTGGCACCTACTGACCTGAGGAGTTCATCTTTCAGTGTCCTATCTTTTTGCCTTTTCATACTGTTCATGGGGTTCTCAAGGCAGGAATACTGAAGTGGTTTTCCACTCCCTTCTGCAGACAATCTCTACCCCCACATAATTTGATTTGAACTCTGAAATAGTTCAGTGATGCTTTAGCAAAATGTATAATTTCTCTTGATCTGAAGGGGAAAGCACATTTTTTAGTAATATTTGGAATTTGTCTACACTTTCTCCCAAAAGTTCAAATCACCTTGTAAATGTTTTCATGCAAAATTGGTCTGTAAGATTTTCAGACTACCATGGGTTGTTTTGTTTTAAGTTATAAAGGAATGGACTTAATTTTTTTTAAAAATTGAAGTATAGTTGATTTACAACATTGTGTTAGTTTCAGATGTACAGAATAGTGGCTGAGGTGTTTTTGTAGATTATATTCCATTATAGGTTATTATAGCATATCAAGTATAATTCCCAGGGCTTTCCTGGTGGCTCAGTGGTAAAGAATCCACCTGCAATGCAGGAAACTTGGGTTTGATCCCTGGGTCAGGAATATCCTCTGGAGAAGGAAGTGGAAATCCACTCCAGTCTTCTTGCTTGGAGAATCCCTATGGACATAGGAGCCTGGAGGTCTACAGTCCACAGGGTCACAAAAGAGTCAGACACGACTGAGTAACTAACTGCATAGTAAATCCTAATTGCTGATCTATTTTATATATAGTGGTTTGTATCTGTTAATCCCATACCCCTAACTTGTCCCCTCCCCTCCCTTCCTGTTTAGTAAACATAAGTCTGTTTTCTATGTCTGTGAGTCTATTTATTTTGCATATAAGCTTATTTGTATCATCTTCTAAGATTCCACATATAGGTGATAATAGTATTTGTCTTTGTCTGACTCATTTTCACTAAGCATAATATTCTCTAGGTCTGTCCACATCACTGTAAATGGCAGAATTTCATCCTTCTTTATGACTGAGTAATATTTCATTATACATATAATAAGCAAACCTAACTCAAGCCTTTTTCAACAATTAGATTATGGTTAAGAGAGTAGGCTTTGGAGTAAGACTGCTTGGGTTTGAATTCTGGCTATAACCTTCTAGTCTTGAATAAGCTACTTATACTGGTGTTTCAGTTTCTTCATTTCAATTAAATAAAAGCACTAAATTAAATTAATAAATGTAAAACACATAGAAAAGTGGCTTCTGGCAAGTTTCCAACAAGTCATAACTGCTATTTGTTAATATTATGTTAGTAAAACTAACATCCCAAACCTAACTATATTTGCAGACGTGCACCAGGTAAAAATTCCCAGATGGTGATAGTAGTAAAGAACTTGCCTGCCAATGCAGGAGGCATAAGAGACGTGGGTTCAGTCCCTGGGTTAGGAAGACCTCCTGGAGAAGGGCATGGCAACCCACTCCAGTATTCTTGTCTGGGGAATCCCATGGGCAGAGGAGCCTGGCGGGCTACAGTCCATAGGGTTGCAAACAGTTGGACATGACTGAAATGACTGAGTGTGCAGCACACTCCAGATTAAAGGAAATAATAAGATTCTTTACATTGCTGTAGTTCCATTCAATTAGTGTTTGAATCATTATATTCAAACTGTGCCATTGTCTCTACAAAATTATGTGTGCTTATGAATCATGGGCCTCTAATCTGAAACTCTGAGTTAAATGCAAATGTAGTCACTTTAATTGTACAACAAACCTACAAAATATTTAAGTGTAAATTATGACGATGACTAAACACAGAGAAGCTGCAGTTACCAAAACCTGCATCTAAACTGACTCTACAAGATGAACAATAGGACAGCGGTATAAAGAATGCTTGGGAGGACCAGGCTGCTGCTAATTAGATCTGTGCTGTTTCAATGCTGTCCCAGCTGCACTGGCCAGAAAGTAGTCAAACATTAGCCTGTGGCTTTTGGGGGTGATTTACAGTCTGTCAACGCAGGGGTGGTGTAAACACTCTGGGACTCCCCAGGCTGCTATAGTTGTAATCCCTTAAACTAATAAATGAAGGAGAGAAAAAGAAGCCCAGACTGTAACTGGAGGAAAAGAGAGAAAGAAAGGGAAAACAGGAAGAAGAATAATTTTCATGAAATGTCTTCTTTAGGCCAGATATTTTCTAAGAACTTTCAAATGCTATTCTTACATCAACCCTGTTGGAAGGTATTCCTGTCCCCACTGATAACAGACATCCTTGGTTGCCTATGTAACAACTATTTCTCTCCTTTTTTTCCTTGTTGGTAGAATGTCACTTCTTTTGCATGTTTACCTCCTTCATGTGACTGAGATCCTTCCATGTCCCATCCCTCAGTAACGAGGGTAAACCTAGTAGGTCCTTGCTTTACATTATCCTTAACAGGAATTGTTTAGACATGAAGAAGAGATAAAATCCTAGTCAGTGAAACGTGGTGACAAAGCTGCTAGGAGGATTCTGAGCAAGATCTCTTTATTCTTTAAATGAGACCCCTGAAGGAGACAGGCCTCTTGCTGCTGTGCATGTTTGCATCTGGATGGGTTGCACAGAAGTGTAGGGGTTGTCTTGAGGTCAGAAGAGGAGCTAGCCTAATTGGGAGACTGGGATTGACATAAAGACACTATTGATACTATACATAAAATAGATGACAACCACTCTAGTATTCTTGCCTAGAGAAGCTCCTTGGGCAGCAAGCAAATCAAACCAGTCAATCTTAAAGGAAATCAATTCTGAATATTCATTGCAAGGATTGATGCTGAAGTTGAAGCTCCAATACTTTGGCCACCTGATGCGAAGAGCTGACTCATTGGAAAAGATCCTGATGTTGGGAATTATTGAGGGCAGGAGGAAAATGGGGGAATGATGGTTGGATGGCATCATTGACTTAGTGGATCTGAGTTTGAGCCAACTCCAGGAGATAGTGAAGGACAGGGAAGCCTGGTGTGCTGCAGTCCATGGAGTCACAAAGACTGATACAACTGAATAACAACAATAAAACAGATAACTAATGGAAACCTACTGTATAGCACAGGCAACCCCACTCAGTGCTTCATGGTGACGTAAATGGGAATCCCCAAAAGAAAGGATATATGTATCCGTGTAGCTGATTCACTTTGTTTTACAGTAGAAACTAACACAACATTGTAAAGCAACTATGTGGACAGAGCTCAGTCGTGTCCGACTCTCTGTGACCCCATGGACTGCAAACTGCCAGGCTCCTCTGTCCATGGGATTGTCCAGGCAAGAATACTGGAGTGGGGTGCCATTTCCTCCTCCAGGAACTATGCTCCAGTAAAGCACCTGTACTCCAATAAATATTTTAAAGAAAAAAGGAAAATACACAGAAAATAAAAGAGAGAGACAGCAAGCAGCTAGCCTGAGGACAAAAGAGATACACTGAAGCATCCCCTATCTTTGGACTTTAGTGCGTGATTGTAAACAGCCTCATTGTTCAATCCTCTTTGAGATGGGGTTCTGTTACTCATAGACAAAAAGATTTAGCTGGTGCACCATTTTTCATATTACGAGAAAACTGAGGTACAGGAAGGTGAAGAGACCTATGTGTGCATCATAAGGAGTAGAGAGAACCAGCTATGCTTTCTGGTATGGAGATAAGATGTGTCTCTTCTAAACAGCACTGCCCTCTCCTCCAACACACTCATACTCCAATCTGACAATTTCTTACTTTGAAATGTCAGTTGAGTCCATTTTCACTTAGAGTAGTTACTGACATATCGCTCCTTCACTCTTGTTTTGGTGATGATTTCAATTTGTTCCACTTTTCCCACATTTCCTTTTAATACTTTTTCTTAGAAAAGTAGACATCTCTATCTTCCCCCACCAAGATGAGAAGTATACATATGCTTATGCTTTTAAAACTCTCCCCCTAACTTTCTCTACCCTGATCTCATCATTTTGGTAATATCTAGAAATTTAATTATGGATTATTATGTGTGTGTGTATATATATATATATATATGTATATTTCTTTTTCTCTACTTCAAATTTAACTATTTTCAAATAATAACTCCAACAAGATACTTTATTCACCTATCTATGTTACTATAATTTTGTCTTATATTTAAAATTTATAATATTTGCTTATTCTGAAGTCAATCAATGTGACCTAATGTTTTCTCCTATATGTTAAAATTTGTGTATAGTGGTTGTTCTGTTACAAATTAAAAATTCCTTCTAAAATTTGTGCTGAATCAAGCATTTGTGTGCTCTTTAAAGTCCTTAGCAGAATACATTTTTTTTAATATATTTAAAAATATATTTAGTTCATATATCTCATACAGCATCTCTTAGATTTTCCTACTTTTTAAAGTACTTCATCCCAAACACTTCTTCAATATGAGTCTTAATGTGACCGTTCTTCTGAGACCTTGAATGGCTGAATGTATTTTTATTTTGCCCACATATCTAAATGACAAGAAGTGCTAGGATCTTTTCTTTCAATTAAAAAAATTGATTTCTCATTCTATTTTCTATGTATCTTAATTTGTTTTTCATATTTCCTATATCTTTTCTCTTTAGGTTTAATTTTGATAATTTCTTCAGTTTTGTTTTCCAAATCATTGTTTCAGTGGCCATGACTTATTTGCTATTGAACCTTTTATTGAATTTTTAATTTCAATTATGGTATTTCTCACCTGCAGAAGTTCTGTTTTATTCTTTTTAAAATCTGCTTGCTGTTTAATCACAATATCCAAACTCTCTTCTATTTATTGAAATGTATTCAACATACTATTTCACATTGTGGTTCTCATGATTCTGGTATTTGAAGTCATTGAGGATCTGATTCTGCTGTTTTATTCTTTTGGCTTTTGCTCTTCATTTCTTGTGTGTGTTTGTTTAATTGAAGGCTACTCTGTGACCCCATAGACGGCAGCCCACCAGGCTCCCCTGTCCCTGGGATTCTCCAGGCAAGAATGCTGGAGTGGGTTGCCATTTCCTTCTCTAATCATTTTTCTAGGATGAAATGTCTACAGCTTTTTCAAAGTGAATTTGCATTTGTTTCTGTCTCATACTTGAGAGCACTAAGAATAAACTCCTAATCTGAGGTCCTTTAGACCATTCAGTTAGTATAAATTTGGGTTCAATTATACATGAAGACGAAGATCATGGTATCCAGTCCCATCACTTCATGGGAAATAGATGGGGAAACAGTGGAAACAGTGTCAGACTTTATTTTTGGGGGCTGCAAAATCACTGCAGATGGTGACTGCAGCCATGAAATTAAAAGACTCTTACTTCTTGAAACAAAAGTTATGACCAACCTAGATAGTATATTCAAAAGCAGAGACATTACTTTGCTGACTAAGGTCTGTTTAGTCAAGGCTATGGTTTTTCCAGTAGTCATGTATGGATGTGATATTTGGACTGTGAAGAAGGCTGAGTGCCAAAGAATTGATGCTTTTGAACTGTGGTGTTGGAGAAGACTCTTGAGAGTCTCTTGGACTGCAAGGAGATCCAGCCAGTCCATTCTAAAGGAGATCAGCCCTGGGATTTCTTTGGAAGGAATGATGCTAAAGCTGAAATTCCAGTACTTTGGCCTCCTCATGAGAAGAGTTGACTCATTGGAAAAGACTCTGATGCTGGGAGGGATTTGGGGCAGGAGGAGAAGGGGACGACAGAGGATGAGATGGCTGGATGGCATCACTGACTCGATGGACATGAGTTTGAGTGAACTCTGGGAGTTGGTGATAGACAGGGAGGCCTGGCGTGCTGCGATTCATGGGACTGCAGAGTTGGATACGACTGAGCGACTGAAATGAACTGATACATGAAGAAAAGTCTTTCCCAGTGGTTCAGTGGAAATGAACCCACCTGCAATGAAGGAGATGTTGGTTAGGTCCCCAGATCAGGAAGATCCTCTGGAAAAGGAAATGGCAATCTACTTCAGTATTCTTGCCTGGAAAATCCCATGGACAGAGAAGTCTGGGGGGCTATGATCCATGGGGTCACAAAAGGGTTGAATACAACTGAGTGGCTAAACAATAATACATGATTTCTGAAGAGGAACGTCTTATCTTTTCCCCTCTCTATTCAATGTTTGAAGGCAATTTTCCCTTAAGTGCTTTGGAGTGGTGTTTATGATTTACATTTTATCCTTATACTGAGAGTGAGGGCCTTTGGGATCCTTGCTTTGTCAATAGGTCTCCCAATATATGATCTACCTTGGGAGGGTCTAGGACTTGTTTCCTAAACTCTATTGAGGCTTTGGCAGCTGATGGTCAAGACTTACTGATCTGGTAAATTTTCAGAGTGAAAGATGTCCTTTATGTTTCTGGATTCCCACTTTTACCTTGTTTTTGGCTGAAGTATTACTTATTTTCTTGCTAGTTCATGGATACTTTGCAGATGTTGCTAGTTTCTTCCCCAGTGTTTTTTTAATTTAAATAAGAGAAGTGAAAGTTTGGGCAATATGTTAAAATTTCTGTTGATGATATTATATAAGTGTACTTATAGAGGACCTCTGAAGAGTTAGTCTCTCTCTCCCCCTTAATTTGGATTTAAGATGTCCTAGTCCTGAAAATTGTCCATCTCTCTTAGGGCATGTATATCTTTTGGTTCAAACAATTACTCATGTAGAGTCCTGGTCCTCGTATCAAATTAAACTGATGGGAATGAAAAGAAACTGTGTTGATCTTAGTATGGAGCTGACTGGACCATTTTGTTGGTGCTCTGTACACAGCATATTAGTCAGAGTTCTCCAGATAAACGGAACCAGTAGGATATGTATGAATGTATATGTACATACATGTATATTATTGGTAATTGGCTTATGCAATTATGGAGAGACTAACAAGTCCCATAGTCTGCAAGCTGAAAACCCATGAAAGCTGGTGATGTGGTCTGTCTGAGCACAAAGGCCTGAGAACCAGGGTGGTCTCTGTGAAGATCCCAGTCCAAGGGTTAGAGAACATGAGATAAGATATCCTAACTCAATTACTGAGGCAGGAAAAAGGAGGAAAATTGAGCTAATTCCTCCTTTTCCACACTTTGTTCTGTTCAGGCCCTCAGTGGATTGAATAACGCCCGTCCACTTTGCGGAGGACAATTTACTGCATGCACTGATTCAAATGTTGCCCTTATGGCAACTGGACGTGGCATGGTGATCACTGGAAAGGTATAGAAATACTGGATCATTACAGGATATAACGGGAACTAAATGTTGTTAGTGGGCTAGGTCAATTATACTTCAAAAAACAAACAGGCAAACTCATATAAAAAGATCAGATTTATGGTTACCCAGAGGTGGGAAATGGAGGGAGGGGAAATGGGATGAAGGCAGTCAAAAAGTATAAACTTCCAGTTATAAGATAAATAAGGATTAGGGATGTAATGTACAACATGAAAAATACAGTTAGCACAGCTCTATGTTATATATGAAAGTTGTTGAGAGTAAATCCTAGGAGTTCTCATCATAAGGAAAACTTTTTTTTCTCTTTAATTTTGTATCTCTATGATGATGGGTGTTCACTACTGTATTGCGGTAGTCATTTCATGATGTATCTAAGTCAATTCATTATGCAGTTTACCTTAAACTTGTACAGTGCTGTATGTCAGTTATACCTCAATAAACCTGGAAGAAACCCCGCCCCCCACAAATGCTCATCTCATCCAGAAACACCCTCACAGACAAACCCGGAAATAATGTTAATCTGTGCCCCCTGTGGCCAGTCAAGTTGACACATAAAATTAATCATCACACATAATGATGCTTAAAATAGGTAACCCAGACTTTAGGAATTATACTGGTTTATCGTGAAAGTCTTTTTCTGGACATAATAGTAAGATGATATCCTTCCTAATCTTGGGGGTAAGATTGTAATAAAAAGGAATGGTTGTTCCCATTCATTCCTTCTAGAATAGAAAAAGAGGTGGGTGTTTGACCTGGGGAGGGAAGGTCACCCCAACCTGTCAGTTTTCAGAAAGAGGACTGGGAAGAATTGAGCTAAGACTCAGAGAAAAGGAGAAGTGGCAGGTTCATAATGCTGAGTTTTTGCTTCTGATGTTGTTTTTAATGTAGCTAGCAATAATTACTGCAGAAGGCAATGGAACCCCACTCCAGTACTCTTGCCTGGAGAATCCCATGGATGGAGGAGCATGTAGGCTGCAGTCCATGGGGTCTCGAAGAGTTTGAAACGACTGAGTGACTTCACTTTCACTTTTCACTTTCATGCATTGGAGAAGGAAGTGGCAACCCACTCCAGTGTTCTTGCCTGGAGAATCCCAGGGATGGAGGATCCTGGTGGGCTGCCGTCTATGGGGTCACACAGAGTCGGACATGATTGAAGTGACTTAGCAGCAATAATTACAGTTGTTGATATTTTGTTTAATACTCAAGTTATTTATATATCTAATAAAAGTTGAAAACATATATAATAATTTTTAAAATTCTAAGTAAGCTTTAATTTACTCTAAAATATCAGCAATATAATTTAAATCATCTTTTTGCTGCCATACTGTTATTTCTTCCTTCTTAGGATTATCACTATACTTATTTTGATATCTTCTTTAAGCTTCAGTAATATTATTTTGATACCTTTCTGGAATCTCAGTTATCTTAGCAGAGCCTGAACAGTTAAGCTGTAGATTCCCTGTCTCTGTTTTAGAAGGATTGGTGAACTTGGGTTGGAAAACATCACACCTTGATGTTTACTAAACTCTAACTAGGTTGCACAGAATCTCACTGAAATGTAGCATTTACTTAAATTGTAGAAAAAGTTATCATTTAGCTACTGCTGCATAACAAACACACATGTCAGTGTCATTCAACGACAGCCATTCATTTCTCATGCATCTATAGGTCAGTTGGAATAGCTTTTCTGAACTTAAACTTCCTCATACCTTGGGGGGTTGTGTGATCTACAGTGAGCCAAGCCAGTGGATTCTGCCTTTTGCTGCACTTTTGTAGGCTGGCTGAGCAGTTCTGTGCCAAGTGTCTTTCATTCTCTTTAGACTAGTAGACCACTCTGGGCGAATTCTTCCCATGGTGATGAAGAATGCACTAACACACCAGTGGAAATACATGAGGCTTCTTCAGGCCTAGGTTCAACACTGGTGCACAATCTCTTTGGCTAAAACAAGTCATGTGCTAGAGTTCAAAGCCTAGTGTGGGGAAGTACACTTTGCATTTTGTGAGTGGAATTGCAAAGTCACAAAGAAAAACTGAATACAGAAGAAGTGAAAAATTTCAGCCTATCTCAGCAGCAAACTTCAGAAGTTTAGGCACAATCAAGGGCTTTATCACCAATAGAAATCACAGTTACTTTGATATTTCTAGATAGTAGCTCCAGAAATCTATAAATATTATTTTTCTTCATCATACTTTGAAACTGTGATTGTTATTCAACCTGCAATAAGCAAATATTATTTCATGGGAGCACAGTCGCCCTATCTGCAGATGTTCAGGTGATGTAGCTGGCCAACATTTGGGCAGCTTTCTGCCACCAAAGATTGAAGTACCACCCTGGTGATCCAGACATCCACGTTGTTTTCTAGTGTTCTTGTATTAATATGTGGAAAGAGATAAGGTCCACCCCAAAGTTTAATGTTCCAAATCAAATGAAAACCAACTGTCTTCACACTGCTATGCTATTGCAAAATAAAATTTAACTTGTCAATATTTCAAATGTATTGTCTTACTACTTACTATATTGATAAAGAAACCCAAAATTACTAGATCACATTTGTTTCATTTTAATATTTTGCCGACTATATGTCAATATAACAGGTTTCCTTTATAACTCTTTATTTTATATATTTTAAAATATTATTCTGACTGGGGGTTCCAAAGACTTTACCAAAGGGCCCAAGTGCTCCATGACAGGAAAATGTTCATGAGGTCTCTACTCTATGTTCCTATTATCATCTAGTTCCTCCCAGATATGGTTTCTTTAAATAAGCCAACCTACTTCATCATGCTATGGGCTCCTGAGGGAAGAGTCACATGAGCCAGAGTATTTATTAAGTGGACAGAAACACGGCCTGACTCCTCACTGGCCACCACGGTGTGAGACATCCCCCAGGAGAAAGTGCATCCGGAAGAAGAGAGAATAGCAGAGGCTATTTGGTTTCTTGCCATATCCCCACAGAGAGATTCTCTTGCAGAGAGACGTAAAAGTTTTCCTTTTTTTATGAAGAGATGGACAATTTTCACTCTGTACCTCGACTCTCTCAGTGGCTTCACAGGGCAGGTTTTCCTAGCAGGATTCTGAAGTTGTTCACTCATTACATACTATCAAGCCTCCAGGAAGGCTGCTGCTGCTGCTAAATCTAAACAATTGCAATTCTTTTTCCTACAGAGCTGCTCTGCCTCCAGACTCCTCAAAGCAGAGCTCCAGGCAGCAGGCAACACTAATGGTGAGGGCTGGCACACTGGATAAAACTTGTTCACCAACCCAGCTCTGCGCTTTTCCTACCTTCCCTCCAGAAGGACATACAGTTGTGCCCTGCTAACTCTCTGAGGTGCTGCCTTCGCTAATATGTAAGGCTTGTTAATGGGCTGATGTTATTATTATTTCCTTCCAGGTAATAATATCTCTCTTTAAAGTGTAGAGAGTGTTTTCATGCGGAGGAATGATCTAAAAGCCAGAAGTTTCAGTGAGTCAAGTAAACAGGAAGGCAGCTAATATGACAAAAAGAGAATGATTTTCGGTTTAATAAAAGTGAAGTGAACTGAACGTCGCTCAGTCATGTCCAACCCTTTGTGACCCCATGGACTGTAGCCTGGCAGGCTCTTCTGCCCATGGAATTCTCCAGGCCAGAATACTGGAGTGGGTTGTCACTTCCTTTTCCAGGGGCTCTTCCCAACCCAGGGATAGAACCCGCGTCTCCCACATTACAGGTGGATTCTCTACCATCTGAACCACCAGGGAAGCCTAGTCTCTCAGTAAATGTCAGTCCCAGTTCTGTTCGTGTGTGAGTGCTTCCTGACTACCTAGCTCTGTGACAAAATGTAAGTTTAAGATGTGGACCTTTTCTTTGTCTGTGTGCGTGCATAGTCGTGTCTGACTCTTTGCAACTCCATGGATTAGCCCACCAGGCTCCTCTGTTCATGGAATTTTCCAGCCAAGAATACTAGAGCAGGTTGCCATTTTTCACTCTAGGGGATCTTCCTGACCCAGGGATCAAACCCGTGTCTCTTGAGTCTCCTGCATTGGCAGGAGGAGTCTTTACCATTGCACCTCCTCGGAAGCCCCATTTCTTTAAGAAGGTTTTATTTATATTGTTGAGATGTTGGAGGACAATCTTTTCTTTTCCCCAGTGATTACTGTGTGGCAGGCAGCAACGTGGGCAATACGAGCAACTTAAAATTTGGAAGGAAAAACAGCCGGCTGTCAGTTGTGTTGTCTATACAATCTCAGACCAGCAGCTGAGTTTTTTCACTGAACTCTTGAGTATTAGAAGGCAGACTAAATTCTTTACTTGCTGCCCAGCAACTTGAGGATGGAAAACACGTCGTTTGATTAATTAAAAGCAAAAGGTTGGATCTTACTTACCTTTCCATTCTTTAATTAACGAAGCCCACAGGCCACATGAGGAAGTAATAACACTCATTATGTTGTGATGAAGGACTGTGATGATGAGTTAAGTCAGACGGGACTCCAGGCATGATTTCCTTCAAGGCTTCCCCAAGATGTTGCCCCGAACATAGACAGATCCTTACTTGTTGAAGAATTCCATCTCACCAGTCCAAGCACGTGCTTCTTCAGAGAGTACAGTTCCTATTGTAAGGGAAAGAAGAGCCCTTGAAACAAAGGGTTATATCTTAATTAAGCCTAGGCATCCTTTCTGGAATTTCCTTTATTGAAAGAACACCTCCTTTGATTTGTATCTGTTTGTGTTAGTCTTTGGAACAAAAAAAAAAAAAAGATTGATCCCTTCCAGGCAGAACTGCCCCATTTGAATGATCAAAAGCCATGTCAACTGACTTACAAACCAACAAATTATTTTCTTATTGTCCTTTAAATCTCCCAGGAAGCACCAGGAAACTTTTGAAGACAGTCTTCATTCCCCAGGCTTTGTTCACCATCCTTCATGTCTGTGGGTGGTCTCAGGGAATTTGAGGAAATGACAAGCACTCATTCTGTGCAGGTGGAAACCCCCACCCCACCTTCCCACTTCCTCCAGAGTCCTTGGCTCCAGTGATCAGAGTGTGAGAGCTTTTCTCACTGTGTCACCAAGGCACTGCTGAAATTTTTAGTTAAGTGACTTCTCACCCACAGGGAAAGTGAGCTTTAAACTAACACCCGTTGCTCATTCAACTACAGCAATATCAGTTAAGATGCTGTCTCCACATAAATGCAAAAGAGGAATGAAATAGCACACTCACTTTCTTAAGTCCACCCTCTGATGGGAATAAGGAATAACCCAGTAGCATTGTTATTGTGAGACGCTGAGTGTCAACATTTCTGCCCTCATTTCCCTTTTTTTTTTTAAGGCTAAGTTCAGCATCTCCATTATCTTTAGGAATTAGAGAAGGTGGTGGCTTTCCAACTGGATTTCTTTTCCCCAGAAAGGAAATAAAGGCCTGTGATAAGACTCTTTTTATTTAATGATCTTCTGATATGCCCCAAATTGAGCAGCAGTTGGGTTTTCTAGAAGTCCAACAAATATGCTTTTTAAGTGACTCTCTAATGGAATACCTATAAAAGTCCTTGCTTCTTCACATGAAGATTCATTCGCTAAGTTTGACGGTATAATAGAAGTCACCATTTTAAGTTAAATGAATTCTAAACTAAAACATTTTCACCTTTTTTTTCAATGATGTGAAGGAGTCTTTGCTGGAAATTTAGAAAATGTTTGTGGTTGACTTTGCATGCCACGTTTCAGCAAGTTGTAAATTTTATGGCTCTGGAAATACAATGTTAGTGGTGGAAATGCTGACCCTTCTCTGATTATAGTGGCACAAATAGCAATGCTATAATCTCTGTCATTGAAAAAAATCTCAATGCTAGGACCTTGAACATGATCTGAATTGTAGAATATTTTACAACTAACTGAAGAAAAAACCCCACAACTCTGTGGAGTCAATGCCTGTCTTTACCATGTTGGTTTAGCTATAGGTATGGAAGCCCTCCAAACATATTCTCTCCCTCTTATAGATCTGGACATAGTTGGCTAGGTTGTGAGCAGCCCCATTTCCAGTAATAGGCAGGTGGGATCTGAAACCTGAAATCTCTCATTAAATCCGGTATGTGTTGTGATTAACATGAACCTGGGCTGACACCATCCTGGTACAAACTACCATTAATTCTTGCATGGCTTATTGATATTACTGAAGCAAAATCCAGCCTCTGTACTCTGATAGCAAATTAAATCTCAAAGACAAAGAGTTTAGGGTGAAGTAGAAAGAATTGCTTTATTGCTATGCTTGGAAAGAGGGCCACCGCAGGCTAATGTGCTCAAAACCAGATGTCCTAACTTGGAGAGGGTGCCAAGAAGCTTTTAGTAATAGTTAACGGAGGGAGTGATCAGTTTGTGGATATTCTTCTGTTTGGTTGGTGGTGAGATAAATAGGAGTCACCATCATCAACCTTCAGGTTCTAACCAGTCTTGGGTCTATGAGTTCGTGGGTAGCATACCATTGTTAACTGTTAGCTTCTCCTATCTGGAGGGGGTTTCAGTATCTGCAAAACAACTCAAAGATGTTGCTGTGTGTAATGGTGGGGAACCAGGACCTTGCCCCAAGGCTGCACTGCTCTTCTCCTTGACTGTTTGTTTCCCCCGGTCTCACATCCTCTCCCTTCCCTAATTAACAGCTGTTTGAATCTGCCCCTTGAAACTCAGAGATGGCTAGGGAGGTTAAGTGAAGGCTGTTTCCTGTAATTAAAGAAGTGGCAAACAGAAAAGCTTTGTGCCCAGGAGCCCCACAGCGCAGGACCCTACTCAGTATCATTACCTTTATCTGGTCTTCCCAAATTCTCCTCTGACACTCCTATCATCCATTCTTACGAAGCCTCCAATTTGGCAATTATATCTTTGAATTCTGTTAGTTTGCATCCTCTGAGAAGCATATGCCAAAATAGGATTAAATGTGTCTGTTTATTAACTGGGGGAAAAAGAGAGAGAGCTAACAAGATGAAGACACTTGTCAGGCAGGCCTGGTCCCTCTGGAGGACATAGGTGGGAAGAATGTCAGACTGCAGTGCAGTTCTAAGAAAATATCTCTATGCCTGATGAGGAGTCTGTGAGTCAAAATTGCCATATGTCGTGTCTTGTGAGTCTTCATTAGTATCCTTATGTCAACAAAAACCATCTGGTAGCTTAGACGGTGAAGAATCTGCCTGCAATTCAGGAGACCAGGGTTTGATCCGTGGGTTGGGAAGATCCCATGGAGAAGGGAATGGCAACCCACTCCAGTATTCTTGCCAGGAAAATTCCATGGACAGAGGAGCCTGGTGGGCTACAGTCTATGGGGTCTCAAAGAGTCAGACACAACTGAGCAACTAACACACACACACATCTTGTGAGTCTGCATTAGTATCCCTGTGTCAACCAAACAATAATAAGTTGATGTAAGAAAGAAATGGAAAATTTTTTTCAAGCTAAGTTGAGGATTATAACCTGGGAATAACATCTCAGAAAGCTCCAAGAATGGTTCTGCCCATTAGAAGTCAAGGTAGCGTTATATAAGTTTTTGGAGATGAGGACTGTATAGTAATCAGGTATTATTGTATATATTATTGACGATTTACACAGTGAAGATCTAAGCATCATTGTGGCCCGTTACAAGATCAAGAAGGAATGTTATCTTTTAAAGAGCTGCTTACTGTGAAATAGGGACTTTATTTCTGAGTACATGTGCTGTACTCTGTCATTGGCTGACAACAGTTGTGGCAAGAGTGGCCTCAGTGTGCACATGGTAATAGATTCAGAGCACAGAACTTGGGGCCACCAGAGGCAGCCACCATGAGTGTGTTATGAAGACCTCTAGCTCCTTCCTAATATCATCCTCACAGCTCTATCAAAGAAAAAGTCTTAATAAACAATATTTGTTCTGCAAATCAAGCTAGGCCTTTT
Source organism: Capra hircus (assembly GCF_001704415.2). NCBI lineage: Eukaryota > Metazoa > Chordata > Mammalia > Artiodactyla > Bovidae > Capra > Capra hircus. The sequence continues at coordinate 48,167,221 of NC_030812.1, read as the reverse complement.
CAAAATTATATTGTCACCACTAAGTATTGAGTTGCCCAAAAAGTTCATTGGGGTTTTTCTGTAACAGCTTATGGAAAAACCTGAAAGAACGTTTTGGCCAACCCAACACTTCCAAAGAGAAATTCTGAACTATCTTTTGTGTCTTCCTCTTTGTGATGGTTAATTTTGTATATCAACTTGACAGAGCCACAGGGTGCCCAGATAAAGCTGTTGTTTAGTCACTAAGCATGTCCGACTCTTTCGCGACTCCATGGACTGTAGTCCACCAGACTCCTCTGTCCATGGGCTTTCCTAGCAAGAATATTGAAGTGGGTTGCCATTTCTTTCTCCAGTGGATCATCTGACCCAGGGATTAAACCTGCATCTCCTGCATTGGCAGGTGGATTCTTTACCACTGAGACACCAGGGAAGCCTGCCCAGATAGATAGTTAAACATTATTTCTGGGTGTTTCAGGTGAGATTAGCATTTGAATCTGTAAACTGAGTAGAGTGAAAACAGACTGCCCTCCTTGATGTGAGTGGGCCTTGTTGATGAATGGCAGTGAGGGCCTAAATAAAACAAAAAGGCTGAATAAGAGGTAATTTGCCCTCTTTGCTTGACTGCTGACCTGGCGTAGCAGTCTTCTGCCCTCAGACTAGGACTTCTACTGTTGGAGCTCCTGGTTCTTAGGCCTTTAGACTCAGACCAGAACCCCACTCCAGTACTCTTGCCTGGAAAATCCCATGGACAGAGGAGCCTGTAGGCTGCAGTCCATGGGGTCTCGAAGAGTCCGGCACGACTGAGTGACTTCACTTTCACTTTTCACTTTCATGCATTGGAGAAGGAAGTGGCAACCCACTCCAGTGTTCTTGCCTGGAGAATCCCAGGGACAGGGGAGCCTGGTGGGCTGCCATCTCTGGGGTTGCACAGAGTCGGACACGACTGAAGCGACTTAGCAGCAGCAGCAGCAGAAGAACCACACACTGGCTTCTTGGTTCTCCAGCTTGCAGATTACAGTTTGGCAGATTTGGGGACTTCTCAGCGTCCTTCATTGTGTAAGCCAATTCCTTGTAATAAATATTTCTCTCTCCATGTCTCTCTCTATATATATCCTCTGTTGGTTCTGTTTCTCTGGAGAAGCCTGACTAAGATGCTTTGTAAAACCAATGCTTTTCTGCGGATTTCCCTGGTGGTCCAGTGGTTAAGACTTCACCTTCCAGTGCAGGGGGTGTAGACTTCACCTTCCATCCCTGGTCTGGGAGCTAAGATTCCACCTGCCTCAGGTCAATGCCCCTCCGCCAAAAAAAACATAAAACAGAAACAATATTGTAACAAATTCAAGACTTCTAAAAAGACTTGTAAAAAAATGGCAAAGACTTGTAAAGACTTGTAAAGACTTCTAAAAAAATGGTCCACATCAAAGGAAATCTTTGAAACTACAGCACTTCTGTTTTTTCTTCAGATAAAGCTTAGCATTCTTTTAAAAACCTTGGAAGACTTCATTTCTCTACCTGTATTCTTGCCTGGAAAATCCCATGGACAGAGGAGCCTGGCAGGCTACAGTCCATGGGGTCACAAAAGAATCAGACATGACTTAGCAACTAAACAACAACCATAAATTTTCATGTCATTTCTATAAAGCATGGAGAGATCTGAACACTTTTTGAGTTGATGAGGATTTATTGGTTAAGGTTTTTGATCATAAGTAATGAAGCCAATTCTTGTTAACCTAAAAGAGGGGAAAAAAGACTGAAAGGATATAGGGTAACTCACACCATCAGATGGCTTCTTGCCATCAAACAACTGTTGAATTTTACACTAGATGGGAGAAACTGTATTCTCCAGTGTCATGACAGTGTTTTGAGTCCATAGCAATGAAATCTTTGACTTGGATTACCTGTTAAATCCCTGTTTGGCTAAACATTAAGGCTGGAAAATCATCAATTACAAATGAGAAGGGACTTGAGTAAGACATAAAAATAAATAGAAAAGGAGCAGTTGGACAGGCATGAGGCAAAGCTCTCCAGAGCTCAGGATGCTGGCTTCTCTGTAGTAGCCAACTCTGGTCTGTAAAATCCAGTAATCAATTGTATGAGACTTGGAGGAAATGACAGGCCAAGGATTCATCAATGCCATGTGTATATTGCCACGCAATAGTCAACGGTTTAGGAACTGTGTGAGGCTGTTTTCTGGCTGGACTGATTTATGGATTTTAAAATGCTTTTTGTTCAAGCGGGAATATTCAAGGGGGAAAGGTTGATCTTTTTGATTTCCCCTTGTGATGATGGACTCAGAGAGGCTATGAAGTTGGTGGATTTGGTAGATACGACTTTTACCCTTTTTACTTTTCCAACAGCTACGCTCAAGATAAAGCACTCTGCAATCTGAGCAATAGAACCAGGGAGACACAAACTTTCTCTGGCAGGAACAACTTCTAGGCTTTTTCAAAGTTGCCAAAGATCATGGGAAGAAGGGAACATGAGAGAGCAGTGGAACTATCCAAGCATATTTTGAAAGAGTCACAAAATTCAGCATGAAAGGAAATAAATATTAGAGATGACAGTGAAGGAGAAATGAATTCCAGAATCCCTGTACTACTCACTGAGCTGAAACTGGTCTGCAGCCTTGAAGCTAATGAATAGAGGGTGATCTAGAAAATCAGGCCATTTTATGATTTTAGATCTACTGCCTATAGAAATTATTATTGTAGAATTTGAGTTTGAATTGTATTATCTCCTATTTCTCTCCATAAAGTTAGCTGCTGCTACTGTGGTAGGGAACAGGGAACAAGGAGGTAAGTGTAACACTGTGGCTTCTTTAGAACTGTCTTGTTTATTGGAACATGTTCATGGAAGGCACATTAGAGACTTTTTAGCCTACTAGTCCTATGATTGCGGTCCAGAGAGAATAAATGACTTGTCTGAAGTCACACAGTTAAAGATGAATGGAGCAGGACTTTTGGATTCTGTGTAGGCTGTAGGAAGCTGGGAAGAAAATTGTTCTCGAACAACCACAAAAAATGGCCACTATGCAAATTCATAATTTTCTTGAACCTATCAGAGTACTCCGAGCTATAGGACAATTTCAAATGGTCTTAGATTAACAATGATCTGAATGTTGACTTCCAGTAATATTTGACACAGTGGCTACTTCTTTTCCATGATGAACTTTCTTCACTTGGTTTCAAGGGCCCAACCCTTTCTTTATTTCCTTTGTTCTTCACTGGCTGCTGCTTCTCAGTTTCTTTCAGAGGTCCCTACTTTCCTTCTAACCCATAATGTTGGAGTCGTACAGGACTCACCCTTGGTCTCTTCTCCCTTCTACAGTCACTCCATTGGTGAGCTCATCCAGTCTCAAGGCTTCAAATACCACTTCCATTCTGGTGACTCTCATGTTTATATCTTCAACTCAGCTTCCTTCTTGAACTCCAGACTTACATATTCATTGACCTATTATTATATCTTCCTAAATGGCTAGTGAGCGTCTCAAACTTTATATGCCTCAACTTCAACTCTAATGTCTCTCCCCACAAGGCTGCTCCTCTCGGAGCCTTCCAATGTCAGTTGCAGCAGTTTCATTCTTCCCAATTTCTCAGGTCGAAAACCTTGGTGTCACCCTGATGTCACCCTTTCTCTCACATTCCAAATCCTAATCATCAAGAAATCCGACTGACTACCTTAGAAATGTATACCGAATCTGACTCTTCTCACTTCTACTATCACTCAACCCAGTCACCCCCAATTTCCAGTTAAATTATTGAAGTATCCTCCTAATCAGTCTCCTTGTTTCTAGTCTTGTCCTTATTCCACTTTAGCCTGTTTCAAACAGCTACCAAGGTGGACTTTAAAACATACATCAAATTATGCCACTTGTCTGTTCAAAACTATCCAGGACTCCCTATATTTAGAGTAAAAGCCTGGTATGGGCTGAATCATATCCCGTAAATTCATATGTTGAAGTTCCAACCCCCCAGCACCTCAGAGCGTGTCTGTATTTGGAGACAGAATCTTTAAAAATGTAATTAAAGTAAAATAAGGTGGTATGGGTGGGCCCTGATCCAATATGATTAGTGCCCTTATGAGAAGAGGAGATGAGGACACTGATAACACATAGGCCAAAGGACAATCACATGAACACACAGCAATAAGACAGCCATCTGCAAGTCAAGAAGAAAAGCCTCGGGAGAAGCCAACCCTATCAACACCTCGATGTCAGAGTTTCAGCCTCTAGAGCTGTGAGCCAGTTCCTGTTGTTTAAGCCACCTACTGTGGTACTTTGGTATGACAGCCCTCGAAAACTAATACAAAGCTCAGATCCTTTCAGTGGCCCATGAGGACCCGCATGATTTGGTTCCCAGTTCCGTGTCTCACCTTGTTCCCTCCTCTCCCCTTCTCCCATGCTATTCCAGCCACACTGGTTTTGAGCAAGCCAGGTATACTCTTGCTTTAGGACTTTTGCTCAAAACTGTTCCTGCCTGGACTACTGTTCCTCCAAGTATAATGGGCTCATATACTTTCCTCTCTCTAGACTTTGCTCAAATGTGACTTTCTTAATGAAACCTACCCTGAAGACTCTACTTAAAACTTCAATATTTCCCCTCTTCCTTCCCCAGTATTCACAAGCCATGTTCTCTGTTCTGTTACCTTCTAATATGATATAATTTACTTGTTCTGTTTGATATTATGCCAGAAGTGTCTATTGCTCCTCCATATCCACTCTTTACCATTCTCCATCCTGCTCTGTGCCCTGAGAAGGTGACATCTGTGGGTGGTATCAACAATCTTCCTTGCCCTCTGGCTTCTAGTTGAGTTCAATCACGAGAGGCTCAGTCAAAAATTGGATGTGGGGAGAAGAGAGAGTTCAGGCTGTGTATTTCCCCCAATTCCTCTGTCAAAGGAGACTAGACTGGTCAGCAGTGTCCCCTTGCTGTTGGGGAAGCAAGGAGTTGAGGGATTGGCAGGCTTTCAGGGGCCCTGGTGGGCTGACTTCATCTGTGGAGCCTGTTACTCACAAGAGTGTCATTAATTAGTTCACTCTCAGAGGTGTGTTTCCTGAGTGAGTCTGAGCTTGTTCAGCTGACTTTCAGGATGAAAGCCTGACTATAGTTGGCTTGCAAAACCATGTTTGCTGAAGTGTGTTTTTGTTGATTATTTGAACTAGTTTAAAAGCGGTTCTGATGACTACTTATTACCATGGCTATTACTTTCTCTAACTGAGTGGCAGGTTCTGGATTTTCACCTCTCTGCCATGCTGTGCTTTCTTCTTTTCAAGCCTCCAGTAACAGCTTCCTCCTGTTGCTAACCTCAAGGTGCTTTATTAGGAAAGCGTCATTGAGCTATGCGTATTCACTCCATTTGAGGGTATAGTCTATTTTCTGAAGGATCCTCATACACTGCTTGTTTGTTTGTTCTTCTGCCCCTCCTAGAAAGTACACTCCGTGAAGACAGGGACTCTTCCCCCTAGTTTTGCACCTAAGTGCCTGGAACAGTATCTGGCATATAATGGTGCTCAGTACATATTTGTTGTTTACTCGATAGACTTATGCTAGAGTTCTTATCAGATATAAATCGCTACCTCTCAATCCATACTCTACATCTCTCAATCACTTTTTAATATTTATTTCTCTTTTTGTTCTCTGTATAAATATCTCAGTACTATTTCCTGATTTGTATTTCTCTCTTCATCTTGTCCTGTCCAGAATTTATGTCATCTAATGAATGCTTTCTTTCAGTGACTATATATTTAATTTTATTTCTAATGGTTCATTTTCTAATCCATCTGTCCTGTTTTCATTCCTGGCTGTTTCTGCGTCACGATTCTTTGTTCTTTTTATAGCTACTATGGCTTCTTTCTTCTCTCTTGGGCCCATAGACATACTTATATTACAGTTGTTTTTAGTTCAATAGTATTTTGCTTGGCTTGATATTTTTTCTCTCTTGATTGTAGATTTTATCGACTACGTTTCTTAGTTTTCCTCATTTGTTTTCGAATTTTGGTATAGAGGCTCATCTTGAATTGGAATTTTCTTTTTATTCTTTGGTTTTGCTCTCTTTCTCTCTCTGGGCTCACCCTACCCTAAGAAGGTAGTTCATCTTGTGGTTGACTCCATTCAATACTCAAGGGATTTAATAGAGAACCAGGTTGTACTTTGGACTCCAGACCTATTGTGATATTAAAGAGAGAGTAAATCCTATCAGTAAGCATGTGGACAACTTGGTCCTGGATTGGGGATTATAGCTGCATTCTCCTACAATAGTAGATAAGTGGGCATAATTAAGGCACAGCTTCAGGATGTGGTTAACTGAAGTATTTTCAGACTTTTTAAGGGCAGAAAACCATACTCCAGTCCCTGGATTTAAACAGTGATTTGGCTCGGGTCCCAGACTATCTACAGCTTTACCACACTTTCTGGTTTGTATTTCTATTCTGTCTGTGGTTCACAAAATGATAATATTCTATTTGAAGGAGGTTAGGCTGTTTCTATTTTCTTTTTAAAAAAATATTTTGTCTATCAATGCTGTGTGATTAAACTAGGGACAGTACTTTGAAGCATAGATTTCTAACACATCTTGATTAGGAGTCAAATTGTCTCCCATAACAATTTTTAATGAATACATGATATTTCATTGGGGCAACTGCAGATTAAACTTTGCAGACTAGATACATACATTTACTTCTACTTCTTCAAGTCTCAAAATGACAGTTATGGTCCTATTTAAGAATGCCTGTGCCCAGCCCTCCTATTCTACTTCTCTGCTTGTCTTTCTCCAAAGGGTTTATATATAACCTTTGAACAAACTATAAAATTACTATATATTTTATTTATTGTCTGTCTCCTTCCACTAGAATATAAACCCCACAAGGGGAGAGCAGAGATTTTGACTTCTGATTCATATCTGTATTCTCAGCACATTGGATAGTGCCTGATATCCCAGTAGGTCCATAAATGTTGGTTGTATAAATGGATGAAAAAGGGAATTAAAAAAGCATAAGTCACAACGATGAGAATGAGAGCAGAAACAACTGATGGCCATAAAGTCAACATCTTGGATGCTGAAAAACTGATCCATCAGAGATACTGATACATTGATTGCAAAAATAACTACTTCTTCTTTGCTCTCTTTATCTATGCTCATTGCAGTGTGACTTTACAGGTCCTTCCATGAAGAAATGAAGTCTATTTCCCTGTTTCTTAAATGTGAACTGGCTTTGTGATTTGCTTTGACCAATAGAAAGGGACAGAGTGGAATTTTACCAGTTTCAGCCTACGCTTCAAAGGTGAAAGTGAAAGTCACTCAGTCATGCCTGACTCTTTGTGACCCCACGGACTATACAGTCCATGGAATTCTCTAGGCCAGAATACTAGAGTGGGTAGCCTTTCCCTTCTCCAGAGGATCTTCCCAACCCAAGGATCAAACCCAGGTCTCCTGCATTGCAGGCAGATTCTTTACCAGCTGAGCCAAAAGGGAAGCCCAGACTTCAAAAGGCCTGTCTATTTTTGCTCTGAATCTAGGAATCCCTGCTTCTGCCATAAACAATTTAGGGCTAATCTGATGGAATATGTAGCCTATAACTGAGTTAACCCAGTCATCTTCATCAAGATGAAGAGTAAATCAGTGAATTTAGCCAAGACTGGCAAAACTACCTTCCAGACTTGCACCTGGCTGCAGATGTCTTAGAAAATCCAGCTGAAAGCAAAAACATTGGTTCATAGACTTACAAGTAATCATAAATGATTCTTGTGTTAAGCAATGAATTTTGGGGGGTAGTTTTTGATACAACAATAGCTAACTGATACAATAACTCATTTAGCAAACCAGGAAAGGTTGAAAACTAAGCCCACAGTGAGGAAGTCAACTGGTTCCTGTTGCCAGATTTCCCTGTAGAATCAGAGCTATCATGTTCCGTTTCAAGGTAGAGAAGATGGTTCAAAGTCTTTATCTATTTTATGTTTTATTTTTAAAATTTATTTATTTTTTATTGAAGAAAAATTACTTTACAGAATTTTGTTGTTTTCTGTCAAGCATCAACATGAATCAGCCATTAAGTGAAGTTGCTCAGTCGTGTCTGACTCTTTGCGACCCCATGGACTGTAGCCTACCAGGCTCCTCCCTCCATGGGATTCTCCAGGCAAGAGTACTGGAGTGGGTTGCCATTTCCTTCTCCAGGGGATCTTCCCAACCCAGAGATCGAAGCTGGGTCTCCTGCATTCCAGGCAGACGCTTTAACCTCTGAGCCACCAGGGAAGTCCAGCAACAGGATTTTGTTGTTTTCTGTCAAGCATCAACATGAATCAGCCATAGATATACATATATCCCCTCCCTTTTGAACCTCCCTCCCATCTTCCTTCCCATCCCACCCCTCTAGGTTGATACAGAGCCCCTGTTTGAGTTTCCTGAGCCGTATAGCAAATTCCCATTGGCTACCTATTTTACATATGGTAATGTAAGTTTACATGTTAGAACCCTAGATCTTTTTCCCCAATGTATATATCCAAACAAATATTCCTTTTGCATTTTGGCATAAGTTGAGAAGTTTACTTTCTGGAGATGTCTTTGGACTCAGACATATGAGGTACATTGGGCACCAGAGGTTGTGAAGGAATCATTCTAAAAACAAGAAACAATTAAAAGTCATCAGAGATCATGGTACAAATCTGAGCTCCCAATTTGTTTCCCAGGACAATAGCAGACAAGCTTAAACCTCTACATGGGATATTGGAGGGAAATTTGACCTGTCCATGGAAAAGAATTTATACACATGACCAGGTGCCACCCAATGACCCTTCAACAAAATCTACCAGTCGACAAGCTCTGGCTTTCTATCTAGAGGGTTTCTAATCAGTGCTTAAATATGAAATTTTAGTCAAGAATCACTGGCTATGTGAGGGAAGTCTTTTGTACGAAAGCCAGCTGCTGCTGCTAAGTCACTTCAGTCATGTCTGACTCTATGCGACCCCATAGACGGCAGCCCACCAGGCTCCCCTGTCCCTGGGATTCTCCAGGCAAGAACACTGGAGTGGAAGCCAGGGTCCAAAACAAATAAACAGAAAAAGTGAATATGGACAAGATGGAGACACTGAAGGAAGCAGAATAAAACTTAAAAAAGAAACCAAAATTAATGTCTAAGAGAGAGGAGAAAATATTGTACCCTCAAAACAAGACAAACAGTACTTAAAAAGAAATAATCAGATAATAAGAATAAGCTTTTAGAAATAAAATACTGACAGAAGAAATGAAAAATTTAATAGGGGAGTTGGATGGTAAAGTTGAGGAAATATTCCCAAAGGCAGAAAAAAAGACAAAGAGATGAGGTCATGAATAAAAAAAGAGTGTTTAGAAGAGAAATCCAGGAGGCTTAAAATAGCATTCCATAGGATCAAAATTTATTTACTCAGCATTTTTATGGCTTAATATTAAAACTGTTTTCGATTTTTACAATTATTGGCAGTTCTTACAGTGAATGCCTTTGAAGCTAAATTTTGATCTGTGCCATGATTATTTCCTTGGGATAAAATTACAGAATGAAATTACCAGATTAAAATATATAAACATGTTAAAGGCTTTTGATACGTGTTGCCAGACAGAAAGATTGTTTCAATTTATAATACCAGGATATGAGAACAGTTGTTTGTGACTTTTTCTTAAATTCAATCATCTTTGTCTCAATCTATCTGGTAATGGGTTCCCACTGTATCAACAATAGGTATGGGAATTGGCAGTTACAATTTACTTTTATTTCCCAACAGGATAAAACAAATTATCATTGGCTAAAATCCTGACTTGTCTGGGTACATTCTGCTTTGTTCTATAAATCAAAAACCTAGAGAAATCCAGTATTGCTTACAAAAAAACTCTGTGATGCCGAGCTTGCTTACTTTCACCATTGCTGTTTCAGTGTTTGTCTATTTTTATATTTCTCTATAAACTACATATTTTGAACTGCTTATCAGGGTTATGGACTTCTTATTGGTTCATAGAAAAGACAGAGCTCCTAGTTTAGAACAAGAAGATGAGGTCAGGCAAAAGGAGAAGGTGACCCAGGGGAAGGAAAGACATTCCCTGCATTTCCAAGTGTTTAGTTTTCTTGGTAACTTTACCAGTGAAACTGACTGGAAAAAAGAAACTGATTAGACATGAAACTTGTAGCTTACCAACTGGTATCTGGTCCCTGGGAAATCACCCAACTAGCAACTCTTAACTCAGTAAATTTAATAAAAGGCAGACCTGAAAGGGCCGATATTGATGGTCTGTCCAGATGAGAAAATTGGAGTGCCCCTTCCCCTTAGAAATAAAGAGACTTTTGTTAGTGGGTTCACAGATGCAGAGAATAGTTGCTATACCAGTTTCACATTGGTTCCCATGTTTGAGCCAAAACTAATTTCCATGACGCTGGGTTTTTCCAGATAATTTTCCAGGAAAGAGAGATAGGATATAGGTTACATAAGAGGCGGTACTCAGTTGCTCAGTAGATAAACCTGAACATAACTCCCTGTTACTGTTAGGCCAGATTGTGACTTTAAGGCATCCAAAAAAACTAAAAACCCCACAAAAAAAATCACACACTCACTCACCAAAAACCAACCAAACAAAAGACAACACCAACATGGCCAGACTATTTTCCTTGCTCCTGAACATACCACTCACTTTAGTTTTTGAGCTTTTAAGACACACTGTCCCTCCTAAGCATCCTTCTTTCTGTTTATTTCAATCCAGCTTTCGTTTCCACCATTCTGCCACGAGCGCTCTTATCAAGATCATTATAGATTTCCAAATTATAGATTGCCAAATGCTGCATATTCTTTGCTCAACTTCTTGTTGAGAAATGAATGAATGGGCTACTTTAAAATTGTGGTTTATTTATTTTTAACTGGAGGGTAGTTGCTTTACAATGTTGTGTTAGTTTCTGCTGTACAGCAAACTGAATCAGCCATACGTATACCTATATCCTCTCCTTCTTGGACCTCCTTCCCTCCCCCAACTGCCCCCATCCCACCTGTGTTCATCCCCACAGAGCGCTGAACCAATCTCCCTGTATTATACAGCAGGGTCCCATCAGCTATTTATTTTACACACAGTACTGTACATATGCCAATCCCAATCACCGAACTCATCCCACAGTCCTCTTCCCCACCACAGTGTGCACAAATCCGTTCTCTAGATCTCGAGTCTGTCATACAGAGTGAAGTAAGTCAGAAAGAAAACAAACATCATACATATGGAAGCTAGAAAAACGACACTGATGGATCTATTTGCAAGGCAGGAATAAAGACAAACAGGCTGTTTTTCATTCATTTTTCTTTATTCTTACCTGTCTTTTAAGAAAATATATGTTAATTGTGCATACTGATGAATCTCTTAATTCAAATTTGTGAAATGTAGTTTTGACTAATAAGCGACAACATTTTGTCCACCAAATCTCAGTAATTTAGGTGAAACCTTTTCCCCCTCCTTTCTCTCTTCCCTCCCTTCCTTCCTCCTTTTTTTCCTTCAACTTCCTTCCTACCTCCCTCTTTTCCTTCCTCAGTTCTCTACTTTCTTCTTCTCCAAACATTTATAGAGCAAGAATGCTTACTCTATAATACCAAAGCTACTTAAAACACAAACACTAAAACACTTTAAAAACAGAGCTTCCATATGATCTAGCAATCCCACTCCAGAGAAAACCATAATTTGAAAAGATATGTGCAACCCAATTTTATTGCAGCACTGTTTACAATAGCCAGGACAGGGAAGCAACCTAAATGTCCATCAACAAAGGACGGGGTAAAGAAGGCATGGTACATATACACTATGGAATATTACCCAGCCATTAAAAAAAAAAAAGAAATAATGAGTAACTTTCATCAGTAGTGGCAACTTTCCAAAAGGACATTTTCATCATGTCCAAAGAGAAAGTTTCATCATGTTCAGTTCTTGTATCAAGAAGGTAGTATTGCAATATATTTGCAGTGTGAATTACAGCTAATGTTCTGAAAAGATACATGAATTTGGGGGATGCCTCATATGGCAATTAAGCTCTGGAAAGATTAACATCATGCCTCTATTTTCTGAAAAGTGCACTCACTTAAAAATTTTTTTAAAAATCTCCAAAATAATGCTTACCCGTTACCCATTACAACCAGCGGAGAAGGAAATGGCAACCCACTCCAGTATTCTTGACTGGGAAACCCCATGGACAGAGGAGACTGGTGGTCCACAGTCCATGGGGTGGCAAAGAGTCAGACATGATTAAGCGACTAAGCATAGCACATTGCAATGAGTAAAACGATGCAAAAATATATAAATAATAAGTGTAAAATGTCCACCTTTCCTATGCCCATCCTCTGGAGATGATGTTAATAGCTTGCTGGGTATTCTTTATGATTTTCTCTATCCTTAAACAAAGATGTGGAGCCATATGGAGAACTTTTTCTTATTGGCTCATGTTTTACTAAAACTATAACATTACTCTGCAACTTGCATGTGTGATGGTATAATGTATCATGTACATTTTCCCCAGATTAATGACTTTAGATTGAAGTGTATACACCAATGTATTAATTTTTTCCTTTTTTTAAATTAAATATGCAAGTTTGCTAGTGTTCTGCCTTTAAAAAAAAGCTTCAGCAAATGTCCTTGGATGTAGCTTCTCATGTGTTTTATTTCCTTTTCATAACATCCCCAGAAATGCTCTTGGTGGTTTGTACTAAGAAAGCCCATTCTAGATTTCAGGAGCAGTGAAAAATGCACCCAACAAAGGAGCAAGTGTGGGATAGTGCTTCACACGGGGAGCAGCGTGAGAGGAGATCTGAAGTGGATCCTGAGCCGTGTTCCGTGTTTGCTGTGTGTTGGGAGAACCTCCATGACTCCATTCCTTCCTTTGAAATTAAATTATTCATGCTTTCCTTGTCATCAAAATAGCTCCTCATTTCTGCTATATATAAAATGCTGCTTATTTATCACATATACATGATTATATGTAGAATACAAATGACTGCTTGCTCAATAGCTCCCACTCACATTTCCCCTAAACCGTTTACTTAAAAATTTTTCCAAAGGGATGCTTATATGCTACTCACAAAGCTGGCTGAAGAAGGTTTATGCTCACTTGCCATCATGAGGTGACAGTATTCTTGTCAAGGGGCTGACTCCAAATGCTCCATGCTTCCAGTCCTCTCAGTCCTTGAAGTCCCAGGATCTGCCGTCTGCCTTTGGGACCCCTGATGACTCTGCTATGTATAGTCACACAAGGTTTTTCCTGAACTGCACCCATGACTTTCTGGCTCTCTTGTTTCTCTAACCACTAGGCCTCAAACTCAAGGGACTGGATGGAAAGCAGTCACCAAACGACCCTTTCCATTGTTGATTTCTTCTTTTGGAAGCTCTTATCTTTGGGGCAATCTATTGATGATGTCCTCTTCCAAGACAAGTTTCAGGATAAAGGTTTATATGTGTATAAGAGGAAGCAAATAGATGTATTTAGAGGAGGAGGGCAACCTATTCCAAATGCCCTGTTACATACATACCTATAAGATATAACTATGTTCAATAATCTGAAACTGAAGTGTTCTGTTAATTAAATATGAGGGTTTTTTATGAATGATGAATAGGAAAAGAAAGAACAGAAAACCCCAAATGGAAATCGTTACTTTTACTGCATTAATACAGGTGAAGGGCTTGTTTTCATATTTGGTAGGGTTTCATATGCAAACACATATATAGTGAGAAAAATGTAAAGAAAAAAAGTATAAGAAGGGATTTTTGAAAATCTTACTTATTTTTATTTGAAGGTTAATTGTTTTACAATATTGTATTGATTTCTGCCATACACCAACATGAATCAGTAATAGGTTTATGTATGTCTGTTTCCTCCCTCTTGAACCTCCCTCCCACCTCCCACCCCATCCTACCCCTCTAGGTTGGCAGCTTATTTCTGTTTAGTGCCAAATAATATTATCTTATATATCCTCTGTGTGTGTGTGTGTGTGTGTGTGTGTGTGTGTTAGTCGCTCAGTCATGTCCAACCCTTTGCAACCCAATGGACTGTAGCCTTCCAGGCTCCTCTGTCCATGGAATTCTCCAGGCAAGAATATTGGAGTGGGTTGCCATTCCCTTCTCAGGGGATTTTTCTGAACCAGGTATTAAATCCAGGTCCCTTGCATTGCAGGCAGGTTCTTTACCATCTGAGCCACCAAGGAAGCCCATTCTTGGTATACTACAGTTTATATATCCATTCACCTACTGAAGGGCATTTTTGTTGCTTCCTAATTTTAGCAATTATGAATAAAGCTACTATAGACATCTGTGTGTAGGTGTCTGTGTGGATATCAGTTTTAAATTCCTTTGGGTAAATAGCAAGGAGTGTGATTGCTGAATCATGTGGTAAGTATAAACCACCAAACTCTCTTCCAGAGTGGCTGTACTACTTTGCATTCCCACCAACAATGAATGAGAGTTCCCGTTGCTCCACATCCTCGACAGCCTTTGGTGTTATCAGTGTTCCTGATTTTGGTCATTCTAAAAGATATGTATGGGTATCTCACTGTGGTTTTAATTTGCATTTCTCTGATGACGTGTGATGTGGACAGTCTTTCTCAAGTGCTCACTTGCCATCTGTTTTTCTTCTTTAGTGAACTGTCTGTTAAGATCTTTGACCCAATTTTTGATTAGATTGTTTGCTTTCTTACTGTTGAGTTTTAAGAGTTCTTTGTGTATTTTGGATACTGTCCTTTATTAGATGTGTCTTTTGCAAGTATTTTCTTCTATTCTGTGATTTGTCTTCTCATTCTCTTAACATTGTGTTTCACAGAGAAGTTTTTAATTTTAGTGAAGTCTAGCTTAACAATCATTTCTTTCATGAAGTATGCTTTTGGTATTATATCTAAAAAATGTTTAACATACCCAAGATCATCCAGGTTTTCTCCTGTGTTATCTTCTAGGAGTTTTATAGTTTTGTTGCTGTTCAGTTGCCAAGTCGTGTCTGACTCTTTGCAACCCCATGTACTGCAGCATGCCAGGCCTCCCTGTCCTGCACCATCTCCTACAGCTTGCCTAAGGTCATGTCCATTGCATCAGTGATAGTTTATAGTTTTATGGTTTACATTTAGGTCTATGATCTATTTTGAGGTACTTTTTTTGAAGAGTGTAGGTCTGTGTCTAGATTCTTTTTTTTTTTTTTTTTCCATGTGGATGTTCTGCACCGTTTGTTGAAAAGACTCTTTGCCTACTGTATTGCTTTTATTCCTTTGTCAAAGTCTGGATCTATTATATGGATCTATTTCTGGGTTCTCTATTCAGCTCCATTTATCTATTTGCCTATTCTTCCATTAATTCCATGCTGTCTTGGTTACTACTGTAGCTTTATGGGAAGTCTTGAAGTCGGATAGTGTCAGTCCTTCAACTTTGATCTCTTTCTATAATTTTGTCGTATATTCTGGATCTTTTCCCTTTCTGTATAAACTTTAAAATCTGTTTGTCAATATCTAGAAAGAGACTTATTGGGCTTTTGGTTGGGGTTGCATTAAATCTGTAGATCAAGTTGGGAAGAACTGACATTTTGACAATATTGACCCTTCTTATCCATAAACAAGGATTATCTCTCCATTTATTTGATTCTTTGATTTCATTCATCAGAGTTTTGTGGTTTTCCACATGTAGATTTTGTACATACTTTGTTAGATTTATACCTAAGTATTTAATTTTGTGGGTGCTAATGTAAATGGTATTATATTTTTAATTTTAAATTCCACTTGTTCATCGCTGGTGTAGGCATACCTTGGAGATAGTGTAGATTTGGTTTCAAACCACCATAATAAAGAAAATGAGACAATATAGTGAGTCACATGAATTTTTTAGTTTCTAAGTGCATATGAAAGTTATATTTATAAATTACTGTAGTCTATTAAATGTGCTATAGCATTTCTTAAAAATAACCAATAAAAATACTTTATTGCTTTAGTTAAAAATATTTTATTGCTAAACAAAATGCTGAACATCATCTGAGCCTTCAGTGAGTCATAATCTTTTTGACTCTTTTTGCTGGTTGAAGGTCTTGCGTTGTTGACAGCTGTTAACCGATCAGGGTGATGATTGCTGAAGGTTGGGGAAATTGCGGCTGTTTCTTAAAGTAAGTCAGCAGTGAAGTTTGTCACACTGATTAACTCCTGCTGTTATGAATAGTTTCTCTGTAGCATTCTACCAACAGTAGGACTTGTTTCAAAATTGGAGTCAGTCCTCTCAAACCCTGATGCTGCTTAATCAGCTAAGTCTATGTAGTATTCCAAATCCTTTGTTGTCATTTCAACAGTCTTCACAAGCATCTTCACCAGGAGTAGATTCTGTCTTCAGAAACTGCTTTCTTTCCTCATCAACAAGAAGTGTCTCCTCAACTATGAAAGTTTATTATGAGATTGCAGCAATTCAGGCTCCAGTTCTAACCCTAGTTCTCACGCTGTTTTCACTACATCTGTAGTTACTTCTGCCACTGAAGTCATGAACCCCTCAAAGTTATTCAGGAGGGTTGGAGTCAACTTTTTCCAAACTCCTGTTCATGTTGATATTTTGACCTCTGCCCCTGAATCAAGGGAAGTCCCACAAATGTTCTTAATAGCATCTAGAATGGTGAATCCTTTCCAGAAGTTTTTCAATTTACTTTATCCAGATCCAACAGAGGAATCACTATCTATGACATCTGTAGCCATATGAAATGTATTTTTTCTAAGTAATAAGACTTTAAAGTTGAAATTATCCAACTGAATCCATGGACTGCAGAATGGATACTGTGTTAGTAGGCATGAAACCAGTGTTACTCTCACACATCTTCATCAGAGACCAAAATAAAGATGCCCATCTTTATGAAGTTAACATTTGAACCAATAGACATAAAAAATAAGTAAATTATATAGTATACAAAAAGTTCATAAATGGTACTTAAAAGAAAGGGAAGGGGAAGTGGGGTGGGAAGTGTAGGGCTGGAAGACAGGTTGCTGGTGGTTGTGTGATGGGCACACAGCCAGGAGATCAGCACTCCAGGGAAAGAACAGCAGTGACTGCAGTAAGAGAGCTTATGAAAATGGGGCAGGATCACATAATCATCTGTAATCATTTTATAGAGCTCATTTTACCATCAAATTTTTAGCTCTTTTAGCCAAAGTATGTTTAATACTTTTTTTTTTTTGCTGGCACTGGACGCATTCAGTAATTACTGGTTTTTTAAAGTAAAAACACGTTATTGAAATTTACCATATCGTGTTAGTTTCAGTTGTGTTAGTTCCAGGTATACGGCCTGGTGGCTCAGTTATATACACATACACGTATTCCCTTTCAGGTTCTTTTCCCTTATAAGTTATTACAAGATATTGAATATACTTCCCTGTGCAGTATAGTAGGTCTTTGTTTATCTATTTTATTTATAGTAGTGTGTATGTTAATCCCAATTTCATAATTTATCCCTCCCCCCTACCCACCTTTCCCCTTTTGGTAACCTGAAGTTTGTTTTCTATGTCTGTGAGTCTATTTCTGTTTTGTAAATAAGTTCATTTGTATAGTTTTTTTTTTATTATTCCACATATAAACAATGATTTTTTTTCTTTTTCTGGCTTCACTTAGTATGATAATTTTTATGTTCATCCATTTTGCTGTTTTTTTAAAAAGTTAAAAAAAATAAACTTGGGGGTAGTATTTGAGCATGGGTCTAGAGTGACAAAGTGACCAGCTAAGTTTTTTTTTGCAGTTCTACGTATCTTTAAATTCTGGATAAGGGTTGCATTTTGTTTTGAATTATGCTGAAACATCTTCAGTTTCCATTCAGATGCATGTGTTCTGTTGGTAGAGCTTCAATGAGTCAGGTTGGAGTGAGAAGGTACTCATTCAACATTGTGCCTTTATTCCATAAGACACTCAGGGATCACATTCTAGGAGATAAAGAAGTCATCAGGTTAACATGGCACTTAGCTCAAAGGCACAAAGGCTCATGGGTAAAATGTTTTTACCTAAACAAGAGCACCATTCTTATTTTACATTTAGGTAAGGAAGACAGCTGTTCATGGTCCTTCTGAGAAATTTATTGCAGATCATTCCTGACCTGTCCCACAGAGACACTTCAAGTCAGTGATATATATTTTATATCTTTGAAATTGACATCTGTATAGCAAATCTAACAAAAAGTAATTGGTGCCAGTCCTGTCTGGTTGATTAATACAATGTCTAGCCCCAAATCCCATCTTACGTAAAACTTTATTTGAGTAGATAGTACTTGTTTTCTCAAGGGAATCTAAGTAAGAAGACAGGAACTGAGCATCTAAAAAGTTACTTTTCTATATTTGAACAATTAGAGAAATGTAATGAGCATATTGGAAACAGAAGATTGCTCTTCAGTGTCTGTTGAAAATTAGCTGTCTTTGTACTGTATACAAGTACAATCTGTAAAATATCACACTCTTCAAAGGTGGATTAATGAAATTCTGAAACCATCTAAATATGATACACCTCTTGGGTAATCTTACACGTGTTAAAATTATTAGAGACATTTCTGCATCGTCAAAATGACCATTTGTATGTGTGTGTGTGTGTGTGTGTGTGTGTGTGTGTGTGTGTGTATGTATGGAAAAAAAAGGGAAAGAATTCATAAAAGTAACGTTAAGTCCTCAGCATGTGGTAAGTCCATCAGCTACATGATAAATCTTTTTCAGTGCTGTGCTCTATAGGGTGAGAGCACCTCTTCTCCTCTTCTGCTGCCTGGCTTTCAAAAACCCAGTACTTCAATGCAAAATTGAGCTTTGCAACAAAGCAAATTGCCAAAGGTGCCCAGTGAGCAGTTTGTTTCTTGCTGAGAACATTTTAAGGTTGTACTCTGACTTGTTTGCCCTTCCTCCCCTTGAAGGCCATGAAAGAGTTTACTAGAGCAGAGCTGCTTTTATGTGTCCTTTCTCTTTCATGTCCCTTGCTGGCTGGCTCTTCAATAGTGTGGCTGTTGGCATGAGCCATAATGCTTGGGTAACTGGGCAAGCATTTAGTCGAGTCAGACAGATCTTCCTTTTTTTAGCCAGGCTCTCCTGGCTTCTCCAAACACAGCCAGAGAAACAAAGACCATGGGAAGAAACCAAACAGTAAGTCACTTGTTTCTTTAAGAGAAACAAACTCAAAACATCATTCACAATTGCCATTTTGTAGTTGAGGACAAACTGCTTCAGGAACCAGTGCCATGGGGATAATGTTGGAGGGGATGGCTAGATGCCATCCTAGCCCAGACTTTCCTATGCTGATTCCTTGGTGCCACCCTGCCTCCACTGAAGCACATCAGCTTGGGGAAAACATTCAGATTTCATATCAACCTATGGCTAGTGGGAGAAGCTTCCGGAAATCTCCACAGACATATAAGAAGCCAGCTTGAAAGGGAAAAACTCTGTGAGACACCTCTTCAAACATTTTAGAAACAGATGCCAGATGAGTGCTGGAGCTGTTCTGAGAGCCTGAGTAGAGGTTTCTTCCATCCTGGAAACTAAACCAGCTAGAGGAAAGGGAAAAAAAATCCAGATGTAACTTATAGACACAAAAGGAACAATTGAATTAGGAAGAGTAGGCAAGAGCTCAAAGGTAAATCGGGGCATGCATTCTTGTAGGCACAGGATCAGATGAAATGTATTTTTTTTTCCAAAGCTTTTCAAACCTCTGAATCCTGTTGCTTTTGAAACACAGTTGAAAAAATGGAAAAAGCATAGCTAGAAGCTTAGTTGAAGCCAGGAGAGTGGAAATTCTTGGATCTAGCAGGCTGAGCTTGTTTCAGGGATGGGGAGTGAAGAGCAAAAGGAATTGTGTTCCCACATCATCCCTGTGGAGTACACGAGAGCTGGAGCCTCACCCGTCATCTTTGTAGACACCATGTGGGATCAATCTTGGTGATGACGATAAGTCCTTGGTGACTGATATTTCCCTTTAAGATCATTCAGATTTGACATGAAACTGGGGTGGAATGGAAGGGCAGAGAAGAGGAGGGAGAGAAAGAGATCATTGGGGATGAAAGAGGGTAATGAATTTCAAACAAACCACAGAAGGACAAGCAATTGGACTCCTCAGAAAAGATTCAATACTTCCAAGAAAAGTAAGTTAGGGAAACCTCATGAAATGTGCTGCCCATAAATTAAGGTAGTAAAGGAAAGGGTTCTTTAGTATTGTGCTTTCTGAAGGCTGGAATAATTCTGCTGGATACTTTTGCACATAATGCTGTAATTCTTTCTTTCTCAACTTGCTGGTGCTTGCCACAAAGCAGCACACCTAGGATGAAGTTTTTTCATATATTTTTCCAGTTTACAAGAGCACTCATGAAGGGAAGAGCACTGAGTTAGGAGACTACAGATCTGGGTTTCTGCTGTGGCTTCTGCGACCTTAGGCTAGTCAGATAGCATCTTTGGACCTGCTTTCTAATCTGTAAAATGAAGACTTTGTGTTGGATGACCTTTCGGCACCCTCTAAGTTCCTTACGCCCTCAGATAAAACATTCTATGGCTTTATCTTATACCTTAGTCATCCCTCTGGCAGCTTCCTCGAAATTCTCTTGAAAAGCAAAATTTTGTATAAAATATTTCTCATATAGTGATGGCATCACTACTCAATGGATATGAGTTTGAGCAAACTCCGAGATATAGTAAAGGACAGGGCAGCCTGGTGTGCTGCAGTCCCTGGGTCATGAAGAGTCAGACATAGCGACTGAACAACGAATAACAACTATAGTTAAAGAGTTCAGAACACACCATCTCCAAATATGCTGATCTTGCATATTGGTTATTTTGAGTTAATGGCATTTAAAAAACAGCTGATGGAAGAAAGGCATTCTGACCTTCCTTTTTCTTCCTGAAAACAGGAGATAAAACTTGCATATGGAAGATGTTCTCCATATACCAGGAGCAAAGAAATATTTTTGTCACCAGGGATGGAGAGAAATTTGTTCAAACAAACTCTGCTAATGTCATCCTTAACCTCCTAGTCACTCCTCCACAATTAACTATTTAGTCCAAGCCCCTTTGCCTTGTCATTTTCACGATTTACTCCAATTTAATTGTGCAACTTAAATAAGCTTTCGGCTTTGGCTGTTTCTTTGGATCTTCATTTCTCTTGTGAGTGCTCCAATGTACAAGTTTAAAAAAATGCAACTTGTGTGCTTTTTCTCTATTAATCTTTTGCAATTCTAATTATTTAATTAGACCCAACTGGAGACCCAAGGAGGGCAGAGGGGAAATTTTTCTTTCCCTTCAATGGGCAGTGTATGGCTCCAGTTTTCATTTGCTAAAGTACATGTGACATATGTTGCCATCCATAGGCGTGTGCTTCTCTTCCCTGTCTTTCTTCTGGGGGCCAGGCTTCCTTCCTTTCTGTTCTTAGCAATTGCAAATGATGAAGTCCAAGTAGAACCTTTAAAAATAATATAGAGTGAAAGAAAGAGAAAGAAGGGAAAGGAAGAGAAAAGTGAAAAGGAAAAGTCTGGTTAAAATGAGAGGAAAAGGAGGAGGATATGAGGGAGGGATTGGCGAGGGAGCTCCCACCCCGCCCTAAGGAATGGACGCGGTTCCCTGGGGACCCGTCAGGATGAGGGGAGCTCCACAGTGCTGAGTCCAGCAGCTCTCCAATGGGTCAAAATTTCTAAAAAGAACTAGAGATGCTTTAACTAGCCTTTTTGTTGTTCAGTCACTAAGTCAGGTCTGACTCTTGGCAACCCCATAGACTATAGCAGGCTAGACTTCCCTGTCCTTCACTATCTCCCAGAGTTTGTTCAAACTCACATCCGTCAAGGGAAGATGCCATCCAACCATCTCATCCTCTGTCATCCCCTTCTTCTCCTGCCCTCAATCTTGCCCAACATCAGGGACTTTTTCAATGAGTTGGCTCTTTGTGGGGCTCCTAAGACTCATGCAAGCCCCCGAATTGCTATTGGACCCATGGATAAAGCTCGCTCTGCCTCTCCATTCACTTTCCCAACCCAAACAACTCACACACTCAGGGTTGCCACTAGACCTTTGTGTGAGATGGACATACGGTGTCCCGCCATGGTCTATCTGGGCTGACCACAGGGGCCAGGCCGGAGCTCAGCAGGGGCCCCCTGTTGGCAGCTGAGTTCAGCAGCCCTGCAGTTCTTCCATATGGGCATTCTTGTCCAAGTGCATGGGAGGCAAAGCTCAAATCGCCACCCATTAATCAGCAACTCACGGTGTTTCAGAGAATTAGAATCTGGTAAAGCGCAGGGAGCACAGTGTCAGTGTTATTCCCCTAGAGGAGCAGCTCTGTTTGGAAAAAACCAGTACTTAGTTTTCCTCTCTTAAATCTCCTTCAAAAGTGAACTTCTTCCTGTAGAACTTGGCTTTGTTAAAGGTCAGGAGAGTGGTTAACCTTGGCTGGGGGCCAGGGAAGGAGTGGCTATGACTGGAAAGAGCAGTGAAGCTCCTGAGTGCTGGTAATGTTCTCTTTCTTGATTTGGGTTCTGGTTACACACATATGTTTGGTTCAGGACAACCATGATTCATGTGCTTTCGTGTGTATATGTTACAGTTTAATTTAAAAGGTTTTGTTTAAGAAGTGCCCAAGTTGCACTCTTCTTGAGGCGAGGGACTATGATGCTATTCACATTCTATCCCCTGCTTTAAGCACAATGTCCGGTTCATAATAAATATTTAAATAAATATTTTTTCAATGAAACCAAAAGGAGAGAATGTCTTTCCTCTGGTACCCCAGCAGCAACCATTTGCCATCCTTCGAAGCATTGGCTTCTGACCCAGAGAACTTCTACACCCTTACAGTTTATAGAAGTCAGAGGGTGACAGCCTCACAGCACTACTTTGATAAGGAAACTCAATAGACAGGTGCCTGCCTTTTTGTGTTCCAAGTTCTCTTGAGCAGAGGATGGATTTTCAAGCCTGGAGAAACCATGCTGATTATATATGTAAGTCTTTCAGGACAAGGGCTCTATGGTGGAGGAAAAACCAAAATTCAAGTATAAAGACCCAGCTGTTCTTGGAAAAGCCAAGAGAACTGCCCTGGGACGTTCTGTGTTACCCATAGTGGGTAGAGCGGCCGGACACCTGATGTTTCCAGGTCAGCCTTGCTGTCAGACATTGCATTGTCACCATGGGGCATATTTGTCCTGGCACACACACACAAAGTTACTTAGAATCTCATTGAAACAACCACAAACTTACAGAAAAGTTGAAACTATGGTATGAAAACACTAAAAAATGAAAAGAAACCAAAAATCTATCAAAAGGTTAATAAATAAGCACATGGTGGCATATTCATGGCAATGAAGAACTACTTAGGAATAAAAAAGGAAGGAGATAAGAGGAATAAATCCCAAAAGGATCATGCCAAGGGAAAGAAGTCAGACCCCTAAAAGTACATGTTGTGTGTTTTCATTTAGACAAGAATTCTAGAAAAGACAAATCTGCATTACAAGATAAGTAGAACAGTGGTTGTCTTGTGCCAAAGGTGGGATTAGGGATCAAAGGGGATGGGCACAAGGACCTTTCTATGATGAACAAGATGTTTCATATCTTGATTGTCATGGTGATACTATGGGCGTATATATTTGTCAGAAGTTCTTGATATATATCTTAAATTGGTACTTTTTATTGTATGTAAATTTTAACTTAACAACATTTTTAAAAATTGCAAAAAGAAAAAGAAAGTTGAAACTGTGGTATAAAAGCATTTTTTTCTGAACTGTCTGAGAGTAAGATGTGGATTGGATGCTCCGCATTCCTGAATACTTTAGTGCGTATTGCACGCAAACAAGGGCATTTTCCTGTCTAGCCACAGTACAACCATTAGGTTGGTGTTAGGTCAGAGTATTAGCAGATACATCACTGTCACCTAAACTGTAGCCTCCACTATAGTTTCACCAGCTGTCTCCATAATGCCCTTTATTGTGTGAGGAAAGATCCAATTCAGAACCATGCATTGCATTTAGTGATTATACCTGTTTGGTTTCCTTCATTTAGCTGCAGTTCTTCAGTCTTTCCTTGACTTTCTTGACCTTCATACTTTAAAAGAAACAGGCCAGTGATTTAGTAAACTGTCCATCTATTTCAGTATCTCTGCTGTTTTCTCGTCATTAGATTTGGGTTACCATTTTGGGCAGTGAAATTGCAGAAGCGAGGCTGTGTTCCTCTCATTGCAGCTTATCAGAGGCACAAAGACTTGAATTTGTCCCATGGTTGCTAATATTCACTTTGATTACTGGATTAGGGTGGTGTATGCCTGGTTTCTCCACCATATGGTTGCTTATAAGTATTTTGGGGGGAGATCATTTGAGACTGTGTGAAACTACTCCATTGAAACTATCCCATTCATCATCAAACTTTCAGTTTATTCATTTATGAATTAAGTCTGTGTGGACTCATCCTTTCTGTCCTCTTTACTTAGTGGGCATTGCTATCATTGTTCCTTTAAAAGCTTTAATTTTCAGGTCCCTCAATTTGATCAGTGGGCCTCCAAGCTGACTTCTATGTCCGTTTGACATGTAAGGCAATGGCACCCCACTCCAGTACTCTTGCCTAGAAAATCCCATGGACAGAGGAGCCTGGTAGGCTGCAGTCCATGGGGTCGCTAAGAGTTGGGCACAACTGAGCAACTTCACTTTCACTTTACACTTTCATGCATTGGAGAAGGAAATGGCAACCCACTCCAGTGTTCTTGCCTGGAGAATCCCAGGGACAGAGGAGCCTAGTGGGCTGCCGTCTATGGGGTCACACAGAGTCAGACATGACTGAAGTGACTTAGAAGAAACCATTCTTTGAGTACTTTCGTTTTCTGGTATAACTTTTGTTTTTTCTAGGCATATCTTGTGTTTCCCCTGCTCCAGTGGGGAACATGCCTTTTCTCCTAGGAACAAGAACAACACACACACACACATCTCTCTCTGACTTTGTGCTAGTGCTAAGTCGCCTTAGTCATGTCCAACTCTTTGCCACCTTATAGACTGTAGCCCACCAGGGGTTTTCTCCTGGTGGAGAAACTCCATGGGGTTTTCCAGGCAAGGATACTGGAGTGGGTTGCCATTTCCTCCTCCAAGGGATCTTCCTGACCCAGGGATCGAACCTGTGTCTCTTGCGTCTCCTGCATTGGCAAGCGGGTTCTTTAGCACTAGCGCCACCTGGAAAGACCCTTCTATGACTTTGTATGTGCAAAACTATGAGTTCACATCTGTCAACTAAAAAACATATTCAAAACCTAAAAGTTGAGAGTTATGTTTTATTCGGCAGGAACTTTTAGGACTTCAGGCCTAGGAGGCAGCATCTCAAGTCACCCTGCGAGAACTGGTCTGAAGAGGTGGGGCAGGGACAAGGGAGCTAGGATATAAAGGAGTTTTGCAACAAAGGGCACGTTAGTCTGAACTAAATGAAGCCAGATATCTCAAGTTAAGGAATTTAGTGCTTTCCTATGTATGGGAAGATGCAAGAGTCTGGGCTCACTGAAATCATTCCTTTGATATTCCCTCAGCTATTTGGGGCCCGTATCCTGTGTTTTCGCATCCTGAGTTTCCTCAGGGCTCACCGTAGGGTGTGGCTGCAGTCTGATGGCATATATTCTTTATTTTCTTCCTGCATTCCCTCAGGGCTTATGAGCTCACCAGCTTACCTTCCTGGTAGCTGCAGTCGCAGGTGACTGTGACATCCTTTGTTGACTGACAAGGCAGGAAATATTCCATTCATCATGTTCATGCCCCTAATTCTAGCCCCACACCAGCATCACACGGTTCATATCTGTAGTTTCCCTCTCCAACAGTGAGAGACTTGACTCATGAGCTTTAACATATTTGCTTATTTGATCTATCTTCTTGAAGATAACTGATCTCCTTTCTAGTCCATCTCCTTCTCTATAGGGTACCCCTTCAAACCATCACACCCTGCTAGGAACCCTACATCCTTTGCTGGGTCACCTCTCCATGTGGCCCTTCCTCACCCTTCTTGGGCTCTGACATCTACACTAAACCACCTCACATGGGATGCCCTCTTCTGCTACTCCACCTCTGGCCATCTGTGCTGCCCCCCATTCCATATTCTGTGCTGGACTCCCCTGCATGTGGGGACCCTCCTTACCCCATCTGAGCTATGACACCCTTACATAGCTGCATCCATGTATGGCGCATTTGCATCCCACCTGGACACTGACCCTCTGCTCTGGGCTCTGCAGCTCCCATCTCTCTCCCACTGCCAGTGTGGAAGTGAGGCGGGAGACAGATGGGCCCCCCAGGGTAAAGCAGTTGGAGATTCATTCTCTATTGACCAAAACTCCAAAATATAAATAACAGGGCAATTAAGAGAGGAGACTGGGCCCTGCCCGGACTACATATTTCTTTTCTCAGAGTCAGGAGACCACCTCGACCACACATGCACAGAAAAGGCTCCCTGGAGGCCAAAGAGGAGTCATGTCAAGAGATGTTCTACCAAGATGGCTGTTTGGTTGGATCCATCTTGGCTATGAGAGGCTTGGACACACATGGGAGGATCCAGAGATATACCAAATATGGGCTGTGAACCAGACTAATCAAAATGATTGGCCAAAGGAAATCCAGAAGAAATGCCCCATAAAAGTAATTCAAACTGCCATGAGGGCGTGACTCAGTAACTCAGGGACTCTCCCTCTGAGTCCGCTTGTGTGTCTGTCCACACACACTTGCTCTTTTTCCTCCTAATAAATACTTTGCTGCTTCACCACTTTCCAATTTTGTGGAAATCTTTTCTACAAAGTTGAAGGGCCAGGGCCCTTGTCACTGACCATTGGTCCAGTGGCTAGGATCTGGTGCTTTCACCACTGCAACCCAGACCCAGTCTCTGGCTGGGAACCCAAGCCCTGCTCCAAGCCGTTGCAGGCTGAGACACCTTGAGATCAGAAGCCCGCCTTGGTCTGCCCCACTTAATGGCTTTAGGATCAAATTCTTCAGGAAAGGAAGGAAAGAAAAATGAAGGGGAAGGGGAACTGGGGAGAAGGAGAGCTTTCTCCTAAATTTTGGCCCCCCTCAAAAAATTTAAAAAATGTGTTCAGCATAACTGTTTTAACAGCATATTATATTCAATTTAGATACTGAAGGAGGAAACAGAACAGGCTCCATCTTGAAAGCAGGACTCCATGTTGGGCTGGACTGTGGACTTTGAGCTATGTGCCCAGTATCTATGGAAACATACCAACTGGAAAACCAAACCCCCAGGATGGAAGAGCCTCAGGGCTCATACATAGACTCTCTGTTGCCTAAAAGACTACCCTAATTATCTGTGTAACCAAATAGAATAATAAATTCTATTATGCTTATTGGGATATGACCATAGGCCTATTGATAATTGTCCACTGTTAACTACCTAGGCTTAAGGCATACGAATCACAGGTTAACTTTGATTGTATCTTTCTTTTCCTTTGTTCAGACTAGTTTCAGAGAATTTGGGGAGGTGGGTTTGAGCACGTACACCTAGGGTATATAAGGTTCTCACAAAAATTGGCCAGGGTCCTTGGCTAAGAGGAGACTATGCCTTGGGCCCGCCGGTGTAATAAACTGCACTCCGCTATCTGCATTGTCCTTCTGAGTGAATTTGTTTCCGGAACATGTGGCTACAATACTTCACCCATATATTTTGACTTATAACTGAGAAACAGATATCTTTTCAGACCAGGAAGGAGAAATATCTGATTCTTTTTATCATACTTTTCAGAAAAGAGTTTACCATGTAAGTCTTACTATGATTTCAAATAATCCTGATCAATCCATCCAGGCGGAGAAAGATTGAAGAAGTGGGTAACAATTTCAGTGAGAGCAGAGGAAGATGCTGCCTTTAATGTGTGGCTCTTAAATAAGAGAGTCGCTGGAACCCAGCTGGCCATCCTTCCTTCTCCCAGAGGGTTCCTGGTCATACCGCAGAATCTGTAGGCAGTGTCTGGGCAGGAAGGGGGTGGGGTGAGAAAGGGGTGGGGTTCTGTTCCCATGAACCCAGGGATTGGCATTCCAATGGCGCTGCCTTCCCACACACCTTACTTTTCCCTGTTTCTTGATCTTGTTCTATCTCAGAAAAAGCCTTCCCACCTGAAGGCACTCCCCAGAAGTTTGGAGCCAGCTTTTGGGTCTTTTTTCCCATTTGAGATGTTTAATCTGGAGTCCTAAGAAAAAATATCAGAAGGAATGCCATCATCAACATTTCTTCCAGAGATCTTTTATGCCAAAGTTCTCCTGGAGACTTGTGCTAGTAAGCCAGAGGATCACACTGTCTTCTCTAACTCTCCCTGTTATTGTTGTTTAGTCGCTAAGTTGTGTCTGACTCTTGTGACCTCAAGGACTATAGCCTTCCAGGCTCCTCTGTTCATGGGATTTCCCAGGCAAGAGTACTGGAGTGGGTTGCTATTTCCTTCTCCAGGGGATCTTCTGCTTGATCAGGAAGGGATCAAACCCATGTCTCCTGCTTGGCAGGCTGATTACCACTGAGCCATCTAGGGTGGCTGTAACCCTCCCTACATTTGTAATAGTCAGGAATATCAATACTGGTTTTAAAAGATGCAGAAATGATGTAGTAAGAAATCTCACAATGAATAATAACTGCATGGAAATAATACCTGCATGGAAAAAATGCAGGCAGAATGATAAGTAGTGACCTTGTTAATGCATATTAGTTCCTTTTCCTTTAAGCCTACACGTTAACTAAAAATTGAATTCCTAACCATTTTTTTGGACTTCAGTTAACCATTGCTATGCATCATCTCTCCCCTGAATAAGGTTACACAGGGTCCATCACCCTAAACTTGTTATAATAGCTTACCTAATTATACTCAATTAGTCATACAATTGTTTATTTAATGGCTACGTTTTCTACTAGACTTTAGCCTTCTTGAGGGCATGAATTTTATTAGGCTTATTTACCACTTACAACCCCAGTGCTTAGCACAGCACTTTGCCCATAGAACTTGGAAAAAATATTTGTTGAATAAATAATTTATATTTTCTGAACTATGATATTGTTGCAGGAACCAGTACTCGAGAAAGCAAGCACCACACTCAGAGAGTTGAAGAACTCAGGTTTACTAAGCCGGCAGGCCCAGAGGAGTTACCATTCCAAGCTCTGAGCCCTGAACAAAGAGATTACAGAGTTTTTATAGACAGATTATAGTGGGCAACACTAGCTGTTAATAGGATGGTTTAAACTAAGGGGTTTCACATGCATGGGAACAGCAATCAAGATGAGATGACCTTTACACTGACAGGCATGATTAAGCAGGTATGCAGCGGCCGGGTGATTGCAAAGAGTGGGACAAGGGTGAGTGAGATAAACTGCAGTTCCTAGTATTGCAAGTCCCCACTTTCTGAGACTACGTGACCTACGTGATCTAGACTTTGCAAGGGGCAAGCTGAGTTACAGAGACAGAAGGAGAAGGAGGTTATGTAAAATTTTAACTCTTCCTCTTCAGTATTACTGGCTTCACATTATTTAATCCCAACAATACCCAGTTTTATAGATTGGTAGACAGGCTCTGAGAAATTAAGGAATTTATGCAAGTATGTGTAGAATTTAAAGAGTTGACTCTGAATTCAAACCCACTTAGAAAAAAGATGACTTGTAGTGATTAAGAGCATGGGTTCTGTAGCCACTGCCTGTACTCAGGAAATTTACAGGCTGTTATGAGGACTGGATGAACTAATGAAGGCAAAGCACGCGGAAGAACAGAGCTTGGCACGGAATCAGCAGTCAGGAAACATTAGAGATTAATATTATTTTGCTTCTTATCCTGTGTCTTTTGTGTTCTAACATGTTGCCTCCTCTCCTTAGTGAAGAGACTAGCCCATGGGCTAAACCTCCTCTCCCTTATTATCTAAAAGACTAATCAAAATTAATATAAATTAATATACCATTTATGGGCAATAATAGAAAAATAATCAAAGTCTAGAGTCTAAACTAGAAGATGGAGGGAGCCTGGGTCCCTGAGTCACTGTGTGGAGGAAAATTGCCATCCAGTAGGTGGGTACCCACCACCAATTAACTTATACAGGTCTCCAGATCTGTCGGTTTATTTGTTACAGCAACTAGTAATACCCTGATAAATACATCTTTTTTGTACAAACAGTGGGGTAGGTAAACTCAACAATAGTTGCTTTGAAAAATGTATTATTCCTGTCTCTGTTTCTCTCTCCCATTCATTCTCTATGTCTCTATCTTTGTCTCAGTTACTTTCCTGTAGAAATCTCACTTGAACATTATTTAGATATTGGAGGAAGTGGAGAAAGTAAACAAGAAGTCCTATATAAATTTTCACATCCAAACAAACCCTATATTGGAGTAGTGGGACTTGCATAGATTTTGTTCTAGTTATTAACTTTTTGCTATTATTCCCTGTTAGTATGAAAATTCTGCTATGAAGAAGGTGGTGGTTAGGGAAGGATTTGAAATTCCTGGATCTCCCTTGGTAATATGATCAGAAAAACTCACTCTAAGCTCCATAGGAAGAGAATTGCCTATATGTTCCAAAGAGGGAATTTCATTTAAAAGCTTGCTGCTTTCTGTTTCAATTAACCCCACATTTGGAAAAAAAAGATTATGAGATGATCCCACTTGTAGACTAACAACCCAGATTAAAACAATTGGAGTCTCAGGCTTAGTACCACAAGTGAACTACAAGAGTTCCATACTTAGCCTGAATTACATTTATAACTAGAGGAAGAAGCTGCTTTCATAAAAACAAAACAATGGCAGTAACAATAAACCCAGAAGTATCAGGATTACTGTGGGAATGTCTTATGTCAGACACTCTGAGAACCATCCTATTGCCTTCTCTTCCATCTGTCTAACTTGTTTAGGAATTAATTTGATTGATGGACATATTTCCTGACATTCACCATAGAAGTTACAAAGAATACCATGTGGTTATGGTAGGTTTTTAAGTATATATTTTTATTATGATTGTAAAACTAATACATTATTTTTTAAAAATCCATAAATAGCCCTAAAATGCAACAAATACTATAAAAACATCTATAACTTTACCACTTACTTAAAACACTTTTGTATTTGATATCTCCCTGTGGTTTTTTTTTTTAATCTGTTTCTCTATTATACATCTATCATCTACATACCTACCTATCTATTCAAAATTGGAGTCACAACTTACATATGATTTTAAATATATTTTCTCATTTAATATGCATGATAAGAAATTTTCCATGTCCCTGAATGGTTGTGTAATATTTCATTACAGATATATTTGTTCTCCAAATATTTTCTGAACTCCTACTCTGAACAAGCAAAGATTTGCTGTAATTTATTTAGTCATTTCTCTATTGTTTGAACATTGTTCAAACTTTTAAAAAAAGAAGTCAAATCATATCTGTCTGCGCCAAATATGGTTCCCCATTTTGCTAAGAGTAAAAACTTATGTTTTGAGTTCCCTGGTGGTCTAGTGGTTAGGATTTAATGCTTTCACTGCCATGGCCAAGGTTCAGTCCCTAGTCTGACAACTGAGATCCTACAAGCTGTGTGGCATGGCCAAAGTTTAAAAAAAAATTTTTTCTCTTTTTTAAATTATTTTTTTAAATTTAAATTTATTTATCTTAATTGGAGGCTAATTACTTTACAATATTGTATTGGTTCTGCCACACATCAACATGAATCCGCCACGGGCGTACACGTGTTCCTCATCCTGAACCCCTTAAGAGCTTACATCCTTATGACGGTCTTTGAGGCCCTTCACCATTGCCCCCAACACTTACCTCTCTGGCTTCTATTCCTCTCCTTGCCCAGCCACACCAAACACATTGGACTCCCTGCTGTCTTTCTAATTGCCAGACAGGCTGTGCTCCTGGGCCTTCGCAGTAGCTATTCTCTCTGCCTGGAATGCCCAAGGACCCACTACCCAGATTTCTCACCTCCTTAGAATTTTTGCTCAGGCATTCTCTTCTTAGGAAGCAAACTGTTCCTTTTTGTCTAGCCTCTAGCCACTCTTGATCACTCTTGCTCTCTTTTGTCTTTTTAATTTTTCTTCAGTATCTATTATTTTCTCACATAGGATTCAGTTCAGTTCAGTTTGTCACTCAGTCATGTCCGACTCTTTGCGACCCCATGAATTGCAGCACGCCAGGCCTCCCTGTCTATCACCATCTCCCGGAGCTCACTCAAACTCATGTCCATTGAGTCAGTGATGCCATCCAGCCATCTCATCTTCTGTCGTCCCCTTCTCCTCCTGCCCCCAATCCCTCCCAGCATCAGAGTCTTTTCCAATGAGTCAACTCTTCACATGAGGTGGCCAAAGTACTGGAGTTTCAGCTTTAGCATCATTCCTTCCAAAGAACACCCAAGGCTGATCTCCTTTAGAATGGACTGGTTGGATCTCCTTGCAGTCCAAAGGACTCTCAAGAGTCTTTTCCAACACCACAGTTCAAAAGCATCAATTCTTCAGCACTCAGCTTTCTTCACAGTCCAATTCTCACATCCATACATGACCACTGGGAAAACCATAGCCTTGACCAGGGGGACATTTGTTGGCAATGCAATGTCTCTGCTTTTCAATATGCTATCTAGGTTGGTCATAACTTTTCTTCCAAGGAGTAAGGGTCTTTTAATTTCATGGCTGCAGTCACCATCTGCAGTGATTCTGGAGCCCCCCAAAATAAAGTCTGACACTGTTTCCACTGTTTCCCCATCTATTTGCCATGAAGTGATGGGACCAGATGCCGTGATCTTAGTTTTCTGAATGTTGAGCTTTAAGCCAACTTTTTCACTCTCCTCTTTCACTTTCATCAAGAGGCTTTTTATTTCCTCTTCACTTTCTGCCATAAGGGGTGGTATCATCTGCATATTTGAGGTTATTAATATTTCTCCCAGCAATCTTGATTCCAGCTTGTGCTTCTTCCAGTCCAGCATTTTTCATGATGTACTCTGACATATAAGTTAAATAAGCAGGGTGACAATATACAGGCTTGACATACTCCTTTTCCTATTTGGAACCAGTCTTTTGTTCCATGTCCAGTTTTAACTGTTGCTTCCTGACCTGCACATAGGATTATACTTTATTTAGTAAGTTTACCATTTATTATCTTATCCTCCCACAGTAATGTAAATTCCATGAGGGTAGAATATTTGTCAATTTTGTTCACCAATATATTGCAGGTGCTCCAAACACTGCTTCACACATGGTAGTTAGTTGCTCATTAAATATTTGTTGCATGAATATATAAATGTTTTTTGCATTTTTAGCTACTTGTGAACAGTGCTATATAGGGTCTAAATCTTTGACTGAATCTCTTGTGATTCTGAGATTT
Source organism: Capra hircus (assembly GCF_001704415.2). Lineage (NCBI taxonomy): Eukaryota > Metazoa > Chordata > Mammalia > Artiodactyla > Bovidae > Capra > Capra hircus. The sequence goes on along the minus strand of NC_030812.1, from coordinate 48,133,992 downwards.
CATGGGGTTACTGAGTCAAAGGAACAAATTTTAAGGCTTTATGATATATATCATTAAATAGCTTTTTAGAAAAGTTGTTCTGATTTATGCTTTTAGCAGCATAAATGTTCATCTCATTATATTAATACATGTAAAAGTTAACCTTTGTTAATCTGAATGCAGAAGAATGCTACTCATTTTAAAATTTTACATTAAAAACTTTCACAATTATCTGCCTACTAATAAATTTGAAGATTTAAAATTTAGCTTATTAGTTATTGATCACCTGATCACATTCCTTATTGATAGATTGTAGCAAATATTAAGATTTATTTTCATTTTTGTTGGGGATAATTTGTGCACACCAAGTGAATATATTTAGGGGAAAAAAATACTCTTAAACCCACCACCCAGTTTAAGAAGTAGGACATCATCAATTCTTTTGAAATCCCCATGAGTGCCTCCCAGTCCCATTTCTCACCATCTTTACAGAGAAACATTGCTTTTTTTATGTGTCCCAAATGGTATATTGTTTAGTTTTGCCTGTTTTGAAGATGGAGTCATACTGCACTTCAACATTGTGTTTCTAAAATGTTTGATTTCTACGACTGCAATTCATTTATTTTTACTGCTTTATACTATTCTCTTATGTATATGTACCGCCATTTATTAATCTAGTGTCTCATCAATGGGAAGCAGGGTTGTTTCTAACTCTTTGGTATGATAAAAGACACTGCTGTAAACATTTTGTTTATGATTTCTGAGCCATTATATGCAAACTCTCTGTAGGGTATATATTTAGGAGACAGATTTCTGGGTCATCGAGGATGTGGAGGTTCAACTTTTCAAGATAATGTGAAACTCTTCCAGTTTGGTTGTATTAATTTATGTTTCTAATAGCACTAGAGGGCTTCCCAGGTTGCTCAGTGGTAAAGAATCTGCCTGCCAATGCAGGAGACACAGGTTCGATCCCTGGGTCAGAAAGATCTCCTAGAGTAGGAATCGGCAGCCCACTCCAGTATTCTTGCCTGGAGAATTCCATGGACAGGGGAGCCTGTCAGACTACAGTCTGTGGGGTCACAAAGAGTTGGACAAGACTTAGTGACTGAGCATGCATGCACTAGCAGTGGACAATATGTTCAGTTCAGTTCAGTTCAGTTGCTCAGTCATGACTGACTCTTTGCGACCCCATGGACTGCAGCCTGCCAGGCCTCCCTGTGCATCACCAACTCCCGGAGTTTACCTAAACTCACACCCATTCAGTTGGTGATGCCATCCAACCGTCTCATCCTCTGTTGTCCCCTTCTCCTCCTGCCTTCAATATATTACAGACTGTATTTCTTCCAAATGATGACAAACTGTATTTCTTCACATCTTTATAACATGTGACTTGAGACCCAAGGCTGCTGCTGCTGCTGCTAAGTCGCTTCAGTCGTGTCTGACTCTGTATGACCCCAGAGATGGCAGCCCACCAGGCTCCCCTGTCCCTGGGATTCTCCAGGCAAGAACACTGGAGGAGACCCAAGGCTAACAGCGGGTAATTTGGCAGTGCATAGCTAATTTCTAAAGTTGACCCTAGGTCTTTCAGAGATTAAAAAAAAAAAAAAACCACTAATAATTGTATGAAAGAAAAATTTCTAGAGTTAATCTCCAGAGCCATTTTCTTGTTATGTTAGCAGAAAGGAAAAGGTCAATGGCATTTTTGCCACTGTATCTAGAATGATTTAAGAAATCGCTTACATATCAGAGTACCAGCTGGAGCAAGGTACAGCCCTCTCTCAGAGGGATTGTCTCCTGAAGAAACCTATTTTTTTTTAATGAATATTTTTTTCTGTTGGATATCCAAAGGGGAGTTGGCTGGTGGTTATACAGGTCTGGAATTTTAGAAAAAGGGAATGTCATTATTGCTTCTTTTGAACAAATCAATCTGCTGCTACTGCTACTGCTGCTGCTACTGCTACTGCTGCTGCTAAGTCGCTTCAGTCGTGTCTGACTCTGCACAACCCCATAGACAGCAGCCCACCAGGCTCCCCCTGTCCCTGGGATTCTCCAGGCAAGAACACTGGAGTGGGTTGCCATTTCCTTCTCCAATGCATGAAAGTGAAAAGTGAAAGTGAAATTGCTCTGTCGTGCCCGACTCCCAGCAACCCCATGGACTGCAGCCCACCAGGCTCCTCCATCCATGGGACTCTCCAGGCAAGAGTACTGGAGTGGGGTGCCATTACCTTCTCCAACAAATCAATCTAATCAGCATCTATTTTTAGTCTGCTTTATAAAAGACCCTAAGACCAGAGATGTTTGAGAGAAAAGAGAATATTACTCCCATTTCCACTCTGTTTCCTTTTAAATTCAGTTCAGTTCAGTTCAGTTCAGTCGCTCAGTCATGTCTGACTCTTTGCGACCCCATGAATTGCAGCACGCCAAGCCTCCCTGTCCATCACCAACTCCCGGAGTTCACTCAGATTCATGTCCATCGAGTCAGTGATGCCATCCAGCCATCTCATCCTCTGTCATCCCCTTCTTCTCCTGCCCCCAATCCCTCCCAGCATCAGAGTCTTTTCCAATGAGTCAACTCTTCTCATGAGGTGGCCAAAGCACTGGAGTTTCAGCTTTAGCATCATTCCTTCCAAAGAAATCCCAGGGTTGATCTCCTTCAGAATGGACTGGTTGGATCTCCTTTTAAGTTAGAAGATTTCAAACTCTCAAAAATAGGATTCATTCACTTTTATTTATTGCAAAAAAGTTTTTTGTCAATGATGTGTACCTCTGATGTGTAATCATTAAGCCAAGGTTAGGTTAGGTGGCCTGGTTGATCCCTAAATACATGGAAAGTCATCATTTTAAGAAATGTTTTCAATAATACTGTGTCAGAGTTAAACAACCAGCCCAGAGCTTTCTGTCCATGTTCTTGTGAGAAAACCCATAGGAAATAACATGGAATTGATCCAAGGGGACATGGGAAAGTATTATCATTCAGCTATGGAAGGCTTGGGCTAGACCACTGCAGACTAACCATGTCTTGAGCCCCAGAACCCCACTCTACCTGATGGAGGAGGCTCCAGCTGGCCTGAAGAAGAGCTATATACGTGGAAGAAGAGATGGGTGACTTGCTTTGCTGACACTCACCTTGGGCCAAGCTAAGCTCAGTAAGTCCACTGGGCCACAAGACTCCTGGTCTCCAGGAAACTGGCCAAGGGTGGATATGCAGGTGATTAAGAAAAGAGCAGAGGAAAGAATGACCCCATGGACCATGGGGCCAAATCTGAACCTGACCTTTCCCATTGCACCTCTGAGTGAGTCTTCTCCTAGCTGTGCTTGTCTGCCAACCCAGATTACACACACAGCATTGACATACATATATTCCACACTCATATTCTTTTTTCAACCTTTATATCACTCACTTTACCTTTATCGTATGTGGCCTTGTGCTATATTCACTTCAAAAATAATTTCATTGAAGCGTAATATGCATACCATGAAAGTTACCCATCTTAACTGTAAAATTCAATGATTTTTCTGGGGGGTCAGTAAGTTTAAAGGACAGAAATGGTATGGACCTAACAGAAGCAGAAGATATTAAGAAGAGATGCCAAGAATACACGGAAGAACTGTACAAAAGAGATCTTCACGACCCGGATAATCACGATGGTGTGCTCACTCATCTAGAGCCAGACATCCTGGAATGTGAAGTCATGTGGGCCTTAGAAAGCATCACTACGAACAAAGCTAGTGGAGGTGATGGAATTCCAGTTGAGCTATTTCAAATCCTGAAAGATGATGCTGTGAAAGTGCTGCACTCAATATGCCAGCAAATTTGGAAAACTCAGCAGTGGCCACAGGACTGGAAAAAGTCAGTTTTCATTCCAATCCCAAAGAAAAGCAATGCCAAACAATGCTCAAACTACTGCACAATTGTACTCATCTCACACGCTAGTAAAGTAATATCAAAATTCTCCAAGCCAGGTTTCAGCAATATGTGAACCATGAACTTCCAGATGTTCAAGCTGGTTTTAGAAAAGGCAGAGGAACCAGAGATCAAATTGCCAACATCGGCTGGATCATGGAAAAAGCAAGAGAGTTCCAGAAAAACATCTATTTCTGCTTTATTGAGTATGCCAAAGCCTTTGACTGTGTGGATCACAATAAACTGTGGAAAATTCTGAGAGAGATGGGAATACCAGATCACCTGACCTGCCCCTTGAGAAACCTATATGAAGGTCAGGAAGCAACAGTTAGAACTGGACATGGAACAACAGACTGGTTCCAAATAGGAAAAGGAGTATGTCAAGGCTGCATATTGTCACCCTGCTTATTTAACTTATATGCAGAGTACATAATGAGAAATGCTGGACTGGAAGAAAGACAAGCTGGAATCAAGACTGCCGGGAGAAATATTAATAATCTCAGATATGCAGATGACACCACCGTTATGGCAGAAAGTGAAGAGGAACTAAAAAGCCTCTTGATGAAAGTGAAAGAGGAGACTGAAAAAGTTGGCTTAAAACTCAACATTCAGAAAATGAAGATCATGGCATCCAGTCCCATCACTTCATGGCAAATAGATGGGGAAACAGTGGAAACAGTGTCAGATTTTATTTTTCTGGGCTCCAAAATCACTGCAGATGGTGACTGCAGCCATGAAATTAAAAGATGCTTACTCCTTGGAAGAAAAGTTATGACCAACCTAGATAGCATATTCCAAAGCAGACATTACTTTGCCGACTAAGGTCCGTCTAGTCAAGGCTATGGTTTTTCCAGTGGTCATGTATGGATGTGAGAGTTGGACTGTGAAGAAGGCTGAACGGTGAAGAATTGATGCTTTTGAACTGTGGTGTTGGAGAAGACTCGAGAGTCCCTTGGACTGCAAGGAGATCCAACCAGTCCATTCTGAAGGAGATCAGCCCTGGGATTTCTTTGGAAGGAATGATGCTAATGTTGAAACTCCAATACTTTGGCCACCTCATGTGAAGAGTTGACTCATTGGAAAAGACTTTGATGCTGGGAGGGATTGGGGGCAGGAGAAGAAGGGGACGACAGAGGATGAGATGGCTGGATGGCATCACTGACTCGATGGGCGTGAGTCTGAGTGAACTCCGGGAGTTGGTGATGGACAGGGAGGCCTGGCGTGCTGCGATTCATGGGGTCGCAAAGAGTCGGACACTACTGATCAACTGAACTGAACTGGACTGAACTGAAGTTTACTGAATTTTGCAACCATCACCAAAATCCAGTTTTATAGTAGTCCTGTTACCTCAATAAGATCCTTCATGTTCACTGGCAGTCAGTCCCTGTTTCCCACCCTCCAGGCCTGGAACCAACTAGTAATATGCCTTCTTATAGATTTACCTTTTCTGGACATTTCATATGAATGGAATTGTGCAAAGTGTGGTCTTTTGTGTTTGACTTCTTTTCAGGTAGCGTGAAGTTCTTCCATGTTGTAGCATGTATCAATTTTTCATTCCTTTTTATTGCCGAGTGGCTGGTGTTCATTGTGTTTAATCACTTGCCAGTTGATGGACATTTGGGCTGCTTCCATTTGGGGGCTGTTGTGAATAAGGCTGCGGTGAACATTCATGTGTAAGTCTTTGTATAAGCATAGTTTCCATTTCCCTTGGGTATATACATAAGAGAGGAATTGCTACATTATATGATAAGTCTGTGTCTAACTTTTTAAGAAACTGCCAACCTGTTTTCATATCAGCCACACCATTTCATGTTCCCTGAGGTTGACTTTTTGTGAGCTCTGTTTCTGTTGGTAGGCTGTAGCTTCCTGGGGACAGCACTTCCTGCCTGTAGCTCTGGGTAACCATAATTCTCAGCATAGAGTAGTCTGTGGTTCGTAATGATGATCGCTGTAGTGGGTTGAATGGTGGCTCCAAAGATATATTCACATCGTGACTCTTGGAAGCTATGAATATTGCCTTATATTGTTGCAGGAAGGTGGACCTCTTCCAGGACCTGAGAATCGGCTTTTGTCTAAACTCGGAAATGAATTGTCCAACGAGACACATGTGCATACAAACCAAGAGGCTTAATTGGGAAGGGGCACCCAGGTGGAGAACAGCAGGGTAAGGGAACCCGGGAGGACTGCTCTGCCACATGGCCACATGGACAGTCTACAGTCCATGGGGTTGCAAAGAGTCAAACATGACTGAGTGACTAACACTTTCACATATAAAGAACTATAAAGGCTGAAATTAAATTTTTTTCTTTATTATCCTGGAAAAGTTCTACCGCTAGCTTAGGATCCTGTCTTGTTCCCAGGAATGATTAATTGCTGTTAGAGGAGACCCATATTTAAGGGCGTGAGCACCCAAAAACACCAGTGATTGAGAAGCAACGTGAAGGGAATGCTAGCTGCTCCATCTCTTTATTAGAGTGCTTGATGCATTCAGAGCACTTTGGGCTTGAGAGCCAACTCTTAGGAATAAAGGAAGGGCCCAGAGAGGGGCATAAGCAGGGCAACATCTGGCTTAAAATGTGCCATATTGGGGATCTTGGGTAAGAATGGCCTCCTAGAGAGCAACAGAGCTGGAGCTTTTTGTTTCCAGTCTATTAGTCTTTAGATGTTCTCTGTCCACCCCTTCCACCTCTGATTTAAAGTTGACTAATTTTTAAGACGCAGTGTGCCAATTAAAAATTGATGAATCACCATAAACACAGTAGCAAGGCAACTGACTTAGAGACATGTGCTTTAGCTAGGTAATTCACGTGGGCTTCGTGAATGCTGGATGTTACTTAAATATCTAGAAAATTTATTCACGAGAGGGATTCATTTATCTTTCTGTTGATAAAACTAGTTCTGTGAACCACAAACTTAAATCTAAAGTTTAAAGTACTTACAGTAAAGGAAGTGTCTTTTAATACTCCTTTAAATGAGTGAAGCCAGAATGCTCAATTCATTCTGCAATACATTGTGGGAAAATAAGCAAATTACCTAAAACCAACCGATTTATAATTTAAATTGGAAGTTCTTTGTGTTGTGAGCTATAAGTTTCAGTTTTCCTTGGATTACCTTCAAACAGATAGGATAACATTAAAAATTCTGTGGGAAAAAAGGGTGTGGTAAAGAACCCCCTCCGGAGACTTCAATCTGTTCTAGGGTTTTGCTCCCCTAAATGTGCTGTGTGGAATTTTGTTCCTGGGAAATGCTTTAGGGCAGAAATATCTCTGATTAAATAAGTTTGGGGACTGCTACAGATTAGTCCCCTCTTGAAGGTATACAAGGCTCATTAGTACAATCTCTGAGCAGTGCTATCATAAAGAAGTGAAGTGAAATCGCTCAGTTGTGTCTGACTCTTTGCGACCCCATGGGCTGTAGCCTACCAGGCTCCTCTGTCCATGGGATTTTCCAGGCAATAGTACTGGAGTGGATTGCCATTTCCTTCTCCAGGGGATCTTCCTGACCCAGGGATCAAACCCGGGTCTCCCGCATTGTAGACAGATGCTTTACCGTCTGAGCCACCAGGGAATTTCTGTAACTCTCTATCTCTTGGGCTTCCCAGGTGGCGTTCGTGGTAAGGAAAAAACCCACCCGCCAATGCAGGAGATGCGGGAGACATGGGTTTGATCCCTGGGTCAGGAAGATCCCCTGTGTGTGAAATGACAACCAACTCCAGTATTTTTGTCTGGAAAATTCCATGGACAGAGGAGCCCGGCAGGCTACAGTCCATGGGGTCACAAAGAGAAACAACTGAGAGTGTGTGTACACACGAGCACACACACACACACACACACACACACACACACACTCCATCTCTTGGACTTATTTGACCCCAGAATCCTGTTTTCATGTAACTCTTATTAACATCTTGAGCAATCAGTGTTCTCCAGGACACGATTATTATTATTGCTTCTGAATTATTTTATGATCTTCAGCAACCCCTAGCCTCAGTTTCTCCTTTGAACTAATAACCCCCTCACAGACATGCTGTGAACCAAAAGTTCCACAGAAAGGTGCCCTAAAAACTTTGGCATGCGATTTCTGTGTTGGACTAAGTTCGCTTACTGCAAAGCCACCCTGTTGGTTCTCCTGTTACCCCATTCTGCCAGGACTGCCAGTAATGTCCCTCTGTGGAATGTCCGTCTCGAGTTGGCACCCACATAAAAGCATGGACACACGGCAAAGCCAGGAAGGCTACAACTTGCTTAAATTTCAACCTGATGGTCCATTTCAAAGGTCATTCTTTTTTCTTCTAAAGGCGCAACCGCGGCAGTAATTTCCTTTTGAGCATTTTTAGCCACTTACATCGAGACGAGTTGTCATGGAATAACCTGTGTTCACATCCTCCTTTCAAGGGCGGCTTAAATGTGGAGCCAGGAAGGCTGTAGCCTTAAGGCTCACCTCGGCTGGTTACTCTGAAGCTGCTGTCTCAGTCTGGTTTTGGTTTAGAAACAAGGTAGTACGTAATCCAAATAAACAAGCCAGGGCAGAAGACCCAAATGACTGAAGAGCAAACCAGCTTTAAAACTCCACTTGGATCCTCGAGGTTCAGCACTGGTGACACAAGCCAAAGACCCATCAGTCACCAGCGTGCCCCGTGGACCAGGTGCCTGCGGCTGCTTTGCTTCCGCAGGGCCAGTGTTTGCTACTTCCCAAAGTGCGTGATATTTTAGGTTTAAATGGAAACTCTGAGTAAATATTCATCTTTACAAAGTAAGAAAAGGATCACAGATTTGCTTTTCAGTTTTGGGGTGTTTCCTGGAAGTGAGGAAAGACTAATTTGGACTTTGAGGACATTTGTCTTTGGAGTTTCTGGAGCGTGTCATAAGGCTTTTCATTGAATCAAGCTTCCATGGGTGGAGATGAACTTAATTTTTATCACAAGGCTTAAGATCTCAACTCCAGCCAGGTTTCTGCCTTCCTGTCTCCTAATAAAGAACACCAGTTAGAAGTTAGAGAAACCCAAGATTATCTTTTTAGTTAAAATGGATTATTCACAGAATTCTGAAATTCAGCTTTTCCTTGTGAGCTGTAAACTTAAAGCTGTAAATTCCTTCTCAAGCAGGGACTGAAGAACTTGACTGGATTGAAGCATAAAGCAATAAGTATTTGTCCCTTAATTTGTCCTCTACTTTCCTTCCTGTTTTTGTGTTTGTGATATTAATACAAGGGAAATTTAGTAAAGGGTCACTGACTTTGGTTTGATAGCTACCAAGTCTTTCATTTGCAAGGCTTGAGTTCTAGAATCGAGAGAAGGAAAGACAAAGGAAGAGCTCATTTGGTCAGTGTCTAATGAGGGGACGATGCTCTATATTTTACTGAAACCGCCTTGTCCATGGACCTAAGGCCTCGCTCCAGGACAGGGCCAGCTTCCTGGGTATGCAAACTGTGCAATTGCGTGCAGACCCACACAGCGAGGGATCCCAGGCTTGGTTCAGTGCCCTGTTGTCCCCATCTTGATAGTGCTGATACTTTTTTTGAACAAGGGGCCCACATTTTCATTTTGCTTTTAGTACCTCAAATTTCACAGCTGATTCTTGCCCTGGATTATCATTAAGGCTCTCTCCTCTCCTCTCTCCCTTCCCCTGCCACCATGACCCCAGTGAAAAGAAAGTGTTAAGTGTTAGTTGCTCAGTCATGTCCAACTCTTTGCAACCCCATGGACTCTAGCCCGACAGACTCCTCTGTCCATGGGATTCTCCAGGCAAGAGAACTGGAGTGGTTTGCTGCCATTCCCTTCTCCAGAGACCTTCCCGACCCAGGATTGAACGCTGGGTCTCTCACATTGCATGCAGATTCTTTACTAACTGAACCACCAGGGAAGCAGTCCATGACCCCAGATTCAGCCTCAAGACCATGCTCAAGGCTGGACTCTCCAGTGTCATATCCGTGAAACAAGAAGCCGAGTATTCACCCTGAGGTGAATCAACTTTCAGTGATCATCCTGTGGATTTTACAGATTATTTTGTCATTTCAGGGTAGCTCTTCTTGGTTTGGATTTTTGATACATGCCAGATAATTTCAATAGTCATTCAAGCCAAACACCATTAGGAAGAGAAATGTGTTACCAAGGAACAATCCTGTAATGCTGATGCTTAATACAGAATATTTTCCATTTGTAATTTTGATATTCTTAAGATAAACCAGTAAACAGGTGCTAAATCAATTTACATTTTAAGTTTACATCAGAATTTTAAAAAATCTTGCTGAATACCTGAATACTTTATGATGTCATTTCCTGTATATGGTTTCTATTTTTTTTTTATCTTGAGCCATATGGAGGACATTTATTCAATATGCCTATTAAACTTTTATATTTGTACCACTTGCATAAACTGCCTAAAATTATGATGATGAAACTCCTGTCTTTGGGTAGTCATTTGTTTTCCTTCCTTTTCTTTTTCATTGCCTCAGGAAATTCTTCTGAAACAGCCATGTTTCTCATTTTTCCAATTTAAAAATTGCTCACCTGGCGATCGCCCTTTCCTCTTTACTACTTTGGTAGAAAAGTTTTCATCAAACTGCATTTTATTGTGATGATTTGTCCCTTTGAAGAATATGGAAAGAAACAAGCCTATCTATTGTTACTCTGTTGATATGACTGAGAGTGTTGTATATTACATCACATTCTGATCTCTTAGGAGAACCCAAAGGAGACATTGCTCTCTGCTCTCAGTTGGAGTTGGTATAAGTACAGGACCATCTAGGGCTATGCTAGCATCTCAGACTGTGTCATTAGGCACACTGGACATGCAATGAGAGAAAAAAATCTAGTTAATATGTGTCTTATTTTACATTCCACATATAAGTGACTTCATATGATACTTGTCTTTCTCTTTCTGACTTACTTCACTTAGTATGATATCGCTAGTTGCATACGTGTTGCTGCAAATGGCACCATTTCATTCTTTTTTATGGTGGAGTAGTATTTCATCAAATATAGGTACCACACATATCTACAAACAAAAACAAACCCACAGACATAGAGCAAAGACTTGTGGTTGCTGGGGGAGGGGGCGGGGAAGGAGGAGGGGGAAGGATGGGCTGGGAGTTTGGGGTTGGTGCTTAGTTGCTCAGTCATGTCTGACTCTTTGTGACCCCATGGACTGTAGCCCACCAGGTTCCTCTGTCCATGAGGGTTCTCCAGGCAAGAATACTGGGTGGGTTGCCTTGCCCCTGCCCAGGGATCTTCCCAACCCAGGGATGGAACCCAGGTCTCCTGCATTGCGGGCAGATTCTTTACCATCTGAGCCACCAGGGAAGACCTTAGGGTTGGTAGTTGCAAACTATTACATTTAGAAGGGATGAAACAATGAGGCCCTAATGTATAGCACAGGGAACTATATAGAATATCCTATGATAAATGGAAAAGAATTTGTAAAAAACCATAATGGAAAAGAATCTGTAACAAGAATGCATCGCTATATGTTTTTAACTGAGGTACTTTGCTGTGTAACAGAGATTGGCAACAACATTGTAAATCAACTACTTCAAAATAGAAAAAAATCTGATAAAACTTTCTAGGAGGAGTACTGTATATTGTCAGAGGAAATACTTTTGTGAAGCCACTTGCAGAGGTGTTAAAAATTTCAAGGGATGTGATCAAGTAACAGTATGCTCAGTAAACTCCCCTCTGAGTAGTGTGGCTGGACTTAACTTGAGAACTTTTGTCTGCTGGGTGGGGCACAGAATTCTACAGGCAGAGACAAATTGCCTGGGATATTGGATGAGAAGCTGAACGCTGTCAGCAACCCTAATTTAAAAACCTGTCATACATGCAGCTCCTCTGTGGAAATTTTAAAGACTATCAGCTTGAAGGTGTTCCAAAAAGTAGCTTTCCCACACACCTACACATCTTGATCTAGTGCTAATGTGAATTCCTTGCATAGTTTAACTTCCCCTGAGCAACTAGCTCGTTTTTGCGTTTATGATCTTTGCCAGTCATTACCAATAACGGTTTCTTCTTTGAGGTGCTGGAGCGGAGCTTAGAGCCGAGTATATGGTCCACCTCTCTCAAGTGTGAAAAGTCCCTGTATACTTCTGTCCTAAGCTCCTCCCTCTGGGTCCATGTTAGTGTCTAACTTCTTTATTTCCTTTCGCCTCATTTCTCCTAATCATTTTATCTTACCAAATGGTGTATGTCTTCTCACACTGCCTTCACTCAGTCCTACTTCAGCTTTTAAATGATTATTTTCATGCGTGCTAAGTAATGCTGAAGAAGCTGAAGTTGAATGGTTCTATGAAGACCTACAAGACCTTTTAGAACTAACACGCCAAAAGATGTCCTTTCTATTAGGAATGCAAAAGCAGGAAGTCAAAAAACATTTGGAGTAACAGGCAAATTTGGCCTTGGAGTACGGAATGAAGCAGGGCAAAAGCTAATAGAATTTTGCCAAGAGAACACACTGGTCATAGCAAATACCCTTTTCCAACAACACAAGAGAAGACTCTACACATGGACATCACCAGATGGTCAACACCGAAATCAGATTGATTATATTCTTTGCAGCCAAAGATGGAGAAGCTCTAACTATATAGTCAGCAAAAACAAGACCAGGAGCTGACTGTGGCTCAGATCATGAACTCCTTATTGCCAAATTCAGACTTAAATTGAAGAAAGCAGGGAAAACCACTAGACCATTCAGGTATGACCTTAATCAAATCCCTTATGATTATACAGTGGAAGTGAGAAATAGATTTAAGGGACTAGATCTGATAGACAGAGTACTGATGAACTATGGATGGAGGTTCATGACATTGTACAGGAGACAGGGATCAAGACCATCCCCATGGAAAAGAAATGCATAAAAGCAAAATGGCTGTCTGAGGAGGACTTACAAATAGCTGTGAAAAGAAGAGACGTCAAAAGCAAAGGAGAAAAGGAAAGATATAAGCATCTGAATGCAGAGTTACAAGGAGAGTTAAGAAAGCCTTCCTCAGCAATCAATGCAAAGAAATAGAGGGAAACAACAGAAGGGGAAAGACTAGAGATCGCTTCAAGAAAATTAGAGATACCAAGGGAATATTTCATGCAAAGATGGGCATAATAAAGGACAGAAATGGTATGGACCTAACAGAAGCAGAAGACATTAAGAAGAGGTGGCAACAATACACAGGAGAACTGCACAAAAAAGATCTTTACGACCAAGATAATCACGATGATGTGATCACTCATCTAGAGCCAGACATCCTGGAATGTGAAGTCAAGTAGGCCTTAGAAAGCATCACTACAAACAAAGCTAGTGGAGGTGATGGCATTCCAGTTGAGCTGTTTCAAATCTGAAAGATGATGCTGTAAAAGTGCTGCACTCAATATGCCAGCAAATTTGGAAAACTCAGCAGTGGCCACAGGACTGGAAAACATCTGTTTTCATTCCAATCCCAAAGAAAGGCAATGCCAAAGGATGCTCAAACTACTACGCAATTGCACTCATCTCACATGCTAGTAAAGTAATGCTCAAAATTCTCCAAGCCAGGCTTCAGCAATACGTGAACCATGAACTTCCAGATGTTCAAGCTGGTTTTAGAAAAGGCAGAGGAACCAGAGATCAAATTGCCAACATCGGCTGGATCATGGAAAAAGCAAGAGAGTTCCAGAAAAACATCTATTTCTGCTTTGTTGACTAAGCCAAAGCCTTTGACTGTGTGGATCACAATAAACTGTGGAAAATTCTGAAAGAGATGGGAATACCAGATCACCTGACCTACCTCTCGAGAAACCTATATGGAGGTCAGGAAGCAACAGTTAAAACTGGACATGGAACAACAGACTTGTTTCGAATAGGAAAAGGAGTACGTCAAGCCTATATATTGTCACCCTGCTTATTTAACTTATATGCAGAGTACATCATGAGAAACGCTGGGCTGGAAGAAACACAAGTGGAATCAAGATTGCTGGGAGAAATCTCAATAACCTCAGATATGCAGATGACACCACCCTTATGGCAGAAAGTGAAGAGGAACTAAAAAGCCTTTTGATGAAAGTGAAAGAAGTGAGTGAAAAGGCTGGCTTAAAGCTCAACATTCAGAAAACTAAGATCATGGCATATGATCCCATCATTTCCTGGGAAATAGATGGGGAAACAGTGGAAACTGTGTCAGATTTTATCTTTCTGGGCTCCAAAATCACTGCAGATGGTGATTGCAGCCATGAAATTAAAAGACGCTTACTCCTTGGAAGAAAAGTTATGACCAACCTAGACAGCATATTAAAAATCAGAGACATTACTTTGCCAACAAAGGTCCGTCTAGTCAAGGCTATGGTTTTTCCAGTAGTCATGTATGGATGTGAGAGTTGGACTGTGAAGAAAGCTGAGTGCCAAAGAATTGATGCTTTTGAACTGTGGTGTTGGAGAAGACTCTTGAGAGTCCCTTGGACTGAAAGGAGGTCCAAACAGTCAATCCTAAAGGAGATCAGTCCTGGGTGTTCATTGGAAGGACTGATACTAAAGCTGAAACTCCAATACTTTGGCCACCTCATGTGAAGAGTTGACTCATTGGAAAAGACTGATGCTGGGAGGGATTGGGGGCGGGAGAAGGGGATGACAGAGGATGAGATGGCTGGATGGCATCACCGACTCCATGGACATGAGTTTGAGTGAACTCCAGGAGATGGTGATGGACAGGGAGGCCTGGCATGCTGGGATTCATGGGGTCGCAAAGAGTCGGACATGACTGAGCAACTGAAGCGAGCTGAAGACACTTCAGTTGTGTCTGATTCTTTGAGAGCCCTATGGTCCATTGCCTGCCAGACTCCTTTGTCCTTGGGATTCTCCAGGCAAAACTACTGGAGTAGGTTGCTGTGCCCTCCTCCAGTGGACCTTCCCAACCCAGGGACTGAACCCACATCTCTTAGGTCTCCTGCATTGGTAGGCAGGTTCTTTACCCCTTCCTCTTCCTCCTCATGGTCTTTTCCCTCCGCCTCCTCCTCTTCTGTGGTAACATAAGAGTAACAACAAAAGAGCTGACCTTCGCTGTTGTGATTCTACATAAATTGACAGTGACCTAAGGGGATATAGTTCAGATGAAAATTCATAATGTATATGGTAGAGGGTAAAAGGGAGGAGTGGCTCAATCAATTTGCCCAATAGTAAAGGCCACATTGTTATATAAATAAACAAAGCAAAGTATGTTAGAGTCTATGTAGAATCTAAAAACACAATAAAACACAAGTTAGTCATATTGCACCTCACCAAATAAAGCTATTATGTATATTGTTATTGAAAGTATTTCAATAGATAATGAGTATCCTTCATTTATAATATGACTACTGGTCAACAAATTTTGGGGCCTAACCTCCTAGCTAGCTGTATTTCCAAATGTCTTAGCAGACAATTCCACCAAGATGTCCTAAAGGCACATTAAACTTACCTTCAAAACCAAACTCAGCATCTCTGGAAAGGCACATCCCTGCTCACTCTTGTTCCTCCTTACTCTTTAGCATCACTGTCCAGGTTCCTTTCTTTTCTTAACCCTTACATCCAATCAGTCATCTAGTCCCCTGATTAGATTTGATGTTTCTTTTGAGTCTAAGCTCTCCTCTCTGATGCTAAAGCCATTTCAGGTCCTATTATCCTGAAGTCTCCTATGGGGGGGTATGTGTACTCCAGGTGTGTGTAAAGTTACCTTTGAGAGTAAGTGAAGGAAATAATATATTAGAGATGCTACATATATTTTCACCTGTTCCTTTTAAAAAATTTATTTTTATTGAAACATGTTTGACTGTGTGTGTGCTAGTCACTCAGTTGTATCCGACTCTGTGACCCCATGGACTGTAGCCTGCTAGGTTCCTCTGTTTATGGGATTCTCCAGGCAAGAATACTGGAGTGGGTTGAATGCCCTTCTCCAGGGAATCTTCCTGACCCAGGGATCGAACCTGGGTCTCCTGTGTTAGCAGGCAGATTCTTTACCATCTGAGCCACTGGAGAAGCTCAGCCACTGGGGAAGTACAGGGACTGTAGTGTTGTGTTAATTACTGCTATGTTACAAAGTGATTCAGTTCTGCACACACATACATATATGTGTGTGTGTGTGTGTGTATACACACACACATACAAACATTCTTTTTAAAAGTATTCTTTCCCATTATGGTTTATCACAGGATATTGAATATAGTTTCCTGTGCGTTACAGTAGGACCTTGTTGTTCATTCATTCTATATACAAAAGTTGACATCTGCTAATCCCAATCTCCCATTCCATCTCTCCCCCAGTTCCCTTCTCCCTGGCAACCACAAGTTTGTTCTCTTTGTCCGTGATTCTGTTTCTGTTTCATAGTTAGGTTTGTGCTGTGCTTACTCAGTTGTGTCTGACTCTTTTGAGACCCCATGGACTGTATGTAGCCTCTGATTCTTTGTGACCCCATGGACTGTAGCCTGCCAGGCTCCTCTGTCCATGGGGATTCTCCAGGCATGAATACTGGAATGGGTTGCCATGCCCTCTTCCAGGGAATCTTCCCAACCCAGGGATCAAATCCAGGTCTCCCACAGTGCAGGCAGATTCTTTACTGTCTGAGCCACCATAGTTAGGCTTATTTTTGTCACATTTTAGATTCCACATATAAGTGATATCATATGGTATTTGTCTTTCTCTTTCTGACCTACTTCATTTAGTGTGATAATCTCTGGTTTCATCCATCTTGCTGTGAATGGCATTATTTTGTTCTTTTTTATGGCTGAATAGTATCCCACTATATATATGTACCATATCTTCTTTATCCGCTCATCTGTTGATGGACATTTAGGTTTTTTCCATGTCTTGGCTATTGTGAATAGTGCTGATATGAACATAAAATATATTTCTGACCAAAACAAATGATCCTTTCATATGTTAGACTCTGGGAGAGAAAAGTAAAGTGCTTCAGAACAAGTTTGAAATGTTTCATTCTTCTAAGAGCTATTTCTCCCAAGGTTTTAAAATTGTCAAATAGAAATCTTCTGTTTGTTTAAAAAACACCACCTTCTTAAGCAATATATTTCTCTTGAAGGGTGTATGAATCTTTTTGAATTATAGTTTTTTCCAGATATATGCCCAGGAATGGGATTTCTGGATCATATGGAAATTCTATTTTTAGTTTTCTGAGAAAACTCCATACTGTTTTTCATAGTAGCTGCACCATTTCCACAATGTAGGGTTTACCTCTTCCTTTTAACATTTCTGGCTTTTATAATGTACACAGTGGTACAGTTATACATGTAAATAAATAATAGCCATATATAGGACTATGAGGGGCTTCCCAGACAGCTCTAGTAATAAAGAACCCCCCTGCCTAGGATAAAGAATCTCCTGCAGGAGACTTCAGAGATGTGTGTTCGGAGGAGGGCATGGCAACCCACTGCAATATTCTTGCCTGGAGAATTCCATGAACAGAAGAGCCTGGTGGGGTATGATTCATAGGGTCACAGAGTCAGATACATATGAAGCGATTTAGCATGCACGCACGCAAGGGACTATGAACTCAAAAATTTCTGCTGGAGTGTGCAGTCAAAATGGTTTGGAGATGACTAACCTAGACTATTGCAGTTTGTCACCACGCTTTCAGTCCAGCTTCCTTGCAATTCTATTATTCATTATGAGTTAATACAAGTAAAGTGTTCAGAATAAACTGTCAACTATATTATTATTATCCTATTCCCAAAATTAACTTTCTGCTGCCTCTTAGATACTCATAATCATGCATCTGGACTTTTATTTAGAAGTCTTTAATAAATAAGCCAGTTCTTATATTAGGATTTCCTGGATTCTGGTCTGCTTTGCCAAGTCTTTGTGAGCATAGGCTGACACTGGGCTCTGGCTAGTTAGAGCAGAAAGACTGCTGTGGTCAATCACCTCAGTAAGATGTGATCACTCTGCTTACAGCCTCTCCCTTGATCTCGTCCCCTAACACGTCACTTCCCTAAATCACACAACTGATTATGCCAGTGTCCAGTGCAAAAAAGCTTGTGAACTTTATAAAATAAGGTCCACATTCCACTGGGAGAATGAGGCGAATAATTGGTTGAAAAGTTGCTACCTAGGATTTGTCGAGTTTTGTGTTCTGCTGTATTTGCTGAGAAAAGGAGAAGAGCACAGTGTCAGGGCTTCAGAGGCATGAATTCAAGCCCATCCCTATTATGTATAGTTTTGGGTAAATCACTTCCTGTCTCCATGACTTGGTTTTCTTCTATGCAAAATTGCATAATGATACCTGCCTCATAGGATTGTAAGATAACACAGTTCATATTCTTGGGAACCAATAAGTTCTTAATAAACGGTAGCACTTAAAAAAAATTGAAGTATAGTTGAATTACAATGTATGGTAGTTTCTGATATATAGCAAAAGAATTCCATCATATTCTTTTTCAGACTATTTTTGGATAGTTATTACAGGATATGGAATTTAGTCCCGTGTTATATAGTAGGACCATTGTTTATCTGTTTAATATATGGTAGTGTGTATCTGCTAATCTCAAACTCCTAATTTATCACTCCTCCACCAGCTTTCCCCTTTGGCAAACAAATTTGTTTTGTCTGTGAGTCTGTTTCTGTTTTGTAAATAAGTTCTTTTGTATCATACTTTAGATTCCACATGAGTGATATAATATGGTATTTGTCTTCTCTGTCTGACTTCATATAGAATGATAATCCCCAGGTCCATCCATGTTGCTGCAAATGGCATCGTTTCACTCTTTTTACGGCTGAGTAATATTCCATTCTGTACCACGCATTCCTTGTTTAAATTTTTATTTTATATTGGAGCATAGTTGATTAATAACGTTGTGTTGCTTTCAGGTGTACCATAGAGCGATTCAGTTATGTATATACATGTATCTATTCTTTTTCAAATTGTTTTCCCATTTAGGTTATCACAAAATATTGAGCAGTGTTCCTGTGCTATACAGTAGGTCCTTGTTGGTTACTTTTTAAATTTTTATCAGAGTACAGCTGATTTTCAATATTGTGCCAGTTTCCACTGCACAGCAAAGCAACCCAGTGGCACACATACATACCCTTTTTTTCCAGTTCTTTTTCCATATAGATTATAGAGTACTGAGTGGAGTTCCCTGTACTGTACAGGTTTCCATTAGTTATCTATTTTATATATAACAGTGTGTATATGTCAATCCCAATCTCCCAGTTTATCCTTCCCCATATTTCCCCCTTTGTTACCATAAGTTAATTTTCTACATCTGACTATATTTCTATTTTGTAAATAAGTTCATTTGTACCATTATTTTTTAGATTCTCCATATAAGAAATATCATTGTTTATCTTTGTCTGATTTACTTCACTCAGTATAATGATCTCTAGGTCTATCCATGTAGCTGCAAATAGTATTACCTCATTCCTTTTATGGCTGAGTAATATTCCACTGTGTATCCCACATCCTCTTTATCCTTTTATCTGTTGATGGACATTTAAGTTGTCTCCATGCCTTAGGGATTATAAATAGCACTGCTATGAATGCTAAAATGCACATATCTTTTTGAATTATGGCTTTCTCCAGATATGTGCCCAGGAGTGGGATTGTGGGATCATGTGGTAACTCTATTTTTAGTTTTTTAAAGAATCTCCATACGGTTTTCCATACTGGCTGCATCAATTTACATTCCCAGTTAGTAACACTTTCATTTGTAATATTTTCACACCATTAAAAAAGTCTTCACTAATGGGATATTTCACATATTCTAGTTAGAGAAGATTTCTTAAAAGAAATGACAACAAGCTGGGAGCTGACATAAATAGGAGTGTTACAAGCTCTGACAACAGAGTGCAGTGTGGCCTGGCTGAAGCAGAGACAGAACTGGGAGGGAAAGATGAGGCTGGAGAGCTAGTCCAGAGTCAGGGAAAGAATGTCTTCTCTTTTTTATGATATTGCAAAGTTTTAACTTCTATTCAATTGCAACCAACTTTATTTCCATAAACTAGCACATGCGAAGACCACTCCATACCACACTCAGAAAACTAAAGCAGCATCTTTATTTTATACATACAAACAGTATAAAATGTTTTTGTAAGAGCTGTGTTTTGTTTACAATATATTATATTGCTTCAAGCCAATGCCAACAGTTCATACATATACTCCCTATTTTATTGTGTTTACAATATATTATATCATTACATGTCACTACCACAGTGTTATTTCTTTCTCTCTCTTTTTTAATACTGAATTCTCTGGAATCATGGTAAGGTCAGGGTAAAGGTAAAACGTATTGTGAGTTTAAGGGGAGTTTTTAAAATGTGGCAAATGTCTAGATACATGACAAAATAAGTTGAAATGCTAAGACTTCAGCACTTTTAACTGCTTCATCCAAACCTTTGTGATTTATGCTTTTTTGTTCCATTTATCTTCTCTAACGTTGCCCAGCCCCTCAATACCAGGAATGCATTGTACTTTTGGCAATTATCTGCCAAGTACACACTGAAAAGACAAAAATTTAACCTGAACAACTGACATAACATAAAGTTGGTCCCAAAGCACTTAAACAAGAAAATCTATACCATCATGCTACAGATGTACTTAGAAAACTTAAAAGGAAGAGTAAATATCAGCTCAGTGATTTATAATAAAGCTAATAAAATTCAGGCCAGTATTCTTAACTGTAATAAACATTACTTGAACATTCAACACATGAAAGGTTAACAAAGGCTATGAACTTGGTGTAACTTAAAATGTTTCAGATGTCGGAGTTCACCAGATGTAATTGGATTCAGGTGGGTCCTGCCGCTCCTCGGCCTTTTTAACTGAAGGCGTGTGCTGCCTGAGCTGGGCGCCTGCTGGCCTCAGGGCATGCAGGAGGCTGGCTCCATACCCTGCAAAATTATTCACAGCTTAAAAGAAAAGAAACTACAAAAACAAGCTCTTGAGATTCATTATTCACCATTCAAATAAAATCCATTTTCCCTTTCCAACCCAGAGTGAAAGACCACAGTGACCACATAAAGCTACCTGAATGATGAGATGTTACAGGTTCAAGAACCCTTTTAAAAGAAATTCATTTTGCTAACTCCATCAAATCTGGCTTCCATTGAATCTCTGATTCACTATATATTTTGGTCATGCCACGCTTGAAGCAAACTTGGGATGAATGTTATTGAATGGAAGAATTTTCTCCATCCAAGGGCTTGTAAGGATCGAGCACTGAGGTCTCATTGCAGGAGTGCTTCTGCAGAGAATGTTGTCATTGATCTTTCATTGCCTTGCAAAACCACCCTCCATTATTACTGATCTAGTTCAATAATAACAACCCCCATTCTTCATACAGATCACATGATTAGGCATGGCTATTACATTTACACAAAATAGGAATTTTATAAGAATTAAGGACTTCCATAAGTCAGACAGAGAAGGAGAATTATTGTATGACATCCCTTGTATGTGGAATCTAAAAAGAAATGATACAAACAAATTTACTTACAAAAAAGAAAGAGACTCATAGACTTAGAGAATGAACTTATGGTTGCAGGGGGTGAAGGAGAAGGATGGGTAGAAGGGATAGCTAGGGAGTTTGGGATGAACATGTACACACTGCTATATTTGAAATGGACAACCAACAAGGAATGCATAACACAGGGAACTCTGCTCAATGTTATATGGCAGCCTGGATGGAAGGTGAGTTTGGGGGAGAATGGCTGCATTTATATGTGTAGCAGAGTCCCTTTGCTATTCACCTGAAACTATCACAGCATTGTTTATTAATTGGCTATACCCCAATACAAAATAAAAAGTTTTTAAAAATGAATCAATCTAAAAGAATTTAGGAAAAGAGAAGTGTTTAAAAAAAAAGTACACCAGTACACATTATTAGAGAAGGGTTAGGATTTGAACTGACTCCTTCTCAGTGGGCTTTTGTGAGCTTTGGTCAAGATGGGTGTCTACTGATAGCATTTCCAGTACATCGTAAGAGGAGCGTAACACAATAATACAATGTGAGTTGTGAGTTACACAACTCAAGACTTCTTTTCATATTACTTATGGACTTCTGAAGATGCCTGGGTCACTGACTCACTTCTGCTGATTTCCTGGAACTGATCTAAGACAGCAGTTAAAAATCTGTCTCCATCTTCCTGTGCATTGGAGTCAAGTTTGGCATTTCATTTGTTCCCTGTGGTTTTTTAATGCAAGCATGCCATTAAGCAACTGCTGAGAACAGAGTACATTGTTCCTGAATGCTTTTCTTTGAATTGTCAGCATGTAGGCTAGTAGCTCATGGACTCCACCAAGACAATGAGCCAACAGTCCCTACCCTTCTGCTCACCCTGCCACCCATGAAGCCCAAACCTCCCTGGTGAGGCAGAGCCTGAGCCAGGAAGTCTGTCTCCAGTATCCTCCTCCCAACTCAGATGTCTGGGTGCCTGGGACCTCCCAATGTGTCGCCTCACTGGGAATCTGTTCTTAGCAGAATTCGGTGCCTCACAGCTTCCTTGTCATCTCCTTTTAAGCAAAATTAACCTCATTCTTTCAGCCTGATTCTCTCAGCCAGTGTACACAATGGCTGGGGGGCCTCTCCTGTAAAACAAGCTTGCATGTTAGTCAAGCACCAAGGCATCTTCTTGACATGCATGCCTGAATCTGAAGGCGGCAGAGATGACAAAAGCTTTCAGCAGCAAAGTCTACAAGTGAGGGTGCTACTGGGGCTGGGAGACCTGTCAGAACTGCTCATCTAAACTGCGTGCATGAGGGCCTCTCACTCGCCTTCTTGGAATGGTTAATTTTCTATAGGTCTTTTACCTGAAGGAAGGTCCCCTTCTGCCCCATTTGGTACCATTCCATCATTCCCACCTGGGTAAAGGAGCCATTTTCCAGAGGAACTCCACTTTTTGTTAAGCTATGTCTACCTGAAGTCAATTCAATCTACCATCCAGCCAAGACAATGGTGAAAAAAAGGCTCAGATCAATGGCTCAGTGTAGCCTAGGCCAGACACCAATATACTTTAAAACAAACAAACATATAAAGCTACACATAACTGGTTTTACACACATCAGAATAGTATAATGTGTGTTATAAAATATGTACAAAAAGTAGGAATTAGAGATTGAGATATATAACTATACATATAAAATTTCTACATAAATGTAATAAAAGAACATATTTTTTTTATGTCTTCAAACTAATATTTTCCCTTAGCATCCAGATGAGTATCCACATTCACTGGGCTATATTCATCACCCTTTGGAGACCACTGATTTAGAAAAACACCTGATATGAAAGTGATCTGTTCACTTTGTGTACATTATTTTGGAAACAACTTGATAGGCACAGTGTGGACTTCTATTAATCAAGGGAACTGCATGACTGAATGAAGCCTTCCTTTGCCCACAGAAAGTAGCCAGTGGGTCCATCCTCAGCAGATAGAGTTCAAGCTACAGGATGAACCTGCAGAAATGCATTATTTTTTTCCTTCACTTGCTGATTGACTGCCCCTCCCTCTTGAATCTGGGCACCACCAGGAAGGATCTTTTCTGTCTGTTCACTGGTATGTTTCCAGTGCCTGGATTCATGCTTAGCACAGAGACGATAGCAATCAAAACAGAATGACTGAATTTGGCAACTTTAACTTTCATTTTGTGTATAAAATAGACCAGTGGTTTATTATCCTATAGCTAGTCCATTTTTGGTGGTCAGTAAATGTGAAAAAAAAATACAACTCCACATTAACATCTCTCCTGTACTTCACAGACCTTTTTTCTCCCTCGAAAGAACCCATTTAAAGCATCCCCAAACCAACACAGTGTAAAGATTTTACAAAGCAAAACTCTTCATGTTCTAATGCTCCTTGATCAATCCTGAACGATAAAATGAGAACCGTGTAGCTACTGATCTACATTTGATTTAGAAATCTTACTTTTACTCATTGCTATCATAGTTAACATATCATATTACCAAACCAACCTGGAGTACTAATTTAACCTGGAAAATATTTGTGGTGATATTTTACAGATGTGGTGGTATTTTACAGTGATGCTTTCTTTCCTCTACACTCTAAAGCTTAGAGTTCTGGCGGTAGTGGGGACCACTGGAGAGAGCAGGAAGAGGAGAAGTTGGTTTTATGCAACGGAAAGCAGAGTTGAGTTATGGCTTGTCTGTCCTGGCCTTTGGAGCCAGGAAATAGATATGCAAGAGTCTGGCTCGCCAGACAGTTCCCACTCACTTTTATTGCAGTGTCTCCCATGCCAGCCTTCCTGACACTGGCATTTGTTGGGTTCGTGGCAGGTTCCGTGTGTGCCGCAGCTGGGTTTGCAGACAGCTAGAGTCAAAGGAGATAAATAGAATGTTTCCTGAGCTTTCACTGGTTAACAGAATTACGCAGCTCTCTTTCCTGCAGTTCTTTCGAATGTGTTCATTTTGGCTTCATCCCTCCATGTGTTTTTCTAAGTTAATCTCCAGCTAGAAGTCAGTTTTGGACTCTTTTGAGTCAGTCCTGGAAGTGATCTAGACTTGATGTTTCCCATTGACAAAAGACACTCAGGAGGACTTTGAAACTGCCAGGCAATGGAAGTTAATCTTCCTTAAGAAAACTCTTAATAGTTAAAAAGTTTGGTGGTGTGTGCAAATGTGTCTAAGTTTTTTTTTTTACATGCATGGATTTCACATGTCTTTGGTCTACCTCAAGAAACATAAATGTCAGTGAAGAAAGGTTAATTGTGATGCCTCAGCAACATGCAGTAGGTACAGAAGTTAGGAAGTAAGAGAGAAGAGATCCCTGATAGTTTAACTACTCCAGAACATAGGTCAGCTGTGTGTTCAGGGTACTTACGCTTTGAACAGAGGTCTCCTTGGTAACCCTTGGAGCACTTGCATTTGTTTTTACCAATGCATTTGCCTCCATTTCGACAGGGCTGTGGGCATTTGCCTGAAATAGAAGAATGCAAATAAGCAAGGAACTCTGTTCTCCTTTCAGAGGCAATTACATTTTTTCAAAGGAATTGCAAGGCTTTGAGAGGATCAAGGCTTTGAAGTGGCAGTTATTTCCACTTATTTTGGATCAACCCTGGCTTTATTACTGTTTGAGCTTCATTTTGGGGACAAATAGGCTCATATTTTTACTTATAATTTTGGATATGAATCTTCCACAATGAGTATTGTTCAAATGCTGTATTTACGTCACTTTTTTGACAATGTTTTAACTGATTCATAAAAACTTGTAATTTAAGACATATTAAAAGTGAAGATATGGCCCCCTAAGTGATCTTTCCTCTGAGTTCTGATTTTTGTATGTCACTATTTCTGAAAGCAGGTCTATATCTAGACACGATGACTTCTGCCTTAGCCTAGGATTCTCCAGAAATCAGGACCCGCCTGCAGAGTTTATTTGGGGAAGTGATCCTTGGAATGAGGAATGGGGGGTAGGGAGAGTCAACAGCAGAAGAGAAAAAGCCAACAAAAAAGTATGTTTGTAGGTTGTTCATCACTACAGGCAACTGGGCTCTATTCTGCAGCATCTTTCTGAGGAGTCAGGTAGATGGACTGCTCCTTCAAGTTGCCTGAAGGAAGAGAGAAGGGAGCGTTTATTCATCTGCACCAGTGTCCACTGACCAAAGGTCACCCCATGGAATAATTTTCTTGAATTTCTAGTCTGTGACTACAGATTATATACGTATAATCTGTATATATGTGCAGTTGCTCAGTCATGTCTGACTCTCAAGAGTCTTCTCCAACACCATAGTTCATCAATTCTTCAGCGCTCAGCTTTCTTTATGGTTCAATTCTCACATCCATACACAACTACTGGAAAACTATAGCTCTGACTATATAGACCTTTATTGGCAAAGTAATGTCTCTCCTTTTTAATATGCTGTCTAGGTTTGTCATATCTTTTCTTCCAAGGAGCAAGCGTCTTTTAATTTCATGGCTGCAATCACCATCTGCAGTGATTTTGGAGCCCAAGAAAATAAAGTCTCTCACTGTTTCCATTGTTTCCCCATCTATTTGCCATGAAGTGATAGGACTGGATGCCATGATCTTCGTTTTTTGAATGCTGAGTTTTAAAAGCCAACTTTTTCACTCTTCCCTTTCACTTTCATCAAGAGGCTCTTTAGTTCCTCTTCACTTTCTGCCATAAGGGTAGTATCATCTGCATATTTGAGGTTATTGATATTTCTCCTGGCAATCTTGATTCCAGCTTGTGCTTCCTCCAGCCCAGCGTTTCTCATGATGTACTCTGCATATAAGTTAAATAAGCAGGGTGACAATATACAGCCTTGACGTACTCCTTTCCCAATTTGGAACCAGTCTGTTGTTCCATATCCAGTTCTAACTGTTGTTTTTTGACCTACATAGAGGTTTTTCAGGAGGCAGGTAAAGTGTTCTGGTATTCCCATCTCTTTAAGAATTTTCCAAAGTTTGTTGTGGTTATATATATTTATATTCATTACTCAGGAGTCTCTGGTGGTAAGCGAGAGACATGTGGCTCAGCTCAGGTGCAATCAGACTATGTTTGTGCAGATTAGGTCATAGCAGTGATGGAGGGAAAGGCTGGCTGCAAAGGACATGAGGTGGGGCACACAAAGTCCTTGATTCCACACTTGGGCATTTTTCTGGAATGTCTCAGATCCTAATAATACTTCATGCTCTATCTCTGTGCCAAATGAGGAGTGCTGATATTTTCACAGATCTCTGCATCCCAGGATTTTAGAGCTTGATGTAGATGTGAAAATCATATTTTTCTTCTTTCTTTCTTCTGAAGCCATTTATTCTCCATTTGCAGTCTAGAATTTGCCATCCTAAGGCTGAAGTTTTTTACGGGTAAGCATTATGCTTGACCGACATGAAGTGAATCCCATATGAAAATCATTTTGGTAGAAACACTTTCTTTTATTTATCCAAAATGATGTTCCTCACATATAAATAATCCAACATGTACTCACTGTGGAGATTAGAGAGACAATTGAGATGTTAGTGTCTCTCAGAAAATTGAAATGCCATTAGAGCTGTAGGCTTTTCTGACATGGATGTTTCACAGAAAGGTATTCAAACAACCTTAATATTTGAATGCCACCTTTCTATCAACCATTAAAATCCAAA
This sequence comes from Capra hircus, assembly GCF_001704415.2. Classification (NCBI taxonomy): domain Eukaryota; kingdom Metazoa; phylum Chordata; class Mammalia; order Artiodactyla; family Bovidae; genus Capra; species Capra hircus. The sequence goes on along the minus strand of NC_030812.1, from coordinate 48,107,068 downwards.
AGAACCCTTTTTGCTAGGTTTGGACACAAAGAATAGCATTTACTCTCTGGTCAAGATCCAACTTCAATTTAAGGAAAGGAATATCTAACTCTGAATTTCCATTTGTATCAAAGGAACATCTGATCCCATCATAAGCTCAAAATTGGATACTCTGCAGTGTACTGGGGTTTTTCAACTAAGCAAGATGTGGGACAATAATTATATGGCAGAAAAGATAGAGGATGTATTGTGAACTACTTGGGGGGCCCAAGGTTCCCCATATTCCATGAGATATGAACTTAGTATCCAGAGAGAATGGAGAGAATGGCTGATAGAATCTTTTCATTGTCCCCAAGGATGTCTTGGCAAGAGGGAAGTGAGGACCCTGAGGCTCACTGCAGCCAACAAGGAAGACATTCTCTCCTGGTTATCACAGAATAGAAATCTCTTTGCAGGTGACTGTTAGAAGACCATTCCTATATCAAAGCTCATGGAACCAAAATATCGTGAAGGGATGACTGTTTTAAAGTTCAGAATTCTATAAATGTCTTTAATATTGACTTTCTTTTCCTAAAACTATATTGTGAACAAATTCTTATCGTTGGATAGTGGAACCCTGAATCAACGTGAGAAATCACAGCTTTTTACCCAAATGAGACTAAGCACTGCCTGAAGACAAATAGATTTGACGAATTCTAAAAAATTCAAATTTTAGCTATAACCAGTGAGGACAGTGAGAGAAAGTATTGACAAAATAAAGATATTAAACTTCCTCCACCCATCAGATTGTGAGGTAAATTTGTGCCTATCCTTCACATAGAAAAAAGATGAAAGTGGTTTACCATAAGTGCCAACAACCACCATCTCTGAGTCTTAGAATTTTACAAGTGATTTTTAACTGTTTTATCCAATATTCTAATTTTTTATGGCAAACATTTTACATAGATTACCTTTACAATAATAAAATCCATTAAGGTATTAAAAACCCCCTTTTGGTACAGTATAAATAATTTGGTTTTTTAAACTAAAGGTTCATTAAAGAATCTTATAGAGTTTATGAACCTTAAAGAACAAGAAAAACATATATACATATATCCAGATACTTCTAACCATTGTCTTAGTTGTTAACCTGCAAGTATATCTCACAATCAAGTCAGAATGAAGTTTGACAAGCCATCAACTTTGATAGAGGCCAGGAGAAATTATAATAGCATCAGGATATATATTTTATTTTAAAAAAAGAGAATAACAAATATTGGTAAGGATATGGAGAAATTGGAACCCTTGTACATTGCTGGTGGGAATGTAATATGGTACAGCCACTTTGGAAAATAGTTTGGCAGTTCCTCAAAAAATTAAAGAGTTAACATATGGTCTAGCAATTCCACTCCTAGGTATACTCAGGAGAACTGAAAACATGTTCACACAAAAACTCATACACAAATATTCATAGCAGCGCTACTATTGGTAGCAGCCCTAAAGTGGGAATAGCCCAGGTGCCCATCAGCTGATGGATGGATTAACAAAACGTAGTTGGTATATCCACACAATGGAATATTATTTAGCAAGTAAAAGGAAGTAATGATATATGTAACAATAGAGGTGAACCTTGAAAATATGTGAAGAGAAAGAAGTCAGACATGAAAGGCCATCTATTATATAACTCTATTTATATGAAATATCTAATACAGGCAAACCTAAAGAGACACAAAGTACATTAGTGGATTCCAGGGGTTTGGGATGAGGACCATGAGGAGTGACTGCTGATGGGAACAGGGTTTCTTTGGGGGATGGTAACATGTTCTAGAAGTAGATGCTGCACAACGTTGTGAATATCAATTGTATGCTTTATAATCAATATCAATTGTATGCTTTATAATCAATATCAATTGTATGCTTTAAAAAGTGAGTTTCACGTATGTGAATTATGTCTCATGTTAAACATAAGATATATAATTCAACTTTTTGTCTCTATTACACTATAGGCACTTTTCAATACAAGGCCCATTTTAATTTTTCCTGGTAATATGGTTCTGGTGATAGAGAAAAAAATTTCCTAAAAGGATTTGAGTATAACTTGTGATGGCAATAATCAAGAGCTTTCAAAGGCCCACATTTTTGGTTCAATTAGGGGAAAAAAAATAATAGAAAACATTATCTCTGCCAATGGAAAGGTCATAAACCTAAAGGCATGAAAGAGCATATGTGCATGAAGAGAAAGGAACCCATGAACAAAGATTCATAAACATCAACCAATTAAGTACATAAAGTCTGAGTGTAAGTGTGTGGAGAAAATTGAGGGGAGTTAGTTCAGAGATATCTTTATCAGGGCAGGGTAATTAACAAGAACAGAAGCCACATCCTGACAATTAAATTACACGTTCTATGAAAACTTCAGAAGTATTTCATTTGAACTCTATTAAAAAAAAATCGTCATTTCAGCTATTACTCATTGAAGTGAAAAAATCCCCACAAATAAATTAGAGGTTGAAAGTTAAAATAGTAAGTCAGTATTATTTAATTCTGAACCCACTATCACTTCAGAAACTATGGCTAGAGCAAACACAGCGGTGTTTTATGGACATAATACAGCTGGAGGTGAAAATGCCATATTCCAGAACTTCCAGAAAAGTAGGGACATGCTCACTCACATTCCTTTTGTTTCTTCCTGAGCCAGGCTTTGGTGTTATCTGTTTTGTGGGTCACAGAGCAATCTAGGGTGAGGTTGGCTCATTCCTGAGTTGAAGAGAGAGCTTCAGTGACGGGAAGATAACAGGGCCAGGGTAAAGAGTTTGGTATCCTGATTCCCAAAACAATGATTATCTACCACATTCCACCCTTAAATTTGAATTTTTTTTTAACCATAAATAAACACTTAAGAGACACTTCCTCATTCTAGATACAGAGCATTGTAGGCACACCATGAAGTTCTGTTGTGCTCCCAATCACTATTCTGGTTTCTATGATCTCCTATTACTTTTGCCTGTTCTTGAACTTCATAAAAATGGAATTGGCCAGCGTGCATTTCGTGTGTCTAACTTCTTTCGCTTAGCACAACCTCTGCGCAATTCGTTCACGCTGTTGTGTGTGCTATTAGATGCTTCTGGTTCTTATTGCTCTTTACCTTACTTCCCTCCTTTTTCTTGAGTCTATCCTTTTCTCTGAGACGGATTACTAGGCTCTGGTTGGTTGGGAAATGTGGCAGTGAGTGCCAGAGGGGGGTAAAAAGACTCTATGCCTGCAGATAAGTGAACTAATTCCAGCTGTCCTAAAGCTCTGGTCTACATTTCTAGTCTGAAACTATGGACTCTCCACAAGAAACAGTGCAACATGGTGAACAGCGCCAAACCAGACGTAACCAAGTCAGAGAGGGTTTAATGAGTCAGCTGAGCTGATCTATGTCACTTCTCTATCCCGCTGTTAGCCAAAATGGATGGCGGCTGAATCTAGTAAAAAGAAACCCCTGGTCTGAGACCTTAGCCAAGCTATTCATTGTCTCAGGGCTTCAGATTCATCATCAATAAAACGAAGGGGTTATTTGGGGCTTCTAATGTTCCCCATCCCAAACAAAGACAATGCAGGTCAGTACTCACTTGTTTCACACTGTTCTCCCTCTAGTCCTGGAGGGCAAATACACTTTCCAGGGTAGAAACAGGTCCCTCCGTTAAAGCAGGTGGCTGAGCAATTTGCTGTTAGAATGAATAACAGGGTATTGCATTAGGTAGTCACTTAAATCTAACAACAACATTTCATTAAGGCTAAGTGATACTTCTTAGGCATCTGCTACTTGCCCATTTACTTATTTAATAAAATAAGCCATATTACCCAGACAGCAGTGGTAATCAATTGCTTGATCATTTGTAGATTCAGGCAACATAACAGGATACCACACACATGACACCGGACCCACCTCTAGGGGTTTGTTTGCCTCTTAGTGAAAAAAGGCAACAGTGGGTAAAAACAAATATCTTTTTAATTTTATTGTAATTATCTATGCTCTTAAAAGGAGAAGAATGCTATAAACCCAAGAAAAATATTTAAGATAAATGAAGAATAAAAGGAGAAAACCTTCTTTGGAACAGATAAAAGGGAGAGAAGTCATAAATATTAGGGTTGGACAAAGGAGAAAGCAACTTTTTTCCTGATTAAGAAGAACAGGGATGCATCTTATATAACAGAAATTTTTGAAAAAATAAGTTTTTATGACGCTTGCAAGAAAGAATAATTATATTCAGGAAAGGGCAGCCTATTCCCCTTTATGAGATCCCGTAGGCAGGGAAGTGGAGGCAGCATGAGCTAGAGGGATGAAGAAAGTGGGTGTGTGATTTTGGGAGTCCAATAAACTAGATTTTCCAGGTGATAATCATACTGCTGGTAATTCATCCTAAAGCCCCCTTTTTAGAGTCAGCTTCTGGAGTTTCACTGCTCACTGGCACCTAAAATAGAGGGAGGACAGAAATGAAAACGGGGGAGAGCAAGTATCTAAAAATAGACAAGTTGGCTCATTCTATAACGGAGATGAAAATAAGAACTCAGCTATTCCAGTTTTACGGCTTATTTGTTCTTGTCCTATATAAAACAGGCCAAAATTGGCTGTAGGTGAATGAAAGCTGGAATAAGCATCCAGGAAGAAAATCAGAAAGGATTTCCAAAAGTTCTAAGTGTGTGCTTTCTTTGCGGAAATGAAATCCAACTAAAATATTCTATGAATATCATGCTTCCTAAATGATAAAGCTTTGTTAAAAATGATTATCATAAGTATCTCCTAGCTTAAGGCCATGCTGTACTTGCCTTGGCAAAATCAAGCTTCCTGTCATAGAGAGTAACAGCAGCACTGGAGGACAGGATTTAGGATTTAGGAGAATCCGTTCTTGAGCTTCCTCTTTGTTACTTGCAGCTAACATTGTTGAAAGTGAAGTGTTGCTCAGTGCTGTGTGACTTCGCAACCACATAGGCTGTAGCTCACCGGCCTCCTCTGTCATGGAATTCTCCAGGCAAGAATATTGGAGAGGGTAGCCATTCCCATCCTTCTCCAGGGTATCTTCCCCACCCAGGGATCGAACCCAGGTCTCCTCATTGCAGGCAATTACCATCTGAGCCACTGAAGCTAATATTAGGGCTGGATCTTTTTTTTATCCTTATTATGGAATGTTTCACATGTTTGCCTGTCATCCTTACACAGGGGCCATGCTAACCTTTTCTGCACTGTTCCAATTTTCTCATGTGTATTGCCAAAGTGAGCAGAGGACAGTTGTTTTTGTGAGCATGTTCTATCTCCCCACTTGCCCCTGTTTCTCCTGGGGATAATAGGAGATGAGAAAATATCAGGATCTGTGTCCACTTGGCCTCTCGCTGGCCACTATCCTTCCTAACATGTAGAATGCAATGAACCTGGGAGTTTAATCAAAAGTCACAGAATGGGACAAACATTACAAATGCGACAAAACTTGAATCTGGCCACACCCTTAATGACTGCATAACACTGGAGCTTCTCTCCATCTCTGTGTGCGATGATTCTTGACTAAGGAAATGAGGCAGAGACTCCAAAGGACTTTCACTGGGGCTGAAGGTTTGCTGGGCCAGTATTTAACCACTCAGCTGTTAACGTTTACAACAGATGTCCCAAGAGCCAATGAAAGTCAATCTTTAGTGTTTCTTTGTAGTGCTAAGGTCTAGTTCTATGCCAGTGATTAAACCATTTTTCAGAAGCTCTATACTCCCTCCTGGATAACAAATGCATCTTTTGGTTGAGATAGTAAAAAAAAAAAAAACATTATTTCTTTTAATGTTCCCAGATCTCCAGTGAGACCAAGTGGAATTTCAACAGACTTTCCAAAAGAATAAGAAAAAATTATCGGAGTCTAACAAGAAGGAAAATCTTTCATCTGAAAGGTAAAATATTACCAATGTAAAGGGAACTGGAATACACATAGATATTTTCCTTCACAGGACCATGCAGTGTTGAGACACCCCGGCATAAAGAAGACATTATAGTTGACAGTCAGTCACTGTGCATGCTACACCAATAGTAAGCCTCACAAACGGTCTTTTAAAATCTGATAAAAACATTTGTTCTTCATCCAAATTTCTGAAGGATTGGCTCTATTGCCTAATAAATTTGAGATAATATGAATTTAATTCTGCTGATTAAATTCTGCCCAATTCTGAAGTAGCAGAAGGGCTGAATGCTAAATTTAGACAAATGAAAAGAAGCTGCACAAGAAAGAATGTTTTACTCACTGGCTATTATTATCAGTGTCATTAGTGATTAATCTTTATGAATATAAAATTTTAAAGTCGTTTTCATTCCAATGCTGCAGTTTTTAAAGACCACTTACAAATAAAAGGTAGAGATGTGAGCATGTGCTCTCAGTTAGCTTAGAAATGGGGGAACCAGGGGTTAACGGCTTAATTTCTATTTACAGTTGGGAAAAGCATGGCCCACAGAGATTGGTTTCTCTACTCAGAGTCACTTGTAGAGGAACCGGGTTCTGAAACAGGTAGCCTGAGTGGCAACATGGTACAGTGGAGGCTGTGAATTTGGGCGAAGCTACTCCAGGTCTATAAACTTTATTTTGCTTATCTGGGACTATGATGAATAATTATTTACATATCTCAAAAGATTGTAGAACTAAAGTCAGGTAATTGTATGAAGGGACTTTGCATATCACAAAATAACAGACAACCATAAATGATTATTCTGACTCAGGCTAAGGGCTCTTTCCTTTAGCTTTTCTTTCATTTTAAAAAAGCTGCTCATTTCAATCTTAATTGGTACTATCTGTATTATCACTAAAGAGACACTTCTCAAAAATAAGCACATCATTTCATTTTGGCCAATCCAATATTTATTTTAGAAAATAGTGCCTTACTCATGCAATCGGCTTCTCTAGTGGCTCAGTGGTAAAGAACTCGGCTGCCAGTGTAGGAGATGTGAGTCAGTCCGTGGGTTGGGAAGATCCCCTGGAGGAGGAAATGGCAACCCACTCTAATATTCTTGCCTGGAGAATCTCATGGACAGAGGAGCCTGGCGGGCTACAGGCCATGGGGTTGCAAAAGAGTCGGACACAACTGAGCAACCAAACAACAACTCACACAATTAGCATTTCTGACTAAAGGATAATTTCATTAAATACATACACTTTAAGGATGTTAATTTTTTCCCATCGTACACTTTACAGATGTTAATTTTTTTCCATAAAAGATGTGAACCAGGCAAAGTAGACAGGTGTCTTGCAAGACTATGAATCACACCATTCTACTCTAGAGCCATGTTTGAATCTACTTTCTGAAAGTAAAATCTGGCTCTGCTACTGCTTCACAGGAAGGAGGGACTCAAGCTCTCAGGGATGTGATCTGTGAGCAGAGAATTAAATGGGTGATCAGTGAACTTCTAGGTCAGGCAGTTTGGAAGAGATTGTTTTAGAAGCTCACCCATAAAACTGATTTGGGACATACGAAAACAGCAATGGGCCAGGAGCAGCTAACTGTCCATGAAACTTCATGCTCCCCTCCCATAAAGGGAGATAGCTGTCCAGCCAAGAATGACATTTCTCCTGCTTGCATCCAGGTAAGTAATGAGGCTAATTCCTACCCATGGAATGTGTGTTGAAAGTTTTTTGGGTCACTTTAGGACTTTTTTTGTTTTTTTAAGCAGTGCCTATTCCAATCTTTGTTTGTTTATTGGCTGGCACCAGAGAGCTCCTAAGCTGTCAGCAGGATCGTCAGTGCCTAACTGCCTTGCCCACTGACCAGGTTCCTGCACTGGAGCATTCTGTGAGTGAATGTAAACTTGTACTGTGTTAAGCGACACTAAAATTTATGGTTAATGTTAAAGCAACCAGTGAAGAGATACACCCTATTTATAAATCTGTTATGAAGAGTGACGATATAGTAAATATACTTCTTTGAATTGAAACAAATATATTACCATATGTAAAACAGATAGCTAGTGGGAAGTTGCTGTATAACACAGGGAGGTCAAACAAGTGTTCTACGATGACCTACAGGGGTGGGAAGGAAATTCGAGGGGAAGGGGACAAATGTGTACTTATGGCTGATTCACCTTGTTGTACAGCAGAAACCAACACAACATTATAAAGCAATTATCCTCCAGTTTAAAAAACAGAAAGTAAAAAGAACCTTGTTCTTAGGAAGTTACCTTTATCGCAATTGACTCCATAGAATCCAGGTGGACAGATGCAGAAACCGGGAGTAACACATAGCCCGCCATTCATGCATCGTGGTGAGCAAAGGACTAATGGGGAGAGAGAATTCTAATTACGGCCAATAGGGTTTTAGAAACAGGACCATTTTGGAAATGTCGATAATATAACAGGTCTACATTTTCAAGCTTTGTGGTTGACTCTAAAGTGGTTGCTCTGTAAAGACAGAAGTTTGCTATATTAAAATTATTTTTGTGCAGTAAATAAGGTTATATTTTTAACCAATTTCATAGAAGAGAATTTTGGAATTGTTCCACTTGAATGGCTGATTAAATTTTCCCAGAATCATTATTTTAAGTAAGATGTGGTCTTCTTAAGAAGTATCTTTTTCTGCCTTAGTTCCTCAATTTTTCAATTTCAATCTATCTTGTGTAAATATCTTTTTCTGCCTTATTTCCTCAGTCTTTCAATTTCAAAATCAGTCCAGATGGAGCTCAGGACAAGATGGTGGAATAGAAGGACCTTGAGATCACTTCCTCTCATGAGAAGACCAAAATCACAACTGCTAAACAATCATTGATTTAAAAAAGTCTGGAACCTACCAAAAAAGATATTCTACATCCAAAGACATAGAGAACAAACCACAACAAGACGGCAGGAGGGGCACACTCTCTACACAATCAAATCCCATATCCCCTGGGTGGGTGACCTGCAAACTGACATCAGTTGCAGAAGCTCTCCCACAGGAGTTAGAGCTCTGAGTCTCACATCAGCCTCCCCAGTCTGGGGATCTGGCATCAGGAGGAGGCTAGACTTGAGCACAGGAGCTCCACTGGACTCCTCCAAGACTCCACTTTTGGAGGGCATACCTGGGTCTTGTGTTACCAAGACTCAGGGCAAAAGTAGTGACTTTACAGGAGCCTGGGCTAGACCTACCTAGTCTTGGAGGGTCTCCAGGAGAGGTGGGGGGAAGTTGTGGCTCACTCTGGGGACAAGGACATTGGTCAGAAGATTCAGGGTATTTTCACTGGCATGAGCTCTCTTGGAGGCCAGGCCAACATTTTGGCACCAAGACCTGAACCCACCCAACAGCCTATAGGCTCCAGTGCCTGTACACCTCAGGCCAAACAGTAAACAGGGTAGGAACACAGCCTACTCATCAGCAGACAGGCTGCCTAAAGACTTCATGAGCCCATAGCCACCTCATCTTGTTCAGTCACTAAGTCATGTCTGACTCTTTGCAACTCCATGGACTGCAGCACAGCTGGCTTCCCTTTCCTTCACAATTGTTTAAACTCATGTCTCCGTCTCAATGATGCCATCCAACCATCTCATCCTCTGTCGCCCCCTTCTCCTCTTGCCCTCAATCTTTCCCAGCATCAGCCACCACTAGAGACCCCCTTGACATGGCCCTCCCCACCAGAGGGCCAACACCCAGCTTCACTCACAAGGCCCCTCCCAACAGGAAGCCTACACAAGCCTCTAGACCAGCCTCACCCAGTGAGGGGCAGATACCAGAGGCAAGAAAATCACAGTCTGAGGACCTAGCCCACCCACAACAGGCCAGGCCCTACCCTGGGACCAACTGGGCCCCGGACCTGCAACTAGCAGGCCAACACAAGCTTTGGGACACCATGGAAACAATCCCACTTACCATCACATCAAAAAGAATAAAATACCTAAGAAGAACCAATCTGAGAGACAAAAGATCTATACTCCAAAAACTGCAAGACACTGACAAAGATTGAAGACGATACAGTCAGATGGAAAGATATACCATTTTTTCAGATCGGAAGAATCAATATTGTTAAAATGATCATACTACCCAAGGAAGTCTACAAATTCACTATTCAGTTCAGTTCAGTCACTCGGTCGTGTCCGACTCTTTGCAACCCCATGAATCGCAACATGCCAGGCCTCCCTGTCCATCACCAACTCCCAGAGTTTACTCAAACTCATGTCCTCCATCGAGTTGGTGATGCCATTCAGCCATCTCATCCTCGGTCATCCCCTTCTCCTCCTGCCCCCAATCCCTCCCAGCATCAGAGTCTTTTCCAATGAGTCAACTCTTCGCATGAGGTGGCCAAAGTATTGGAGTTTCAGCTTTAGCATCAGTCCTTCCAATGAATACCCAGGACTGAGCTCCTTTAGGATGGACTGGTTGGATCTCCTTGCAGTCCAAGGGACTCTCAAGAGTCTTCTCCAACACCACAGTTTAAAAGCATCAATTCTTCGGTGCTCAGCTTTCTTCACAGTCGAACTCTCACATCCATACATGACCACTGGAAAAACCATAGCCTTGACTAGATGGACCTTTGTTGACAAAGTAATGTCTCTGCTTTTGAATGTGCTATCTAGGTTGGTCATAACTTTTCTTCCAAGGAGTAAGCGTCTTTTAATTTCATGGCTGAAATCACCATCTGCAGTGATTTTGGAGACCAAAAAAAAAAAAAAAATACAGTTGGCCACTGTTTCCACTGTTTCCCCATCTATTTCCCATGAAGTGATGGGACCAGATGCCATGATCTTAAGTTTTCTGAATGTTGAGTTTTAAGCCAACTTTTTCACTCTCCTCTTTCACTTTCATCAAGAGGCTTTTTAGTTCCTCTTCACTTTCTGCCATAAGGGTGGTGTCATCTGCATATCTGAGGTGATTGATATTTCTCCCAGCAATCTTGATTCCAGCTTGTGCTTCTTCCAGCCCAGCATTTCTCATGATGTATTCTGCATGTAAGTTAAATAAACAGAGTGACAGTATACAGCCTTGACGTACTCCTTTTCCTATTTGAAATCAGTCTGCTCCGTGTCCAGTTCTAACTGTTGCTTCCTGACCTGCATACAGATTTCTCAAGAGGCAGGTCAGGTGGTCTGGTATTCCCATCTCTTGAAGAATTTTCCACAGTTTATTGTGATCTACACAGTCAAAGGCTTTGGCATAGTCAATAAAGCAGAAATAGTTTTTTTTTTTCTGGAAATCTCTTGCCTTTTCAATAATCCAGTGGATGTTGGCAACGTGATCTCTGGTTCCTCTTCCTTTTCTAAAACCAGCTTGAACATCTGGAAGTTCACGGTTCATGTATTGCTGAAGCCTGGCTCGGAGAATTTTGAGCATTACTTTACTAGCGTGTGAGATGAGTACAGTTGTGCAGTAGTTTGAGCATTCTTTGGCATTGCCTTTCTTTGGGACTGGAATGAAAATGGACGTTTTCCAGTCCTGTGGCTACTGCTGAGTTTTCCAAATTTGCTGGCATATTGAGTGCAGCACTTTCACTGTAATCCCTATCAAATTACAAATGGCATTTTTCACAGAACTAGGACAATTTTTTTTTAATTTGTATGGAAACACAAAAGAACAAAGAAATCCTGAGAAAGAAAAACAGAGCTGGAAGAATCAGACTCCCTGACTTCAGATTATACTACAAGGCTACAATCATCAAAATAGTATGGCACTTGCACAAAACCAGACACAGAGATCAATGGAACATGATAGAAAGTCCGGAAATAAACTTATGCACACCTATGGTCAATTCATCTGTGACAAAGGAGGCAAGTCCATGCAATGGAGAGAAGACGATCTCGTCAATAAGTGGTGCTAGGCAGGAAAAAAGACACAGATGTGTACAACGGACTTTTGGACTCAGAGGGAGAGGGAGAGGGTGGGATGATTTGGGAGAATGGGAATTCTAACATGTATACTGTCATGTAAGAATTGAATCGCCAGTCCATGTCTGACGTAGGGTGCAGCTTGCTTGGGGCTGGTGCATGGGGATGACACAGAGAGATGTTGTGGGGAGGGAGGTGGGAGGGGGGTTCATGTTTGGGAACGCATGTAAGAATTAAAGATGTTAAAATTTAAAAAATAAATAAAAAATTAAAAAAAATTAAAAAAAAAAATAAGTGGTGCTGAGAAAAGTGGACAGCTCCATGTAAAAGATGAAATTAGAACATTGTCTAACACCATACACACACACAAACATAAAAATCAAAATGAATTGAAGACCTAAAGATGAGACCAGATACTATAATACTCTTAAAGGAAAACATAGGCAGAACACTCTTTGATACATACTGCAGCAAGATCTTTTGGGATTCATCCCCTAGAGTAATGGAAATAAAAACAAAACCAAATAGGACCTATTTAAAGTTAAAAGCTTTTGTACAGTAAAGATAACCATAAACAAAATAAGAAGACAAGGTGCAGAATGGCAGAAAATATTTGCAAATGATGTCACCAACAAAGGATTAATTTTTGAAGTGTACAAACAGCTCATACAGTTCAATATCAAAAGAACAAACAACCTAATCAAAAAATGGGCAGAAGTTCTAAATAGATGTTTTTCCAAAGAAGAGATAGAGGACTAACAGGCACATGAAAAGATGCTCAATATCACTAATTATTAGAGAAACGCCAATCTAAGCTACAATGAGATATCACCTCACACTGATCAGACAGGCCATCATCAAAAATTCTACAAATAATAAATGTTGGAGAGGGTGTGGTGAAAGAGGGACCCTCCTACACTGATGGTGGGAATGTAAATTGGTGCAGTCTCTATGGAGAACAGTATGGAGGTTCCCAAAACACTAAATATAGAGTTACCATATGATCCTACAATCCCACTCCTAGGCATATGCAGAGAAAACCAGAATTTGAAAATATACATGCACCCCAGTGTTCATTGTAGCACTATATATAATAGCCAAGACATGGAAGCAACTTAAATGTACATTGACAGATGAATAAAGACATGGTATACATACACACAATGGAATAATGCGCAGGCATAAAAGAATAAAATAATGCCATATGCAGCAAAATGGATGGACTTAGAGATTATCACACTAAGTGAAGTAAGGAAGGGAAAGACAAGTATCATACGGCATGGCTTAGCATATGGAATCTAAAAACATGATACAAATGAACTTATATGCAAAGGAGAAACAGACCTATAGACATAGAGAGCAAGCTTATGGTTACCAAAGGGGAAAGGAGGCCCAGAGAGGGATAAATCTGGAGTTTGGAATTTATGTATTTATACCACTATGTATAGAACAGATAATCAACAAGGACCTCCTGTAGCTTAGGAAACTATACTCAGTATTTTGTAATAACACATAAGGGAAAAGAACCTAAAAAAAGAGGTATATATGTATGAATAACTGAATCATTTTGCTGTACACTTGAAGCTAACAACCTTGTAAATAAAATACTTCAATCCAAAAAAAAAGCATACAAGAAAAATTCTTATTTTTTTGAAGATGAAAAATATTTTGCTTATTCTTGTTAAATAAGTCCAGTATATGTGAGCTTGTGGTTTATATACCTTTATGGTTGAGAGCTGGACACAACCGAAAGACTAAGCATGCATCCAGTCATGTGATTAGTAAACATTTTCATGTTCATCTCTTTTTTTCACATAACTTTTTTAGTAGTAATTTCACCGAAACAGATATATTTAATACACAAATGATCTTCATCCTCCCTTTTTTGCCTAGAGCACCTTCATAACTCAGGTGTAGACTTAATTGTGATTCAAGCTACTTTTCATTGGAGTAGATACTTTCAAATCGGTCACAATACTATTTTTTAAAACCAATTCTAGTGGAGGGAGAAAAATTCAAAACTTTTGTAAGATTATGCCAAAGCAGAGTGTATATAATAGTGAGCCCGGGTGTGGGGATGGAGGAGAGTAAAAGTGGCCACAAAGAATGTAGACACTGCTAGTTTTCTGCGCCTGTCACCACATATTGGATTTAACAGAAAACCACTCCTAGGAGAAACACTTTCCAATAGCTTTCCTGTGGCTTTTTAAGGCTGCATGAACCCATATAATGTGACCAGAAAGATAATTTCAGGGGATGTGCTAAAAATACATGTGGGGCTCCTGTGTGACACCCATTTCGCTAAGAAGCAAGCCAGGGAGCTGGCTGTCTGTGTTCTTTACCTTTTTCACAGTGAGGGCCGTAGAATCCATCAGGACATTCGCAGACCCGTCTTTCATTACAGAAGCCTCCATTTCTGCATCCTCCTGGGCACTCAGCTTCACCAAAGAGAAACAAGCTTTGTATAAACACTTTTCAAAACATATTGAGTGAATTACGGGGAGCATGAAGAGATTAGAGGTCACATTTTCCCCAGCACACTGATTGTAATTTATTGAATACCAATATTTCCACTTCATTCTCTCTACATCACTTGTACTTTCTTAAGTTTTCAGGAAAGTAAGACTTTGCTTCTCTCAATCCTATTTTCAACAGTTAAGGGGCTTGTGGAAGAAGGCAAAGCAAGCTTTATGTTCTTCCTTCATCTCACCTATCAATTTACTGCACTGGACCTTCAATTCACACTGAGACAGAATGATGGATATTGCCCTCCATATTCATTGTCAGAGTGGGTAATGACTTTTTGGTACATCTCTAGGGCACTGAAAGCCTCCAGAGCTAAAATTCTGTGCTGGAAGAGCTTATATCAGAGTAGGGAAGGGGACAGGCCTTCCCATTCCCTGGTTACCCAGGCTGTGGTGGGAGGTGACTTTGCCTGGCAGAGATTGCTGGTGAGATGGCAGCGACCTGTTTTCCATGAAAGTCAGAAGGATCAAGCGTTTGGCAGTGGGTATGGGTAGTGGTAGTTGCTGGTGATGACTGGTGACCTTGCTATGAGGTTGAGGACTCCCAAAGACTATACTGGAAGAGGGAGAGAAAGAGGTGGGAGACAGAGCATTTTGAAGGGTACTGGAGTCCCTAAAATTGTGAGTGGGGTCAAAGTAGAGCAAGTCTATCTTAGTACTATTCCTGGACCCTGCACTTAGCAGCCCCTCCTCCCACTGGTGTAGTTACAATTATACAAAATAATTATCCAGCCAGCTAGGTACTATTTTTTGTTCAAATCACACCTGGAAGTTTTATGTCTTCTCTGGAATCACCATCACTGATTACCTTGTTGACAGGTTTTAAAGAAGATGGCATTTTGAGGTGTCTGCAAGATGGTGTTGCCTTCAGAATTCATGACAATCACGTTCACTTCAAATGCTGCCACTCCATCTTGTTTGCCGAGACATGGGAAACCAACTTGAACAACTAAAGAAAAAGGGAGTATGGAGAAACAGTTTATCTAGTTGATTCCAGTTTTACAGACACCTCAGCAAGAGAGCAAAGAACAAAACAAAAATGTTCACATTCCGTTATTTGACATTCTTGTATCTCCACTAAAGTAAGGGCTATATTTTGATTACGTGGGCATTCTCCCCAGAACATGTACATCATGCGGGGTAGAGAAAGGATTAATGACCCTCATTAATTTGTACCCTACTAATATAAAACTGAGGATATTCTGTTCATAGTCTGAACTTGTATCATCTTGAAAAAAAGATGGTAAAATTTTCTCTGAAAAGTAAAGGTGCAAATAGGTAGCATAGATTAATTAATTAATTAGGAAAAGAAACTGTGTGAGCATCTTTACCAGCCTCCATATAATTCAAAAAGGGCTAAAAATCAACATTCCAGAATCCATTAAATAAAGCTCTATAAGCCACACCCCACTGGTTTATTTTTACTCTCTCTGCTTGAAAGTGACAAATATCTCCTTTGGAAATACACCACAACTCAGACTAGACCCTAGTCATTGGACTGAGTTAATGAAGTTAGTATTTCCTCAGGCTAATTGTCAATATTAAGAAGTGTTCATATCCCAGGGATTTAGAAGAGAGTTCATTGTGGTGAAATAATCTCACAATAGACTTATAACTAATGGTTTAGGTTCCTAAATAGGAGCTACTTCTTTCCAGTGAGACGAACGCTCACTTGGGGTGTCTAGGTGTGACTCAGCAGTGAGTGGGAACTAACAGTGTTGCTGTACAGAGGAGGCGAGGGGGCCACCAACTATGAAGCCCACAAGTCATTAGGTAGAAACGGGCTCAAGCCATTGGGTGAGAGGCTGACTACATAACATTTCTGAAATCCACGGGATTATCATCACATATCCACTGGGGATCTAGCTGATCCACTAGATTCTAGTTCTTCCTTATGAACAGAAGAAACATTACTAAGAGACATACATATAAAATTCTGTTTCATTTGGTTTCCGTATGGCAGGTTATGGTTATTGCCAAGCTTGGGAAAATCATACCACGCCAAGAAAAATTCTTTCCCTGAAGAGTTTTTCTAAACCTCCTCCCTAGGTTTATAAGAAGAAATGAGTTAGAAACTGATCTTCTCTTTTCCATAAGGCACTGCACACCAGCTGGTCATAAAATCTTCTTAACATGCTTGGCAACCGAAAACCTACTCTCAAGGCTTTGGCATTGTCAGTGTTCATTACTGTGCCCTTCTCCAAATAACATGAATTTCTTTCCTGAATCTTGAGATCTGATCATTGCAAATAATCAGTTAAATGGCGGGGGGAGGGGACGGTGGTACAGTTTAACAGAACTAAAAACGAGAGGACAAACCAAGATTGTTTTTGAAGTTCCAAAGTAAAATTGTCACCGTTGAAAATCTTGGTTGAATGAAATCTTACATATGAAAATGTAAGTTTACAAAACACTAAAATCCATTGTAGGGATTTCCATTTCAAAAGGAGGTGAAGGAGCTGATAGGTAATTTCTTTCAATTGTTAACGCTACAATGCATTTTCACTTTGTTCAGATATAAAGTGTTTTTCTCATGACTCTTGCGCAGATGGGTAGGCCAATAATTGCCCTGAGGCATAAAAACATGGAAGAACCTAAAAGATAGAACTTCCAGAATCTTCCTTACCACATCTTTCAGGTTTATCTTTTTCTTGGACCTTATTGAGCCTCTACTTTGCAGCCCACCTAATTCTCTTCAAGGCACTTCAGAGTTTTTTTAGCTTGCAAAATCTTGGTATGGAAGAGAAGATCTTTGTATGCAAACTCATCTTCATTTCTGTTTATCAGCATTGTCAAGTTGCAAAACATATCTTAGATATCAAATATCAAAACATGTCTTATAATATGTATGGGAAATTCAGTTAAGAATAATTACTAGTTTGTCCTTATTTCCAGATGTGCTAAAAGCAAACCATTTACAAATCTAAGTTATGACTACATGTCCACATGCTCCAGTCATCAGGGGGTCTTCTAGACAATTTGGAATGTTCTCATGTAAATGTGTGATTAGTTAACATAGCCTCTAAGTTCAATGTAGGTACCAAGATGCAGAGTTCTCTGGCCCTAAACAATATGAGTGAGTGTCAGTAACTTAGTTGTATCTGACTCTTTGCCATCCCATGGACTATAGCCCACCAGGCTCCTCTGTCCATGGAATTCTCCAGGCAAGAATAGTGGAGTAGGTAGCCATTCTCTTCTGCAGGGGACCTTCCTGACCCAGGGATAGAACCCAGGTCTCCTGCATTGCAGGCAGATTCTTTACCGTCTGAGCCACAATAGTCCCACCTAAACAATATGGCTCTTAGCAAACCCAGGGAAGAAAAATGAGGATATAAAGTCCAAACGGAAAGAAAACATACCATAAGTAACTTCTTTAGAATTTTCAAGATGAATTTTTTCCTTTAAATGGATAAATACAAATTTGAGTCAAAATACAAACAGTTCCCAGGTGGCACTAGTGGTAAAGAGTCTGCCTGCCAACGCAGAAGAAGCAAGAGACTCAGGTTCGATCCCTGGGTCAGGAAGATTCCCTGGAGCAGGATATGGCAGAGTTGGATACAACTGAGCACACACAAAGAGTTCATCCATTCAGCAAATACTTACTGATATTACCATGTGACACCGTTCTAAGTAGTGGGGGTGCTTTAGCAAACAAGACAAAAACCCCAGGCTTTTGTGGCACTGAGGTCTCAATGATTTATTTTGGAGATATTTTGTGACAGTTAGATATTTCAATCATTTAAAATGTCTAGAAAAATAAAGCAAACATTCTCATGTTTAAAGTTATAGACCAGTTAGAGTTCAAAGTAGCTGCAATGTTTGAGTCTGCAATTACTGGATTCTTTGGGTCTCAACTTTTATAACCTAAGTTCAATTTGCCTGTATTTTAACTTCACAACAGATGCATAAATGTCTTCTGAGCATATTGTCTAATGCTTAAAACAGGATCAGGTGGAGAATTGCATTTGCTATGATCCATTGATTCGGATGGATCACGCGGTTTAGTTAAACTTCTCAGGCCTCAGTCTCCTTCTTTAGCCATAAGACCAATAATAATACTACTAAAGTAGTTAAAAACATTTTGTGTGTGTGTGTGTGGAAAGACCTGTCATTTGAAAGGTTAAAACTGTAATGTTACTGTTCACCATCAAACATGTCTTTCATTGTAAAAAGTCATTAAAAAAAAACACACATCTAGCATAGTTCTGCAAAATTATGCCAAATGCAAATAGAGGAAAATAAAGTCTTTTATCTTTTTGAATAGGAAAACCTGAGGCAATCTTGGCAGAAAACTAAAGATGTGACACCTTCATCTTCTGAGTAAATCAACAGAAAAGAATTATTTTACCAATCTAAAATTATGCTCAATGAACATTAATATAATATGAAGTATTTTCTATCTTCATCATGTAAAGTATCTAATAAACTCTAGGTTTAAAATTATGCTTATTTTACTTATATATGTGTAATTTCAACCTGACAAATTCAACTTCCGGTGAAAGATGAACACATGAAAAATCCTCTCACCCTAGGTAAAAATATTTTCCCATATATATTCACCTCTTTTGATATAGGAGGCATGTAAACATAACTGTTATCTTAACCTCAGCACAGAATGATTTGAAAGGAACTAGGAAATAACGATCAGAAGTTAGGAGATACATAGTTTATGAGTTTCAATAAATTCACTTTTAAAGTAAAAGTAGAAATGAAAGATGTATAAATTGTGCTAATTACACTTGCCCACTTTTCAGTTTTGAAATGTGAAATAGAAATTTTATTCCTGTTCTGCAGATTCTACTTGTCCTGTTTTCTGCTTATAAATTTTATCTGTAAGACCATTCAGGTAATAAGAATTATAATTGAACACCTTTTAAAACATATTTCAAAGAATTTTGCTTAGAAAAAAAATCTGACTTTAGTTAGCCTCATTTTCAGGGACTTGTATATAACCTATGCTCAACTCAAAATAGATTTCTTTCAGTTCCCAAACATGTGGTGCATGTCCGCAGTACCTGACTCTGCACACCTATCCTGCTGCCTGGAATGTTTTTTCTCCTCTTTTTTGTCCAGTGTTCTCCCCCTCACCTCTCAAAACCCAAATTAAACAGCACTTGTCCTCTGTAGGTTTCCCTAACACTGCCCTCCCCCATGACATCATTTCACATATACCTCTGTATACAATTGCATTATAATCTAATGATTTGATTATGATTCTGTATCCTTTGCTAGGCTTCCCAGGTGGCTCAGTGGTAAAGAATCCACCTGCCAATGCAGGAGATGCAGGTTTGATCCCTAGATCAGGAAGATCCCCTGGATAAGGAAATGGCAACCCACTCCAGAATTCTTGCCTGGGAAATCCCATGGACAGAGAAGCCTGGTGGGCTACAGTCCATGGGGTCACAAAAGAGTGAGACATGACTGAGCCTCTAAACAACAACAAACAACAAATCCTTTGCTAAGAATGTGATTTTCAAAGGGAAGGACCATATGGTATGTGTTTTTATACCCTTAGCACCTAGTACATTGTCACAAACTAGGCACTGACAGTAACAAAGATATACGTTATGGGAGACACATCCATATAACTTTATACACACAGACACACTTGCACAAATACATGTGCACACCTGCACACATACACAGAAAGAAACAGAAATACCCCTTTGGCAGTGGGAGACGGAGTAAAATATGAACAACGTGCACTCAGAAAAAACACACGCGTAAAGAAAAAGACCTCAAAGGGAGAAACAGCACACGCTCTCTATTTCCAAGGAAAAACAGAAACGTGAAAGTTACCATGTGCTTTTGCAGCAATAAGCCTATGAGTAGAGAGCCACTTTTACCAAAAGCTAGGTGGAAATGAGGCCAGATGTTGTGAATTCCAGTGCCATCTAGGTTGCATAATCAAGACCAGGGTAAATTACAACTCAGAAAAACTCAAGTAGATTGAACATAACTCACATGGCATTCAAGTGCACACTGATGTGCCACCAACTGCACATAAACTAACTCTTCTATAGACGTAAACAACAAACTTATGTTGATTAAATAGCTCTTCTACACTGAGACCGGCACAGTGCTCACACAGCCTCAGCCTTGGTCATGCAAGCCACTGCCTCCCAACAAAGGAAGAAATGAGAAAGGCAGGCTAGGCCAGAGCTCATCCTCAATATCACATGATTATATGCTGCTCCATGAATATAAATCATTCAACACAAGTAGTCATCCATGCTCCATGCTGTGCTGACAGCCATTCATTCCCCCAGCAATATTTACTGAGCATCTACTCTGGGCTTCACTTTCTGGTCAGAACGGGGGTCACTGAGAAGAAGATGGTCCTCCCAGCATTAACACCTATTTGACAGTTCCTACTCATTGGATTCCTGATGGTCTTGGTTGAGAAACATTCCTGCTGCCTTGGTTTCATGGGATGACAGAGACTGAGTGTTCCAACAGGCCAAGCCTTGGCTTGATGGAAAATGTTTTTTGTTATCCAACTCAGGTATTTTACTGAACCATCCAGTTTGTTTCCCATCCTCTTTTTGTTCCCTTCTGACGCCAGAAGGCAGGCACTTCCTAACTGTTAAAGATCAAGAGTTTTCTATTTCATGCAATGCTTAGGCACATAACAGTCTGTAGGAGAAAAGAACACCTTAGCAGCTTGAAGATATTAAATAGGCCAGCAGAGTAACGAATGTTACCTGGATGCTTAGGAGCAAGACACATTGATTTGATTACTATTTAATAATTCAAGTTACCCTCATTGCTCAGGCTGGGGGTACTGAGCTTAATGAGGCAATGAATAACGCCCTGCAATGGACTAAAATTCCCATAAACTTCCTGCACCTGCATTTCTGCAAACAAATCCTACATCTGCTTCCAAAAACCTATGGGGTAGGAGGGGAGGTTATCTGTGTAAAGTGTGTGTGTGTGCACATGCACGCACATGCATGAGTCACCTCATCCCAGGTTTGTTCTTTTTATTTTTATTTATTTATTTATTTATTTTTAGGTTTGTTCTTTTTAGTCTCATCTTGTCTAATGCATCATCTACTTACCCCTCTACATTTGATTTATAAAGATTCTAAATTATTAGTAAATGATGTTTTCTCTAAACGTAACCGATTGAAATATATATTCAAAACCTTACAGTTTCAACATCCCAAGAAGTAGATTTTCAGTAAGCTTTTTTGTTTCCAGCAGACACGAAAAAATTAATAAAGCTGGGAAGATTTTGGAGACAGCATTTGATTAGAAATCCAAAGATACAAGATTAAGTTGAACAGGTGTCACTGTGCAATTAATTTAATTAATGAATTTTCAAAGGGTTAAATGAGTTTGCAGTTCTTTAATAACAGAAAAAGATGAAGGAAAAATTCAAAAATATAAAATGGAAATTGAGAGACATGTTGTATATTTATCGTATTCCTGATCACTTCTTAAAAGATCAAAAAATATCGAGAAAATTTTATAGAAAATTATCTTTGATCAAAAAAGAACATCAACTGACATGGCACAAGACTGAGTAACACCCTATTCTAAGAATTTGGTGGTCATATTAAGAACTTTCTTGTCTCCATGATGCAGCAATATGCAAGAGAACAGGTACAATCACCTGAGCAGAACTGGGGTTTTCCTGTATTTGGAAAGGGATATTCACATCCTTGGGTGAGTGTATCTCCGGAACCCAAGGACTTTTCCTTCATGGGAACTTCCATCTCGATTGGAAGCAAATCCTCCGAGAGGGCCGTGAGTCATAGCAGCAGCATTGTGAGGACCCACGAGAAACTCAGATTCACTCTTCCTGTCTATACTTACGTGGGCACCTATGCCAGAAAATTAGAAAAACTCTGTGCTTATTTAGTCTCAACTCTTACAGTGCTGGGATGCATCAATACAGATACATTTGGAAGTAGTAGATAATCACAACCTGAAAATGGACTCTGTAAGGGTGCCTGATTTCCTGTTTCATCAATTTAAATGAGCTCCTTAGGGAGGAAACCATAGACAAAATGAAAGGGCAACCTATGGACTAGGAGACAATATTCACAAATGATGTGACTGACAAGGGGTTAATCTCCAAAATATGCAAACGGTTCATACAGCTCAATATCAAAAAAATGAACAACCCAATCAGAAAATAGGCAGAAGATTCAAATAGATATTTCTCCAAAGAAGAGATACAGACAGCCAACAGGCACATGAAAAGATACTCAGCATCACTAATTATTAGAGAAGCACAAATCAAAACTATACCACCTCACATTGGTCAGAATGGCCATCATTAAAAAGCCCACAAATAATGAATGCGATCCATCACAAATGAAAAGATAGTTTTGACCACACAGGATTTTAAACCCTCCTCAAAAAAAAATAAAACGTAAATGATAAGTTGAAAAAAACTACAAATACTTTACAGTGAGCTTTGCAAATTAATGAAAAGAACCACAAAAAATGAGCACAACATACAGACATTTTACATTGTCTAACAGATACAAGAAAATAGTCTCCCACCTCAATAGGCATGTAAAAAATCAAATTAAAGGAACATTGAGAAACCACTTTTCACTTTTTAAGCCATCTAAACTGCTAACATGATTAATAACCCATGTTGATGAGACTGCAATAAGTCAGGCTGTCTGCCACACTGCTAGCCAAGGTACCAACGGGTGCAACCTTTGCAGAAAGTAGTTTGGGATTTTGGCAATTTGGTCTAAGAGCCTTTAAAAAAGTTCAAGTTCATATCTTTTGACACGATAATTTTACCTCTAAGAAACTATTTTAACAAAATAATGAGATGAATTTTACGATTCTGCTACACACATTAATACAAGTGTTTTTTGAATGCCTGTTCTATGCAGGGCCTTGTATTGACAGCCGTGGTGTATTGACCATCTATTACTTTAAAAAAGAATGGTTACTGTGCTATTTTTAGTATGCAAACCCTAAAAACAATCTACATAAGATACAATAAGGGAACATAAATTATAGTATGTTCAGAAAATAGAATATTATAAGCACATTAAGAACAACTTTTGGAAAAATCTACAATGACATGGGAAAATGCTTACGTTAAAATATTAAAAGCCAGAAAAACATTATGTAAAAACAATTATTACTACAATTATGTAAAAAAAAAATAGACTCAAGGCAGAAGGAAATATTGGAACATGTTAACATAAGAGATCTCTGTATTTTTCTAAAAGTCATTAAAACTGGGCTCTAGTTTCAGCTTCGCCACTTACTACTAATATATGACTTTGGGAAAGTCAGTTAAACCTCACAAGCCTCGATTTTCTAACTTGTAAAATGGAGATGTAATTCAAGCCTTGATTCTCTCCCAGAACGTGAATTAGATAATGCATGAATTGGTGCTTTGTAAGCTGAAAAGTTCTAAATACCTAACTGCATACCGTATTTTCTAAGCAGAGAAAGATGATTAGATCTGAAAGACTGAACCCTTTTCTCCCACTTTTGCATGTCTCTTCTCTACTTCGAATTCCTATTTAATACAATGTTCATTTAGGGGAAGTTTTTCTTGATTTATTCCATTCCCTCTCAATCACTTAGTTTGTATCTTTGCCACATTTATATGCATTACATTAATTAGCACTTGTTGGCCAAGTATACTTCATACAGTGACTTTCATTTTTTAATCTGGAATCATTTATGAACTGAATTTTTAGGAAATTCTAAAACTTCCATTTCTTCACACCTATCCTAATCTTTTGTCCAAAGGAAACTGGGACATAACAACTGATTTCCCCTAAAATCAATAGCTCTCTTCAAGAAAATATCCTGTAATCTCTCTGATGGATGACATTTGGATCTCAAATAGTATTCCCACCACTATTATATTTTAAGCATAAACCTTTGTCTGAGGCAAAGACCACCCACCTGATGCCTTGTGAGGCACTGTTCCCAGAAGAGGGATATTGACGGTTGGGTCTGCCATGATGCCTTTATCCAAGGAGCGCAAGGACAGGAATTCATAGAAGTATTCTGCCTACAACAGAAGGCATTGACAATCAGTACCATGGAAACCACAGAGAGTGGGAAGGCACTTCTCAATTCATCATCCCTCTGATGGAATACTGACATTTTTCACCATAGGAATTCTGGAACACATGACACCTAAAATATTGTGTAGGCATAACTCTCTCTTCTGGGTTTTAGAACTCTAGAATTAGACTGCTTGGAGAGAAGTGATTCTTCCAAAACATTAATAACACATATCCAAGATATTTACAAGGTAGCCTTTCAGCTTAAAAGGATTGAGAAAAATGCTCTGAAGGAAATAGGTGATGTCAAAACAATCTTCAACTAGCCCTTATAAAATCCATCTGTTTCTTGGGTCATTTTTTAATTCTTTTCAAATGTGAAGTGACTTTTTGGATCAGAATTTGGAAAGATAATAAATAAGTGATAACAAAGGCAAAAACCTACATGCAAAAGAAGATACGAAAGTCCAAAATTTAATGATCTTGTGTTAACATTTATTTTTCAGTATCATTTCCTTTGGAAGGTTTATGTAACATCTCAATTTAATTATGGAGAGAAAAGTCTAAAAATGTAAAAACCACCTCTGCAATATGACAATAAGCCATAAAACTTTGCATTGTAAACATTTTTCACTTTCCCACTGAATCTAGTTGAGAAGATGATTCTTGTTACTTGAATGGCCATGAACTACTGATAGTAGTAATGTATAATCTCACTGTAGAACTTTGATGCTTAACTGATTCTCATCTGGGTTATTAAAGGGACTTGTAATGGAAACAATGTGTTCTTGCTTAGGGATAAAGAACAATCAACAAATCATACAGATACCAAAAGGAGAGTTAGGCAGACTAAGTGGTTCTGCAGTTATCTGCAGAGATATCCAGAATTTGGATTGGTTAATTAAGCTGATTACATAAACATGGGTTAGGAAGAGGTTTAAAAAAATACAGCCTTTCTTTCATGCAGTATAAAATATTTACATGCATTATAAAATTTATTTTCCAACATGGAGGATATAAGAGATACATGGTAGACACTGACACAACTTTCTGTTTTAAGTCACAATATCAATGTATTAGGCATTAAGAACTTCATGAGTAAGAGAATGTAAAAGGTTAATCTTATAAGGTAATCTGTAGGGATATTGTCACACCTGTATCAAGCTGAAAAGCACTTCAAGGTTTTACCAGGTCAAAGGGAGCACCTTTATTAACTAAAATTCCACTGCAGCTGTTTCTTTGACTTGTGGCAGTGGTTCCGTAAGACCACTGGGAAGGGTTTCCTGGGAGGGTAAAAATGTTGTGTGAATTAATTTTACTAAATTCATTCATTAGGAGGGCCTTGAGAATAAAGAGTCAACAAGGAGTTAATTCCTACCCTGTTTAAGGGAAGGCAGAGAATTGCAAGAAGTCTGATGAAAGGAGTATCATCAGGAGAGGTCATTCAATTGAAAGAATTCCTTTGAAAGCAAGAACATTAATTATGTCCCTTCAAGAAAACCAATGATTATTAAAAATGGGCTACTTCTTAGATGGCATTTCATGAATTCAAGTGTTTTAAATGTCTTCTACCAGCTGTACTTCCCTCTACACTTTACTAGATTATATTTATCATTTCACATTTTGTTCTAAAACATATCTTGGTTAGCATTATAAAGGATTTGGTGCTGTATGCCTTTATAGTTAGTAACTTTTGGTTATTTATATTACCAAGTACAGTAATAATAACTACCAACGATAAAACAACATCACTCACGAATGGCATACTACAAGCCAAGACTTACTCAAAATATTTGTATTTGTAGTACATTTAACATTGGAAAAGGGTTGAATGAACAGAGTACAAATATGTTGAAAATAAAACAATTCAGTTTTATTGAAAATAAAATTTGAAGCTATGTTGCTTCAAATACCACGTTATCATTTGCTGCTCCATAATTATACCTTTGAGCTTTATCACATTATACACTAAATCTATGTTTATGTGGATGATATATTTTAAAATTGCATTTATAAAAACAAATATAATTTCAGCAAGTTTTAAAAATTGTTTTTTGGGTTAATAAGAAAAAGGATGAAAGACGAGAAATGAAGATTAAAAAGAATGACTGCATAGGATTGATGGTAACTGATTTTTTGCCTTTTCTCTCTCTCCCCAATTTTCTACATATGGTTCCATGCCTCTCATAGTGAAATAAATACACTTATTTAACAACAGACATAAATCATATACTCTGCTTTCAGTTCTGTGTGGCTGATGATAATCACCTGCTCTACTTGTATAAATCTCTGATCATAGATGAAATATTCTTCTTAGCCTTCTATTTAGCATGGCTGTGCTCAGGTATTCAAATCTCTTGCTCTTCTTCCCGAAACTGTGCTTCAAGAAAACAACACTCAGTATTTAAGCAGCTTCTAAATGTCTCTTTCAGAAGCTTTTGATGATGTTCACCCAATGTGGGAAAGAATTTCACCTAGTCCAAAAACGTAACTTCATAGAACCTTTGGGTCTCCTGTTATTATCGTTTCATAACAAGCAAACACGACCTTTGCCAGTTTCTTTTTCTTTATTATTTTTTTAAATTATCATTTGTCATGCTTCAAGTCTTAGTTATGGCATGTGGGGTCTTCGTTGCATCCTGCAGGATCTTTCCTTGTGGCGTGCGGTCTCTCTTGTTGTGATGGGCAGGCTCAGTAGTTGCAGCATGTGGGATCTAGAACACACAGGCTCCGTAGTTGTGGTACACAGGCTTAGTTTTCCTGTGGTGTGTGGGATTTTAGTTCCCTGACCAGGGATTGAACCCGAGACCCCTGCATTGCAAGGCAGACTGTTAACCACTGGACCACCAGGAAAGTCCCTGCTGTTGCTGTTTTTCAGTATGATCATGTAAGGTGGGTTAGGAAGCATGAATGTGCTATATTCAGTCCCAGAGAGTTTATAATTAGCGTTGGCATGACCTCACTGCAGGATGTAGCTGGGTTTAATGAACTCATCTGGCCAACCAATACTCTGATCTTATCAATCACAAATTTCACGGTAGGGTGACCCTTTGATTTCTTTGAGAATCAGTAAACATCATGGCTTTTCTGCTACAATTCTAAGACTGTATCACAAAGCAGGAACTGGTTAAAATGGCTTCTTCTTTGGATTTTATCAGCAAAAGACAGTTGCCAGAGAAAACCATTTTTATTTGTTTGGCTTTCTTTTTAGAGATATTCATGCTCTAATCTCTAAAATAAACAGTTTTCTTCATAATGTTATATTTGTTTTTAAAAGAAGTTTATGTCCACTGCTTTCTTAAAAACTCTAAGTTGAAAATCACTTAGCAATTTTTTGTCTGATAGTGGAACAGACTTCTTTCAAAGTTTCACTGTCATTATAAAGCAATCTATCCAAACCACCAATACCATATAAATGTTTTTACAAATAAATCATCATCACCGTGAGGTAGAGATGAAATAAATTCCTCATTTAAATTAAGGGCTTAAGTACTTCCCTCAAAGTCACAGAAAATGGTTGATGAAATAAGTGATAGATTTATTAATGTTATAACTCCTAGATAGGACTTTCTGCTTTTACTTTATTTATAATATAATAACTATTCTTAGTCCCAAACTCTCTCCTGGAAAAACTTATCTGGGGGCAAATAAAACCTAAATTCTATGCCAAAGGGAACAGAGAGCTAGCTTTAAAGTTTGGGAACAAGTCTTACAAATTTCAGATTTATTAGTAAGATAAAAGGAGCCCAGAGTATGAACTGTAATAGGGAGGTAGCATGCTGGAAAGCATAAAACCTCTATTAAGAAAAAGTACATTTTGTTACACTAAGTGACATTAGTGGAAACTCAGGTAGAGGTAACTGGGGTGCTTATTTGGGAAACACATGAAAAGATTGCCTTGTACTCAAACAAAGAATGGGTCTATTCAGAAGAATAATTCACTTCTAAATTAAGTTGCTGAGAATCTTGCTGGCCTGGTTTGCCACGCAGTAAATTTTCTTTTCATAGAGAAGTATAAAAGACACCCAAATATTATCAAGAAAGGAGTGCTAGAGCCCATTTAACTTGCTTCCAAGCAACTTGGCTGAATATTCAGGTTGTTCCTTCCAGAAGAGATGAAGACATCATTTAAATAACAAATGGGACAACTCAGAAGGCCTTCACTCTGGCACTCTTTTTTGGTTTGACATAGAGAAAGGAAGCAGAGAATTGCATTAACCTTTGGAGGGAATGGAGAGAATCCAGTATTTCTTTTTTACCTTTGAAGTTCTGAGTTTATGGTGTACACTTAATCTAATAAGCACAATAATTGCAGGAACCCCTGAGTTAAGAATCAAAGGTTCTTCATAAAACCATGGTTCTCAAACCCCTTTCACGTATTATGATGTTGGCCTAAGCATTCACGGGAAAACACTAAAACAGTAAAGGCATCACATCTGTCCCCTCTAAAATTTCAAGTAATTCAAAAATACAGAATATAGTGCTGTAAAGTTTGAAATTTTACAAATAACTTTTGCTAAGTGTTTACTATACTCCAGTCACTGTTCATTTAATTCTCACAACAACCTACTACTATTATAGCATACAAGTATGTTCCGATTAGCCAGGCCCTGAGCGTGAGAATTACTAAAGGAATACAAAATAGCTCCTATACAGTATGTGAAAGCCAAGAAGAAAACTACTAAAATAAGAAAGGAAAATAGTTCAATGTTGAAGTTCCAAACAAAACGAATAAGCATGCCTAATGCTTAAAATAATCTGACGCCTGAATGTCTAGACGTAAAATTGCCAGATCTCACATTCTTCCTCAGCATTCTTCTTGTCACCTCTCTGCAAAATTTTATCCTTCAGATTCACAACTCATTATCCTCGGATTCTGTGACCGTCTGCTGATTCTTCTCCCACATCTTGCTTTTCCTTCATTTCCTTATTAAGGCTCCTATCAGCTCAAAATCTCGGAAAAATCATTAGGACCCAAGCCTCAGCTCTTCAATTTTTATATTCTGTCATAAAACTCCTGCACTTGCACAGACTGAACTTTTTCCTCCTGAGCAATGAGATGCTCGGTGTGAATAGTTCACACCACCTCATGGCCGTGCTTGTGCACACAGAGCCTCTTTCATCGCCTCCCCAAAACAGCCTCCCCACCTCTTTTCTTAATTTCTGTTGACAGTATTATCATTTTTTCATGACAAAGGAACTGAACCTCAGAGTTGTCATTTCTTGCCTCTCCCAATAGTCTCTCCAGAATCTCTTCTGAGTCTGTCTCTTCCATTCCCATTGCTTCCACCTTAACTCAGACTTTATTTCCTCAAGGTGGCATTACTGTAAAATTTCTGAAATATCCTTCCTCCCTGTCTCTTTAATGCCATAATAAAAGCTAATATATCTAACTGAAACATCACTTTTTTAACATCACTTTTTTATTAAAGTATAATTTACAATATTGTGTTGTTTTCAAGTGTACCATATAGTGATTCAGTATTTTTGCAGATTATATTCCATAAAAGGCTATTACAAGATAGTGGGTATAATTATCAGTGCTATCCAGTATATCTTTGTTGCTCATCTATTTTATATATAGTAATTTTATATTTCTTAATCCTATACTTCTAATTTTTTCTTGGGGATGGTCTTGATCCCTGTCTCCTGTACAATGTCACGAACCTCTGTCCATAGTTCATCAGGCATTCTGTCTATCAGATCTAGTCCCTTAAATCTATTTGTCACTTCCACTGTATAATCAAAAGGGATTTGATTTAGGTCATACCTGAATGGTCTAGTGGTTTTTCCCACTTTCTTCAATTTAAGTCTGAATTTGGCAATAAGGAGTTCATGATCTGACTATGCCAAAGCCTTTGACTGTGTGGATCACAATAAACTGTGGAAAATTCTGAAAGAGATGGGAATACCAGACCACCTGACCTGGCTCTTGAGAAATCTATATGCAGGTCAGGAAGCAACAGTTAGAACTGGACATGGAGCAACAGACTGGTTCCAAATAGGAAAAGGAGTATGTCAAGGCTGTATATTGTCACCCTGCTTATTTCACTTATATGCAGAGTACATCATGAGAAACGCTGGGCTGGAAGAAGCACAAGCTGGAATCAAGATTGCTGGGAGAAATATCAATAACCTCAGATATGCAGATGACACCACCCTTATGGCAGAAAGTGAAGAGGAGCTAAAAAGCCTCTTGATGAAAGTGAAAGAGAAGAGTGAAAAAGTTGGCTTAAAACTCAACATTCAGAAAACGAAGATCATGGCATCTGGTCCCATCACTTCATGGCAAATAGATGGGAAACAGTGTCAGACTTTATTTTTTGGGGCTCCAAAATCACTGCAGATGGTGATTTCAGCCATGAAATTAAAAGACGCTTACTGCTTGGAAGGAAAGATATGACCAAACTAGATAGCATATTAAAAAGCAGAGACATTACTTTGCCAACAAAGGTCTGTCTAGTCAAGGCTATGGTTTTTCCAGCGGTCATGTATAGATGTGAGAGTTGGACTATAAAGAAAGCTGAGCACAGAAGAATTGATGCTTTTGAATTGTGGTGTTGGAGAAGACTCTTGAGAGTCCCTTGGACTGCAAGGAGATCCAACCAGTCCATCCTAAAGGAAATCAGTCCTGGGTGTTCATTGGAAGGACTAATGTTGAAGCTGAAACTCTAATACTTTGGCCACCTGATGCGAAGAGCTGAGTCATTTGAAAAGACCCTGATGTTGGGAAAGATTGAAGGCAGGAGGAGAAGGGGATGACAGAGGATGAGATGGTTGGATGGCATCACCGACTCAATGGACATGAGTTTGGGTAAACTCTGGGAGTTGGTGATGGACAGGGAGGCCTGGCGTGCTGCGATTCATGGGGTCGCAGGGAGTCAGACACAACTGAACTGACTGATACAACATGGACTGAACTGAAGTGAACTGAACTGATACTCCTAATTTGCCTTTCCTTAATCCCCTCTGCCTTTTAGTAATCACAAGTTTGTTTTCTCTATCTGTGAGTCTGTTTCAGTTTTGGATATAAATTTCCCCTGATGGCTCAGATGGTAAAGAATCTGCATACAATGCAGGGAACCCGAGTTTGGTCCCTGGGTTGGGAAGATCCTCTGGAGAAGGGAATGGCAACGCATGCCAGTATTCTTGCCTGGATAATTCTATGGACAGAGGAGTCTTGAGGGCTACAGTCCATGGGGTCACAAAGAGTTAGATGTGACTGAGTGACTAACACTTATTTGTATTATTTTTTTCAGATTCCACATATAAGTGGTATCATATAGCATTTTTCTTTTCTTCTCACTTACTTCACTAAGCATAATATTCTCTAGATGCATCCATGTTGCTGAAGATGGCAGTAGTTCTTTCTTTTTTATGGTGGAGTAATATTCCATTGTGTTAGTTGTTCAGTTGTGTCTGACTCTTTGTGACCCCCATGAACTGTAGCCCACCAGGCTCCTCTGTCTATAGAATTCTCCAGGCAAGAGAATTCTCCATTCCCTTCTTCAGGGGATCTTCTCGACCCAGGGATCAAACCTGGGTCTCCTGCATTGCAGGCAGATTCTTTACCAGCTGAGCCACCAAGGAAGCCCTGGATTTAGAAAAGGCAGAGGAACCAGAGATCAAGTTGCCAATATCTGTTGGGTCTTAGAAAAAGCAAGGGAATTCCAGAAAAACATCTGCTTCATTGACTACACTAAAGCCTTTGACTGTATGGATCACAACAAACTGTGGAATACTCTTTAAGAGATGGGAATACCAGACCACCTTACCTGTCTCCTGTGAAACCTGTATGCAAGTCAAGAAGCAACAGTTAGAACTGGATATGGAACAATGGACTGTTTCAAAATTGGGAAAGGAGTACATCAAGGCTATATATTGTCATCCTGCTTATTTAACTTCTATATAGAGTGCATCATGTGAAATGCCAGGCTGGATAAATCACAAGTTAGTATCAAAATTGCCAGAAGAAATATCAACAACCTCAGATATGCAGATGACACCACTCTAATGGCAGAAAGCGAAGAGGAACTAAAAGGCTGTTGTTGAAGGTGAAAGAGGAGAGTGAAAACCTGGCTTAAAACTCAACATTCAAAAAATAAAGATTATGGAATCTGGTCCCATCACTTCACGGTAAATAGATAGGGAAAAATGGAAACAGTGACAGACTTTATTTTCTTGGGCTCTAAAATCACTGCAGACAGAGACTTCAGCCAGGAAATTAAAAGATGCTTGCTCCTTGGAAGCAAAGCAAAGACAAACCTAGAGAGTGTATTAAAAAGCAGACATCATTTTGCCAACAAAGGTCTGTATAGTCAAAGCTACAGTATTACCAGTAGTCTTGTACAGATGTGAGGGTCGGACCATAAGGAAGGCTGAGCACTAAAGAAGTGATGCTTTCAAGTGGTGCTGGAGAAGACTCTTGAGAGTCCCTTGGATAGCAAGGAGATCAAACCAGTCAATCCTAAAGGAAATCAATCCTGAATATTCATTGGAAGGACTGATGCTGAAGCTAAAGTTCCAATACTTTGTCCTCCTTATGAGAAAAGCAGATTCACTGGAAAGGACCTTGATGCTGGGAAGTATTGAGGGCAGGCAGAGAAGGGGTGAAAAGGATGAGACGGTGGGATGGCATCACCAAGTCAGTGGCTATGCTGCTGCTGCTGCTAAGTCACTTCAGTTGTGTCCGACCCTGTGCGACCCCATAGATGGCGGCCCACCAGGCTCCCCCGTCCCTGGGATTCTCCAGGCAAGAACACTGGAGTGGGTTGCCATTTGCTTCTCCAAAGCATGAAAGTGAAAAGTGAAAGTGAAGTTGCTCAGTCGTGTCTGACTCTTCGCGACCCCATGGACTGTAGCCTACCAGGCTCCTCTGTCCATGGGATTTTCTAGGCAAGAGTACTGGAGTGGGGTGCCATTGCCTTCTCCAGTCAATGGACATGAGTTTGAGCAAACTCTGGGAAATGGTGAAGGACAGGGAAACCTGCCGTGCTGCAGTCCATGGGGTCACAAAGAGTTGGACATGACTGAGCAGCTGAACAACCACCGTATTCGGTTGTATGTATGTACCACATCTTTGCTGACTCCTCTGCTGGACATCTAGGGTGCTTCCGTGTCCTGGCTATTGTAAACAGTGCTGCTATGAACACAGGGGTGCATGCATCTTCTTGACTTAGTATCACTTTTGTCACATCATCGTTCCCCTATTTCTCCTTATCTCCAGGATAAGGCCTTTAGCCTGTTTGAATGCTCGCCACAATTTGGCTCCATGTTTCTCTTATTTCTTAATATTCCGCACCAGGGACATGCTGCTGGAGCTCAACTGGCCTGCTCTGAACATACCAGAGCGATGCCTGTATTCCAGTGTTTTCACTTACACTGACCCGTGTGTGTGTGCGCTAAGTTGCTTCAGTCGTGTCTGACTTTGCAAGTCAGACTGTGGCCCACCAGGCTCCTCTGACTGTAGGACTTCCCAGGCAAGAATACTGGAGTGGGTTGCCATGCTCTTCTCCAGAGGATCTTCCTGACCCAGGGATCAAACCTGCGTCTGCTGCAGCTCCTCCACTGCAGGCGGATTCTTTACTGCTGAGCCACTGGGAAGCCCATTCTGACCTGTGATAGGACTTAAACCAATTTGGCCCTTAAACATGTACCACCACGTATTACTAAGAAACTTTTCACATGGGTATATCATGTATTCTCATCTACATCTTGGATTCTTTGTGTTAAGAATGGGATTATATTTTTTTTCCAGCACTCTACTGGAGATTCACTCAGCCTTGTACACAGCACAAGGGATTTAATAAATATTTGTTGAATGAATGAATGACCTACCAGGAAGCATTCAGATGTGTAAGCCCAGTGCATCCAGAACACTCTGTTGTGGTGAAGTGGCATTAGTGTCTGATTCTACTGACATGCGGCAGCTTCTCTGTTTTGGCAATTGGTAAATTACTTTTACGGGTCGATAGAGTCTCTTTTATTTTGCTGTCTGGCCAGTCACCCGAGCATACATAGAGAATAGAGAAGGTTTTGGAAGAAAAGATCAAACAAACATTGACATTTGATATCCAGCCAGTCTGGGCATAGTTTGTAACTGTTTCATGCTTGTTTAGGGACAAAACCTTGGCAATCAGGCTCCCAGAAAGAATACAAGCAAATAATATAAATAAGGTCCAGTTCTAAAACATGACTTTGTCCAGTGTTCTTCTGGTTCATATTTTCCACTTGCGTCTCTCCTATAAGTTACATATGTATAATTATAAAGACAAGTAATTTGTACAAATTTTAAAGTTAATTAAATTTGTGAAATTCACTCAGTTGTGTCCGACTCTTTGCAACCCCATGGACTATACAGGCCATGGAATTCTCCAGGCCAGAATCCTGGAGTGGGTAGCCTATCCCTTCGCCAGCAAATCTTCCTGATCCAGGAATTGAACCAGGGTCTTCTGCATTGCAGGCAGATTCTTTACCAATTGAGCTACCAAATTTGTAAAGTTGTATAAAATTTACATAAACTTTGTGTTCTGTCAATTACAATATGCAATTGCAATGTCACTAAAATATCAACAATGACTTTTTTCCTGCTTTCTTTTGAAACTGGCCCTAAGAGGAATTTGCTTCAGAAACAAAAAGAAAAACACCTTCTCATGCAGGGTAGTTATTTCATCATGTCGCTGGCTTGGATGAAATTGACACTGAGATTAACAAGGCTTAAAGAGAGAATTTCGATCTGCCTAGTTCTTCTATTCTAGTAATCATTTTTTACACACCCTAGACTAGACCACAGTCAGTGGACCGGTTGAGGGAGTGAAGTTATTGGAATATAATGGTAATACTAAAACTTAAAGTCCAAGTAAACACACCCGGGACCACAAGAGTTTTGTAAACTAAAACTGGCAGGAGATCACACGGTTTGGCTTCACATGAATCTGAAATATCTAAGACATTTTCCATTTTTTCCTCCTAGGGTTTGGAAGTATCCTTGCTCATGCAAACCAAAAACAGACCTGGTTATCCGACAAATCCCTGGCTAGTCACTCTCTTTTAAGAGTCCTAAAGATAGGAAAGCAGTGCAATAGAGAATTAAATTGCTATTTTGTATTAGATAAAACCAAAAGTTAGGATTGTTTATTTGTTTATTTTTTGTGGGAGAGTTAATAAGGAAGTAGAAAAGCAAAGCATTAAACAATGAAAAAGGTTTTCTTAAGTTCTTTTGAAGACTGAAAAAATGGGTATCAGCGTAAAGACCATGCCCAGCTTCCCTGGTGGCTCAGTCAGTAGAAAGAATATGCCTGCAATGCAGGCGACCTAGGTTTGATCCCTGGGTCGGGAATATTCCCTGGAGAAGAAAATGGCAACCCACTCCAGTAT
This sequence comes from Capra hircus, assembly GCF_001704415.2. Taxonomy (NCBI): domain Eukaryota; kingdom Metazoa; phylum Chordata; class Mammalia; order Artiodactyla; family Bovidae; genus Capra; species Capra hircus. Next base: position 48,071,416 of record NC_030812.1, on the reverse strand, counting down.
TCTTGCCTGGGAAGTCCCACGGACAGAGGAGCCTCCCAGGCTATGGTCCATGGGGTTGCAAAAGGTGGACACAACTTAGTGATTAAACCACCACCACTAGCACCATAAAAACCATGTAGGCTCTAAACAAAATCGTGTTCAGCACACACTCATCAGACTCCCAAAATTTTCCTTGGAAAGAGCAATGGAGGTGAGGTAAGAAATAGATGGGTCCCCAGACTGAACAGTTGGTTTTTGTCAAGTGGAATAAAATTGAAGATTTGTTCTCATTCAGACACTCGAAGGACAAAGCTAATGGCAGAAGCTGAGCTCTGTTAAAGAGATAAGATGGCCTTTTCTGAGGTCAAGGAAAACTTCCCTGTCTTGCACATGTGCAGGAAGGCTCCTTGGGGGTTAAAAAAGGAGGGGTCACTACCCCATAATAAGTGTGGACATTTCCCAACAGGCCTCTGCAGGGGGACCCATCTTAGCAAAAGGCTGCACACATATATTGGGCAGGGTCAATCAATCAGTCGGGTATGAGGAAAAAAAAAAATTGGCCAAAAGTAAACAAAGACCCAGAAGTACTATCCTATATAAGTGATTTAAATCACTTCTTTACCGTGCCCCTTCTTAGAGAGGAGGCCCATATGCTTTCTCTCTGGGTGTGCATCTCTGCCTAGCTTCTGACTTAGCTGTGCTTCTCATTCAGGATGCCCACACTCCTCTCTGGGTGTGTATTTCTGCCTTGCTTCTGTCTTAAACTGCTTCTGCGCTCTCACATGTTAGGCTGTCCCTGAAGACAAACTCTGTGCCTGTTTTCACAGTTTTTGCCTCTATGAAACATTCTTGCTTTCAAAGGAGGTAAGAGCCAGGGAAACTTTGCCTCTAGCCCCTGGGGGCCTAGCAGCTAGGATTCCTGGTTTGTATCTAGGTTACCCAGTTCAACTCCTGGGCAGGGAACTAAGATCCCACTTTAGGACTGTTCACTGCTATCTTTCTGAGATCATATGCAGCAGTGGGGCCTCTGACCTCAAGGCTTCTGGGACAAGTACCTCCTTCTTAGAATAATCTTGCCCTGATTCAAACATTTGCAAAGTTATGGGTCACTGCCAACCTAACAATTGGGCCCTAAGAAGGAGGACTATCTGGGGCAATATTGAGTGGGGTAAGGTAAGGGACTGAGGAAAGAAAACATCATTCCAAGAGGTGCAGATGGCACTTTGGAGACCAGGGACAGTCTATAAGTATGGCGGAAGAACAGTGTGGAGGAACTCAGGAGCACAGCTACAATTTCTCCCAAGTACTAAGACAGAAAAGTTATCGGAGACTGTGGAAGGGCTAATAAAGCAGTCTGAATGCAGGTGTCCTAGAGGAGATGGGAGAGGGAGGGTTCAGTTCTAACAAAGAAAAAGGAATACTTTTTCTATTCTGTCCTCCACATCTCAAGATTTATATTTGAATATATTTTTCTTAAAGCTTCAGAAGCGTCATTGGGTATTCACGCATTGGACAGGGTGGGGGAGAATGTACTAAGAGTTATTCCTTTAATAATTATTTAAAAACTGAGCAATCACACTTAGACCTCATTTATTCTTCATCAGCATCTCATCTCCTTGTTCTCCCCTTCACACAATTCACATGGTAGTGTATTTCAGCACATCACATTTTGCAGGGGGTACATAATAACACTTATAAAATGTACCAATAAATTTGGGGAGTACATCTACACAGCAAAGTTAATATTGCATTTTTTTCAGAGTTCTGTATAATATATAGTTATCTCTAGAGGTATACATATTTCAGTCTATTGATAAAAAGTGCTAAAATTTTTAATGGGCTTAAAAATATTGGGAGATATTGTCAGTGATGGCTTGTACCATATTTAATATTAGGTCTTATTTTTCTTAGCTTCAGCTTCAGGTAATTTTCTTCAATTATTTAATATATTTTTCTTGAATCCACATGGACAGTATTAACTTCTTTGATAAAAATCATACAAACCAGACATCTCCCCTTAACTTTATGTTTTAAAAAAGATGCATTAAACTACCTTGGTAATGGCTGTGAGATATGCCTTAATTTGACTTCTTTGTTCATATAATTTCAATTTCATATACTAGAATACTATGGGACAAGATATCTTCCAATGCCCAGTTTTTCTGCTCCTAACAGCCAAACAGAAAAAAAAAATCTGTAACCTCATAATTAGATTTTCAGAGGCCAAAATTTACAGAACTAGTCGAGCAATCAGTTCAGTTCAGTTCAGTCGCTCAGTCATGTCTGACTTTTTGTGACCCCATGGACTGAAGCATGCCAGGCCTCCCTGTCCATCACCAACTCTCAGAGCTTGCTCAAACTCATGTCCATCAAGTTGGTGATGCCATCAAACCATCTCATCCTCTGTCTTCCCCTTCTTTACCTGCCTTCAGTCTTTCCCAGGATCAAGGTCTTTTCCAGTGAGTCAGTTCTTCACATCAGGTGGCCAAACGATTGGAGTTTCAGCTTCAGCATCAGTCCTTCCAATGAATATTCAGGACTGATTGCGTTTAGGATGGACTGGTTGGATCTCCTTGCAGTCCAAGGGGCTCTCAAGAGTCTTCTCCAATACCACAGTTCAAAAGCATCAATTCTTCAGTGCTCAGCTTTCTTTATAGTCCAACTCTCACATCCATACATGACCACTGGAAAAACCATAGCCTTGACTAGATGGATCTTTGTTGGCAAAGTAATGTCTCTGCTTTTTATATGCTGTCTAGGTTGGTCATAGCTTTTCTTCCAAGGAGCAAGCATCTTTTAATTTCATGGCTATAGTCAACATCTGCTATGATTTTGGAGCCCCCAAAAATAAAGTCTGTCACTGTGTCCATTGTTGCCCCATCTATTTGCCATGAAGTGATGGGACCGGATGCCATGATCTTAGTTTTCTGAATGTTGAGTTTTAAGCCAACTTTTTCACTCTCCTCTTTCACTTTTATCAAGAGGCTCTTTAGTTCTTTTTCACTTTCTGCCTTAAGAATGGTGTTACCTGCATATCTGAGGTTTTTGATATTTCTCCTGGCAGTCTTGATTCCAGCTTGTGCTTCATCCAGCCCGGCATTTTGCATGATGTACTCTGCATATAAGTGAAACAAACAGGGTGACAATATACAGCCTTGATGTACTCCTTTCCTGATTTGGAACCAGTCTGTTGTTCCATGTCCAGTTCTAACTGTTGCTTCCTGACCTGCATACAGATTTCTCAGGAGGTGGTCTGATATTCCCATCTCTTTCAGAATTTTCCACAGTTTACTGTGATCCACACAGTCAAAGGCTTTGTCGTAGCCAATAAAGCAAAAGTAGATCATTTTTTGGAACTCTTGCTTTTTCAATGATCCAGCAGACGTTGGCAATTTGAACCTTGGTTCCTCTGCCTTTTCTAAATCCAGCTCGAACATCTTGAAGCTCACGGTTCATGTATTGCTGAAGCCTGGCTTGGAGAATTTTGAACATTACTTTGCTAGCATGTGAGATGAGTGCAATCGTGCAGTAGTTTGAGCATTCTTTGGCATTGCCTTTCTTTGGAATTGGAATGAAAACTGACCTTTTCCAGTTCTGTGGCCATTGCTGAGTTTTCCAAATTTGCTGGCATATTGAGTGCAGCACTTTCACAGCATCATCTTTTAGGATTTGAAATAGCTCAACTGGAATTCTATCACCTCCACTAGCTTTGTTCATAGTGATGATTCCTAAGGCCCACTTGACTTTGCATTCCAGGATGTCTGACTCTAGGTGAGTGATCACACCATCATGGTTATCTGAGTCATTAAGATCTTTTTTATATAGTTCTTCTGTATATTGTTGCCACCTCTTAATATCTTCTGCTTCTGTTAGGTCCATACCATTTCTGTCCTTTATTGTGCCCATCTTTGCATGAAATGTTCCCTTGGTATCTCTAATTTTCTTGAAGAGCTCTCTAGTCTTTCCCATTCTATTGTTTTCCTCCATTTCTTTGCATTGTTCACTTAAGAAAGCTTTCTTATTTCTCCTTGGCATTCTTTGGAACTCTGCATTCAGGTGGGTTTATCTTTCCTTTTCCCTTTTGCCTTTTGCTTCTCTTTTTTTCATAGCTATTTGTAAGGCCTCCTCAGACAACCATTTTGCCTTTTTGTATTTCTTTTTCTTGGGGATGGTCTTGATCACTGCCTCCTGTACAACGTCACGAACCTCTGTCCATGGCTCTTCAGGCACTCTGTCTATCAGATCTAATCCCTTGAATCTGTTTGTCACTTCCACTGTATAATTGTAAGGGATTTGATTTAGGCCATATCTGAATGGTCAGTGGTTTTCCCTATTTTCTTCAATTTAAGTTTGCATTTGGCAATACGGAGTTCATGATCTGAGCCACATGATCTGAGTCAGTTCCTGGTCTTATTTTTGCTGAAAGATAAGACACTGAAAGATGAACTTCCCAGGTCGATAGTGCCCAATATGCTACTGGAGAAGAGTGGAGAAATAACTCCAAAAAGAATGAAGAGATAGAGCCAAAGCAAAAACAGCAGCCAGTTGTCAATGTGACTGGTGATGGAAGTAAAACTGGATGCTGTAAAGAACAATATTGCATAGGAACCTGGAATGTTAGGTCCATGAATCAAGGTAAATCGGAAGTGACCAAACAGGAGATGGCAAGAGTGAACATCTACATTTTAGGAATCAGTGAGCTAAAATATACTGGAATGGGTGAATTTAACTCAGAGGACCATTATATCTACCACTGTGGGCAAGAATCCCTTAGAAGAAATGGCGTAGCCCTCAAAAGAGTCCAAAATGCAGTATTTGGATACAGTCTCAAAAATGACAGAATGGTCTCTGTTTATCTCCAAGGCAAACCATTCAATGTCACATTAATCCAAGTCTATGCCCTGACCAGTAATGCTGAAGAAGCTGAAGTTGAACGGTTCTATGAAGACCTACAAGACCTTTTAGAACTAACACCCAAAAAAGATGTCGTTTTCATTATAGGGGACTGGAATGTAAAAGTAGGAAGTCAAAAACTACCTGGAGTAACAGGAAGTTTGACCTTGGAGTATAAAATGAAGCATGGCAAAGGCTAACAGAGTTTTGTCAAGAGAACGCACTGGTCATAGCAAACACCCTCTTCCAACAGCACAAGAGAAGACTCTACACATGCACATCGCCAGATGGTCAACACCAAAATCAGATTGATTACATTCTTTGCAGCCAAACCTGGAGAAGCTCTATCCAGTTGAGTAACAGTCACCACTATAAATGTTTTTTATACTTCAGGAAAAACCATGGCCTAGAACATGTAACACAATTAGCCTTTTTAATTTTCTAGGCTCCTCTGGATATTTGCTATTTTAAATTGTTACTCATACATACACCAATCATCCCTCGTCAAGAAACAAAATCAAAGGAATTTCCTGGAGAATACCAATGCTGAAAATCCATAGCCTGAGGACTAGCTAAATCTATGTGGCCAGCTCCAGTAGTTTCCAAGGACCCCTGAGCAATTCTTTTAAACATCTCTTCTCCTACACACATTTCCATAGACGTCCTCTGCCCATTCCTACTTTCTTTACTCAAATGATGACAATATCTTATCCACAAGACTGTTATACAGGAATACTCTCCACTTTCCTCCATCCACCTACAAATAGGCACATCCACATTCCATCTTGCTTCCTTCCCATATCCTGAGTCTGGCAGCATCAATAACGTCATCTTCTCTCATTTATATTAATGCAATGAAAAGGGTAAAAACCCGACCTTGTCTCTACCGGGCTATCTTTCTTCCTTCCTGTCATTACGATGCTGCCAGAGGACGGGCTTGGGCAGTACTCATGGGCTTGGTTTTCTTGCCCATCAGTCTTCTGCTCACTACAGTATGGCTTTTGCCTTCATTACTAATAACATGCTTTCTTAAAAGGTCACTGATGACTTCCAAGTTGTTAAATCCATTGAGAGCTGGACCTTGCTCCTTGGAAGAAAAGCTATGACAAAAGAAAAGCTAGGCAGCATATTAAAAAGCAGAGACATCACTTTGCTGATAAAGGTCTGTATAGTCAGAGCTATGGTTTTTCTAGTAGTCATGTACAGATGTGAGAGTTGGACCAGAAAGAAGGCTGAGCACTGAAGAATTGATGCTTTTGAACTGTGGTCCTGAGACGACTTGACGGTCCCTTGAACAGCAAGATCAAACCAGTCAAACCTAAAGGAAATCAACCCTGAATATTCATTGGAAGGACTGATGCTGAAACTTCAATACTTTGGCTACTTGATGTGAAGAGCCGACTTTTTGGAAAACAGCCTGATGCTGGGAGAGACTGAGTGCAGGAGAAGGGGGTGACAGAGGATAACATGGTTGGATGGCATCCAAATCAATGATATAAGTTTGAGCAAACTCTGGGGGATAAGGAAGGACAGGGAAGCCTGGCATGTTGCAGTCTATGGGTGACAAAGAGTCCAACAAGAATCAGTGACTGAACAAACAAAAATATTCTCTTAAATGTTTTTTATTACAATCAATTTCTCTTTCTCTCTCTCTCTCTTTTTTGATCTATACATTACAACAATTTCTCTTCTCTCTCTCCTTCTCTGATGTCTTTCTCTATGATCTTCACATGCTTCTCCTTTTATAACTGCCCCTTACAGAGTCCAGATGTGGGCCTAGACACCATTAGAGAATCCATAGCTTTTGTGTTTCCATAAATGTGACTGTTTTTCTGGGGAGAGTAGACCCTCGCTTTTATCACATTCTTAAAGGAGTCCATGACTCAAAAAAAGGGTTAAGAACCACTGCCTTCAAGGTTAATGTTTCCAGGATACAACTTCTGGGCTCCTCTTCCTGCTTTTGCTCTCTTCTTGGGGTATCTTATCTGTTTCTCTGTCTTCAACTTACACCTATGTTTCCGTGATCTCCACATTTTTATCTCCAGTTTTTACCCTTCTTCTGAGTTCTAGATTCATATCAACAACTATCCACAAGACAGCTCCCCTTAGACTTAACATGTTTGAACCAAACCCATTATCTTCCCAAAGAACCTCTTCACTTTTATTTCCTAAGATAGCAAGCAGTCCATAACCAGCTGTCCAACCTATAAATGTGTTAGTCTTTATAAACTATTTTTTCACCAATCACCTCCACAAATCCTCATTGATTTTTCAGATCGTCCCTTTCTTTTCCTTCCCATTGTTACTACCAAAATTCAGACACTTCTCACCCATGCTGCTGTTAATTGTCCCTGACCCATCTCTCTATTAATTAATGACTCCCAGATTTATCCCCTCCAATCCACATTATCATCCAGTTTTTCCTCTTTCATGCCAGCTGGACCACATCACTGTTCCCACTTAAAACTCTTAATGATTTCTGATCACAAGGAGGAGTTCAGCTACAGCTTTACATCAGGCTCTGCCCACAACCTCTTCTCTCATGTCTTGCCTCACAAGGCTTTGATCCAGGGACAGAGAGTTGTGAGTCCATTCAGCTGCCATGCTTTCACACAGACCCTGCTCCCTTCTCTGTGTCTGAAATGTTTACCACCTGCCCTTGCTGGATATGACTGCGTGACTGAGCATGCACACTTTTGTCTACCAAGCAAACTTTGACTTAACCTTCCAGACTCAGGTACAATGTCACCTCTTTGGCAAAACTTTCCCATTCCAGATGAATCTTTCCTGTACTTTCCCTTATCTTTACTATTGCATTTATACTAACAACCTATTTACTTGTCCTCCCACTCTCCTCTGTGGCAAGAACTTTGTCTCGTGTCTGTTTTTATTTGAATCCCCAATGACTAATATTAGGTTAGCCAAAAAGTTCATCTGGAGTTTTTCAAAACATCTTACAGAAAAACCCAAATGAACCTTTTGGCCAACCCAATATATATTTTTGTGGCTCAAAAGCTATTCTTATTTGAATCCCCAGTAACTAATATATTTTTGTGGCTCAAAAGCTTTAGGTCCAATTAGTTATATCCTTTAAAAAAAATAGGTAAATCATGTCTTACCATGTCTAGTCCAAGTCATGAAATTTCTGATTTTAAAGGAAACAGAAGCCCCAGTATACTTGTGAAGCTTTGACTGAGAGAGGTAGACTGGGATTCCAATCACAACTTAGCAGGAAAGGGTGACAGTGAGGCCACACACAAGGAAGCTACGCTGGTCCCGAGCCTGCTCTCCATGGAGACAGCTAGCAGTCCAAATAATATCATCCAGAGGCTGGGGGGAATTTGTGCTACAGTCAGACCAGCTTGGCTTGAATTTTCATCCCACTGCTTATTAGCTGGCCTTGGGCAAAGTCTTAGCCTCTTATTCTTTCAACCCATCTTCCTGAGTGTGCCAGGCACTGGGCATTGGGTATGCCTACAGTGCCAAGGTACAAAACCAGTATTTGTCCTTATGGAGTTTGCAGGCTAGAAGGGAGTTGGTCAAATAATTAAGACTGTGATAAAGTGCTTCAGAGGAGACGTGTGTAGTGCTTTGAGAATAGGTAATTAGACTTCGCTGGGCTTCCTAGGTGGCACCAGTGGTAAAGAAGGCATGGCAGCCCACTCCACTATTCTCGCCTGGAGAATCCCATGGAAGAACAGCCTGGCAGGCTACAGTCCAGAGGGTTGCACAGAGTGGGACACGACTGAAGAGACTTAGCACGTACACACAGCGGGTCAAGAAAGGCTTGCCTGACTTCTGCTGCATGAGTGGAAGTTAAACAGGTGAAAGAGGGGGCAGCGCTTTTGGCAGTGGAAAGGTCAGGTAAGGAAGCTCTGACAGAACTTTGGCAAGCATGAGGAACTGGAGGGAGGCCAGCCCCTCCTTTACAGCACTGTTGCAAGGATTAAGATAAATAACGTGTAAAGTAAGGAGCCAATGTTGGCACTTAGTAAGCACTCAACAAATATTAGGGTCTACGCGAGTCCCTTATTGATGGGGTGTGGCAGCAAAAGTTTCTAGACAGTGGGAGAACCCACAGGTAGAAAGAAGCAGTCTGGAGGTTTCTGGATGTTAGGGGTGGGAGGAATGGAATCAAACCATCCTGAAGGACATCAGCCATGAGCTGAGGTGACAGAAGAGTTCAAAAGGGAAGCAGTGGCTGAGAAAATAGTCTAAAAAACTTTTCCTTTTTTGCTTATTGCAGACATACATTTATAGTCCATGTTGTCATACATGGCCAAATTGCAATTACCTTATTTCTTCTTTAGCTTAAAAACAAGTTAGAAATTCTTATCCAAGTATTAATTTAGATATGGTTAAAATAGGATGTTTTATATTTTATGTGATGTTTACCACAATAAAAAATTTTTAGACTTTTTTCCTACAAATTATAGTGTATCTGTAAAATGGCATATTATGTTTCTATTAAACACACTAAGGTATAGCTACAAAAAAATATTAATTTAGAAAGCAGAAGAGCAAGTGAAACTACACCACAAAGATGTAATCTACAAAATCTAGGTTATGGGAACCGCTATAGGCCAAAAACCTAGTCTCCTCAACAAAGATTTGAAGCAATTTTTAAAAAGAGAGCAACGAAGGGCAAACACAGATTACAAGAGACCTAAAAGACTTAGTCCCACTCTCACATCCATAATGACGACTAGAAAAACCACAGCTGTGACTAGACGGACCTTTGTTGACAAAGTAATGTCTCTGTTTTTTTAATAGGCTGTGAGAGTTGGACTATAAAGAAAGCTGAGCAGCGAAGAATTGATGCTTTTGAACTGTGGTATCAGAGAAGACTCTTGAGAGTCCCTTGGACTGCAAGGAGATCCAACCAGCCCATCCTAAGGAAGATCAGTCCTGGGTGTTCATTGGAAGGACTGATGTTGAAGCTGAAACTCCAATACTTTGGCCACTTGATGCAAAGAGCTGACTCATTTGAAAAGACCCTGATGTTGGGAAAGATTGAAGGCAGGAGGAGAAGGGGACGACAGAGGATGAGATGGTTGGATGGTATCACCAACTCAATTGACATGAGTTTGGGTGGACTCCAGGAGTTGGTGATGGACAGAGAGGCCTGGCGTGCTGCGGTTCATGGGGTCACAAAGAGTTGGACACAACTAAGCAACTGAACTGAAAAGATTTAACCAATCACAATGTGTGGACCTTATTCTGGATCCTTATTCAAATAAACAAATCTTTAAAAATGTATGACATTTCTGAGAGATAGTAGGAAATGTAAACACTAACCAGATGTTTGTCTATATTAAAGAATTATTTTTAGTAGTTTTGTAGGGGAGTTGTAGTTATCTTTATAGCTACATACGAAAATATTTGTGGATGAAATGATATACCACCTGAAATTGCTTCAAAATGCTATGGGGAGAGGAAGTAGGTACAGAGTATAGATAAAATAAGACCAGCTAAAGTTAATAATTCTTGAATTTGTATGATAGATACATGGGTGTTCATCTTACTATTCTGTCTATATTTGTATATGTTTAAAATTTTCCATAATAAAAAGCTTTTTAAAAAAGGGAACAAAATCTCATATTGACATCTGTGTGGAATGAATAAGCTTCAATTCACAGAGAATAACACATCAAGTCATACAGCAGAGTTTCCCTGGCAGTCCAGTGCTTCCAGTACAAGGGGCACAGGTTCGATCCCTGGTTGGGGAAATAAGATCCCACACGTGGCACGGCAACACACACACACACACACACACACACACACACACACAATGAAACTTCATTCCCAAGTGCTATAGCAGTGCTAACCATCTGGCTGGATGTTCATAACCAAGGCTCCCCACACACTCTCGTCCAGACACACCAGCTTCCTTGCTGTTGCCTTAGCATGCCAGGTACCTTCCCGCCTGGGGAGCTTGGCACGAACTATTCCTTCTGCTAGGGTGCTTGCCCCCCAGATATGCACACAGTTACACCCTGAATTTTATTCTGGTTTCAAGTAAAATGCCATCTCACCCAAGCAACCTTGCTCATACCTCCTCTCTGAAATAACAACTCCCACCATGCATATTCTTATTTTCTGCTTTAATTTCCCACAGAACACTTATCATTACTTGACCTATGTCCACTTACATTTTTACAATTATATCTCCTTCTATTTACCACATGGAAAGTCAGCCCCACGAGGGCCAACACTTCACCTCTCTTCTCTGCTGCGTCCCTACCACCTTGAGCAGTGCCTGCCGCATTGCAAGTGCTCAGTCAGCTCACAGGATGAAGAAGAGACGGAATGAATAAAGACCAGCTACATACAACGACCTATTCTTCTGCTTATGTTTCAATCTGGAGAATATTTTGTTATTAACTAATCAGAATTAGTTTACTTTAAAACCTTTGCCATCGTCAGAGCTGTTGGCTGAAATGGAGCTGTAAGATAAAAGGCAAGGTCTAAGAAAATCAAACATGCTTTTGGAAATATACACACAGTATAAGTTAACCACAGTATCATTTTTATCTATTGTGTGCCTTCTTTCTGTTCAAATTGAAATATAGGAAATTGGTTGTATGGGAGAAAACATTACATTTAGTTTAAGCAGAAGCAAGACAATGGACCCTCTGCATCCACTGGTTTTGCATTCTATCACCAACCACTGGTGGAAAATGGATGAAGCTGCAGATATAGAAGGCCAACTGTGTTCATTGCACTGCGCCATCATATATTCTAAGGGGTAGAACATCATCAGATTTGGGTGTTCATGGGGGCTCCTGGATACTCCCCAGATGGTGCTAGTGGTAAAGAACCTACCTTCCAAAGCAAGAGGCACAAGGGTTCGATCCCTGGGTTGGGAAGATGCCCTGGAGAAGGGCATGGCAACCCACTCGAGTATTCTTGCCTGGAAAATCCCATGGACAGGGGAGCTTTGTGGGTAGTAGTCCGTGGGGTCACAAAGAGTCGGACATGACCAAAGTGACTTAGCACATGCAACCAACACCCTGTGCATACTTATACCCTTAAGTAAGTTCAGTCAAGTAGTAGTTTCTTGAAGACAGAGGCAAAGACGACTTCCGTAGTTCTTACCTTGTCTAACACTGTACTATACACTAGACAATATAGGCAATAAATACTACTGGCAATCATGATGATGTGATCACTAATCTAGAGCCAGACATCTTGGAATGTGAAGTCAAGTGGGCCTTAGAAAGCATCACTACAAACAAAGCTAGCGGCGGTGATGGAATTACAGTTGAGCTGTTTCAAATCCTGAAAGATGATGCTGTGAAAGTGCTGCACTCAATATGCCAGCAAGTTTGGAAAACTCAGCAGTAACCACAGGACTGGAAAAGGTCAGTTTTCATTCCAATTCCAAAGAAAGGCAATGCAAAAGAATGCTCAAACTACCGCACAATTGCACTCATCTTACATGCTAGTAAAGTAATGCTCAAAATTCTCTAAGCCAGACTTCAGCAATACGTGAACCGTGAACTCCCTGATGTTCAAGCTGGATTTAGAAAAGGCAGAGGAACCAGAGATCAAATTGCCAACATTCACCGGATCATTGAAAAAGCAAGAGAGTTCCAGAAAAACATCTATTTCTGCTTTGTTGACTATGCCAAAGCCTTTGACTGTGTGGATCACAATAAACAGTGGAAAATTCTGAAAGAGATGGGAATACCAGACCACTTAACCTGCCTCTTGAGAAATGTGTATGCAGGTCAGGAAGCAACAGTTAGAACTGGACATGGAACAACAGCCTGGTTCCAAATAGGAAAAGGAGTACGTCAAGGCTGTATATTGTCACCCTGCTTATTTAACTTCTATGCAGAGTATATCATGAGAAACGCTGGGCTGGAAGAAGCACAAGCTGGAATCAAGACTGCTGGGAGAAATCTCAATAACCTCAGATATGCAGATGACACCACCCTTATGGCAGAAAGTGAAGAAGAGCTAAAAAGCCTCTTGATGAAAGTGAAAGAGGAGAGCGAAAAAGTTGGCTTAAAGCTCAACATTCAGAAAACGAAGATCATGGCATCTGGTCCCATCATTTCATGGGAAATAGATGGGGAAACAGTGGAAACAGTGTCAGACTTTATTTTTTGGGGCTCCAAAATCACTGCAGATGGTGATTTCAGCCATGAAATTAAAAGACGCTTACTCCTTGGAAGAAAAGTTATGACCAACCTAGGTAGCATATTCAAAAGCAGGGACATTACTTTGCCGACTAAGGTCCGTCTAGTCAAGGCTATGGTTTTTCCAGTGGTCATGTATGGATGTGAGAGTTGGACTGTGAAGAAAGCTGAGCACCGAAGAATTGATGCTTTTGAACTGTGATATTGGAGAAGACTCTTGAGAGTCCCTTGGACTGCAAGGAGATCCAACCAGTCCATTCTGAAGGAGATCAACCCTGGGATTTCTTTGGAAGGAATGATGCTGAAGCTGAAGCTCCAGTACTTTGGCCACCTCATGCGAAGAGTTGACTCATTGGAAAAGACTCTGATGCTGGGAGGGATTGGGGGCAGGAGGAGAAGGGGATGACAGAGGATGAGATGGCTGGATGGCATCACGGACTCGATGGGCGTGAGTCTGAGTGAACTCCGGGAGATGGTGATGGACAGGGAGGCCTGGTGTGCTGCGATTCATGGGGTTGCAAAGAGTTGGACACGACTGAGTGACTGAACTGAACTAAACCAGTACTATATATATATACCTGTTGTTGTTTTTGACAGAAAAATGTCTATATCAATCAATACAAGTAGGTGACTATGAGGCTGAGAAATCTGGTAAATAATTGAACAAGTATCTGGGAGAAGAGCACATCAGCACAAGGAATAGTTCCTGCCAAGTCCCTCGGGTGGGATGGGACATGGGACAATCAGGAAACAGCATGGAAGCCAATGTGGCAAGACCAGAGCAGACTGGGCGCTGCGATCAGGGGCGCCCAGGTGGGAGGGAAAGCATTGCCCTGGCACAGGCAAAGGTGCCAGATTCTCCCAGAGGAGGGACTCAGGAAATCTGCCCTTAATAACAAGATCAGCTCTAACCATCCTCTGGAGGTTAATTGCGTTTGACTGTGGGTGATACCAACACCCTGCCTTGCATCTCGTCTCACTCTTCCGTGGCCCTCCCACCTGCACCCTGGTCATCCAGCCTGGGAGGAGGTCTAGTGAGAACAGTCAGCCATGGTGCCTGTCAGGTCCCAGCCAAGGGCGGGGAGGAGTTTTAACTATGAATACACGCTTACTACTACACAGAAATGGACATTTTTATTATTGAAATGAGAACAGTTTTAGCACTAATCAGAAGACATTTTATTATCTCTGGCTGACGAGCAAAATTCCAGGATCTGCCTGAGGATTTGTCCAAAGGCCTAGGAGAAAGAAACCCACATAGTAGATTTGGAGGTGCTGTTGTGAAAAATATTTGGAGGTGCTGTTGTGAAAAAGACTGCTCTATGGCGTTTTGCTTATTTGCTGTAATAGTTTTAAGTCCTTAGATCCTTACAGAAGGATTTTTAAGAGCCAAAGACAGGACAGCACATTTTCCATCCGAGTGTAAGCCAACCTCACAGCCTCTCATTTTGCCCACTTAACACATGTCAGAAGATTAGCACCATTCTGAACCCTCCTTTATCACTATCTAATTGTTATGTTACACAGTTGCTTTTTCATTTCTAAAAGTTATTTCCTGTAGATTATTTAGTAATCTACAGGATAATAAAATGTCCTCTGATTAGTGCTAAAACTGTTCTCATTTCAGTAATCAAAATACCCATTTCTATGTAGTAGTAAACAGGTATTCATAGTTAAAACTCCTCCCCGCCCTTAACTAGAAGTTGAAAAGCACCATGGCTGACTGTAGTTCCTCTTCCAAGAGGGATAAGCACTGTCTTCCCAAGCACAGTGAATGAGCGTGCTTTACAGGTAAAATAAACAGTTATGAAGCAAATGCAAGCAGACACCACAGTTAGTCAAGCGGATTCATCCAAAAAAAAAAAAAAAGCACATTAAAGCTGAATCAACTGTCATCTTTCCATGATGACTGTTGATCTGATGTGATGAGAGAAAGTTCACACACGTGGATGAGTCCATTGGGCTCCCTGATGGTCTGGGACGTTGTTAACTCATACAGACTGATTCTGGCCCTGGTTCAAACTTCTAAGCCTTTGTTCTTGGGGCTCAGAGGATGGCTTTGAAGTTCAGGATAAAGCTCTTCTAACACACCATTACCAAAGAATAACCTTTTGATTATGATCTCATGAAAGTCTAATCAATAACTTACATAAGTTAAAACCATGGCAAACAGTGACGAACCTGTAATTGGACCTTTATGAATTCCATATGTTACAATCTCGGCATTAGCTAGCAGTCTTGCGTAATACATGTATCTCTTCCCCAAACACAGCCGCTGAACTTTTTAAAAAGGCTATGAAACTTTTCACAGCTACTGAAAAGAGTTCAGCCTTGAACTCTCTGGGCCCTTAAATTAGGGTGTAGGTACCTAACGGGTAGGAATTTGGGGAAAGCTTAAAAGGCTACTTCCTCCAAATCCAACAGACACTTATTTGTGTAAAGCAATTAAATCAAAGCCAGTAACTTTTTACTTAATTGCATGGCTTGTGTGCTTTGAAAAAATATTATCAGGGGAATAAAAGACTTCTCCAACAAATCACTGTTAAAACATAAATGGAAACTATATTCATTCAGCAAAAGGCATGCTCTCCTGTAAAATTCTCAAATAACCTGGACCTGGCAAGGAAGCCATCGTCATTATTTATAGTATCTAAGATTCATATTTACTTCTAGCTTTCTCTCTCTCTCGCTCATTAAAGCTAAATTACATTATTACTAAATTTTAAAATGTGGGTGTTCAGTGTAGCTTCACTAGCTTCACTTTGGGTGGAAGGGCACGTAGCAAGTGAGAGAAGATTTGGAAAGGAAAGTACCTAACCCAGAGCCATGGGAGTTAAATACAAACAAAACAAATTCAGAGTTTTCTGATCTATGTAAGGGGACAAGGAAGTCTAAATTGAAGGAACACTTAATGACAGAATAAAAGATATCCAAAGATCAGTCCTATCTCTTTGGACTAAACATCAGATCTTTGAAGAGAAATGAGAATATAAAGCCAAAAGCAATAGCAAAGAGAGGACACGTCCAAGGAGTTATTTTTGCATGTTGGCCCCTCCCTCAAAACTGTTACTACCCAGGCCCAGAGTCACCTATTCGGTTTCATTACCTGTAAGCACGAATTTTTCCCCTTTGCAATATATTTTAAAGTTGCCAAATCTATTTCCTAGCAAATGTATATATGCCTTTAGATACCTTAGTTCAAAATAGCACTGCTAAATCTTTGTAATTCTACTGCTATTGTATAGAATGTCTTCACTTGCAAATGTAACTAGCTTTCAAGTTAAAATTTGAATTACTAACTCACAATGCTTCACTGTACCCATCTACAAAGAAATATGATATCCGGCTTCATATCTCCTCTATTTGATTACAATTCCTAAAGGCTGAGACCATAATTGTTTAGCAATCTCTTTTAAATAGTTTAATGTCATTTTATAAAAGTAAATTCAAATATCTTGTGCATGCACACACACAAAGCAGGCCATAACATCAAATGGACGAAGGATCAGGCTTTTAACATCTTCACTTTGATTTTTTTTTTTTTTTTTAAGAAAATATCAGTGAGCTGATTTTGGTCCAGGTTCAATTCCTGGGTAGGGAATTAAGATCTTGCTTCATGCCCCCTCTCATTGCTGCCTTGCTGAGGTCAGTCCCCAGTTGTGACAGAGGATAACAGGTTACATAAACAGGAAAAGAAACAGACCAATAGGAGAACTGTATGTATGCAACTCAGCAGAGCTTATATGATCTGAATCATGATTTGTGTGAATGTGTGGAAATTAAAAAATACTGAAAAATGGGTCTCTGGTATTCAGGAGGGGCTCAATTAACTTCAGAAATGTCCTTGGTTCTGAACTCCACTTCTGTGGCACTGGTACAAGACTTCTCACCTGTTGCCTGGGGGCAGGACTCGACACTATGGGCCTGCCCTGGGGGTCCAGTGGCCAAGACTCCACGCTCCCAAGGCAGGGGGCTTGGGCTTGAGCCCTGGCAGGGAACTAGATCCCATGTGCCACAACGAACAGTTTTCATCCCCCAACTAAAAGATCCCACTTGCTGTAGCTAAGACCCTTTCAGGAGGGGAAAAAAAGGATGGCTCTGAAAATTACAAACAGATCAGCATCAATCTCTCTCTTTTAATAGCTAAAGGGATAAGTTAGACATCAACGTAGAGTCACAAGACACAAACAATGCCTGACTTAACTGATGGTTTTCCTTAAGAGAGAGTACAGGTAACAATGGAGAAAGTCTACTTTTACTTCAAAATCACTTTGGATTCCTTCCCACAACTGGGACATCTAGTCTTTCTACGATGCTATGGAATGGTGATACAATCAAACTAAGAGGTATGGCCAAAGCTTAAACCTATAGAAGGCTAGTCTGCACACTGGTGTTTCATTCAAACTGATCTTGGAAAACCAACACTTAGATATTCTCATTAGTGACTTTTAGAAACAAAATGTGAAGTTGCTCACAACAGCTGTAGACTTTCTTAAATCAAGTAGATTTTAATACACTGCAGGACAGAGTGTCCACATCTTAACCTATTTTAATTGGTTAAATAAAACACTATTAAAACTAGAATAAAATATGCCAACCACTAAAGCATAACGGGGCAACTGAAACTAGGCAAATCAATCTAGAAAATCATAGCTTATCACAACCTGAATTTGAGCAAGTAATTTCATGCTATGCAAAAAGTCAACTTGATTATGAAACCTATTGCGTGCAAAAATCCTTTCATGCCATGCATTAAATACTACTATTTATTTAAATGATATGAATCCAAAATTTCAGAGAAACATACAAAGAGCTTACTAAAGCTATTTAAAATGGCTTATGAAAGCTGCTTCTGAAAATTAAGTATTACTTTTCTAATTATGTATTTTGTCTTTAATTCTTAGTGGGGTTTTTTTTCTTTCTTTCTTTTTTTACATATCAGTATGGGAAACCAGTCTCTGATGTCAGTGACTTTTTGCTAAATGGCTGTTCTCAAGTCCTTAAGGGTACAACAAAAAGAAGTGAGATTTCATTGCAGCAAGTGAGATTCTGGATGGATAGGAAGTGTGAGCCATCAACATGACGAAAGTCTGGATAGCCAAAATGATGGGGGAGTTCTTACAAAAGGCACTTGAAGATCCACCCTGCAATGCTTCCTGTGAGAGGCTGAGCTCCCTTCCAGCTCTGCTAATGAATGATTGACCTTGAAAGTGTCTGTTCACAAGCAGCCTCTCTGTCAACATCTCCTCCCTACTCCTGTCTGGACTGGTGCACTGGCTCCTTCTTGTTTTGACTTTCTCCACTCCCGAACTTGGTAATTTGTTCATGCTACTCTTCCTGAGCGGCCCCCCCACCAAACTGCTTTATTCTGGGAACAACAACAACAAAAAAATCCTCCCATACATTTATTTCTAAGTTATCTCACTCCCACAGAACTCTTTCCATCAGCTTTTTTTTAAGAGTCATCTTGGCATTATCCCTTCTATTTCTGTCTCGAATGTTTCCCCTCAATTTTCTTCGGTTGTGCCATATCACTTTTCATACTATTAGAGGAAATGAAAGTAGCAGAAGTTCTAGTACCATGGGGGAAAATCATGTTTATTAAACGGAAGAAGGAAGGAAAAGGAGAGAGGCTGTAAGTCTAAGATTGGTGGATTCTAGGGGAAAGAATTTAGCCCCAGGAAAAGCCAACATCCTAAAACAAAATGAGAGGACAACAGAACGTAAGGGTCAAGGGTCACTACACGTTGTGCGGACATAATGACTCTCTTCCTTCTTAGGCAGTGGACAAAAGACAAAGCCTATCTTTTGCTTTTCAAAGTCAAGTAAAAACAGTGCTATGTTTAAAGATATATATTATCTGACTATTAAAAACTTTTCAGCTCTCATTGAAAATATCTATAGTTTCATTTGATGCTGTTGGAATCTCCACAATTCAGGATCTCAGAGAGCTCTGTAAACAGGTCAGTCTTCATAAAGCCCCTCTAAGGTGAAATGGTAGAACATGGTAGCTTTGAGCTGGAAGAATTCTAGGAGATCATGTGGGGAAATTGAAGGTCATAGAGGTTAGGTTATATTTCCAAGGTCAGCACTGGTGGAACTGGACCAGAATATTTTCCATGATATCACACTGCCTCCCTAACCATTTCCATGACGCTAACATTGAAATGAAAGGGGAAAAACCCACACTGATACTAGCCTGGGATTTAGGGGACTGCCATCATTAAATATCCACTGAGTCCTAGGCACTGTGCTGGATGAAACAAACCATGGCCAGAGCTGAGCAGCGTCTGTAAGGATTCCATCCAACTGCTGCCCCCAAATTGAACTTTAAAGTGTGTGTGTGTATGTGTGTGTGTTTATTGGACTCAATAACACAAGAACAGATGAACAGATTTCCTTGACTCCATCCCAGAAGAAAAATTGTAGGCAATTCTCTCCTTCCACATTTTATGGGACCACTGAATTGTGATGTGGTGATGCTACTACACCTTTTCACAGCTTAAAGATTCAGACTAAAGCAAAGTGGAAAGCTCTGCTCCGGCTGTCAGCTGATGTGTGCTCTGTGGCTAGCTTTCTCTGTGATCCTCAGGAAGTCAGTCATCATCCCTGGTCTTGAATTTTCTCATCAGAAAAATAAGGCGTCTGAGGAATCTTTAAGATTCCTTCTCTTTTAAGAGTTTATCATTCTAGGTGGAGGCAGCCCTTGACAAATTCTTCCAGGGTTTAACCTAGAGTCTGAACACTTGGGAAGAATGTAGTTCATCCTGCATAGATAACTAGATGGAGAATTGGGCTCAGTGAAGAGTTAGTTCTTGAACTTACAGTTACCAGGGGAAGGATGGGGGGGAAGGGATAGTTACGGAGATTGTGATCAACATGTACACACTGCTATATTTAAAATATAAACCAACAAGATCCTACTGTGTAGCACCGAGAATGTTGCTCAGTGTTATAGGCAGCCTGGATGGGAGGGGAGTTTGGGGGAGAATGGATACACGTATATGTATGGCTGATTCCCTTTGCTGTCCACCTGAAACTACCACAACATTGTTAATCGGCTATGCTCCAATATATAATAGAAAGTTTTAAAATATGATATATATATATGTTTTTTAAAAAAAATAGTTCTCAATGTTAAAGCCATGGCATATTAGCTGTGTGCTCTTAGTGACTGGAGACTCATGATTCATTAGCGTCATCCTTGCAGAGCATATGGAAACACGGATATTTGACACCCAGACATCCTTGTTTGCACATTTTTGTCTTTATCAATGTCTGAGTTCTTCAAAGTGCAGAGATACATTTTGATAAGCAAGTAAACAGTTAACTTAGAACGAGGAAGCCAATGGGATGGCTGAGAATGCTTATGCTCACTTCAGTTCAGTTCAGTCACTCAGTCGTGTCCAACTCTTTGCAATCCCATGAATCGCAGCACGCCAGGCCTCCCTGTCCATCACCAACTCCCGGAGTTCACTCAGACTCACGTCCATCAAGTCAGTGATGCCATCCAGCCATCTCATCCTCTGTCGTCCCCTTCTCCTCCTGCCCCCAATCCCTCCCAGCATCAGTCTTTTCCAATGAGTCAACTCTTCGCATGAGGTGGCCAAAGTACTGGAGTTTCAGCTTCAGCATCATTCCTTCCAAAGAAATCCCAGGCCTGATCTCCTTTAGAATGGACTGGTTAGATCTCCTTGCAGTCCAAGGGACTCTCAAGAGTCTTCTCCAACACCACAGTTCAAAAGCATCAATTCTTAGCGCTCAGCTTTCTTCACAGTCCTACTCTCACATCCATACATGACCACTGGAAAAACTATAGCCTTGACTAGATGGACCTTAGTTGACAAAGTAATGTCTCTGCTTTTGAATATGCTATCTAGGTTGGTCATAACTTTTCTTCCAAGGAGTAAGCTTCTTTTAATTTCATGGCTGCAATCACCATCTGCAGTGATTTTGGAGCCCCAAAAAATAAAGTCTGACACTGTTTCCACTGTTTCCCCATCTATTTCCCACGAAGTGATGGGACCAGATGCCGTGATCTTAGTTTTCTGAATGTTGAGCTTTAAGCCAACTTTTTCCACTCTCCTCTTTCACTTTCATCAAGAGGCTTTTTAGTTCCTCTTCACTTTCTGCCATAAGGGTGGTGTCATCTGCATATCTGAGGTTATTGAGATTTTTCCCAGCAATCTTGATTCCAGCTTGTGCTTCCTCCAGCCCAGCGTTTCTCATGATGTACTCTGCATAGAAGTTAAATAAGCAGGGTGACAATACACAGCCTTGACGTACTCCTTTTCCTATTTGGAACCAGTCTGTTGTTCCATGTCCAGTTCTAACTGTTGCTTCCTGACGTGCATACACATTTCTCAAGAGGCAGGTCACGTGGTCTGGTATTCCCATCTCTTTCAGAATTTTCCACAGTTTATTGTGATCCACACAGTCAAAGGCTTTGGCATAGTCAATAAAGCAGAAATAGATGTTTTTCTGGAACTTTCTTGCCTTTTTGATGATCCAGCAGATGTTGGCAATTTGATCTCTGGTTCCTCTGCCTTTTCTGAAACCAGCTTGAACATCTGGAAGTTCACGGTTCATGTATTACTGAAGTCTGGCTTGGAGAATTTTGAGCATTACTTTACTAGTGTGTAAGATGAGTGCAATTGTGTGGTAGTTTGAGCATTCTTTGGCATTATTTTTAGATTAGAAGTATAATTTTAATTAATATCTATCTGAAGAATTATTTCCACAGTTAATAACCACCCCTATGCAACAGTGCTTACCTTGGAGGGCTTCACATCCCTGTGTGGAAAGGAGAGTTGCTCACTGCTCCCCCACTGCCCCCTACAGTAGGAAATTCCCACTGAGGTGAATTGGTTAGAATTTAGCAAAATGCAGGCTAAAATCAACCTCTATCAGTACCATTTAGAAAACTTCATTTGGAGGTTTAGAAATAAGCCACAAAAGGATACTGAAAAGGACACCCTTGCCTAATTGTGTTTGAAATGTGTAGCTCTGACAAGTGCCATCTTCCTTCCACAGCCAAAGTGTTGTGCCAAAAGCCTGTCCAAGGATATCCCAGTTGCTTTGACACAGAATTCCACTTGTGGAACTCAGTTCCAAGGGACAATTTTATTCATACTATTAATCCTAATATGGAAAAACTTTTATGCATCAAGATGCCCTTCACAGAGTAATTTATATAGTGAAAAACTATCTAGAGACATAATCAAAATAGGAGAATATTTAAATAAATCAGAGAACAAACGTAATAACCTGCGAAACTGCTCCCACTTGTCCTTAAGCAAACAACAAACAAGTGAAAGTCGCTAAGTCATGTTTGACTCTTTCTGACTCCATGGACTATGCAGTCCATGGAATTCTCCAGGCCAGAATACTGGAGTGGGTAGCCTTTCCCTTCTCCATGGGATCTTCCCAACCCAGGGATCGAACCCAGGTCTCCCACATTGTGGGTGGATTGTTTACCAGCTGAGCCACCAGGGAAGCCCAACAACAAACAAAAAAGGACATAAATTGTTACTTCAGTGCAAACAACTAAATGAAAAAAAACATTTTTTTATTAGTTTTTATTGGTGTATAGTTGCTATTACAATGGTGTCTTAGTTTCTGCTGTACAGCAAAGTGAATCAGCTGTACGTATACATATATTCCCTCTTTTTTGGATTTACTTCCCACTTAGGTCACCAGAGAGCACTGAGTAGAGTTCCCGGTGCTATACAGTAGGTTCTCATTAGTTATCAATTTTATACGTAGTAGTGAATATATGTCAGTCCCAAGCTCCCTATTCATCCCACTCCTTCCCCACTTAGTATCCATAAGTTTGTTCTATAAAAAACAGCACAATATTAACATTTCTCAGCATAAGGTAACCATACATGACTTCCCTATTCTTCTTTCTCTTTTTCTATATTTTCCAAAAAATTTTAGAGCGTACTAGTTTATGACGGAAAAAAGTAACGAAGTTAAAATTAGACTATAAGCATTCAAAAAAGAAATAGTTACACCCAGGAAATTAAGTACTACAAACTTTAATGAAGTCTAGTTTACATTCCTGAGTATTGGGTTTTGCAAATTATAATTACTATAAAGACAGTTTGCAATGAAAAAAAAAATCTCAATTTGTAACAGTGAGACAAGATCTGAGTTGATTCTCTATTCTTTGCAAAGAGCCAAGCCAGGAATAAATGTTATGATTTGGAGAAGCTCTTAAAGGATAATCAATAGTAATACTATAGCTGCCCTGGCTTACCTGCCTCTGAGTTTAGCTCTCAAAGTCAGTTTATTAGTCAAACTGAATGGGCTAAAACCAAGCTAATAAGAAAACCAGAGAAAAGTTGTCTAAAATAGATTTTAGGAGATTTGATCTGCATTCTGAAGGCAAACAGGATTTTGAAAAGTTAATTCTGCTTAAAATTTATTTTTGTTGTTGTTGTTACAGTTGTAACAGTCCAAACTGTTTTTTCTTCCTGTGATTTGAATTCAGACATAAAGCTAAGAACAATGCGGAAATGGTAATGATGAATAATAAATCACAGGCATTTTAGAACTGAAAGGAACTCTTATTTTACAGATGAGAAAGAAAATGAAATACTTGTCTGAAGAACCAGATAAATGGTGTGGGGGCCAGGCCGGAAGCCAGGTCTCCGGAGGCCGGCTCAGTGTGACACTCTTGAGTTGAGAGAGTGAACTGCCATGGCTTGGGGTGGAATCTGGGCACCCTGCCAGCACGCTCCCTGCCTGGGATCTGGCCGACTACCTTCCTTTGGCTTCATTGCTCCCATTTAGCACTAACAGCTCATTAATACAAAGGGAAGAAAAGGCCTTACTTTTTCAGTGTCTACTACGTGTCAAGTACTTTGTACACATTATGCAACTGCATTTTGCTGCCACGGTACAAAGTAAATTAATTCTTTTCTTTTAGTACTTGAAGAAACCAAGGCCCCAAGAGTTTAAGCTGATCAGGATTTGGCCGAGGTTTTCATTTGCCTCTTTTTGATGGTAACTTCTCCCACTGTTAGGCAGCTGACATGGAAAACTAGATGTGTTAGAGTTCTCCAGAGAAAAGAAACCAAGAGGATAAATAGATTGACTTGCTACAAGGAATTGGTTCATATAATCATGGAGGCTGACAGTTAGCAAGCTGGAGACTAGGAGAGAGAGTGGTGCTATTCCAACCAGAATCCAAAGGCCTGAGAATGAGGAGCATCAGTGGTGAAGTCTGAAAGAAGTCTGAAAGAAGGCAGGCTCAAGACCCAGGAAGAGCCATTCTTTCTGTAGGAAGGCAGCAGGTAGGAGGAGCTCCCCTCTCTCACTCCTAAGAGGGTCAACCTTTTTGTTCTATTCAGATCTTCAACTGATTGGATGAGGCCCACCCACATTAGCCCTTAGTCTACCAATTCAAATGTCAATCTCATTCAAAACGACTTCACAGATAAAGCAAGAATAATGTTTGATCAAATGTCTGGGTGCTCTGTGGCCTGGTCAAGCTGACATATAAAATTAACCAGTATACATCATATTCTTCAGTGTGTTGAGGACCTGGGCTAGGGAGAGGTAAGCAAGGCACGCAGATCATGGATTTACAGAGGAGCTCACTCCCAGGTTCAACAAGCAACCTGGAAGCCTTGCCTGTCTCGCCCTAGTCCTGGCTTTATGCTCCACTCAAAAGGGCAGATTCAATTACCTTTCTTAAACTGTAGTGTTTTATATTATGAAACAACTTTCCAGAGTCATACAAACACCATCCTAGAAAAGTCCTGGGTAGGCAGAATTTCTTAAGGAATTGAAAGCAAAAAATATCTGGAATACCAAAAGAAAACAGATCTGGGGGCATTCCCTGGTTGTCCAGTGGCTGAGATTCCATGCTCCCAATGCAGGAGGCCCAGGTTCGATTCTTGGTGACGAAGCTAGATCCCACATCTGCCACTGAAGATCCTGCATGCCACAACTAAGGCCAGCACAGCCAAATAAATTAATATTTTAAAAAGGAAAACAGATGAAAGGTAATTATTTCTATGCTTACTATGGAATGGAATGATAACCCACTTACATTTTCCATGGAAAATATTTCCTTATAATTTAAACAGTATTCTACTGCACAGATCGTAAAGCCTTTCTACAAAATCACACACAGATCTGTGCATTATAGAAAAATGCATAGCTATTCAAGATTAGGCTTGAATTATTTTACTTTTGGCTAAGGCCACTCCTTGTAAATTATAGTTATCCCTCATATTCAGTTCTCTGCAGTTACATTAATACATGATTTTTTTCAGTTATTGGAAGGACTGAATGAACCTAATGAGATCATATAAATGAAAATGTGTTTTAAACTATTAAGTGCAATAAAGAAAGGCATCACTGCTATTAATGGGATGATAGAGTAATCTCTTACCTCAATTTAGGAGCACGTGTGTGTTAAGTCGCTTCAGTTGTGTCCGACTTTTTGTGACCCTACAATCTGTAGCCTACCATAGGATTTTCCAGGCAAGAATACTGGAGTGGGTTGCCATTTCCTCCTCTGGGGAATCTTCCTGACCCAGGGACTGAACCCACATCTCTTATGTCTCCTGCATTGGCAGGCAGGTTCTTTATCACTAACCTGAGAGCTGTACTAATTTATACACTCTTCTTCCGTTAACAAGCAAATGTTTCCTCAAACTCTAGACACCATAGGACATGCAATGATAATTCTCCAAACTCAAGCCTGTGGGTATCCAAGAAATCAGATTAGTTTAATAATCAAACTTTGGGAACCAGAGACGATCAGCCAGTCTGGAGTTAAGTTCTATTTGGCATTTGAAATAGGTCTTGACTTAGATGACTTGTTATTTGCCTTGTAAAGCAAGACTCTAAATGGCATGGGTTACAGGAACTCAATATTGATGTCTTCTGTTGGGGTCAGGGTCTTAAGCTGTGCTGCATTAGGTATCAAGTGACAGACTTCAGTGCTAAACTTTGGACAGGGGCAGACTTATTTTTGCACAGAACACCGAGCTGCTTTGAGGCTGTAAGGCTTGTGAAGAATATAGCCCAGCTTGGCCTCTTGAGTTTGTATAGCTTAGCAAGCATGGAGAGGCTGAACCTGGACCTGAGGAGGCGGCTTCTCTCAGCACCTCACTGCAGCAGCAGAGGTCCCCTCCAGGATGGTATGGGTACAGCCTTTCTATGAACTCACAGAAATAGTTGGTCTTTGCTAGAGAAGAAGTAGGAGTAAATGAACCAGAGGCCCTACATCAGCAATGGCAGGGACAAGTCAGTAAATTTAAGGGTGCAAATGCAAAGTAGGACTCACCAAATGTGAATGCACAGACTGCTGGAGTCTTGGAATATTAAAGTTACAACAGGAAGACATGTTTTGGACCATTACGAAGAGCAACTTTCTATGATTAACATGATCAAAATCACTAAATAAAATCTGCCATAATAAGTTCACTGCCACTGAGCATGTTCAGATAGAGGTTGTGTGACCATGATCATGGATGCTTCAAAGAAAGGTTGGGATTCATGGGGTAGATGAGCTCTGAGATCTCTTTCAACTCTGCTAGTCTGTGACCTTTAAATAGAAACCAAAGGAAAAAAACTGGATGAACATGGAGAGATAACTCAAGGCTTGACTCCTGTCTTAAACTGAGCAGTTGTTTAAAAGGAAGAAATGGGTAATCAGTATATCATGAAATCATTCACATTTTTAGTTATTTAGGATGAGTTCTCAAACATCTGATGAGTTTTAATGTTTACAGGGACACTGAATTTCGGAAAGTTGTTTTCTAACTTGCTGAATATATGAATGATCTAATGAGATGAGTTACATACCCTGAAACAGGTCTCTGTGAGATAGAGAGCACCCCTACAGCCTTTAAAAATGCTGGGGTGGAAAACTCCACAAAGAAGTAACCTTTACATTGCCATCTGCTGGCTACTGCTGTAAGTGCAATATAATACAACCTGAAATATCCTAATCAGATCCAACTGGAAATAAGAATACTGATTGAACTTACAAATGATAGGAATGGCTTCACTAAGTACTCAAATGCCAAATAAATACTAGAATACTTTTATAAGTCTGTTGGCGATCCACCTGGTTCTTGCCTTAATTAGATGTCCTACTTGACTTGTGCATTCTCCCAGTGCTACATCCACGACGAGTACTGAACCAGCCCTTGGAAACGAGGCATCCTAACAAGTCATCTTCAGCTCCCACGGATAGTTTCCTTTGGGAGAGCTGACTTACTCTATCCCCTAGTAGTACAGTGACATTTGTTATATTCATTTCCAAATATATACATATATAATATATATGGCAAGTGGAAGGCAGACTACATTAGGTCAAATTATCTCAGGTACATAAAAGTCATGAAGTCAAGCAGAGAAGCTGTTCCAAATGCACATATCTTAACCTCACAGATCATAGGCTAGGCTGTGAAGAACACAGGGCCCCTATGCTGATAATTCACTCCTCTCCCAGCAGAGGTAATGCACCCTCTTCAGTACTTTCATAGCATCTTGTTCATTCTCCATTTAAAACATGGTTGTTGCTGTATTATTGCTATTTTGGTTCATATCTGCTTCTGTACTAAATTGTCGTCTCCTTGAAAGCAAGCATCATATACAATTTACATTTCATTTTTTAGCATTCAACACATGCTTTGTCATATTGAGTTGAGGTCACAAGAAGGAAGAAAGAGAGGAAGACAAGAAGGATCCAAAGTGTCCAAAATCAGTATTTCTATTCTATACCTCATGTCTTAGCTCTAGACTCTAGTTTTCAAATGCATACCAGACTCTGCCATCTGAGATATTCAGCAGAAATTTCATCTTCAGCAATTTCCAAATGAACCCTACTATCGTTGTACCTCAAACTGTTCTGTAATTAGTTTACCAGTTAAGACCTAACTATCTTCCCAAACATGTCAGTCACCCTCTATTCCCCCATTTCCAGAATACCCACATTCAATAAGGTATCCAGTTATACTGAAAGAGACCTATCAGTGGTATCTTCCTATTTCCTCCCTCCTTCTCCCAATTACCTGCTTTGGTTCACATCCTTGCCACCTTTGCTCCTGTCCTCAGTCAGCTACCTCATCTACCCTTCATCTGCCACCAAAGTTATCCTCCATACAGATACCTCATCATCTACTTTTAAACTTTCAATGGCTTGCCACTTTTTATAAGACAAGACAACAGTGGCATACAGTAGTCATCATAATCTTCTCAAACTTACTTTTTGAGATATTCTGTGCCATAAACCCTAACAATTCTGAACAAATTGTCTTTCTCCAGCCACTCCGATGATTCTTAATCCTGTGTGCCTTCCCACAGGTCATTCAGTAGACCTAGAATGCCCATCCTAACCCTACCTGGCTTGGTCACTGTCTTCCTACTGAACAGTTTGTGACCCAGTTTAGATGCTACCTCCACTGTGCTGTTTACCCCAGAAGATAAGCAATTGCAAATTTACCTATGACAAGGTAGGTAAATTTGACAATGACAAGATCCTCTGGTTTTATATTCCCCTAATTCTTGCCTGGATAATCCCAGGGACGGGGGAGCCTGGTGGGCTGCCGTCTATGGGGTCGCACAGAGTCGGACACGACTGAAGCGACTTAGTAGTAGTAGTAGTAGTAGTAGTACTTTCCTTAGGGCATTTAATGGGGGCAGCAGTTAGCCCATAGGAAGGCTCTGTGCAAATTAGGTAGAAGTGTCCCCTCTCGGCAGAGGCAGCTCTGTGTCAGGCTGTAAGACTTGACAAGTGAAATATGGGCTAGATTTCAGCTTAGTCAGGTTGAACTTGCTGCTTTGGTCAGATTCCCTCAAGCAGTGAAAAACCTCATCCAACTAAATGTGGTAACCCAAGAACTTACCACAATGATTATGATTGCCTTTTTGATTTTGGGGTTTTTTTTTATATTTATTTATTTGGCTGCACCAGGTCTTAGCTACAGCATGTGGGATCTTTTAGTCGTGGGATGAAAACTGTTAGTTGTGGCACATAGGGATCTAGTTCCCTGACCAGGACTCAAGCCCAAGCCCCCTGCCTTGGGAGTGTGGAGTCTTGGCCACTGGACCCCCAGGGCAGTCCCAGAATCCTGCCCCCAGGCAACAGGTGAGAGGTCTTGTACCAATGCCACAGAAGTGGAGCCCAGAACCAAAGACATTTCTGAAGCTAATTGAGCCCCTTTGTAACCGTGCCCAAAAGCCCATGGTCATCACTAATAAGCTTCCCGACTCCAAATTAGGCAAAGATGCCCACTCCAGTAAACACCTTATAACACCCTAACCAATCACCTAACACGAATCTTCCGGCAGGAATTTTCTTTGTCTTGAGGCTATAAAAACTGGTTATTAACCCACGAAAACTGTTGACTCTCCCTAGCCTGTGAGGAGGTCACCCACTGTGCTCATAATACCCCTTTATCTCTGCTCTTTGTCTTTAATAAACTCATTTTCTTCTAAAACGCTCTATGTGTGGAAATTCTTTAGCACCCAGCACTTGGATTGCCCCAAGACATAATGGCCTTTCTGATGCCAATCTTTACCACCAGCTGATGAATTCCTAGAACGCAGGTAGATCAATCAAAAATTTGTATTCTCAGAACCTAGGCCATGTAAACATTGATAAGTATTGTTTGAATTGCTATTTTTTGGCATGAGGAGATATTCCAAAAATTAACAAAGATCTCTTAAGTATATAAATGTATACATAAGTGTTCTTAGTTGTGTAGTCTTGGGCAAGGAATTTGACTTTCTTATCCCCTGGTTTCCTCATCTGCGTAGTAGAGATAAAAATAGTACCTACCCTAGGATTGTTGTGAGGATCTGATGAGATAGTATCTGTAAAGTGCTCAGAAAAGAAGCCAGTCCAGAGTATGATTTATTAAGTATTGACTGTTACTATTAACATAGAATAAAAAAGAAAAGATTCTGAGATGAATCTTTTTAACACTGACAATGAGACAATTCTGGAGGAAGAATTTTTCTGCTTTGATTTAAAAAATATAAAGACATTGCAGTTTATATAAAGATATTACCATTAATATTAAATGATTAAAGATATTTTAATATTAAGGTATAGAATACTAATAGTTCAGAATTTGGAAGGAGTTTAGAGATAACCCAACAGCTTTTTGTATAGATATAAGAACTGGTCAAGTGACCTTTCTGTGGGTTCTAGTGTTTCTCCATCGGACCCTTACCAAGTGTCCAGCATCATTTCTTCATTTCCCCTCTTCCAGAACCCCCAGTATTCTCCCTTCCACTCACCTAGCCTCAGTCTCAGGTACCATTAGCCTTGCCCAGAATGCATTTTCACAACTTTTTTTGCCTCTGCCTGTGATACCTTCCTTCCTGTGCCCTGCTCCCATCTCAGAGGATTTAACCCCTCATGCACATTCTTCAAGTCCCACTTTGAATATTAGATCTTCTCTAGTGAAGCCTTCCCCTACTTCCCCAGCCAAAGCTAGCTGCTTCCCCCTCTGTGTTCCCAGAGCTCGCTCTGTGTTCATACACCTATTTAGCACGGATCACAGTAAGGACAGGACTTCCCAGGCAGCTCAGGGGTAAAGAACTCATCTGCCAATGCAGTAGACGGAAGAGACATGGGTTTGGTCCCTGGGTTGGGAAGATCCCCTAGAGAAGGAAGTGGCAACCCACTCCAGTATTCTTGCCCAGAGAATTCCACGGACAGAGAGGAGCCTGGTGGGCGATAGTCCATGGGGTTGGAGAGAGTCAGGCGTGACTGAGCAATTACGCACTGGAGTGCAAGGACTCTAGGTTTAAAGCCCAGCCCCGTCACTCTTCACTTCTTCTTCCTTTGCTCTTCTCAGTTGTTTTCTCTCTCAAATGGGAACACTAATGTATTCATTCATTCAGCAGTTCATTATTGATTGCCTATTGTGTGTCCAGAGAAGGCAATGGCAACCCACTCCAGTACTCTTGCCTGGGAAATCCCATGGACAGAGGAGCCTGGTAGGCTGCAGTCCATGGGGTCTCGAAGAGTCGGACAGGACTGAGCGACTTCACTTTCACTTTTCACTTTCATTCACTGGAGAAGGAAATGGCAACCCACTCCAGTATTGTTGCCTGAAGAATCCCAAGGACGGGAGCGTGGTGGGCTGCTGTCCATGGGGTCGCACAGAGTTGGACACGACTGACGTGACTTAGCAGCA
Organism: Capra hircus; assembly: GCF_001704415.2. Classification (NCBI taxonomy): domain Eukaryota; kingdom Metazoa; phylum Chordata; class Mammalia; order Artiodactyla; family Bovidae; genus Capra; species Capra hircus. The sequence goes on along the minus strand of NC_030812.1, from coordinate 48,040,218 downwards.
GCAGCACTGTGTGTTAGGAGCTGTTCCAGGACCTAGAATTGTATGGCAAATAGGTCAAAGTCCTTGCTGTCACGAACATTTATGGGGAGAGTAAAATAATTAAAAATGAACAGTGGTTTGGCCAAAAAGTTTGTTTGGGTTTTCCATAACACTATATGGAAACACCCAGCTCAGAGGCATCCCCCATTCTGCTGACAGGGTGATCTAAATTCTAACTCTGCCTCTCTCGTACTCCGGTGGGTTAGTCACTAAGTCGTGGGTGACTCTTTCAACCCCATGGACTGTAGCCTGCCAGGCTCCTCTATACACGAGATTCTCCAGGCAAGAATACAGGAGTGGGTTGCCATTTCCTTCTCCAGGGGATCTTCCCAATCCAAGGGATCAAACCCGGGTCTCCTGCATTGCAGGCAGATTCTATTGTACTCTGTTTCATACTTTTTCACGGATTGACTCAACATTACCTATAGAGTAAGTTTTAGGTGCCTTGACATGAAGGATGAAGTTGTGGAGACCTAGCCCCTGCCTTCCTCTCCACTGCCTACTTTGTACCTACACTCCAGCCACACCAAAGTACTAGTTCCCCAGATAATGTATGCCTGGTCTCTATGCCTCGCTCTACGTTGTCTCCTTTCCCTGAAAATCATCCCTTCTTCCATCCCTTCTTGTTTGTGCTTGTCCAATTCAGACTCAGTGTCAGAGTCCACTCTAACCTGGGAATGCTTCAGTACTTCTGCAACACTGCTGCTGCTGCTGCTAAGTCGCTTCAGTCGTGTCCAACTCTGTGCGACCCCATAGACGGCAGCCCATGAGGCTCCCCCATCCCTGGGATTCTCCAGGCAAGAACACTGGAGTGGGTTGCCATTTCCTTCTCCAATGCATGAAAGTGAAAAGTGAAAGTGAAGTCGCTTGGTCATGTCTGACCCTTAGCGACCCCATGGACTGCAGCCTACCAGGCTCCTCCATTCATGGGAGTTTCCAGGCAAGAGTACTGGAGTGGGGTGCCATTTCCTTCTCTGGCTTCTGCAACACTGCTACTACTGCTGCTACTAAGTTGCTTCAGTCGTGTCCGACTCTGTGTGAGACCCCATAGACGGCGGCCCACCAGGCTCCCCGGTCCCTGGGATTCTCCAGGCAAGAACACTGGAGTGGGTTGCCATTTCCTTCTCCAATGCATGCAAGTGAAAAGTAAAAGTGAAGTCGCTCAGTCGTGTCCGACAAGTAGAGACCCCATGGACTGCAGCCTACCAGGCTCCTCTGTCCATGGGATTTTCCAGGCAAGAGTACTGGAGTGGGGTGCCATTGCTTACCAGGAATTCTTAAAATGATCTGTTTCCATATAGCTGCCTCTCCAGTTGGTTTCTAATTTTCTCAAGGGCAGGGACTGGGTTCTTTTGTTTTTTTGTCTACGTTGTTTTATTCTGGTTGTTTTTTAGTTTCTTTTTTTTAGAAACATTTATTTTTAATTGAAGGATAACTGCTTTACAATATTGTGTTGGTTTCTGCCATACCTCAACATGAACCGCCCATATGGGACTGGGTTCTTAATTATGTTTTGTACCCAAGGCATGATCTGAGTTTTGGCCAAAAGCAGCTAAGCAGGGACTGGGTTCATGTCCTTTATCTCACTGTCAGCTAAGAATTCACTCCCCAAATATGTCCCTTTGTCCCAGGCCCACAACACACTGCTGCCTGGGAGGTTTGTTCAGGTGAATAGGTTTCAAAAATGCCTGATATTTTCCAAATGTCTTTCATCAGATTCATCCATAAAATCTAAAAAGAAGATAAAATGTATCTCTCAGAGGCAGAGACATTTGTTCCTTGATCCTAGAGTTTTAACTCATAGGTTTTGAAATAACATCGAATACTTGAAGAAGCAGGCATAGTTTGAATTCATCCACTTACACTGTTCAACTTCTCATTATTTCAACTGCCAGATCACCTGCCAAGTACAATTCCTATTATCTTTATCATACTTTTTCTTGATACTTGGAAAGTTTTTCTTGATAATTAGAAATGTAATATGAGAGTTGAGAATGCTAAGTCAATTCCTCTTTGAACATTATTTTTTTTACTCAAGCATCCTTCTACAGTAAGTTCAAAGTTCTATGTTCCATCAGCAAATTTTTTTCCTATGCACTCACATAAAGTGATTTTTTTAATATAAAGTGATTTTCTTTAATAGTTCTATGCTCTAATTACCTAAAAAAATTTTACCTCGAGCTGAGACTAATCATCACAAACTTTCAAAAGTTTAGTAAGAAAAACAAGAGCTAAATTATAGTTGTAGAAAAGCCATCGTCATGTAATCTAAAATACGACACAAATGAATTTATCTATGAAACATGCAGACACAGAGGTTGCAAACATGCAACCACAGGCTTGTGGTAGCCAAGCGGGGAGAGGGTTTGGGGAAGGGATGTTTTAGGAGTTTGGGATTAGCAAATGCAAACTATTACGTATAGAATCGATAAACAACGAGGCCCTACTATATAGCACAGGGAACTATAGTTCATATCCTGTGATAAACCATAATGGAAAAGAAAATTAAAAAGAATTTGTGTATATCTATGTATATGTATATCTGAGTCACTTTGCTGTACAGCAGAAATTAATACAACACTGTAAATCAACTATACTCAAATAAATTTTAAAAAAGAAAAGCCACTGTCTACTTAACAGAGAAACCAGATTTACTTAATATGTCCCTGGGACAAAGCTGCAAAGTGTCTGAGTCCATTCTCTTCATGGTAGAAAAGAGAGAAACCTCCTTAAATTGTTTCTACCTTCTTCTCCCCCAAAACCCTTGTCCATTGTTTGACCTTGACATCCCCTTTACTGAATTTCCATAACCTCTCAGATAAGATACAAGGTCCAGATAAGATACAAGGTCCACTGTGATCACCTAAAAGATGCCTTCCCCTTTAAGACCTCCATGCCCTTGAACAGCCTGAGCTCTTCCCTTGAAAAGCAGTGTTTTCTCTTGCTGGTCTGATGAAAGGTTACTTATCCTGCAGGAGTTCAGCTCCTGGCATCCTTCCTCCTCCAGACAGGGAAAGGGGTGGCCTTCTTTGCGCTCTCAGCCAGTCCTAGACTTGCTAACCTCATTTGCCTGGGAGTGATGGATATTTGTTTCCTAGACTATGAGCTCCCTCAGGGCAGGGACCATGTTTACTCCTCTTTGTGTTCTCCAGTGACTAATTGAGTGTCTGTATCTGTTGACTGACTGAGTGCCAGAGGCAGAGAGAAACACTGCATGGGAGAAGAACTCCTCATCCAGAAGTGTTCAGGGGAATGTAGCTAAGTTCATCCCAGGCTGGCAAATGGAGAAAGCCAGCTAAAACCTGCAGCCAAAGAAGCCCTGATCTGATAATACCTCTTCCAGAGACCTGGCTGAAAGATGAAGAGCATTTTCACTATATTCTTGTTAGGGGAAACACTGACTGAAACTGTTATCTACCCTGGTTAGGCACCGTAGTTAACTATCTGCATGAGTCATCTTACAACAGGAGGTCTGGTAAGGAACAGGGAACTAACAAGCCACCACCAACTGGAAGAATTTGGGAAAGGTCAAAAGGAGATGCCACATGCCTACCAACTTCCCAGAACCCTCCTCGCTGGAATCCCTCTTGGCTGAGCAATGCATGGGCCATGAGAAAGAACCCTCAGTCAGAATGACTAGCTAGAGACAACCCAGAAACTAATCCCATTACCATAAAACCCAAGACAGCAAGCCACATGGCAGAGCAGTCCTCCTGGGTTCCCTAAACCTACTGCTCTCCACCCAAGCACGCCTTCCCGGTAGTCCCCTTGGAGACAATTCATTTCAGAGTGTTAGACAAAAGTCCACTCTCGGGCTGTGGAAGGTGTCCTCCCTTCCTGTAACACTCTTTAATCCTCAAATTCTTTCCTTACAACACTCATCCTACTCATCAGGGACATTTAAGTTAAATGAGCTTAATCCAAAACAAAATGCTTTATTGAACATCATTTCTTTCCACCTCACCACGACAATTTAAAAGATTTCTATTGGTGCAAACATTTAAAAGTCAGGAATAAACATAGAGGATAACAGCAAAGCGTTTGTTTATGTATGTTGACACCACCGTGTGAGGAAGACATAGCAGGGTTTACATTTATGCCATGTAAATCGCTCTAGAACCAGATGAGGCTTACAAGGTACCTTGCAACTCATCTCCTTTAAGCTATAAAGTCTCTTTTTTTTCCCCTGGAAAAAGTTTGAGAAACTTACTGCTGTTTTCTATCAGTAGATACAACAGATGGCTGGCACATGCCTGCTTGCTAAACGAAATGGGCCCTCTGCAGAATTACTCTTTGATCCCTGGTGGCATGTCCACAATGCCACAATGCAAAATACCACAGTGTAGCAGAATCTAAACACTAAAGGTTTAAAGTTGTGCTTTTGATATGAGTACCTTCTTTTTTAAAAAAGAAATCATGCCCACAGTATGTAAACGTTTCCACATTTTCACTTGAAAACCATGAAACAAGGGTAAAAAATCTAGGCATTTCCTTCATTTGGTGACATAAAACTGCTGCAAACTCCAAGAGTGCAAAGGGATGCAACTACTTGGGTTGTAACTACCAACACAATCATAACTCCATCAGGAAAAAGATTGTGGACAGTACACATTAAGGGATTTAACTAATAACAATAAGTACTACCATAACTTCAGAGTTGGGAGGAGGTGTTTAAGGGCATTTGGCAGTTGCTTTGAAGAGAGTGAGGAAGTAGTTGAGTGAAAATTCACTCTCTATTGTTTTTCTTTGATTTTTGTCAAGGGGAGAAAGGAAGGAAAAAACCATTTTAATACAGGTCTTCTTAACTCAACCAGTCCAAGGGGAAATTTGAGACTTGGAATTGCAACCAATTTAAGGGGCCCAGTGTTACATCATATCAACCACCATATTGCAAAACAAGCTCTCTAGGGGATGATCCAGTTGATCTTATACCTGTCAGAAGAGTGATCCTATTTAAAAACAAACAAACAAACAAATAAAACTTGGAAAAATGTGAGTCAGTTTTCAGGAAAATGGTCTGTTTCTGACTTTTTTCCCCCTCAATGGTACTTTCTTCGTTTTAAAGCTGAATCTGGATATAAATACACATATACAGGCTTTCCAGGTGGCACAGTGGCAAAGAATCTGCTTGCCAGTAAAGAAGACACAGGTTTGATCCCTATGTCAGGAAAATCCCCTAGAGAAGGAAATGACAACCCACTCCAGTATTCTTGCCTGGAAAATCCCATGGACAGAGGAGCCTGGCAGGCTACAGTCCATGAGATCGCAAAGACACACATTATGCATGCACGCACATTATGTTACACACTACTACTACTACTACTACTACTACTAAGTCGCTTCAGTCGTGTCCGACTCTGTGCGATCCCAACACTATTATATATAAAATAAAAAACAAGGACCTACTGTATAGCACAGGGAACTATATTCAATAGTTTGTAATCTATAATAGAAAAGAATCTGCAAAATATATATATACATGTATAACTGAACCATCTGAAAAATAATATATATATGTACAACTGAACCACCTTGCTGTACATACAAAATAACACAACATTCTATAATAAAACAACAATGCTTCACTCAAGAACAACCAAAAAAGGCTAAATTTGGGTGCTAACTGGAATCATTTACAAAGACACACAATCTAGGCAAAAGTCTCAGGCTTTCCTTATATTTGGCTTTGTATTATTGTTATTACTTCTGGCAGTTTTCAGTAATTCAAGAAGTTTTTTTAATTGTAGAGAGCTAGTAAAAGTTATGAACACATTTATATTTAACCTTACATTTTGGAAGATATTTCACTTCATACATTGTATCTTCAGCATATCTAATATTTTCTATTTTCAATGATCACACATTGAACAAAGAAGCATGTTCCTGCAGTTTAATCCAATAAAGTTAATTTTCCACACCATATACATGTCCACCCATTTCCCCAGGGCAGCAGGTAAAATGTTCTTCCTTTCCTGTATCCACAGCAATATTCTAAACTTTTGTTTTTAAGCATCCTAAAACTGAGAAAAATGAATATATATATATATATGTATATATTAGTGACTTCTAGAGGCTGCAAGAATTATGACCACTATACATGACTACTATACCAGGCTTCCCTGGTGACTCAGTGGTAAAGAGCCCGCTTGCAATGTAGGAGACGTGGCAGGAACCTCAGTTTCAATTCCTGGGTGGGGAAGATCCCCTGGAGAAGGAAATGGCAACCAACTCCTGTGTTCTTGCCTGGGAAATCCCATGGATAGCCCATAGGGTTTTAAGAGTCGGACACGACTCAGCAACTAAACAACAACAATACATGACAAAAAGCTTACTCTAAGATCTGGACCTGTTGGTACAGATCATCAGAGCTTGCTTAATAATCCAGGTGGTGGATTTAAAGTTAATATTGGCCCATTATCTTCATCCAGAAGATTTCTCGTCCACAGACACCAATTTCATTCCAACCCTTGCCAAACATCATGAAGTACAGGCATTTGGTCGTAAGGAGATAGGAAAACTAGCATAGATGGCTCAGCATAAATTCATCATCACTGCTAAAAGAAGCCAACAGAAAAAGGGATGCCCTATTAACTAGGGACCAGGAGTTATAGTACCTTAGCATCTTTATGCAGGTGATAGAATATAGTAAAGTGATTAAGGTCAAGTCTATATAATCTTTATAAACAAAGATCTATTTACATGATTTCTAGAAATAAAATATTTGGCCTAACACCAAATTTCTTCTTATGGAAATCAACAGTGGTGTCTCAGTATTAGAATTCAGATTTGTCTAACAAAACTTCTCATTAAAGTTTTATTTGAAAGCCTTTAGGTTTAGAAAGGGTTATTTTCCAAATAAAATATTTAATTAGTGTGTAGTGTAGAAAACCAAAGTAGTTGCTCTTGGCCTCTACTTGCCTCAAATTTAGGGAAAAATTAGAATAAAGAATGCCTCATTGAAAAATATCAACTATTCAAAGTTATATTCAGTAATAAAGACTATTCTCTCTTTAATTACCCAAAATCTTTTAAGTTTAAGCCTCTTTAGTAGAAATTCTCTAATCTAAAAGTCTTGAGAAGGTGCATGTCAGAAAATGAATGAATATTTTAAATGGGCAAGCAAGTAGAGACAGGATTTTTAAGAGAGAGGAAGAGGTCAAGGAATCTGATTTCAGGCAGGAAAATTTAGCAAAGCAGACATTTGAAGATTTCACAAAAAAATAGTCAGTGAGGATCAGATATACATAAGCAAATTCTTTGGGATCCATAGGTTAAGATCAGCCATGGAAACAAACTCTTTTACCATTTTACCATTTTGTTGAGTGACCTGCTGTGCAAAAATGAAACTGGATAAAAATATAAGTAAACTATTTATAATATAGAACATCATCCAGTTTTAGATTCTGAAGTATAACTTTTTACACACATTTAATGTAAAATAATTTTTAAATTACAAATCAAAACACATTCACTGTGGAAAAGCCAAAACATAGTAAAGGTAGATATAACTAATGTTAACACCTTATGTCAGAAAGTGAAGAGGAGCTAAAAAGCCTCTTGATGAAAGTGAAAGAGGAGAGTGAAAAAGTTGGCTTAAAGCTCAACATTCAGAAAACGAAGATCATGGCATCTGGTCCCATCACTTCATGGGAAATAGATGGGGAAACAGTGGAAACAGTGTCAGACTTTATTTTTGGGGGCTCCAAAATCACTGCAGATGGTGACTGCAGCCATGAAATTAAAAGACACTTACTCCTTGGAAGAAAAGTTACGACCAACCTAGATAGTATATTCGAAAGCAGAGATACTACTTTGCTGACTAAGGTCCGCCTAGTCAAGGCTATGGTTTTTCCTGTGGTCATGTATGGATGTGAGAGCTGGACTGTGAAGAAAGCTGAGCACCGAAGAATTGATGCTTTTGAACTGTGGTGTTGGAGAAGACTCTTGAGGGTCCCTTGGACTGCAAGGAGATCAACCCTGGGATTTCTTTGGAAGGAATGATGCTAAAGCTGAAGCTCCAGTACTTTGGACACCTCATGCGAAGAGTTGACTCATTGGAAAAGACTCTGATGCTGGGAGAGATTGGGGGCAGGAGGAGAAGGGGACGACCCAGGATGAGATGGCTGGATGGCATCATGGACTCGATAGACGTGAGTCTGAGTGAACTCCGGGAGATGGTGATGGACAGGGAGGCCTGGCGTGCTGTGATTCATGGTGTCGCAAAGAGTCGGACACAACTGAGTGACTGAACTGAACTGAACACCTTGGAGGATTAGACATTTATCAGACATGTTTTCCTATAACTGTCCATATATTTTGTAATGAAACTAAACAGAATATACTGTTATAGGCTATTGCATAATTTGTCATGAACATCTTTCCATTGCATTGAGTAGATGTCTAGATATTCTTATTAATGCTTCCTGCCATTATCAGAGACTTATAGGTTCTGCCCATTTTTTTTTCTTTTATTAATAGCATGACCACAAACAGGCTGGCACCAAAAACTTTATTCATATCCATGATTATTTTCTCAGGATGAATCTCCAGGAGTAAAATATCCTACCTAGTCAAATGACCTATGTCAGTTCTTTTGCCATCAGAGTCAAATCGCTCTACAGAAAGGCTAACATGCATCAGAAACAAATCACTAAGGATAATCCTCCACAAACTAAAACTACTTTAAAAAACTTGACCAATGTAGTGTGAGGAAATGAATCTCACTGGAATTTTTATTTGCATTTGTTTGGAGTCGAACTTGAAAGTCATTTTAAATGGCCCCAAGGATAGCTTGGGTTAGTGAACAAATACTTTATTGGAAGTAGATAACACCTACTGGATCTTCAATCCTAAAATTTTTAATTTTCCATGGGTTACCAAAACATTTAAGTTTAAATTTTCATTAATAAGCTATGTGTCTTGCTTGTGCTGAAATCCCTAAATGTTTGATATTTTGAATGAAATAACTAGATAAAGGAAGGAACTCTTCATTTTTCCATGTAGAAGTTTTGATGTGGTTTGGATTTAGTGAAAGTTGCCTTTCTAAAATCTTAAAGTATTTTTTGGTATTGAAGTCATATTTTTTCCATATTCAAAATTTCCATGCGTTTCAAAAATTATGGTGCTGGAATCACAGAGCTTTACTGGCATTAGTCACATCTAAATAATATTTTAAAACATCTTGCTGTCCGGCATCATGTAGATCCTTTCCCCTTTCTCAGTATCCCCCACTCCTCCAAAGAAGAAACATAACAGATTTCACACAGTTACCTGTGGTAACCTATCTGGAGTGAACTGAACTGAGGTGCTAATATTGGCCAGCATAATCCACCCGAGGAAGCAACACCTAAACCAGAGAGAAAAAGAAGCTTCATCTGCATACCAGTTCCACCACCCTCTCTAATCCTCCACAAGAAATATTCCTCAGATTGTTGGATATGCACTCCATTCTGTACTCAACAATATGCCAACGTTTGCAAAGGGGAGAGAGCATGGAATTTAAGCCTTTGCTTCAAGTTCCATTCTTCGGAAGACAAACTCATAGGAAAAATAAATAGATTGATAAACCAATCAAATCAACTAACCAGAGCTGCTAATATTTTCTACTTTGCCTGAAGTTACTGAACACTTTCAGCTAGGGAGGGCTGCAAGTCAAACAAACTAATGGTTCTTTGTTGTTGTTTGGTCACTAAGTTGTGTCCGACTCTTTTTTTGACCCCCATAGACTGTAGCCAGGTTCCTCTGTTCATGGGATTTCCTAGGCAAGAATACTTAAATGGGTTACCATTTTCTCTTCCAGGGGGTCTTCCCAGCCCAGGGATCAAACCCTTGTATCCCACGTTGACAGGTAGGTTTCTTACCACTGAGACACAAGGGAAGTCCCTAATGGTTCTTACAAATCTATAGAAGTATAAATAAAGAAAATGTTCCTTTTTAAAATCACAGAATCAATATTGATCCCAGCTGACAAGTGGTCAAACACAATAGATTCAGGTGAAAAATAAAAGGTGACAATAAAAGGCCATTCATTGATTTATCACTGGGTTTCACAATAATTCAAGATTAGCTGTCCATAAAGTATCTATGAAGAGGAAACTGTAGCGGAGAGAAGAAAGGAATACCCTCCCCAGAGAGCAGTAGGAGCCTCAGTGAGCTTATCTGCAAAATGGAGGTATTAGAATAGATGACCCTCCTATTAGGAACTCTGGTGGACCCAAAACATCTATTCCTTTGTGACAATGGAAGTGTTGAAGGATCTAGAGTTGAAAGGAAAAACGAGAGAACAGACCTGTGGAAAAGGCAGCTTAAATAATCATGCCTATATTACAGCAGGTAATTAGAGAGAACCAAAGTGGTGTCTCAATTCAAAGTAACTAATTTTTATAAAGTGTTTTCTGGATCGCATTCTTTATGAAAATAGCCCTTTAAGCAGCTTTAGAATAAAAGACCTAAAATGTGATTTTAATTACAATGATTTTCATAAGTAGACACATTTTACTCACTAATGAGTGGAAGAATTTATTAACTTACCATTTGTCCTCCAGAGTAAATTCTCCAATTGAACAAAAGGAACTAAGCTTACATTTTATCCTCCCTTTCTTTTCCAAATTACAGGTCATTTATGTAATACTGAAGCATAAAAAAAGATGCTAATATGCTAAGAAATAAGAGGAATGCTTCTTCATAAAAATAGAGGGTAGTTTTCTTTTTCATGTGAAGGTATTAAAAAACCAGTAGCTTCCAATATTTTGCAAACATTCTCTTATGACACTTTGAGTCTATGAACTTGTACCAGAAATATGTAGTGTTATCATTAGTGAAAAACACTCAATATGCCATTTTTTCTAAGTACAATGTCAAAAGTACTTACAGACTTTAAAAATTGTTTTAAAGTGTAAACAATGCCACAGGTGGTTGGTACATATCGATACTACGGAGAAAAGAGTCTTTTAAGTATTATGTTTAGTTTTAATGTCAATGAGCACGGAAAAAAGTAATGCTGCTATTTGAGGTCATTATATTTCCAGCAGTCTGAAGACACTGAGACTTATCAAAATAGTGATCTTAGGCACTTTGCCTAGCTCTTTCTTTTGGGAATCTTCAATTTATGTGACATATTTAAATAAATGGGAGTTAACTCTTTATTTGCTTTGGAGATCAGATGAGAAATCACTCTTGAAAATTGTAAAAAAGAAAAATGTAGCCAACTATATGCTATATCGTCTTATTTCTATCTGCCATCAGGTGCTGGAAATATTAAAGGGTGATTTTCTCCAGCCTTCCTGGTTAACAGGACTCACCTGCCCTGCAGCTTGCCACGTGAAATTCATAGAGTGGATATTGACAGGAATAGCTGGCATTCTCTGCTGTGCTCTTCTGAAATCATGTGTAAAGGGGGCCATTTTCCCCTCTGAAACAATCAAGATATCTTCTTCAAGTCCTGGTTTAAAAAACACACACAAAGAAATAAAGCTATCAAACTAGCTGAACTTAGAAGAATCCAAATCAGAACTTGCGCTCCAAAAGAACACCGAAGAATTAGTAATGGGTCATTTCTTTTCACAAAGCACCTGCCTTCAAGTACCAGTTAATCTTCCTGTGGATGATAAGAATGATGGCAAAGACGTATGCTTTCAGTGAAACGGAGTGAACTGTGGAAAAAACCGGTGCCAACAAATGCTGGGTCCACGGAAAAACGCTGGATGGTAGAAACCAACAACAGCATGCTCAGAACATTAGAACAGCTTAGATTTATGGAGATAAAAGCTTAAACACTTTAAATGGAAAAGCGGTAGTCCATAGGATCGCAAAGAGTCCGACACGCCTGAAGGGGCTTAGCAAGCACGCAGCTAACTAAAAAGGGGACAATCTGCCTTGAAAATAAAGTTTTAAAACATTCTAAATGCATGTCTCTCTCCTTTAATAGAAGAGCTGGAGAGAGTGAAGACCCAGGCATTTGGGAAGAAGCAGAAGCTCCCGAGAAACCTTACCTATAAGCACTCTCGCCTGGTGAGCGTCGATCCACAGGTACAGGCTTTCCTCCGGCTGCTGCCCGACCTCCGCTCGCAACACCAGCAGGCACGGGAGGATGCTCCAGAGCCAGAGCGCGCCGGCAGAGAAGGCGCTTTTCCGGGCCATGCTACTCCAGACCTCCTGGACCGTGGTTCTCGCAGCTGAAACTCCTCCCGCACCTACCCGACCCTTGTCTCCCAGCCGGAGCAGTTCCCCGCGTAGACGGCTGGGCGTGTAGCCTCTTGGCTCTGGGTGTGCCGGAGAAGGAGTAGGAGGAGGGAGAAGAACTGGCGAGAGCGGGACAAGGGAAGGGGGAGCAGGTGGGAGAGGAGGGAGCAGAGGCGCAAGACTGGCAAAGCAGGAGATGCCAGCCCGCCGAAGGAGACACAACGGTCAGAGGGTTAAATATAGCGGGAGAGTTAAGAGCGGGAAGGGCAGGCGCAAGTGCGGTGCGAGCAATGAGTGACGGTGCCCAGTCGGTCGCCACTGGGGGGCGCTGGAGGGACGCGCGGGGGTGGGGCGGCGCGGAACCTCGGAGGCAAAGTCCAGCCGCCGCGCGCCGCTGGGGAGCAGACGCGGAAAAGGGCGCTCCAAGGGACCCCAGAGACGTCACTTGCGCTGCCTCTGGCCAGGCGAGGCATGAACGGGGGGAAATGCGGTGAACTGACTTACTACGGCTTGATTGAACCCAGATGATAATAATGATGATGATAAGTTCCATTGGTACCCCGGTGTTAAATGAAGGCTCACATTCCTCCACTTTCCCCACTGTCCCACTTCTCCCATATTCCGCCAGTCATTCTTCACTCTGCAAACACTATCCTCTCCCATCCGCCACTGTCATTCTTCACATCTGCAAACACTTGGCGCATCCCCATCCATTTAAAACCCGAGAGTCCACTGTCCAGAGGTGTCCTGGTTGCTGGAGCTGGGGCTGACCAGGGCGTGGGGCTTTCACTGCTCACTTATCTGACACTGCGGAGAATGCTTTTTACAGCTGTGGAGGCTCTTCTCCCTGCTCACCGGCAGCACCCTGAGCTCTGGATGACAGGCTCACCTAACGTGCTGGGGTCGGGCTCCCAAAAGCCATGACTATCTTCATAGTTGCGGGTATATGGAGAAATTTGGAGGCGCGCCGCGCTGGTGCTGAAATCGCAGGTGCTTTAGAGCAAGCCAAGGCTCTGGCCTTGCATACGGGAAGAGTAGTTGGCCGGCAATGGGCTCTGGCCAGCCACACCCATTAAACCCCAGTAGGGATTTAATTAGCCCCCTGCCAAATCCCTTGGATGTGTGATGAAAACGGAAGCAAAAGGGGGTTTCTTGTTTTGTTTAGATTTCAGACTCAGAATAAAGTTGTTTACTTCTGTTTTTTGGCATCCAAATGCTGCGACAGATGTCCCAAGGATTGAGCCTGTGGGGATGGGCGCGTTGTTTGACTCAATCCCTTGTGGGGAGGGGCTTCCCTCGTGGCTTAATGGTAAAGAATCCACCTGTCAGTGTAGGAGAGGCATGGGTTCCATTCCTGGGTCAGGAAGATCCTCTGGAGAAGGAAATAGCGACCTACTCCAGTATTCTTGCCTGGGAAATCCCATGGACAGAGGAGCCTGGTGTTTGGGGGTCACAAAGAGTCGGACATTACTGAGCACACAGGTACAAAGGTGGGAGAGCAAACCTGAAGTGGAACAGGTGCATGCATCTAAGTATTGGGTCATGAGTTACTAAAGAATATGCATTTCTAATTATGAAATATTTTCAGTTGTACAACTGTTGATCTTCGAAAAGAACAAGTGTTTTGCTGAAAGTTTTACTTTCATTTTAGGTTTGAAGGATTTGTTAACAAAAGAAACCACTGGTCACACACAATAAACAATTTCAATATTTAATCGAGGATTAATTGACTTCATTTCAATTATACAGTCATTAAAGGAAAACACAAAGGTCCTTCTAGTCAAAGCTATGGTTTTTCCAGCAGTCATGTATGGATGTGAGAGTTGGACCATAAAGAAAGCTGAGCACAGAAGAATTGATGCTTTTGAACTGTGGTGTTGGAGAAGACTCTTGAGAGTCCCTTGGACTGCAAGGAGATGAAACTAGTCAACCCTAAAGGAAATCAGTCCTGAATATTCACTGAAAGGACTGAAGCTGAAGTTGAAACTCCAGTACTTTGGCCACCTGATGCAAAGAACTGACTCACTCGAAAAGACCCTGATGCTGGGAAAAATTGAAGGCTGGAGAAGGGGAAGACAGAGGATAAGATGGTTGGATGGTATCACTGACTCAATGGACATGAGTTTGAGCAAGCTCTAGGAGTTGGTGCTGGACAGGGAAGCCTGGTGTGCTGCAGTCCATGGGGTAGCAAAGATTTGGACACAGCTGAACAACTGAACTCAAAAGAAAAGAAACAATGAAGAAAAGTAAAAGCACATACATCACCAAACTGTGCCAACCAACATCCAGGCTTGAACAGCCCCAGGAAGTCCCTCATCAATAGCAATCTAGAGTCCCATTTGGGACAAGGCCCTGGGCAATGCGTCCACCCCATGGGTGAGACTTCAAATTATAGTTTCCAGGGCTCCCACTTACAATCCTGGGCTACAAACATATCATCAATTTGCACACAAAAGTGCAGCCCTGGTTCTTTTTTAAACTTTTACAATGCTGTTTATCTTGTGAGTCATAAGATTTTGTTAGATCTGGGGTTGGAGTGTGGGGATGCTGGCCAGACCCTCAGGGGCTCAAGAATTCCAGACCCGCTTCCTTTTTTTTTAATCTACAGTGCCACCTGACTTGTGTTTGCAGGCAGGCACAGAATCCAGGCAGTGTCCAGGCCAGTCAGAAGCAGGTCAGAACCTGCTCTCCTGCTTCTGAAGCCAGAACAAGACTTCCTCTATTTTAATTTCCCTAACAACAAGAAATCTCCAATGGATTTGAACTTCTTAATTGTAAAAGTAAGAGCTTACTTAATTCTCACAACACTTTAAAATAGGTAGGTGCTATTTTTATTCCCACGTTACTGATGGAGAAACAAGGCTCAAAAAGGTCCAGTAAGTTAGCTGACTGTGCTTACCCAGTGGTAACTATGGTTACTTACCTGGTCAGTGGTAGAGTCAGGGTTCAAATCCCAGTCACTTTGATTTCAAAGCCTATTCTCTTAACCAGTATACCTCACACTGACAAGTAAATCATGATTAAGTCTGTTTGCAACCAAAGCGTCACAGCCATTCTAACTTTACAATAAAATTCACATCTATTCAAAGATTTCACTATTTTTTATTTCAGTGAATATTCATTTATGTAATGCATTCATATACATTCAGCAATACTTACAGCACTTTAGCATTGTAATGCCAATTGTTCCCCAAAGATAATAATTTCACAACACAGTAGACATTTTCTTTACTTCAGAAAGGTGCAGTTTTAGTTGAAAATATTTTTTTCCCTCAATAGTGCTCTAACCCCTCCAGCTCTTGATGTAAGGACGCCCTCTACAGGCTGTTCTAATCAAATAGTAATTGAGAAATATCCTTCATAAAATTCACTTTTTGGTAGACAAAAAGAGGCACAAGAAGGCAATGGCACCCCACTCCAGTACTCTTGCCTGGAAAATCCCATGGACGGAGGAGCCTGGAAGGCTGCAGTCCATGCTAAGAGTCAGATATGACTGAGCGACTTCGCTTTCACTTTTCATTTTCATGCATTGGAGAAGGAAATGGCAACCCACTCCAGTGTTCTTGCCTGGAGAATCCCAGGGACGGGGGAGCCTGGTGGGCTGCCGTCTATTGGGTTGCAGAGTTGGACACAACTGAAGTGACTTAGCAGCAGCAGCAGCAAAGTCCCTCCTAACTCAACCTCTTCTGAGGGAGGTTCTTCTGCAACAGTTGAATCTGGTACTGGTGATACTGGTAATATATACAGCTGTAAGGAATTTTTTTTCTCTATTTACTTCTCCCCAGCAGTGGACACTTAGAGAAATTACATTTTATAGTAGAGAAAAGTGTTATTTAAAAATATTGGATTTGCTTTCTTTTGGTTTTTGAAGGAAAGGAAGGAACAGATGTTATATGCTAGTCAGCTATTTTCAAGAGTAAGAGGGTGTATTTTTGGGGAAGAAGGTCCATCTAAGATTGAGTCAGGCTGGATTATCTTCTGATATTAAAGAGCACAGAGGCTTTTTCACTCAGAAAAAAAGTCATATTTTAAGATTTCTCTGCTCAAATAAAAATGTAACAATATTTATTGGCACATGATAAAATTCTGGAAATAATGTGCTAGGAGGTATTACAAGTCAACTTCGTTTAGTTTGAAAACTCTACCATTTATTTTCCAGTCCATTATCCTTGCTTCCCTTGTGTAACTCACTCTCATCAATTACATTTGCGGGCAGTTTCATGTATTTGTTCACTTATTTATGCATTCAACATATATTTATTAATGCCTGTTTTGTGTAAGAAACTGTCCTAGAAGCAACAGGAAAGACAAAGGCAATGAAAAATATCATGAAACGACATAAGAGACAAAACACAATCCCAGCCCTCAAAGACCACTGGGGCTATTAAAACGAGTAAGATAAGAACCAAGTAACCATAATTCAAGAATACAGTGATTATTGATGAGACAGGATCGGAAATTCAAAGGAGAAATCTCATATCTGGGATTCTGAAAGTTTTTTAGTTCATTCATTCAAAAAACAGTGTGTCTGATGTATGCACTGTACAGGGAGAGGGGATAGAAAGGCACGTGAAAAGATAGCCCCGGCTTTTGAACTCAGTCTAACAGGGGAGATTGTTAATGAACAATAGGGGAAGAATAAGCACTGTGATGGGTTTGTGCACAGGGTATTTGGGACTTCGATAAAAGTTCCCTAATGCAGACTGGGACAAACGATGTCCAGCAGTAGCAAGAACCAAGAGATGAGAGAAAGAATGGTATGATCTAGGCCCTGCAGGTACCGATCTGCAGCGTGATGAGCCTGGAGTTGGGGAGAGAGGGATGGATGAAGCCAAAAGGGTAAATAGGAGTTGGTTCTGGAAACTGTGCCGAGAAGAATTCTCAATAATTTATGGAGACACACTGTCCTCAGGGGCTTCCCCGATGGCTCAATAGTAAGGAATCTCCCTGCCAATACAGGAGACACAGAGACACTGATTTGGTCCCTGGGTCAGGAAGATCCCCTGGAGGAGGGCATGGCAACCCACTGAAGTATTCTTACCTGGGGAATCCCATGGACAGAGGAGCATGGTGGGCTACAGTCCATGGGGTCACAAAGAGTTGGACACAACTCTCTTGCTGGCCACCCTGCCTTGTGGTCTCAGCCAGAGCTGTTTTGGTGACCACAGGGATTAGGACCGAGAATAGAGCATATCAGCTGCCCTGTGAGCTGCATTTGGAGAATGGGAAGCAGGCACCCCTGCAGCCCACTGGTCTGGAAAGGGAGCCACAAGATTGTAAGTGAAGAGAGCAAGTTGCCAAGCATTATTTTTTAAAAATGTTTATTGACATATAGTTGGTTTACAATGTTATGTTAGTTTCAGGTGTATAGCAAAGTGAATCAGTTGTACGTATATATACATCCACTATTTTTTAGATTCTTTTCCCATACAGGCCATTATAGAGCATTGAGTTCCTTGTGCTATACAGTAGGTCTTTATTAGTTACCTGTTTTATATATAGTAGTGTGTATATGCCAATCCCAGTCTCCTAATTTATCCATCCTTCTCTTACCTCCTGGTAACCATAAGTTTTTTTTTTTCCCCGACATCTGTAACTCTTTTCTGTTTGTACCCTTTTAAAATTAGCACCATGCTCTAACCAGCTAGCTAACTGGCCATGATTGTTCATACCCTTTTTTTAGATTCCACATATGATAGAATATGATATTTCTCCTTGTCTTACTTCACTCAATATGGCAATCTCTAAGTCCATCCATGTTGCACCAAGCATTATTTTAATGCAGTCCTGTTTTAAAAACCAAACACGGTATCTATCAAATTAATATGCATATAAAATCAAACATAGAAAATATCTAAAAGATTACATACCAAAATATTTCCAGGGGTTACCTATGAGGAGTGAGACTTGGACTAGGGAATGATTTTCACTTTATGCATATTTTCTGATTTTTTTAAAAAATGGGCAGATGCTCTTGTAATTAAAAAGCATTTTGAAGAAGAAAGGTTGTTTCTCTCCTGCTTCAGTCAGTTTCTCTCGAAATAGGCAGCTGTCACCACCCTGAGCCAGCACCTCTTACGACATCGCTTGCATACTGTATCACTTAAGAACTGTACATCACAACACATGACAGCTCATTACTGAAGCACAGCACAGCTTGGGGATTCCTCACCATCGCATGTAACACTCTTGCTCTTCTTCCCGACCATGATGGCACTGCCAGGCAACCTAGCATATCTTGTCTTCCACGAACCACACCCATTATTTTCTCTTCATCCATGCCGTTTCATCCCTATGACATTTAACGTTGCTTTTTTTTTTTTACTTTTAAAAAATGCTTTAATTGGTGAAAAATTGCTTCACAATGTTGTGTTGGTTTTTGCCATACAACAGCATGAATCAGTCATAATTACATACACACACACACACACACACACACACATATCCCTTCCCTTTGGAGCCTCCCTCCCCTCCTTGCATCCCACCGCTCTAGGTCATCACAGAGCACCAGGCTGGGCTCCCTGTGTCACACAGCACCTTCCCACTAGCTCTCTGTTTTACACATGATAGTGTATATACGTCAACGCTACTTTCTCAATTCGTCCCACCCTTACCTTTCCCCACTGTGTTCACAACTCTGTTCTCTACTAGGTTCATCAGTACCATTTCTCTAGATTCTATATCTAGAGAAATGGTACTAACAGTGCTATTTTTTATGATAGAGAATAAAAGGAAAACAATTGCATTATCCAGTAGTAGAGAAATGGAAAACAAATTTGAATAAGATGAATTAGTAAGATGAATTATTACTGAACTGTTAAAGTTCAGACCTGTGAATTCAACCATGAAATTATCATCAGTCAAGATAATATCCATTAACCATCACTCCCAGAAGTTGAACAAATCATATACACTTTTTTTATGTGCAGTTTATTATATGGCAACTGCATTAAATTAAATAAGCTTAAACATTTTTAAGAAATAAAAAATACTGATGTTTCATCAAGACATGAACACTAATCATAAGAGAAAAAAATTGGTAAATTGGGTGATATTAAAATTAAGAAGTATTTTTTAATCAAAGGGTAGCATTGAGAGTGAAAAGACAAGCTATAAAGTGAGAGAAGGTACTTGGATATATACGACTCTTATCCAGATATGTAAAGAAGTTCTATAAATTAGTAAGAAAAAGTCACACAATCTAGTAGAAAAATGGTCAGAAGGCTTGAATAAGCACTTCGTAAAAGAGCATACCTAAATGGCCAATTAACACAAGAGAAACCACTGAACTTCATTAGCAATCACGGAATTAAAACTACAGTGAAACCAATTCATGTCATCAGAATGGTTAAAATGAAAAAAAATAAGACTATGTGAAGCTGGTGAAGAAGTGAAACATATATTGCTGGTTAAAGGATAAATTAGTACAATTATTTTGGAAAACTGTTTGGAAATACTAGTAAGGCTCAGTGATTGCACTTCTATGGAGAAGCCCAACAAAAAAAATTGTGCACCTATTCATCCAAAGACACGCACTATTCTGGACTTCCCTGGTGGCCCAGTGGTTAAGGCTCTGAGCCTCCACTACAGGGGGGCATGGGTTCCATCCCTGATCAAGCTCCTACCTGCCACAAGGCACGGTGTGGCCAAATAAACAAATAAATAATAATAGTAAAAAAAAAAGACATGTTCTATTTATCTTGGCCTCCAAGTGAAAACAACTCAAATACCAACAGAGGAATGAATTAATAAGCTATTATTATTGGTACAATGGACTACTTACACAGCAATGAGAATATGCAAACGAAGATCATGACATTGGTCCCATCACTTCATGGCAAATAGATGGATAAAAAATGGAAACTGTGACAGACTTTATTTTCTTGGGCTCCAAAATCACCGGACTGTGACTGTAGTCATGAAATACAGATGCTTGCTCTTGGAAAAAAGCTATGACAAACCTAGACAGCATATAAAAAGCAGAGACATTACTTTGTCGACAAAGGTCCATTTGGTCAAAGCTATGGTTTTTCCAGTAGTCATGTACAGATGTGAGAGCTCATGTACAGATGTGAGATGTGACATCATGTGAGATGTGGACCATAAGGAAGGCTGAGCACCAAAGAACTCATGCTTTCGAACTGTGGTGTTGGAGAAGACTCTTGAGAGTCCCTTGGTCTGCAAGGAGATCAAACCAATCAATCCTAAAGGAAATCAGTCCTGAATTCATTGGAAGGACTGATGCTAAAGCCAAAGCACCAATCCTTTGGCCATCTGATGTGAAGAACCAACTCGCAGGAAAAGACCTGATTCTGGGAAAGATTGAAGGTAGGAGAAGGGGACGAGAATGAGATGGTTGTATGGCATCACTGATTCAATGGACATGAGTTTGAGCAAACTCTAGGAGATAGCGAATGACAGGGAAGCCTGGCGTGCTGCAGTCCATGGGGTTGCAAAGAGTTGGACACGACTGAGCGACTGAACAACAATTACATGCCACACAGATGACTCCTGTAGACCTCAGGCTGAGCTAAATAAGCCCAAAGGGTACATACTGCATGATTCCATTTACTAAAAATCTCAAAATAGGAAACACCATCCATGATATTAGAAGTCAAAACAGTGAAGGGATTGACTTTGGAAGGGGGTAATGATTGGAAGTGGCTATAAAAGGTGCTTCAGGGTGTTACTTATGTTTTGTTTCTTGATCTGGATGTTAGCTACATGGGAATGTTTATTTTGTAAAAATTTGTTAAATTGAATACTTATGATTTGTGCACTTTTCTATGTGTATATTTCAAAAAAACATTTACTAAAATGGTGATTGCAGCCATGAAATTAAAAGACGCCTACTCCTGGGATGGAAGAAAAGTTATGACCAACCTAGACAGCACATTCAAAAGCAGAGACATTACTTTGGCAACAGAGGTCCATCTAGTCAAGGCTATGGTTTTTCCAGTGGTCATGTATGGATGTGAGAGTTGGACTGTGAAGAAGGCTGAGTGCCGAAGAATTGATGTTTTTGAACTGTGGTGTTGGAGAAGACTCTTGAGAGTCCCTTGGACTGCAAGGAGGTCCAACCAGTCCATCCTAGAGGAGCTCAGTCCTGGGTGTTCATTGGAAGGCCTGATACTAAAGCTGAAACTCCAATACTTTGGCCACCTCATGCGAAGAGTTGACTCATTGGAAAAGACTCTGATGCTGGGAGGGATTGGGAGCAGAAGGAGAAGGGGACGACTGGTGGCTGGATGGCATCACTGACTCGATGGACGAGGGTCTGAGTGATCTCCAGAAGTTGGTAATGGACAGTGAGGCCTGGCGTGCTGTGATTCATGGGGTCGCAAAGAGCTGGACACGACTGAGCGACTGAACTAACTGACTGACTGACCTGATCATATAAAAACAAAACTATAAAATATCTAGTAGAATACATACATGAGTGCTAAGTCCCTTCAGTCGTGCCTGACTCTTTGTGACCCCATGGACTGTAACCCACCAGGTTACTCTGTCCATGGAATTTTCCAGGCAAGAATACTGGAGTGGCTTGCCATTCCCTTCTCCAGGGGATATTCCAGTTTAATGGGTACAAAGTTTCAGTCTGGGATGATGAAAAGTTCTGGAGGTGGACAGTGGTAATAATTGCACCATAATGTGAATATGGTGGCTCAGCTGGTAAAGAATCCGCCTGCAATGCAGGAGACCCCGGTTTGATTCCTGGTTGGGAAGATCCACTGGGGAAGGGATAGGCCACCCACTCTAATATTCTTGGGCTTTCCTGGTGGCTCAGCTGGTAAAGAATCTGCCTTCAATGTGGGAGACCTGGGTTCAATCCCTGGGTTGTGAAGATCCCCTGGTGAAGGCAACAGCTACCCACTCCAGTATTCTGGCCTGGACAGTCCATGGAGTCACAAAGAGCCAGACATGACTAAGCAACTTTTACTTTCAATGTGAATATATTTAATGTAATCTTAAAATGTTAATTGTAGCTCTCTCAAGTTATTTTCTCCACTTATTTTTCCTTTCTTCTTTTTGCTTGGTTTAATTTTATTTGCTTATTGTTATATTCTAACATTTCTATAACAAAAAAGTTACTTAAATATTGAAAATTATTGCTGAAACAGTAGCTATGGATTCTTGTGAACGAAATGGAGGACACTAACTGTCACGTTAGCCACTTCTATCTATGAAGCATTTGTTTTATTAATTTACTCCTCACAAAAGTTCTGTCAGGGAGTCACTATGCATGTTTATAGAAGAGGCTCAATAAGGTTAGGTAACTTGTATAAGGTCAAGCAGTGAAAACTCCACAGAGCCAAACAACCTCAGGAAAGTTTAATTCCCAAGTCTGTGTTCATGTCACATAGAGCTCATGACTATGGCCTTTTAAATAATTAAAGAAGCAGGTCCCAGTGAAACGAATTAAAACTCCACCCAGTTTGTGAAGCCACATCCTGTATGAGAAATCATGACAGGAAGGAAGGCACTGGGGTCTGCAGTTGGACCTGGGAGTTGAGTTTGAGACGGACAGACAGGTTGGACCCATCCAGGAATGTAACTTTCCCAGGGAAGAGACAGAGAGCTGAAAAGGACCGCAGAACACAAATATGTTGTTTCAACAGTAACTACATAGTTTATGTGAAAGCACTTCGTAATCTGCAAAGCCCCACTCATAGCTAGTACTTTAGGAGCTCCAGCAGCAGCAGCCTGAATAGCTAAGATGCATGCCTGCCCTCACCTGTACGTCTCAGGCTGTTCTCAGGACAGAGGAGTGGGAGGATTTTCTTGCGCTCACTGATTTCTGAAGTCTCCGGAGCACTGTGAATCTTCCTCCCTTGATTCTTCTTTCCAGTTTATTTGCTAATCTTATAAATTCTAATCTCATCTGAAAGTCATCACAGACACAGACATCCTAGAACACAGACTCCTGAAGCAACAGACAGTTCCATGGGTAACAAATACTATATGAAGGAGCTTTTTCCAGAATGAGCCTCAAAAAAAAAAAAAAAAGAAAGCAGACCAGTTTTGACATAGAACTTTGATGAGGCCATTTTGCCTAGAGCAGAAGCAGACACACCACTTTCACTTATCCTTTTGAGAGGGCTGTTTTGGCACCACTAAGAATGGTACAATTACCACCACAAGATAATCCTCACTCCTTCCTTCCTTGAGTCTTTCTGTTTAGTAAGGTTGGGGGATGGCAAAGAACTGACAGGATGGGTGAAGACATCTAGTTTGCACACCACTTGGGAAAAGGAAATCTTGTGTCTGATAGTTTGCAAACATTCTAGAAAAAATATAGGTGAGCATTTGGCAATCCTTCTAAACTAACACTCCAAACATATGCGTGGATACGTATCATATATATGTATGAAAGATACATATATAAGATATACATATGTATCTTTACCTATATAGATGCATATATATAACCATATCCATATCTACATCTCAGGGGTATAAGAAATAATATTAAAAGGTAAATGATATCCTGAGGGAAATGCTGGGTTAAGTTAAAATCCTTCAGTTAAGTTCAGTCACTCAGTCATGTCTGACTCTTTGCGACCCCATGGACTGCAGCACATCAGGCTTCCCTGTCCAGCACCAACTCCTAGAGCTTGTTCAAACTCATGTCCATTGAGTTGGTGATGCCACTCAACCATCTCATCCTCTATCATTCCCTTCTGCCTTCAATCTTTGCCAGCATCAGGGTCTTTTCCAATGAGTCAGTTCTTCACATCAGGTGACCAAAGTATTGGAGTTTCAGCTTCAGCATTAGTCCTTCCAGTGAACACCCAGGACTGATCTCCTTTAGGATGGACTGGTTGGATCTCCTTGCAGTCAAAGGGACTCTCAAAAGTCTTCTCAACACCACAGTTCAAAAGCATCAGTTTTTGGCACTCAGCTTTCTTTATAGGCCAATTCTCATATACATAAATCCTTAATAAAGACAATTCTTGCCAAAATTTTAAAGAGAGATAACTTTCCAATAGAAAAATGGCAAATATGGGCAAAACGCCAGGGAATTAACATACACATACAAATAAATTAAAAACTATGGCTGTTTAAAGACATGGAACCAACCGAAATATTCACACACAACGGAATATTAGTCAGCCATAAAAAGAATGAAATAATGCTATTTGCAACATGAATGGACCTAGACATTGTCATCCTAAGCAAAGTAAGACAGAGAAAGACAAATATCATATGATATCGCTTCTATATAGAATCTAAAATATGACACACAGGAACATATCTACAAACAGAAGCAGACTCAGACATAGAGCACAGTCTTATGGTTGCCAGGGGGAGGGGAGGGGAGGGGGGTGGATTGGGAGTTGGCGGTTTGCTGATGCAAATTATTATGTATAGAATGGATAAGCAATGAGGTCCTATTGTACAGCACAGGGAACTATATTCAATATGCTGCGATAATCCACAATAGAAAAGAATATGAAAAAGAATACATACATATGTATAACGAATCACTTTGTTGTACAGCAGAAATTAACACAACATTGTAAGTCAACTAAACTTCAATAACATTTTTTTTTAACTATAGTAGTTTAGCATTTTAAGATATCCACCTTTGCTGGTAATTGTAGAAATGCAAATAAAAACAATGAGATTATTCCCTTTAACCTTTCATTAAAGAAAAGATGAAAATGATTGATAGCATTCTCTGTTGCGAGGGTTAGGAATTAGTGCAGTCTTTCCAGAGAGTTATATGGTATCTCATATCAACGTTTATTTATTTATTTAAATGTTGAATTTTGTGTTTGAGTATGGCCAATTAACAATGTTGTGATAGTTTCACGTGAATAGCAAAGGGACTCAGCCATTCATATGCACGGATCCATTCTCCCTCAAACGTCCTACCATCCAGGCTGTCACATAACATTGAGCAGAGTCCTCTGGGCTATACAGTAAGTCCTTGTTGGTTATTCATTTAAAAGATAGCAGTGTGAACATGTCCATTCCAAACTCCCTGACTATCCCCTCCCCTCATCCTCTCCCACCCTGGCAACCATGAGTTTGGTCTCCAAGTCTGTGACTCTTTCTGTTTTGCAGGTAAGTTCATTTGTATCATGTCTTTTTAGATTTAATATATGTCTTTTTAGATTCCACATATAATGATCACATCAAATTTTTTTTCTTTTTTAATTTAATTTTTATTTTTTTAACACCAAAAACATTTTGTATTAGGGTATAGCCAAAAAACCCGTGGCTGATTCATGTCGATGTATGACAAAAATTGTGGTGACAAAATTGTAAAGTAATTAGCCTCCAGCTAAAAAAAAGAAAAAAGTGTTGTGATAGTTTCAGGTGAACAGTGAAGGGAGAACCACATATATATACATGCATCCATTCTCCCCCAAATCCCCCTCAAATCCAGGCTGGCACATAACACTGAGCAGAGTTCCATGTGCTATACAATGGGTTTTTGTTGGTTACCTAATTTAAATATAGCAAAGTGTATATGTCCCTCCCAAACTCAACTATCCCTTTCCCCCCATTCTTCCCCTGCCCCGACAACCAGGGTTTGTTTTCTGTGAGTCTGTTCTGTTTTATAAATAAGTTTCTTTGTATTGTCCTTTTAGATTTCACACATATGTCTTTTTAGACTCTGCATGTAATGATCACATTAACGTTTTAGATAGGCGTATTCTTTTAACAAAAATTTTTACTTCTGAGAATTGATGAAATAATTAGATAGGAATGAGACATACATGAACAAGAATGTTCTTGACCAACTCTACTATATTAAAGAACTAGAAACAATTTTCATCAAAACTGAACAAATGACCACACAGTAGAATCCTTTGGTGCAAGTTAAAATTGGGTCTGGGATTTCTCTGGAGGTCTAGTGGTTAAGGCTCCGTGCTTTCACTGCATGGGTTCCATCCCTGGTGGGAGAACAAAGATCTGCACGCCATGGGTGGTGTGGCCAAAAAAAGGGGGGTCTAATGGAATCTGTTGACATAAAAAGAAGTACTCATTATTTTAAATGAAAAAAGCATGGGTGATCATGGTACTCTCAACAGTATAATTACAGAATGGCTTAAAATATGTCTATGCATGTTAACATATTTGTGTATATCTGGACACTACTTATGTTAACAGTGATTAGATGATTACTTTATCACAGATTTTCACTTTCTTCATCTTGTTTAGTTTTATTATCTAAGGCTTTTACAATAAAGGTGTATTAATAAGAAAAAGCAGTAAAGCTATTTCACTGGTTTGAAAAATATTTAATGGGTTTTTTTTTTGCTGCAAGCAAAGAGATTGAATCAAAATGTCATGTGCCTCTGCAAATGATGACTATTTGAGAGTCTGCAATAGCATCATTTGAGGTTAGCTATCAACAAGCTTGATTAAAATCAGGTTTTACAAAGGCTGTTCTCATTTATGCAAGAATACCAAGGGACTGAATGCTGTCTGGAGCCTTGTTTACAATATATTTATAGTCCCACAAAATTTCACCTTCTCTTTGGGCTTTTAGTACCACTTGGGAGGCAATGTGGAGTAATGGAAAAAATACAGATTGTGGAAACAGGACAGAGTCCTCCCTTCCCTACACCCCATCAACTGAATATTTGAGGATGCTTTGTTTGATTAGCTACTTCAACTCAGATTTAGTTTAAGGAATGTTTCTGGCTTTAAAGTGTCTGAAATATAATAGGTATTTCGTGAGCATCTGTAAAATATACATGGAAAGATTTAATGCAATATTTAGATCCAAATGGCTCTCTCCTGTAAATACTAGCTTCTTCCAAGTTACTACAGACTGTCTGCAAAACTTTACTCTCAACAGAGGTTATTCGAATGGCATAAATGTCTTGAATATTTATCATTAATGTATATGAAGCTATATAACTTGGGCCTCAAGAAGAAACTTTGCTCTGCCCTTTAGTTATTGCAATAAAAACATTACCATTAATAGACAATGGGGACATAGGTCTAGTTTCAGAATCTGCAAGAACTTAGCAGCATCAACTAGTATCTCAGAAAACTAAAAACTCTTCTCACCTAAGAAAAAACTCTCTTCATAATTAAAAAACATTTACCAAGGCTTTTATAAAATATGCTGTGGAAGTTGCCTTATTTAAAACCATAATAAGGGTTGAATTCTCTCTTGCATTCATTCCTGAGGATACTCAAGTTTCTTGAGGCATTTTTCTCTGGTGAACATAACACCTTTTCTTTCCATTCATGGAAATAATCACAATCAAACAGTGCCAGTTTATGTGACTGGCTTCATTTATGTAATATACTAAGGCAAAAAAAAAAAAAAAAAAAAAAAGGGTTTCCCACATGGCTCAGTGGTAAAGAATTTGCCTGCCAAGCAGGAAATGTGGGTTTGATCCCTGGGTCAGGAAGACCCCCTGAAAAAGGGAATGGCAACCCATTCCAGTATTCTTGCCTGGGAAAATCCCATGGACAGTGGAGCCTGGCAGGTTACAGTCCATGGAGTCGCAAAATAGTCAGACACGACTTAGGGACTAAACAACAACAACTAAGGCAAAACAGATTTTTGCATGTAGTAACCTTAAAAAATATGCACTTGTGAAGTTTTGAAAGGACACATTCAAAATTTTCAAGGGAGATTAACTAATTATGAAAGTAAGACCTATTGAGGAAAAAATACTTTGGCAGAGTTAGGTACAAAATAGGAAATTAATTTTGTTGCTTTCAAGTTGATGAGGTTTTCAGAGACTGTTTCAGGCTAAACAAACTCAAAACAGAACTGGGATAAACCAAATGATAATCTGTTAATCTCTAACATGGGGAATCTATTTTTGGAGACTAGAATATAAAAGTCAGCACTCCAAGACTTCCCTTTCCTAGTATGAAGGTACCTGCAGAATTCACCTGGTAATCAGAAGATCTGTGAATGGTGATCTCCACTGAGAGTCTTGGCTGGCATGAGTTACTTCATCTTGGCCAGTGAGTCTCCACTGCCATCCACCGGGAGGCATTTTAGAAATGCTTTGTGGGGATGCTTTTGGTTATTACAACAGTTGGAGGGCACTGTGGGCTCTTAAAGGGTGTGAGCAGGGATAGCAGATGTCCTGCTATGCACAAGACAGGACCACACATGAACTGTTCCAGAGTCTACATATCTTTTTATGACTACATTGGAGATTTATGTAGATGAAAACCTCTTATAATTATCTGAACCTAGAGACCTAGCTCCTTTCTACATATAAACATACAGTTGTTAATATACACTGAATTTCCAGAAGGGCAACTACTGGGAGTAGTGAGATTCTGTGAAAAGTAAGACTGTATTTGGTTTTGTTTGGATCTTTACCAAGAATTATTCACCTTTTGGAAAAATCACATCACACCTCTGCTTTTTCATTTCCTTATACTTTTATATATAATACCTTCTTATCTTCTTATTTCCCTTAAAACCAAACTTTTCATTAAAGTAGATGCAAACATCCATTTGGATTTTATTTAAGGATCATAATGGGGGAATAACAAAATATCTAAAACATTGGATTAGCCAAAAGTTAACTGGGTTTTTCCAAAAGATGTTACAGAAAAACCTGAATGAACATTTTGGCCAACCCAATAAAAAGGCAACTTTGGGGCAGTCTAGGCTATATATTGGGAGAAGGCAATGGCAGCCCACTCCAGTACTTTTGTCTGGAAAACCCCATGGATGGAGGAGCCTGGTAGGCTGCAGTCCACGGGGTCGCAAAGAATCGGACATGACTGAGAGGCTTTACTTTCACTTTTCACTTTCATGCATTGGAGAAGGAAATGGCGACCCACTCCAGTGTTCTTGCCTGGAGAATCCCAGGGACGGGGGAGCCTGGTGAGCTGCCGTCTGTGGGGTCGCACAGAGTCGGACATGAGTGAAGCGACTTAGCAGCAGCAGCAGCAGCAGCAGCAGCAGCAAGCTATATATTATGTAATTCCATTTATGTGACATTCTAGAAAATCAGGGATACATCAATGGTTGCCAGAGGCTAGGGGTTCCCAGAAAGGTTTAATTACAACCGGGCATCAAGAGGGAATTTCTTGGGGACAATGTTAACTGTTTTGAATCTTGACTGTGGTAGGGACTACTATATTACTGCATGCATTTGTTAAAACTCAGACATGTATACCAAAACAGGTTGAATTTTACTGTATGTGAATTTTTTAATGTTTAAAAACTGGGGGGAGAAACCCACAAACAAAACACAGAAAATAAACAACCAAAATGGTAGTGTTGGGTCTTAGTGTTGAGAACCACTGGACTAAGCCATAGCACCCTGATCATATCTACGTTTCCACAGTTCACATCTCTAGCGACTGAACCACTCATTCTCCTCAGTCTTCTGTACAGTGTCAGATATGTGGAGAGATATAAACTCCTCTTTATAGCACTCATGACAGTGAATGAACCACATCTCAATCCAAGCTGGCAAGTTATTGGCAGTTAGGATTAAAATCTAGCCACTTAATTCTAGTGATAATTTACTACATCATACAGCCTCACTGGTGGCTCAGAAGGTAAAGCGTCTGCCTACAATGCGGGAGATGGGGGTTCGATCCCTGAGTTGGGAAGATCCCCTGGAGAAGGAAATGGCACCCCACTCTAGTACTCTTGCCTGGAAAATCCCATAGACTGAGAAGCCTGGTAGGCTACAGTCCATGGGGTCACAGAGAGTCAGGCTCGACTGAGCGACTTCACTTCACTTCACTTCTTCACAGCCTCACTAGTTTTGCACTTCAGTGGAAGAATGTTGTGAATTCTTCAGCTTTTCCACTCACTGCTATGTTACAACTCTAAAGTAAAATAAAACAAATTACCAGGACTCACATTATACAACCTCATGAGTTTACTAAGAAAGCAAAAAAAAAAAATCTTTTTGAGAGAAGAAAAGTGTACTATAATATTACTTCTACAAGAGAAAATACAAGTCTCTTGTATTTTTATAAGGTGTTTACAATTAGTCAGTGTTTGAATTGGGGTGTTAAAGACCTTTTGCCATTTACAGTATTTATTCTTCAGCCTTCTGAAACTGCTTTGGGAAATTTTAACATGTAGAAATGTTTAGTTCAGTTATTGTAGGTGATTAAAACAGTTAAGGAACATTAATAAATGCCTTAATTTGGGTAATATTCAAACAATAGATGTCAAAATGATGAATTACTAGCTTTTTACATTTTCTTATCTAATGATTTAACCAATTAAGTTATATTAATATGTAATAAGGATATATGGTCAGATAATCATTAATTGATACCTGTGCTAAGAATCTGTAATTGATATTCAGTATGTTGGCTTTCTAAAAGAAGAATCAAATAAATGTCACTTCATTAAATTTGCTTACAATAATTGACACTGGGATTGAGTGTGAAGTCAAATGATTTAAAAATTGAAAAAAACAAACTGTACTTTATTGACAGTAAGTTGAACCATGGATTTGAAGGCAAGATGAAGCCTCCAATGCTGATACCATATGTTCTATTATAGTATCTATTGTAGTGGCACATCATCAACCTTCAGATGGCACTCCAATTTTACCTACTCACAACTGTAGTTGTGACTGTCCCATTCATCATCAATTGAAAATTGGAGGGGTGGGAGTGGAGATGGAGGTATAGATGAAACACGATTGGCCGTGAGTAGATAATTATTGGAACTGAAACTTCCTCTGCTGCTATGATGAAGTAACTGGTGCTAGACTTGTCCTTCTATTGCAAACAACGAGAAAAGTGGACAAAATATAAGAAGCAACTGTTTTCAGACATTGAATGATAGGAATTGTTAACTTTGTAAACCCTAAAAGAAAAGAAAGCCCAAGATCACTCTGGATATTTTTCTGAAGGCACTTTCCTGACTATGGAGTAGACAGAGGGAATTCAAGCAGAGCAAGTTAGTCTCTGGGGAAACAGAGATGGGGAGACCAAGGCAGATAGAATTTGTGAAGCAAAAAACTTAGAAGAGAGATTGTGGGGTTGGGAGGAAGCTCAAGAAGTGTTTGCAGAAGTTCCCTTACTAAGCTGAAAATCCACAGGGAGGAACTTCACAAAACTGGTTAAGGATCTACTCAGAAGCAATAACCTTAAAAGTTCCCAGAGCTGATGCAGAGCAGGAAGATATTTGAGTTCCAATCAACCAAACTGTAGAGACTTCACTGAACACCTGAAGCACTTGGTGCAGAAGGATAATTCTTTAATGGCAGGGTTCAACTAGCTCTAGAATATATACTACTCCAGAGCCACTCTAAGGCTTCCCTTGTGGCTCAGCTGGTAAAGAATCCGCCTGCAATGCGGGAGACCTGGGTTCGACCCCTGGGTTGGGAAGATCCCCTGGAGAATGGAAAGGCTACCCACTCCAGTATTCTGGCCTGGAAAAGTCCATGGACTGTGTAGTCCATGGGGTCACAAAGAGTTGGACACAACTGAGCAACTTTTACTTTCACTTTGCACTCTAATGAAGCTTAACAAGATTCAAATGGATCTAACTAACCTGCAAGTTAACTCTCTTCAAAAACAAGACTCAACCCTTAAAAAAGTTTTTTTTTTTAATCCTGACATTTAAAACCTGAAATTCATTATGTCCAGCATCCAATAAAAAAATTACTAGATGTGTGAAGAAGCAGGAGAAGGTAATACGTAAACTAGAAGACAAATGAATCAATGAAAAAGAGTAAGAAATGATAGAAATGATGAAATTCACAGATAACTACTTTGAAGCACCTACTTGACACATGCTCAAGGGTTTAAAGGAAAACATAAACATAATGAGGCAAGAGATGGCAGCTATAAAAGGATACAGCTGGAATTAACACACTGAAAAGTGCGATATCTAAAATTAAAAAAATTCACTGAATAGGCTTCAAATCAGATTAGACATTATAATAGTTTTCTATAAACTTGACACAGCACTAGAAATTTTCTAAACTGAAACACAAAGAAGGAAAAAGACTGAAACAAAATGCAGCTCCATGTCTGCAGAACAATATCAAGCAGACTTACACATATGTAACTGAAGTTTCAGAAAGACATAGGGAAAGGAAGAAGGAAAAAGTGTTTGAAAAAAAGAATGTCTAAAATATTTCCAAATTAGATGAAAACTGTAAATGAGCAGATTCAAGAAGCTCAGCAAATCCCAAGCAAGATGAACAGATGAACAGTGTAGATGAACACTAAAGCACATCTTAACCAAACTGCTGAAACCAAGTGAAAAAGAGAAGAAACTTTAAAGCAGGCAGAGTAAAAGACACATTACTTATAGAGGAATAAGCTTAAGGCTTCTTTTTAGAAACAATTCAAGCTAGAAGAGAATGGATTTTACAGTGCTGAAAACACCACCAACCTAGAATGCTATATTCATTGGAAATGTTCTTTAATAAATTAAACTGAAACAAAAACTTTTTAAACAATAGTTGAGAAAACTTGTCATCAAAAATCTGATACAAAAAATACAAAAGGGAGATTATATAAGATGGAAATCAGAAAAGCTAAACATGAGGATAAGTACAAAATAATCTTTTCTCTTTCAAACATTTCCTTTAAAGCAACTGACTCTTTGAAGCAAAAATAGTAATAAAGTATTGCGAAGTTTATAATATATAAAAGTAAAACATATGACAGCAATAGCACAAAGAATGAGAGGGAAGAAACTGAGTACAGTCTTATTACTTTCTTTAGTATACTTGGAGAGGTACAGTATTATTTGAAGGCAGACTGTGCTTAGTTATAGATGAGTGTTGTACATCCTAGGAAAAACAGTAAAAAAAATAAAGCAAAGAGGTACGGTCAATAAAATAATAGTGGAGATAGAATTCTAAAAATGATCTAAAAGAGGGGGGAAATGAAAACAGAATAGATATAATAAGTAGAAAACAAATAGCAAAACCGTAGACTTAAAACTAACCTAAGGGGCTTTCCCAGGTGGTGCAGTGATAAGAAAAGAATTCACCTGTCAATGCAGGGGACACAAGAGACGTGGTTTCGATCCCTGGTTTGGGAAGATGCCTTGGAATAGGAAATAGCAAACTTCTTGGAAAATTCCATGGACAAAGGAGCCTGGCAAGCTATAGTTCATGGGGTTGCAAAGTGTCATACACAACTGGGCAACTAAGCACAGCACAAAGCTAACTATATCTTTAATCACATTAACTGTAAAAAGTCTAAATACCCATTTAAATAGCAGAGATTATCATACTGGATTTTAAAAAAGGAAGACTCAACAATGCTGCTTACAAAAAAAGTATTTTAAATATAAAAACTCAGGTAGGTTAAAAGTGAAAGGAGAGGAAAAATGAAAAATGTGTATCAAGCAAACATAAGTCATAAGAAGTAGAGGCATTATTAGCATCAGAGAAAACTGACTTCAAGAGAAGGAATATAAGCAGAGATAATTGTTGAAGCTGGGTGATGGATATATGCCAGTTCATTATACTATTCTCTTTAGTCTTGAAAATGTTTGGCATTTTTCATAACATAACACTAAAAATTGAAAGATGAGAAACATATGTTAAAACAAAAAAATTTTTTTTTCTGTGTAGACTGAATATACTCATCCTTATTTCATTTACCCATTTTGAAACAAAAATAGCTTATGCTGTGGGTTTGCATTACCAGCCTTAGTACCATAGAAATCTACTTTTTCTTTTTTCTATTATAATCATTTTAAGGGAAATTAAAGTAATACATATTTTGAAATCATACTTAGGATCCTCCCTGGTGGCTCAGACTGCAAAGAGTCGGCCTGCAATGCAGGAGACCCAAGTTTGATCCCTGGGTCAGGAAGATCCCTTGGAGAAGGAAATGGCAACCCGCTCCAGTATTTTTGCCTGGAGAATCCCATGAACAGAGGGGCCTGGTGGGCTATAGTCCATGACTAAATACACAAGCACTCACAGGAGTATTAGAGAAGGTTCATAATTCCCTTGGTGGATGTGGATATTAGGTTCTGGAAAGCTGTGGGTGGATTTGAGTTTTATAGAGTTCCCAGAGTTACTACATATTTGGAACACTGTACTGCAATTCACATTTTATAGCTACTTTTTTCAAACACTCCCGAACAGAAAAGAATGTTTTCCATTATTAACAGAATATTTTTCTTTTCTCTTCTTTTTTGCAAAAAAGAGAAGCGATTTGAAAACTGCCAGATTGAAAATGGCATATAATTTACATGACAATAAACCATTTCACAGAGAATAGCCATACATGGCATTTAGCCCAGTTTAAAAAGATTTTGTCATTTAACTTCCATCTTCTCCATTGTTATTTACCATCCTTACTAGAGTTTCAAACAGTTTGTCACAGATAAGCATAATTTCCAATCTCAGACAAGACTTTGTAGATAAGCTGTGCTTCTCATATACAGAAGTCTATGCATATTCTTCCCTAATTCACTAGGTAACATTCAATAAACTTCCAACAGAAACTGAAAGATAATGTTTAACAGAATTTTACCAAAATACACCTTAAACGTGAAGCATTTTTTGTTATAATATTGAGATCTTCTATTTTTATAACACCATACTTATATA
Organism: Capra hircus; assembly: GCF_001704415.2. Classification (NCBI taxonomy): domain Eukaryota; kingdom Metazoa; phylum Chordata; class Mammalia; order Artiodactyla; family Bovidae; genus Capra; species Capra hircus. The sequence goes on along the minus strand of NC_030812.1, from coordinate 48,005,485 downwards.
CAGGGCTTCCCTGGTGGCTCAATCAGGAAAGAATCTGCCTGCCATATAGGAGGCCTGGGTTCGATCCCTGAGTAGGGAAGATTTCCTGGAAGAGGCAACAGCAACCCACTCCAGTATCCTTGCCTGGAGAATTCCATGGACAGAGGGGCCTGGCGGGCTACAGTTCATGAGGTCACACAGAGTTAGACATGACTGAGAATGCAGGCATGCATAGGTTTCAAGAAATATTTTAAAAAAGAAAACTTAAAAAAAAAACCCACCTTTTAATTTTGTATTAGGGTATAGCTTATTAACAATGTTGGGAGAGCTTCAGGTGAACAGTGAAGGGAGTCAGCTACAGATATACATGTATCCATTCTCCCCTTCCATCCAGGCTGCCACATAACATTGAGTAGAGTTCCATGTGCTGTATAGTAGGTTCATATTGGTTTTCTGTTTTAAATATAGCAGTGTGTACATGTCCATCCCAGATTCCCTAACTATCCCTTCCCCTCATCCTTTCCACAAACAGCCCTTACCCTGCCCTGCAACCATAAATTCACTCTCTAAATCTGTGAAACTCTTTCTGTTTTGTATGTAACTTCATTTGTAACATTTTAGATTCCACATGTAAGGAATTTATATGATATTTCTCCTCTGTCTGACTTACTTCACTCAGTATGACACTCTCTAGATTCGTCCATGTGACAGCAAGAGAGATTTCAAGTGGTTTAAAAGATACATTGAATGTAACTGGATGGCATACATTTTCAAGACAGGGATTCTTAAAGTTTAAATTAGAACATATAATTCACCCTGCTGCTCCCTTCCCTCTCATGAAGAAGCTTTTCAGTTGCTTACACTGTTCACATTAGCGGTTCTCAATCCTGGCTGCATATTAGTGATCTCGAGCGGCCGCGGAGCGGGTCTTGGGTTCCCAGGCAGAGATGGAGGCCGGGTCACTGTGGTGAAAGCACCAGCTCCTAGCCACTAGACCAGTGACAAGGGCCCTGGCCTCCAGCCTTGCAGAAAAGAATTTCCATAAAGATAGAAAGTAGTGAAGCAAGTATTTATTAAGAGGGGCAAAAAAGTACAGTACATATTGATAGGCACACAAGGGTCTCAGGGAGAGAGAGAATTACTGAGTCACGTCCTCACAGCAGTTTGAAGTTCTTTTATGGGGCATTTCTTCTGGGTTTCTTTTGGCCAATCATGTTGATTTGCCTGGTTCATAGTCCATAGTTAATATATCTTGGGATCCTCCCATGTTTGTGCACACATCTTTTAGCCAAGATGGATTTTACTGAAAAGGTGTCTGGGTAGGACATCCCTTGACATAACTCCCCTGTGGCCTCCAAGGAGCCTTTTCTGTACCTGTGTGGTCAACGAGGTCTCCTGACTCTGAAAAGAAATATGTGGTCTGGGCAGGGCTCAGCCTCCTCCCTTAATTGTCCTGCTATTCATGTCTTGCAGTTTCAGTCAATAGGGAATGAATCTCCTCAATTGCTTTACCCTGTCAAGGGTTGGGATGGGGGACGGGGTGGGCATCTGCTTCCTACCTCATTAGACTCTCATGGGGCTCTTTGGAAGCCTACCCATGCTAACGTCCTAACCAAGCCCAAATATATCAGGACTGGCGGCATCAAGCTGGGACTTTCGTGGTGATTCCAATGTGCAGTCAGTGTGTGTGGGAACCTATGCCTGTCCCCACACATATACTCTTTACCTCTCTGACTTCTACAACGCTTCCCTAGATCATTTCACTCCAGCCACACAGGCTCCTCACCAACTTTCTAGCCCATCCGTCACATTCCCTACTCAAGGCTTGTGTATCTACTATTCTCTCCACCTGAAATATTTTTCTCCCAGACAGGCTTGCTCCCTCACCTCCTTCAGGCCTTTGCTCAAACTCATCTTTGCATTGAAGTTTCCTATCCCTTCTATTTAAAACCATACCCTCCTCCACCCTGCTCCAACATTTTCATCTCCCTCCCTGCTTTATTTTGATCGGTAGTCTTTCTCGCCATCTGACATATCTTATGTATTTTATACACTCTCTCATCTCTACACTCCCCAAAACTAAGTTCTGCAAGCTTAGTCTGTTCTGTTCACTACTACATTCCCAGGACCTGGGAGAATGCCTGGCACTTATTTAGCACTCTATGCATATTTCTTAAATCAATTAAGAGAGAGAGAGAAAATAAAAGGCCTTATATAGGAGCCCCAGGGCTTCCCAGGTGGCTCAGACGGTAATGCAAGAGACCTGGGTTTGACCCCTGGGTTGGGAAGATCCCCTGGATTGGGAAGATCCCCTGGATGAGGGCATGGCAACCCACTCCAGTATTCTTGCCTAGAGAATCTGCATGGGCAGAGGAGCCCGGCCGGCTACAGTCCATGGGGTTGCAAAGAGTCAGACACGACTGATCGAAACAGCACAGCACACAGCATAGGAACCCTAAGTGTGACGTACTGGGTTGGCCAAAAAGTTATGGACATATCTGAACGTACTTTTTGGCCAACCCGGTATTTTACAGTTAACCGTTACCATAACATTAGGAAGAGGATACCTGTAATTCTTTCCACAGCTTCCCTCCTTCTAAGACCACCTTCCTGTAACATGGTACAGGAGAGATACTTCTCTGGACCACCATGGATTTTTTTCTCCTCCCTGCCACCTGAAACTGCAAACCGCTTGTCATTGTCACGTGACGCTCTTAGCCCCACACAAAGATCAGGAAAAGTGACTGTAGGGTAGACCTCACTGTTGGGTCTTTTTCAACCCATTGGACTGGTCTTTCCTTTATGACCCAACCACTCACTCACATATAAGTACAGATAGGTGAGATTTTGGTGAAATCTTGAAAGGGGGGTTAAATCAAAGACATGCAAACACACACTTAGACATCCCTTTTCCTTCAAGTTTTTTATTTGTTCACCTTATAGTTCCCACTGGCAAGCTTTCTCCCCAGGTCCCAGCCTTGTCCTCTCACTCTTTTTTCTTCTCTTCCCTCCCACACATTCTCCCTCATCGCTCAGCTGTTTGTTTCTCCACTAAGCACAGTTTAGGTAAAATTTCCTCTTTCAGTATATGCTCTGCAAGCCCACTTGCACTTTCCACTTATTGTTAAGATGTTTTCCTAAATGAAAACAGCTCTCCCCACCAATTATGGTGACAGCTGTAGAAATCATTCCTCTCAATGAAAAAAATGTATATACAATGAAGGGAAAGAGAGAGGTTAATGAGTATCCAAGGTAAAATCTCTAGTAATCAGGATTCAAACCCAGCTCATCTGTGATACTTTGTGTCTTACTATGTTAAAAACAAGAATCTTGTGTTAGGCAGAGATTAGTGTGACCATTTCATAGAGAAAGACACTAGCTCACAGCAATAGTGCCTTGTTCATTCAGACGTGTTTATAAATGTGGGTCAACCCATCAGACTGGTCTTTTTATTACATTATAATAGCAGCTGTAATACCTTACGCTAAGAAACTATAAGTTTAGTTCATATAATTAATAGAACTGTATTAGTTAATATAGCTAATGTATCTGTAGCATTTTATTTTGAGGAACTAAAAGTTTAGAGAGATATATAATTATAGCCAACAATTATATGGCATTTACCAGGTGCCAAGCACTCTTGTAAGCATTCTACATGTGTCAGTGTTTTTAACTCAGAATCTTGATGAGGTCTCTAATAATGATGCTGATGATTGCTTCCACTTGACAGTCAAAGTCACACAGCTAATGACAATGACAGCTGGGATTTTAAAACAACTAGCCTGATTCCAGAGTGTTTGCGCTTAGTTGCTCTGTAATATAAGGAAACCATCCCTCCTTTACATTCTGACTCCACCCAACACATTTGAGGATTGACTTATTGGCCAGGCTCTTCTACGTGCTTTACATGTTATCTCATTTAATCCTTACAAAGTCCGGTGAGGTGGGTACTCTTATCCACATTTTACAAATATGGAAACTAAGGCTCATAGTTAAATAATTCATATAAGATCATGGAGCAAATAAACAGTAGAGCCAAGATTTGATCCCATGTCTTATTTACTACACCGTATTCTCTTTTCAGAATATACAGTACCTATTTAAATGAACATATACAAATACATACATACCACATGGAATCTAAGAGCTCAATGAGCTTAAGAAAAAAGGCAAACATATGACCTTCTGATTTCATTTCTGATTTTAAAAATATGATTGGAACCACGTTTTCCCCTTGACCTTGAGGGCAAAGATGATGTCCTATTTTTGTTTATATCCCCAACACTAGGCACAGTGTTAAGTGGGTAAAAAAGGAAACGTTCATTCCCATGAATAGTGACTTACTTCTTAAATCATGAATATTGGAATATGATGGACTCCTGTAAAAATTACTTTTTATGCTTTTAGTGTGAGGGAAATTGGAAGTGACCATAAATATAAGAGACAGTGCAATACTTGGCAGATGTTTGGCTTCACAAATAAATTTCACTTTAGATATTCAATATAGCTCGTGGGATTCAGCCAAATGTAAGTTTGAAAAAAAAAACCAGCTATGAATAAGTGGAATTTGGTGACTGAAACTGGTCTTTGGGTTATGGAGAAAATTGCCACAGTCAACAAGGTACTTTAATATTCTGTGGGTGATTTAAAACAGAAAGGGGATAATAAAACAGTTTTTGAACAAAACGGTAATTTGAACCTGGTAAGCATGCTTTAAAAATATTTTTTGAAGGAGAGTAAGGGCAGTGTACCTAGGTAGGTTTCTATACTGGACCATACTATTAAAAGAATGGGATGGTGGGAACTGGGGTAGGCAGAAAAACGGCCCCCAAAGATTTCCTGTGTCCTAATCCCCAGAATCTGTGGCTATATTACCTTGTGTTGTGTGTTAGTTGCTCAGTTGTGTTCAACTCTTTGTGTTCCCATAGACTATAGCCCACCAGGCTCCTCCGTCCATGGAATTCTCCAGTCAAGAATCCTGAAGTGGATTGCCATTCCCTTCACCAGGGGATCTTCCCAACCCAGGGATTGAACCTGGGTCTCCTGAATTGCAGGGAGAGTCTTTACCTTAAATGGCAAAAAAAAAAAAAAAAAAAAATTCAGATGTGATTAAGTTAAAGATCTTGAGGTGGTGAGATTATGGTGGATTATCCAGGTGGTCTCAATGTGATCAAAGGGTCCTTCTAAGGGAAAGTGGGAGGCAGGAGCGTGAGACAGGGGAGATGGAACAACAGAAGCATGGATTGAGTGACGCACTTTGAAGATGGAGAAGAGAACCACAGGCCAAGGAAGGCAGGTATCCTTTAGGAGCTTGAAGAGGCCAGAAAATGATTTTCCCTCTTCAACCGCCAGACACAACACAGCCTTGCCTAAACCTTCATTTTAACCCAGTAAGACCCATTTTGGATTTCTGACCCTCAGAACTATAAAATAATAGATTTGTATCATTTTTAAGCCACTAATTACGAGGCAATTTGTTACTGCAGTGGTAAGAATCTGATAAAGAAGCCAACTTATCCATCATTATCACAATTCAAACAAATCATTTTTAAAGAGCTAATCAAGCAAAAGAATATATCATAAAGAATAAGATTAATAAATTTGACTATGTAAAATTTCCATGTATCCAAAATAAAAGACAAATAACAAACTGAGAAAAATACCCAAGACAGATATGACAGAGAGAGAAGAAATCATCTTCGTATTGAAAAAGAATTCTATCGAACTAGAAAATTTCCTAATGGAAAAGTGGGCAAAAAACATAACTAGATAATAACCAGGAAGAATGCAAATGGTAAATGAAAGGTCAGGGCAAGGTCAGGCGTGTTGAGGCATGCCTGGGCATGCCCGGGCATGTCGGGACATGTCCCAGCCGAGAGTGCTGCAGACACGCCCCGGAGACGGGCCGGCAACCAAGCCGACCAATCAGGAGCCGACACAAAGCCCTCGCCGTCCAATCAGGAGCCGACACGGAGCCCTTGGACACCAATCACCGCTGAGCCCGCGTTTTCTTCCTTATATGGGAGCCCTGGCCAGGGCTATAAAACCCTTCCCCACCCTCGCAGACTCCGCAGACTCCCTTTACCCTGCAGACTCCCTTTGCTTCGCAGACCCCCCTCACTTCCTTGCTCACCCGCCCCCGGGAGTTCTGCCCGAGAGGGACAGCCCAATAAAAGGCCCTGATCAACGGTCCATAGGGGTGGCTCCTTCTTCCTGCGGCGTTTCTTACAGTAAAAAACATATTTTTTAAAAAAATTCTCATTTTTAAGGAGGAAATGCAAATTAAAACAAGACTAAGATACTATTTTTAGTTTATAAAACCTGAACAGGGGACTTCTCTGGTGGTACATTGCTGCTGCTGCTGCTGCTAAGTCGCTTCAGTCGTGTCTGACTCTGTGTGACTCCATAGACGGCAGCCCACCACGCTCCCCATCCCTGGGATTCTCCAGGCAAGAACACTGGAGTGGGTTGCCATTTCCTTCTCCAATGAATGAAAGCGAAAAGTGAAAGTGAAGTCACTCAGTTGTGTCCGACTCTTAGCAACCCCATGGAGGAGCCCACCAGGCTCCTCCGTTCATGGGATTTTCCAGGCAAGAGTATTGGAGTGGGGTGCCATTGTCTTCTCTGGGTACAGTGGTTAACACTCCACAATTCCAATGCTAGAGGGCACAGGTTGGATGCTGGTCCAGGAACTAAGATCCCACATGCCCCATGGCCAAAAAAAACACAACTGGAACCCTTCAAAAATTTCATATTCAAAGTTAGCAAGTGTTCCACCAGAGAGGCAGTCAAAACCAATGCTGACAGAGGTGTGTATTTATGAGTACTTTACAAAAAAAAATTTGCTATCATGTATTAAAAGGTATGGGGCATCCCTGGTAACTCAGCAGTAAAGAATCCACCTGCCAATTCAAGATAAGCAGGTTCGATCCCTGGGTTGGGAAGATCCCCTGGAGAAAGAAATGGCAACCCACTCCAGTATTCTTGCCTGGGAAATCCCCTGAACAGAGGAGCCTGGAGGGCTACAGTCCATGTGGTCACCAAATTGTACCAAATCGTCAGGTACAACTTAGTGACTAAACAATAACAACATTAAAAGGCATAAAAATGTTTACATTTTTTTCTTCAGTGGTTCAGGTTTAGGGAGTGGCTGGTTTTTCTCTTTCTGTTCCTCCATGTCACCATTTCACTGTTCTTGGTTCTACTACATGTTGTCCACAGAAAGATCCCTGGGCTCCCTAGCTTCTAGTTGGGTCTAGCCAGTGAAGGAGAAGAGAGAGCAGAAAGGCAGAGGAAATCTGAGGACATTTACCTCCCATACTTGATCCCTCCCTGCTGCCATGGCTTTGTGAACAACTTTGTTCCTTAAGCCAGTGGTTCTCAAACTTCAGAGCATCAGAATCATTTGGAGGCCTTGTTTCCAACTTGGTAGAATGGGGAAGGGCCTGAGAATTTGCATTTCTGATAGATTTCCAGGTGTTGCTGATACTGCTGATCCGGGAACCACACTTTGAGAAGTACAGATTTAAGGCCATGGTTTCCTGTGGGGCAGCTCTAATTGCTCGGCTGAGACTTTCTTTGTGAGCCAGTAACAATGTGGCCCTTTTCTCTCTCGGGCTAGGCATGGGAAGGGTGTGTTTGCCGATTCCTGAGTGCTTCACCATTCCTTGTTGATTCCTTTAACCCTGCCCACACCTCTAGTAATCATCAGTAATTTCATGAAGCTCTCTTGAATTAAACATTTGGAATAGGTCATCAATTTCCTGCTAAAACCCGGGCTGATGTAAGGGTATACCCTTGAGAAATAATCAAAGGTGCAGACAGACTTTTGATCAAAAATGTTCTTTGCAGCATAATTTACAATAGCAGAAATATTAGAAACAAGGTGCATAGCCAACAATAGGGGAAAGATGGAATATGAGATAGTTATGAACAGCTAGCTGTATAACTGTATTGGCTAACCTAGGGAATGCTCATGACCCAACGTTTAAGTGAGAATAAAATATAAAACCATATTCAGAGAATGTTTACAATGTTTATAATTTTGTGTGGATGTGCTTATATAGGTTCAGTTCAAACTGAAATGAAGTTGAAAAGAGAATAGTTTACTGAAAGAGGATTTGATTTACTAGTATTATTTGTATTTTTCTGATTGAGCATTTTGAACCCAGAAGTAACTCCAATTAACATTTTCTTTCTTCATTTCCAGTTGGCTTCAGAATTAAAACCATACTTAATATTACATAAATATAAATATTTATATTATACTTAAGTGATTTAAACTTTATTATATTTAATTAATGAAATTAAAATGTGCTTAAATATAAAGGAATAGGAACCAATTCTTCATGTCATAATCTCTTTCTTTATTTTAAATACATGGATTCAGACAAATTCAATCCACAAATTTTTACTGAGTACCTTCCCTCAAGGCAGTAACAGTCTTGGAAGGCACATAAGATACAAATAAGCAAAAATAAACAAATGGGACTTAACTTATAAGCTTTTTGTACAACTTTTATACCATAAACAAAATGAAAAAACAGTCCACAGATGGAGAATATATTTGCAAATTATGCAACTCAGTTCAGTTCAGTTCAGTGGTTCAGTCATGTATGACTCTTTGTGACCCCATGGACTGCAGCACGCCAGGCCTCCCTGTCCATCACCAACTTCTAGAGTTTACTCAAACTCATGCCCATTGAGTCGGTGATGCCATCTGACATGCATCCATCATGATGCAACTGACAAGGGTTTAATTTTCAAAACATGCAAACAGTTCATAAAACTCCATAACAAAAAAACAAACAACCCAATCCAAAGATGGACAGAAGAGCTAAATAGACATTTCTCCAAAGAAAACAAACAGATGGCCAATGGCACATGAAAAGATATGTGCCTTTAATTCCCTAAATGCAAATCAAAACTACAATGAGTTACCACCTCACACCAATCAGAATGGCCAAAAGTCTACAAATAATGATGCTGGGGAGGGTGTGGAGAAAAAGGAACCTTCTTACACTGCTAGTGAGAATGTATATTGGTGCGGCTACTAGGGAAAACAGTATGAAGTTTTCTCAAAAAATTAAAACTAGGGTTGCCATATGATCCAGCAATCCCATTCATGGGCATATCCAGACTATAATTTGAAAAGACACATGCACCCCTATGTTCACAGTAGCATAGTTCACAACAGCCAAGACATGGAAGCAACCTAAATGTCCATCAACAGATGAATGGATAAAGAAGATATGGTACACATATACAATGAACTATTACTCACTCATAAAAAAAGAATCAAACAATGTCATTTGCAGCAACATGAAAGAGCCTGTTGAGATTAGCATACTAAGTGAAGTGAGTTCGAAAGAGAAAGACAAATGCCGTATGATATCACTTACATGTGGAATCTAAAATATGACACTAATGAACACATCTACGAAAGAGAAACAGATTCAGAGACATAGAGAACAGACTTGTAGTTGCCAGGGCTAGGGGAGGGAAGGATTGCGAGTTTGAGATTAGCAGATACAAGCTATTATATATCCAGAATGAAGAAACAACAAAGTCCTACTGTATAGCACAGGGAACTATATTCAGTATCCTGTGATAAACCATAGCAGGAAAGAATCTGAAAAAGAATTTATATATGTATAACTGAATCACTTTGCTGTACAGAAGAAATTAACAAGAGCATTGTAAATCAACTATACTTCAATAATATTTTTTAAAAAGACACAAGATCAGTGTGGAATAGTGGAAAAACCACAACTTGGGATTAAAACACTAGAGTTTGATTTTAGGTTTTGTCACAACCACAATCAAGCAGTCCATGAAATCTTTCACAGAGTATGTAGTAGAACATAAATTATAAAGCTCAATTATGTAATCAGGGAATCAGGAAGAGCTTTTTCATCATTCTGAATGCTCTGTGGCATGCATAGCAAGTATGTGTTTACTAAGCTGGAGTTAACATTAGTCTATCCTTTTAATTCTCTGCTTCAGAACAGATGTACACATTGTTCTCCCTGTATATGCATAATTACGAAAGTTTTGGCATATCAGTTATACTGAGAATGAAAATTCAAAACCAGAGGATAGTTAAAACAGAGGTGGCATTTTTCATAGATGGGAAAAGGGGTATCTCATCCCTGATTCTTAACAAAGATATGTTTCCATGAAGAAAACTGGAAAGGCTGCTTAGGAATCTAGCTTATGGAAAACTAAGTAACTCAAATTTGTATGAGTCAGAGAAAAAAATTACTTTAAAAATTATACAACTGGAGGAAAGACAACCCAACAATGAACTGGTATCATCAAACTGTTAATGACTATGGGATTCAAATAAAATACGAATGTAGGATAAACCTGAAACTCTGAATTAAAAAGAATATGAGCAACTAAGATGCAATGAGATTTTCAATTCTACCATTTCAGTTCTGATCACATCATTCTAATCATCCGTTTCTTTCACTCCTATTGAACCTCCCGGGCTTCCCAAGGGGTGCAGTGTAAAGAATTTGCCTGCCAATGCAGGAGGTGCAAGAGACATAGGTTCGATCCCTGGGTCAGAAGGATCCCCTGGAGAAGGAAATGGCAACCCATTCCAGTATTCCTGCCTGGAAAATTCCATGGACAAAGGAGCCTGGCAGGCTATAGTCCATGGGGTTACAAAGAGTCAGACACAACGGAGCAGCTACACATGCACACAAACCTATTTGTCCAAATAATAAATTCAAGTTTTACTTTTCCCTGCTCTTTCATAATATCTGCCAGCTGCAACTTCGTTTATCTCCCTACCCACTAGACTGGACCCTTTCATCACTATATAAATTTATGCCATAGTCTGTTTGGCCAGACCTCCACTTTAGGAATCCCTAATGTCTTTTCTTTGCTCAGACTCTGAAGCTGCCAAATCCAGCTGCAGAACCACAGTACTAACCTTACCTTCTGCCTAAAATTGTGAGAAAAGGCACAGCGAAGAATCTCTCCCAAATTGCCTCCTAGTTAACCAGGAAAAAAACTTATATGAGAAAACTTGTCTATGAACATATGGTAAAATAAAAGATATAGTCAGACTTTGTTAAGAAACAAAATAGTCCTGCCTATCTGTGAAGTAGGATTGAAATATCAAATAAGCTTGTTCTTGCTCATTACTTGTTGCCGCAGTGACCATGGCTCAGTAGCTAAAGGCACTGACTTTCCATCCACTCTGAGCTACCTACACCATTTATTATCAGATAGGAAAGGCATAAATGACTTTTAGGTATCCAAGAACATAGAAGTCATATTCTTTCCAAACAAATGCCCTAAAGGCTTGCTTCAGAATCCCAACATATAATAAAAATTTAGATTCAAGAAAATAAAAGTGATGGCTAAAGGAATTAGGGTACTCAATAAGGTAAATTAAATATCTAGAGAGAAGTTGAATTTTTACAAATAGTGTATAAATTTGAAATAAAGTTAGTTACTTGAAACAGGTGATTTATACTATTTAACATAAAGATAATGATGTAATTTTTGACTACAATCTAAAATAACCCTCCCCCAACAGAAGGAAAAAAAAAAAGAAACCACAGGAGAGAAAGGAGAAGCTTCACCAAAGGAAATCAAAGCCCTGGGTTTTGCATCCTTAGTAATAGGGAGTACAGTTCTTATGTTGCTCTTGATTTTAATAATTAGATGGCAAAAGTCTAAGAATGGTTTAATTGAAACAGGATGCCTTCCTTCTTAATTATCTCAGACTGTAAGAACAAACTAACAATCCATGTCTAAAAGAGGAAAGGGATTAAAACCTAGGAACTACAAAATAAGACCTTTGCTTTTTGTAACAATTAAGATGGTCATTTACCTCTTTCTCTGCCCAGAACCCCTGCATTTTTCTGAGCAAAGAACCTCATCCTCCATCCTCACTCTATCCATAGACTACAGATGGAAATAATACTGTTTTACATGATGTTATATACCTGGCCTAATTATGTAGACGTGGATATCTGACTTAAGCTAAATCAGTCCTAGAACCTCACCATTCCCATCCACTCACCACCCAGCCCTGAACATCATACTCCTTTTCCAGGGTTTGTTCAGGAGTTGTGCAAAAGGGTTTTTGTTTTTTTTTTTTAACTTTGAAGATAAAGCTGGGAAGATGGGTGGAGAGGTATGTGTGGACAGTATAGTAAGAGAGGCAAAGAAGGAAAGCGAAGCAAGAGGATCTTGGAGCCTCATGTCTCTGATTCAGGGCGTCTCTAGCTGCACTCTTGCCCTTTCTGGTCACAGGAGCCAATGCATTTCCATTTTGCCTAAGTTAATTCAAGATGAATTTCTAAATCTTGAAACAAACATACATGTAAGATTTATGATTATAAATGGAAATGAATTTAATTCTCTTAGTAAAAAGTCAAAGACTCAGATTCCAGTAGAAAATAAATCCAGTTTTATGGCCCCCTCTACAGTACCTGACATCTTGAAATCATCTGAGATTTTACTTCTGGAAAATTAATTTTTTTCTTTGTGTATTAATAATGAATTAATTATAATTAATCCGTGATAAAGTTCACAGATTCCTTTATTGTGATAAATGAACTAACGTGTGAAAAGTGATGCTTGGGATACACTAATCATTCGACAGTATTTGCAGTGATGAAGAGGTTTTATCAACACTCCACACAGAGCCCCTTTCTCTCTGCACTCATCTCAGACCCTAGCAAAGTAATGCTCAAAATTCTCAAAGCTAGGCTTCAACAGTACATGAACCAAGAACTTCCAGACGTTCAAGCTGGATTTAGAAAACGCAGAGGAACCAAAGATCAAATTGCCAACATTTATTAGATCACAGAAAAAGCAAGAGAATTCCAGAAAAACATATACTTATGCTTTATTGACTATGCCAAAGCCTTTGGCGGTGTGGATCACAACAAACTGTGGAAAATTCTGAAAGAGATGGGAATACCGGACCAGCTTACCTGCCTCCTGAGAAACCTTTATGCAGGTCAAGAAGCAACAGTTAGAACTGGACATGGAACAACAGACTGGTTCTGAATTGGGAAAAGAGTACATCAAGGCTGTAAATTGTTACTCTGCTTATTTAACTTCTATGCAGAGTACATTATGAGAAATGTCAGGTTGCATGAAGCACAAGCTGGAATCAAGATTGCCAGGAGAAATATCAATAACCTCAGATATGCAGATGATACTACCCTTATGGCAGGAAGCGAAGAAGAACTAAAGGGCCTCCTGATGACAGTGAAAGAGTACAGTGAAAAAGCTCGCTTAAAACTCAATATTCAAAAGATGAAGATCATGGCATCCGGTCCCATCACATCATGGCAAATAGATGGGGAAACAATGGAAACACTGACATTTTATTTTCTTGGGCTCCAAAATCACTGCAGATGGTGACTGCAGCCATGAAATTAAAAGACGCTTACTCCTTGGAAGAAAAGTCATAACCAACCTAGACAGCATATTAAAAAGCAGAGACATTACTTTGTTGACAAAGGTCCATCTAGTCAAAGCTATAGTCTTTCCTGTGACAGTTGAACCATAAAGCTGAGAGCAGAAGAATTGATGCTTTTGAACTGTGGTGCTAGAGAAGACTCTTGAGAGTCCCTTGAACTGCAAGGAGATCAAACCAGTCAATCCTAAAGGAAATCAGTCCTGAATGTTAACTGGAAGGACTGATGTTGAAGCTGAAGCACCAATACTTTGGCCACCTGATGTGAAGAACCAATTCACTGGAAAAGACCCTGATGCTGCCGAAAGATTGAAGGCAGGAGGAGAAGGGGACAACAGAGGATGAGACAGTTGGATGGTACCACCGACTCGACAGACATGAGTTTGAGCACTCGGGGAGCTGGTGATGGATAGGGAGACCTGGCATGCTGCAGTCCATGGGGTAGCATAGAGTCGGACAGAACTGAACTGACTGAACTGAATCCTCAGCTTTCACTGTCTCAACTACCTGGATGATTTCCAAACCGATGTCACCTACCTGGTCACCGCTCTTGGGCTCCCTTGTCTTATTTTCAATTTCTCATACAAATCATCGCTTAAATATTCCATCAGAACCTCAAGCTCAACATATCCAAATTAAACTACCTCCTAATTTCTTAATGCCAGCTAATGGAACAAGCATTCTCCTCATTCCCTAATCTGGAAAGCTTTGTTGATCCTCTTGCCTGAATCCTTCAACAAGACAGTGGAGCCCAATGCCCAGATCATGCAGCTTCTCAGTCCATGTTAGTCTTCTTCCCTGTCCTCCTTTAATTTCAATGCACTGCCAAGTCCTGTAAAAACTTTTTAAAATGCCATTTGTGCTCACCTTTCTCTTTATGACTCCCTCCTTCCAATGTATTACCTTTTACCAGAATTGAATTAGACTCCTAGTTTTCCTCCTAATTTTCCAGTTTCTTCTCTCTTCTGCTGTCCTTATAGATTATCCTCCTCAAACATGCCATTCATGCATTTCTTATGTGTTACCTAACAGGTTCCCTGGTAGCTCAGACGGTAAAGAATCTGCCTACAATGCAGGAGACCCAAATTTGATCCTTGGGTTGGGAAGATGCCCTGGAGAAGGGAAGGGTAACTCACTCCAGTATTCTTGCCTGAAGAATCCCATGGATAGAGGAGCCTGGCGGGCTATAGTCCATGGTGTTACAAAGAGTCGGACACAACTAAGCAACTAGCACACACACCAGGTTCCTTGGGGCTTCCCAGGTAGCTCAGTGGTAAAGAATCCACCTATAATGTAGAAGATGCGGGTTTGATCCCTGGATCAGGAAGATCCTCTGGAGAAGGAAATGGCACCCCACTTCAGTATTCTTGCCTGAGAAATCCCATGGACAGAGGAGCCTGGTGGGCTACAGCCATGGGGTCACAAAGAGTTGGACACAACTTAGCGACTAAACAAAGACTCTTCTTTGCTTTGAACATAAGTCTAAACCACTCAGCCCAACACGCCAGACTTTCTACTGACATGAGTCTAACCTACATCACCAACTGCCCCCTTCATGGACACTATGGGTCAGACGACCTGGCACACTAGTTCCTACCCAATAGCCCAAACACTTTCTGAATTCTCTGATATTTATCCTGCCTAGAAAGTATTCTTGAATCATCTTTGCCTATCAAATCCCAGCTATCCTTCCAGGACTTTGTCAAATATCACCCTTGCCAAAAAAGGCCTTGATTTGTGCACCAGCTATAACTTGTTCTTTCTTTAAGCTACTATAGCATTCTGTACATTGGTGATGAAAATATTTTTCTTCAAAGATTTTCAGAATTTGTTATCTTGACCTCTTACTGGATTTTAAGTGTTTAAGGGTTTTTGTCCCGCTTATCTTTTAACTTTATGAAGGCCCTTTTTAGTACAGCATATTTCACAGAGTTCAATGAATATTTATTAAATTTAATAAAGATTGTATTCTTTAAGACAGAAAAAAATTATTCTGAAAGCATGACCAATGTTTCTTGAGCAGACTATGTAAAACAAAGACTTGTTCAAATACAAAAGGCTATTTACTATATGTAAATCTTTGCTTAGAGAATGAACTAGTTACGTATGTCTTTGCACAACACAGACCTGAATGAAGCATGTACTCTGCAAGAAAACCAGGCCACAGAAACACATGTGAATAGAGGTCTTTCTGAATATTTGATGAAGTGCCAGAAGTTAACCCTTATACACAGTTTATTTAGAAATATTTGACTCTCTGTTATTTTTGTTAACACGGAGATAATAACAGCTTTCACACATTACACAGCACAGCCTGAGCAGATGTAAGAAAATAATGGAATACAGGTCTAGGAAAGCGGACTGCAACTCAATTCTGGAGGACCTTGAATGCTAGTATTGAAATTTTATTTAGCAAGCAAATCATGAATTTTTGTTTCTGTTTTTTTCTTACTGTTTGTGCTTGATATTGTCGGCACTATCATAGACATGTGCTTCAGGAAAATTAACTGCAGAGCAGCAAGTAGGTTGGATTGGAAGGAGGGCCTAGAGGTAAGGACCTAACGCATCTACTTAGAGTAGTAAAAGGTCAACTGGACTAAAATGGCATAAGTAATGGACAGGAGGGAAAGGATGCTGATGAAGGAACTATTACAAAGGACTTACCAAGTGACCTGTAAACGATTATGGTGGTCAGGGTAAGGAGAAATCAGAAATTGCTCTCAACGTTTTGACTCAGAGGTGGAGACAGTACCATTCAGCGGGGGCTGGGATGGGGAGGCGAAAGAGAGAGAGGCCCTAGAGGAGCTGGAAATGTTATTTCCTTTAATCCTCTGGTGGTTCAGATGGTAAAGAATCTTTCTGAAATGCAGGAGACCCAAGTTCAATCCCTGAGTCAGGAAGATCCATCCCCTGGAGAAGGGAATGGCTACCCACTCCAGTCTTCTTGCCTGGAGAATCCCATGGAGAAGGCTGGTGGCTACAGCCCATGGGGTCACAAAGAGTCAGACATGACTAAGTGACTAAAACTTCCTTCCTCTGAAAACAGGTTTTCCTCTTCCTTCTCCATCTTTTATATTGGTTACTCTTCATTTGTTTGCCCTTTAAAAGTTAGCATTTCAGACAAGTCACTAATATCTGGGTCATGCAAGCCAGTTAGATATCTCTTTTTGAGTAGCAAATGGAACATAATTCTAAAGGATTTATCACCTGCAGTTTCAGCTTATCAGTGTGGGAAAATAGATTATGGTTATGTGCTCCTGGGGCAGGGAGAATATAAACTGGGAATTAGATTTTCCATTTAGAGATATGTATATGGTTTGGATTTCTACAGTTTAAATCAATTTTACTGAGATTTACATATAGTAAAATACACTCATTTAAGTGTAGTTAGGTATTAAGATTCATATTTAAATCTTTGAGTGGATACGTTTCCTTTTTAATTGAGCAAATATCCAGGAGTGGAATTGCTAGATTACATGGTAAGTTTATGTTTGACCTTATGAGAAACTGCCAGATTGTTATCCAAAGTGGGTGTACCATTTTATATTGTCACCAGTAATGTGTGAAAGCATTGGTTGCTCCACATCCTTGTCAACACTTGGTGTTATCACCTTTTTGAATTTTAGCCATTCTAGTAGGTATGTTGTTGTATTTCACTGTGTTTTACTTTGCTTTAATAAGCAAATAACTCAAATAACTAGTGATGATGTACATACTGCCATGTGTTTATTGGCCATTTTTATATCTTCTTTTGAGAAGTGTCTACTCAAATACTCTGCCCATGTTTAAACTGTGTTGCTTGTCTTCTTACTGAATTATAAGTATTTGAGATACATGTTCTTTATCAGATATATGTATTGTGAATATTTTCTCCCAGTATGTGGTTTGCCTTTTCATTTTATTAAATGCAGTCTTCAAAGAGCAGAATATTTTAGTTTTAATGACAATTTACCATTTTTCTTGATGACCATTACTTTAGGAACTCTAGTTTAAGAAAATATAAGCCTCAGCATTAACTTGCTACAAATTGCAAATTGTTATCAGTTTGCTTGCAAATTGCAGAATTAGGTTAGAATCTAGATAAACTGCACAAAAGTCCTTGAATGTGACTTCCACCTTTGTTTATATTGTTAGGTATCATTTTGTGGGTATATTGTACACCATTTCTTTATCCAGGGGATCTTCCCACTGAAGGGATCCTACCTGGGTCTCCCGCATTGCAGGCAGATTCTTTACCATCTGAGCCACCAGGGAAGCTCTGTACACAATAAGCAGTATAATAAATACTCCATATATTTCATTTAATCATTACAAAAAGCCTTAGTGAAGAGGAAACTTATTTGAGTAATAAAAAAAGTAAAGGCTTAAATACTATCAGTGGCAGAACTAGAGTCTACCTGAGTCCAAATCCCTTTGAATCTTAAACACTATGCAGTATCTTGTCTAGGAAATTTTTGTATATGTAAAAGTTATGAAGATATTTTCCTATGTTTTCTTCTAGAAATACTATGCTTTTAGTTCTCATGCTTGTGATCCATTTAGGTTCATTTTTATATACAGTGTGAGGAAAGATTGGAATTCATTTCCTCCTATGAATTGAAGTTGCTCTGTCATCATTTTGAAAAGCGTCTCCTTTCCCCCGCTGAATTACCTTGACACCTTTCTGGAGAATCAACTGGCAGTTTGTGTGCTTAATTATGTGTGGCCTAATTAATACAAACTCAGTGAGTGAGCCGACTCACTGGAAAAGATAATTTTTAAAAATGATCTACTTCTCTATCACAAATCCCTTTCTGCTTAAAATACTTCAGATGGCATCTCTTTCTAGCACTGTGATACACACAGTTAGGAGACATTCAACAAAAGTTTAAGCAACCAGATATGAAATAAACAGCCAGTTCAGGGACAGAAATTAAGTTCCTGAAAGAGACAGGTGTGGCAGACACAGTCTCCATCACAAGAAAACAACACACTACCCTAGTTATCGGGCAAGCAGAATCAACTTCAGGACAGCCTATGTGTTCAGTCAGTAAACCTCTATCCTGGGGCTTTTGCGGCTCCTGCCATTCCCTATGCCTAGGAAGAAGTTGGACCCCAATTTGCTGGGCAAGATGACACCTTTATCTCAAGGTGAAGATATCTCAGTGATGACAATTAGAGAGATGCAGGGACAGGGCAATAAGCAGAGCAGTTTAAAGCTTAAAAGAATAATTTCAAGGTGAATAAAAGGCAGAGCTACTTCATAAGGTATTTAGTATATGTGTGGTACTCATTACCCTCAAGATATGAAACAGATATATAGCTTTAAATGCATTTTCCTCATAGACCATTAAGAACTGTAAGTAGTCAAACACGTCATTGAGCCCATTTGTCATCCAATTTAGAAATCCCCTCCATGTTACTGACTAATGATTATACAACCCTTGCTTGAATAGAGTGATAGTTCACTATTTCACAAGCCTGGCTATTCCACTTTCCTAACCATCAGAACAATCAATGGAATTCTGTTTTTAATGTCGAATACCACATAATTTCTCTGTAAGTTTTCTGTCTGAGGGCAGGCACATGGTCTCTTGCTACTTATCTCTATTTCAAAGTATCTCTGATAGCCATTCCCACTCACAGAAAGCCTCAATTCCCTTTTCGGAAATCTTATTTCTTCCATGGTGTATGGTTTTCAGAAGAAAAAACCTGTCTGCTTGCCTCCCACTTTGGAAACAAAGGGCAAATCCTTCCTTTCTTGGCCCTCATAAAAGTAGTATATGGATGCGTCCTAGGTTTGGTACTACACACTTTCTCTTCAGTTTTTTAATCTTAGAATGTGGAATGAATTTTAAAAAATAGGCATCATTCAACACAGAGGAGAGGCAGTGAGCCAATTGCAGTTTGCAGTTATGAGACAGCGGCTGCATTTCATCTTCCACATCAATTTGTGTTACCTTGGTTATTGTTCATTTTAGAAACTGGTTCTCTAATCTCAAGGCTAAGCACTGCAATAGCCTCTCAATGGTTTAATTATCTTTTAGTGTTTGTTTCTGTTGCTTATGATTCAAATCTCTAACCAAAACAATATATATGAATGAGTGGATAGTTTTTTCCCCTGAAGTGTTTAGTCTCTGCTTCAATTCAGTTCAGTTCATTTCAGTCTCTCAGTCGTGTCTGACTCTTCGTGACCCCATGAATCGCAGCACGCCAGGCCTCCCTGTCCATCACCAACTCCCGGAGTTCACTCAGACTCGCGTCCATCGAGTCTGTGATGCCATCCAGCCATCTCATCCTCTGTCATCCCCTTCTCCTCCTGCCCCCAATCCCTCCCAGCATCAGAGTCTTTTCCAGTGAGTCAACTCTTTGCATGAGGTGGCCAAAGTACTGGAGTTTCAGCTTCAGCATCAGTCCTTCCAAAGAAATCCCAGGGCTGATCTCCTTCAGAATGGACTGGTTGGATCTCCTTGCAGTCCAAAGGACTCTCAAAAGTCTTCTCCAACACCACAGTTCAAAAGCATCAATTCTTCTGCGCTCAGCTTTCTTCACAGTCCAACTCTCACATCCATACATAGGGACAATTTGGTTGCAATAGATAGAACCCACTGTGGCTGACCCAAAAAAATTAGTTTTATTGAAAGAGCACAAAGAAACTTCAAGACACTAACAGCATGAATTAGAACTGGGTCCAAGAGAATTGGAGCAGGGAAATGGGAAGTCAGGAACTGTGGTTATTCTTTGCAACTCTCAGGGGTCAAGTGTTTTCTTTCATATTTGTGTCTCTCTAGTGGCTTCACTGCCATTTTCTACACATATATTCTGGTGTCTATTCCTCCTAGGTTTCTGTTCAATCATCTCACATTGACTGCTCGTGACCTTTTAGCTTAACCTACAATCAAGTGACTACAAAT
Organism: Capra hircus; assembly: GCF_001704415.2. NCBI lineage: Eukaryota > Metazoa > Chordata > Mammalia > Artiodactyla > Bovidae > Capra > Capra hircus. Next base: position 47,985,160 of record NC_030812.1, on the reverse strand, counting down.
CTATGTCAGATTATCCAAGGAAACAAAAATGTGCTCTCTGACCTGCCGGTAGATTGGCTGACTTTGAATTAGGTATTCATCCTGAGTCAAATCAGCTAGGAAAGAGGTGGGGGCAGGTTAACTGTATATCCCTCTGCAGGCAGTGGATGTAGCAGGTCAAGGTAGAGGGTGCAGCTGGGAGTGACTGGCAAACTGACTGATTGGCCCAGTGTGCATTTGATGGCAAGTGCTCCCCACATGGTCAGACATTTTGAAAAACTGTAGTCTGGGAATTGGAAGTTATCCTTTTTTAAGACTCATCCAAGATTTCCTGTGTGTATGCATGTATGTGTACGTGTGTGTCTGCTCAGTCATGTCTGACTCTCTGCAACCCCCTGGACTGCAGCCTGCCAGGCTCCTCTGTCCATGGAAATTTCCAGGCAAGAATACTGCCAGGGAGTGAACCCACAATTTCTGTGTCTCCTGCATTGGCAGGCAAATTCTTTACCCCGAGACACTAGGGAAGGCCACATTTCCTATTCACTAAGAATAATCTTTCTCACCAAAGGACACCAGCTTGTTTGTAAGTAGTCATACTGACCAGTTGTTGCCCCTGAGAGGCTGACAGAGACCCATCCTGTTTCTCCTCATTCCCTGTCACATTCCAGGGTGTCTATAGATCTCCTGCATTAGAATCAACTGGGAAACTTGTTTAAAATAGAGATGGATTCTTGGGATTCACTCCAAACTACCAAATCAGCATTTCTGCAGTGGCAGGATTGGAAGGAGCTGCCCATCTATCTGAATTTTAAATAAATTCTCTAGGTGATTTTCAAGTACATTAACATTTAAGAACCACTGGACAAAAATATAAATTACTTGAGGATAGGGTACAGTTAGTCTTATTCAGCATTAAACCCCTTATACATTGCCTGGCACATAGAAGACACATACAGAATCAATAAACTATCTCTTACATCAACAACATAATTCTGATTATATAGAAACATGTATTGGCAATAAGACTTAACTTAAAATTACTGATTGAATCATAAACTTGATTATATTACAATACCAAATTATTTCTATCTATTACTAAGAATACTTGTAAAGTGTCAAACATCCACCAATTATTAAAAAAAAAAAAAAACTCCTTGCAAACAAAAGTCCAGGACCAGATGGCTTTACTGGAGAATTCTACCAAATATACAAAGAAGAAGTTATATCAAACCTTCTCAAATTCTTCCAAAAGGTTGAAGAGGAGGGAATATTCCCAAAGCCATTTTAAGAAGCCACCATGATCCTGATACCAAAACTAGACAAAGACACTGTCAAAAAGAACATGACAGGCCAATATCTTTGATGAATACAGATGCAAAAATTCTCAACAAAATATTAGTAACTGAACTCCAACAACACATAAAAATGATCATACATCAAGTAGAATTCATCCCAGCATCACAAGGATTGTTCAAGTTATATAAATCAATCAATGGAATGCACCACATCAACAAAAGACAAAAACCACATGCTAATCTCAGTAGATGCAGAGAAAGCATTTGATAAAATTGAATATCTATTCATAATAAAATTTCTTCCCAAAGTAAGTACAGAAGGACCATACCTCAACATGATAAAAGCCATTTATGACAAACCCACAGCCAATATAATACTCAATGGTAAAAAGCTGAAAACCTTCCCACTAAACCTGGAATAAGACAAGAAGGCCCACTCTCACTGCTTCTACTTGTCATAGGATTTGAAACCCTAGCCACAGTAACCAAACAAGAAACAGAAATAAAAGGCATCCAAATTGAAAGGAAAGAGGTAAAATTGTCATCATATGCAGATGATGTGATACTACATACAGAAAATCCTAGAGACTCCATACAAAAACTACTTGTTGTATCCTACAGCAAGGCAGGAAACAAGTTTAACAAATAGAAATTATTTGCATTTCTTTATATAACAATGAAATATCAGAGAGAAAAAGTAAAAGAAAAACAATCCTTTTTACTTTTTAAAATTAATTTTTTTGGAGTATAGGTCATTTACAATGTTGTGTTAGTTTCTTCTGTACAGCAAAGTGAATCAGTTATACATATATCTACTCTTTTTATACTCTACTCCCATATAGGTTACTATAGAGTATTGAGTAGGGTTCCCTGTGCTATATAGTAGGTTCTTATTAGTAATCCTATTTTATATATAGTAGTGTGTATATGTCAATCCCAATCTCCCAATTTATCCCTCTCACTTCCCTTTTCCCCTTAGTAACCACAAGTTTGTTTTCTATATCTGTGACTTTATTTCTGTTTTGTAAATAGGCTCATTTATACAAAAGAAATTCCTTTTAAAATTGCATTAAAAAAATACTTAGGAAAAAACCTGACCAAGGAAGGGAAAGGATTATATGCAGAGAACTATAAAACATTGATAAGGGAAACTTAAGATGATTTAAATGGATAGCTATCCTATGCACTTAGATTGGAAGAATTAATATTGTTAAAATGGTTATACTACCCTAAGTAGATGATCTTTATCAAATTATCCATGATGTTTTTCACAGAACTAGAACAAATAATCCTAATATTTATATAGGACTATAAAAGACCCAGAATTGCCAAAGGAATCCTAAGGGAAAACAACAAAACTGGAGGCATAACCCTCCCAGATTTCAGATACTACTACAAAGCTACAGCAGTCAAAACAGCATGGTATTGGCACAAAAACAGACATATGGATCAATGGCACAGAACAGAGAACCCAAAAATAAACCCACACACCTGTAGTCAATTAATCTTTGACAAAGGAGGCAAGAATATACAGTGGAGAAATGACAGTTTATTCAGCAACAGTGTTGGAAAAGTTGGATAACAGTAAATTAGTTAGAACACTCCCTCACACCATACACAAAAACAAACTCAAAATGGCTTAAAAATTTAAACATAAGAATGACACCGTAAAATTCCGAGGGAAAACACAGGCAAAATATTCTCTGACATAAAACTGTAGCAATGTTTTCTTAGGTCAGTTTCCCAAGGCAATAGAAATAAAAGCAAAAATAAATGAATGGGACCTAAACAAATTTATTAGCTTTTGCAAAGGAAACCATAAATAAACAAAAAGACAAGTTACAGACTGGAAAAAAATATTTGCAAATGATACAACTGATAAGGGGTTAATTTCCAAAATATAAAAACAGCTCATACACACAAAGAACAAACAACCCAGGAAAAAAAATTTGCAGAAGGCCTAAATAGATATTTCTCCAAAGACTACATGCTGCTGCTGCTGCTAAGTCACTTCAGTCGTGTCCGAGTCTGTGTAAACCCCATAGACAGCAGCCCACCAGGCTCCCCCGTCCCTGGGATTTTCCAAGAAAGAGTACTGGAGTGGGTTGCCATTGCCTTCTCCACAAAGAATACATACAGATGGCCAAAAGAGGATTAGCAGATACAAACTATTATAAATGAAAGAGATAAACAACAAGGTCCTACCATATAGCACAAGGAGTACATATATAGTTAAATATAAAACAATCACTTTGCTTATACCAGAAACTAACACAACATTGTAAATCAACTACACTTCAAAAAAAATTTTTTTAAACCAGTCAATTTTTATGATACTTTTACTAGAATCCTCCTTTGTTTTTATGTTAGACTAGCCTCCAGCTCACATTTCAATTCTTCTCCCAGCAGCATAGGTATGGTATTCATGTCCTGTGAGTCCAATTTCAATTAATTTTACATCAGACCATTTCAAGGTAGAAATAATTGTCTACATTATCCTTGCTGTTCATTTTCTGTTAGTTACCTTTTTTGGGGGTCACATTATTTGAGACTTATGGGATATTAGTTCCCCAACCAGGGCCTGAACCTGGGCCAGGACTGTAACAGCACCAAGTCCTAACCATTGGAGATCCAGGGAATTTCTCTATCAGTTACTTCTTGTGTTTCATAGTTGTTGAGTGCATGAAATGACTGTGGGATGAATGGGCGTGTGGGGTGGTGATGGTCATGTAGGTAACTTGCTAGTAGTAATCCCAAGTGACTCTTTAAGAAAGTGGTGGGTCATAGTCTTTCTTTGATCTTTTATTTTTGTAAAAATGTATTGTTTTTCCACTATTGCAGAACAAATATAACAGCAGTTTTATGCTTTGCAATTTATATTGCTAATTTCATGAACTTTTAGAAACTCTATAATATTTCTGACAGTTATGAATGTTGTCTCCCTCTGTGACACTGTGTCAAAATGCTATGACATTAGAGGGAGAGGAAGAGACACATGTTCCAGCTCAGCCCACCCCTGACTCACTTCCTCTCTTGCCACTGAAACGTCTGCCAGTTGGCATGTTCCCTCCTCCTGTTCCCATTTCCCCTTCCAACACCATCCAAAGATCCTGGTGCTATCTTCTGGAGACAGAGGGGTTTAAATTAAGTTTAACCTAAAAAAAAAAACTTCATGTATATGAAATATACCTCCAATTCAAAACATACCCAAAATCCAATCACTGCTCTTTTCCTGCACTGCCACCACCCTGGTCCAAACAACATCAACTCTTGCCTGATTATTTCAATAACCTGATTTGCCTCCATGCCTCCACCCTGGCCCCACCTGCAACAGCCTACTCACAATAGAACTCCCAGAAACATGCCTCAAAAACACATGAGATACAGTCACTCTTCTATCTAAGCTCAGTTCTCTGCTCTGTGATGACCTAGAGCGGCAGAATGGAAGGGTGGGAGGGAGGCTGAAGAGGAAGGGGATATGTGTATACATATAGCTGATTCATGATGTTGTACAGCAGAAAGTAACACTGTAAAGCACTTCTACTCCAATTTAAAAAAATCCTCCACATGGCTCCCCAACTCATGCAGAAACTGGCCAAAGTCTTGAAGTCCTGGTGGCTTAGATTGTAAAGCCTCTGCCTACAATGCAGGAGACCAGGGTTCAATCCCTGGGTTGGGAAGATCTGGAGAAGGAGACAGCAATCCACTCCAGTATTCTTGCCTGGAAAATCCCATGGACAGAGGGTCCTGGCAGGCTACAGTCCATGGGGTCAAAAGAGTTGGACACAACTGAGTGACTTCACTAAATACTAAAAGGCCCTATCCTGACATATAGCAGGTATTCAATAAGTTTTTGTTGAATGAATGAATAAATTTAAGGAACCCTTAATTCTTATTTTCAGATTAATGCTCTAGTTCCTCAAAAGTTCCTCAATGGCTCAAATCGTTTCCAGACTTTCATTCTGGTCATCCTCTCACACAAATTTCAGGTGTTTAGTGTCCTTTCTAAAATCTGTCACTATGATTAATATGGTGATCCAATCTTAGTATAACCCACACAGCTTACTCCATACATCCTTTTATCACTGTCACGTAGGATTACAATAGCTTTTTTGGAAGCCATGTTATAACATTGAATCGCATTCTGTTTTTAATGAACAAAAATTCCTATTTTTGTTCACCCAGAAATTGAAGTTAATTCAAATCTACTCATCTTTGCCTCTGTGCAGTAGGTATTTTGAAACAATGTAAGGAGTGACCAAAAATTACTTCCTTCACAGAATTTGATTCTTTTTGTTCAAAGACATTTGCATCAATGCTTCTAATTGCTCAGTTTTGCTACTATGGCAACACTGTTAGTTGTTACTATTTTTTCAGCCATTACATTTTCCATCATCACCCTGTCCCCCTTGTCTTCCAACTGGTATACAACACAAAAGGGTTGTTTTTTCTTTTTTTGCTGAGATTATATTCTGAGATCATTTAAATGATTCTTCTGATATGATTAACTATAGTACAGAAAGAAAAAGTAAATAAATTCAGAAGACCTAGGTACTATCACATTTTCTAGCTTTGTGATCTTGGAGAAGTAAATGAAACTCTATGCCTCAATTTCATCACCTATATAAAATCAGAATGATGGTAACTTGCTTTCGCTATTCAATAGGGTTGTTCAGTGAGATCATGGAAGTGCCAAAGCAGTACTGATATAAAATAAGAAAAATGGCCAAAGATCCTTAACCAGGTACAACTAAATAAGCTTCTCTTATCCTGTTATTCTCCCCCCCCCCCCCTTAAAATATAGCTATATAGTACGGAGAGCTGGTCTGAAGTTAGGATGCCTGGGTTCTAACCTTCATTTTCTCACTAACTAGCTAAGGCACCTTGGACAAATAATATAACCTTCTAAGCTTTATTTTCTTAACTTAAAAACAATAGGATTTGCCTACATACTTTCTAAGATCCCTCTCAGCTTTTAAATTTTTGAAAATCTGTCATGATGGCCCACATTCAAGAATAACACAAATCTTATTCGCACATTTGTCTTCATTAAGGTACATGTCTGGTGGCTTTTATAATGATTGAGAGACTTATGCTGCATTTCAAATAGGAGTAGGGATGCAGTGCCTGTAAGAGCTAAAGGCTTTTTAAAAGAGTTCTAAAACACCAAACCGAAACCAAAAAGTTTAGGTAAGTAATTAAAGAACCACTTGAGCTAAACTAGAAAGAATTTTCCAATTACTGAATGTGAGTTTTGTAGCTCAGACCCCACCCAAAACCCATGGGTACTACAGACTTTAATAACAATAATACATCTTATTTAAATAAAAACAGTTAACCTTTTATATGAAGTTTAAACGTTTCAGACATTAGCCATCAATTGCTTCTTTCCTTTAGAAAAAATGCACCACTTGGACTTTTCCACAAGAAAGTCAAAATGCGAAGAAGGGAACATTAATATGAACGAAGAAGAGAAAGATGACTTGGGACATTACCTCAGATTCTTTTATGAAGTTTATTTTTGTTAAAGATCCAATTGAGCATTTAAAGTGAGTAAAGCAAAATTAATATTATTCATAACCCCACTACTGTATGAAACTTTATAAACACTTATTAGTTTTTCATTTACAGGCATATATTGAGTTCCTTAACTTCCGGGGAATAACCAACTTTAGGCCTGCATTGGAAGAGCCTATTATCCACAGGGAGAGTAGATGAGGAGAATCTTCAGAAATGTGGCTTAGCACCTTCCCAGACATCACTTTCTTAACTTTTTCTCTATCTCACATACCACGAGCCTCTTTCAGTGTCCTCTCTGTTGGTTTCATGTTATCTTCTCTTTCCCTAAATGTTGGAATACTTCAGGGCTCAGTTCTCTTGTCTTCTCTTGTTTCTGTGTAGTTATTTTCCGTGGCTGTATTTTCCGTGTATGTATGAATTCCATCCATATGTTGCTGATACTTATATTTATAACTTTAGCCCAGACTCCTGTAATACATCTGCTTATTAGACTCTTCTATTTGGAAGTCCCAAACATAATATGTTACAGAGGTTCATAACATTCTACAGGAGGCAGTGATCAAAAACATCCCCAAGAAAAAGAAAAGCAAAAAGGCAACATGGCTGTCTGAGGAGGCCTTACAAACAGCTGAGAAAAGAAGAGAAGCTAAGCACAAAAGGAAGAGGAAAGATATACCCATCTGAATGCAGAGTTCCAAAGAATAGCAAGGACAGATAAGAAAGCCTTCCTCAGTGATCAAGCAAAGAACTAGAGAAAAACAATAGAATGGGAAAGACTAGAGATCTCTTCAAGAAAATTAGAGATACCAAGGGAACATTTCATGCAAAGATGGGCTCAATAAAGGACAGAAATGGTATGGATCTAACAGAAGCAGACGATATTAAGAAGAGGAGGCAAGAATACACAGAACTACCATATAAAAAAGATCTTAATGACCTGGATAATCATGATGGTGTGATCACTCACCTAGAGTCAGACATCCTGGAATGTGAAGTCAAGTGGGCCTTAGGAAGTATCACTGCAAACAAAGCTAGTGGAGGTGATGGAATTCTAGCTGAGCTATTTCAAATCCTGAAAGATGATGCTGTGATAGTGCTGCACTCAATATGCCAGCAAATCTGGAAAACTCAGCAGAGGCCACAGGACTGGAAAAGGTCAGTTTTCATTTCAATCCAAAGAAAGGCAATGCCAAAAAATGTTCAAACTACCACACAATTGCACTCATCTCACACACTAGCAAAATAATACTCAAAATTCTCCAAGCTAGGCATCAACAGTACATGAACTGAGAACTTCCAAATGTTCAAGATGAATTTAGAAAAGGGGAGGAACCAGGGATCAAATTGCCAACATCCACTGGATCATAGAAAAAGCAGAGGAATTCCAGAAAAATATCTACTTCAGTTCCATTGACTATGCTAAAGCCTTTGACTGTGTTGATCACAACAAACTGTGGGAAATTTTCTTAAAGAGATGGAAATAACAGACCACGTTACTTGACTCCTGAGAAATCTGTATGCAGGTCAAGAAGCCACGGTTAGAACTGGATATGGAACAACAGACTGGTTCCAAATTAAGAAAGGAGTCTGTCAAGGCTGTATATTGTCACCATGCTTATTTAACTTCTATGCAGAGTACATCTGGAGAAGGCAATGGCATCCCACTCCAGTACTCTTGCCCGGAAAATCCCGTGGATGGAGGAGCCTGGGAGGCTGCAGTCCATGGGGTCGCTGAGGGTCGGACACGACTGAGCGACTTCACTTTCACTTTTCACTTTCATGCATTGGAGAAGGAAATGGCAACCCACTCCAGTGTTCTTGCCTGGAGAATCCCAGGGCCAGGGGAGCCTGGTGAGCTGCCGTCTATGGGATCGCACAGAGTCGGACACGACTGAAGCGACTTAGCAGCAGCAGCAGAGTACATCATGAGAAATGCCAGGCTAGATGAAGCACAAGCTGGAATCAAGATTGCCAGGAGAAATATCAATAATCTCAGATATGCACATGACACCACCCTTCTGTCAGAAAGCAAAGAGGAACTAAAGAGCCTCTTGATGAAAGTGAAAGAGGAGAGTGAAAAAGCTGGCTTAAAACTCAACATTCAGAAAACGAAGATCATGGCATCTGTTCCCATCACTTCATGGGCAAATAGGTGAGAAAACAATGGAAACAATGACAGACTTCATTTTCTTGGGCTCCAAAATCACTGAAGATGGTGACTGCAGCCATGAAATTAAAAGACGCTTGCTCCTTGGAAGAAAAGCTACGACACACCTAGACAGCATATTAAAAAGCAGAGACATTACTTTGCCAATAAAGGTCCATCTAGTCAAAGCTATTGTTTTTCCAGTAGTCATGTATGGTTGTGAGAGTTAGACCATAAAGAAAGCTGAGCACCAAAGAATTGATGCTTTTGAACTTTAACTCTTGAGAGTCCCTTGGACTGCAAGGAGATCAAACCACTCAATCCTAAAGGAAATCAATCCTGAGTATTCACTGGAAGGACTGATGCTGAAGCTGAAACTCCAATACTCTGGCCACCTGATGGTAAGAACTGACTCACTGAAAAAGACCCTGATGCTGGCAAAGACTGAAAGCAGGAGGAGAAGGGGATGATAGAGGATGAGATAGTTAGATGGCATCACAACTCGATGGACATGAGTTTGAGCAAGCTCTTGGAGTTGGTGATGGACAGGGAATCCTGGTGTGTGGCAGTCTATGGGGTCAGAAAGAGTCAAACACAACAGAGCTTCTGAACTGAACTGAAACATAACATATCCAAATGAATCTCTTGACTCTCACTGAAACTTATTATATCTCCAGGTAGCTACATCTCAGTAAATAGCAACTCCTTTCTTCTGGATACTCCATCCCCCAAAGTTGGAGTCACTCTTGATTCCTTTCTCTCAGATCCAACATCCAACTTGTAAGTAAATCCTGCTTAGCTCTACCCTTAAAATATATTCAGAATCCAAATGCTTCTTACTTCCTCACACTACTTCTCTGTTCCAAACCATAAAATTTTTCACCTGAATTTTTGCTGTAGCCTCCTAACTTATCTCTTTTTCTTTCTCTTTCCCCTCCTAAAATCTATTCCAAACATAACAGGTCTTAAATGTAAATTAGATCATGTTGCACCATTCCTCAAAACCTCCCCTCTGTTCATTAGTCTTTCTGTGAAAGCAGGATCCCACCTTGCGTATTCCCACTCTGGTTTTCGCCCTTGCCATTCTCTTCAGATGCCTACACAAATGGCCCTTTATTGGAAAGGTCTTCCTAACCACCCACATAGTGTCACCTACCTATGACTTGTAGTCCCTATCTCATTTCCCTTGCTTTGTTTTTCTTCTTAGCACCATTCATTAACTGACACATTACATGTTATTTGTTAATGTCTATCTTCTTGAGCTAAAATGTAAGGTCCATGATATTATTTTGTTCATTGTAGTATCTCCATCCCCTTGAACAATGTTTGGCCTACAATAAGCACTCAATAAATATTTGTTGAACAAGTCAATGAACAAATCCTGCAGTCTTAACTAGAGATGACAAAATATTTACTTTTAGCACCTAAAAAGTAGGCATGCCATTCATTGAATTGATATAGTGAAAATGACTGGATTGGAGCTATATATATCTGAACTGCACAAATAAGGTATTGATCAAAAATATAAGTTGCAGAGAATGTACAAGGGAAAAATAAAAAACCAGTCTCTTCAGCAAGAGATGATGGGAAAGTTGCACAGCTACATGTAAATCAATGAAGTTAGAACACATCCTCATATCATACACAAAAGTAAACTCAAAGTGGCTTAAAGACTTTATAAGATATGACACCATAAAACTCCTAGAAGAGAGCATAGGCAAAAATTCTCTGACATAAAGTGTAGCAATATTTTCTTAGTTCAGTCTCCCAAGGCAATAGAAACAAAAGCAAAAATAAACAAATGTAACAAAACTTACAAGCTTTTATACAGCAAAGGAAACTATAAACAATCGAAAAGATACCTATGAGTCTGGGGAAAACTATCTGCAAATGATGCAACCAACAAGGGCTTAATTTCCAAAAACATACAAAGAGTTCATAAAATACAATAAAAACCCCAATCAAAAAATGAGCAGAAGACCTAAACAGACATTTCTCCAAAGAAGACCCACATATGGCCAACAGGCACATGAAAAGATACTTAACTTTGTTAATTATTAGAGAAGTAATTTGAGAAATAATAATTCTCTAATAATTACTAGAGAAATGCAAATTAAAACAGCAATGAACCATCTCAAATGGCCATGGTTAAAAAGCCTAGAAATAGCAAATGCTGGAGAGAGTGTGGAGAAAAGGGAACCCTCGAACACTGTTGGTGGAAATATAAGTTGATGCAGCCACTATGGCAAACAGCATGGAGATTCCTCAAAAAAATGAAACTAGAGTTGGCATATGATCCTGCAATCCCACTTCTGGGCATGTATCTGGACAAAACTATAATTCAAAAAGACACACACACCCCTATGTTCATAGCAGCATGGTTGACAATAGCTAAGACATGGAAGCAACCCAAATGTTCATGGACAGATGAATAGACAGAGAAGCTGTGGTACATGTGTGGAGTGGAGTACTACTTAGTCATAAAAAAGAATGAAATGCCATTTGCAGCCACATAGATGGACTTGGAAATTATCATACTAAGTGAAGTAAGTCAGAAAGAGAAAGCCAAATACCAGATGATATCACTTCTTTGTGGAATTTAAAATATGACAAAAATGGACCTATCTATGCAACAGGAACACTCACAGACATGGAGAGCGGACTTGTGGTTGCCAGGGGGAAGGAGAGGCGGGGAGGGACAGAAGGGGTTTGGGGTTTGCAGATGCAACTTTTATACGCGGAACGGATAAACAGCAAGGCCTTACTGCATAGCACAGGGAACTATATTCAATACCCTGTGATAAATCATAATGAAAAACAATATATATATGTATAACTGAATCACTTTTCTGTACAGAAGAAATTAACATAACTTTGTAAATCAATAAAAATGTAAGTTCAGAAGAAAACATTTTATACATATATAAAATTTTAAAATAGCTTAAACATACTTTATAGATATTATGATATATATATTATATATATAATATGCATATAGAGAAAGACATAGAGAAACAGAGAGAGAGAGAGCAAGAAGAAAGGGAAGATGCATGAGCATGCTAAATACCAAATTCAGACAACAAAATGGATATTTGAAGGAGGTAATATGGATATAGATGTTCACAACATAATTCCTTTTGTATATGAAAACAAAAAAATTAGTTATGTATACTTTAAATGGCAACCTGTTCCAGTGTTCTTGCCTGGAGAATCCCAGGGACGGGGAGCCTGGTGGGCTGCCGTCTACGGGGTCGCAGAGTCGGACACGACTGAAGTGACTTAGCAGCAGCAGCAGCATACTTTAATGAAAAATTCTTGGGCAGTTAAAGGAGATAATCTTTCCATCTTTATGGATAATACAATTAAATAAAATTCCCATTATGCAACACTGTTTACCTTCAAAAACCTTCTTACAACCAGGCATGAGGTCTTTACCTTTTTAAAATATTCTTTTTATTTTGGAGAATTTCAAACATGTAAAAAATGTAGAGAGATTAGTATGTTAAACCCCCATGTACGAGGAGTTCTCCTTCTCTTCAAAATGGAGTAACAGATTAGATTTATCCTCTGACCTGAAACAACTGAAAATAAACTGAAACAGTTTCAAGACATTGTATATCAGGCAATGAAGGACACCGGTCACTGAGAAAGGAGGGAAGAATGACATGAGCCTGATGCCCCAACTTTATCTGGACAGAAGTTTCAAGCCTGACATCAGAGGGGAACCCAGTGAACATCACTGTGGATCTGTTCTTCAGGGGCCAAATGCACAATGAAAGAACACACACAATTCAGAAACGTTCCTCTTGTTTGGGTGGGCACTAATGTTCTTCTTTAGAGGCAAGCAGAAGCCAGGAGCAAGTTTCTGTCATGAGTGATGGGAGACAAAGCTTTCCATCCCATTGACAAAAATCAAAAGTGGTCTTCTCCCTCTGCTACCCGCTCTGTCCAGGCTTAAACTTCTGGGAGGAGAGGATAAGAAATATCAAAGGATACATAACCAAAAGTTTCAAAGTATTATAAAATACAGACTTGATAATTTTCTGTGCCTGTCTCCTATCAAGTTCTCGTATTACAATCAATATAACACAAAGTAACGATTTAGTAGAAAAATTGGATAATCATAAACTGAGCTATTCAGATCTCTTTACACCATTGTTTATAAGATATGAGGCAGAAAACTTTGGTGTTAAGATGCTTTTTGCTGCTTAAGGAAACCAAATCTCTAGAGTAGCCTGGGTCATGAGCCTCTTTGCAGGTATATTTCTTAAACTTCATGCTGAATTTGTAGATTCACACTTTTCTCCTATTTCTAGCTAATTCTATAGGAGTCTTATCTCTGATGTATTTCTTCTTTGTGTGCCACCTCATAGTCTTTCTAATACTATTTTGTGACATGTGGTATCACTTAATAAGCCAGGCCCTTGGAAGGATGGAAATTTCATTCAGACACAGATCCTTATCTCAAAGAACACATAGAGAGAAATAAACCAAGTATATAAATAAGTCTAACGTAAATGCACAATAAGAAGTACTATATGAAAGTACTTTCAGAAAGTTTGGAACTTGTAAGAGATCTTAACGGTCAAGCATTCTTACTTAATTTTACAGATGAAGAAACTAAATGAAAAAAGATTAAATGGTATCCTCTGTGAAGTACAATCTTCTCATGTGAGGCATTGTGGTGCCCTGGAAAAAACAGTGAACTTAGGGTGAGACAATCTAGGAATGATTTTGGATATCAGCTAGTAAACTCTCATTAAGCACAAATTATCAAACTTTCTTGAGCCTTAGTTTTTGCATCCATAGAAACAGGATAATAATGCTTGTCTGTTAGGGTTGTCAAAAAGATCAAATGAGATCATGAAAAGGCTTTCTTGATTGTGAGATAATATACAACTATCAAATATTACTACAATTAATTAACTGCAGAACGGGAATAGACCTCAAATCTCCTCATGTTGAGACCTATGTCTATCACATATTAATGTGAAACACTCTCCATGACTCCTTTACATGACGTAGCAATTCACCTTCTTGCACAGGGTAGATTATAATTATCAATCATATGTATGTTGTTTACTTGAGTTGTATGAGCATTGATCACCTGTTTGAGTTATATACAGCAAATTAAAACAGATGCTCTTTCTATGAAACTTCCTTGGCTAATTCTCACAATTACATAGGATAAGAATTTTATCTAACATTTCTCAATACCATGTTGTATTTTCAGCCTGTTTATTCTGGCTTCTTCCTTAGAAGCACTGTTAGTGTTGAATAAAAGTTGAGCAATTAAAAAGAAAAACATCAGGAACTTTGTAGGTCAAAGACATCCTTGAGGCACTTTAGAGAAGTTAAGTGATAACATCATTATAATATTGTGTTACTTCTTTGATCTGCTAAGAACTTAAACAAAATAATAAGCTTTTTTATTTCTGAGTTTTCTTTCCAATTGTTGCAGGTAGCAATTAAACTAAGGAATAGGTTAACTGTAAAAGCTTTTGCCCTGTTACTCACCTCATTACAGACTCCTTTCTCTTTAGGATGGGTGAGAAAAGTGGGATCTAAGTTTATTTTCCCACATATTACTGTATGATTTAAGAAAAGTATTCAAGAGGTTGTGTGCTGTACTAGAAAGAACATGAAATTTGGATTCTGACGCCATGGGTTTCAGTTCTCTGTCTGGCCCTTTAGACTTGAGTCAAGAAACTTTTCTAATGTCAGTTTTCTTATTTGTAAAAGATGAAAACTAATAGAATCTACCCTTTGGATTGTCCAGCGAATTGTATGATACTCCGCCCAAAATCAAAAGACAGCTAAAAAGATGTACATCATCTTTGGAAGAGAAAGTAAAATTAAAATCATTTTATTGCAATTAGCAGAAGAAAGAGTACAATAAGACTGTTACTGCCTTGATCACATGTTGCTGCTTGACTATACAACCTCCCCTCCTCAGTAAGAAGTGGGGCACAGTTCTTAAAGCACTAGCCTACTGTGTTCTCCCTTTGCCTGGCAAAGTAATAAAGCCCCTCTTTCCATCTCCTCCATAAAAAATCATTTTAAAAATGAGGCACATGAATATAAAGTTAGAAAATTTATATGGTGTTAGCAATGCAACTGATTTATCAGTATCCTCCATACAGCTCTAAACACTTGCTATCAGTTCAGTTCAGACAGTCAGTCATGTCCGACTCTTTGCAACCCCATGAATCGCAGCACGCCAGGCCTCCCTGTCCATCACCAACTCCCGGAGTCCACTCAAACTCATGTCCATCGAGTCGGTGATGCCATCTAGCCATCTCATCCTCTGTCGTCCCCTTCTCCTCCTGCCCCCAATCCCTCCCAGCATCAGGGTCTTTTCCAATGAGTGAACTCTTTGCATATGGCCAAAGTATTGGAGTTTCAGCTTCAGCATCAGTCCTTCCAATGAACACCCAGGACTGATCTCCTTTAGGATGGACTGGTTGCATCTCCTTGCAGTCCAAGGGACTCTCAAGAGTCTTCTCCAACACCACAGTTCAAAAGCATCAATTCTTCGGTGCTCAGCATTCTTCACAGTCCAACTCTAACATCCATACGTGACCACTGAAAAAACCATAGCCTTGACTAGACGGACCTTTGTTGGCAAAGTAATGTCTCTGCTTTTTAATATGCTGTCTAGGTTGGTCATAACTTTCCTTCCAAGAAGTAAGCGTCTTTTAATTTCATGGCTGCAATAACCATCTGCAGTGATTTTGGAGCCCAAAAAGAACTTCCAGATGTTCAAGCTGGTTTTAGAAAAGGCAGAGGAACCAGAGACCAAACTGCCAGCATCCGCTGGACCATGGAAAAAGCAAGAGAGTTCCAGAAAAACATCTATTTCTGCTTTATTGACTATGCCAAAGCCTTTCACTGTGTGGATCACAATAAACTATGGAAAATTCTGAAAGAGATGGGAATATCAGACCACCTGACCTGCCTCTTGAGAAATCTGTATGCAGGTCAGGAAGCAACAGTTAGAATTGGACATGGAACAACAGACTGGTTCCAAATAGGAAAAGGAGTACGTCAAGGCTGTATATTGTCACCCTGCTTATTTAACTTCTATGCAGAGTACATCATGAGAAACCCTGGGCTGGAAGAAGCACAAGCTGGAATCAAGATTGCTGGGAGAAATATCAATAACCTCAGATATGCAGATGACACCATCCTTATGGCAGAAAGTGAAGAGGAGCTAAAAAGCCTCTTGATGAAAGTGAAAGAGGAGAGTGAAAAAGTTGGCTTAAAGCTCAACATTCAGAAAATGAAGATCATGGCATCTGGTCCCATCACTTCATGGGAAATAGATGGGGAAACAGTGGAAACAGTGTCAAACACTTGCTATGGCTGGGACATAAATTTGAGTCTGAACTTCCTAGCTGTCATCTCAAAGAAGGAAACAATGGCAAGTCAGCAAACCAATAAGCTTCCCTGCTGGGTCAGTGGTAAATAATCTGCCTGACAATTCAGGAAAGTGGCTTTGATCTCTGGGTCAGGAAGATTCCCTGGAGAAGGAAATGGCAATCTAATCCAGCATTTTTGCCTGGAAAATCCAAGGGACAGAGGAGCCTGGCAGGCAACAGTCCACGGAGTTGCAAAAGAGTCAGACATGACTCAGTGACTAAACAACAGCAACAACAATAGCAGACAAATAGTGTCCACACACAAAGTGAAAAAGAAATTCATAGTTTTCCAATTCCTCAAAAAGTGAAACATATAATTACCATATGAAATGAAATTCTTAGGTACATACCCAAAATAACTGAAAAGAGGTATTCAAGCAGATAGTTAATATTGATGGCAGTAGTAGTCACAATAACCAACAAGTAGAAACAACCCAAATTTCTATCAATGGATGACAGATAAATAAAATGTGGTATATCCATTTTACTATTCAGCCATAAAAGGAAATGAAGTGTTGGATACATGTGACATCTTGGTGAATCTCAAAATGCTAAATGAAAAGAGTCAGATGCAAAATGTCACATTATTGTATGAGTCCATTTATATGAAATATCCAGAGGAGTTAAATCCATAGAGACAGGAAGAAGATTAGGTCGTGAGGGAGCTGAAGAAGGGAAGAATAGGGAATGCCTGCATAATGGGTATGGGGTCTCCTTTGGGAGTGTTGAAAATTTTTTGGAACTAGATAGAGGTGATGACTGCACAACTTTGTAAATGTATGAATTGCCACCAACTGTATACTTTTACATGGTCAATTTTATGTTACATGAGTTTCACTTCAATAAAATAACAATAATAAATAAATAAAGCAAAATCCAAAACTGAAACAAATGAGTTGTCTGGAACAACTGATAATATTGAGGTCAGAAAGGACACTTTCTAAGGAAATAAACCCTTTGCAATATCACTGAACATAATGTGTCATCATTCTTTGGAAGGTCCTTCAATATAGGCTAATGTCATGATTATTAATGGAAATACAGCAAAATGTATATTCCTGGGAACCAGGGGGAGTATGGTGTTAGTAATGTGGCTCAAGCTACACTGGTCTCTGACAAGCAGGCTTAAGGCATATTAAAACATATTAAACATATTAAAATACTAAAAATACATAGAGGAAGAGATAGATTATCTATTCTTCTGTAATACTTCATAAATTTTCCTTTAGTCAAAATTTTGAAAGCTCTAGCAGGAGTGAGTTTGAGACTGCACTCCCTGTAGAGTATGTGGGTACAATTTGCTAATTTAGAGCCTGTGCTAAGTTAGCCAATCTGGAAGCAAGAGTAAGAACCATTGGTAAATGAGGAGAATGTTGGAAGTGAGTAGCGACAGTGCTGAGCCAGTGAAGGTTCTCCTGAGAAATATTATATCTGCTCAAACAAAGGGTAATTATAACCCCACAGTAGTTCCACGTAATAAATCATGCCCTCAATATCTTGAAGGAGGAAAGGTTTCTAATAGAGGCCATGGGACTATGTATATAAAAACTCTTTGTAAAGTATAAAGTTTATACCAATCATAGTTTTCATTTTTATGAATATCTGGCTATAATACCTAACAAACAAACAACACATTTGAATAGCATTTTTGTATACAATATTCATTAATTAGTCTTAACAAATACTTATCGAATATTATTTGTGTACCCAAGAAGGATAGACTATATTATCAACATTTTAGAAAATAATTGAGGTTCTGAGAATCTGAGATTTCCTTAAGTCACATAACTTGGAGACTCCAGACCTTTGGTTCCTAGATCATTCCAAACTTTCTGCCCCAAGGGCTGAAATGACTAAGCGCTATGGTTGCCAAATTCCTTCGTCTTCCTTAAGCACTAAATGTGATTATTTAACACCCTGGGCAAAGATTCATCATTTCTATTTCTGTCTGTGCAGTGGTTCGGTTCAGTTCAATTCAGTCGCTCAATGCTGTCCGATTCTTTGCAACCCCATGGACTGCAGCATGCTAGGCCTACCTGTCCATCGCCAACTCCCGGAGTTCACTCAAATTCATGCCCATTGAGTCGGTGATGCCATCCAGCCATCTCATCCTCTGCGTCCCCTTCTCCTTGTGCCTTCAATCTTCCCCAGCATCAGGGTCTTTTCAAATGAGTCAGTTCTTCGCATCAGGTGGCCAAAGTATTGGGCTTTCAGCTTCAGCAGCAGTCCTTCCAATGAATATTCAGGACTAATTTCCTTTAGGATGGACTGGTTGGATCTCCTTGCAGTCCAAGGGACTTTCAACAGTCTTCTCCAACACAACAGTTGAAAAGCATCAGTTCTTCCGCCCTCAGCTTTCTTAATGGTCCAACGCTCACATCCATACACGACTACTGGAAAAACCATAGCTTTGGCTAGACAGATCTTTGTTGGCAAAGTAATGTCTCTGCTATTCAATATGCTGTCTAGGTTGGTCATAACTTTTCTTCCAAGGAGCAAGTGTCTTTTAATTTCATGGCTGCAGTCACCACCTGCAGTGATTTTGGAGCCCCCCAAAATAAAGTCTGTCACTGCTTCCACTGTTTCCCCATCTATTTTCCATGAAGTGATGAGACCAGATGCCATGATCTTAGTTTTCAGAATGTTGAGTTTTAAGCCAGCTTTTTCGCTCTTCTCTTTCACTTTCATCACGAGGCTCTTTAGTTCTTCTTTGCTTTCTGTCATAAGTGTGGTGTCATGTGCATATCTGAGGTTATTGATATCTCTCCCAGCAATCCTGATTCCAGCTTGTGCTTCATTCACCCCAGCTTTTCTCATGATGTACTTTGCATGTAAGTTAAATAAGCAGGGTGACAATATACAGCCTTGACGTACTCCTTTCCCAATTTGGAACCAGTCTGTTGTTCCATGTCCAGTTCTAACTGTTGCTTCCTGACCTGCATACAGATTTCTCAAGAAGAAGGTCAAGTGGTCTGGTATTCCCATCTCTTTCGGAATTTTCCATAGTTTATTGTGATCCACACAGTCAAAGGCTTTGGCATAGTCAATAAAGCAGAAATAGATGTTTTCCTGGAACTCTCTTGCTTTTTCAATGATCCAGTGGATGCTGGCAATTTGATCTCTGGTTCCTCTGCCTTTTCTAAATCCAGCTTGAACACCTGGAAGTTCACGGTTAAGTACTATTGAACCTGGCTTAGAGAATTTTGAGCACTACTTTACTAGCGTGTGAGATGACTGCAATTGTGCAGTAGTTTGAGCATTCTTTGGCATTGCCTTTCTTTGGGATTGGAATGAAAACTGACCTTTTCCAGTCCTGTGGCCACTGAGTTTTCCAAATTTGCTGGCAAATTGAGAGTGCAGCACTTTCATAGCATCATCTTTTAGGATTTGAAATAGCTCAACCAGAATTCCATCACCTGCACTAGCTTTGTTCATAGAGATGCTTCCTAAGGCCCACTTGACTTTGCATTCCAGGATGCCTGGCTCTGGGTTGGTAATCACACCATCATGATTATCTGGGTTATGAAGATCTTTTTTGATTAGTTCTTCTGTGTATGCTTGCCACCTCTTCTTAATATCTTCTGTTTCTGTTAGGTCCATGCCATTTCTGTCCTTTATTGTGCCTATCTTTGGTTGAAATGTTCCCTCGGTGTCTCTGATTTTCTTGAAGAGATCTCTAATCTTTCCCATTTTATTGTTTTCTTCTATTTCTTTGCATTGATTGCTAAGGAAGGCTTTCTTATCTCTCCTTGCTATTCCTTGGAACTCTGCATACAGATGGGTATATCTTTCCTTTTCTCCTTTGTCTTTTGCTTCTCTTATATTCACAGCTATTTCTAAAGCCTCCTCAGACAACCATTTTGGCTTTTGGCATTTCTTTTCCTTGAGGATGGTCTTGATCCTTGCCTCTTGTACAATGTCATGAACCTCCATCCATAGTTCTTTAGGTACTCTGTCTATCAGGTCTAATCCCTTGAAACTATGTGTCACTTCCACTGTATAATCGTAAGGGATTTGATTTAGGTCATACCGAGTGGTCTAGTGGTTTTCCCTACTTTCTTCAGTTTAAGTCTGAATTTGGCAATAAGGAGTTCATTATATGTGCTACAGTCAGCTCCTGGTCTTATTTTGGCTGACTGTATAGAACTTTTCCATCTTTAGCTTCAAAGAATATAATCAACCTGATTTTGATATTGACCATCTGGTGATGGTATTTTCTTTAGTTGCTGTTGCACGGAGTTCTCTCTCAGAATCCATGCTTACCAAATACACACACAGTGCTTGGCTGTACATTATTGGCTAACATATGAGTGTACCTTGTGTGTTAGGTGTGGTGCTAAGAATTACACAGACATACTTTCATTTAATCCTTAAAATAGCTTTCTGAGGAAGGTTTATCATCTCTTTTTTTATAATATAGAAATTATGACTCAGAAAGATTAAATAATTTGACCAAAGCCACAGGCAGAAACATATATAAATAGTCTGACAATCATTGTAGGAGAATATTAAAGATTCCTGAAAATCCGAGGCTAATTTCTGTGATTCCTACCTGAAGAGCCAGTAGGGTGTGAAACAAATGTTGAAAGTTCGTGACAGAACTGGGTCTATATCTAGTTTTGCTTAACTTCAGACTCACAGCTTAACCACTCTGCTATTCTGAGACACAGGTCTAGTATGTTTGTAATCATTTGATTCCCCACCCAGACAATTATGCTAATAAATTTTGGGTCATTATCATCATAAGTGGCTAAACTTTTTTATGTCAAATCCTCTTTAAAATACTTAACAGTCATAGAATTCAGGAACATTTATGGATTTTAAAGTCCTCTGATGAATGACTAGGAAGTGCCTGTCCATGTGAGAGTATTTTTGAGGAGATGGCAAAAGTAAAAAATTCAGATTACTATTCAGAGTATTATTCTGCTGCTGGATTCAGGATGTCAAAAAACTAGTATGTATGCTTTTGACTAACATATTTTCCTGTTCAGATGTGTATAATGTAAGAGGGCAAAATAATTCATTTGATGAAGACATCGTGATATGTCAGATACTGTGGTAGATGCTGCCACATAGCTGCTAGGGTTTGAGTATTCAAGAAGTGTCAATCTGCCAGGGTTAGAGGAAAAGGTAAATGTTCTTTACCAAACAGGGCAAATCTCATCTCTCTGAGAATCATTTCCTGTTCTGTAAATGAGGGGGTTGGATCTCCAGGTCTTAATTGATTCTGTTTTTTGACTGTATGGTTTCTTCTCTTCTATCACTACTCTCATGTGAAAATATTCTTCTCACACTGTCTTAGCTTTGCAATGCATTAGTTTGACAAACGTCTACTGAATTTCTACTGTCAGGCACTAACGGGGTGAATGAAGCAAGGTTCCTCCGCTCATAAAGCCTACAGTTCAAAAGCATAAGAATAAATAAATAGGAAGACAAGTGCATAAAAATAATCATTAATAATAAACAAGTAAGTATAGGTTGGAAAGGTTCCAGGAAGAAAATAAGCAAGATGGCACGTTTTTGTTTCTTCAGGCATATGATTGGCTCTTTCAATTCCCCAAATGACGACCTATCAAGGTTATCAGATTTTAAAAGGAAAAAAATGATGATACCTTACAACTAACTCAGGAATCAATAAGCATTACTCTTGAAGAAAATTGTATTGGGGCTGGTTTACTCTGTATCTTTTCCTTGAAACATTAGAGGAGCGGCTTCTCAAAATGAGCTTCGAGACAAACTTTTTTTTTTTTTTTCGTGAGTCAAGCGGAAAGACAAAGTGAAAAGAGAGAACCAGGGCTCAGGAAAATTTGCCAATCACCTGGCCATCAAGATTTCTTTAAGTCTCTAGGTTCCCCTTGGAAGCGGGAATCTGGATGAAAAGAAAATTAACGCCAAAAACTTCAAGGCAGATTTCAATTATTACTGCCCGGTGGCAGGAACCTGGAAAGAAGAGGTCAAGGTGTGGCTTGGCAAGAGGCAACTCCCAGGAAAGGCGCTGAGACGGGCAGGGCGGAGAACAGACGGAGAAGGAGACACCCCGAGATGAAAGCGCAGAAAAACTTTCGGCCGCTGAAGCCGCGCGCGGCTCAGGTGGCCCTTTCCCGCTCAGGTGAGCTCCTCCCGTGCCTCCCATTGGCCAAGGCGCCCGTGGCGCTGGGAGGGCGACGCAGCCCGGTCTAGTTCAGGGTCTAGGGCGGCGCGTCACTTCCGGTAGCGCGGAGCTTGTAAAACACCCTGGAGAGAAAATGGCGGCGGCAGCGGCTTCGGCGCCTCAGCAGCTCTCGGATGAGGAGCTTTTCTCTCAGCTCCGCCGTTACGGCCTATCTCCTGGCCCAGTGACGGAGAGCACCCGCCCGGTCTACCTCAAGAAGCTGAAGAAGCTTCGAGAGGAAGAGCAGCAGCAGCACCGGTCCGGGGGCCGCGGCACCAAGACGCGGAACAGTAATAACAATAACACGGCAGCCGCCACGGTCGCCGCCGCCGGACCAGCGGCGGCGGCCGTGGGGATGGGGGTCCGGCCGGTCTCCGGTGACCTCTCCTACTTACGGACTCCTGGGGGCCTGGGCCGGGTTTCGGCTTCGGGCCCGGAGACCCCCTTGGGAGGGCCTGGGGGCGCCTCGGCCACCCTCACGGCTGGCAGCAAAGTACTGCTGGGCTTCAGCTCGGACGAGTCGGACGTGGAGGCCAGTCCCCGGGACCAGGCCGGCGGCGGCGGCGGGAGGAAAGACCGGGCTCCGCTCCAGTATCGCGGGCTCAAACCGCCGGCGGCGCCCCTGGCCGCCAGCGAGGTGACTAACAGCAACTCGGCCGAGCGGAGGAAGCCCCACTCGTGGTGGGGGGCCAGAAGGCCGGCGGCCCCCGAGCTGCAGAGCCCGTCGGGGAGAGATGGGGCGGCGGACGACGAGGAGCAGGAGGGGGAAGACGGCGAGGACAGGGACCCGGAGGCCGAGGAGCCGCTGTGGTCCGGCCGGACAGTGAATGGCAGCCGGCTTCTGCCCTACAGCTGCCGGGAAAACTATTCGGACTCGGAGGAAGAGGAGGACGACGACGTGGCCTCCAGCAGACAGGTATTGAAGGACGACACCCTTTCTCGGCATCGGCCCAGGCGGGGCCACAGTAAGCCTCTCTCGCCGCTGCCTGCGAAATCGGCCGTCGGCCGGCTGGAGACCTCAGTTCAGGGAGGGGGAGGCATCGCGATGAATGACAGGGCGGCGGCCGCCGGGAGTCTAGACAGGAGCCGAAACCTCGAGGAGTCGGCGGCGGCGGCGGAGCAGGGAGGAGGGTGTGATCCGCTGGACTCCAGCCCCATTCCTAGATACCGCGTTAACGCTAAGAAACTAACCCCTCTCCTGCCGCCGCCACTCGCGGACATGGACTCAACCCTGGATTCGTCCACAGGCTCCCTTCTTAAAACCAATAATCATATCGGCGGCGGGGCCTTCGGCGTGGACTCCCCCAGGATTTTTCCCAACAGCCTCCCTCCCAGCGCGGCGGTGGCCGCCTCGAGTTCACTCAGGATCAATCACTCCAATCATACAGGCTCCAATCATACCTACCTGAAGAACACATACAACAAACCGAAGCTTTCCGAACCCGAGGAGGAACTTCTCCAACAATTTAAACGGGAGGAGGTGTCCCCAACGGGGGGTTTCAGTGCCCACTATTTGTCCATGTTTCTCTTAACTGCTGCCTGCCTATTTTTCCTCATTTTGGGACTGACTTACCTAGGCATGAGAGGGACAGGAGTATCCGAGGATGGAGGACTCGGCAGTAAGTATTCAACCCCGTGGTGAAGGCAACAAAGGGAATGCTGATAGTGGTCGGCTCTAGCCACACTGGGCGTTTTACCCGAGGTGACTTCAACCTGCAAGCACATGGTTTAATAGTGCAACACAACACATTGAGGGCATTCGTGTCATCTTTCTTTAAGAAAGAATATGGTTATCGTGATAAGAATGATAACCCCGTGGCTGGTTTTAAGATTTTTCTGTATGATGTATTGGGGAATTCAAAACATCTTCTAAAAGAACAAAATATTATAAGCAAGCCTGTTAGTAGAGAGCATTTAAAATGTGTGACTTAAATTTTCTTTGGGCCCTAAGTAGTAACCGTATGTGGAGATGCCAGTCCAATTACTCAAAATTTGAAGTTATGTTGATGGTTCAGGCATCATAAAGGCAGTGGGTTTTTTAAAAATTGAGTTGTTGTTCTAAAAGACAGTGTAAGATCTCTTGAAACTGTAGTTAAATTTTGTAATATTGCAGTGTTATATTTTGTAGTATTAAGTATATGTGTAGATATCTCTAATTTCTTTAAAGTGAATGAATGCAGAAAGTCAGAAGTCATGCTTCTAAACTGATTGATTTCCCAGCCCAGAGCAGCTCCACTTCCACCAGTGGAAAAAAGTAGTGGAATGGCAGTGCAGGGTTTTGCAGTCACCTTAGTTTGGATTGGTCTCTGGGCCCTGCCTTTTGCTTTGCTGAATGGCTGTGGGCAGTCTCGTTCACTCATTCATTAAGCCAGCATCATCTGTATTGAGCACTCAGGATACAGCAGTGGTAAGTCAAGGTGTCCCTGCCCTTCAACACAGGAAGAAAATGAATACTGATCACTTTATGTTCTATGAAGGATATAAGGATGGTGTAATTGGTGTACTCTACTATAGACAGGGCTCTAGTATAGAGGGCTTCCCTCATGGCTCAGTTGGTAAATCATCTGCCTGCAATGCAGGAGACCCAGGTATGATTCCTGGGTCGGAAAGATCCCTTGGAGAAACAAATGGCAACCCACTCCAGTATTCTTGCCTGGAGAATCCCATGGACAGAGGAGCCTGACAGGCTACAGTCTGCGGGATCGCAAGGGTCGGACACGACTTAGCGACTACACCACCACCACCACCACTGTAGACATGGTGATGGTGGGAACTTTGTGAAATGAGACCTGAAGCAGGACAAGACGACAGCCTCGTATTAGACAGGAGAGCATTCTGGGCAGAGGTTACAAGAGGAGGAGGAAAGGCCTTGAGTTGAGCAAGGGGGAGTGAGCTAGAGCGCGAGCTTCCCTGACATAATCTGTAAAGTGATGCTAATCTTGATTAGAATGATGCCTGGGAAGATTAAAAGAAAGTAAATTTAGTAAGATGTATTTTAGATGTAATTTAAAGAAATTAGAGATATCTACACATATACTTAATACTACAAAATGTAACATTTATAATATTTAGAAAGATGTACTGCTGAATAGGTAAGTTCTCAGTGTTAGGTCCTTCTCCCCTGTACCCCTGAAACTTTCTACCCTTTTCACTCAACATGAATTCACTGTCATGGTTTGTATTTATAAAATTGACTTAGAAATAGTCAAAAGATGCAGTTAGTAGACTTAAAGAGTGTACTGAAAATAGTATAAGCCTCTGTTTGGATATAGCCAATTCTAAGATAGTCAAATAATAGATTATGATAGTCCTTAACTATAGCGGGATTAGAAGAGGACTGAAATCCAGCACTCATGTTATGGTGCCCTGGGAGCAAGAGGGACACTATATGTATATAGTGTTCTACCCCACATATTACAGAGACAAGAAATAAAGTCTATTACCTAGAAGTTACACTAGTAAAATTCACATAAGTGACATTACCTATGATCAATACCTATCTGCATGCTTGTTTCTCCAATGGAACTGCTCTGTTCTGTGAACTGGCCCTTTTTTAAGAAATACAGGGTTTGCAAGTATTATTGCTGAATCTGCCCAGCAAACTCACAGAGGCAGATGGTGTCATCCTCACCTTATAGGTGAGGACAGTGAGACTCACAGAAGCTAAGAAATGTACCCGCAGTTAAACAGCTAGTGAGTGACAGGACTAAGATTTGGTTTCAGATTTTTTTTCAACTATTATGCCCATCCTACTTTGGGTATTATTTGTAGAGAGCTTTCTAAATTAGAGGATACTTTAATTAGAATTAAAATAATTGAATACTTGGTAGGACTTCATACAGAATTACTGTATGAAAGGTGCACAGTGCTCAACTAAGGTGACTTACACATCTTTCTTGTCACTGTTAAGATGAATGACTAATATTTTCTTAGGCACGAAAATTTTAAATGGACTCGAAAGGGATAGGATTGCTAGAGCTTAGGTAACCGCCAGTCACTTTCACCAGTGTGGAAGGAAGGAAATTATAAAGTAGTTTGCACTTTAATAAATGGTAAATGTAAGGTAGCCTGGGGGATGGAAAGAACAGTGGCTAAGAGACAGAGAATCCAGGTCTTAGGACTTGTCAAAATGACCTTAATCAAATTAACTTCTGAGCCTCGTTTTCTTATATATTAAATGGGAGAAACGGTTTCTGCTGTCTGTCACAGTTGTGAGGATCAAATGACATAGTTTGTAAACAAATGTAAAGTGATATTCAAAAGTTTGGACAGCAGTTGTATTCCTGGTAAACTACAGTATATATGTGAAGAGAAATGGTTGTCATTTTTTTATATTTACTAGAGTATTTCTTGCCTATTCAACATTTAATTTTTATTGAATTCTGTTAAATACATATTGTAGATATTGATATAGAAATTTGAGTCAAAATGTGATGAATCCTTAAATGTATTATATACCTGCTGCTGCTAAGTCACTTCAGTCGTGTCCGACTCTGTGTGACCCCATAGGCATCAGCCCACCAGACTCCCCTGCCTCTGAGATTCTTCAGGCAAGAACTCTGGAGTGGGTTGCCATTTCCTTCTCCAATGCATCAAAGTGAAAAGTGAAAGTGAAGTCACTCTCTTAGCGACCCCATGGACCGCAGCCTACCAGGCTCCTCCATCCATGGGATTTTCCAGGCAAGAGTACTGGAGTGGGGTGCCATTACTTGACCTACTGTATATCCTGGTAGAAAGAAAGTGCCTGTTAGTTCTTTTAGTGTGCACACTTAACGGTGAATAACTTCACTCCCTATATTTATGTATTCTGAATCCTTTGTCACAGTATAATGATTAGTCAGTGCTTAACTGTAGGTTTCGTTAGTCAACCAGTGTGCTTATGAAAATAGTTTACTTTGAGTAATAATTTCACCAGAAGATTGTAAGTTAAATGTGAGAGTAAGCTTTAGCGAGCTTTTATTAGTTATCTTTTAAATGTGTAACACATTGTAGATTAGCCCTTTAAATAGTTTCTAATCATTTGATCTTTAAAAACTTCTTATCAGTACCCTAGTTTTAGTAATTAAGGTACTATGAGTCTCTGCTTTCTCATCTGTAAAATTCGGGGGTTGCCTTAGATAATGTTTATGTTCTTTCCAGCTCTAAGTTTTAAGATTCTGATTTTGAACTGCCTTACCAAAACAACTCAAGGACCAGCTTGAAGTCGCATTAGATCATGACAACCCACCAAAAGAAAATAGAAAGGCAGAATAGATTTACTTTCTTAGGCTCATACGATCATTATTTTAAAGTTGTTTTTCAGTTACAAGAGACATGATTTTGTTAGAAAATTTGAACTGAGATCTA
Source organism: Capra hircus (assembly GCF_001704415.2). NCBI lineage: Eukaryota > Metazoa > Chordata > Mammalia > Artiodactyla > Bovidae > Capra > Capra hircus. The sequence goes on along the minus strand of NC_030812.1, from coordinate 47,957,302 downwards.
TGAAGCAAAAAATGAATCAGTATTGTATGCCTCACTCCCTAGTCTCACACTCAACCGTGGCATAAGTTCAAATAATATATTCGAACTTTCTTAATGCTTTGCATGTAAATATCAATGTATGCATACATATGTACATGAGTGTGTGCACACAGACATTTTCATTGAACAGTAGAGTGCCTATTATGTGCCAAGCAATATTTTAAGCTGCAAGGATATGTGGAGAACAAGGCAGATGAAATCTCTCCTCTCATAGAGTTTACATTCTAGGGGAGCTGGGGAGATGGACACATAAACAAATGATAGTTTCAGTTAGTGATGGTTGCTAACATGAGAGTAATGATAGTAACTTGAAGGCCATAAAAGTGACATCAGACTATACATATTCTTCAGCTTATTTTTTCATTTAATATTGTATCATGGTTAACTTTCCTTATATTAAGCTTAAGTACAAAGCCATAATTTAAAAATCTCACACTTCACTGGTCCCTTCCTTTGCTGCTGCTTGGTCACCAAATTGTGTCCATCTCTTGTCACCCCATGAACTGTAGCCCGCTAGGCTTTTCTGTCCTTGGGATTTCTCAGGCAAGAAGACAGTGGGTTGCCATTTCCTTTTCCATCTAATCATATAAAAATGCTAAAATCTCTGCCATCCTGAAAATGCTCTTTAACCTTGTTCTCTAGCTCTTACTCCTTCTCAGCCAAGATTAATGTCTCTTTCCTCCCCTTTCCTCTTTCACATTTACTCAGCCCCCATTTAGTTTAGCTTTTTTTTTTTGCTTCACACCCTTTTCAGCATTTATTATTTATAAACTTAAAAAAATTATTTATATATTTTTGACTGTGATAGGTCTTTGTTGTTATGGCATCTTCTAGTTGCAGCGATCAGGGGTTACTCATTGCAGTGGCTTCTCTTTGGAGCACTGTTTCTAGGGCGTATGGGCCTCAGTGGTTGCAGCGCACAGGCTCAGTAATTGCATCTCGTGGGCTTAATTGCTCTGTTTGTGGAATCCTCCCAGACCAAAGATCGAACCTGTGTCCCCTGCGACCGCAGACTGATTCTCATTCTCTGTGCCACAAAGAAGTCCTAGGTTAGCTTTCTTTACCATCCATTACCTCTGTAACCTCACTGTTTGTCCTCAGTTACTCAGTTGTCAAATCCAAGAGGTTTAAATATCACCTCTTTACATTCAATACATCGACAATTCACTTTTCATGAAACTCTCTCCTTTCCAAACTTCTGTATCACCACTCCTACTTTTCATTTATTTGTCTGCCTGTATTTTAAATATTGGTGGTCTTATTCTTTTGCAGTTTGTCTAACTAGTTTCTCCTGGCTGCTGCTGCTGCTAAGTCGCTTCAGTTGTGTCCGACTCTGTGCGACCCCATAGATGGCAGCCCACCAGGCTCCCCCGTCCCTGGGATTCTCCAGGCAAGAATACTGGAGTGGGTTGCCATTTCCTTCTCCAATGCATGAAAGTGAAAAGTGAAAGTGAAGTCACTCTCTTAGCGACCCCGTGGACTGCAGCCTACCAGGCTCCTCCGCCCACGAGATTTTCCAGGCAAGAGTACTGGAGTGGGAGGCCATTGCCTTCTCCCTTCTCCTGGCTAATACCTCCCAATTTTATATTTTTTGCCTTAGATTTCTCTCTCCTGAGTTTTTGACGTAATCATTTATTAGACAGTTTCTTCTGGATGTACCAGAAGTAACAACACCGTCTGTCCTTGTCAGCTTTCATTCTTTTACTTTGTTTCTCCTGCTTTGTTCCCTGTTTTAGTTAACATTTGCATTTAATAACATGGTTCATTTCCATCCACCCAGAACTTAAGCTAAAAATCTTAAATTTGCCTCAATTCCTTCCTTTCCTCCATCTTGCTTCCAAACTCAGAGCACAGTCTAACTTGTTCCCAAATCCTGAAGTTCTACCTCCTACATATCTTTTGAATCAGTCTCTTTCTCCTCATTCCCCACTGTCTTGCCTAACTGTTTTAGCAATTTCCTAATAGTTGTCTATGCTTCTGGAGTGTAGCTTTTCCAGTCAATTTTTCAGTGCCAGAGGATTATTTCTAAAAAAAAGTATATAATATTTCATTCATGCTTATAATTACTCAATGGCTTTCCCTTACTCATTAGATCAAATCTAAACTCCTTGGCTAAACTGTTCATGATCTAAGTATTCCTGCTTTTTCTTACTTCATTTCCTAATAGTCCCTCTTATCACACTTTACTTTCTGGAAAACTGGAATTTTCTGGAACACTACTTGGTGTTCACTGACTGTCATGAGGTTTTTGTGCCTTTGTGCATGTTATTCACTTCTTTGAGAAGGTTGTTTCTTAGTAACTGCTCTTCATTCTTAAAAGTCTCACCTCTGTCTACTCTTGACTCCCTATCCTCTTCACCCTGAAATTTGGCTCATCATTTGCTGCTCAAATAACATCTTTCGCATTCTTCATATCATTTATTTCAGCGATTATAACTGTGTATGCCCACTGTGCCACATAGATTACAGCTCCTTGAGGTAATGTTCCTACAGGAGGAATTGAGTACACTGGTAGAGACCACAGGCTTTTCACTCATTCTGTGTTTGAATCCCTCCTCTCTTGCTTGACCACAAGGTCATGAGCCTGGATGACTGAGAGAACAGTAATACCATTGACGGGGATTCAGTTCAGTTCAGTCGCTCAGTCGTGTCCGACTCTTTGCGACCCCATGAATTGCAGCACGCCAGGCCTCCCTGTCCATCACCAACTCCCGGAGTTCACTCAAACTCAACATCCATCGAGTCAGTGATGCCATCCAGCCATCTCATCCTCTGTCGTCCCCTTCTCCTCCTGCCCCCAATCCCTCCCAGCATCAGAGTCTTTTCCAGTGAGTCAACTCTTTGCATGAGGTGGCCAAGCATTGGAGTTTCAGCTTTAGCATCAGAACACCCAGGGCTGATCTCCTTTAGAATGGACTGGTTGGATCTCCTTGCAGTCCAAGGGACTCTCAAGAGTCTTCTCCAACACCACAGTTCAAAAGCATCAATTCTTTGGCGCTCAGCTTTCTTCACAGTCCAACTCTCACTTCCGTACGTGACCACTGGAAAAACCATAACCTTGACTAGATGGACCTTTGTTGGCAAAGTAATGTCTCTGCTTTTGAATATGCTATCTAGGTTGGTCATAACTTTCCTTCCAAGAAGTAAGCGTCTTTTAATTTCATGGCTGCACTCACCATCTGCAGTGATTTTGGAGCCCCCAAAAATAAAGTCAGCCACTGTTTCCACTGTTTCCCCATCTATTTCCCATGAAGTGATGGGACCAGATGCCATGATCTTCGTTTTCTGAATGTTGAGCTTTAAGCCAACTTTTTCACTCTCCACTTTCACTTTCATCAAGAGGCTTTTTAGTTCCTCTTTCTGCCATAAGGGTGGTGTCATCTGCATACCTGAGGTTATTGATATTTCTCGCGCCAGTCTTGATTCCAGCTTGTGCTTCTTCCAGCCCAGCGTTTCTCATGATGTAGTCTGTATATAAGTTAAATAAGCAGGGTGGCAATATACAGTCTTGATGGGGATTAGAGATGCTGAGGGACTTGGTTGGGGGAAGGTGGCATAGAGAAAATTAGTTTATTTGAAGCTTATTTTTTGAGTTATTCAAGTGGAAATAACCTGTATGCTATTGTAGTTACACAATTGGAATAAAAGTGAGAGAGTGGTACATAATATGAAAGTAAAGTGCTGTTTATTAAAGGAATAGATAGCTTTTTAATATTTGTTTCTTTTTTTTTAATGTGGGTTTTTCTTTTTCAAGACAAAATCAAGTGCTACAAAGGGTACCGTAGTTTTTTTAAATTATGTTTTTACTTTTTCAAGCAGTTTGACTAGCCGGAATATCTAAAACTTTGTATCTGTAATAAAATAGGTATAAAGAATTTTGAAAATTATTTGTTGCTCTCATTCTTGAAGAATGAAAGCTGAGTGAGCTTAAAGTTTTTAAAAGTTAACCACTTTGTAAGAAAAAAATTCTTAAACTTCCAAGAACATTCATGGGAAAACCAGGGGTTTGTATACCTCAGTTTGATGATTTGAGAAATTAAAATCTACTATATAAAATATCTTTTATCTGAAAATTATCTCTAGCATAATTTAAAATAAAAATCATCAGAAAACTTGTAAATTCCCTATGAATATATTCATGGAGTCTAGTTTGAAACACTGGCATAAATATCAGGGCTTGGGTCATTTAAAAAGAAACCTGGGTTTGAATTTGGGCCTTTCCTCTTGTTAGCTTTTTTATTGAAGGCAAGTTGCTGAACCACTTTAAACCTCAATTTTCTCACCTGTAAAACAGAGTTGTGAGAATTAAATGAAATAATGCCTGTAAAGTACTTGCCTCAGTACATGACACATAGTAATACTACTACTAATAATAATAGCAGCTAATCCTTATGTATGGGCTTCCCTGGTAGCTCAGATGGTAAAGCATCTGCCTACAATGCAGGAGACCCAGGTTTGATCCCTGGGTCTGGAAGAACCCCTGGAGAAGGAAATGGCAACCCACTCCAGTATTCTTGCCTGGAGAATCTCATGGATGGAGCAGCCTGGTGGGCTGCAGTCCATGGGGTCGCAAAGAGCTGGACACGACTGAGTGACTTCACCTCACTTCACTTCAATCCTTATGTAGCACTTTGTGCCAGACAATTATAATTGTTATGTAATCTTTATGAGGCAGGTATTTATCAGATTTTGTAGATAGGGAAACTGAGACACAGAAGTTACGTAATTTGCCTGGGGTCATGAGTACAGAGGCAATGTTTAGACCCAGATAGTGGCCCTTAACTGCTCTGCTAGATTGCCCTTTAATGTGTGTAAGTACATAAAGCCTCTGTATATGTCCTCTACTATTATTATTTATCTAGACAATTATCTGGAGAAGGCAATGGCACCCCACTCCAGTACTCTTGCCTGGAAAATCCCATGGATGGAGGAGCCTGAAAGGCTGCAGTCCATAGGGTCGCTGAGGGTCGGACACAACTGAGCGACTTCACTTTCACTTTTCACTTGCATGCATTGAAGAAGGAAATGGCAACCCACTCCAGTGTTCTTGCCTGGAGAATCCCAGGGACGGGGGGAGCCTGGTGGGCTGCCATCTGTGGGGTTACACAGAGTCAGACATAAGTGACTTAGCAGCAGACAGTTATCAAAGATGTGGATAGGTGAAGCAGCTTAATACATGAAATCCTAGAGTGCCAAGGGTAATCTGTGAAACAGCTTCCTTAGGACAACAAATTACAAATTTTTACTCACTTGACATTTAGGAATGGTGTGGAACCATTTATCCTTATTTAGATTTTAGATTAATCAATTCACTGATTTATGAGGAAGGCAGTCTGCTGTAATATAATACAAGTTACATAATATGTAAAACCATAAGGACTATGATACTATTTCTAATTCTTCAAAGATTGGCCTAGTCTCAAAAGGGGTGGGGAAAGTGGTCCTCTGATTTATATTACCACTTTAAAACTTATGCTTTCCATTGTTCATTTGCAACATGTAAAAGTCTTTTAAGTATAATACATTTGTTCTCTCATTTTTGCACCTTTTAAAAGAGCTTTGTATGTATTTTCCTATGGTTATAATTTATTTCAGTGGGAATGAAGCATTCTAAAATTTCCGGGATTTTAAAAAAATTAGATATTTTCATTATTTCTCAGTAGAGTTATGAAGTCTTAAAATAACTTCTCCTTACTGAGAAGTATTTTATTTAAGTGAAAGGAACCTCTGACCAGAGGTTATAACATCAGTGCAAAGAGATATTTATCTAGTTCATAAGAGTTTAAAACTGAAGTAATCTTTAAAATATATGGTAAGCAAGCAATAGTAGCTTCTTTATGAAAAGTATATTACTAATGGTATATCTTTATTCTTATCCTGTATTAATTTAGTATACATGCAAAATTGCTACTATTTAATTTGGGAACCAAATTAAATACTAATTGTATAAATTATTGTAACAGTTACTGTCTCATAGCTTTAGATTTTGACTTTCATACTCATAATTTATTTTTAACAGATGTTAAAGTGAACCGGTAGCAGTGTATTTGGATTTTGCTGTTTTAATAATGTATGTTTTAACCTGAATCTCACAAGTGGTAGTTTAAAAAACAAAACAAAACTTGATCTAATTAATAGTCTTCATTAACATCACTCTGAAAAATAATTTTTAAGAGGGAAGTGTTTAGGTTTTAGTTTTTATCGAACATTTTTATGGTTAGGTTTTACATGTTTTATTCTTTTGAAAATACATTTCTAAGGAATTACCTTTTTAAAAGGATTATAAAAATTTGTACTAACAGGTAATAATATCTGAAAATAAAGTAACAAGTCTATCATATAGAAACCATCATTATTACTTTTACAAGGTCTTAATTGTTTTTCTTTATTCTAGAGGTATAGATTTTAAGGAGGCTTCCCAGGTGGTTCAGTGGTAAAGAATCACCCTGCCAATACAGGAGATGCAGGAAGGCAAGTTCCATCTCTGGTTTCAGATAGAGGAAATGGCAACCCACTCCAGTATTCTTGCCTGGAAGATCCCATGGACAGAGGAGCCTGGTGGGCCACAGTCCATGGGGTCTTGAGGAGTTGGACATGACTGAGTGACTGAGCACACACATAGAGTTTAAAGTTATGCCATTTGTTTTGTCTTGGTAGCAGAGTTACTGCTCTGTGTCCATAGTTTTTTGCTTAAAATGTTTTTGCACAATGGCTTATGCATTCATTTTTATGGCTGTATTGATATCAAATGGCAAGCTAATATTTAGAAATAAGGCTTGGGTGCAAAACTCTCCAAGTTAGTGATAAGTGATGAAGAATGTACCAACAAAATTGCTCCCCTGTCTTGAATATACATGAATGGGGAAAAAATCCTTCAGGGGCAATGGGCATTTTAACACATGGAACATCTATTTTATTTTGCAGTTTGAGACCTCTTTTACATGTATATATGTACAAAAGGAATTTGCTAATTGTTGCTAATTCCTAAAAACACTTTGTACTTATAAAGGAAACTTTTGCTCTGTAGGAATTCACCTACGTATAATTTTTTAAATTTACATAAAAAGAGAGTAATTGAAATTAACTGGCAGAGGGAAATCTATAGACTGTGTGTTTCTTCTAGTCCCTGGGGTGTGGCCTAGAACCTTGATCAGCCTTACTAATGACTTCCTAGATTAAGGATACCTATTAAAGTGGAAGTGGAGTCGCTCAGTCGTGTCCGACCCTTTGTGACCCCATGGACTGTAGCCTACCAAGCTCCTCTGTCCATGGGGTTTTCCAGGCAATAGTACTGGAGTGGGCTGCCATTTCCTTCTCCAGGGGATCTTCCCGACCCAGGGATCGAGCCTGGGTCTCCCGCATGGTAGACAGACGCTTTACCGTCTGAGCCATACCTATTAAGGTATCACAAATGCTTGCTGTCTTGAATTAGTTCACTTGAAGAAACATTGTTTCTCCTAGTCATTCATCCATTTACTCACTCATAAATTATTTATTGGACACCTCCAACCAGTCCATTCTGAAGGAGATCAGCCCTGGGATTTCTTTGGAAGGAATGATGCTGGAGCTGAAACTCCAGTACTTTGGCCACCTCATGCGAAGAGTTGACTCATTGGAAAAGACTCTGATGCTGGGAGGGATTGGGGGCAGGAGGAGAAGGGGACGACAGAGGATGAGATGGCATCACTGACTTGATGGATGTGAGTCTGAGTGAACTCCGGGAGTTGGTGATGAGCAGGGAGGCCAGGCGAGCTGCGATTCATGGAGTCGCAAAGAGTCAGGCACGACTGAGCAACTGAACTGAACAGATGTGATTCTAGAAGATGAATATACACTTTCTAGAACTGTAGGAGTGATACATTTTCCCAACACACCACCTTCCTCTCCCCTTGCTTTCTCTTCCTTCTCCTAAATTTATGTACTAGCTAGCCTTCAGAATTAAAATTTCATTACTGTGCATCATTGTTTCAGATTTGTATATTGTAACTTGGGAAAGGTGACTTTAAAAGTTAGTTTTTGCAAATATGAATACTCCCTGTGATAAAGTTTACCACAAAAGAAATAGTTTCATTTCTTACAGGACTTTAGAAGTAATAAAGTGTATAGCTGGTAAGGCCTGGTGCTCTGTGATGACCTGGAGGGGTGGGATGGGGGAGTGGGAGGGAGGATCAAGAAGGAGGGGATATGTGTATAGTTAGGGCTGGTTCACGTTTTTTTATGCAGCGGAAACAATGTCGTAAAGTGATTATCTTCCAATTAAAAATTAAAAAATGTTAAAAGTAAAAAAGAGATAAGAATGAATTTATCCAAAATGAAAGTTATCAACTTGAAACGTTTATGATTGTGGTTCAAGATGTTCTAGAAGTATTCTTACAACAAAAGTCTTGTCTTGTTTTTTTTTAAATGTCATCTTTAAATCTCCCTTCTTTTGGATTGTAAAACCTTAAATGATAAAAGCGTTTACTAAGAACTTTCTGTATTCGAGCAGTTTATCTTAATTTACATGAAGGGAGCTGTTAATGTTTATCTCCATGGGGAAACTGAAATACAGAGGGAAAATGGCTAGGTTTGCCTTGTGTTAAGATCCCACCACCATTAAGTTTTCAGGCCAGCATTTGAACCCATGATCTGACTTAAGAGTCCACAATCTTAGCCACTGGGAAGCAGTAGATTTTCTTAATGTATCTTTTCTCACCTAATAACTTTATTGGAGCAGGTAGGTCACTCGTAACCTCTGGGCCTTGATTTTTGCATCTGTCAAATGAGGGGATAGTAAAATCAACTTTACTTGCAGCCATGACTTCTGTAGGGCACCTACGTGATGTTTGTGGAAATGCTTTCTAGAAATTAGAAGTGATGTATAGCTATGTTATCTTTTATTTTTTTAATTGGAGGATAATTGCTTTATGGTGTTGTATTGGTTTCCTCCATATAACAACGCAAATCAGTCATAACTCTGTGTGTGTACGTGTGTATCTCAAGAGAGATTTTGAGCCCTCATCCCACCCCTCGAGATTGTCACAGAGTGCCAGGCTGGGCTTCCTGTGTTATATAGCAGCATCCTGCTAGCCATCGATTTTACACCTGGCAGTCTATATATGTCAACCCTACTTTCTTAATCTGCCCCACCCTGTCCTGTTATTTTTAATGTCATAAGTTAGCATTTCCCAACAATAGTATTTTAAGCAGCATGTGTTCAGCACTATGACATGTCCTGCTACTGCTAAGTCACTTCAGTGTGTCCGGCTCTGTGACCCCATAGACAGCAGCCCACCAGGCTCCGCCATCCCTGGGATTCTCCAGGCAAGAACACTGGAGGGGGTTGCCATTTCCTTCTGCAACGCATGGAAGTGAAAAGTGAAAGTGAAGTCGCTCAGTTGTGTCCAACGCTTAACGACCCCATGGACTGCAACCCACCAGGCTCCTCCATCCATGGGATTTTCCAGGCAAGAGTACTGGAGTGGGGTGCCATTGCCTTCTCCCATTATGATGTTAATAAGTAAAAGAGTTGGTTAAATTTATAGCTCCTATCAGAATTTTTTAAAGCTGTCTCTCAAACTGTCCGAGTAGATAAAAGGAGTCATCTTTTTATATTACCTAATTAGTGCCTTGTTTCTGGGTGCTGAAAAAGAATTTTCTTATATTTGTTGTTGTTTGGTCTCCAAGTCGTGTCCGACTCTTTTCAACTCCATGAACTGCAGCACGCCAGGCTTCACTGTCCTTCACTGTCTCCCAAAGTTTGCTCACACTTATGTCCATTGAGTCATTGATGCCATCCAACCATCTCATTCTGTCGCCCTCTTCTCCTTTTGCCTTCAGTCTTTCCAAACATCAGGGTCTTTTCCATTTGATCTCCTTGCTGTACAGGGACTCTCATGAGCCTTCTCCAACACCACAGTTTGAAAGCATCAACTCTCCGATCCATAAATGACTACTGGAAAAACCATAGCTTTGAATATATGTACCTTTTTTGGCAAAGTGACTTCTCTGCTTTTTAATATGCCGTCTAGGTTGGTCATAGATTTTCTTCCAAGGAACAAGCATCTTTTGTGGCCTCAGTCAAGTGTCCGCAGTGATTTTGGAGCCCAAGAAAATTAAATCTTTCACTGTTTCCACTTTTTCCCCATCTATTTGCCATGAAGTGATTGGACTGGATGCCATGATCTTGCTTTTTGAATGTTGAGTTTTAAGCCAGCTTTTTACTCTCCTTTTTCATCCTCATCAAGAGGCTCTTTAGTTCCTTTTGGCTTTCTGCCACCATCAGGGAAGCCCCTTCTTATCTTTACAGTTATATTAATTTAATAGGTTATGAAACGGTTTGAAACTAGATTTTAGTCTCCTTGACCGTTAGAAGTTAGATTTGCTGATACGAAAGATGGGGTACATTGCTTTAATCCGAAACATAGTAGTGAATTTGAAACAGAAAAACATCTCTTAGAAATATAGATGGGTCTTAGAGTCAGCTTCTGTTAACATTATCTGAAGAACAGACAGTACTTGCAGCTGGTAGAGAAGAATGGCCTGTCACATGCTGTTCTTCATCTAGTTTGTAAGATAGGATACCATGAGTACTGTTACTGCTAAAGTGGGAAGATGAGGTGTGCCCCTATGAATAGGCAGTAGATTGAACAGGGAGTAATCAAGAGATTGGGGGATAAACTATCATGCTGATTTAATAAGGAATTAAAGGAATTTAAAGTGCATTAGGATCTTTAGTCTCCTAGTTAGTTCATATATAAAACATAATGAAATTTTCATCCCGTTTTGCATTTGAAATTGTATCAGAGATATGGTTTTAGACCAGAACTGTCTCATAAAATCGTAGTATAAGTCATTATGTAATTTTAAGCCATATGTAATTTTAGTTTTTCTAGTAGCAACATTAAGATGTAAGGCAGGTTTACTTAATCTGGTAATCTAGAATATTATCATTTCAATATAATCAGTTTAAAAACTATTGAGATATTTTGCATTCTTTCTGTATAAGAATGTATGGTACCAAGAGCCGATTTTATACTCACAGACTGTCTCAGTTCAGACTAGCTAAATTTCAAGTGGTCAGTGGCACAGGTGGCTAGTGGCTACTCTGTAGAATAGCACAGGTCTAGACCGCCCTGAGGTATGGAGTTATATTGTTAGTTTAATAAGATCTAACAACTGCTGATTTTTGAATCTTACAGTGTGCCTTGCATTGTGTTCTCTATAATATTTTCACTTAATCTTTATAATAACTTCATGATGTAGCTTTTGCTGTCTCATTTTGTAAGTACGATGAGGTATAAGATGTTAATTTAAAGTCTAAGGTCAAACAGGTAGGACAGCAGATTTAAAACCAAGTCTGACCCTAAAATCCTTGTCCTTTTCACTGTATTGCACTGTTGTAAAGCATAGTCACTTGCCTGAGGCAGGTTGGTGAATGAGATTCAGTTCTTCCACTGCTCAGTCATTTTTGATTCACTGCAGTGACTTGATTTAATTAATCCTTATTTTAAAGTATAAATACAGATCATTTTAGTTTAACCTAAAATGAAAGAGGTATCCCCTAAATTCTTCCTTATATTTCTTATGGGGAATATTCTTTATATTCTTTTCACCATTTCCTGTTGTAAGCTGCTTTGTATAGCTCTTCAAACTAGACATGTAGGAGGGAAAAATGACATTTTGATTCTGGCACCTGACTGTTTTGGGAGATAAGGAAAAAGTCAGCTACTATTGAGAAAAATGAAAATAGAAATAACTAATAAAACTTTCGTTGTGGTAAAAAAAATTTATAGGTTTTAGTACTTTGAGAAAGATTTCAGTCAGTCAGTTCAGTCATTCAGTTGTGTCCAACTCTTTGCGATCCCATGGACTGCAGCACGCCAGGCTTTCCTGTCCATCAGCAACTCCCGAAGCTTGCTCTAACTCATGTCCATCGAGTCGGTGATGCCATCCAGCCATCTCATCCTGTGTTGTCCCTTCTTCTACCGCCTTCAATCCATCAGAGTCTTTTCCAATGAGTCAGTTCTTCACATCAGATGGCCAAAGTATTGGAGTTTCAGCTTCACCATCAGTCCTTCCAGTGAACACCCAAGACTGATCTCCTTTAGAATGGACTGGTTGGATATCCGTGCAGTCCAAGGGACTCTCAAGAGTCTTCTCCAACACCACAGTTCAAAAGCACCAATTCTTTAGCACTCAGCTTTCTTTATGGTCCAACTCTCATATCTGTACATAACTACTGGAAAAACCATAGCTTTGACTAGATGGACCTTTATTGGCAAAGTAATGTCTCTGCTTTTTAGTATGCTGTCTAGGTTTTTCATAACTTTTCTTCCAGGGAGGAAGCATCTTTTAATTTCATGGCTGCAGTCACCATCTTCAGTGATTTTGGAGCCCAAGAAAATAAAGTTTGTCACCGTTTCCATTATTTCCCCACCTACTTGCCATGAAGTGATGGGACCAGATGCCATGATCTTAGTTTTTTGAATATTGAGTTTTAAGCCAGCTTTTTCCACACTCCTCTTTCACTTTCATCAAGAGCCTCTTTAGTTCTTCTTTGCTTTCTGCCATAAGGGTGGTGTCATCTGCATATCCGAGGTTATTGATATTTCTCCCAGTAATGTTGATTCCAGCTTGTGCTTCATCCAGCCTGGCATTTCATGTGATGCTCTCTGCATAGAAGTTAAATAAGCAGGGTGACAGAATACAACCTTGATGTACTCCTTTCCCAGTTTGGAGCCAGTCTGCTGTTCCATATCTGTTCTAACTATTGCTTCTTGACCTTAGAGTAAACTGAACTTGACCTTAAACTAAACTGAGAAAGATTAGGGGTGGTCGTATTCATCATGCTCTTTGATTTATAAAACATCTCAGTTCTTTTGCATGGTGTTATTTTATGGTGAATTTACACTTAACATTTAATGAATTTGAATACCTAATGTTTGCTCATAAAGGCAAGTTGTTTGCTTCTAAAAGGAAAAATCAACGGTCTGATTTATGAATGGTTGTCTTCCAGATCATGTGTAAAATAGTTGTTTAAACTTGAAACATGTCTAACTGTACTGTTTTAAGTTCCCAGGCTAGCCCATGGAAAGTTATTTAAAACCATATCATTTTACGAAACTAATTCGAAAAGATACATGCACTCCAGGGTTCATAGCAGCTTTATTTACAGTTGCCGGGATATGCAGCTTAAGTGTCCATGACAGATGAGTGGATAAAGATGTGTGTATACACAGATGTGCACGCATACACAATGGAATACTACTAAGGCATAAAAAGGAACAAAGTTTTGCTTTTTGCAACAACATGAATGGACTTGGAGGGTATTATGCTAAGTGAAATAAGTCAGAGAAAGGCAATTCTATGATATCATTTGTATGTGAAATCTAAAAAAAATACAACAAACTAGTGAATATAAGAGAAAAGAAACAGTCTCACAAATACAGTGAGCAAGCTAATGGTTACCTTGGGAGAGGTAGAGACGGGAAAGGGAAGAGGAGCAACATAGAGGTAAGAGATTAAGAGGTACAAACTGTTATGTATAAAATAAGCTACAAGGCTATATTATACCACACAGGGAATATAGCCAGTGTTTTATAATAACTGTAAATGGAGTATAACCTTTAAAAATTGTGACTTACTATAACTTAGATAATATTGTGAATCAACTATATAATATTGTACATAAAAAGTATATATCCTGTTTTAGCACGTGTATCAGTTCAGTTCAGTTGCTTAGTCATGTCCGACTCTTTGCTACCTCATGAACTGCAGCACGCCAGGCCTGCCTATCTGTTACCAACTGCCGGAATCTACCCAAACCCATGTCCATTGAGTCGGTGATGCCATCCAACTATCTCATCCTGTCGTCCCCTTCTCCTCCTGCCTTCAATCTTTGCCAGCATCAGGGTCTTTTCAAATGAGTCAGCTCTTCGCATCAGGTGGCCAAAGTATTGGAGCTTAAGCTTCGACATCAGTTCTTCCAGTGAACACCCAGGACTGATCCCCTTCAGAATGGACTGGTTGGATCTCCTTGCAGTCCAAGGGACTCTCAAAGTCTTCTCCAACACCACAGTTCAAAAGCATCAATTCTTCAGTGCTCAGCTTTCTTTATAGTCCAACTCTCACATCCATACATGACTACTGGAAAAACCATAGCCTTGACTAGACAGACCTTTGTTGGCAGAGTAATGTCTCTGCTTTTTAATATGTTATCTAGGTTGGTCATAACTTAACCTTCAGTATTGGTATAAGTTTTAGGTCCTTAGAATATGGGCATGTTCCGTGGGAGTTGCATTAGGAGACAGCAAGTTTATTTTTGGCTTTTTGTGTTTTCTTTTCTGTCTCTTAATTCCTGTTCTTATGCTGGCCTAAGCTTCTTGCTATTCTGCTATTATCTTGGTTAAACATCTAAGTGCTCAGTACTTCAGGTTTTTTTTTTTTTAATTGAGATTTAATTGACTTAGTGTATTAGTTTAAGGTATGCTATTAATACATAATGATTTGATGTATGTATGTTTTGTGAAGTGATAATCACTAAGTTTAGTTAACATCCATCACTATATATAGTTACAATCTTTTTCTTATGATGAGAACTTTTAGGAGTTACTATCTTAGCAGCTTTCAGTATATAGTGCAGTATTATTAACTATAGTCACCACACTGTCCATGACATCCACAGGACTTATAATTGGAAATTTGTACCTTTTGACCACCTTCACCCATTTCCCCCACCGCCCTACCCCCGCCTCTGGCTGCCAACAGTCTGTTCAGTGTCTATACGTTTTGTTTGTTTGTTTAGATTCCACATACAAGTGAGATCATACAGAATTTGTCTTTGATTGATTTCATGTAGCATAATGCCCTGTAATAAATAGTAGGTCCAGTTATTGGGTGTTTGGCAAGTATAAACATAAATGTTTACACTTAAGCATTTAAATCTTAAGCAGTTTGTTTACGTATTATGACAAATGAAGAATTTGTAATGGAGGACTAGGCTAATCACTTAGTCCAAGATTGCAGGTCAGAGAGAGGAGTTAGGGAGTTAGGTTGTTGGTTGAACTGTGGCAATATGAATTGAAAGCTCACCCCCTAACTATTTTACTGTATTGCATTTCTCTCACATTCCCTCTTTCCCTTTTAACAACTTGTAACTCTGATTTTCTGAGTTCAGCTGCTGCTGCTGCTGTTAAGTCGCTTCAGTCATGTCCGATTCTGTGCGACCTCAGAGATGGAAGCCCACCAGGCTCCCCCGTCCCTGGGATTCTCCAGGCAAGAACACTGGAGTGGGTTGCCATTTCCTTCTCTAATGCGTGAAAGTGAAAAGTGAAAGGGAAGTCGCTCAGTTGTGTCTGGCTCTTAGCGACCCCATGGACTGCAGCCTATCAGGCGCCTCCATCCATGGGATTTTCCAGGCAAGAGTACTAGAGTGGGGTGCCATTGCCTTCTCCCTGAGTTCGGCTGCTTTCAGCTAAATGATAAGAGAAATTCATTTGATTGAATTAATTCACAATATAGAATTCTGATAATAAAAATATGATTTTGGTAAAACTTGATATTGTGATGATCTTTAGTGAGAGCTGAGCCAGTATGGAATCAGAACTTAATCCTATTTCTCTAAATCATCCTTCATTCTTATATGTGTTGTAGTTGGGTTGCCTCCGTTTTTCAGTTAGAAGTTAGGTCAGTAGTTCTCAGTGTAATGGGCTGAGAACATTTGGGAACACCACCCATTACAAGGTACTGTCTGATGACCTAACATGATTTGCCCTTCTCATAGTGTGCTGTTATTTTTAACTGTGTATCAATACTACCATGATTAGAATATAAAAAATTACGTATTCATGATAGAATTTTGTCATATTTTCTTAGTGTGTGAATACTAAAAATACTACCTTGGGGATCTGAACATCTTGATGTAAACGAAATCCTTTTACTTGTAAAGAAATATTGCTTAAAACATGCTCTAAGGAAGTTATATACACTGGTTATATTTTAGAATTTGTTTTCAAGGCAACCATAGTGAATAATGGGAAATCAGTTGTAATATTTGAATCAATGACTAGCTTGCCAACCTTCAACTGGTAAAATCCCTTTAATCTTCTCAGAGGTGATTCTGCTTTAAATACAAGATCTTTATTAACCCAAATTCTCTCTCTGATTAGCGAAATTTTGGGTATTTAGTATATAATTCAGATAAGGGGGTTTTGGGCAGAAAGCCTTGCCTTGGGGGGCTTCTGTTTTGTCTCTTTCTAACTTAAGAGTTTCTGAGGACTGTCATTTCTTCCCAGTAGCTCCAGGGCAGAGACAAGTGAGGAATGGAGTAGTGGCGTATTGTGTTATTTTGTGAACTGAGTGCCGTCTTTTTTTTTTTTTTAATTTCATACAAGGACTGGGAAAAAAATGAAAAAGCTAAGATTTATTAATCTCTTTTCTCCCCACATTGCTAAGCATAATCACAAACCATCCCATTTTATGTTAGTTTGAGAGAGAGTCTCAAAGAGGGTGACCTGCGGAAGGTCCCAAGTCATAAATTTTGGAGCGAGTATTCCTTGCTCCAGAGATTTTTCATTTTACCTCACTGCTTTTCAGTGTGAAGAGTTATTTTTCATTCATCTAAATGACATGATATCAGAAGTAAGCATTACTTGAGGAAATTTTTATTTATAAAAATTTAATTTGTAATTTTAGATTAAAAAATTGTTTTTGGCTGCAGGATTGCTTTTGTGGGTTTTCTCTAGTTGCAGCAGGTGGGGATTGGTTTTAATTGCGGCCTTCTCTTGTTGCAGAGCACTGGCCCTAGAGCACGCAGGCTTCGTAGTTGCGCACGCCGGCTCCGTAGTTGGCACCTCCCAGGCTCTAGAGCACAGGCTCAGTAGTTGTGGCACATGGGCTTAGTTGCTCTCGGCTTGTGGAATCCTCCCAGACCAGGGATCAAACCCCTGTGTCCCCCTGCACTAGTAGGTGGACTCTTCATCCACTGAGCCACCAAAGAAGTCCTGTAATTTGAATTTAAAAATTTTAATAGGCTGAATATAATATATTAAAGTTATAAATTATATTAATATTGTGTCACCCAAGAAGGAAAAAGTATAAAGATACCATCCAATTACTTTGAAAATATTTAATACCTTTATAAGAATTCTGTAATATTTGAGCTAGAAAATGAGAGAAATAGAATGATTTAGGGTCATTGCCTAAATTTTATTGTAGGCAGAATATCAGTCCACATACATTTTAAAAATAGTGGTACAGGATTTGTTGGGTTTGTTTCAATCAGTTCAGTCACTCAGTCATGTCTGACTCTTTACGACCCCATGGACTGCAGCACACCAGGCTTCCCTGTCCATCAATAACTCCCGGACCATGCTCAAACTCATGTCCATTGAGTTGGTGATGCTATCCATCCATCTCATCCTCTATTGTCCTCTTCTCTTCCTGCCTTCAGTCTATCCCAGCACCAGGGTCTTTTCTAATGGGTCACTTCTTCACTTTAGGTGGCCAAAGTATTGGAGCTGGAGCTTCAGCTTCAGCATCAGTCCTTCCAATGAATATTCAGTCAGGATTGATTTCCTTTAGGATTGACTAGTTTAATCCCCTTGCAGTCCAAGGGACTCTCAACAGTCTTCTCCAGCACCACAGTTCAAAAGCATCAATTCTTCAGCGCTCAGCTTTCTTTATGGTTCAGCTCTCCCATCCATTCATGACTACTGGAAAAACCATAGCTTTGACTAGATGGACCTTTGTTGGCAAAGTAATGTCTCTCTTTTTTTGTGGGGAGGGGGTTAGTTTAGATTGCTTATTTAATTTTATTTACTTTAAGCAAATACCTTCTTTCTTTAAAATTCTTTTTTGGTAATTTTGTAATGGATTTTGTAAATACATGGTGATAAGGATTTTGATGTTTTAAAGCAAGATTAAAGCTTGTAGGGTATACATTTGCAGGGGGTGAGAAACAGCTTAAAATAGTAAATCAAAATTCTGGCAAGTCAGTTTGCTAACTAGAAGAGACATAACATGAATGTAAATATATGTGTAATCTTATGCTTTAATTTATAAGACTTTTTTCCTACCTGTTTATTACAGATTTGTTGCCATACTTTTTTGGGGAGGGGGCCTATTTTTGTTAATAAATTTTGATTCTAAGGGAAGGAAGTTTCCACTGAATGAATAAAAGTAAATGAGAAAAGTCAACATTTTTGTCTTATGCAATCACCTTAGAGTTTAAAGGACTTTTAGAAGTCACTGGCTGCTTTGGACAGTGGGATGTGGGAGAAGATGTTTTAGTTCATCTCTCAAGAGTCGTAAACTGGAGGTTTACTCAGGGTGTCTGTGGACTTGGACTGTAAAGACTTTAGGAATTAATTCAGGTCAGGGTACTCTGGGTCTGTACTGCATGCAGTTATTTCACTTCTTAAAACAATCCTGAGAGCCAGGTGGTGTTATCATTCCCTTTAGATTAGGAAACTGAGGCTTAGGGAAGTTAAGAAACTTGTCTAAAGTTAGTAAGTAGCAGAACCAAGATTTCAGTACAGAGAATCTGGCTTCTGGCATGGGATCTTTGTCCTTGTACAGTACTGTCTACCTGGATTTCATTTGAAACTATCTTCACCAGCTCCTCCTCCCCCAAAAGTTTTATATTCTACTCGGCCAGGAATTCTTAACCCCCTCTGGTCTCTGAACCTTAAAGAAGCCATGAGTGGATTCCAGGTAAACTCCTTGAAATTAGATGCAAATTTTGAATGTGTATTCATTTTTCTCGGAATAGGGTCCATAGATTTTGGCAATTTCTCAAGGGTCTCTGACCCTCCAAAGTAGTGAGAATCACTGTACTGTAAGCCGCTTTGAGGAAGGTACTATGAGTTTTCATCTTTGTATTCCGTAGCATCTGGTTTTTTGATTGCTCAAAAATATTCATTGAAGAGAATTTAACAAATAAGAGATAGTATGTGGGGAAGTAAGCTTAGAATTGGTCATAATTTGGGAATTTTAAGATACCTTGAAATGTTTACTAAATGAGTATGAGAACATTAGTTTTATTTACTTGGTTCAGAAAATTGTTACTGACAAGTTTGAATTTTCAGCTCTAGTATATAGTAGCCCTATGAAGTTAGGTGTTTTGAAGTCAGAGCATAAATTAGCAAAATTTAAGTGTGTTCTGAAATGCCATTGAAAAGTCCTCTAGATCAAGAGGCTGCTATGTGGTTTCTCTAAAAGGCCAGTTTTGTTTGTGTTTTTTGTTTTTTTTCATCCAGTTTTAGTACTTGATGGAGCTCTAAGGTCCATAGTACATCTTTAAACATTAAAATCATACTCAGTGCTTAAAGTATTCCTAGTTATGAGAGCCACATGGAAACAGAGCAGCTGAGGGAATGGCAGTGTCATATCTCCCATCTCAGGCTTTGTCTAGAGCACATGTGTTTTGACTGTATCAGGGTAGATTGGTTGTTGGGAATTGCATACTTTATTTTTTTTCTAAGTGATTGTTCATGTTCACACAGATTTATTTGTATTCTCTCTCTACTACAAGTAGGAGTTAAAAGTAGACATTAGGTGAAAATCTGATGGTTCCAGCAAATGTTGTACTTTCTGTTCATTGTGTTCAGGCATGAGTTTTACTCTCAAGATTTCATATATTTTTACCAACAAAACAGTTTCTTACTTAGACTGTTTTACCATGTCAAAACTGCTTACATTTTGTTTTATTGCATGTTTTTCTTTTTTTTTCTTGGACCTAATGATGACATATTTAAATTCCTCTATTTGCCAAATGACTTCAATTTCATCTGCTTTCTTCCAGAGCTAAAAGGCAAGATGTAACGTTTGAGCACATTGCTTATAAAGTCATTGTTGAGGGTTTTTTTTTTTTTTCTGTTAGCTCCAAATGCAGTTTATATGTTAGTTTTGGTCATGCTTTAGTCTCTGTGCTTTCTTTGTAGATAATGCCCCTTTCCCTTGTCTCTGTTTAATGCATAGAATAGGAACTTTTTTTTTTTTTTTTCAGTTTTATTCACTTTCTCATTGCACTGCAGCTTTTCTCTCTCCAGTTTTCTTATTTGAATAATGTCTCCTGGCTGCTCAAAAGTAACCATGCATTGTGACTGAGAATGTTACTAAGTAGAAGGAAGGTGTTAGTCGCTCAGTGTCCGACTCTGCAACACCATGGACTGTAGACCAGCAGGCTCCTCTGTCCATAGGATTCTCCAGGCAAGAATACTGGCATGGGTTGCCATTTCCTTCTCCTGGGGATCTTCCCAACCCAGGGATTGAACTTGGGTCTCCCACATTGCAGGCAGATTCTGTACTGAGTCACGAGGGAAACCCTAAGTAGAAGGAAAATCTCATGAATTTAATTGTGTGGGAAATGCATGTTGTTTTATTGCATTGTGCTAGAGATTGGTTGTACAGTGTATCACAGATTCCTTTCGGATTTCTAAATTCTCTTTTAGCAATATTCTTTTAGAACAGCCTCTTTGTAATACAGTTTCTTTTGTATTCTTGGCAACGTAAACCTTGAGGAAGTGTTATAACCAGTCTCTAGTGTATAACAGTTAATGTTGTAAAATCTCTTAATACAGTGAGCTGTCACCATGTTTAATAAATTATAGTATTGCATTAACGTAAATTCCTTTGGGTGCCAAGATATCTGTTGCACAGATGCTTGCTGTTATTTATAGGTTTGTTTCTAACCTTTGTAGGTTGACTTTTATTTTTCTGTTCATTTGTCACCATGCAGTAGCATAATTCTTTAACTGGCATATATGCAAAATAGTTTTCAGGAAGAGACTTTGAAAGTACTGAAAAAGCATATCACTCAAAACTTTTGGACCTTAAGCAGTATAGTACGATAAAGTTGCATAATTTAAATAGATATATTGTCTTTATTTGAATGTGTTCTTATATGTCCTTTCTTCCCAACATTGGGTAGACTACAGAAGTGTCTTTATCTGACAAAACTAGATGGTGGCAGTAGCCTGATCGTTTCTCTTTGGTTTTGAACCTCTGAGACCACCAGGTGTTGGGGGTGGGGAAAAATTCATATGTTTGTATTTTATTTTAGAGTAAGCTCTTGGTATTTTCTGTAAGTCTGAGTCTTCTTTTATATTAAACATTTTTTGAGTGGGAACTTCAATTTTATTTGCTAGTCAGATTCAGTAATCACTAACTCAGATATTCTTCTTTAAGTTGTGGATACTCTTAAAATATCAGAATTAATTTTTAGAAGGAATGTGTAATATTTTGATGTGCTAGTGATCTAATTTTCTAATTTGTAATTATTTTAGGTAAATGAAGCCAGTTTTGTAAAATCATTGGTAGATGAACTACCTCCAGCTCAGGAGATTAAATGTATTAGAAAATAGTTTTGAATATTTGTAAACATTTACTTTTTAAAAGTTACTAGATACAAACTCCTACATTTTGCTACTTCCCTATATGCCAAGTTTCTCACACTATTTTAGTATAATAGGATAAAATCTTATCTGTAAATGTAAATTATGTGAATTTTTAAAAATAAGACTATATTAGCCAGGTCTTTCTAAAACAAAACAAAAAACCTCTTACATTCCAGTAACTCTTCTAGCTTTTTGCATAAGAGGAACTTTTCAGTTTTCAATTTGTTAAGAATTTAGACTAACTTGGAAGAAAAAAGGAATTTTTTTGTACAATAAGCTGCAGCTATTATAATTGGGGTTTTAACCTAATGTATCTAGGGATTGAAGTGGTCTTTTACCAGTTCTCTGATAGGATTTTAGCACCATTAATGAATGGGGCTTCCCTGGTGGCTCAGTGGTAAAGAATCTGCCTGCCAATGCAGAAGATGGGAGTTGGATCTTCAGGTCAGGAAGATCTTCTGGAGAAGGAAATGCCTACCCACTCCAGTATTCTTGCCTGGAGAATCCCATGGACAGAGGATCCTGGTGGGCTACAGTCCACAGGATTTTGAAAGAGCTGGACATGACTTAGCGACTAAACAACCACCACCATTAACAAATACTTATTGTTTTGCTTTTTATACTTTTCTTCCCCTAGTATTTTATTATGAAACATTTCAAACAAGAAATTGAACGATTGTGCTGTGAGCACTGTTTACATTTTCTGTATTTGCTTTACTATGTATCTTATTCGTCATTCTATCCATCCACCATTCTTTTTAAAAAATATGTCTAAGTAAATTGAAGATATTAGAATATTCCACCCTTACATACTTCATGAATGTTAGTAATTAAGAGTGAGGTTCTTTTTCTTTTTAGGTAAAATTTGCATATAGTCAAATGCATAAATCTTTTATGTACCATCAGATGAGTTTCAAGGAACACATCTAGCCGTGTAACATAAACCCCTGCAGATACAGAACATTACCTTCACCTCTTCTTCCTCCTGCCCAGTCAATACTCTGTCACTGTTCTGTTGTTTTTACTATAGATTTATTTTGCTTATTCTAAAACTTTGTATAAGTGGATTCATAGAATACTCTTTTGTGAGGCTTTTTCACTCAGTATGATCTTTTTGAGGTACATTAATGTTGCATTTTCTAGTAGTTCATCCCATTTTATTACTTCTGGTTTATTTTGAAACATCGGGTGTACTTTACACAGAAATTATTTGTCCCTTCCTGAATTCTTAAAGCACTCTATACTAAATTCTAAGTTATTTGTTGTATCACAGATACTCATTTATCTTCACTACTACGTAAGCAACATGTTTTCATAGCATGGTGTATAAAATAGGCCCCACTAATACTTGTTGAACGGTCTATAGTTAAAAGTCTTTCTTACAGCTTTTGTTACAGAGATCCCAAACTTGAGTTACAATTATAATGTAAAATCAGTGCTTAGATGACTGGAGAAGGAAATGGCCACCCACTCCAGTATTCTTGTCTGGAGAATCGCATGGACAGAGGAGCCTGGTGGGCTTCAGTCCATGGGGTCCCAGAGTCAAGAGACGACTGCAGGGCTAACACTAGTGCTTGGATGAAGATTAAATAAAATTTTAATAAAATTTTAATTATAGTCTGTTGTCAATTTTTTCCAAGGGAGTCTTCATTTTTATGGTGAGCAAATGTGAGACTTTCAAATGACCATAAGTTTGGAAGAGACCATAATGATTCTTAGCATATAGGGGTGAAGAGTGGGAATCAATCAAATAATAAGACTATTGCCAATTTAATTTTGACTTTGATCTTTTATTTCTCTGAATACATTATTTCAGTTTTCATTATATTCTTGGTACTTTGATAATCACATTTAAAGAGCTTTTTATTTTATAGAGTCACCGTGTACATTTCTTATTCTTTAAAAAAACTTATTTGGAAGTAGTACAGGATCGTTGCCTCTCAGAATAGGGCAAGTGAAAAGTTGGGAGTCTTATAGGATATGAAAAGTGAAGAAGCATCTGTGTTTTTGCCCTACTCATCTCTTTCACTCATTATCCCAGTCTAGATCTGTACCTCTGTAAATCCAGATAGATAGGTAGGCTTCATATGGAAAGGTTATTTATGAGTAGAACATGATGATACAAGTTGGCCTTAGGCAAATTTTATAGTAGACAGTTCTTGTCCATAAAATTCTGCCTATTTTGATTGCAGATTTAATCTCAATATTCACAGTAATTTACTAAGTACATTTGAAGTGAGCTGTTCCTGAGCTTTAAAATGGCCATGGAACAATAGGTGAGCTCTCAGAGAACAAATGGGCAGCAGTGCTGTGTTGCGAAAGAATGGACTGCCTTGTTCACCATGTCCGTTTTTAGATCAGTCTGGCTGGCAGTGAAATGCAGAAGTGCTTGCCACACAGGTGCAGTGTTCTGCAGCTGTTGGAAACATTTGCCCTCCCACCCACCCCCAATTCCCCCCACCCTGCCACTTCTTCACAGATAATTATGCTCTGTTTAAACTGCTAATGCTAGAAGATGGGATTTGAGAGTTTGAATGTCTGTTTATAACTAGGTACAACTCAGAGAGATAATTGGTCATTTAAGCAGCTGGATTTAATTGTCTAGATGACTTGAAGTTTCCAAAAACTAAAAACCTAGCCTTAAGGTCAGAGTTTTAGAATTACAAGAGACTGCCTTTACCTTTGAAAGAGCATGTCTGCAGAGTTACTGACCTCCAGACTGAACTTCTTGAAGACAGAGCTTATATATATATTTTCATTTCTTAACCTGTTGCAACAAGCATAATGCCTGGCACCTAGTAGGCACTTGATATATGTTTGTGAGAGTCTTAGATTAGCAGATGAAGCCAAAATATTATTTAGATGTGTTATGGTTCTAAATCAGAAAATTATATTGTTGTTTTTTTTTAAGCAAATGCCTCGTGGTAAGTTTTATAGCAGCCTTGAGAACAAAGTGCTGCGGCAGCAGAAAGAAGGGGAATGGTCAGTGCTGCCCATGGTGGTTGTCAAATACTCTATGTTTTGATATATCGTGGAAAATCTTTTCCTAGACTACAATTTAGAGAACTTGATTTTGTAGAGTTTTTATCATCTTAAGAGACATCAGTGTATTTTCCCTAAAGCAGTGTCTTTTCCTCCTTATCCCCATTTTAGCCAGTTTTCATGCATTACGTAAGATTAAAGTTTAATGATTCCAAATCTGAAAGTTCTAGAGAAGAATGTTTTCCGTAAACTGACTAGAACAAATATTTTCTTTTCTGTAGTTGCCTTTTCTTTTCTGAAAAGAAAGTAGGCTTTGGAGTCAGACTTAGGTTTGAATCCTAGCTCTTTAAACAGCATTTACCTGAAGGAAGCAATTTAACCTAATCATGCATCAGTTTCTCTGTCCATAAAATAGGGGTAATACCTGCTGTAAAATAGTGGTATTAGGAGAAATAAGCTACTTCCTAAAAGCGTGGCATCAGTAATCCTGGAACGTATCAAGAATTTAAGAAATATTACTTTCTTTTTATTCAAAGGAGAATCTTGTGGAGTGAGCAGGATTGTAGTACTTCTCTAGCATTAGGGAAGCTGTTGTTGGAGGCTGCACTATGCCTTCAGGCTTGTGTTCTTTCGACATATATTAGTACACAATATCTGCAAGGCAGGTAGAGATTTGGCAGTCTTGTTGGTGGAGGAAACAAAAAACTGATAGTTAAATTATAATGTAAGATAGGGATACTGAGAGTAAATACATAGAGGTTCTGAGGAGAGGAAGGTCTTGATAAACTGCAGTTATTAGGCATCCTTCATGACTGTAAGAGAGCTGCAAACGACCTTAAAGACAGAATGAAGGAGAAAGAAAATCATTAAGAGGATCAAAAGGATAAAAAGTGCAGAGCCTTTCTGGCAGAAATTTTTTTCCACCTTTACTCAGATATAATTGACATACAACATTGTGTAAGTTTAAGGTGTGCAAGTATGTCAATTTGGTAAATTTATATGTTGCAAAATTATTACCACCTTAGCATTAGCCACCACTTCCAACCTGTCACAGAATAGTATCATTTCTTTTTTGTGGTGAGAACATTTAATATCTATCGCTCTTAGCAGCCTGCAAGTTTTTAACAGTATTGTTAGCTGTAATCACTGTGCTGAACATTAAATTTCCAGAATTTGCCAATCTTGCAACTAGAAGTTTACCCTTTGATCCGTATTTCCCCCATTACCCCCACTGCCCATCCCCTGGTAACCACCACTCTACTCTGTTTTTCTGAGTTTGGCTTTTTTAGATTCCACAGATAAGTAATAACATACTGTATTTGTCTTTCTCCGTCTGAATTATCTCACTTAGCACAGTGCCCTTAAGGTCTATCTATGTTATTGCAAATGGCAGGACTTCCTTCTTTCTCGTGACTGAATAACACTCCATTGGTACACTTGTACTGCGTCATCTTTATCCATTCACCCAATGACAGGCTGTCCCCGTATCTTGGCTATTACAAATCATGCTGTGATGAATGTAGGGGTGCAGATCTCTCTTTGAGATCATGTTTTCATTTCTTTTGGATGTATACCTCATAGTGAGATTTGCTGGATCATATGGAGTTCTGTTTTTAATTTTTTGAGGAGCTTCTATACTGTTTTCCTCTGAGTGAACTCCAGGAGTTGGTGATGGACAGGGAGGCCTGGCGTGCTGTGACTCATGGGGTCGCAAAGAGTCGGACACGACTGAGTGACTGAACTGAACTACACTGTTTTCCACAGTGACAGTACCAATTAACCTTCCCACCAACAGTGTATAAAGCTTCCCTTTTCTCCCCATTCTCACCAAATTTACCTCGTCGTTTTAAGGATAGCCATTTTAACAGGTATGAGGTGATATCTCACTGTGGTTTTGATTTCCCATTCCCTGATGGTTAGTGATGTTGAACACCTTTTCATATACCTCTTGGCCGTTTGTATGTCGTCTTTAGAAAAATGTCTGTTCATTTTTTCCTGGCAGAATATTTTTATATGGCTGGTAATAGTAGTTTCAACTATTTAGAACAGAAAAATGTTGGGCTGACTGAAACTGTGCTGATGTAGAGGAAGCAGGAGGAAAGTACCCTGACTGTATTATTTCAAGAGTGACCTGTCACTTATTACCTGTGTCTTTTTTTTAAAGTGTAAGCCAGGTAGCATGCTTCCTATTCTCTGAGATTTCTTACTCAGATTAATAGATAAAAAAATCTTCAAAATCCTATATTATCTTACCTATTAATTCCCTTAAATAACCTTTGACTTCATTTCTTGCTGTTTGCTCTCTCATCCACACAGCTCTGTTTCCAGGAGTAATATGACTGACATGCTGCCACTCCACAGCCTGCGGACTCCTTCTTTCTGTCTGTAAACCTCTTCCTCCAGGTATCCATGTGGCTTGTTCCCTCAGCTCTCTCAGGTTTCTACTCCAGTGCAATCTAAGGAAAGAGGAGAAAAGGGAACTCTTGTACCCTGTTGGTGGGAATGTAAAAATTGGTACAGGCATTAGGGAAAACAGTATAGAAGTTCCCTCACATGTCAAGTGCCATTCTTACTGTTTTATTTCCAAAGCACTTAGAACCATTTGACATATATTGTAAAAAGTGCATTTGCTCATTGTCTCTTCTGATCCTTCTAAAATATAGACTCCTTGAGGGCAGATACATTTTTTTTAATTCACGGCCACACTACCAGTGCCTAGCGCAAACTAGACAAGAAATACTTATTAAATGAATAAACTTTTTCTTTTTTTCTGAGTTGTAAAAGAATTTTGGTCACCGTAGACTTTTCTTTCCTTTAGTGCCATTGAATGACCAAAACGGGGCCTTCCTGAGGAAAGCATCAGTTCATTTGGTTAACATTAAACATGTACTTTGCAAATATAGACGTGCCTCAGAGATACTGTGGGTTTGGTTCCAGACTTACTGTAATAAAGTGAATATTGCAATAAGGGGAGTCACAGGAAATTTTTGTCTCCCAGTGCCTACAAGAGTTACACGTATACTATACTGTCTAAAAAAGGTGTAATAGCATTATGTCTAAGAAAAACCCCTACATTTGTAATATACTTCATTTTTTCCCCTTTTTTATCTGAGAATTCATAATGATTGACAAATCTGATCTCACCCTAAGAGAATGGAAAAGGTTTACATTTGGTTAGAAAGGGTCAGTAAAACTAGTAACATTTTTGAAATTTATGTGAGAGAAAGAGGTTTAGAGAAGGGATATCAACAGTATGTCTTGTAAGTAGGAAAATATCACAAGATTTGAATTAGTTCCTTGAAGCAAAATGTGATGGGAAATGATTGAACGATTTTGAAGAGTCTAGTAGTATAATTAAAGATATATTTTAAGGGCTTTTATTTTTGCTAGGACAGTCAGAAGAAGAGAAGTCAAAATTTTAAGTATATTTATAAAGAAAAGTTTGCTGTATTTGAGGTTTAAAATAATCTGAACAAGAAAAATGAAGGGAAAATGGCCACAACAGGAGAATTTGAGAAAAAGCAGAAATGAGACGCTGTTTGGGATGTAGGGAATATAGGAGGACAGTGTTTGAAATACCGACTTGTTATTATCATTGCTTTAGGATAAGCGATAAGAGGGCTTCCCTAGTGGCTGAGTGGTAAAGAACCCACCTGACAATGCAGGTGATGCAGGTTCGATCCCTGGATCAGGAAGATCCCCTAGAGAAGGAAACAGCAACTCACTCCAGTATTCTTGCCTGGGAAATCCCATGGACAGAGAAGCCTGGAGGGCTTTACAGTCCATAGAGTCATAAAGAGTCGGACATGACTAAGTAAACAACACCAACAAAGCAATGACTACAATTTACTCTCAGTTTCCATCCTTAGAAAAGAGGCTAGAAAGTGAGGTGACAGTTTTTTTGGGAGAGGGAGCTGTAAATTGCTTTTGGAATATGGTTTCTTCTCTACAGTGGCCTAATTAGCAGGGGAGGGAGGAATGTTTTCACTAGGGATAACAGTATGTTTTTTATCCATCTATGATCATAGGTAATGTGGGTGAGAGAAAAAGTACTGATGTAATTTCAGAAATACTGAACTGATTTGGGGGAATAAAACTTAGATGCATAGAAATGCTTTTGCTTTGTTAAAACTGCTATTTTTAAATGGAGTTTCCTTTCGAATCTTAACCTAAAGACTGTGTTTACTTTTTTGTTAATTTAGTAGATCTATCTGTTAACTTAGTATGTGACAGTTTTCACGGAAGTCAGGGAACATTTTGATTTTTTTTTTTAGTAGTAGGTGTGTATATTGTTGGCCTTTTAGACATGTTATACTCTCAGCTAGCTAAGTGTGCTAGATAAGAGGCCGAAACCTAGAAAGAAACAAATGGCAGAGCAGTGTTTTTCAAAAGAATTATTGTTCTGCTCTTTGGCTTTCTCACTGTCATTCTATACATCTCCCTTCCCAGTTGCTCAGGCATACCCTTTTTCAGCTTCCTGCAAAATCTAACACTTCTGCTTCTATGTTAACGCACAGCATTGAATAAAGAAGGGCAGATTTAGCTTAGACGGCTCAAACAGCACTTTTCAAGCACTGTTTGCTGAATACTATGGTTGACTCTGAGCATACAGACCTGAATACACATGATCCCTTGTGAGAAAGTCACAGCAGAGCAATCTAGTGGGAGAACATCCACAATCTACAGTAGTATTTTCATAGAGATACTTGAAGAGCTAGTTTCCATTTAGTAATCTTGACAAAAACAAATGCATAAACAGTCAAAAAGTGGTCCTCTCATGGCTTTTCTTCATAAATATTAAAACCTATATTTTAGAATTGCACGTTTTAATGTTTTTTTTAGAATTTCTTTTCAGTTCAGTCGCTCAGTCTGATTCTTTGCCACCCCATATAGATAGCAAATAAGATACTTGTGTTTTTAGAATCATTGGACCAATTTAAGTAGATTGACAAAGCATTTTTAGTAGTATGTTGAACTAAATATGGCTTTATTTTAAATTATTCAAATTTTACATTAATAAAAATTGGTGTATTAAAAAGGATCTTTTCAGTCCAAGCATGCTCTGTTTCTTAACATTTTATTTAATCTTTAAGTTTTATTCTCCCTCCTATTTCCTATTGAGTACTTTCGATTTTTTGTTTTTAAAATATTTTTCTTGGCATGAAAACCCTATTGCTTTATAGAAAAATGCTGTCTGAAAATTCATTATCATATCTTTTTAAGATGATAGCAGAATATGTTTTTCCCTCTTTTTTTAATTGTATTTTTTAATTTAAACTGGTCTTACACATGAACTTTCTTAGAATCAAGTAGTTCCTGGTTCCTATGGGACTTCCTGTTTTCTCAAATAAAAATAGAAAAGCACCTCAGAAAGGAAACCTGGTCAGTGTGAACAACTTTGTAGGCTCAGTTAGTCTTAGTTGTGTCCTGACTTACAGAGATCCAGGTATCTGAAAGCTTTAAATATTTTTGCATATAATTTTAAAGTAGAGGGTAAGGAGGAGATTCTAAATAATAACTAGAAAAGTGCTATATGATATTCAGCCATAAACTTGTTTGAATCTTTTGGGGAAGGATGGATGTAGGGAGGTTGAATGGAAAATGGTAAATCCTTTCTTTATAATATTTATTAGAAAAAAGTTGTTTAATATTGATACCTAATTCTTAGCTATTTTGATGTGTGTGTGTGTTTCTTGACACTTTTCCAGATGTTAGCAAGGACTAGGCAGGTTTGTCTTTTAATCATTGCAAGTAAGAATTCTAAATGAATTACTCAGTTTTAAAGCATCTTGCATATTTCCTCTAGTAGTAACTGACTTTTATATTTTGAAGAGAAACCAAGTTAAGGAGCCAAAATGAAGTCACTAATAGTAATGATCATAGGTAACATGTATTAAGTGTTTGACACTGTATCAAGCATTTTATATGATTTATCTCATTTAATCCTAACAACTGTATAAAGTAGGTGTGTCATTACATCCTTCCCTTATAGAAGAGGAAACTACAACTTAAGAGTGGCTAAGTAGATAGTAGTTCAAGGTCAGTTGCTAGCAAGCAGTGGAGCTAGGACTGGAACCAAGTCTGAGACCAGAGCACCTACTGTTAATTATTATAGAGCAAACTACAAAATCATAGTGAGAATGGTAAATATAGTAAGTCTGAAAAATTAGTTTTCTAACCTTTGTTATCATCAATTTGTTTATATTTTCTTTGCATATTTATATTCAGTTTTAGCAGAGTACGTTTTAGCATTTCTGAGGGCTTGGTTAGGGGGATTCTTATTCTTAAATGATACTAACAGTTCTCTCTTTTTCTTTCCTTGATAGTAAAAAACCCCTTTGATGAAACATTTGGAAACATACAAGTAAGTAAAAAATCTTAATACTGATACTTTATGTTATGTTTTTTATGATAAAAGTATTAGGATGAATATCAACTGACAGTAGGAATTTTAAAGGTTCTTTTATGCTGAGGCAATAAATTTTCTTATTTTTGAGTATTCCTTTTCTATAATATAATTAAATCTGACACAGATTTTCTCCAAAGAGCAGAACTGTTTATCATTTAAAGATAAAAGCCAATCGCAAAGTAAAATGGCAGTGGCATGTCATCTGGGGATCTGATCTTAGCCTTTAAAGTGTGTGTGTGTTTTCTTCGTTGTTGGATACTCTAGCAGATTTTGCTCTTCTTTTGTTCTCTTTGGATTTTTTGCTCATTGGCAGGCCTTTTTAACTGTCAGGAAGCAAAGGATTTAGTTAGAGTCTTATGCAACCTATTTATGATTCCTTTTCTTTTTAAAGGATTTATAATATTATTTTTAACCTAAGTGTTAAGTGGAAATATTTTTCATTTGCCCATCATCATTATAGGCAATACAAAGGTTGTGATATTTAAGTTTATATCATAATACACAATTAGTTTGTTTTGTTTGTTTGTTTTATTGTTATAGGAACTGACAGTAATATAGATAGACCTGTATGGAAAACATTGTTGTGCTAAAGGATATGTGATAATGTGAAGTCAGATCCATAGATTGTAACTTTAGATTGTTAGTATTGATTATTTTCAGTAGTATTTTATTGTGACAGTACTTAATTTTTTTTTAAAGTTGACTTGATCAGTTATGATATTAACACTGCTATGGCATCGTAGTTTAAATTTGCAGTATATACTCACTGAACATTGAAAATGCAAGACTTTATTTTCTTCTGTATAATTTTCCACTTGGAGGAACCTGAAGTTCCTAACCTCTGAATAATAGTAATAATTATAATGAATATAATGGCTAGTCACCTATATTAAGTGTTTATTCTGTGCGAGACACTGTGCTAAGTAATTAAAATCCATTATTATCATTTAATTAAGGAATTGATACAAATACAGAAAATATCCTTGAGACAGTTGGATGAGATAGAGAGGGGAATATTTCAAGGTGACACTATATGAGAAAATTTGGTGGAGTCACGCTATAGTTTGACTTTCCCTCCTACGAATCAGAATGATTCAGAGAATGAGATTTGCTTCAGAGAATGATTTATATGACTAAAAAAAAATCTGGAGCTTACCAAAATACACAATTAGAAGGTAGCTATTAATATTTCAAATTTAAAATTATTTTTGCTAATGAAAGGTTAGTTTTGAAAGCTTACTTTAAATATGGATTTGTTTGTAGATCTTTAACTTGTTTTCAGGGTGATCAGTAGACACATTTCAAGCCAAGAATTAGAAGAGAGTTTGAAAAGCAGAATGGAAGAAGTTTATAATGAAACTATAAGCCAATATAAGTTTCTCTAAGAAAGTAACTTTGGAATTTAATATACAGACCTTTCAGGTTTACCTATAGTTTAGCATAATGGTGCTAAAGATTATTGAACCAAAGCCTTTCTACTCTTTAAAGTTAATTTGTTTCCATTAATAAAATATTCCATGAAAACTATTTAGATCATAATTTAGTTGATCATTTGGATGGCACTTGACACCCTTGTAGTAATATAGATGGTCATTTTGAATGAGTTGCCACTGGAAAAATAATTCTTGAAAAAATTACAGTTGAGATTTTGGGGTGTTTAAATTCTTTCTATGAGATTATAATAGCATATATGTTATCCAGTATGAGATCCAGTTATGTATGATTAAGTTTTGTTATTTTTTCTACTTGTCTAGTCCAGTGTTAACAGATGTGAATAAAAATATGACGTTTATTCCCAGGCCTCTGATGTTCATTAAAGATATAATCACAGAGGACAGTTGTCAAATATTTGGCTTTAGTTTTGATTTTGAAAGGGGTGTGGGGAGGGGCATAATCAAGACATGTAAAACAGAAAGGAAATCAGTCTCTTCCCAGATAAGGGAGGAAAGAGACTGAAAATGCTCAGCTATTTTAGTACCAAAGCTTAATCAGATTTACCTTGGTTTTATATATCAAGTCTAATCTACGCAATCAGTGGGACACCTCATCTTATTATATTGAACATATTTATTAAAAGTGATTTTGTGGTTTAATCTATCACAGATGCATAGCTTTCAGAATCGTGTATTTCAGTCCCTGCAGTTACTTTTTGATGTCTGATTTTTACAGTTTGGATGTTTAATCTTATTTGATAAGGACTGCCTTGATTCAGAATCTGATTGAGGTAGAGTTGAGGGGGTGAAAAAGCAAATGGGAAAAGCAAGTAGTTTGCTGCTTGCTACTTGGAAAGCAAGTAATGCTGAAGGATTGTCACCTATCTCTGTCTCTGTCAACCGTCTCACATAAAACCAGGGACTCTGCTAGTAGGATTGTGGCACCTCTGATGAATTTTCTTCTTCCTCCTGTCACTCATTAAAGCTTCATTGACAAAAGTATGCCATGCATAGTATGCAAACTTGTCTCTTCTGTCCTTGAACATACAGCGTGAAAATAAATGGGTGTCACTGCATGTCACTGGGCATATGAACTTTACTTTCCTAGCTTTTTATATCCTGTATGAATTTGTTCCTGGTCACATTTACCCAATAATCCTATTTTGTCAGAAACTTCAGGAGAAAGGAAATCATAAAGACATAACCCCTCATGAATCATGCATTTATTTCAAATAGTTTGATAAGCTATTCTTACCCTCCTCCATTGTTTATATCTATCTATGTTAATTGTGATTCCTCTTAAATTGAGGTCTCATTGCTTTAGCTTTCTTGAGAGGGTGCTTAGGTGTTGCAGGAGTCTATACTCTGGTTTCCTTTCATATGGTCAGAATAATATTCCTGACACACATTTCTGTTTAACTTTTCTTCTCCTAAATGTTCAGGATGA
Organism: Capra hircus; assembly: GCF_001704415.2. Taxonomy (NCBI): domain Eukaryota; kingdom Metazoa; phylum Chordata; class Mammalia; order Artiodactyla; family Bovidae; genus Capra; species Capra hircus. The sequence goes on along the minus strand of NC_030812.1, from coordinate 47,923,615 downwards.
AGTCAAACTCTTTGTCTTGGTATCTAGGGCTCTCTAGCTATTGATTCCAAACTACTTTTCCAGGAGTTTGCTGAGTCAAAGTTGGCTACTGGTTATGTAAGAAATACAACCAAAGCATTTATGCTTTCAGGCCTATGCTGTGCCTTCTGCTTGGAATGCTGGTCAATTCTATTCTTTCTGTGAAGCCCAGTTCAGGTATTCCCTCTTCCATAAATGGATCTTTCCACCCCTCTGTCTTCTGTATTTACATTGTACTTTGTTTGCAACTATAACATTTAGTATGTTTTTTGCCCTTAAGAACAGGAATCATCTTGTTGGTGTGGATTCCTCGCTTTTCTGAGAACAGTTCTTAACTCCCAGTTGTGGTTGTTCAGTCACTCAGTTGTGTCTAACTCTTTGCTACCCCATAGACTGCAGCATGCCAGGCTTCCCTGTCCTTCACCATCTCCAGGAGCTTGCTCAAACTCACGTCTGTTGAGTCGGTGATCCATCCAGCCATCTCGTCCTCTGTCTCCCTCTTCTCCTGCCTCTAATCTTTCTCAGCATCAGGATCTTTTCCAGTGAATTGGCTCTTAATGTTAGGTGGCCAAAGTATTGGAGATTCAGCTTCAGCGTCAGTCCTTCCAGTGAATATTCAGGGTTGTAGATACTTATTAAATGTTTCTTTCACTTTAATGGTTCATAAACGTATGCACAGCCACTTTGGGAGCCTCGGAGTGATTTGAGGATTAATCAAAAATGTCGGGTTGGTTGACATTATGTGGTTATCAGGTTAAAACAAAACATGAAGAAAACAGTCAATATGCATAAGTATGCATTGTATAGAGGGGAATTGGGAGCATTGCTTTGATGGTGGGGGGAGTTTGCTATATAGGAGACCTTTTCTGGCACCAAGGTTAGTACAATATCGCAATCATCCTCAAGAAAGTAGAATATTTAGATAGTTTAGATTCTTAGATTAAGGTTTCTTTAAAATATGGTAGCCATTGGTTAAATATGAATTTGCCTTTTATATTATGTAGCTTCTATGATTGTTAAATTTATTTACTATTTTTCTTTTCAAACAAAGATTATTATTTGGTGTATTTTCCCTTAAGTTCAGATGTTTTATAATGTTTTTCTTTTAAATTTAGGAAAGTGAGAAAAATCTTATGATGAACACTTTATACAAGCTTCATGATCGATTGGCACAGCTTGCAGGTAATTGTCTCAACATTCATAGTATGTAAAAATGTTTTGAAAATTAATTGTATATGTAGCATGTGATATCAGTAGAAATGGTTTTTCCTAAGTTCAGTGTTATGTTACGTACATGTGGATATTTTCTCTTTAGAAGTTTTTATTCCCTGTAGGGAATGGGTTTTTATTTGTATAGATTTGTTTAATCAAGGCCTTTAGCCTGCCTGACATATGTGTATGATGAAATATAGATATATACTGTATTATATGTTATCACTTTTTTATTGCACTGATAGTAACAGAATTCTGAAAGCTTGTGTGTCAATTGAATTGAGTAAGCAACAAATTAACTAAAATCATAGATCTAATATAAAAGTACAGATTTTCTTTTTGTGAAGGTATAGGTGTCATTTCTTTGGATAAAGTAAATAGATTACAGAATTTCTTTCTCCTGACATGTTGCATTTTCCTCATATTCTGCTGTAAGTAAGTCTGAAAATTCTCAGGTATGCAGCATATCTGCAATTAGAACAAGAGAAGTGAATTGGCATCAAGTTTAGCATCTCTAAGCTATAGTAGCCACTTTGTCTTTATTATCTTTTAAGTTGTTTCACTTATTTTACATATAATCTGAAAGAAGAGACTTTAGATTCTCTTGAAAAATGTAATTTTACAAACTTTTGTATGTAGTAAGTCCTTTTGTAGAAATTTGTACAAGCTTAGTAGGTAAATGTGGAGAAGGCAATGGCACCCCACTCCAGTACTCTTGCCTGGAAAATCCTATGGATGAAGGAGCCTGGTGGGCTGCAGTCCATGGGGTCGCTAAGAGTCAGACACGACTGAGCGACTTCACTTTCACTTTTCACTTTCATGCATTGGAGAAGGAAATGGCAACCCACTCCAGTGTTCTTGCCTGGAGAATCCCAGGGACGGGGGAGCCTGGTGAGCTGCCGCCTGTGGGGTCGCACAGTCGGACATGACTGAAGCGACTTAGCAGCAGCAGCAGTAGGTAAATGTGGAACTTCTCTAGTCCAGTAGATGCATTTAGAATCCAGATAGTTCCCCATCCTCTCACCAAGGTTTTTTTTGGGTGGAGGAAGTTAGTTCTTTAATTCTGGTCAGTGTTTTTGGCTAATAATTCTGTGTATATCACTAAAAGCTTTTTTTGCATTGACTGATGGACTGTTAACATACATATGTTGCAAACTAATGACATTAATTTGATAGCTGTAGCACCCAGAAAGAGAGTATATAATCTACATGGAATTCCTGATATTGCTCCTATAATACAAGCTTCTACAGTTGTCTCTATAGCAGTTTTTTATGAAGTGTGTTAGATCACCATAATCTGGAGTGCTTTTAAAGATACAGATTCCTTCCTATAGAGCAGGGGTCTGCAAACTTTTTATCTGTAAAGGGGCCAGATAGTAAATTTTTAAGGCTTTGTGGGCTAGACTGTCTCTGTCACAGCTACTCAGTTCTGCTGTTAGGGCATGAAAGCAGGCATAGATAATACATAAATAAATGAGTGTGACTGTGTTCCAATAAAACTTCACTTATAAAAACTGGTGGTAGGCCACAGTTGGTCTTTGGGTTTGCCAGCCCTTGCTATAGATCTGTAGAATCGGATCTCTGAGGATAGATTATAAAGTTTGAAGACTTTTTTGGGTTCATCTAATAGGTATTCTCGTTTTACAACTATGACCATTAAAATCTGGAACAAAATTTATAAAGTTGGAATATGGTTGCTTTTATGATAAAAAAAAATTTGCCAAAAGTTTTACTTTAACTATTATACTTTTATGTTAAAAAAGTTTTTTTTAAGTACTTGAAAGAAATAGTAGGAGAAACAAAATTGAAGTTCATTGTAAGGATAATTGATATCTCATAACCATCGAGAGCCTGGTGGGTGAATAAAGGTTTGGATCCTCTTAAAAATAGCTATGAGAAAAGGAAAATGTAGTCTTCCAAACTTTTGTATGTAGTACACCTGATTATAGCTAGATGCTTCTATCTAATTTCCCTGTTGATCTGTGTTATAATATTTTAAGTTTTGCACACGCTTTGCTAAAAGTAGGCTTAGTAATACTCCAAAATGGACATTTTAATTCAGATTTACTTGAGTCTTGAATTATTAGCTTTAGTAATAGATGTACAAGTTAGCACAATGAATTTTCCCCCCTGAAAAATATATCTATAGAGGACTTTCTTTGCACCAAGACCTATGAATAGGCATCAGTGAGCACTACTTGGTTCTTACCCCTGGCTAACAATTTCATTAGGAATATAAAAGGAAGGTATGTTTCTATGTAGATTGAAATGCATATAAAAGTTGTGGTTTATGTAAAAATACTTGTTTACATTGCCTATTGGAAGTTTTTTCTAGACAATATAAGAGTGTTTGTCTTCTTTCTTTACTGATTATAATAATACAATCTATAATTGTGTATTTTATAAAACTGTTTTGATTAATTATATTTGTTTTTTTTTTGTTTAACATAGTACTGATTCAAAATTAATATGCTAATCTTTTCAGGAGATCATGAATGTGGCAGTTCTAGTCAGAGAACACTTTCTGTCCAAGAGGCAGCTGCATATTTGAAAGTAAGCAGTGAAATTAGAATTTTAATAGCTCTATTCTTAAAGTTAATATAAACTATTACAATTTATATTTATCATCTGATGCATTTGATTACTTTTACTGTTAAAAGTTTGGGCCTGCTGTTTGGTGTAATGTGACCAGCAGAATTACTCAGCTGTTTTAAAGTACTCTATTATGAGAGAATGCACAATAGTTTGGAAAGGGTACAAACACCATTGGTGAGAAAGAAATTGAGATAGGTAAGTAGTACATAAGAAAGCAGGTAAACATCTAACCATTGTCATTTATTTCAGTCCTTCTGCCCTGCGATAATTCCATTTCATGGTTCTAAGAGAACTTGCAGATACATTTTTCTATATGACTGTGAATAATGTTTAGGAAATCTTAAATGAAAGGAAAAGTACTAGAAGGTTAAGATGGAGAAGTGTCACTGATTGCTAAAGAGGGGAGAGTGGATTTTGAAAATCATACTAGGGAGCTTAATGTTAGTCCAGTTCCATAAAGATGTGAATACTTGCAGATGGAAATACTAATCCCTAAAAGTTGGCATCCATTCATTGAGAACAGGTCATGTCATACAAACTTCACTGTAATTGTGGTAAAAAAACACATAATATGAAATCTACCATAAAGTGTGCAGAATTGTTGACTGTGTACATGTCGTTGTGCAGCAGATCTCTCAGACTTCCTCATCTTGCATTACTGAATCTGTGCACCCATCGCATAGCAACTCCCCCCTTCCTTCTCCTAGTCCCTAGTTACCACCATGCCGCTTTCTGCTTCTATGAGCTTGACCGTGGTAGATACCTCATGTAAGTGGGATCATGCAGTATTTGTCTTTCTGTAACTGGCTAATGTCGTTTAACACAATGCCCTCGAGGTCCATTCATGTTGTAATAGATGGCAGAATTTCTTTTTTTTTTAAAGTTGAATAATACTCTACCGTATATACCCCACATTTTCTGTATCCATTGATGTGTTGGTGGGCATTTAGCTGTTTCCACTTCTTGACTATTGTGAATAATACTGCAGTGAACATTGGAGTGCAAATATCTCTTAGATCATGTTTTCAATTCTTCTGATAAATACCCAAAAGTGAGATTGCTGGAACATGTAATAATTTTTTTTTTAATTTTTTTTAATTAACTTCCATACTGATTTTGTTAGTGGCTGCACCATTTTACATTCCCACCAACTGTTTACAATGTGCGTGTGTGCTCACTCTGTTGTGTCCGACTCTTTACAACCCCATGGACTGTAGCCTGCCAGGCTCCTCTGTCCATGGGATTCTCTCGGCAAGAATACTGGAGTGGGGTGCCATGTCCTCCTCCAGGGGATCTTCCCAACCCAGGGATTGAACCTTCATCTCTTACATCTTCTGCATTGACAGGTGGATATTCTTTGCCACTAGCGCCACCTTGGAAGCCCACAGTTTACAAGGATTCCCTTTTCTCCATATCCTTGAATACTTCTGTTTTCTTTTGGTTTTGGTTTTTTTTTTTTTTAATAACGGCCATCCTAACAGGTGTAAAGTGATATCTCACAGTGGTTTTGATTTGCATTTCTCTGATTAGTGATGTCAAGCATCTTTTCATATACCTGTTGAAGTTCCTTTTTATTTTTGGATATTAACCCTTATCAGATGGTTTGTAAATGTTTTCTCCCATTCCACAAATTGCGTTTACACCCTGTTGATTGTTTCCTTTGCTGTGCAGAAGCATTTTAGTTTGATGTAGTCCCACTCGTCTCCTTTTGCTTTGGTTACGTGTGCTTTCAGTGGCATATCCAGAAAATCATTGTCAAATCATAATTTAAAAATCATTACTAAGACCAATGTCATGAAGTATTTCCCTGAATTTTCTTCTAAAAGTTTTATAGTTTCATGTCTTATTTTTAAGTCTTCACTCCATTTTGAGTTGATTTTTGTGTAGTGTATGGTTAAGGTTTCAGTTTCATTCATTTACATGTGGAAATCAGTTTTCTCAGTACTGTTTTTTGAAGAAACTATCCTTTTCCTATTGTGTGTTCTTAGCATGCTTGTTGAAATCAGTTGACCATCAACGTTGAGTGTGTCTCCATTTTATTCCATTGATCTATATGTCTTGATGCCAGCACCATATTGTTTGATTACTGTAACTTTATGATATGCTTTGAAATCAGAAATATGGGGCCTCCACTTTTGTTGTTCTTGATTAATATTATTTTGGCTATTTGGGATTCTTTGTAGGTCCATATGAATTATAGTATTGATCTTTCTATTTCTGAAAAAAAAAAAAAAAAACTAACTGCTACTGAAATTTTGATGGGAATTGCATTGAATCTGTAGATTGCTTTTGGTAGTATGAATGAATGAATGAATGAATGAAGTCGCTCAGTCATGTCCAACTCTTTGCGACCCCATGGGCTGTAGCCTACCAGGCTCCTCTGTCCATGGGATTTTTCAGGCAATAGTACTGGAGTGGATTGCCATTTCCTTCTCCAGCGGATCTTCCCAACCCAGGGATCGAACCTGGGTCTCCCGCATTGTAGACAGACTCTTTACCGTCTGAGCCACCAGGGAAGTCATTTTGGTGGTATGGACATTTTAATTAAGTCTTCCAGTTCACGAACCCAGGATGCCTTTTCATTTATTTGTGTCTTGAAATTTCTTTTGGCAGTGCTTTGTAGTTTTTAGTGTGTAAGTCTGTTGCCTTTTAGATAATGTTGATTCCTAAGTATTTTATTCTTTTTGATGCTTTTTGTGGATGAGATTTTTAAATTTTCTGGTTGTTCATTTTTATGTATAGAAATGCAGCTTCTTTTTGTATTTTTTTTTTTCAGTCCCACACCCTTGCTGAATTTACTTGAGTTCTAACTTTTTTTTTTTGATGGAGTCTTTAGAGTCTTCTATGTATGCAATCATGTTATCTGCAAACAGATAAAATTTTACTTCTTCATTTCAAATTTGTATGCCATTTATTTTCTTTTCTCACCTAACTGCTCTACTCTATTGAATAGAAATGACAACAGTGGACATCTTTGCCTTATTCCTGGTCTCCAAGGAAAAACCTCAGTTTTTCATGATTAAAATTATGTTAGTCATGAGCTTTTCATATATGGGCTTTATTGTTTTGCGGTAATTTGCTTCTCTTCCTAGTCTATCGTGTTTTTAATCATTTAAGGTGTTGAATTTTGTCAAATGCTCTTTCTGTATTTGTTGAAATTATTATATGATTTTTCCTTCTGTTAATGTGATGTATTACATTGATTGGCTTTTGTGTGTTTATCCTTTCATTCTTGGAATAAATCCCACTTTTGATCCTTTTAATAGGCTATTTAATTCACTTTGCTAATATTTTGTTGAGGATTTGTGTCTATATTCATCAGGGATTTGGTCTGTATTTCCATTCTTGAAGCATCTTTGATGTCAGAGTAACGGTGGCCTCATAAAATGAGTGTGGAAGTGTTCCCTGTTAAGTTTTTTGGAGGACTTTGAGAAGGCTAAATGTTAATTTTTTAAAAAATACTTGGCAAAATTCTCCAGAGAAGCCATTGAATCCCAAACTTTTCTTTGTTGGGAGGCTTTTGGTTACTGATTCAGTTTCTGTACTAGTTATAGGTACATTCAGATTTTTTCTTTGTTATTTAGTCTTGATAGGTTATATGTTTCTAGGAATTTATCCATTTTTTTCTATTATCTAGTTTGTTGACAAATAATTTTGCATAGTAGTCTTTTAAAATCCTTTGTATTTCTCTGACATCAATCTTAAAAATCTCTTTGATTTCTCTTGAAAAAAAATTTTTGGGGGGGTGCCCTTTGCTGAGTCTTTGTTGCTTTGCGTGCTTTTCTCTAGTTGCAGCGAGCAGGACCTGCACTCTAGTTTTGGTGTATACGGCTTCTCATTGCAGTGGCTTCTCATTGCAGAGTGGGCTTCAGTAGTTGCAGCACAAGGGCGCAGTAGTTGTGGTCCACTGGCTTGGTTGCTCTGCAGATACAGGATCTTCCTGATTCAGAGACTGAACCGGTGTGTGTCTCCCGCACTGGCAGATGCATAAGGCCCCTTCCTCTTTCATTTCTGATTTTGTTTGAGTCTTCTTTCTTTTTTTATTAACTAAGGGTTTGTCAATTTCGCTTATCTTTTAAAAAACCACATCTTTGTTTTGTTGTTGTTTTTTTTCCTTCTATTTCCTATTTTGTTTTTGCTCTAATTCCTATTTCCTTATGCTAACTTTGGGCTTAATTTATTCTTTTTCTAGTTCTCTGAGGTGTAGAGATGGGTTATTTGAGATCTTTCTTTTTTAATGTAGGCATTTACCATTGTGAAATTCTTCGTTAGAACTGCTTTTGCTGTATCCCATAAGAAGCTATTGGGTTTCTTACATCTGAATGTCCATTTCTTTCCACAGATTAAAAAGTTTGCGTTATTATTTCTTCAAATAAACTTTCTGCTCCTTTCACTCTTCTCCTTCTGGGACTTCCATAATGTGTGTATTGGTCCAGTTAATGATGTTCCAGAAGTCCCTTAAGCTTTCTTCACTCTTCTTCATTTTCTTTTCTTCCTCCCACTGGATAACTTTAAATGACTTATCTTTTAGTTCCTTGATTCTTTGTTCTGATGGATTTAAGACCGCTGTTGAACCCATGCTGTGAATTTTTCAATTCAGTTATTGTATTCTTCAGCTCCAGAGTTCCTGTTGGTTCTTTTTAGTATTTTCTCTCTCTTGATATTCTCATTTTACTTATATGTTGTTTTCCTGAGCTCAGTGAGCATCTTTATGCCAGTTTATTATGAAATTTTTATTGAATAATTCATATACCTCAGTTTTTTTAGGGTCGGTTTCTGGAGATTTATTTTGTTTTAGTTGGGCCGTGTTTCCTCATTTCTTTTTGTGTGTCTTGCTACTTTGTTTTGGGATATTCCTTTTGAAAACACAGCTACATCTCCCAGTCTTTAAGAACTGCCTTCATGTAGGGAAAGACCTTTACCGGTGAGCTCAGATATGCTGGGGTCTCCTCAAATCTTTATTGTGGACTTGTGGGTGTATATTCCCAACTAGAGAGGTTTTACAGGTTTCTTTTTCTAATAGTTCCACTATATATTACAATTATTTTTTAAGTACATAAATTTTTAGTTGGAGTTTCAGTATCAAACTCTCAAAAGTTAATAACAGAATGAGTAGACAGAAAAGTAGAAGGGTATAGTAGATCTGGAAAGCACTATGAACCAATTCAACATAATTAAGATTTATATAATTTTCACACAACAATGGGATACAAATTCTATTCAGGTTCCCATAGATTATAAATCAGGAGACACTGGAACATATCCAGGAATGTAAAACGAAGTATGAAAATTTCATGGTCTGAAGGTATTGAAATACAGAATCTGTTCTCTTATCACCGTGGAATTAAGTTAGAAATCTATCAAAAGATATTTGAAAATAACCCATATAGCAGCAGCAGCAGCACGTATTTTCAAGTGCAATGTGACATATACCAAGAGAAATCTTTGACTTAGCCATTGAAAGCCTTGATAAAGTTAGAAGACTTAAAAAGTGCAGAGGGCGATTGCAGAGAAGAGAACATTTAAATGAGAAGTTAATATCAGAATAAGAAATTAATACCAAAGATACTTTTAAAATCCCATGTATTTGGCAATGTCCACTTTTAAATGATGGATGTATCTAAGGAGCCATAACAAGAAAAGAGTTGTGTCCGACTCTTTGCAACCCCCATGGACTATAGCTTGCCACACTTCTCTGTCCACGGGATTCTCCAGTCAAGAATACTAGAGTGGGTAGCCATTTCCTTCTCCAGGGGATCTTCCCGACCCAGGGATCAAACACAGGTTTCCTGCCTTGCAGACGGATTCTTTACCATCTGAACCACAGGGAAGGAAGCCCCACATCAAGGAAAATTAGAAAATATGCATGACAGAATAAAAGTGAAAAGAGATTTTATCAGAATTTGTTGCATGCAGCTAAAGCTGCTCAGTGCAGCTGAATACAGTGTGGGATCTTGAATGAAGTATGAAAACAAATAATGGGCACTAATATAAAATTTTGTGAAATTTGAACAAAATCTTTTGATAGGAGCTTATAGTCTCTTGCTCCCTCCAGTGCCTGTCTGCTGTACTGCGGGTCCTCTGGAGCAACAGCAAGCTGTCCAGCTCCTTTTTATTTTCAGCAACTCCCAGGCATCTAGCTTATGGCAGGTCTCGGTATTTTGAAACAGGTAATACAGAAACCAGTCCTTTGGGTAGCTCCCTGAGAAACTGAAACATTGGACACACGTTCCAGCTCTTTCCCTCCTCAGGGAGAAATGAGGAGTTAGGGTTTTCTAACACTTATTTTGCACTGAGCTGCAGGCAGGGTCAGTGGCAAGTGAGTGTGTGCTAGTTCATGGCCCTTGTTCTTGGTGGTCCCCAGCCTGGTGCCCTTTGACCTATTAGTGCTTAGATTCAAGCACGACAGAACCCCATCCTTCTACTACTGCTAAGTGACTTCAGTCATGTCCGACTCTGTGCGACCCCATAGGCGGCTGCCTACCAGGCTCCCCCGTCCCTGGGATTCTCCAGGCAAGAACACTGGAGTGGGTTGCCGTTTCCTTCTCCAGTGCATGAAAGTGAAAAATGAAAGGGAAGTCGCTCTGTGTCCCTCAGCGACCCCATGGACTGTAGCCTACCAGGCTTCTCCCTCCATGGGATTTTTCCAGGCAAGAGTACTGGAGTGGGGTGCTATTGCCTTCTCCGCCCATCCCTCTGGTGGCCCCCCAAAATTCTGAACATTTAGACAGTTACTCCAGTCTTCTATTTCCCTGCTCAAGGAGAAGCCAGGAATTGGGAATTTTCTCCCCATCACATTATGCTGTACCAGGGGCAGGGGCTCCAGTGAGTGTGTTACAAATTTTCCTACTTTCATGCAGCTGGTTTTGTACTTCTTTAGGATGCAAGAACCTCTTAACTGGTTTCTGGGTTTCTTATCATACAAAGGGAATTAATCTGTGTGCTGTTGAATTTGTGTCTCTAGCAGGGAAGGAGGATCAGGGCCTTCCTATTCAGCTGTTTCGCTGACGTCACCCGCTCTTTTTTGTTTTTAGATTCAGAATATTGTATTGTTCTAAAGCTTTCAGCAAGGTTTTGGTGGCAATCTCCCATGATATGCTTGTCAAAAAAGAGAAATATGGACTCAGTTTTTAACTTAATTCGTAGCTTACATGTAGATACACAAAAGATGTTAAGACAATATAATATGATGAGGAGTAGATGTTGATTCAAATTGTAGCACTGGCATGTAGAAGCTTTGTGTCTTGGTAAAGTCCCTTTACTTCTGTGTACCTGTGTCTCAGTGTAAAAGTGGGGCTGTTGTTATTAATGACTATCAGAGTTGTTAGGAGAACTTAAGTGAAAGTATAAAGTACCTAGTTCAGTTCCTGATGGTTATACTAACTTCCAATAAAATTTATTTCTTTTTTTGTGTGTTTCCTAACTAAACCAGTGTGATTCCGGAGAGAGTTTTCTTTAACATGCTGCAGATTTTGTCTGTCAGCCTCATTCTCTCCTTCATCTTCAATTGTGGCCTAGATGACAACATTAATGGCAGGTAAACTTGTGGAGAGTGTAGTAGCTAATAGTTTGGATAACTGAAGGATCAGGATTCAAAAAGGTCTGAATAAGGAGGGCTTATAATTACAAGGCTCTGTCTTAAAGAGTAGAAGAATTGCTAGATGAATTATTCAGGTGAAGGCAAAGATAGGATTGGATTGAGTAGGCTAAAGGGAACATAGAGTCAAATAGTCCAGGAAAAGGGCACAACATATGGGAATCCAAAGCCAGCAAGTGAAAGTTTTTACTTTTAGCAGTAGGATGAACTGATCCCAACCAATGAGTCCCTCTTGGTTTCCCCTTTTTTCCCCCCAGTTGACTCTCTCTTGGCTTGGCTTGTGGCTTGGGCTTCCCTTGTGGCTCAGCTGGTAAAGAATCTGCCTGTAGTGCTGGAGACCTGGGTTCAGTCTCTGGGTTGGGAAGATCCCCTGGAGAAGGGAAAGGCTACCCACTCCAGTATTCTGGCCTGGAGAATTCCATGGACTCTATAGTCCATGGGGTTGCAAAGAGTCGGACATGGCTGAGCAACTTTCACTTCACTTGACTCTCTCAGAGTAGTAATGGCACAGATAGATACCAGATATGTGCTATTGTCGGTCATAAATTCCTGGGATAGGATTAAGTTACTTTTCACAAGAACCCTGAGATTCTTTAAATCTACTGAATTGTGTTCGAAGGAAGGACTAAATGGATGGGATAGGGCTTGGGAACAGGATAAGGCTTCATCGGTAGTTAGGTTGGAGCTGGAGAAGTCAGCGGTTGGTGTGCAAAGGTGATTAACTGCATCTTTTTCCCCTCCCCAGCCATTTGACTGGATAAGGTAAAAAAGAAGGGACATAGAGCCAGAGTTGGGACAATTGAAATCTAAGCCAAGCAGCAGTGGGTACAAAAGATTAGTTCTATTAAAATCTGGCAGCAAAGAAGTTACTAGAAGTACCCCTTCATGAGTTGAGTAGAGAACTGTCTGTATTGAGGTGTTTTTTTTTTTTTTTTAATGATGATAGTGAATTCCAGTCTTAAAAGATCTTCATCTCTTTTCTCTGGAACTGTTTTATGTTTCAAATTAGGTTTTACCTTTTTAAAAAACAAATTTAGTAGAATATATAATGTATATTTTTACAAAAGATTTTGGATTAATTTCTTAATTAGTTAAATGAAGTTACTTTCTGTAGATAATATCCTTTTTGTTATACATTTAGGGGTGTGTGTGTGTGTATTCTTCTTGGAGTTTCATTTTCAGGTTTTCAGTTGCTGTGAAATCTGATACGACCTGTGCCAAAGATGCAGTTTGGACTGCTACTAAAAGAAAAACCTTAAACAGAAATTTTTCCCCAAAAATAGTTTTATGGTCTAGATAAAAGTTTAGGTGCTGTTTTTAATAGGCTGCTGCTTTTTTTTTTTTTTCAATATAACATTACCCCATGTTTATGATTTAACTCATATAGAAAATAAAAGGAAAACTGCATTTCAGATTCACCACCTAAAGTTAGCCACTCATTTTGGTCCATGTTTCTCTGGTCTTGCATTTCCCCCCTGAAATTAGTATCAGTATAAATGTTATAAATACTGATATTTTTTCCTTAAAGTTGTTAGCATTTTCCCATGTCATTGTTCAGGCTTTTAAAAACTGTTCCTTTTTATTATTGAATAATATTTCTTTACATGTTTTTATTCTCCTGGGTTGTGGGATTTCAGTATTATGAAAGCATGCTAATTTTGCATTATAGTATTTGATTTTGTGATTATTTCCTTAGGAGATAGTCCTAGAAAGGAAATCACTTGTTCAAAGAACTTTTGTTAATACTTTTGAAATATGTTGCTAAATTACTTTCTAATTTGTAATGATAATTTTAGCACAACCTATTTTATTTTACCCAAGTTCTAACATAAATATGGAAGAATCCCACTACAATTCTGGTATCAAACAATGACAACCATATGTATATTGTAGGCTTTCTGCTTATGGAGAGAGAGTTATTATACCTTTTATGTGCTTGTACCATGGTTTCACCTGCAACACAGTTAAGTTTTTGCATTCAGGAATAAATGAGCTAGAGAATGTGTAGAACTCCTATGCTGTAAGCTAATTTCCCCTCAGCGTCTGGTGCATTTTAAGTAAATATTTGATGGAGTGAAAGGAATGAATTGTTTAGTTGCTAAGTCATCTCCAACTCTTTTGTGACCCCATGGATTGTAGCCCACTAGGGTTCTCTGTCCATGGGATTGCCTAGTCAAGAATGCTGGAGTGGGTTACCATTTCCTTCTCCAGGGGATCTTCCCGACCCAGGGATTGAACCTAGGTCTCCCGCACTGGCAGGTAGATTCTTCACCACCGAGCCACCAGGGAAGCCCCAGATGAGTGAATAAGCCTCAGTAAAAACTTTTTTCACTTTGAGTCTTTACATTCCATTTCTTTTATTTTTCCCACTTTCTTCTTCAAAGAAAATTTAAGTAAATGTGACAATTAATTTAAATAACTTTAACATTTTTTTTCTTACTCCTACAGTGTTTTTCTTGGGCTTTTTATTCCTCATTTTTGAGATTGAAATCTAGTTTTGATTTGTGAAAAGAGGTCCCTCTGGTGGAACATTTAGGAAATATGTGGCACTATATTTTCATGAAAAGACATAGATGCAAAGTTAAATGATCGGAGCTTTGTATGATCGCTTAGCAATAGAATGATGAAATGAATGGTGGTTCATTTCCTAGGTCACTTTTAAGACCTGTTTAATTTTAAACACAATATGTTTTAAGATTTGTGAAGACTATAATAGGAAAGAAGATTGCAAATATGCCAAATTATGGACTGAATAAATTTTTATGGACTAACTTGGAATGTTAATCACTGTTAATAAGATTGTGTCTTTGTGGGAAAATAAGTATCCTAAAAAATGAAATGAATTAATACCTTTCATAATGGTTATAGCATTTCAAGTATAATTTATCTTGGTACTTTCTGTATGCTACCTTTGATTTCATAGTGATGCAACAAGGTAGGTGGTTTCAGACTCACCTTTATAAAGAAAATAAGTAGGTCATCCAGCTAGTAAGTGATGGAACTGTGAATAAAATCAAAATATCTGCTCTTTTCACTGTAATGTTCTGCCTCTTACATGGAAGAGGCAGAGTTTATAACCCATACCCTCATATTGAGTGGTCAAGAGACTGACCCTGAATAGGGCTGAGAATCTGAAAAAGTGAACAAAGTATATGCATCTGCCTACATGACTTATTTTCTCTTAATATCCTCTTGTGGTTGTACATACAGCAATTCAGTAGTGGAGTCATGATCTGATTCCAGGCCTCTTGGATTCTAAAGACCATATTCTTTCCATTATTCCTGGAAGTAAAAGATCAACTTTCCACTGAAACATTAAGAACTAAATCATACTCACTATTGATTTCTGTGTGTCATATTTTACGTAATTTAAAGGTAGCATCTAGTGTGTATTGTTTAGCCCCTAAGTCACGCCTGACTCTTTTGAGACTCCATGAACTATAGCCCAGTAGGCTCCTCTGTCCATGGGATTTTCCAGGCAAGAATACTGGAGTGGGTTGCCATTTCCTTCTCCAGGCTATCTTTCCCATGCAGAGATCGAACCCGTGGTTCCTGCTGCGTCTCCTTCATTGCAGGCAGATTCTTTACCACTGAGCCACCAGAATATTCACTAAAGCCACACAGCTATTAGTGTCATGCAAATTATCCATTTGTGAACTTTATCTGGTAGATGTTTAATGTTGGCTTAACTTTTCCCTGTGCCACTATCTTTTCCCCTCCATACATTTTGTTGCTTGCTTTAAAGAACTGAATCTTTTACATAAAGCAGTATTGTTTTTGTGCTTTGAAACTGTAATCCAAGTTCAAAGCATCTGATATGGGTTTTTAAATTACACATTTTGGCTAGTTATTTTGAAAGTAAGGTAAATTTGTAATTGGGAATCAATTACAGTATATTAAAATAGATTTAATTTGTTAAAGATTTGGGAAAACTTCCTTTCAATTTAGAAAGATTTCTGTGATGCTGTCAGCAGTGTGTTAGCTGAGCTGTTGCCTATAAATAAATAGTAACAAGTAATTATGTTAATAATAGACCTACTTTAAAAATTAAAAACTTGGTTTCCTCCTGAGTTTTGTCATCAGTTATTTGAAAATGGGTGTTTTATGATACAGGAATGCCTTACCTCGAGGATTGGCAAACTGCAGCTCATGAGCCTGGTTTTGTATGGCCTGCTGAGGTTTTACAATATTTTTAAAGGTTGCATTAAAAATATGTAAGTGACAGAGACCAGAAGTATATATGTTGCAAAGCTTAAAATATTTACTGTCTGCCCTTTGCTGAAAAAATTGACTCACCCCTTGTATTACAGCTTTCCAGGTGGCTCCAAAAAGTGAATAAAGCACTTCAGACTTAAAATCAGGTAGATGCTGTATGCTACAGTGTTAGCATGAACTGTTTAATTCGCATATGTCAGAAAAGAATTCAACTTTTACTTCTATAAAAATTCCATTTTATAATACTATAGAACTCCATGTACTATGTGGAATATTTGTGGAAGTAATGGTTTATTTAAGAACTCAAACTCTGTTAAATCTTTAATGAAAGTTTTAAATAAATTATTATTTGTTTTTTAAAATGTTTATTCATAAAGGAACATTCCATGGTTCTGTTGTATAGCAAGTAGTGGTTGGATATCGAGGGGTATTTACATAGGAAAGGAGAACAGAAAATGGAAAAATAACAACAGATACCTTTTTCTATCCTTCTACTGTTTTATAACTAGAAGTGCTAAGCTCTTTGTTCTTCCACATATTTAACTTATTAGAGTAGCTGTCCTTGTTAATTTGAATCATTATGTTTGTTTTTAACGATAATTAATGAGGGCAGTCATGCTATTTATAATCTTTAGCCTCCATTTTTATATTTAAATTACACAGCAAGTAAACTTGGAAATTCATTTATTTTAGCATTACTTGAAATATGTTTATAGTCTAATTTTTCACATTCTATATAGTAATGAAAAAATGTCATAAAATACTGCATACTGCATTGAATAGAAACTGAAAAATGTGTATGTAAATACAAGTTAAATACAATGTGTGTACTTCACTGATTTTTAAAATATCCACATCTTTCAAGGGTGGTATCTTGTTTGTGTCTTTGAAGGATACAGTCTTTGAAAGGAACTAAATGAGTACTAAATCCTTTTCAAAAACCAATATATTACAAACAGGAATTAACACAAGGTCTTCAGCTCTGTGTCATTTCAGTTCAGTCACTCAGTCGTGTCCGACTTTTTGTGACCCCACTGACTGCAGCACACCAGGCCTCCCTATTCCATCACCAACTCCCGGAGTTTACTCAAACTCACGTCCATTGAGTCGGTGATGCCACCAACCATCTCATCCTCTGTCGTTCTTGCTCCTCCTGCCTTCAATCTTTCCCAGCATCAGAGTCTTTTAAAATCAGTCAGTTCTTCGCATCATGTGGCCAAAGTATTGGAGTTTCAGCATCATTCCTTCCAATGAATGTTCAGGACTGATCCTTTAGGATGGACTGCTTGGATCTCCTTGCAGTCCAAGGGACTCTCAAGAGTCTTCTCCAACACCACAGTTCAAAAGCATCAATTCTTCTCACTTTTCTTTATAGTCTGACTCTCACATCCATACATAACTACTGGAAAAACCATAGCCTTGACTAGAATGGCTTTTGTTGGCAAAGTAATATCTCTGCTTTTTAATATGCTGTCTAGGTTGGTCATAACTTTCCTTCCAAGGAGCAAGTGTCTTTTAATTTCATGGCTGTAGTCACCATCTTCAATGATTTTGGAGCCCAAAAAACAAACTCTGTCATTGTTTCCATTGTTTCCCCATCTATTTACCTTGAAGTGATGGGATCAGATGCCATGATCTTAGTTTTCTGAATGTTGAGTTTTATGCCAACTTTTTCACTCTCTTCTTTCACTTTTGTCAAGAGGCTCTTTAGTTCTTCACTTTTTGCCATAAGGGTGGTGTCATTTGCATATCTGAGGTTATTGATATTTCTCCTGGCCATCTTGATTCCAGCTTGTTCTTCATCCAGTCCAACGTTTCTCTTGATGTACTCTGCATATAAGTGAAATAATCAGGGTGACAATATACAGCCTTGACATACTCCTTTCCCAATTTGGAACTGGTTTGTTGTTCCATGTCCAGTTCTAACTGTTGCTTCTTGACCTGCATACAGATTTCTCAAGAGGCAGACAGGTCAGGTGGTCTGGTATTCCCATCTCTTGAAGAATTTTCCACAGTTTGTTCTGAACTACACAAAGGCTTTGGCATAGTCAATAAAGCAGTAGGTGTTTTTCTGGAACTCTCTTGCTTTTTCCATGATCCAGTGGATGTTGGCAATTAGATCTCTGGTTCCTCTGCCTTTTCTAAATATGGCTTGAAGATCTGGAAATTCACAGTTCACATGCTATTGAAGCCTGGCTTGGAGATTTTTGAGCATTACTTTGCTAGCGTGTGAGATGAGTGCAGTTGTGGGGTAGTTTGAGCATTCTTTGGCATTGCCTTTCTTTGGGATTGGAATGAAAATGGACCTTTTCCAGTCCTGTGGCCACTGCTGAGATTTCCAAGTTTGCTGGCATATTGAGTGATGCACTTTTGCAGCATCATCTTTTAGGATATGAAGTAGCTCAAGTGGAATTCCATCACCTCCGCTAGCTTTGTTTGTAGGGATGCTTCCTAAAGCCCACTTGACTTTGCATTCCAGGATGTCTGGCTGTAGGTGAGTGATCACACCATCGTGATTATCTGTGTCGTGAAGATTTTTTTGTATAGTTCTTCTGTGTATTGTTGCCACCTCTTCTTTATATCTTCTGCTTCTGTTAGATCCATAGCCTTTCTGTCCTTTATTGTGCCCATCTTTGCATGAAATGTTCCCTTGGTATCTCTCATTTTCTTGAAGAGATCTCTAGTCTTTCCCATATTAATACTGTTGTATGGAGTTGTCAAAATCTTGCATTGCTTGTGCTTTATCTAATCCTCATCAATGCAATATAACCAGAAATATGATGTTTCTTTATCAAAGCTTTAATCTTCTCTAATTTAGAGTAAGTGAATATGAGTTCTGTTTGATTTTTTAGCTATATGCAAAGTGATTTCTGGTGTCTACTTACAGAAATTAAAACAGTAATTATTGGGAGGGAGGTTCAAAAGGGAGGGGATATATGTATACCTGTGGCTGATTCATATTGAGGTTGACAGAAAACAATAGAATTCTGTAAAGCAGTTATCCTTCAATAAAAAAATAAATTTAAAAAAAAGGCAGAAATTGCCTGAAATTATCTTGTATAATTGCATAACTTTTTGAAGCAATACTAAACAAAATTTACTTTTTCTTATTTTTTAGTTCTTATTCACATGAGTGTATATCTTTCATAATTAGTAATAGTTGAATGCTGTATTTTACTTTTTAAAGTATATAGCTATTTAGCTCTCATCATGATTATTTCTAATCTAATAATATCCAACAGAAGTGATCTTATATATAAATCATCTTTTAATAATTAATTGCTAACATTGACTACAAATTTTTTGGTATTTATAAATAATGCTGAAATTATCACACTTAAAAAAATAGCCTATAGGTTATCTTTAGCATCTGAAAATCCTGGCAGTAGTTACACATAAGTAATGATGCCTAGCAAGATTAGTTTTGCTTCATAAAATTCTTTATTATACTTTCAAATTTGATATATTGAAATAACATTAGAAAGTAAACTGAACAAATGAGAACATTGTAATTTCCAATGCTGTTGAAGAATCTGTTGCTAAAATGCAGTAGCTATTACATATAAATATTTTTAAAGAATTTTATAAAGTGACTTCTTGTTTCTACTTTTAGAAATTCATTTTTTTGCACTTCCAAAAGTATATAAAGACATACTTTTGAATAGAATACAAGTTCCCATGAGCGTGGAGAATTTTGGCTTTTTGCTTAGTGCCACAGTTCTAGGTCCTAGAACAGTACCTGGCACATAGTGGGCCCTCAGTTAATATTTTGAATGAAAGAATTTTTAAGGATGTTTATTACAGTATTATTTGTTATACTCAAATAATTGAAACAATTTCATGTTCATTAGTGAGAGGGTGATGGTGTAAAATAACCACACAGTGGAATACTACCATGCTGGAAAAAATTGGAGTTGTGCCGTGAATATTTATACTGGTATGCATTGACAACACCAGTTCATTCTGTGAAAAAAAGCAAGTAGAAAAAAGAGTGTGTATAATACAACACCACTTTCATTTTTAATATTTTGATTTAGAAAATACATAATCCACTTATGCATAGCACTTCTGAAACTTTCTGGTCTCAGGATCCTTTTGTAGTCCTAAAATTACTGATGATCCTAAATGGCATTTATTTGTAGAATATATATGTATGTATTTATTTATTTAGATATGTATTTGCCATATTAGAAATTAAAGCATTTTAAAATTTACTTATTCATTTAAAATAAGAATAGTGACTTTATTACGGTAGCATAAATAGTGTGTTTTATGAAAAATACTATTTTCTGAAGTAAAAACATTTGGTGAGAAGTGGCGTCAGTTTACATTTTTGCAAATGTCCAGCTTAATAAAAGACAACTGAATTCTCATATCTGCTTCAGCATTCAATCCATTGTGATGCTGTTTTGGTTGAAGTACATCACGAAAATCTAGCCTCACACAGATAGGTAGTCAAAACAGGGAAAAGTGTTTTAATTCTCAAGTCAGATACTCTTCTTTAATACAGCATCAAAACTCTACAAGTAATAGTTTCTTAACGATTAGTGTAGTATAGAGTTTAAAACCATGACAGTGAACTTTTCATACTCATACTTTTCATACTAAGGCCTTTTCATCTGTTTTGCAGTGAGAATGGATCTTTTACCTATGTAAGATTTTATAGCTTATGATTGGTCATTTTGAAAATATTGGGTCACTAGTTACTCAGATCTTCCAAATGTTGACACATTTTAATATGCTATACTCTAAAGTCACATTTGTGAATATCACAGCACAGTTTTATTTCAAAAGTGTTTTAAGCACTGTGAAATTGTTAAGCTCATAATAATGGATGTAAGTTATTTAAAATTCTGCTTTTCACTTCATTTGAAAGCTTTAATTTTATCGTGAATAACACAATCAGTTGTTTCTCTGAAACTGATGGGCATATTTCATTCCCTTGTTGAGAAAATGGCTGTGAAACCAAGTCTAAGTAATTTGTCATTTTGTTCATCTACAAATAGTGTTCCATTAAAAAGAAAAAATGACTAATTCACTCTTACCACGATACTTGAAAAGCAGTGTTTAAAAACAATCTAAGTTTATTTTTTAAATAAAAAATGAAAAAGCATAGCAAAATGTTAACAGTGGTTATCTTAGGGTGGTGGGGAAATGGTGACTTTTTTCTTTAATTTCTTTTCATTTTTCTGTATTGAATAATATATTTTTATTATGTGGTTTAAAGTGTTATATAAGGTATGTTATTTATAGGACAGCTTACACATAAAATCAAGTGAATGTGAATTACTAAGGTTATTTTCATTTTTCTTATTAGGATTTAGGTCCTGAATATGAAGATATATTTAACATCTCATTACAGTGGATTTTTGAAAATGGGAAAGATGTTGGAATAAGGTAAAAGATTTGGTTTCTACTTTGTCTGTTTTGTAGTCTAAGCGGTGGTTTTGACTCTCAATTCTCCCGTAATTGTTTTTGCATAGGTGTGTTGGTTATGGCCCTGAGGAAGAATTGACAGATATAGTTGATGTTCAGTTTTTACAATCCACAAGGCCACAGATGTCCTTCTGGTGTCGTTTTCGACGTGCTTTTGTTACTGTCACCCACAGATTATTGTTGTTATGCTTAGGTAAGTTGTGAGAATGAAAAAGATACATTGTAGTCTAGATTTTTGTATCTGTATTTCATCTAATGCCAGGTTTGAGAATATACTTCTGTGATAGTTGTCATTATAAATCGCATCCAGAAGTCTTCACTAAGATATAGGAATATTGAGGGGTTTTATGTCAGTTGGCTTACCCAGTGGCTCTGATGGTAAAGAAATCTGCTTGCAGCGCAGGAGACCCAGGTTTGATCCCTGGGTTGAAAAATCCCCTGGAAAAGAGAATGGCAACCCACTGCAGTATTCTTGTCTGGGAAATCCCATAGACAGAGGAGCCTGGTGGCTGCAATCCATTGGGTTGCAAGAAGTCGTACACAACTGAAGGGATTAACACACACACAATGTCAGTATCATTCTGAGGGCTTACGAAACAGTGCTATGAGAAGTAGGAATCAGACTTGGTCGTATGAATGTTACAGAAAAAGCAAATACAGTGCATAGATAGAAATCCACTTTAGGAAATAGAGCAGGAAGATACAAAAATTAGCTTATTTTTAAAATACTGGGTTAGAAATTAACTTTTTAAAAATTATTTTTCATTTAAAAAATATTATTTATCCAAATTAAAATTTTCATTCAGACCTCCTAATTTTATGTGGCTATTAGAAATATCTTCTGTTTTCTACCCAAGTCCTTTAAAAATAATTTAGTTTACTTAAAATTACATGTTTACAGTCTCGTAAGACTCACTTGTCTAGTAGCTTAATGCTGCAAAGAAAAAGGTTTGTGAAGCATGTTACTTTGTATTTTAAAAAAAATGGAATTTAAATAAATGTTCAATTGTCAACCTAAAGAAGAAATGTTTTTTTCTGGGAAGATTAAGTGACACACTGGGAAATGTTTAATAATTAACTTTTTATACTTAATTTTATTATGTAGCTAAATCAAACCACTGTCTTGAAGACTTATTCTACTATCCCATTATGGCAGTTAAAATAATCACTGTAGAAACTGTCAAAATGGCTTTTTTTCCCTTTACTTTGTTATACCAGATTTAACAGCTGACAGTTGTTTCAGGTTGCAACAAATATTACTGAATGCCACTGAACACAATTTTAAAACACAGTATATGTAAATATTACAGGTGTAGTGATGGTTTGTGTTGTTCTGCGTTACATGAAATATCGCTGGACAAAAGAGGAAGAGGAAACAAGGCAGATGTATGATATGGTGGTAAAGATTATAGGTACAGTATTTGTAAAAATCTAAACTATTTCTAGAATAGTCGTCATGTGATAAATTACATGGTGTCCAGTAGTTGCTTTCTTTATAAATTTGTTTGATCTACTTTCAGATGTTTTACGAAGTCATAATGAAGCTTGCCAGGAAAATAAAGATTTACAGCCTTACATGCCTATTCCCCATGTGCGAGATTCTTTAATACAGCCTCATGACAGGTGTGTTCAAAGCATTATGAGTTGAAGTAAATCAGAATGTTACCTTCTGTGGTCATGAAAATTGCATTGAGAGTTATGACCCTTCTCAATAATAGCTGTTTTACTATACAGGTGTCTTTTTGTACTTTAAACTCTTTTCTAAGCTTTCATCTATTATCGGCCTGATTTTGAGTGGCATAATAGACAACTGGATTTCTAAGCATACTTTTCTTACTTCTTAAAAGTCTCTACCTTATTTCCTTCAATTACATCCTGATAAATAAACAGAGACAGACAGTAGCCAGTGATGTTTTACTAATGTTTTAAAATACTTTATTTCGTTGTTAATGAAGCTTTTTAAATAAAAGAATTCAACAACAACTTCTTGAAAGTAAAAGATGATGTCACACCCTAAAGCAGCATTCTTACCTGTGTAAGATGTGTAGCAACACATCCGAATCATCAGTAGAGCTTTTGAGAGGGGAAAATGCCAATGCATTGTTCCACCTCTGGACATCCAAATATGGTAAATCTGAGGAGAGTTTCAGGCACCTTAATCTTTTTGGAAAAAACTGCATAAGCATTGATGAGAACAGCCCTAAATTAATTAAGAATAACAACTACTACTTCAGTTACTGATATTTGAAAAAGATGACAAAGATGATAGTAAATTTGTCATTTTCCTTCAAATGATAGGAAGAAAATGAAGAAAGTCTGGGATAGAGCTGTTGACTTCCTTGCTGCTAATGAGTCTAGAGTTCGCACAGAAACACGAAGAATAGGTGGTGCAGACTTTCTAGTTTGGCGGTGGATCCAGCCTTCTGCCTCCTGTGACAAAATATTAGTAATACCTTCTAAAGTATGGCAAGGTCAAGGTATGTATGCTTAAACAACAAAAAAAAAGATAATTTTTTCAAATATAAAATTCTTGTGTTTAAAATAGTACAGCTGAAAGATATATGATAGCAAAGCTCCCTTACAGCCCCATCCAATAGAAGGATCAGTGTTAGCTTCTTACTGTCCTCCCACTTTTCTGTGTGCTAATACAAATGACATGGTTTGTCTTCACAGTGATATAGTACTAGATACATTACTTTGATTTTTTTCTCTTTCACTTACTAAAAGCAACCTAGTATTAAAGATCTAACTGCATTCTTTTCCCCTGATATTTTTTGTGCAGATAATTTGTAATATATAATGTATATATATTTTACTTATATATACATATTATATATGTACAAGTATATATTTATTTTATATTTAAAACATATGTAAGTGAAATCATAACTTTTTAACTTCTCTTTTTTTCTATTTTTGCTTGCCTTTTTCATTAAGAGTCTTTCACCAATGAGATACTTGCATATCTCATGCCAAGTCACTTTTGTGGGTTTCTTTCCATATTTTTCTTAATGTTTGTATAGTTGCAAAAACAGATATAAGTTTATAGGAGGATTTGGTATTTGGTTGCCTTATGTACCCAAACCTCTACAAGTAGTAACTGTTAGCACATTTGAATTTTTTGTATGTTAATGGTTAATTGCAAAAAAATCTCATGGCTAGTTTAATTTGTATTTCAGAACTAGTAGTGAGTTGAGTTTCTTTTAATCTTGTTGGATAGAAAGCATATTTATCAATACTTGCTATACTTAGACTATATGGGAAAGGTAGGTTAATTGTTTTGAAATTGAAATAAAATCCAATCTCTCCCTTTTTTCTCTAATTGAGTTTCACTTTCAAAGACCTTGAGAAATAGGATCTATAATCATGGCATAAAAATGAAGCTTTGTTGCCAAGATGACACTAATTAACTCTTTGCTTTAAAGGGTACATGCTGGGGAATTCCCTAGTGGCCTGATGGTTAGCATTTCAGGCTTTCACTGCCATGGTCCAGGATCAGTCCCTGGTCAGTGAAGTGAGATATCCCACAACTGAGTGTTGTGGCTAAATAACAAAATGGTGCATGTCTGAAGAGTTGGTATAATAGTTACAGTAGTCTTTTGAGTTCACTGCCACTGCAGGCTATTGTCATTTAATGGTACTTTCTCCAAGTAACTGTTAAATAATCAACCTTACTGAATTTTCAGTTCAGTTTCTAAATAGTACTTAAATAAGAAACGGATGATAATATTAGTATGTCTAAAGGTATTTTAAAGCACCAGTTAAAAATTAAACACTATCTACTGGGAAGCACAAGAATTATCTATGCTTCTGACAAATGTCATGTTTGGAAAAAATAGCATTCATTTGAAGGACCCAAAGGTAGCTCCTGAGGTATTTAAAATGTATCATTCAGTAGCTACTGTTTTTTTACATTAAAGAAGCCATGGGAATTAGAGTTTAGTTAGATCAGTCAGTTTGATCTTTTGGACTACTTTCTGACTAGAATTGGCCAGGGATAGTTTCTTCCAGGTCTTTTATTTTCTGGAGTCTTGGGTGTAGGCTAAAATAAGGTGATATGAATGTTTCTGTTTTCTCTGGTTGAAACCCTGCTAACCTAAGTCATTATTAGAATTTCAAGAAAGTCAGACTGTCTACAGCTAAAAGGTCATCTAAGAACAGGATCTATGTACTGCTAGAGAAGTTCGGAAGGTGCTAGAGGTTCACAGACCTTCTTGATGTGAGATTTGGCAAAGATTTTTCATATCTAGTGACTATACCTCCATCATACTCCAGATGTTTCTTATTACTGACACTTCTGAAATCTTTAATTGATACACTCTGGTTTTTGTCATGAACTCATCCTTTCAACCTTCCTACTCCATAGTATTTGGGAACTCCAGAATCTCTGATTCTTCAATGTACATTCTTTCTCCAGTTCTTTAGCCTTTCTCCTATCTTTACTTCTTTTCCTGTCCATCTTAGTTTCCTTGGTCCATCTTTTCAGTCACTCTCTTGCTAGTACCCTTCTGTCATCACCTGTCCTTCATCTTACCCTAATAAATTCCAACCAAGGATGGAACTGTTTATCTCTGCTTGTCTATATGCTAATAACTGAGCATAGCAAGGAAGGTCAGAACCACTTGGCAGACTGGCACCTTTATAAATAATTAACTGCAAGTAGGTTGTCAGTACTACTTGCCTTTCTTGTTCTTACCATTTTTTGCTAATCACATCAGTTTCCTATTCTACTCAATATCAGTTTTAGATCTTGTCCCCTCTTTTCAAACTTTCGCTCTTCTCTGTCTTCTGATTCTCAGTTGATGACTCAAATAGAAGCAATCAGATTGTACCTGCCTCAGATTTCCACCACCAAATCCATAGAATTACCAGAATTTGTTCTATCCTGGTAGCTCAGATGGTTAAGAATCTGTCTGCAGTGTGGGAGACCTGGGTTTGATCCTTGGGTTGAGAAGATTCCCTGGAGAAGGAACTGGCAGCCCACTCCAGTATTCTTTCTTGGAGAATTCCACGGACAAAGGAGTCCATGGTGTTGCAGAGAGTCAGACATGACTGAGCAACTAACGCACATACACGCTCATCCTTACCTCCTGTTGCAATCAAGGAGCTATCTCACTTAACAAGGACCCAGCCCTTCTCTTTAGAGGATCCCTCTGGATCTCATTCCCTCTAGTCTTCTCAAATATCTTCCCTTACTGTGTTTTAAATTCCTGTCTGTCCTGGATCTTTTCATTAGCACTTAAACATATTATAGTCTCATCTTTAAAACACATTGTTGCACTATACATTGTCCTGTAGCTATCATCCTGTGTCTCTACCTGCATATAGCCAAATAGCATTAAACAGTTTACTCACTGTCTTTACTTGATTCTTTAGCTGACTTCAATCTGTTATCCATCCCCATCATTTCAAGGAAATAGCTCTCAGACTTCAATGTTGCTAATTTCAATGGACATTTTTCTTTCTTGTCCTTATTTTACTGAGCAATATTCACAATTGAACCTGCCTTGGTACTTTCTTGTTTTGTGGTTGCCACTTTCTTCTGATTTTCATCCTACTTCTTAGCATTTCTTAATTCTTCTTTTCCAGATTTTCCTGGACCTCTAAGTATTGAGGTTTTTCCAGGCCATCTTTTATCTTCTCCTGGTCTTCTCAAACGATCCTATGCTGCAATTTCATTTGCTATATATATGTTGATAACTTTCAATTTTATATTATGTACTAAGTCTTCTGTTTTGACTTCCAGATTTTTATACCCAGCTGTGTACTTGTCTTCTGTACTAAGAAGTGCCAGACTTTCAACACATGCACGAACATAATGTCATCTTTCTCCAGACTGACCTCTCCTCCAGTGTCCTGTTCAATTAATGATACCGTCCCCTCTTCAGTCGGTTCTGTCAAAAACCAGGGAGTCATCCTTAATCTCTCCCTTAGTCTCTACATTAAACAAGTCATTAAATAAGTCATGTCAAATCTATTCCATAATGTCCTGATTCTGTCCACTTATTTCCATCTTCATCATTGACCTGTCTTATCCACATTGCTATCATCTCCCTCTTGGACAACATAATAACCTCTAACTGGTCTCCTTGCATTCACTTCTTACTTCCATCTATTTTCCACATAACAGTCTATGTAAAAATTTTAAGAGATCCTATCTTACTATTCCTGTCCTTAAAACATTTGAGTGGATTCCCATTGCTCTTATGGTAATATCCAAGTACTTTAATGCAGCTTACATAGTCCTCCATAATCCAGCATCTTCAGGGTTATCTTTCTGTTGTTCCATCTCTAGTCACAGTGACTGTCTTTTAGTTATTTGAATATATCAAGTTCCTTCTTGCCTTGGGCTTTGTATAAGCTGTCACCTTTGCTTTAGATGTCCTTTACACCTCTCTTTATTCTGCCAATGTTTATTTATTCTTTAGATTTCAGCATAAATGTTTTCTTTTTTAATTGAAAGATAATTACTTTACAGAGTGTTGTGGTTTTCTGTCATACATCAACAAGTATCAACCATAGGTACACCCTCCTTAGTGTTATCTGATATTCACAAATGGGCTTAAGTACATACATTGACAGCTTTCTATACCCTTCTTTCTTAGAATTTGCCACAGTTATAATTTCTTTGGTGATACTGTTTTTCATCTGTCTCCCCTACTGTAAAGTGTGAGATCAGTGACTCTGTGTCTGTCTTGTGACTGTGTCTGTCTTTTTCACCTTGATCCAAGGATCTAGCTCATAGTAAAAGCATACAGTGAATATTTTTTGAACGAACTGGCTGAATACCTTTCAATAAAATGGAACAGTGGAAAATAGTAAAACTAATTTGTTTTTTTATAGCATTTCATTTAGATAGAAGAAATTCACCACCAAATAGTTTGACGCCATGTCTGAAGATTCGAAATATGTTTGATCCAGTTATGTAAGTATTACGACAAAAGGTACATGCAACTTTTTAAATATCTGGATGAAAAATACATGATAGTCTTATAACGCTGTGTCTATGATTGAAAAATCTCTTTTACTTCTGAATCTTAACTACCAAAATTTGAAACAGAGTTTTCCGAAAAGACACAGGTGTATAATGATTTGAAAAACTTTTAAAAATCTTTGTTTTACTGTGAATCTATAGAAGACAGATGGCTTGAATCATATTAATGACAAAAATGATGATAAATAACAGTATCCTTTATTAAATGTATGTCATGTTTGCCACCACTCTTTGCCTCTGTAGGCAATATAAATAAAAATATCTGCTGTCTTAAAATTTCCAAACCCTTATTATAAAAAGTTTTCTACTAAAGATGTACATACCCTCCTTTCTATAAGATTTGTCTACCTGTCATTGCAATATTTGAGGAACTGTTGTGTCCATTTACCATTGAGAAACTTTTCTATATAATTACAGTGACACGTGCATTCCAGAAAATAGTCTAGTCAAAAGTTATTTCTTTAAAATCCATCATAATTTACATATAAGCTGTAATAATCTTTAGAATTTGCCTCCTAGAGGTGACTGCTTATCTGTCCAATAATAGGACAAATCAAATTCTGTTTTTTTTTTTTTTTTAAAGTTGATAGTGGAAATTGTATTATATATAAAATATGTATAATTCCCATCTGATAACTCATTTATTTCAAGAAATAGTTAATATGATAGACTAAATAACAGCGCAATTGTTAATGTGACAAAGCACTGTCAGCATACACACACACACGCACCCCCTTCGTTTTGCAGAGGTAGAAATGACAGTGTGGTGATCCCTCTACTGGGAGTCTCACCCCATACCTTAGAGATTAGGAAGTCTGTGCCAGCCCAGTACTTTATTACCTGAGATGAAGATTTATGATTTGAAGTGAAATGGCCTTTTCCTCTGCCCCACCATCTGTATCTCACAAGAAAGACAAATGTGTGTTACTATAACAGAACCTCTTTCATAATAGTAAAGTGACTTATTTTTGCAAAATGTTTGTCCTGTATAAAGTTTCTAATATTTTGGGAAAAAACAGCTCAGAATATAATATTTACTAAGAATTTTCCTTAAGTTAGGAATTTGAAAATGTCATTAAAAAATAATCCTTAACTTTTATAAGTTTACCACAACTCATTGAAGTGTTTGTTAACACTTGTTTAGATAGAAAAGAGAAATGACTGTAAGTGCAAAGGATTTTAAACATAAAATTGAAAACATATTTATCTTGCTATGGTAGGCTGATCCTTCTTGCTATGGTAGGCTGATCCTTCAGTGCCTCAGCTTGTACATTCTTACACCGGAAAGTGAGAACATAGCTGGGACTTCTGAATGCCAACATTTTTAAAATCTACCTACTGCTAGTAACAAGCATTTATATACTGTTAGTTTTTTACAATATATGGTTTTTAAGCTGTCCTAATTCTAGTTAGGTATATGGTGATGCTAGTGGTAAAGAACCCACCTGCCAATGCAGGAGACATAAGAGACACCGGTTCAATCCCTGGGTCAGAAAGATCCCCTGGAGGAGGGCATGGCAACCCACTCCAGTATTCTTGCCTGGAGAATCCCATGGACAGAGGAGCCTGCCAGGCTACGGTCCATGGGGTTGCAGAGTCAGACACAACTGAAGCAACTTAGTGTGCACTCATTGAAGAGACAGAAAACTTCTTTCTGAGTAGGAATGTGGCTGTTGATTTTTGTTTTCATTAATTTTTTAGGGAAATAGGGGATCAGTGGCATTTGGCAATTCAAGAAGCAATTTTAGAAAAATGCAGTGATAACGATGGCATTGTTCACATTGCAGTAGACAAGAACTCTCGTGAGGTAAAGTAGCTTTCACTATTGAATTCTTCATGTTGAATTGTTGCTATTAAACTAAGACTCTTTCTTTCTTCCTTTTTGTTTTCTTTTTAAAATATTCCAGGGTTGTGTATATGTTAAATGTCTGTCTCCAGAATATGCTGGGAAAGCTTTTAAGGCATTGCATGGCTCTTGGTTTGATGGTAAGAAACTTGAATACTACAAACATTTTGAAAAGATAAATTATGGCTTACTGTTAAATTCTACCAGATTTTAAATGAAAGAATCTTAGGTTATCATTTATAGAGTAATAATTTTAGATTATTTTTTGTGTGTTCATTTGTCTTTTACCACAGTTTGATTTCTATTAATATTAAGCACATTCACACAGATCTAAAATGTTATTTTTATCTTACAACAGGGAAATTGGTTACAGTAAAATATTTACGACTAGATAGATATCACCATCGCTTTCCCCAGGCTCTTAATTGCAACACTCCCTTGAAGCCATCAAATAAACACATGAACTCTATGTCTCATCTTCGTCTTCGGACTGGCCTAGCCAATTCTCAAGGAGGTTCCTGAAAAGACTTTCTTCCACTCCTAAGACTGTTCTTTACAGTAGGAAAATTCCTGTTTGGCTTCCTGTCTCCCTTTTTAAATGCTTTTTGTATGTAATATTTTTATTGAATACAGCTCTATTTGAATGTTCCAGAAATCTTAAGGTTCCAAAGGGACTTAGCAGTGAGGCAGCAATGCTGAGTAGATAGAGTAATTGTTTTGTTCAGTTTCTGGAGTTCAGTTAAGCCAGTGCACTTAAAAGTTTTGCATGAGGAACATTGACCTTATTAAGCATTTTCAGATGTGATGGTTGTATTTTTGCACCAAGAAGTGTTTGAATAACCACACAAAAGCATGGGGAAAAGGCTTCTTGTTTTTCCATAATTTCCTGTAAACTGATATTGTGAAATTTTTGTATACAGTCACCTAAATAGTTCCTTACAGGCTAATGTGGTAAAACTATTAATTTCCCAATTTAACCTTAGGTTTCTATTGCTTGTAAGAGATTCATTTGCTACAGCTGGAATATGGGAAAATCAGTTCGGGTTTAGTGGTTACATAAACGTGTAAGTGGATGTACATGTACTTAAACTGGCTTTTGTATATATGTATAAATGCTGGTGACGGCCAAAGTAGTCTGTTTTGTGAGGATGTCTGCATTAAAGCAGTAAAATAAGCTTCCTATTTTATTCATAATCTAATGTGTGTATATATATGTATGTGTATATATGTGTGTATGTATATATATATGTGTGTATGTGTATATGTGTATATATACACACACATATATACATATGGCTGTACTATCATACAGATCAAACAGCCAAATACCTGGAAGTATTAGATACAAGTTTAAAATAACTTTTATAGGTTTTATATAAAAATGTCTGAGTATGATTTTGTGTGAAAGTTCCAATATCAGTTGTAATAGATTCAAATTTATGTGAGCAATAAAAAAGCAATTGGCAGATATTGGGAAAATATTTTGTGAAAAGCTGTATTTATTATAAATACTAGGGCTATGACATAGTACCGCTGGGATTAAATCATTTTCCCAATCTATTTATAATTTAATGAAATGTTAGCTTCCCTGTTGTATGTCAAGTTTAAAACAGGGCACATTGTCGCAGCAAAATGTGTATTTGAAAAATTCCGTTCGCAATTTTGGGTTATGAAAGTTCGCAGTATATTAAATGCACGAGTGATGGTCACTGTGCCTGGGTATTTACTTTGTTTCAGTAAAGTTACTTTATTATGGTTTATGATTTCAGATTAAAATAGTTAACGGAGTAAAGTTTACTTGTAATGTAGCAATTGGCTTTTTAAAAATAACCTGTTGATATATCATTGTCAGTCCAAATGAATATGTGAAAAAGCTGAAATTGTACCAATTTTGATTTTGTTTAAAGCTCAGTTTCCTTTTATTTAAAATTGTATGTGTATTAGGTTTGCAGCATGAACTTGCACAGTTAATGCACGTTTCCTGGTTAAGTAAACATGATGCACACTGTTCTGTAACAGAAAACCTTATTGTGCCTTACCTATGTGCTTTTGTGGGCACCATGTTTATGAAGAATAAAAAATGATTTGTTATCTGAAGAGAATAAATTTTAAATTCTCAGTTTATGTCTCAGATGCTAACGTGTGAAAATATAAATATATATAATATATATAATAACCAATCTTTCTGTATTTTATGTGCATCACAGTGATTTATCTGAGCTTAGTGACCCCATCTTGTGACCTGTTACAAGAGTGAATGTAAAAAAATAGTTGTGGCATTTTAAGAGGTCGCCTTTTGATGCATATGCATCTTTTTCTTGCTTCTAAAACATATTCCATGTAAGCATTGTACACTTACTATTGTAATATATACTATTATGCAGCTTATTTTACCTGAAACTGTTAAGCCGACCAAGATCCCTCCCTGCAAGACAGATGGGAATGTGTATAATAACTAGATATTTGAGAAGTTCTGAAGTTTGATGTAATCTGTTACTTGTCCTGTTTAAAAAAAGGAAAAAAATTCTAATTAAAAATTTATTAGGTTTTTTTTTTAATGTGTCTTGGCTTTAAAAAAAAAAAAACTTTTTAAGTGCTCTGTGTCTTTATTTTATTATATTTTTTTAACCAGTGAAAGTAGATCCCTGTATTTTTAAACATTTTGGGTATTTGTAAATATACATATGCTATAAAAGTAGATGAAAGTTAATTTTAACTTTCACCCATAAAGTTAATTTTCTTTATAAAAGTGTCTTTGTCTAACTGTCAAAGTGTTTGGCTCAAAGTGGGGCAAGAATATAGGTCAGATAGCATTGCTTAGTTTAGCTAAACATTTTTTCATAGCAAGACTTGCTCAAAAAAGGAAGCCATTCTTTCACACATTCTGGCTCAAACGCCTTATCATAAACAAACAGTCTGTGGTCTTGCTACTTTGAGTAGCATTGGTTTAGATTTTTAGATGGTTTAATCAAGTAAAAAGAAGACTTGACTTAGTTGGTAGGATTTTATTGATTGCTAACAAATGTCAGGCACTGTTATTTGTTAGGAGTGCAAAGATGAAAAAGACATGACACAATCGTCAAGATGGTCACAATCTAGAGAAAGAATATAGACAGCTTACTTAAAAGGTACTGTTGAAAATATAGTGAGTGAAGAAAGCAGAATAACTTCTGGGAGTATAGAGAGGTACCTTATGTATCTTGGTAGTTGGAAAAGATACCAGGACAGATGAAGTATTAATAACATTAGATACTTTTGAATTAGTATAGATACAGTGATATGTCTCTTTTCCCCTGAGCTCTCAGGGAAGCTTCTGTTCTTGTGATGAGCTCATAAAAATTAATGTGTGGAACCTGAGTTACTACAAAATCCATTTTCATGCTCATTAGTGTGCAGATTCTTGAATATCCTGTGAATATTGAAGCCTCTTATTGAACTTTGTTATATTTTGTGTGCTATTCGCTGTTTGGATGACAAGTTGTAATTTCCAAGTGAACAATGTCTTGAAGTATCATATGCCCAGAACATTTCCTTTAATCATATTGACCTTACAATTTTCATTCCTTGCTCCTGGTGACATTACATTACTATAGGTCACCTACCTAGTGGCTTCACCCTTTTTCCCTAGACTTATCTCATCAAGTCACTTCTTCAGATGACTCAACAAAGAATGTAAATCAAGCAGACTTTTGGCAGCCACTCTTGAAAAGGGTGTTCAAGAACAGGTATTTAATTGAAAATTAGAAACCATTAGTTGTGGTCTAAAGAAGCTGCCCATAATGCTTATTGTGCTGGTCTAGTGAGCATGACTAGCTACTCCCTTTAAGTCTCACTGGAGAAACTTTATGACTAGAAATACATCCTGACTGTAGATTTCTATACCTAAGAATCTCTGCTTGGGGCAGCAGGATAGATGCATTTTGTTGATTCTTAGACTTTAAAACCAGTAGAACCCGAGTACTTTAGATTTACTGTTTCTTGCATGGGTGGACATTGGAGACCTGAACATGCTCCTTAAAGTTGGAAAGAAGGCCGTCTATGTATAGAAAGATCCATATGGTGAAAGCTATGGTTTTTCCAGTAGTCAAGTATTGATGTGAGAATTGGATCATAAAGAAAGCTGAGTGCCGAAGAATTGATGTTTTTTAATTGTGTTGTTGGAGAAGACTCTTAAGAGTCCCTTGGACTGCAAGATCAGTCAGTCCTAAAGGAAATCAGCCCTGAATATTCAACAACAATGCAGCAACTTTATTATACATCATTATACAACAGACAAATTCAAAATCTGTTTGGCTTAGGAATTTTACTAAAAAGATAGCTGGCCCAGAGATAAGCAAGCAGCAACTGAAAGAGGCAAAAATTGTTCATTTTTAAAATTATAGTTGATTTACGTCATTGTGTTTCAGGTGTACAGCAAAATAATTCAGTTATACAAACCAGTCAATCCTAAAGGAAATAATTCCTGAATATTCATTGGAAGGACTGATGCTGAAGCTGAAGCTCCAGTACTTTGGCTCCCTGATACAAAGAGTCAACTCATTGGAAAAGACCCTGGGAAAGATCGAAGGCAGGAGGAGAAGGGGGCAACAGAGGATAAAATGGTTGGATGGCAACACTGACTCAATGGACATGAATTTGAACCAACTCTGGGAGATGGTGAAGGACAGGGAAGCCTGGCGTGCTGCATTCCATGGGCTCGCAGAGTTGGACACACTGAGCGTCTGAACAAGGCATAGAGAACACATGAGAAAGATGAGGAGAAACAACCTAGTACATGTATAAACTACACACAGTTTCTCATGGTTCAGTTACTGAGTACAAGACAATATAGAGACATGAAAGGTAGGTGATGATCAGCTCATGGAACACGTAGGTTATATTCTGAATTTGGATGAAGGTTGTTAAAGGGAGATCAGCTGAGGATTTGTTGGGCTGAAAAATGGAGAAAGGATTTGAAAAGTATGCAAGAGATAAAATGGGAAGGACTTAAGTAATTGGATATTGAGAGAGAAATTGGTGTCCAATTTTCTAATATAGGAATTCTAATCCAATATTTGGAGAATAGGTGATAAGTGAGAAATTGGATGGGAAAGATGATTAATTGAATTTTGGGGTATGTTGAGATTGGGATGCCTATGGAATATCCAGGTGGATATGCCTAGTAGGTGATTAGATTTTCAATTCTGAGGTATTCTTAGAAAAATCTGAGCTGGAGATAGATACAATTTGGGAGTTTAAACCACAGAGGTGAATTAGATGACCGAGAGAGAGGGAGTCCCTATAGAGACAGAAATTTCATTTAATCTGAATTCTGCCATATATAGCTATTTGACTCTTCTGTGGAAATTTGGGTTGGGGTGAGATATTAAAATTCTGAAACAAATTAAGAGGGTAGAATTTGAAAAGGTCTTTGAATGGGGTGGTGTTGAAAGAGAATTTGGTATGACTCACATTTCTAGCTTGGGCAACAGGTTAGATGGTGTTGACATTCCCTAATTTTGGATGGGGATGGGGGGTGGGGAGCCAGATGGTAGGATACTAGATAAGACTTTCCAGAATTGCAAGAGTTAGGCTAAATAGTCCTTCTGACTTTTATTTTTCTAGTGTAGGGCACTGTTGGAGGAAAGGTGATAGGGACAATCTAACTTCCTCAAGGTTCTAGCATTGCCTATGATTGTCTAAGATTGAAAATTTTCCTGATTGTAGAAAATGAGATGTTGAGTATATCTGTAAACCTATGACTGTTGAAAGAAGGAATAAATACAAAAGTTGGTTTTTAAATAGGATTGTTTGTAAATGGTTTGCCATTTACATGACCAGGAACTAGTTTGTTGCTGTATATTATACCCTTATAAAGCCTTTGTAAGCTAG
Organism: Capra hircus; assembly: GCF_001704415.2. NCBI lineage: Eukaryota > Metazoa > Chordata > Mammalia > Artiodactyla > Bovidae > Capra > Capra hircus. Next base: position 47,887,831 of record NC_030812.1, on the reverse strand, counting down.
TCAGGTTTTATAGGCCTGAAAACCATTTTTTCCCTTGGTGACTTCATTTCTCCTTTGATTTATTGAGTTAATTTAAAAAATGTAACTTTAAAGGGCAGTTTTAGTTTAATAGTTCCAAGTGCTACAATACTTCCTTTTACTTAAAAAAAATTAATGTGGATATTTTGAGATTTCAGTGACTTTATTTACTACTGAGTAATAGCTAAAGCTCAAGTTGGCCTGTCTTTCTCTAGACCAGTGCTGTGTAATACTTAATATAATGTCAACCATGTATAATTTTAAAATTTCTGATGGTCACATTGTAGAAAGTAAAAAAACAGGTGAGATTAATCTTAATACATTTTATTTAACCTTATATATCCAGGATATTATTATTCAATATGTAATAAAAGATTTTATTAATAATTTTTTACATGCTTTGACATCTAGAATATAGATTACGTTTACAGCTAGGGTGACCCTGTGTTATATAACTTATAGTACTAAAACTTGTACAGATGGTCACCTTATTTATAGCCCATCTTTCAGATGCTACATTTTCACTGAAAATGTTTGATCTATATTTAGGTTTCATAAAATCTGCAGTTTGAAAAGTTTATTCATATACCCAGTTTCTTCCAAATAGACTTTAAAATGTTCCTATAACTAAATCAGGTATCAGTTGTTAAATTTACATTAGTTGCGTAGTTGCATAGTGAAGTCGCTCAGTCGTGTCCGACCCTTTGCGACCCCATGGACTGTAGCCTACCAGGCTCCTCCCTTCAGTTCTTCAGTTGTCCCAGCCACATTCTAAGTGCTCAGTAGCTACATGTAGCCAGTGGTTACCACGTTGACAGTGCCAGTTTAGACAACCTGTACCTTTCTAGCTAAATCCTAGTGCTCACCCAGCCACTGTGCTACAACTAAACTGCACTGGTTGCGCTTCCCCTTCATACTTAACTTTTGCTTGATTCTGACTTTACTGGCATTGTTGCTATTCTTTTTGCCTGAAACATGCTTCATTTCCTTCTTTTATATACCCAAATGTTGCTCCTCTTCTAGGAAGTGTTACAGTTTGCCCTTGGGCTGGAACTAATTTCTATCCTATGCATTCCTGAAGTATTTGATTTCACTTGTCTTATGATTTTGGCAGTTTCTGTCTTGTGTACTAATATTCATTAATCTGTACTAGTTTGGATTCTGTCCTTATTACCCCTCTGAAATCACTCTTTAGGGATCACCACAAACTTCCTTTTGCCAAATTCTAGAGTAATTTCTATGTCCTCACCTTTCTTGAACTCAGCACCAACTAATACAGCTGATCATTACCACCCATTTTACTTAAAAATTTTCATTATGAAGTAATTCACACATACTAGAATACATATGAAGGCTTCCCTGGTGGCTCAGACAGTAAAGAATCTGCCTGCAATGCAGGAGATGTGGATTCGATCCCTGGGTTGGGAAGGTCCCCTGGAGAAGGAAATGGCTACCCACTCTAGTATTCTTGCCTGGGAAATCCTCATGGACAGAGGAGCCTGGCAAGCTACAGGCTCCAGGCGACTTAACACTTTGACTTTCACTTAGGAAGTGTATATTTTACTTACATTTTGAAATACAACATCATTTAAAAAATAGAACATTAACTTTGAAGTGCCTCAGTGTCTTTAGGAGAAGGCAATGGCAACCCACTCCAGTACTCTTGCCTGGAAAATCCCATAGACGGAGGAGCCTGGTAGGCTGCAGTGCATGGGGTCGCGAAGAGTCGGACACGACTGAAGCGACTTAGTAGCAGCAGGAGCAGCAGCAGTGTCTTTAATGCTTCTCTTTCTTTCCTAACTTCCAGATGACAACTGTCTGAATTTTGTATCAATCAATCTTTATTTTTCATTATAATTTTACTGCTGGGAGCCAGCGTGGAGAATCCCACCCATGGCAAAGGTCACGAGGAAGAGGCCTGACGGGCAATGGCAAGATCAGGACTCAAGGGACCCCCTGAACTTGCTCAAGCATCTACCCCCGAACCAGAATCTGTCTGTCTTATTATTTTATATCTTTCACCAGCTTTTCTGACATTAGCAGGGGTCTGTCCCTGACCAAAAGAGTTAACTTAGGGCTCTAGTTGATAAATCTCCTGGGCATGAAAGGAGTGTTTTAAACCCCCTGTTAGCATTCTAGCTTACTTGGCGGCTTTATCCAGACTCTTGCAACATTGTTGAGCCTATGCAATGCTTGCTGCCAAGTTCTCACATCCCTTATCCATTGTGTTCCTGGGAGTGCATATAGTCAGGATGTAGAAAAAACAAGTAATAGCCTTAGCATTAACAACATTAGACTTTGAGTTAATAAGTTCTTTCTTTGCTGTAACCTGCTGAATCTTTGCTCCATAAAAATGTAACTCTGTACTTTAAGGGTGACGCAGGCTAAGAATTTAAGAAGAAACACTTTAAGGAAAAATCATTGTTCTGGTGTTCTGGCTGACCAACCTTTATCAAAAGGAGGTCATGGAATATCAACAGGCCTCCGGAATAGAAGATGATGTACAGAAAATAAGACTGGCAGGAAGGAACCTGATATCGATAAAAGTTTCTCTTTATCTATCTTTTTTCATTCGCCGACGTCGTCTATCCTGAGGATATCCCTGGACTCTGCTGAGGCTGGACCTCGGCATTTTACCACGTTTATGTGTCTCTATCAGTACAGTATTTCCTGCTTTTGGCTTTTCTGTGAATAGAATCAAATTATATGTATACTTTAGTGACTGTTTTTGCTCAACTTCATTTTTGAGATTCATCTGTATAGGTGCATGTCGCTATCACTCATCATCATGGCTATATAGTATTCTATTACAAAATGCATACCATGATTTATCCATTCAACTATGGACATTTAGATTAGTTTTTTTTTTATTATAAGCAAGGTAGTTACGAACATTTCTTCTTGGACATGTTTCCAGCTGCATGCATTCAAGTTTCCTAGGTCACTGAGACTCAAGAAATATGGTTCTTCAATTAGCAGTATAAACATTACTTGGGAACATATTAGTCCAAGCGGATTTGGGGCCCCACTCTAGACTTACTGAATCAGAAATTTTGAGTTGGGGCCTAGTACTCTGTTTTAAGGGCTCCCTTGTGGCTCAGGTGTTAAAGATATCTGCCTGCAATGAAGGAGACCTGGGTTTAATCCCTGGTTTAGGAAGATCCTCTGGAGAAGGGAAAGGCTACCCACTTCAGTATTCTGGCCTGGAGAATTTGGGTCACAAAGAGTTGAACACGACTGAGCAACTTTCACTCACTCTGTTTTAATAAATCCTCCAGATGATGCTGGTGGCGTACTCAATTTTGAGAACCATTGATCTAAAGGTGAGATTAATTTGCACCTTCTGATTATGATTTTTGGCTTCCATATACTTTTTGAAATACTGTTTAATATTTTTCCCCTCTATTTTTCCGTGACACTTGAGTACTCCTGATGAGGAAATGATTTACAACTAAGGAACTAGACTGAAAAATCACAAAGAAAGCCTGTCAGGTGTATTCTACAGTGATGCTCTCAAGGCTCTGGCAAAGCCATAAACTGAAATAGTTTTCTTTTATGATAAAGTCAGCCTGCTCAAAGACAGTCTAGCTGCCAATTAGTTTATTAAAAAACTGTATAAACAAGACTTACTGTTTCTAAACTGTCTGCAATTTGTTCCCTCCCTTTTCCCATCTTTTGCACATTTTTTGTCTTTTTTGCTTTGATAGGTTTTTGATTATGTCATGTGACTAAATCTGCATACAAGTAACTAATTAAGTATTTTTGAGTATCCTTTCACACACCACAATTCTGTTACTGTTTTTTTTCCCCTACTTAACTGGTCACTCTTTTTCAGTCCCCTCTGCCAGCTTCATCCCCTTCACTCAGTCTTTTAATATTGCAGTGCCCTGGGCCATAGTCTAAGCTCCTCTGCTATTCTCTATCAGGATATTTGCTCTAAATAGCCCTGTTTTATGGTTTAGTTGCTAATACGTGTCCAACTCTTACAACCCCATGGACTAGCCTGCCAGGCTCCTCTGTCCATGGAATTCTCCTGGCAAGAATATTGGAGTGGGTTGCCATTTCCTTCTCCAAGATAGTCCTACCTGAGCCTAATAAGTGATGCAAATTTTTATCTCCAGCCTTGACTCCTCCCCTAGGTCTAGACTTTTTTTTTCAGCTCAATACTTGATATCTCCATTTGGATGACTAAAGATTTTTCACCTTTTACAAAGCAAAACAAAACGCTGATTTCCATGGCTAACTGCCTCCAAACTTACTCTTCTAGTCTTTCCTTTCTCCATCAATTACATACATCTTAAACTGAAAACCTAAGAGTTATCCTTTATTTCCTCTTTTTTTCCTCAATTACCACATTCAGTTAGTCCTTTCAGCTCTTCCATATCTATCTAATCTCCAGTCTATCCATTCTCTTGATGCCATCATTTATGTCTTGCCTGGGTGGCTATAAAAGCTTCCTAAGCTGGTTTCCTTGTTCCCTGCCCAGCAACAATTAATGTGACATGCAGGAATCAAAGTTGTCTTCAGAAACATGGATCAGAACATGACATTCCCTAAAACAAAATCTTGCAATGATTCCCACTGCATTTCAAATAAAATCCATATATTTTATCATGGCCTTCAAGGCCCTCTATATACTGGACTATGCCCATCTCTTCAACTATTTCTCCTATCATGCCTCAACTTTCTCTACTCATTCTGGTTTACTTTCTACTCCTCTGATACACAACTTGCCTTCGGGCCTTCATACTTGTTCTGTCTGGAATTCTGTTCCCCTGGGCCTAGATCTTTATGTTTGATGAAGTCCAATTTACTATTTTGTCATTGTTGTTGCTTGTGTTTTGCTTCCTAAGCCTTTGTATAATCCTAGATCTTGATAATTTTTTTCTTCTAAGAGTTTTATTATTTTTCCTGTCATGTTTAGGTCGTTGATCCATTTTGAGCTACGTTTTATATAAAAGGAGAAGGTAGGGGTCCAGCTTCATTGTTATATATGTGAATATCTGTTTTGGATGTCCTGGCACCATTTGTTGAAAAGACTATTCTTTGCTCCTCTTGAGTTATCTTGTTACTCGCTGAAAATTAGGTGACAGTAAAAGTGAGTGTTTCGAGCCCCATAGGGCCAGGGAGGCACCAGCTGCCCCACGGGGAGGAGGCTGAGTCCGCAGTGTGAGGGAGTCCCCGGCCCCTCTGCGCCTATATCTGGCAGAGCCGGTGTGAGATGAAGGGACAATCCTTCCCAGCCACTGGGATCATCAAGAGTTTTGGCCAGACCTTCAAGCACACACCGAGATAGCAGCTAGATGAAAAGCACAGACTATGGTGCTGAAACAGATTAATAAGGAACTTAGTAATTTGGCCTGTGACCCTCCAGCACAATGTTCTGCAGGTCCAGTTGGGGATGATATGTTCATAGGCAAGCCATAATTATGGGACCTAATGACAGCCCATATCAAGGTGGTGTATTCATTTTCCTTCAGACTGCCCCTTCAAACCACCTAAGATTGCATTTACAACAAGAATTTATCATCCAAATATTAATAGTAATGACAGCATTTGTCTTGATATTCTAAGATCACAGTGGTCTCCTGCTTTAACTATTTCTAAAGTTCTTTTATCTATTTGTTCACTGCTATGGGATCCAAACCCAGGTGATTCCCTAGTGCCAGAGATTGCACGGATCTATAAAACAGACAGATAAGCACAACAGAATATCTCAGGAATGGACTCAGAAATATGCTGTGTGATGCTACCTTAAAGTCAGAATAACCTGCATTATAACTGGAGTAAACTTTACTTTTCCTTTTTTGATTTTCTTATCTGGCTGCTCCCCTATCAGACCTCATCTTTTTTAATTTTATTTTTTATTTACCTCCCTCCATTCATTCACATGCTCATCTGAGAAGACTTAAGTTTTTCCAGCTTTGAACAATAACTGCTTTTAGAAACTGTATAGTAGTTACAAGAGAATAGTTGCCCAAGATTCAGAATTTTTTAAAAATGGAGCATGTGTATTATGTGGTCAATGTCTTCACTCTAACTTGGTTATGAGACTAAAACCATCCCTCACTGCTCTTATGTGCTGAAGAATCATCTAAGAGGGAGGAAGATGTCACATCAAAGGAAGCAGCATTATTCTAACAGCATCCATTCTTGTTTAAGCCTTCCACTGTTGGAGATTTGAGGTTACATGATATACTTTATGCTCATAACGATGTGGCTGGATAATTGGTATTGAATTTATAGTATCAGCAGAACAGAAAATGTGATTATTTTGTGCATGTCAATAAAGAGATAGCCAGTTCTGGTTCTACAGAGAATGGAAATTGGAAGTCAAACACCCTTTGTATTCCAAAATAGGGTCTCAAAACATTTTGTAATTTTCATTTAAATTGTTAGGAGGCTTGGAGTTACTAGGTAATCTATCTTCCAATATACTGTTCAATGTAGCAGAGAATAAATGATGCAAGTTGTCAATGGAGGAGTGACCGACTATTAGCTCTGCTAGTAACTGGCTTATTTTTCTTCAATAAAGTTGCATAAACCAATGAATTAGCTGCCTGAATTAATCAGTATGGGAAACAATCTTTTGTAAGTGCAAAGCCGTTTTTTGTATGTACTTTTGGGATTTGCCTCATTGTTTGACATCAAATGATGTAAAGTTCAAGACTGAATATTTTGCCATGTTCAGTTAAAAGTGTGGAGTCTGTTACAAGTTCACGTATTGATTGACTTGATTTATACAGAATCAATAAGCTATTGAGATAGCGTAGCTTTACTATGCTGCACATGATACTGGCAGCCTGGGAGTTCATAGATGGGCTTGGAACCCAGCAGTTTTGAAATGTATATATGGAGTTTAAGAAATTTATTTTCCAGGTGCAACCCCCATATAACTAAATTTTTTCTTCACCTTGCACACTTGACAGCTGAAAAGACCATAACATGGAAGTGACAATGGGTCAAAATTTACAAAATAAAGTACTCTTTTGGTGTGGAAGTTGACATGAGGCTATGTTGAAGTGACTACTTATGTGAGATATTGAGTTTTTTAGTGGATTGAATATCCATTAAAATGGATTTGTTCAGCTGTTTACATTAATGAGCATTTAAGTGCAACAGATACCACTTCAGGTGACTTAGTTCAGTCTCTCAGTAATGTCCGACTTTCGCCTCCCGTCCATCACCAACTCCTGGAGTTTACTCAAACTCATGTCCATTGAGTCGGTGATGCCATCCAACCATATCATCCTCTGTCATCCTCTTCTCCTGCCTTCAGTCTTTCCCAGCATCAGGGTCTTTTCCAATGAGTCAGTTCTTTGCATCAGGTGGCCAAAATATTGGAGCTTCAGCTTCAGCATCAGTCCTTCCAATGAATATTCAGGACTGATTTCCCTCAGGATGGACTGGTTGGATCTCCTTGCTGTCGAAGGGAATCTCAGGAGTCTTCTCCAACATCACAGTTGAAAAGCATCAGTTCTTCAGCACTCAGCTTTCTTTATAGTACAACTCTAACATCCATACGTGACTACTGGAAAAACAATAGCTTTGACTAGACAGACCTTTGTTGTCAAAGTAATATCTACTTTTTAATATGCTGTCTAGGTTGATCATAACTTTTCTTCCAAGGAGCAAGCGTCTTAATTTCATGGCTGCAATCATCATCTGCAGTGATTTTGGAGCCCAAAAAAGTAAAGTCTGTCACTGTTTGCATTGTTTCCCCATCTATTTGCCATGAAGAGATGGGACCAGATGCCATGATCTTCGTTTTCTGAGTGTGGAGTTTTAAGCCAACTTTTTCACTCTCACTTTTATCAAGAGGCTCTTTAGTTCTTCTTCATTTTCTGGTATAAGTGTGGTGTCATCTGCATATCTGAGGTTATTGTTATTTCTCCCGGCAATCTTGATTCCAGCTTGTGCTTTATCCAGTTCAGCATTTCTCATGATATACTCTGTATATAAGTTAAATAAGCAGGATGACAACATACAGCCTTGATGTACTCCTTTCCCTATTTGGAACCAGTCTGTTGTTCTATGTCCAGTTCTAACTGTTGCTTCTTGACCTGCATACAGATTTCTCAGGAGGCAGGTCAGGTGTTCTGGTATTCCCATCTCTAAAAATCTTCCACAGTTTAATTCAACAAATAATGTATAAGACGTGAGGAAAACTTTTCTAAAACAGATCAAAGAAAATAAATGGAGACAGTCATCTTTCCTTGATAGAAAGACTGAATATGAATAGCAAATAGGCTCCCTAATTCTCCCTAAAGTAGTGAAGAGGTTTAATGCAATTCCACTAAAGGTTTCCATAGATGTATTGGATTGGTGCAAAAGTAATTGTGGTTTTGCATTGTTGAGCTTTGCTGTTCAACAGTGCCATTTAAGAATGTATTGGGATACATTCTTAAATAAATGTGGTTATTTTATACATCATTTTATTGCACATTTCTTGCTTCATGTTTTTTTGCTAATGACTTATTGCTGTTTATTTTATATTTATTTTAGACTAGGGAAATGATGTCTAAAAGCAAAAGACAAAAAAGCAAATTTGAGTGATTTTCTTATTCAAGTTCAAAATGTGTCATAAAGCACTGGAAACAACTCGCAACATAAACAATACATTTGGCCCAGGAACTACTAACGAACATACAATGCAGTGTGGTTCAAGTTTAGCAAAGGAGACAAGAGCCTTGAAGATGAGAAGTACAGTGGCTGGCCATCGGAAGTTGACAATGACCAATTAAGAGAGAGAAGTTAACAAAGAACTCAACATCGACTATTTGACAGTCATTCAGCATTTGATGCAAATTGGAAAGTTGGAAAAGCTCAGTAAATGGGTGCTGTGTGAGCTGACCAAAAATCAAAAAAGTTGTTTTGAAGTGTTATCTACTCATTCTATGCAACAACAATGAACCATTTCTTGATCTGATTGTGACATGTGACAGAAAGTGGATGTTATACAACAACCAGTGCCAAACCACTCAGTGATTGGACCAAGAAGAAGCTCCGAAGCACTTCCCAAAGCCAAACTTGCACCATAAAAAGGCTATGGTCACTGTTTAGTGGTCTGCAGACTGTCTGATCCACTACAGCTTCCTGAATCCTGGTGAAACCATCACCTCTGAGAAGTATGCTCAGCAAATCAGTGAGATACACCAAAACTGCAACATCTGCAGCCAGCATTGGTTAACAAAAAGGATCCAATTCTTCTCCACAACAGCAACAGCACCCTGCCACACATCACACAACCAGTGCTTCAAAAGTTGAACTAATTGGGCTACGAAGTTCTGCCTCATTCACTGTAGACCTGACCTCTCACCGACTGACTACCACTTCTTTCAGCATCTCAACAACTTTTTGGAGGGAAAATGCTTCCACAACCAGCTGCTGCTGCTGCTGTTGCTAAGTTGCTTCAGTCGTGTCCGACTCTGTGCAGCCCCATAGACGGCAGCCCACCAGGCTCCCCCATCCCTGGGTTTCTCCAGGCAAGAACACTGGAGTGGGTTGCCATTTCCTTCTCCAATGCATGAAAGTGAAAAGTGAAAGTGAAGTCTCTCAGTCGTGTCCGACCCTTAGCGACCCCATGGACTGCAGCCTACCAGGCTCCTCTGTCCATGGGATTTTCCAGGCAAGAGTACTGGAGAGGGGATGCCATTGCCTTCTCCATCAACAACCAGCAGGAGGCAGAAAATGCTTTCCAAGAGTTCACTGAATCCTGAAGCACAGATTTTTATGCTACAGAAATAAACAAACATTTCTCATTGGCAAAAATGTGTTTATTGTAATGCTTCCCATTTTGATTAATAAAGATGTGTTTGAGCCTAGTTATAATGATTTAAAATTCATGGTCCAAAACCACAATTGCTTTACTAGTAAATTAATGTCTTGGGATTTTAAATGAATTTATAGAAAATCAACTAGAAGGAATAACAAAGATATTAAATTATTGAATTAAAATATGATTAATAAGGAGAGATTGGCATCAGATGTTAAATCTGTGTTAACATTGTTACACAGATACATAGTCAGACAACTAATGCTTTGAAACAGATACTTATCAGTGCGTAACTGATACCAGAAGGTCACTTAAATCTGTTTAAGGGGAGCCAAATTTTCATAAGTAGTTTCACTAGAACTTTTAACTTGAAATTTTTTGCTAAGACTACAAAAAAACCTTACTTTCTTGTAGTTAACTTATAAAATATTTTAACTCTTAGAAATGTTTTTTGACAAAATCATTTGAAGCATGAAATGATAATCTTCACTTCATGTTGGCTGTTCCATAATTGAATCATTTTACAAAACATCCCAGACTTCATCCATTTTTGTAAGAGTATCTTCTAGTCAAATCTTGTATCTTTGACTTTTTGTTCTTGTCAGCTTTAAGAGCTAGTTGGACTGATCAACACAGTCTATGGCTCTGCTCATGTCTTGAATAGTTTTCCATAAGTTCACTTCATAGTCAATTTTCATTGCACTTGCATTGTATTTTTGAATGATAATCTGCGAGACAGTGGCAAACACAGACATTAACACAGGAGGTACTAGGAAGCAGGAAAGAATGTTTGAGGAAGTGTTGATTTCTCTTTTTTTTGGCTACACTGTCCGGCTTGCAGGACCTTATTTCCTCAACCAGGGGTTTAACCTGTGCCCTCAGCGGTATATACATGGAGTTCTAACCACTGGTGGTTGTTTAGTTGCTAAGTCATGTCTGACTCTTGTGACCCCATGGACTGTAGCCTGCCAGGTTCCTCTGTCCATCGGATTCTCCAGGCAAGAATACTGGAATGGATTGCCATTTCACCCTTCAAGGGATCTTCCCGACCCAGGGATTGAACCTGTGTCTCCTACATTGGCAGGCGAATTCTTTACCACTGAGCCACCTGGGAAGCCTCCCACCATGCTTTAGTAACATGGAAAAATCAAAATCACTTTCCTTGGTTTTCCCCAAAGGCAGCTGAATATACTTAAAACACTATTTAGGGACTTCCCTGGTGGCACAGTGGATAGGAATCTACCTGCCAATGCAGGGAACACGGGTTTTATCCCTGGTCCAGGGGAATTCCACATGCTGTGGAGCAGCTAAGTCTGTGGGCCACAACAACTGAGACCACATGCTACAGCTTCTGAAGTTCACGCACCCAGCGCCTGTGCCCTGAACCAAGACACGTCACCACAGTGAGGAGCCTGTGCACTGCAACTAGCGACATTCTGTGAGCAGCAACACAGACCCAGCACACCCAGAAAAAAGTAATTTAAAAATATATTGCTTGGTTATAAGACAGGGCCTTATATATGAAGATAGGTGGAATAAATATTACCCTATGAAATTTAAGTGTTTGTAGAAGTATGCTATTTTCATTATATTTAGAAAAAAATAAAGTTCAGTTGAACTTTAATATGGGTTTGAACTGCATGGGTCCACTTATGCTCAGATTTTTTTCAATAGTAAAAACTACAGTACTACACAATTCATGAAAGGTTAACTTGGCGGGTGCAGGACCACAGATACTGAGGAATCAAATATAGGTAGGGTTGATACTTGTATTTTTGACTGCACAGAGGATCACCACCCGCAACATGTGTTATTCACGGGTGAACTGTATATCATAAAGTATATCATATTCTAATATTAGAGAAATTGGTAAGAAAATTACTATTTACCTGAAGTAATTTTTGAAGATATGCCTTGAAAATTTTAATATTCCACTCACCTAGGAGCTAGAACCTGACTCAAAAATAACCAATTTTCAAAAAAAAAAAAAAATTCACAGGGTTAAAACTATGGAAAGATTAATCACTGATGACTCATGAAGCAACTCAGAATCTTGAAGTGCCTCATTTCAAAACTGACTGTAAATCAAAAATTGCAGTTATTTGAATTCCCTGTAAAGGTCATGAAAGCTGTGTTATTTATACTCGTGTATTTTCCTGTAATCTTTTCCACCTCTTACGGGCATTATAGAAAACAAGAGTTTAAAACTTATCCTCTGCAGTCGGAAAGTAGACACAAAAATTACTCTGGTTACTTAAATCAGGGCAAGATCTGTGGAAGACCTGTCTTAGAATCATTTGGGATGCTTGTTAGAAATGCAGATTTCTGAATCCCTCACCAGACCTGAATCAATGTATGTAGGAGAGCTCCCAGGATAGTAACAAGTTCTCCAGGTATTCTCATATTTAAGTTTGAGATCCATTGCCACATGACTTCTGGATCTGAGATATCAACCTTGAGAGCACTAAAATAATTCCTCCCATAAATGTTGATACAGGGGAAACGTGACATTAAAATGGGTGTGCTACTTCCCACAGAGTATAAGAACAGGAAATAATATGTTCTGCCATCAGACGAAAGGAATTTTAGAGGCAAAGTTGGAAATAGTTAAGAGCTATTTCATTCTTGATTATACTAATAACATCATTGCTTATAAAATGTATAGATTTTACACTGTATTTTTCCTTATTGATGTTAAGTGACATGAAATTAGCTGAGCATCATTTGATTCCTTTGGAAAATGTTTTTGTTGTTTTCGTGTTTTGCTTTTACTTTAAACACTCAGATGTATCTTTAGGAGTTCTTACCACTAAATATCTCGAGTTTTCAGAGCTGTGGTTGTGATACATGTTTTCATTAATGCTAGCCATTTTCACTTGTAATCCCAGTTATAATTGTTACCAGTGGAAACTGAATCAAATGGGTTTTATGGGACTTCCCTGGTGATCCAGTGGTTAAGTATCTGCCTTGCGATGCAAGGAACATAGGTACAATCTCTGATTGGGGAACTAAGATCCCACATGCTACAAAGCAACTAAGCCCACACACCACAACTACTAAGCCCGGGCTCCAGAGCTTCAAGGCTCAACTAGAGAGTCCCTGTGCCCACTGCAACGAAAGACACTGCAAACGCAACTAAGATGAGGCAGCAATATATACATAAATACACATACAGAAGGAACTAAATTTTTTTATTTTTCTTTTTACACAACTGTGTAAAGTTAAGTGGCTAATAGTTTTCATTTGGTCAATTTGTTTTCTTTGTGAGAGTTGAACACACATAATTCTTCCTTAATCCTCTCCCAACTTCCCCTTCAAACCTTGCGTTTCCTCCCCACAACCCCTCACCTCCCATTGCTGCTGCGCTGTGTTCAGTCGTGTCCCACTCTTTGCAACCCTATGGACCCACCAGGACCCTATGGACCCACCAGGCTCCTCTGTCCATGGGATATCCAGACAAGAATACTGGATTGGGTTGCCATTTCCTACTCCAGGGGATTCCTGACCCAGGGATTGAACCCACGTCTCCTGCATTGGCAGGCAGATTCTTTACCACTGAGCAACCTGGGAAGGCTGCTTTTTGTTTTTTCTATAGGAGTTGAATATACATGAATTCTTCCTTAACTGTCTCCAATCTTCTGCTTCAAACCTCAAACCCCTCCTCCCAGGTCCAGTTTAAAAAGAATCAGTCAACAGCATTTACTGAGCATTCATCACACCATGGGGAATCACAAAAGAAGAATCTAGGCTCCTTTTCTAAGTTCTCTATCACTGATAAGAGTTCAGTCAGTATCCAAGTCCTGCCTCTATTACCCCCAAATTTGCAAGACTCACTTTTGCTCAGGAGCAGTCATGGACCAATCATGAGGTTTGGCCTTATTCTCCTCCACCTGTCTCCTCCAAAACGCTCTCCAGAGGTATGGGCTGTGGGCTTTTTGTGGTCTCCAGTTTCACAGGGGGCTATTCTTGGGTGCTGTTGATCATCAGTTGTGAATCCTAGTCTGCCCCATATCTGCAAAAGTGGATTGAAACCAGATCTCTTTCTCCTTGCTATCATGACTTTTCAGCCTCCACAGAGTGAGACACTAGGGCCTCGTAAAGATAATTTCAGGACAAAATTACAAAGTAGGAGAGCCAAAGGTTAAAGTTTGGCAGCTCTATTTTGGATTTTCACCTGCACTGCCCAGAAGAGAAAACCTTAAAGGTCTTAAGCTTTTAGATGGAGAAAGTCCTCCTGGCTTTGGGTTTGTAACACCACTTCAAATAGATTTCCTTCTTTGAATCTTTCAACTGTTCCTACTTTTCATTGAAAGGGACCTTGTTGTCTAAACTTCCTTCCTTCCTTCTTCTTTCCACTCATACCACACACTGTCCATTCAGGACAGACCAGGGGTTTGGGCTGCATAGGGAAAAACTCCCTGGCCCAGTTTCATGTGCACATGGGTGTGTGTGTGTGTAGGAAATGATGGATGGACTGTGGGTTCTCCAATTCACATCTCTTATTCAATGTTCTCTCCAGGGCAACTGTAAGCCTGTGGCTCTTTTGCTAATTAGCCTATACCTTAAACACACACACATGTGCATACACATTCACATAGATTGTACTGCATAGTACAAAACTCATATATTGAGAATAGAGTATAGCCACAATAGTCGTAACTTTCCTGTCTGGAAAACAAATAGGTCTGTAATGAGTGGTTTGATACATTTCTTGATCTCTTTAGGATCTATGGAGGAGCTGGAACTAGCTCTATATGACTCTTCATTTCATAGTGGTCACGTTGCCCACATTTCTGTTGTTTCAGAATATGCCTCAGAAACACGGGGATGAGGGTAGCAATAAGTTCACCAGTTTCTCTCCAGGATTGCCAGATATAGCAAATAAAAGTACAGGATGCCCAGTTAAACTGGACTTTCAGATAAACTATGAATAATGTTTTAGTGTAAGTATGTGCTATGCGATATTTAGGATATACTAAACTATTATTTGGTGTTTATCTAGAATTCAAATTTATCTGGGCATCTTGTGTGTTTTTTATCTGGCAGTTCTTTTCTTATCATGTCTCCTTGTTCATCTCTAGTCTCACAGCTACCGTCTTAGACTAGGGGCTCTCATTAGCTCAGGCTTGGTTCTGCATCTGCCTGGGTTGCCTTCCCAACACTGCTCTCCTCTACTGATCTATCCCATAGCCTGCTACACACTAAACGTTTTTTAGATGCTACTTTCATTAGGTTTCTCTTCCACATAAGAAATCACAATGACTCCTGTTCCTTTCCAAAGTGATTTTCTAAAAAGATATGATTCAAATGAATTTATGTACAAAGTAGACTCACAGAGAAAGAACTTACGTTTGCCAGGGAGAAGGATGAGCAGAAGGGATAGTTAGAGAGTTTGGGATGGACTTGTATACACTGCTTTATTTAAAATGGATAACCAACAAGGACCTACTGTTGAGCACATGGAACTCTGCCCAGTGATATGTGGCAGCCTGGATGAAGGGGAGTTGGGGTTGGGGGAGAACGGAAACATGTATATGTATGGCTGAATCCCTTTGCTGTTCACCTGAAACTGTCACAACAATTGTTAATTGGCTGCTACTGCTACTGCTAAGTCGCTTCAGTCGTGTCTGACTCTGTGCAACCCCATAGATGGCAGCCCACCAGGCTCCCCGTTCCTGAGATTCTCCAGGCAAGAACACTGGAGTGGGTTGCCATTTCCTTCTCCAATGCATGAAAGTGAAAAGTGAAAGTGAAGTCACTCAGTCTTGCCTGACTCTTAGCGACCCCATGGACTGCAGCCTACCAGGCTCCTCTGTCCATGGGATTCTCCAGGCAAGAGTACTGGAGTGGGGTGCCATTGGCTAAACTCCAATAAAAAGTAAAAAGATTTTTTAAAAACACCTGATTTTCAATCAGTGTGCAATTAATCACATACCAAACTATGTGGGTTTGTGGGTCTATGAATTTTCCTTAGAGGATCTTTTATTTTTTCAATTGGGATCTCAATATGGTATCTTCAGGCTAGGTAGAGAACTGTGGCTTATACAGAGAGACAAAAGTAGATGAATTTGGAAAAATGCACCTTGCCTCAGTCATGACTTTTGCTTGAGACATCAGCGTTTTGAAAGCTCCCTTATTAAATCGTTCGACTTCCACCAGCATTTTGCAGACTAGGCAGAGCAGGGATTATTTCATTTTAAAGATAAAGTAACTAAATCCCAGAGATGTGAACTGTAAAGTCATGCACAACTGTCACATGGCACAGCCAGAGTTTGAGGAGAAATCTGTAAACTGCAAGTTGGTTTCTCTTTCCACTTTTACAATCACCAGCTTTTAAAATGGCTCCCAAGATGGTTCAACGGGTGAAGAATCTGCCTGCAATGCGGGCGACACAGGGTTCGAATCCCTGGGACAGGAAGATCCCCTGGAGGAGGAAAAGCCACTCCAGTATTCTCGGCTGGAAAAGCCCGTGGACAGAGGACTCATGGGCTGCAGTCCCAAGGGTCGCAGAATGGTACACGACTGAGTGACTAAGTATAGTAGTACAGCTTTAAAAACTATAAAAACACTTGTACAATATTTTAAACAACAGTTTTAAAGCCACTTTGTATATATTTGAGCCTCGTAAAATTTCCTCTCCGTCTCTAAAGAGATGTTGTTATTCCCCGAGCTGTGTGGTAGGCTTATCATTTAGCTGTCCTTCACACGTCACAAAGATGGGGGAGTTGGCCATTTGGCCTATAGTGTTAACTTTTCAGTGTGGTCACAACAGTACTTGTATTCCAGTGCTTCAATTCCTCAGAAATCTAGAGACTATTTTTAGGGTAGGTTTCAGAGTCGATTTATAAGTCACAAAATAAAATCATTTTTAATGTTTTATGTTTACTCAAGCATAAAAAGGATATAACTTTATACGGTGATTCATCTATTGTGGTTCTAAATTTTTTTCCTTTTCCACAAATAATATATTCTAAGCATATAAATTGAAGAAAGAGAGAAAAAAAAAAAAGCTTCTGTTGCTTCCTAGGTCTCCTTATGGTATTTATTTTTCTGCCACCTCTTTAGCAGCCTCACTTTCTTTTTTCTTTTCTCTCTTTTGGCCAGGAGTGCAGCTTGTGGGATCATAGTTCCCTGACCAGGAATCGAACCCATGTCCCCCTACATAGGGAGGTTGGAGTCTTAACTGCTGGACCTCCAGGGATGTCCCAAGCCTCACCTTCTTAGTGGTTTTGCTGGCTTAAAAAAAAAAAAAATCAATCTGGGGACTTTTCATGATCTCTCATGGTTGTTCCCTATGCTACCTGCAGCCCAGACATTCTCCTATAAATGCAATTTTCATATTTATTTCTCTAGATGAACATAGTCTTCTGTGTCTAACAGCCATTTCCAACTTAGCATGCCCAAAATCGAGCTAATATACCACCCCACCACCTCCTTCTAAGTCATCCATAGTTTAGGAAATGGTAATTCCACAATGCTCAAAGTATAGAGGCATTCTCAACTTCTCTTTCTTTCACAATCTATACTTGATCTGTCAGCAAATCTTATGGCCCCCTCTATCCAGATTTCTCCAAGACTAGATCACTCTTCACCACCTCCACTGCTTCCTCCCTACTCCCAAATCACTATCACCTCTCCCCTGGTTTATGATCAGGACCCTCCTAACTGCTCCCCTTTTCTGTCTCTGCACTCCTTAACAGAACAGCCAAAGGATGTCAGATCATTTCAAAACTCAAAACCCTAGAGTAGCTTCCCTTCTCACTCACAATAAAAGCCAAAGTCCTTGCAAAGACTCAGAAGATCCTACCTAGTTCCCTCTCAGGCCACGTTTTCTAATTTTCCCCCTATGCTCCTTTGCAGCCTTTTCTCCTGGATGATCCCCCTATGAGGCAAGCCTGACTCTGCTGCAGGCATGGCCTTCTCACATGTCATTTCCCCTCTCCCAGACACCACACACACAGCTTCCTTTTTCTTCCATGTCTTTAATGTTACGACACCAACACTTTCAGCAACCTTTTCTGCCTTATTTCTCTTACTAACAGTTTATCACTAACATACTAAATATTTTACTGGTTTATCTTTTCATTGTCTATCCAGCATATAAAAAGCATTCAATAAATGTTTGTTGAATGAATGAATGAATGCAAAGATGATTTTCCCGTGTTGAAGCTATTTTTAAACACGTATTATATTTTTTGATGGCAATTCTAAAACTGGTTTTCACAAAACAGTTTGAGGAATCGTGTGTAGCCTTCTAATCTTATTGAGAAAGTTAAAAATATATTTGAAGACATAGTTACTATTAGTAACCTTGGGTATAAATATAAAATGTAAACTTGAAGAAAATATGTGTTGATGGGATTACTAAACTGAACAGACTTCCTTAAGAGGTGATTATAGATACAGACTTAGGACTCTCAGCTGCGAAGAGAATGAGTCATTTCAGAGGAAATCATATTAGATAAGGCTTAAAGGCAAAGAGTGGCTTTGTGGTAACTGAAAGTTGGTGAGCAACTATACAAGTTAATAACATTAGTACTGCATTGATATTTATTAAGGGTTTACCATTTGCTAGCATGAGGCTAAGGGCTAAACATCATGTGGTAGGTATCTTTATTTTTCCATTACACAGAGGAAAAAGAATATCAAGGCTTAGAGTAATTAAGTAACTTACCCACTGTCCCAGAAGCTTTAAGGGCAAAGGTAAAACTACCACGGAAAGCCCTGGAATGTAGCACCATTTTGGAGGGCAAAATACTGTTTCCCAGGAAGCCCAACACAGCCAGGGTTTCCTCTACTTTCTATTGAAGCCACTTTGGATGAACAACACATCAAAGTGCTGGTTAGGGGTAAGTTGTGTGGAAAACACCGCACCTTTAAACACTGGACACACACACACCGTGGGGTGAGGTGCTCTGGATATCAGAAGCACTCAGGAACAGACCGCGTGAAAGAGCAGGGGCAAGTCTCCTGTCAGAAGTTTCCTGTACCGAATAAAAAGTTTGTCCCTCTCTTCCGGCCTCCTTATTCCGTGTGTGTAGCTGACTTTCCATATGCTGCTTTATGTGATACAATCTTGCCAAAAGCCAAGCAGCTTTGCTGGTCTAGAGAGGATTGCTTATTTCCCTACAATATCGAAAGTCTTGTTGTTAAATATTTATTACTTGTTGTAGCATATCCACAGCCAAAGGTGATAGAATTGGGCAGCACATTAATCATGGGAATGTGTTCTTCAGATCTCTTCAGAATTAATCAGCGAAAGGGATGGCCTCAACGGGAACAATTTACAAATACTATTTCAGATGCAGGCAAACTATTTTACCAAGAGAAGAAGAAAATACCCACTTTAACTCAGCCTTCTGCCTTTAAGAGTTCTTGTCGTTTTAGCGCCTTTGATGACTGAGGGCTGGGAGGGTGTCACGGAAGTGGGACTCCTTCCTCAGAATCTAAGAAAATGTTTGGTGTCACCCTTAGCCAGTCAGCATTGAGCCTGTGTCCTTCATGTTGCTGAGAAGAGTTCTCAACTCTTTTCCTACTGCAACACCTTGAGGCATGGGGGTATACTTCCGTCAGTGTAAAGCAGTGTTCTCAGCAGGGGTGAGCGTGATAGCGAGATAAAGTGAAAGTGAAAGTGAAGTCACTCAGTCGTGTCCGACTTTTTCTGACCCTGTGGACTGTAGCCTACCAAGCTCCTCTGTCCATGGGATTCTCCAGGCAAGAATACTGGAGTCGGTTGCCATTTCCTTCTCCAGGGGATCTTCCTGACCCAGGGATCGAACCTGGGTTTCCCGCATTGGAGGCAGATGCTTTAACCTCTGAGCCACAGATAGCAGAATTTTTGCAAGTTTGGATTGAGTGAAGTTAGAAAAACTTTCTTCTGGAGAGTCTGTTACACCCTCCTATGAAGTAATTTCCTTACTTTCCAATTGATCGTTAGCGGTTTAGAACAACTGTTGCTGTTCAGTCTAAGTTGTATCCGACTCTGCGACCCCATGGACTGCAGCACGCCAGGCTTCCCTGTCCATCACTATCTTCCAGAGTCTGCTCAAATTCATATCAATTGAGTCAGTGATATCAGCCAACCATCTCATCCTCTGTCAGCCCCTTCTCCTCCTGCCCTCAATTTTTCCCAGCATCAAGGTCTTTTCTAATGAGTCAGGTCTTCCCATCAGGTGGCAAAAGTACTGGAGCTTCAGCTTCAGCATCAGTCCTTTCAATAAATATTCAGGGTTGATTTCCTTTAGGATGGACTGGTTGGGTCTCCTTGCAGTCCTAGGGACTCTCAAGAGTCTTCTCCAGCACCACAGTTTGAAAGCTTCAATTCTTCAGCATTCAGCTTTTCTTTATGGTCCAACTCTCACATCTGTATGTGACTACTGGAAAAACCATAGCTTTGACTATATGGATAATATACTTGATAAATGCTCATTGAATTGAGCTAACTCGGTTTCTCACCCTGCCTAGGACTTTTGAATAATATTAGGTTGGATGTGTCCATTTTCTGTTTGCATCTGCCCAGGCGATTTAGCAGCAGAAGGAAATGGCAACTCACTCCAGTGTTCTCGCCTGGAGAATCCCAGGGACGGGGGAGCCTGGTGGGCTGTCGTCTATGGGGTCGCACAGAGTCGGACACGACTGAAGCAGCTTAGCAGCAGCAGCAGCAAGGTGTTCTTTTGGGTATATGACGTGGGGGCTGTCTCAAAGCTTTACATAATGGCTGAGGGAATTTCATTAAAGAGGTGACAACAGTATGTCAGAGAGACTGTAGTCTGAATGCCTGCCATGCTTGCAGACTCCTTTTCAAGAGGCTGCCCCCGATTCAACCCCCTAAAAAGGCAGCAACACAGTCTGCTTCTTTCTTCCTTTTTGCCATGTTGGGTCTCAGCTGTGGGGCTTGGGCTCTTCTCTAGTTATGTCATGTGGGCTCAAGAGCCCACAGGCTTAGTTGCCCCTCAGCATTTGGGATCTTAGTTCCCTGACCAAGGACTAAACCTGCACTCCCTGTATTGGAAGGTGGATTCTTAACCACTGGATCCCCAGGGAAGTCGCCAGTCTGTTTCTTTAGTACAAGTGACCATGCCATGTCCCCTCTGAGCCTTCCATCTTAGCGACAGCTGAAGAAGCAGGAGAGGACACCTGGCTCAGAGGCACTCAGTGGCTTATGAGATAACCTCATACAAGAACTTTCCCCAAGAGGAACAGTAGTGATAGAATCAAACTCTGCCCTCCAGAGCATTTGATTATGAGCTCTAGAGAACTGGCAGCTGGTAGTGGGTTTCCCTGGTGGCTCAGATGGTAAAGAATCTGCCAGCAACATGGGAGACCTGGGTTCAGTCGCTGGGTTGGGAAGATCCTCTGGAGAAGGGAATGGCCACCCACTCTAATATTCTTGCCTGGAGAATGCCACGGACAGAGGAGCCTGGCCAGCTACAGTCCATGGGGCGGCAGAGAGTTGGACACGACTGAGAGACTAACAGTGGGAAGCAGGAGCAGAAAGATCTGTGATTGTACAACTTGAATTATGCTGTGTTTGGAAGACATTAACGAGGAGTTGGGGAGTGGTGAGATGGGTTGGCTCATGCGGGTGAAGAGCTGGTTGAGCACATCTCTTCTCAGCTTTGACTCCAGAGACGCAGGTTGCTGGGAGTATTGACATCCACATAAATTGGCTTTTGTCACAATTCAGGCTTCCTTCCTCCAGATCTGGTTGTTAAATATTTACTAGCACACCACTGGGGTGTGTGAGGCATCCCTGTAATATATACATAATAAACAGAGGAAGCAGTTACCTCCTCTGAGAGTTTTGTCTTAAAATTGATGCCGAAAACTCAGCTTCTCTGTACACAGTGTGGAATCAAATCTCGAAAACAGAGTTTGGGGAGAGGGTAGCAAAGAATATCTAGAGTGCACAGTGGTAAAGACTCTGCCTGTGGTGCAGGAGACACATGCAGGAGATGCAGGTTTGAGCCCTGGGTCAGGAAAATCTGGAGAAGGAAAGGGAAACCCACCCCAGTACGCTTGTCTGGAAAATCCAATGGACAGAGGAGCCTGGCGGGCTATGGTCCATGGGCTCACAAAAGAGTTGAACACAACTGAGTGACTAAGCAGATTGCTTTGCCAGGCGAAGGGGGACACAGCAGGCTCATGCCCTCCAACCAAGTGTCCCAGTTGGAGGGAGACTGTGGTAAGTTTTTCTGGTAATTGTGCAAAGAGGGTGTGATCAGCTCATAGACATTCTTCTGATGGGTTGGTGGTGAGTTAAGTAGAGTTCACATTGTCAAGCTTCAGGTCCAACTGGTCTGGGATCTACTTGCTTGTGGGCAGTATACCATTGTTGATCCTTAACTTTTCCCACCTGGAGGGGGTTTCAGTATCTGCAAAACAGCTCAGAGATATTGTTGTGTGTATTGATGGGGACCCAGGACCCCAAGGCTGCTCTTGACAGTTTGTTTCTCCTTGGTCTCCTATCCTCTCCCTTCCCTAGTGAAAGACTGCTTGGATCTGCCCATTGGAACTCAGGGAAGGTCACGGAGGGCGAATGAAGGCTGTTTCCTATAATCAGAGAAACGTTGGACAGAAAGGCCTTGTGCCCAGGAGCCCCCCACAGGGCCCTGCACATATCAAAAACAAACATAGTTTAAGGTAATATATTAATGTGATTGTCATTAAGATTATAATAACAGAAAATGTTGGGAAATATATGATTTAAACTACAAAACTCATTGGAATGTGGTCAGAGGGTGGTAACTTTCCTGTTCCTGGTACCCATCAAAGGCACAGGCCCCCACCCCCAGGCTCACAAAGGATGACCTGACAAGCCGGTTAAGTCTCTGGCCTTATTTCCACATGATTTCTTTACCCCTGTCACTTGAGGTAATCTGAGTGTACACCAGTTACTTAAAACCACAAGAACTCAATGGATACAGTTTTTGAAAACCCCATTTTTCTTTTTTTTCCTAATGTAGAGAAAATGGGGCAGATCAAAAGAGTAAAAAGAGTGTATGTAGCCTTTGGAATGAGATTTGAATTCCAATACTACTTTATCCCTTCCTGATAGCATAATTTACTTATCTATGCCTCTCCTTATCTGTAAAATAGGGACAAAAAATAAAAAGCTCAAAGATATTTGGAAGATTTTAAACAAAATGCTGTGTGTAAAACAACTAGCAGAGTGACAGGCACTTACTATGTACTCAGGAACTTCTGCTCTTTCCTTTCCTCTTCAACGTATTTATTCAAGCTTTCAGAACAGCTGCTGATACCGCTGTCAAGTCAGCAGTTGACAGAATTAATCAACCCTCCACCTATAGTAACAGGCAGTGTTATACTGCATTCTTTGTAATTTTATGTAATTCTGTGCTTAAGGTCAACTAAAATATTTTAAATATAGACAAAATTATTACAATCCTTTGAAACAAAGCTTTTCTCTACACTTAGGAAGCTCCTGTATATCAGTCTACAAAATGTGCTCATTTTACTTTAGATTTTAAACAAACATTTAAACTATGGGCGAAGAATTATACCACATGTTTTGGTGGGTGTGTGCTAAGTCACTTCAGTTGTATCTGACTTTGTGACCCTATGGATTGTAGCTGCCTGGCTCCTCTGCCCATGGGATTTTCCTGGTAAGAATACTGGAGAGGGTTGCTATTCCCTTCTCCAGGCGATATTCCCCATCCAGGGATCAAACCCATGTCTCTTGTATCTCCTGCACTAACAGGCTGTGGGGGAAATAAAAAGTGAATATGAAACGAAAAGTGCTTCTATAATACAAAATATATAAAAAAGAGGAAAGGGAGGGAAACTTAAAGAGTTTCCTAAATATTCCCTCTCAGATACCCCACTTCTAGGTACTTAAATTGAACAATGCCATGTGTCCTTTAAATCCCTAATATACTGTTCTACAGTTTATTTATTGTTAGTTTACTTAGGTTATCTGACCTTCATCTCATTATCACTGCTAGCACATTAAGGGTGAAATATGCCCATTTGCCAGGAATAATTCATGGGATGTGGTGCTTCTCAGTACCAGATGATTTAAGGGGAACCACTTGCCAATGGACTGGTTTTTGGCATACAGGGCCTTAATACTATGCCAGAACTGAATTTGTTTTGAAATAAAGTTTCTAATTTTCAAATATAGCATTTTCAAACAAATAGTGTGATGTACAAATTACTGTACTTTAGGTCATGTTAGAATAATCCACCCTCTAAATCTGTTTGACTTTTACCCCTTAAGAATTTTGCATCAGTTAATCATTTCTGTAGCATATCACAATGGTTATAAATAACTACATAATCCTACATCTTCAGGGCCTGTCCCATTAGTGCCAGTAAAAAAAAAAAAAGAAGTAATTAGACATCATTATGTCCTCTTGAAAAGCTAAGGTCATTTGGCCTTGATTGCTGGCAGAGTTATCCGTGCCAAAGAAAAGTCAAGCCACTGTTGGCTTAGGCCTATGATTAAACATTGGGCTTGACACTTTTGAATAAAGGTAGTACCTTTTGAATAAATTTCAACACTACCCTTCAGATAAGTTGAAAGAAATACAAAACTAGTGTAAAGGGGTTGAAGACCATATATGGTATTCAAATATAAGTTTGGGAAGAGCCTATTTTTGACTCTTGCTAAGCACACACACACCGATACCCACATCCTGGTGTAAAGGTCCCACTCATCTGGGATGCAGAGGGCTGGTTTTGTGTGTTAGATCAATAATGCCTGTTCGTTCTGTGTAGGATGGCTCACCTGAGTGCGTGCATAGCTGACAGTGCTGCTCTAGCGCCCCCCGCCTCGCGCCCCCCCCCCCACCCCACTCCAGAGAGGCACTTGCCAAATATTTTTATCCCTTTACTCCCAGAGCTCTCAATTGACTGTGGGGCATGGGAAGAGTCTCCTTAAACTCCTTAGACGTCTTCCCGCGGGTCCCTGGCTAGCTGTCGGGTCTCCTCGTGATGGTTCTTCTCTCTTTTAATTTAGGGGTCTTAGGCGGGACCCGTGGAGGGGGGATGCTCCGCTCTGCTCTTGGGCCCCAATACTGCAAAGGCATGCCTTCTGGCAAGAGGGCACCTCCGGTCGCGCTCGGCGGCTGGCGGCCTCGGGGCGGCAGCCCTGGAGGAGGAGGATTCAGAGAAGGGAGGGAGCTGGCGGCTGCCGAGGCCCGGGCAGCGGGCCCCGTCCGCGGCGGGCGAGCTCCGCGGTCCTCCCTCGCTCGTCTCCTTTGCTCATATTTGGACTCGGCTGCCCGTGCCCAGGAATTTCCCGTCATGCCTCCCGCCGCCCCGTCCGTCGCCGGGAGCCGGGGAGGAAGGGAGGGAGGCTCGGACAGCGGCGCCGGCGGCGGCGGCGGCGGCTCCCTGGCACTTCCATGAGCCCGCGGCGGACCCTCCCGCGCCCCTTCTTGCTCTGCCTCTGCCTCAGCCTCTGCCTGGCCGCGGTCGCGGCCCGGGGAGCAGTGCAGTCCGGTGAGTTGGGGCTCGCTCCCCCACCCTTGTCTGCCCTCACGCCCCGACCCCGCCGAGTTGAGATGTGACCCCGACCTCCGCTCCCCTGCGAGCGCCGGCAGCGCCCCCTTCAGCCTCCTGCCGGGAGCCCCCCTCTCCTGAGCCCAAGAGGGGCGCGGGTGGTGAGAGGCGGATAGAAGGAGGTCAGGGCTGGCTTCGCCCCCGCCGACGGGAGGCGTCTGGCAGCGTGGCTGACACCTTATCCCGTCCCGGGAGCGAACCTGAGCCGGAGGGAGGCTCTGGACCGACGTGGGCCCCCGAGGGAGGGGCTTGGCAGGGCGGCTGGGGAAGGGACGCCGCCTCAGGCTCGGGAGGGCGCAGGTCCGCGGCGGGGACCACCTCGGAGTCCCCTGCCCCCGCGGAGGTGTGTGTTGGGGGGTACTCCTGCGCAGCAGCCGCTGAGATAACGGGCCCGGGCGCGTGGGAACGGCCAACCAGGCCCGTGCCTCCCGCCGCGCGTCCGGGAGGGGCGCCGGGGAGCAGGGCGAGTAGGGGGACAGCGCCAGGAGCGGCGGGCGCGTGGCGACAAGCGGCGCACCCAGAAGCGCACCGCCGCCCTCGCCGCGGGGTCAGGCTCCCGCGGGACTGGCTGGTGTCTAATAGGCCAACACCGAACAAAATCCCGAGTTTTCCAGGTACCTGTTTGTTTGTTTGTTTGTTTTTGAGCGGAAAAAAGGGCATCGGAATCTGGTTTGTAAGTTTCACCCTGGGCTGTTTACAACTATAAGATCGAAAGGTGCCATTCCTGCCTTATTTGGTTTAGGACTACAAGCTATCGAGCGAGGTAATTTTGTAACAGGACGATTTTTAAAATAGTTTTCTGTAAATAATGTGGAATAAGATTATTATAAAAAGTAATTATTTGAAAGTACAAATGTAGAGTTTAAGGTAAATGTCAAATTGCAGGAACCTTTATATTTGTGATGAGTATATAGTCATCAAAACTTCTCGATGCCTAATGTTATCTGGAATGGAAGAACTGAAAATATAGTTTCTCAGAGTTAAGACTTCTTCGGAAATTTTAGTTTGCTTTTGTTTTTGACACCAATAATCTAAACTGTCAAAATAAGGTATGGCTAACACCCAAGATTTATAAATTAGTTGAAAACTGACTCTACTAGTATAGATTATATTCAACACCCTCTGGTCTATTGCTTCCTATTTCCATTTGCAGTCGTGGTGGCAAAGTAGATTTTGTCTGTAAGATAATCTTTAGGATTCATGTAATTTATAAAATGGATAGGAGATTTAAAAAATATTTAGTGTGTGCAGATTATTGATGTTAATTTAAATAATATCAATTTCATGTTTGCTTCTGATTAATAGTTTTTTAAAAAAGACCTATTTTTAACGAATTTACACTTTATTTTTTTATGGATAAAATATTTTTTAAATTTATTATTTATTTATTATTATTGAATTTACACTTTAAAAGTAACTTTAATAGCACTTCTTGGGGGACACAACAGGTTCTATCTTCACATTTTATCGGCGGTCTTCTAAAATATACTGTGCTGCAGATAAAGGGTAGATTGTACTGCCAGACAGTATATGTTGTTTTTTTTTCCCTCAGTAATGTGTTGACTTAATACTTGTGGTCAACCAGCCCTTGAAGACTGAAATCCGGAGTACTATGGCCCCTTGCCAGCAATTTTGAAAACCAAGTTTATATTTGGACCATTTAAACATTTATTCTTTTAATTTTGGTCCCAACTGACATATAAGTCTAATTTCTGGTGACTTTTATTAGGGCCCTATGTGAATGTCTGGATTTTTTTTTTAATATGTATTAAAATAAGCAACTCTTTGCCATTTAGAGTTTTGTCACAGTGCCTAAACTGCCTATCTGCCAAGGCTGCAAATATACAACATCAGATAGGTTTTTGAATCAACACACAGTTTTTTGACTTTTAAAGGTGGTTGGTCTAATACCTTAACTGAAATGCTAACCCATTTGGTCAGAAACCGTTTTGCTAAACTTAAGTAATAAGAATATCCAAAAAAATATCCCAACAGTAGTTTTCATAGATTTTTCTAATACAGTATTTCTTTTATAATTAAAAATAAATTTTCAACCATTAGAGAAGCTTTAGGAAATAATCTTTTTTGGTTCTGTCACAATCTGGTTACAGTCCCTTTGGTTTTCATCTCACCTGTATTACTGTAGTTAGGGATTTGTTTGATGAATTTGGTTTCAATGTTTAGCTTCCTTCTCTGTAAAATGATGAATTTGTACATAAGTCTCTATGTCCCTTCCAACTCCAGGATCCTCCAGGATTGTTTTTGTTTATATAAACCTACAGAGCCACCCACTAGATTGGTCCAGGCTTCTGATTGTCAACTCTGACTTGCTCTACGTGTTTAACTGGTCTCCTTGTAGTCAGATCTATTGGGTGTGGATCCAGCTTTGGGGAGACAGGATCTGTCTCAGGAAAATCTTGATACTTGCCCCATCACACAGATGTATACACCCAAAAAGAGTACCATGATATTAACCTTCTATTACTTTCTTCCCCTTATCTAATAGTAGAAAGTGCTGGTTATGTCATAGGGTCAATAGTTAAAGCAGGCCCTAAGATGTTTTGGTATTCAGTGTTGAAATTTGGGTCTGGGTCAGGGATATCACTGGAGAACACCCAGACCTCTTTGTATGGTTGGGAGAACAGTGGCTAGTCACTCGGGGCGCTCCAGATGAAATGCCCTGTGCTCGCTTATGACCTTTTTCTAATGCCTCAGAGGAGACTGAATTGGATCTACTCATCTGGTTTATTCAGAATTATATTGGCTTTGGGTAGGAGAGTAATCAGATAACTCTTTACGTTACCAGTTCTTACAGATTTAGAGAACGAACTTATGGTTGCCGGGGGAAAGATTGAGGGAAGGGACTAGTTAGGGAGTTCGGGAGGGACATGAACATGCTGCTGTATTTTAAATGGGTAATCAACAAGGACCTACCCTGTAGCACAGGGAACTCTGCTCAGCGTTATGTGGTAGCCTGGATGAGAGGGGAGTTTGGGGGAGAATGGATACATGTATTTGTATGACTGAATCCCTTCACTGTTCAACTGAAATGTTCACATTGTTAATGGGCTATACCCCAATACAAGATAAACAGTTGTTTAAAAATTTACTAGTTGTTAGCATCCCTGATTGCTATGCAGATGCCTCAAGGCTTTACCTTGAAGATTCTTACATTTTCTCCTTCCTGGAGATGATGGATTTTCCTTTTAAAAACACTCAACACAGTCCTGGATCCCTGTTCACATATTTGTCTCTATAATATATCAAAGTCGTGGTTATGGCTTTTAAAGGAAATACAAATGAGAAGAAAGTATAGAAAAGGTGGCTCAGTAATAAGTCAACCAGTTGACCTTATGAAGGATTTTGGTTATTGCCTCA
Organism: Capra hircus; assembly: GCF_001704415.2. Taxonomy (NCBI): domain Eukaryota; kingdom Metazoa; phylum Chordata; class Mammalia; order Artiodactyla; family Bovidae; genus Capra; species Capra hircus. The sequence goes on along the minus strand of NC_030812.1, from coordinate 47,859,135 downwards.
TTTAAGCTTCTGTTCCAAGTAACAGCACTGAACTTGGACTAGTTTTAGGAACAAGACAGACAGGAATGTGATGGAAGTCAAATGCACGCAGACCTTATTAGGGACTAGGAATGGAAAACCTGGAACTTCCTCTGTCTCTAGTCTTTGCCTTTCTTAGCTTCATTGATCTGTCTGTGCGAGATCTTTCCCCCGCTGTGTTCACAGTCATATGTGGGTGCTCAGTGGTTTCTGGATATGTAGGTGTCCCTCAGTGCCAAGCACAGGGAGACACTAAATCAACGAGCCCTGATTCCAAATTCCTGGAATAACTAGATAGACATAGTTTGGGTTACATGGTTAATCTAGATTTTCTCTACAGTCTCTTCTAATTGTAGACTTCTTTGTACTATGCAAACATTTAAATGGGTTGACTTTGCATTTTTTAACTTTGTATTACAAGGTTACTAGTCCTTAAAATGTATGTATAATTTTTCCTTGATTGCGATGTGTATGTAGAAGTCTGTCATCTTCAATGGTATCCCAAGATGTTAGTGCTTTTCATTCACACTACTGCAGGAATGCCGAAGAGCCAGCCTCTGGGAGTAAACTGAGTGCAACGCCACACTCAGGGATTATAACGCAGCTTAGGATCCAACAGAGTTGTGAAAATCCTGTTTAATAATAACTAATCCATCTTGCAGATAATCATCTGCCTGTTTTCAGGAATTCATTGAAGTAAAACCCTGAGCTCAAATAGCTCATACACTCTTAATTCATTAAAACTGGGTAAGTGATCATTAGAAACATTCAAAATAGTAATAGTTTAGGGGCACACGGTTCATCAGTTGTTTTCCTATTTCTCACACTTGTAGCATTTTCCACCTCTACCTTTCCTTTAGACCATTTCTGCTGCCTGGAATACCTTTTTCTCAAGATTTTTGAAGTCCTTACAGCCTCTGTTGTGTGGTATTTTATGAAGCTTTCTTACTCTCTTAGAATTTCCCATTTTTTTAATGCTTCTAAGACATTTTGTACCTTGACTGGAGCACAATTTTACTACCTTTCATTATGAAGTCCACATGTATTGATCTTCTTTGGGGGATTATAAGTTCTGTGAGACCAATGAATCATCTTGAAGAACTCTGGTAGACTGTTAGCATCCATTGTCCCACATGTAATGCTTCGAACTTTTCAAATGTTCTGAAACTTCTGTGGCATCCTGCTTGTCACTGCCTTTTTCTTTTGACATTGCAGCTCAGTCATACTGCTTGTCTTTGTCAAGGTTCCTGTCTGTTTCCTAGGTTTTACAGGATTTTCCATGAATATGATAATTTTCTGTGTGAGAATCAATTATTCAGAATGATGGGATGTTTTCCTATAAATTGAGATGGCATGGGGAAGGAGAATATAGCAAACTCATATGGAAGGAAATCAACTTTTGTTGAGTACCCAATATTTCCCAGATCAGATTGACCAGGAGTAGGGCACAACTGGAGCATATATGAGGGGGCACAGAGAGAAAATAAAGCCCAAAGATGGAAAATTAGGTTTGGCCTAGAACACGGAAGGCTTTAATGCTAGTCTGGGAAATTTGGACTCAGTTAGTAGGCTATGATGTTGAAGTTATTTTTGGTCCTGGAAATGTCGTAATCAGAGTTGAATTATAGGATAGATTATTATTTAATTATCCAGAGGATGAATTAAATTGGGAAGGAAACCACTGGACTAATAAGGGAAAGTTGTGAGAGTTTTTGTTAGAGAATGAAGACATAAGCCAGGAGTGGCAATAGGATTGGAGAAGTGTTGCTGAAGTGAATTAGACAGAAACAATTAATTGGATGTGGGGGTAAACAGAGGGGGAAAGAGAGGGATGAATAAAAGATGATGGTAAGATGTGAAGCCTGGGCGATTAGGAGGAGTGAACTTGGGGCAGGTTGGCAGGTGGGGGTAGAAAAATCAGTTGTGTTTTAGATCTCCTGCATTTGAGGCGCTGGTGGACTATTCATGTGGAAGTGTGTGGTAGAATTAGAAATGTGAGACTGTAGCTTGAAGAGACCGGAACTGTAGATAAAACATGTGTGAGTAAGGAAGGTTAAAAATAAAGGGGGGAAGAAACATTTGTTGACTGGAGTAAGAACAAGGGCACAGGAAAAGCACTGTAAAGAAGATACAGTTTGATCTGACTGAATATGCCTGATCAGCATATGGCATTCTGTTTATGCGTGTTCCTTGTTTAGGGTACGTGGAGTCTTCTCCCTCCACAAACAGTGCCTGGGAAACATTGAGGAAAGGATACTGTATCTAGGATGACCTTCCTAAACTGCAAAATTGTTGCTGCTACATCTTTGCTTAATTTCCTTCAGTGGCTTATCTTTTTTAAGCTAAGGAACTAACTCCTTAAAAGTCTTCATCATCACCAAGCCTTGTTCCTCTAGACTTTGGGCTTCTTCCAAGTTGTTCAGTTGGCCTTGAACACAGGTTCTGCTAAGTCTCCTCCCAGTTCCTCCCTTCACCTTCCCCAAGAATATGAAGTGGATGTGATTCCCACCAGATGGAGGACTCTTTGGTTTGTTGTTGTTGTTCTTTATGGGCAATTAAAAATGATTTGTCATGTTTGTTTATGGCTGTGCTGGGTCTTCGTTGCTGTGCACGAGCTTTCCCTAGTTGCAGAGAGTGGGGGCTAGTCTTCATTGTAGTGTGCAGGCTTCTCACTGCGATGGCTTTTCTTATTGTGGAGCACGGGCTCTAGGATGTGTGGGCTTCAATAATTGCTTCATTAGTTGTGGTACATGGACTTAGTTGCCCCACAGCACATGGGATCTTCCCAGACCATGAATCAAACCAGTGTCCCTTGCACTGGCAAGGTGATTTCTTAACCACTGGACCACCAGGTAATTCTCTTTATGGGCATTTTTTATTGCTATGCTCAGATTTGTATTTATACAATAATCATTGACAATTTCCATGTTGTTGTTCAGTCGCTATATTGTGTCCGACTCTTTACCGCACCATGAACTGCAGCACAACAGGCTTCCCTGTCCTCACTGTCTCCCTGAGTTTGCTCAAACTCTTGTCCATTCAGTGTATGATGCCATCCAACCGTCTCATCCTCTGTCACTCCCTTCTCCTCTTGCCCTCTATCATTCCCAACATCAGGGTCTTTTCCAATGAATCTGCTCTTCTCATCAGGTGGCCCAAGTGTTGGAGCTTCAGCTTCAGCATCAGTCCTTCCAAAGAATATTCAGGATTGATTTCCTTTAGGACTGACTAATTGGAGCTCCTTGTTGTCCAAGGGACTCTCAAGAGTCTTCTCCAACACCACAATTCAAAAACATCAGTTTTTCGGTGCTCAACCTTCTTGATGGTCCAACTCTCACATCCATACGTGACTACTGGAGAAACCATAGCTTTGACTATACGGACCTTTGTCAGCCAAGTGATGTCTCTGCTTTTTAATATGCTGTTTAGGTTTGTCATAGCTTTTTCTTCAAGGAACAAGCATCTTTTAATTTTGTGGCTGCAGTCACCATCCACAGTGATTTTGGAGCCCAAGAAAATGAAATCTGACACTGTTTCCACTTTTTCCCCATCTGTTTGCCATGAAGTGATGTGACCAGATGCCATGACTTTTGTTTTTTGAATGTTGAATTTTAAACCAGCTTTTTCACTCTCCTCTTTCACTTTCATCAAGAGGCTCTTTAATTCCTCTTCACTATCTGCCATTAAAGTGGTATCATCTGCATATCTGAGGTTGTTGATATTTCTGCTGGCAATCTTGATTCTAGCTTGTGAGTCATCCAGCCCAGCATTTCGAATGATGTACTCTGCATATATGTTACATAAGCAGGGTGACAATATACAGCTTTGACGTACTCTTTTCCCAGTCTCTAGGAAAATAATTTATAATAAATCACATCCCTCCTGATTTCTTACAGAATACTTTGCTTCTCTAATCTCTTCAAGTGTCACCTACAAGGTTCTTGAACACTTGAGTTGACTACCCTGGCCACTATACCCTGACTCTGATGCTTGGCTGGGGGAGCCTGGAGCAGAGCTATGACCTGGCATTTGTGTAATCAGATTGCCTAGCTGTGTGCTGATTTGTAAACTGTGAGACAATTTCTTGATACTCGACTTCCTGAAGGAAAGTGGAGGGAACACTGACTGTAGACAGAGAGGTTTGGAGATGACTACAGGCGAAATAGAGAAACAGTGCTGGTACAGGAAGTGTGTTCTCAAGGCCTAGTTCCTGACCAACTGTCTATCCTGATTCTGTTTCTAAAAATAGTACATTGTTCATAATGCTTGTCTAAAGTGACATGTTTATGTCCAAGTATTAAGAGTAATTTCTAACTCATTTAAGAAATGCTAGCAGTGTGGTTTTAGTAGTATTGACTGGGAAAATATATACTAACAAACAGCAACTGTGAAATTTTGAATATTTTAAAATATAGATGCATTATCATATGTTTGGAAAGTACACATATGTGGAAATTATGACTCACAAGTCTGTAGACAACATGATTTCCTGCTTTATGGATACTCTCAGGGAGGCTCCGGTCTCAACTTTCAGCAACTCATTGTCGTCTCACTTCAGAATGTTGGGGAGACTTCTGTTTGAAAATGTGAGCCATAGCTAAACTTTTCAATGAAAGGAAAACTCCTTCTCAACATCTTCTTTCAACTGTAGTTGCCTGCTTTATGCTAGGCAATGTACCTTATGCTAAAACCGAGCTATTAAATAGTCTCAGGGATTAGTACATGAACACTTTTTAAAAATTAAGTTTTCAGGTGTATGAGCATCATTTTTATGGCTATGATCTTATTATAAAGATGAAATTTAGTATATGGCTTGTATGAAGTACTTTTCTGCAATCTGTCATGACCATGGCATGACTGTCTTCTATTGCTATAAATTACACAGTGAAATTTTATAGTTTATTGGGTCAGTTATGTTATTTAAAGCAAAAATGAATATCCAAACAAAACAAAATCAATCCTTCCGTACATATGTTAAGGCAACATTGAAAATAAACTCATGCTACATGTTAGAGTCCTTAACAAATATCAGGACAGCCCTTATATAAATCCAAGAACCCTGAATTTTCCATTATTTTTCTGTTTCTTTTGCTTGTCTTGTGTTTGGTTAACAGAGCATCCGAGCTTGGTTGGGGTTGGGAGAGATCTCTAGTGACTATTATGGGTAGGTACTTCTTTTATCTTAGATTAGTAGAGTGGAATAAGGAAAGGTGCACAGTACAAAAGAATTGCTGTGGATAAGGGACCGCAAGTGAGGCTTTGGAGCTCTGGGCTCACAGTACTGAGCGTGAAAGAGTGCATGCACTGTAGGCCCTGTTCCTGATTTCTTGGTGTCTGAATATGCCTTCTAGTCAGAAGGGGCCGGAAAGATGGGTTGAAGGCAGAGGGTGTTTACCTTTCCGCAGGATCAGTTGAAAAATTGCAGACTCATTGACATATCTGCATTCTTGCGTGTATGTTCATGTCCCAAGGGAGTCAGCATAGTCACTGGATAGCAACTTGAAAGGCTGGGTTTCCTAGTCCTGTTCTTATCTAAGGCATTTTAGCTTCCTATGCCTCAGTTTTCATACCTGTAAAATGAACAAATTTTGGATGGATAATAACCTGATATTGCTTTTGCATTAAGATTCTGTAATCTATGGTTTGTCTAAAAGTCTTCAAGTAGCTTTCATAACTTTTAACGGAAGTGACATGATTAATAAATTACACAAAATTATGTATTGTCTTGTTATATTTGGTTCAAGCTATTTTGTGGAACTAAATATAAAGGTTATTCTGAGACTAAGATCCTATTTGAACCTTGTAGCCTATTGTGCCCAGTAATTTGATCCATAGCAAAATTACATAACCCTTTTAAAGATTTAGTATTTATTTAGAGGATAGGTTATAATGTAATAGAAACATCATATTATTAATAACTGTCCCATCTAAAGTAATGGCATTAAGCATGAGAAATTACACTGGTTTTTGTAAATGTACAGCTAAAAATTGTTTGTTTAGGCTTGAAGATATATCCCAGTTAGGAAGAGTCTTCTTTTATTAGGGTACACTACTAGTGGAATTTACCTTTGACCATCCTAGAAATATATTTAACTGTTTAGTTAGTTTGATCTTATCATTAAAGAAGAAAATCTCTTCCATCGAGCTTTTTTTTTTTTTCCCCATCGAGCTTTTTAAAGAAAAAGAAACAACTATGGAGTACTATGTAGTACTATGGCAGTTCTTGGTCCACGTACTGTTGAAGCCTGGCTTGGAGATTTTTGAGCATTACTTTACTAGCGTGTGAGATGACTGCGATTCTGTGGTAGTTTGAGCATTCTTTGGCATTGCCTTTCTTTGGGATTGGAATGAAAATGGACCTTTTCCAGTCCTGTGGCCACTGCCGAGTTTTCCAAATTTTCTGGCATATTGAGCACAGCACTTTCACAGCATCATCTTTTAGGATTTGAAATAGCTCAACATCACCTCCACTAGCTTTGTTCTTAGGGATGCTTCCTAAGGCCCACTTGACTTCACATTCTAGGATATCTGGCTCTAGGTGAGTGATCATGCCATCGTGATTATCTGGGTCATTAAGATCTTTTTTGTATAATGCTTCTGTGTATTCTTGCCACCTCTTCTTAATATCTTCTGCTTCTTTTAGGTCCATAGCACTTTTGTCCTTTATTGTGCCCATCTTTGCGTGAAATGTTGCCTTGGTATCTCTAACTTTCTTGAAGAGATCTCTAGTCTTTCCCATTCTTTTGTTTTCCTCTAGTTCTTTGCATTGATCACTGAGGAAGGCTTTCTTATCTCTTCTTGCTATTCTTTGGAACTCTGCATTCAGATGCTTATATCTTTCCTTTTCTCCTTTGCTTTTCACTTCTCTTCTTTCCATAGCTATTTGTAAGGCCTCCTCAGACAACCATTTTGCATTTTTGCCATTTCTTTTTCTTGGGGATGGTCTTGATCACTGTCTCAATGTACAATGTCATGAACCTCCAACAGTAGTTCTTCAGGCACTCTGTCAATCAGATCTAATTCCTTGAATTTATTTCTTACTTCTACTGTATAATCGTAAGGGATTTGATTTAGGTCATACCTGAATGGTCTAGAGGTTTTCCCTACTTTCTTCAATTTAAGTCTGAATTTGACAATCAGAAGTTCATGATCTGAGCCACAGTCAGCTCCTGGTCTTGTTTTTGCTGACTGTATAGAGCTTCTCCATCTTTGGCTGCAAAGAATATAATCAATCTGATTTTGGTATTGACCATCTGGTAATGTCCATGTGTAGAGTCTTCTCTTGTGTTGTTGGAAGAGGGTGTTTGCTATGACCAGTGAATTCTCTTGGCAAAACTCTATTGTCCTTTGCCCTGCTTCATTCTGTACTCCAAGGCCAAATTTGCCTGTTACTCCATGTATTTCTTGACTTCCTACTTTTGCATTCCAGTCCCCTATAATGAAAAGGACATCTTTTTTTTAAGGGCAAAGGGGAGGGCCAGATCATGTGGGGCTTTTATACCATTGTGAGGAGTTGAGCCACTGTTCTTTGTGATTGAAGCCAATAAGGGCTTTAGGGCAGGCAGTGACCATATCTAATATATATTTTAAAGTAGTCATTCTGGCTGCTATGTGGAGAATGATTTGCAGGGACCAAGTGTGGAAGCAGGTCCACCACTAGGGCTAGTTCAGTGGTTCAGAGAGGAGTTGATAATGGTTTGGACCAGGGTGCTGGTGGCAGAAGTGATAGGTTGCTGATGGATTGGCTACAGGGTCTAAGAAAATGAAGAAACATCCAAGCTATTCCATTGAAACTGCTTTGATTGAAGCCATTAATGGTGTCCATATCACTAAATCCATTGGTCTCCCTATCTTCCTTCAGTGAATTTGGTATACTGACCACTCATTCCTAGAAACGCTATGACAAACCTAGACAGCATATGAAAAAGCAGAGACATTACTTTGCCAACAAAGGTCTGTCTAGTCAAAGCTTTGGTTTTTCTAGTTGTCACATATGGATGTGAGAGTTGGACTATAAAGAAAGCTGAGCGCCGAAGAATTGATGCTGTTGAACTGTGGTGTTGGAAAAGACTCTTGAGAGTTCTTTGGACTGCAAGGAGATCAAACTAGTTCATCCTAAAGGAAATCAGTCCTGAATATTCATTGGAAGGACTGATGCTAAAGCTGAAGCTCCAATACTTTGGCCATCTGATGCGAAGGGCTGACTCATTGGAAAAGACCTTGATGCTGGGAAAGATTGAAGGCAGGAGGATAAGGGAACAAAAGAGGAAGAGATGTTTGTATGGCATCACTGACTCAGTGGACATGAGTTTGAACAAGCTCTGGGAGATGGTGAAGGACAGGGAAGCCTGGTGTGCTGCCATCCATGGGGTTGCAAAGAGTCAGACAGAACTTAGCGACTGAACAACAACACTCTTAAAAACAGTCTTTTCTCTTAGCTTCTAACACTGTTATTGTTAGATATATGATCTTGAAAAAAGTGAGAGTGTTAGATGCTTAGTCGTGTTTGACTCTTTGCGACCCCATTGACAGTAGCTCACCAAGCTCCTCTGTCCATGGAATTCTCTAAGCAAGAATACTGGTGTGGGTAGCCGTTCCCTTCTCCAGGGGATCTTCCTGACCTAGGAATTGAACCCAGGCCTCCTGCATTGCAGGCAGATTCTTTACTGTCTGAGCCACCAAGGAAGCCTATATGATTTAGGCAAATTAAATTATCTGCGCCTCAGTTTCTTCTCTTGTAGATTGAGGATAGAAGTGCTACCACATGGGCTATTGAATTATTAGATAACATATATGACTTACTTAGTGCAGAGTCTTCCACAGACTTAATTCACAGTAAATGTTAGCTAGCACCCTCATCACCATCCTAATCTCATCACCGCTGTCTTTCTGGAACAATACTCTCCTTGACCTCTGCCTTCTTTGGCCACTGCTCTTTCTTGGTCTTCTTTGCTAGTTCTTTCTCTTCCAGCTCACCTCTGAATGTTAAGGTTCCTCAGGGCCCTGACATTTTGTCTTCTCATTTTACACATTTTCTTAGGCAGTCTTATTTACTCCATGGCTTCAGTTCCATCTGATAAGTCAGTTCTCCCTAAATTTACTGACAATGTAGCTCTGCATCTAAGCTACAGTCCTGTATATATCCACTTGCTTCTATCTCATCTCCATTTGGTTGGTTGTGTGTACCTTTAATAGGTTAAAAATTTACTATTAAAGGTACGTCTCCCAAGGTTACGTCTCACACCTTGTCCCTTACCTTAGTAGATGGTATTACCATGTGCCCAGTTGCTTAAGCCAGAACTGGAGTCTTATTAAATTTATTTCTTGTCTCATACCCTGTGTCAATGGTTTGCCTAGATTTCTACAATAGCTTTGCAATTAGGCTCACTACCTCTGTTCTGATACCACTCCCATCCATTTCCTGCCTTTTAGCCATGGCAATCTTTTAAATTCGAAGATCTGATCATGTTACTCTCCTTCAGTTACTTCTTTTTCTTTTTAGGATAAAGTTCCAAATTGTTACAATAGCTTCAAGATTTCTTCCGCCTACCTCATCAGCCTCATCATCTCATCCATCTGTTCCTCACTTACACCTTCTAGCCACACTGCTTTTCTTTCATAACCTACAGTGGGCTACACTCACTTTAACCTCAGGGTTCCTGCTCATCTTTTTCTTTGTACACTTCTTTCCTCATTCTTAATTTGGGCAGCCCAGCCTTATCCTTTATTCTTAGTTTAAATATCACTACCTGCAGGTTGGCTTTCTTATGCCTCTCAAACTAGACTTTTTCCTTCTGTTTCCCCTTTTGCCTCTCCATGATCTTTATTGCACTTGCTAATAATATCTTTCTCACAAATATGTAAGCTTCTTGGTGGCAGGGACCATGGTCTCTCATTCCTCACTCTGTTCCCAGCATCTGTTTGTTAAATAGAGTAACATGAATACAGTGTGGGCTTGCCCAGTTTAGTGAGTGAGAGAGGCTTCTATCTGAGTTTGGTGTGTTTTTCTTAAATCTTTTAAGGTGATAAAAGGGAAGGAGACAAAAGTTTAGGTGTACAGCACTTTAACTTTCAGACTCCAGGGACCTCAGCTAGCGAGTAAGGAAGCAGCATCAGAACTGGAGGTGGCCCTAGCGAGAAGTGTTGCCTTAGGGTTAGTTTCTTTTCTAGGATTAAAGTGACATCAGAATTTTGAGGCAGTGCCCTGAATATTTCTCAGGCTTCACTGTCTCTTCCAAAATTCATCCTTGACAGTGCTTCCCAAACGCTTGGAATGCTAGGCTTGAGCATTGCCACAGAGCCCCTGTGAGTGTGGCTCTCAGTGTCAAAAGTGCTTGCTGAGGTGACCGTTTGGGTCTGGGCAAACCCTGTGCCCAATATCAAGCTCTCATTGCCTCCCACCTACCTGTTCTCTGGCCTTGGCTCCTCCTCCTTAGAATCCTGGATTCTCCTTCACTAACTTGCAGGAATAATGTTTGCACATAGATGAGTTAGGAGTTGGCCTTTTCTTTAAAACATCCTCTGTACTTTATCTTATACAAGTTTATCGTATTTTAGTTTCCAGGGCTGGTGTAGATTTTGCTCTATTTTTATATTCTGCTTACCATTTCAGTGGGAGGTGGTTGGAATCTGATTGAGGGAGAAGATGAGCGAGTGCTTTTTTGAAAGATAGTTTTTATGTTGCCACCTTTGCCTTTGTGTACGTGTGGACACACTTCTGCACATGCTTTGTGCATGTGTGCAATCTCTTTTTTCTCTCTGCTTCTGTTCTTTTTTGATTGCATTATGTCATTGCTTTGCTTTGTAACTCTATTTGAGAGTCATTTTTTAGCAGGTGCATTTAAATCATTTGTATTTTGTTAATCATGGACATATCTGATGACATTCCTTGTCTTACTGTTTTATACCTTTTTTATGATCTTTTCCCCTTGATTTTCAGTCTTTGGCATATGGTTTCTGTGTTTTATTTGCTTTTATCTTTCATAGGGATTTGAAAGAGTGACATCATATTTTAGGTTCCACAACCTTGAACAAGCGTTTGAAAACATTATTGAACCTGAACTAATCATTAAATTAAAAAAAGTAAGATTCAATAACATTTGGCTCTTTTCTACAGAGAGAATTTTGGAATCTTTTATTTTTTTCCTTCTCTGCTTTTGTTAGCTAAAGTGGTACCTATAGATCTACACGATTGTTGCTATTATTTTTATATTATATGTTCACTTAAGGATTTTTATTTTAATCTTTTTCATTTAATTATGTAATAACATCTACTGCCTTCAGTGATTGTGACCATTTATCCCTTAACTTGTCATTCTAGAGGATATTTTGATTCGTGTGCCATTTGGCTAGAGTCTATCCATGAGTTGATGTCTTTTTTTCTTCTTTTTTGGTAGGGAAAAATATATGCATGCATGTTTCCTGAGCTCTCTTATTACCTGAGGGAAATACAGACTGTTGTATATAATGTGTTAACCTTCCCTTGCAAAACAACATTTAATTGAAACCAAAAAAAGCATAATTAGAAGGCTGGAAATTGCTTATAGAATAATCTGAATGCAATTAGTACTGCAATCATGGAACATAAAATATTGCTAGTGTTCCCTATGGAAGAAGAACCTGGGAACAATGGAATTTACTGGGATACAGATAACAAGTCAAAGGCTTTGGGGGTTCAGTGGTAGAATTCTCACCTCCCAGATGACAAATCAGTATCAGTCACAAGGTTACTACTGGGAATTCAATACCTCTGATGTTGTAGATACTTTTCAGGGTCATTATGCAAAATTAGTTATAAGTCCTAGAATAGTTTTATCTCTGAGTGAGAATGGCAGTTTTAATTGAATTCCAGCAATATTTTATAACTGCTATGTTCAAATTAGAGTTGACCAAAGCCTGGCGTGCTGCAGGCCATGGGGTCACAAAGAGACACAATTGAGCGAGTGAACAATAATAAAGTTTACTTTGTCAAATTCCTGTTTTATTATTACATTTGCCTCATGCATGCATAAAGTTATATCACTCTATATAATCGACTGAAACATTTGATTGCAAAACGAGGTTTTTCCTTTTGGTCAGAGGTAATGATTTTTTGACAATCGGAGAAAGCAATGGCACCCCACTCCAGTACTCTTGCCTGGAGAATCCCATGGATGGAGGAGCCTGGTAGGCTGCAGTCCACGGGGTCGCTGAGGGTCGGACATGACTGAGTGACTTCACTTTCACTTTTCACTTTCATGCATTGGAGAAGGAAATGGCAACCCACTCCAGTGTTTTTGCCTGGAGAATCCCAGGGATAGGGGAGCCTGGTGGGCTGCTGTCTGTGGGGTCGCACAGAGTCGGACACGACTGAAGCGACTTAGCAGCAGCAGCAAACTATAATTACTGAAGTAGAAAAATTAATCTTAAATTAATCTTATCTAAGTTGTATATTAAACAATCACCTTACTCTTCCCCTGTCCAAAATTGAACTAATTAAACCCTCCAACACAGACACACAGACGCAGGCACACACGTGAACACAGTCATACTCATTCATACATGCACATAGGCATACATGCACTCTCTCTCATTCTGTATCTCTACATGGTATCTCAGACCTCTTCTTGCTTTTCCTTCTCAGTAAGGGAAATAACATTCACTGAGCAGTCTTCTAGTTATTTTCAAAAATATTATCTCACTTAATCCTTCTGAAATTTAGTGAAATAAGTGATATGATCTATGTTACACAGGTTAGGAATCAGAGACAGGTAACTAGTTTGCTCAAGATTTATCAGCTGGTTAAGAGAGTCAGAAGTTAACTCCAGTTTGACCCTTTCCTGTATACTACACTGCCTGGGTATAGTATAGGACTCTATCCTGGGGGAATTGGGACATTATGAACAGAGATGGGGGAAACAGAGGAAGTGAAATTTGAGTTCAGTTCTGTGAAAACATTTATTGAGTCTTTATTTTACAGAAATGAATCCTGCTGACTACTTTTAAGGAATTTTTAAGTGGGGTGTATACATGTCTAAAATTCTAACTTCCAATAATAGATATAATAATAGAGGTACTGAGGTAGGAAGTATTAGAAGCAGAATTGATTCATTTTCTAATAGCATGGTTGGGGAGAAAGGTGAGAGGAATAGCTATGAAAAAATGTTTCCTAGGGCAGATGATATCTAAACTGGTCTTGAAGGTTAAAAAGGAAGAGTTCATTCTTTATATGGTATGGAAAATATAAGTGGTATAGTGAGGATGGAAAAGTTTGTAGGAAACAATAAATGGTTGACTATCATCAAAAGAGAATCTTCATTCATTCATTCACTCAACAAATGCTTTTTGAATACTTATTAAAGGTTAGACATTGGTGAGGACTAGAGATAAAGTAAAGGACAAAAGAGTTAATGGATTGTATAATGTCCAGTGAGTGTTGGGGTCTGAAGTTAAGATAGGAAAAGAAATGAATCTGATAGGTCTTGAATGCCAGAATAGGTTGGTTGTGTTTTCCTCATAGTTGTTGATAACTGTGGAAGCGCATGAAGTGGAGTTCTGACGTGGTCAGAGTGAGTTTACATTATGCCTGTAGCAGAATGGAGGATGACTGTGACCATGAGTCAGGGTAGAGGCAGGAAGACCATATTCTAAATGAGAGATGGAAAGAAAAGAATATACTAGAGCAATATCTTGGAAATAAAATTGGTGGCACTTGGTGTTGATTGAGTATAAAAAATTAAAGTAGAAAATGACTGAGGATGACTCTCAAGTTTGGGGTTTAGTGGTTGTATGGAATGGGAGTAATTTTTAACAGGACCAGGAATACAGAAAAAATAATAAATTGGTGAAGAAGGAAACAAATTGAGTTTTGGAGATGATAAATAGTTTGAGGTACACATGAAATACCTAAATTCTTTTTAAAATATGATTTAATCATCTAAAATTAATGAAGAAAACAAACCATTGAGGACAAAGTAGAAACAACATAATGTAAAATATTTAATATCTTTCACTTTATGGTCTAATTTAGGGCTTCACCTTTCTCCCAAGTTCAGCATAGTGTTAAAAGATAGTTGATGAAGGCCATTAAGATTTACCTTCCAGTGGAATAGGACTACATTTCATAAAACTTGTCCTTTATCTGCTTTATCAGATACAAGGCACAAGGCATACTATCATGAGAAAATTCTTACTTTCTGCAAAAGAAAGTAAACTTAGAGGGGAGGATGCTAAAATTCTGATACAAGAGCAAACATTTGCAGTTTCCAGTGCTAAAACTTTCTATTCCAGGAATGGTGGCAAAGTTCTAAGTTAAATATTTGAATCATGATTTACAGATACATATTTATAGGACTTATATAAAACTCATTAAAAACAGTCTTTTAGTGATAGATACAGATAACTGTATAGTCAAAGCTATAGTTTTTCAAGTAGTCATGTGAGAGTTGGACCATAAAGAAGGCTGATTGCTGAAGAATTGATGCTTTTGAACTGTGGTGTTTGAGAAGACTCTTGTGAGTCCCTTAGACTGCAAGGAGAGCAAACCAGTCAATCCTAAAGGAAATCAACCCTGAATATTCCTTGGAAGGACCGATGGTGAAGCTGAACCTCCAATACTCTGGCAGCTTGATGTGAAGAGTCAACTCATTGGAAAAGACACTGATACTGGGAAAGATTGAAGGCAAAGGAGAAAGGGGCAGCAGAGGATAAGTTGGTTAGATAGCATCACCAACTCAGTGGACATGAAACTGAGCAAACTTTGGGAGATAATGGAGCACAGAGGAGCCTGGTGTGCTGTAGTCCATGACATCACAGAGTTGGACATGACAACAAAAGATAATAACTGTAGTTTATAGTCATAAGGGTAGGGCAGGATTTGATCAGCCTGTAATAGCAGTTTTTCTTTAGATGAAATGGTCCGCTGAGGCACTGCATCTTTTTTACATGCCTAAGTTTGTTTTATTTTTGTCTTTGCACATGGTTCTTGATGAGAGGGAACTTCAGGCGAAAAGCAACAGCCTCCAATTCTATCTCTTCTTATCTTTGCTTCACTCTTCTGAAGCAATGTTCTAAAATCATTCTTCTGTCAATCCCCTAGTTTTTGTCAGTACAGTTATAGCACTATTTCTTGATTCATCAATTTCAGATAATATATAGTTAGAAAAAAACAAGTATTTATCTGCTCTTTCTTCTCCCTTATGTCTACCATTGTTTATTGTTTTGTTGATTTTTAAAATTCCCTTATTGTTCATTTGGTAGTGGTGGTTTAGTTGCTAAGTCATGTCTAACTCTTATGATCCCATGAACTATAGCCTGCCAGGCTCCTCTGTCCATGGAATTCTCCAGGCAAGAATACTGGAGTGGGTTGCCATTTCCTTCTCCAGGGGAACTTCCCGACCCAGAAATCAAACCCAGGTCTCCTGCATTGCATGCAGATTTTTTTACCAACTGAGCTAGAAGGGAAGCACCATTGTTCACTTTTGTAACATTAAATAATATGTTTGCTCATCAGCTTTTGATATAGCCACATGACAAGCTGTTGTGACAAAGCGATTCCAGGCAGAGTGACAGACATAAGTAGAAGTTTATCTTTCTCCCCAGTGATACCCTAAGGTAGGTAGTAGCCCAAGGTTGAGTTGGTGAGTAGGTAGCTTTGCTTCATGGCCTGTTAAGTCTGCCTTTCTCATTAAGTAGCTTCCATCCCAGGGTTCAGGTGCGCTGCCACAGTTTTTGCCATTTCCCAGGGGAGGAAGAAGTCCATGGGGTCGAAAAATGTCGGGCACAACTTAATGACTGAACAAGAGGAAGAGGAAGTCTAAAGCAAGTGACTTTGTCTTTAAAGGAGGTGACCTGAAAGATCACACATAATTGCATTGGCTAGAGCTTAGTATCATATTCACAATTAGCTACAGAGGAGGCAGAGGAATATAACTCTCTGTTCAGCTAAAATTTCAGAGGTTTTTGTTACTCATGGGCAGAAGGGAGGATGGATCCTAAGGGACCAGATAGCATTTTGCAGGTAGTTAGTCTCTGAATTTTCTGCTTCATAACGTGAGAGTCCTAGTACTCTCACCCTTGACTCCGCCGTCCTTACTGGGCGTGCTTTACATTTTGTTAGCTATGTACATTTTCTTTTTTGTTTTAAAATGTGAAGTTACTAATGTTTACATTCTGTTCTGAAACAATAGCCAAATCTTTGTCTATACGTTGTCTTTAAACTCTTGCATTGTTGTACATATTGTTTACTTCCAGGTCAAAAAAGTGAACCATTAGAGTTTTCCTTTTCCTTAGGCCAGGGTCATGATTCATGAGCCACTGAGAAGTACAAACATTTATTTTGTAGTGTCATGACAAATGAATCATTTTTTTTTTTACATTTCTAGATTAATTAACATCAGTTCAGTTCAGTTCAGTTCAGTCACTCAGTCGTGTCTGACTCTTTGCCACCCCATGAATCACAGCACGCCAGGCCTCCCTGTCCATCACCAACTCCCGGAGTTCACCCAAACTCATGTGCATCGGGTTGGTGATGCTATCCAGCCATCTCATCCTCTGTCATCCCCTTCTCTTCCTGCCCCCAATCCCTCCCAGCATCAGGGTCTTTTGCAATGAGTCAACTCTTCGCATGAGGTGGCCAAAGTACTGGAGTTTCAGCCTCAGCATCAGTCCTTCCAATGAACACCCAGGACTGGTCTCCTTTAGGATGGACTGGTTGGATCTCCTTTTAGTCCAAGGGACTCTCAAGAGTCTTCTCCAACACCGCAGTTCAAAAGCATCAATTCTTTGGCTTTCTTCACAGTCCAACTTTCACATCCATACATGACCACTGGAAAAACCATAGCCTTGACTAGACGGACCTTTGTTGGCAAAGTAATGTCTATGCTTTTGAATATGCTATCTAGGTTGGTCATAACTTTCCTTCCAAGGAGTAAGCATCTTTTAATTTCATGGCTGCAGTCACCATCTGCAGTGATTTTTGGAGCCCAAAAAGATAAAGTCTGACACTGTTTCCACTGTTTCCCCATCTATTTGCCATGAAGTGATGGGACAAGATGCCATGATCTTCGTTTTCTGAATGTTGAGCTTTAAGCCAAATTTTTCACTCTCCTCTTTCACTTTCATCAAGAGGCTTTTTAGTTCCTCTTCACTTTCTGCCATAAGGGTGGTGTCATCTGCATATCTGAGGTTATTGATATTTCTCCCAGCAGTCTTGATTCCAGCTGGTGCTTCTTCCAGCCCAGCATTTCTCATGATGTACTCTGCATAGAAGTTAAATAATCAGGGTGACAATATACAGCCTTGATGTACTCCTTTTTCCTATTTGGAATCAGTCTGTTGTTCCATGTCTAGTTCTAACTATTGCTTCCTGACCTGCATATAGGTTACTCAAGAGGCAGGTCAGGTGTTCTGGTATTCCCATCTCTTGAAGAATTTTCCATAGTTTGTTGTGATCCACACAGTCAAAGGCTTTGGCATAGTCAATAAAGCAGAAATAGATGTTTCTCTGGAACTATCTAGCTTTTTCCACGGTCCAGCGGATGTTGGCAATTTCATCTCTGGTTCCTCTGCCTTTTCTAAAACCAGCTTGAACATCTGGTAGTTCACAGTTCATGTATGGCTGAAGCCTGGCTTGGAGAATATTAAGCATTACTTTACTAGTGTGTGAGATGAGTGCAACTGTGCGGTAGTTTGAGCATTCTTTGGCATTGCCTTTCTTTGGGATTGGAATGAAAACAGACCTTTTCCAGTCCTGTGGCCACTGCTGAGTTTTCCAAATTTGCTGGCATATTGAGTGAAGCACTTTCACAGCATCATCTTTCAGGATTTGAAATAGCTCAACTGGAATTCTATCACCTCCACTAGCTTTGTTCATAGTGATGCCTTTTAAGGCCCACTTGACTTCACATTCCAGGATGTCTGGCTCTAGGTGAGTGATCACACCATCGTGGTTATCTGGGTCGTGAAGCTCTTTTTTGTACAGTTTTTCTGTGTATTCTTGCCACCTCTTCTTAATATCTTCTGCTGCTTTTAGGTCCATACCATTTCTGTCCTTTATTGAGCCCATCTTTGCATGAAATGTTCCCTTGGTATCTCTGATTTTCTTGAAGAGATCTCTAATCTTTACCATTCTGTTGTTTTCCTCTATTTCTTTGCATTGATCCCTGAAGAAGGCTTTCTTATCTCTCCTTGCTCTTCTTTGGAACTCTGCATTCAAATGGGTGTATCTTTCCTTTTCTCCTTTGCTTTTCGCTTCTCTTCTTTTCACAGCTATTTGTAAGGCCTCCTCAGACAGCCATTTTGCTTTTTTTCATTTCTTTTCCATGGGGATGGTCTTGATCCCTGTTTCCTGAACAATGTCACAAACCTCTGTCCTTAGTTCATCAGGCACTCTGTCTATCAGATCTAGTCCCTTAAATCTATTTCTCACTTCCACTGTATAATCATAAGTGATTTGATTTAGGTCATACCTGAATGGTCTAGTGGTTTTCCCCACTTTCTTCATTTTAAGTCTGAATTTTGCAATAAGGAGTTCATAATCTGAGCCACAGTCAGCTGCTGGTCTTATTTTGCTGACTGTATAGAGCTTCTCCATCTTTGGCTACAAAGAGTATAATCAATCTGATTTCGGGTTGACCGTCTGGTGATATCCATGTGTAGAGTCTTCTCTTGTGATCTGGACACTATATTTCTAATGTCTGTGTCTGGGCACTGACTTGTTAGATGAGCAAGAAGTTTCAGCAGGCCTGGTTAGTGGCCAGGGAACTTTCAGTCACCTCAGAAAATAAAATCTTCATAAGCAGTCATTGTATTGTGATCAGGAGCTACTCAATCAGTTTACAGCTGAGTGAAATTTTTAATTCTTTTTTTCCAATAGCAGTATATTTATTTTCATGGATATTAGTAAAAATACAGCTTACACATCAGACTTGGGATTCCATGTATCCCATGTATCCTATTTCCCATAGGAAAAAGCTAAATTCAACTTACAGAAAATATTAAGTAAATAACAAGGCAGAGGAATTATGAGGATATGACAAAAATTGTGAAGAAAACCTCCAGTTCTTGAAGGGTTTGGACTTATTTGTTATATCCAGAAGATCCAAAGTGAAGTAGCTTTCTCCTAGCCTTTATGTCTGAATATGAAAAGAGAGCCATATCGTCTGACTCTCTTTTGGGTATTTAGAAATAGAAAGGGTGACTAATGAGAGGAAGACCTGGTTCTTTTCAGAGTGGTCTCATTGTCTTTGGCATTGGACTCCTCAGCCTTCAGACCCTGTTGTTTTTCTAAACAAGGACAGCTATCTGGGAAATAAGAGTCCCTGCCCTTGAGGAATGTTTAATGTACTACGAAAGATTAAAATAGACTTCAGTTCAAATTCTGTCTTCTGACAGAATTTGACCTCAAGGAAGTTATTCTCTGAACCTTAGTTTCTGCTGGAACACATGATCCTCAGATCCCAGTGGCTTCAGCCACCGAAGCTGTATTTCTCACTTGTATCTTGTGTTCATTGTCTGTCAGATGGGAACTCTGCTCCACGCCTCCTACTCCAGGATTGTGGTTAATGGAGCAGCCATCATCTAATTATAGAACATTGCTGATCACTGTTGGAGAGAAAGAGAGTTCTGGAGAGCTTCATGCCAGCAATTAAGTGATCTGTCTTAGAAGTGGCACATGATATCGTTTCTGTTCACAACTTCCTCCCCAGGACTAGTGACACGATCTCATGCAACCACAGGGGCCCAGAAAGAACCTGGAAAATGGAGATTCAGAGTGTTGTGGAAATAGCACTAATGACTACCACATATAGGAATGCCTACCTCAGGGTTGATGTGAAGATTAAATGATATTAGATACAGACATGGACATGAACTTGTGTGTGCCAGGGGCTTCTCTAGTAGCAGTTTTGCAAGGAAACTATTATAAACTCCAGACTTACAAATGAGACTTTCATAGCTCAGAGTAAACCTTGTCAAATGAAACCTAGCTAGTTGGTGAGAAGGTTTAAATTTGAACTCAAGTACTAGAAAAGCAAAACTATTACATAAACACAACAAAATGAAACAGTCAAAAAGACTGAAAAATTCTGAAGGTATTTTTTAACAGTAATCAAAAGTGATTTATGTGGATTTTGCTTTTCTGTTGGCACTTTTTAAATATGAAGAAAAGCTTTTTAGATGAAACACATGTAATGTCGATACTGTGGACTGTGAAATCAATGTATAATTTAGAAGAAAAAGATTTGTATTCTGTATTGGTGATAGAAGTTTTAAAATATTAATGTGAGGGACTTCCCTGATGACCCAGTGGTTAAGAATCTGCCTTGCAATGCAGGGGACCTGAGTTTGATCCCTGGTTGGGGAACTAAGATCCCACATGCACCAGGGCAAATAAGTCTGCATGGTGCAACTGAGCCCTTGTGGTACAACTACTGATCCTTGTGCCTCAACTAGAGAATTAGTGCGCCACAGTGAAAGATCCCACATGATGCAATGAAGGTCCCTAGTGCTGTAATTAAGGCCCAATGCAGCCAAATAAAATAAATTAATATTAAGAATAGATTAATGTGAGAATGAATAAATACCTGCGTTTGACTAGATGACTACAAAACAGGAATCCTGGGAAAAAAGATAGCATTTAGTAGAGTTAAAAGTAACATCAGAAGATAGACTTATATCTGGGCTTCCCTAGTAACTCATCTGGTAAAGAATTCATCTGCAATGCAGGAGACCCTGGTTCAATTCCTGGGTTGGGAAGAAGGGATGGTCTACCCACTCCAGTATTCCTCGGCTTCCCTGGTGGTTTAGATGGTAAAGAATCTGCCTGCAATGTAGGAGACCTGGGTTTGATCACTGGGTTGGGAAGATCCCCTGGAGGAGAATATGGCAACCCACTCTAGTATTCTGCCCTGGAGAATTCCATGGACTACAAAACAGGAATCCTTGTAAAAAGATAGCATTTAGTAGAGTTAAAAGTAACATCAGAAGATGGACTTATATACATAATTCTATTTTAATTATACCATTGGTATACCTTCTTAATGGACACAGAGTAACCCTTGTATTGTCAATATTAGGTACAATTCTGTATGTCCTTTTCTTATTTTTTGTGTGAACTGAATAAAAAAGAAAGTGTAGATGTCGCAACATGTACATAAAAGGAGTTTTAGCTTAATGTTTTCCCCAAATGACTTTCTGACCTTTGCTAGGTCTGTTTATCTCTGTTTTGCTATTGACAAAATAAGAGCTTTGGATCAATTCATTGTTTTTCCCACTTTTTTTTCCACTGAGATACCCATGATGGATGATATTTCATGAGCAACATCTTCATGTAGTCATACACAGATGATACTTACAGACTGAGGAGCAGATGGTCCAAGCTGCACGTTCCTGGTGCTAGTTCTAGGTCTAGTTTCTGAAGAAAACACTTCAGAAAACAAGTGAAGGAAAGTGCATTATTAAAGAGACAACTCTAAATATATCCTAGTTGTTTTCTTAAAAACCGTATCCTCAAAACAACAACAACATCAGCAAAATAAACAAACAAAAAAACCCTTTATCCTCAAACTTCAGCATCTAAAGACAATTTTAACAAATTTGTTGTGAAACGCCTTTCATCTAATTATTTTACCTCTGTTGAGTGGTCATGTTCAAAAATCTCTGCATTAGGTGTTCAAGAATTTTTCTAGTTCTAAACTTAATGATAATAATTCTGTTATTCTCAGGTATTTCTGAAAGTTCTAATTCCTTGATAATTCTACTAGCAGTACATGAATTAACAGTACCATGTACACAATATGGGCTCAGTAAATACTGTTGCTGTGTTCAGTTGCTCAGTCATGTCCGGTTCATTGCGACCCCACGGACTGCAGCACGCCAGGCGTCCCTGTCTTCCACTGTCTTCCACTGGAGTTTGCTCAAGCTCATGTCCGTTGAATCAGTGATGCCATCCAACCATCTCATCTTCTGTTGCCTCCTCCTTCTCCTTCCCTCAATCTTTCCCAGCATCAGGGTCTTTTCCAATGAGTTGGCTCTTCATATCAGGTGGCTAAAGTATTGATTGGAGCTTATCAACAAATTAATTTTCCTTTTTCTGGACATAGCAATAATTCATAATTTGTTTTCTTATCCCTCAGCAGGACGTATACTTTTATATTGCAAGGAGTGGTGCTGAGGAAATTGGGCTATAGTGTTCTGATTGTTACTTTCAGAAATCTATCATAACTATCCTCCTCAATTTGATTAACTCAAAATTTTACATTTGCATTTTTCCATAGACTAGATGAAGTAGGAAATGAACTAATTACCTTAGAAGTAGCAAGAGGTCTAAATACTACTGGTATTATTTTCTAACCACCTGTTTTTTCTAAACAACATGGGTTACATTATAAATGTAGTTCTCTGTTCCCTGTTCACTTATTCAACAAGTGCTTATGGGGACTTCCCTAATGGTCCAGTGGCTAAGACTCTATGCTCCCAGTGCAGGGGATCTGGGTTCAATCCCTGGTTGGGGAACTAGATCCCACATGCTACAACTAAGGCCCACCATAGCCAAATAAATAATAAAAATAAAACATAAAAACACCCAAGTGCTTATGAAACATTTTCTGGGCTTTCTTTGTGTCAACCAGAGGGTTAGACCAGCACCTCTCAAGGTGTGGACTAAGGATCCCTGGAATCTGAGAGCCTTTCAAAGGATTCACAAAGTCAAAACTATTTTCATACTAATGCTGACATTATTTTCCTTTTTCACTGTGTTGACATTTGGATTGATGTTGCAAGAGCAGTTGAAACTGCTGATGTTTTAGCATAAAGAGAGGCAGTGGAAACAAATATTATTAGTAGTCATTCCATTCTTCACTAACATCCACATAGGAGAAAAGGCCATTTTCACTTAAGAATGTCTTTGATGAAGTAGTAAAATTTATATAACGTTTATTAAATCTAGATCTTGAGTGCGTATCTTTTTAATATTGTGTGTGAAAAAATAAAAGATACATTTTTATAAAGTGCTTCCACAATGCAAACTTGTCTCCAGGAAAAGTACTGGTGTGATTGTTTGAAACACCATTTCACTTGACAGAATGACCAAAAGATGAACTGTTTGTGTGTGTCAGTTGCTCAGTCGTGTCCAGCTCTGCAACCCCATGGACTGTAGCCCGCCAGACTCCTCTGTCCATAGGATTCTCTAGGCAGTAATACTGGAGTGGGTTGCCATTCCTTTTTCCAGGGGATCTTCCCGACTCAGGGATCAAACCCGCATTTCTTATGTCTCCTGCATTGGCAGGAGGATTCTTGACCCTCTGAACTACTGAAGCCTTTGGTTATTTAAACTTGGATATTTGGGGATTTCCCGGGTGGTCCAGTGACTAAGACTCTGCGCTCCCAGTGTAGGGGACCTGGTTTCCATGGTCAGGGAACTAGATCCCCATGCCAGAACTAAGAGTTCTCATGTCACAACTAAAGATTTTGCATGCCACAACTAAGACTCGGTGCAGCCAAATAAGTAAAAAAAAAAACTAGATAAATTGGATATTTGGCAGATATTTTCTTAAGAATGAACAAAGTGATTCTGTCACTTTAAGGAAAAGACTGTATTTGTTGGCAATGATAAAAGCTGAGCTTTCAAGTTAAAAAATAAAATTCTGGAAAACATGTATCTGCCGCTGTGAGCTTGACAGCTTCTCAACGTTTAAAGATGTACCTGAAAAAATCAGTGGTGACTATTAATGAATATGATTTTTGGTACTAAAAGCAAAATGTGTCAACATGTGAAAGATGTGCATAATCCAAATGAACCACTGTTTTCCAAATGAACAGTGCATGATGTTACAAAATCATGCACAGTTAAAAGATCCAGTCAAAATGCAAAATAGACCAATGAATTTTAATGTAATAGTATGAAAAGTTCATTGATAATATGTAGTTTCAGACTGTCATTGTTGAATTTTGGTATTAATACCAAAGAAGCATATCTGTAGTTATCTGAAAAAGCTGTTAAAATATTCCTCTATTTTCCAACTACTTATCTGAGTGAGGTGAGATTTTATTCATGTATATACTTCAGCCTTGTAGCTCAGTCGGTAAAGAATCTGCCTGCAGTGCAGGAAACCCGGGTTCCATCCCTGGGTTGGGAAAATCCCCTGGAGAAGGATATGGCAACCCATTCCAGTATCCTTTCCTGGAAAAGAGGAGCCTGGTGGGCTGCAATCAATGGGGTCGCAAAGAGTCGGGCATGACTGAGCGACTAAAACTTACTTATACTTCAACCAAAGCAACATATCACAATAGATTAAATGCAGAAGCAGAGATGAGAATCCAGCTATTTTCTGTTAAGCCAGACATTAGAGAGATTGACTTGACAAAATGTAAAGCTTTTCCCATTAAATATTTATTTGTTTGTTTTGGCTAATCTGGTTATTTTTCACTGTTATTATTTTTATTTTTGTTATTCTAAATGGAATAAACAAATACTTTTAAGTGGGCTGTTTTAATTCTAATATAGTAAATATTGATGGGTGTAACTACAGAAACAAAAGGCATTTGATAATTTTTACGTAGGAATGTAAAGGGATGCTAAGATCAAACAATTAAAAAATGGCTAATCCTGAAGATATTAAATAAAATATTCTTCTTTATGTAACTTTTCTTTGGTTCCCAACCCCTCATAACCCTGCCATTCCCTCCCCTTAAAGTGAAAGTAAAAGTGAAGTGCTCAGTTGTGTCCGACTCTTTGCAACCCCATGGACTGTAGCCTACCAGGCTTCTCCGTCTGTGGGATTTTCCAGGCCAGAGTACTGGAGTGAGTTGCCATTTCCTTCTTGAGGGATCTTCTCAATTCAGGGATTGAACCCGGGTCTCCCACATTTCAGACACTTTACCCTCTGATCCACCAGGGAAGCCCCCTAAGCTGGAAGAAATTGTCCTTCCTCTGAAATTGTCCTTCCTCTGAAGGACGTACTTTATTTCTGCCTCAGTAAAGGCATTGAGTACATATCTTTTGGTTCCATCTAGGCTAATATGTTTTTTGACAGCATATATCTTTGTATATTCATCAGCTGTTAATACATTATTTTCTCTGTGGTAGGAATTTATACAGGTGAGCTGACTAAAATTTGGTATCTTAAAAGTGTTATCTCTAAATGGTTTGAAAGATTGAAGATTCTGATAGCTAGGGTTCTTCTGTTTCTTATAACAAATACAAAAAGATCTCTGCTTAACAAAAGAAATGCCCGATTCTAGATTCTAGCTAATTCGGCATGTTGATTTTGAGAAGTAAATGATTGGTTGATCAGTTCATTCAGCAAATAGTTCAGTTCAGTTCAGTCGCTCAGTCGTGTCCAACTCTTTGCGACCCCATGAACAGGCAGCATGCCAGGCCTCCCTGTCCATCACCCACTCCCGGAGTCCACCCAAACCATGTCCATCGAGTCGGTGACGGCATGGTGCCAAGTATAGAACTGTATCGCAGACATTTAGATTAGTGGTTTCCACATGCTGGCCCGTGATGAAGTTTCTTCTTTTCCTAAGAAATGAGAATAATAGCAACAATGAAATGTTTTACCTCAAAACTTAAATATATTATTCAAACGAACATTCTTTATCTTGAGGTTGCTTTCTGAGTTCTTGGTGTCAATATAATCTTTCTTTTCTGAAATTATGGTGAGATTAGGGTTTGGGACTTTTTGTTCTTGACAAAATTCAAATTTGTCAACTTTCTGTTGGCCCTTGAAGTTTTGGGGGGAACATTTTACTAACTCATGGAAAACCACTGCTGTAGACATTCTTTTGGCATTTATTGGAAGGGATTTGACCTTTAGGTTTGACTTTTTAAATCCACTAGCACAATCAGCTCATTTATTTTGGAGTTAATTATCAACTGTGTGAGTTCCCTGCTTTCCTGTGTATATCATCTCTCTTTGGCAGATGATTGTTCAATTGCAAGAAAAAAAGTAAAAGGAAATAAAAATAAAACCAAACTAAAAAACTAACAAACTAACATTTATCAAATTTTTGGATGTTGGAGTTCTAGGGATGAGAAAAGATGGAGTAGTAAACATTTTTGACCAAAATAGGGCATTTGAATTATCTTCAGATCTCAAGTCAGATTGCACTTTCAACTTCCTACCTCTTCACAGATACTTCTAATTGTCATGAAGGAATCAACTGATCTTAATTCATATTCTTACCTTTAAGCACCATTAAACAGTTGAGATGGCAGAGATAGCAGGGTGGGAAGTGATGATCCTGAACAACCATTTCCATAGTCAGTTATTTATATAATCATTCTTCCACTCAACACATGAATGGCTGTTAGGTGCCAGGTACTAGGATACAAAGATGAAAAAGAAACTGTCTTTACGCTTAAGAGGTTTATAATCTAGAAGAGTGGGGTGTGAGCAAATCAGTGCCCTAAAAATTGTTAATAAGGGATGTGACAGCATGGTTAGTGCTTCACTGGGGACTCAAATAGGAGAAGTTAGAAGGGGTGGGAGTTGAGAGTGGGGAAAGGAGAGAAGGATATGGAATGAAGAAAGATTTGGAAGTGGAAGTAGGAAACAGCAAACCTGTTTGCAGAAAGTTATTTTTGGCCACCTGATGCAAAGAGCTGACTCATTGGAAAAGACCCTGATGCTTTAAAAGATTGAAGGCAAAAGGAGGAGAGGGTGGCAGAGGATGTGCTGGTAAGATAGCATCACCAACTCAATAGACATGAGTTTGAGCAAAGTCCAGGAGATAGTGGAGGACAGGGAAGCCTGGCGTGCTGCAGTCCATGGGGTTGCAAGGAGTCAGAAACAATTTAGCGACTGAACAACAAATGAGTATATTGGTATGGCAGGAACGTGGGGTGGGGTGGGATGTGGAGTATGGCAAGAGAAAAGGCTGAAGGTTAGGCAGCAGCTAGATGTAGAACTTTAGATGCTTTGTTCAGTAATTTGAACATGATCCAAAGGATTTACCAGAATGTGTTCTGTGGGCTGGTGATAGGAAAGAAAGGGGTTTTGTAAGGTCAAAACCATTTGAAAGGCATCAGCTGAGACAGGTGTATTTATTGTGAAACCTCTCCAGCCCTTCCTATTAGGTAGCATTTCCACTACTAATTTTGTTTGAAGGGGTAATGCCTGTTTCTCAGAACGGGGTTTGGGAAACCCTGCAACATGCAGGGAGGAATCATTAAAAAGTTTCAAGCAGAAAATTATAGATAATTGTGTAATCTAATTCTGTTCTCAACACATAGTGTCATAGTACTCATTAGGTATCGTTCAACCCCTATTTTTAAACACTAAATAATTCCAAAGTGATATATTAGATATTATGAGAGATTAGAAAGATGTGTAAATTGTATCTAGCATTTAAAAAGAACATGTTGGTTATCTATAAATGTTATTCACCTGTGAAATTATTTGAGTCAAAAACAGTATAATATGGCTGATTCACGTGGCTGTACGGCAGAAACCAATAAAACATTGTGAAGCAATTATCCTCCAATTCAAAATACATAAAAGGCTAACAAAAAGCAATATAAAAGTGAGGAAGTTGAGGATAAACTTGGGGAGCTATAGATTTTCTGGGTGGTCTTGAGGCAGGAGGTAGATGCTGCTGCTGCCCCGCCCCCCCGTACCACTCCCCAGAGTAAAGCGATTGGAAATTCATTCCCTATGGACTGAAACTCCAAGATGAGACTAGCAGGATAATTAAGGGAGGAGCCTGGGCCCTGTGCAGACCACATGTTTCTCATTCTCGAAATCAGGAGACCTCCCTGACTACACATGCACAGAAAATGTCCTTGGAGGTCAAAGGGAAATGATGCTAACTAATGCCAGGCTACCCACAGGCCGCTTCGGTAGAATCCGTCTTGGTTAAGAGTACACATGGGAGGATCCTGAGATATACCAGGTATTGACTGTGAACCAGGCAAGTCCACGTGATTGGTCAAACGAGACACAGAAGTGCCCCATAAAACTAATTCAAACAGCCTCAAGGGGGCAACTCAGCGACTCTCTCTCTCTGAGTCTGCCCGTGTGTTTATCCACAGGTATTATACTCTTTTTTTACCTCTTAATAAATAATTTACTTGCTTCACTACTTTCTGTCTTTGTGGAAATTCTTTTCTGCAAAGCCGAAGGCCAGGGCCCTTGTCACTGAGCACTGACCTAATGGGTAGGATCTGGTACTTTCACCACCGTGACCCAGACCCAGTGTCTGGCTGGGAACTCAAGCCCTACTCCAAGCTATTGTAGGCCAAGGCCAACTGAGATCAGTCTTTGCTCAGTATTGATTTCCAGGGAATGTTATTTATTTATTTAGCTGTGCCGAGTCTTAGTTGCAGCATGAGGAATCTTTCTAGGTGCGGCACACAAACTCTTAGTGGCAGCATGTGGAATGTAGTTCTCCAGTCAGGGATCTAACCTGGGCCCCTTATATTGGGAGCATGGAATTGTAGCCACTGGACCATAGGCAGTGTAAGGGGTATTTAATGCTAATTCTTTTCCCAAAGATTGTCATCACTCAAAGAATGTGTTTCTTTTGCCTCTTTTTGGACTAGGATTGTTTCTGGCTAGGGTCTTTGTCCAGGCAGCTCAAGGGGCACGGTGGGAAAAGACAGGCTAATTGAAACTTGAATATTTGGCGGGGGCAGGGGGGAGTAGTGTGGAGAGTAAATGTTGGTTTGTTTGATCCTCAGAAGTACCATCTCATCAACATATTGAAGCTTTAGTAGATGCAAGTGGACTAAATCCTGGGCTTTTCTAGGTTATATATCCTAAAGGTGTATCAAAAGAGTGTAGAGAAAAAATTTGAAGATGAAAGGGAAAGAGGTTACACGTGATGGGACAGAAAAATTAAATCTAGACCTCTGAGTATGTCTCAGGCTTTCTACTTCCTTAACTCTGTACTTTTTTCACTCAAAGTCAAGAGAGTCTTCAAATAATCTTCTTGAATTCAGTTCAGTTCAGTTGCTAAGACAGGGAAGCCTGTCTATCACCAACTCCCGGAGCTTGCTCAAACTCATGTCCATCGAGTCAGTAATGCCATCCAACCATATTATCCTCTGTTGTCCCCTTCTCCTTTTGCCTTCAATCTTTCCCAGCATCAAGGTCTTTTCAAATGAGTCAGTTCTTCGCATCAGGTGGCCAAAGTATTGGAGCTTCAGCATCAGTCCTTCCAATGAATATTCAGGACTGATTACCTTTAGGATGGACTGGTTGAATCTCCTTGCAGTCCAAGGGACTCTCAAGAGTCTTCTCCAGTACCACAGTTCAAAAGCATCAATTCTTTCGAGCTCAGCTTTCTTCACAGTCCAGCTCTCACATCCATACATGACTACTTGGAAAACCATAGCTTTGACTAGATGGGCCTTTGTTGGCAAAGTAATGTCTCTGCTTTTAATATGCTGTCTAGGTTTGTCATAGCTTTTCTTCCAAGGAGCAAGTGTCTTTTAATTTTATGGCTGCAGTCACCATCTGCAGTGATTTTGGAGCCCAAGAAAATAAAGTCTGTCACTGTTTCCTCTGTTTCCCCATCTATTTGCCATGAAGTGATAGGACTGGATGCCGTGATCTTAGTTTTTTGAATGTTGAGCTTTAAGCCAGCTTTTTCTCTCTCTTTTAGTTTCATCAAGAGGCTCTTTAGTTCCTCTTCGCTGGAACTAAATCATTTAGTTCCTCTTTTTGAATTAAATGAATCTTTATTAAGTATTTATTATCAGCCACATTGTCTATTAGGAGAACATAGAGTCAGAGTGGGAGAAGGCAACGGCACCCCGCTCCAGTACTCTTGCCTGGAAAATCCCATGGACGGAGGAGCCTGGAAGGCTGCAGTGCATGGGGTTGTTGAGGGTCGGACATGACTGAGCGACTTCACTTTCACTTTTCACTTTCATGCATTGGAGAAGGAAATGGCAACCCACTCCAGTGTTCTTGCCTGGAGAATCCCAGGGACAGGGGAGCCTGGTGGGCTGCCGTCTATGGGGTCGCACAGAGTCGGACACGACTGAAGTGACTTAGCAGCAGCAGCAGCAGAGTCAGAGTATGTAAAGTGAATTGGTAACAACCTTAGACTTTTCATTGCCAATTATGGTGGTCAAAAGCACTGGTCCTGAAACTAGATGGCTTGGGTTCAAATCTGTTATATCATTCAGTCCAGTGACTTAAGGGCTCTG
Organism: Capra hircus; assembly: GCF_001704415.2. Taxonomy (NCBI): domain Eukaryota; kingdom Metazoa; phylum Chordata; class Mammalia; order Artiodactyla; family Bovidae; genus Capra; species Capra hircus. The sequence continues at coordinate 47,828,981 of NC_030812.1, read as the reverse complement.
CTTCTTACCAGCCAGGAGATCTTAGGTAAATTCCTTAACCTCCTTATGCCTCAATCTCTATATCTAAAAGTGGGAAAATGATAATATGTGCCTCTTAATGTCCTAAGGATTAAAAGAACTAATAAATGTGAAGTGCTTAGAATACTGCCTGTCATATGGCAAGGGTTTCATCAGCTGCCAAGCTTAGAATATCTTTATCCTACCATGGAAATCAATCCAAGAGTAGTAAGTTTTCTGGCCTAAATCAGAATCAGTGTTTAGAGAATGGCCTACTAAGGCTCAATATCATTGGGTATAAATGAACTGTTAGAAATTTCTGATTCATATAATTTTAAAATAAAAACAAATATTTGTACATTTAAATGCTAGTAAGATGGGACTTCCCTGTGGTCCAATGGCTAAGACTCTGAGCTCCCAATGCAGGGGGTCTGAGGTTCGATTCCTGGTCAGGGAACTAGATCCCACATGCTGCAACTAAAAAGATCTCACATGCTGCCATGAAGACTGAAGATCCTGTGTGCTACAACTAAGACCCAATGCCATCAAATAAATAAATATTAAAAAATAAATAAATAGATAAATACTAGTAAGAGCTAATGATTGTGAGCATAAACTATGTGCCAGGAGTTGTTCCAAGTGTTTCTAACCAATTAACTGATTTAATTGTTATTTTAGAGTTGAGGAAACGGAGGCATTGAGAGGGTAAGCCACTTTGCCAAGGTGACACCACTCCTTAGGGGCAGGACCAGGCTTCAAACCCAGGCAGTCTGATCTCATAGATCCCACCCATCCATTATGATATCACGTCTTCCATCCAGTATATTCTGCAGTTTAGATTGGTTTGTCAACATATTTTACTTCATGTATTGCAAGCATAAACTAAGAGAAACTAAGTGGAAAACCATTAGTTTAAACTAAATTTGTTACATCGTTTCACATAAAAATATTCCATTTTCTGTTCTATAGATGAGTTGCTCCTGGTGTCACATTTAGAGCCATATTAACTAGGATACTTTTGTTTCCTGGAGTACAACAGTATGAGTTTGATTTCACCAAGGCATCCAGAGTCATGTATCTGTTCTCTAGAAATGTTTCTCACTTTCCATCTCAGCTACATTTTTTTCAGGGTAGACTGTAGTACCTGGTGCATTTTTGCAAAATTAGCTGCTTTGGCTGTTATCCTCACGATCCCAAGCTATGAGAGGGCATGCTTTGTAGGACTTGAGGATGGAGGGCGCTGTGACAAACTGTACTTTTTGTTAAAAAGGCTAGATTGCTCTGGAAATAGTCACTTTGTTACTCTGCTTTGTTGGATGCTAACACAGATGGGTTCTCTTAAAAAAAAAAACTGGGCAAAACTAATTTGCCACTAGATGGAGCCCTGGCTTTTTGGGTAGAAATAAAGGCAAGCGTAAGAACATTAAATCACGCCGTCATATCATGCTGAAGGGCCCCCAGTATTTGAGGCCCTCAGCTTTTAATTATAGAATGCATCTTTGTTCTTTGCCTGACCTGCAGAGTGACATCACTCCCTTTCTTCCTGTGCGCTGGCTTTGACACAAGCCAGATGGCTGTGGCCATCGGTAGGCGCGCAGGCCGCCTGGTACAGCAGTTGATGAAACAGAATAGGAAGACGTTTTATGGTCAACTGCAGGAGCACAATGAGGCCGCAGCTTTGCTAAGTAATTACATTCATCGTGCACACTTTACTCCTCACAGAGAAGGCCACAGGGAAAAAAATACATTTTTATTTATAGTGTTGTGAGGTATAGACCTTTGATCTTTTATTAGTCAGTAGTCTGCTCCAAAGGAATGCTCTCTTTCCCCTGCTCTGCAGTCACTTGTGCAAATGACATGTTTATTTATGTTTAATGGTTCTTTCAGGCTGTGCATTGTGATACTTACCTTCCCTCTTCCTCCTTTTTGTCTCCAGTTAGTAACACAAAAATGTTTTGGTTTTGTAGTGAGTTTAGTTTGGAGAAGTCAGAGTTCAGGCATGTTAATACAAGCAGATTTCTGTCAGATATACTCCAGAGTGATTTGGTCAAATATATTACTGTTTATTATGTGTTTGTTCTTTGAGGAGGTCAGGAGAGACCAGGAACAGACTTTTATTTGGGGGGAGAGGGAGTTGGGGGTGAGGGTCAGGAAATGAACGAGACATTAATTTTATATCCATTTTTGGACATTTAGTGGTTAAGGGCACTTGTAATGTTAATTTTAAATAAAATATGGGAAGTTACTATTCATCTAGTATTTCCACCTTCATTTGAAGTTAATCTTTACCGACTGAAAGATTGTTTAAAACTTTAGAGAAAATCCTAACAACTTTTCTTTAAAGTTTAGCATTCACACAGTTCCACATGATTCATTTCCGAAAACTTTAAAAATTATTTTTACCCCTTTTAAGGCTAGGTTGTGAATATTGGTTACAGAATTGATCTAGAAATTATAAATCATAAGATCAAATGAAAATTCATAGTTGATATATCGTCTTCAAAGGTAACACTGTTTCTACAGTGAAGCCTCCTAGTTGTCCTTAGGTTATTAGGCTCTCTATTTTTTAAAAGTATGAAACTCTAACAAAAGAAATCTCTTAATCTTACAGGATTTTGCAGTCTTCTTCAGATTTGCAAATAATTGCTGGAAGAAGGCGAAGTGGTATGAGGAGAGGGGGACTTTCTAGTTGGATAGAACAAGGCTTTCTAATTTTTTTCCCCCCACTGGCTGTTTGCTTTGTGCCCTGGGACCTTTGAGCCTTGGCTTCCTCGCATATACGTTGGGTGATAAAACCTACCTTCTAGGTTTATTCGAAGAATTAAATGACACAATATATGTGTATTTGGCCCCTGACAGTTCCTGTCACTTGGTATGAAGTCAGTAAATGTTAATTCCTTTCAACTGTTTTAAACTTTGTCTCTTTTTCCAACCTCTTGCAAAACGTGTTCACAGATTACACTATTATATAGTGTGTATTTTATTCATAAGATATAAATAAGCCTGGGTTGAAAGTAAGCTCACCATCTGAAAAATAGGCATTTGCAATTTATCAGCACTGTGTGTGTATGTTCAGTTCCGGATAAAACCGTAACCATCAATTGTGCAGTGAACGTGTTTAACATTTGTGATGTTTTAATTTGTTTTTGTTTTCTTTTTTTCTCCTACTCAGCTTTTGCCCCTGTTCTTTGCCTCTCGTTTTGTTGGTGAAGATATCACAGTGATGTCTGCATTCAACCTGCTGCATTTGGTGACAAAGAGCCAGCCAGCTGCCCTGCGAGCCTGTGGGCTTCCCTCAGGTTGCTGCTGCTTGTGCTGTTCTAAGTGAGGGCACTGGTCCGGGGTGGGGGGTGTTTCTGCTGCAGGAAATGATACACCACAATGCTTTGCTAAATTTCATTTTCTTTTACTTGGGCCCTAATTTGAAGACGGAAATTGGTTATAAATCACCACTCTATTTAGAGTAACATTCATTTCCACAATCCTTACAACCCTTGGAAACATTGTCCAGTTTCCTTGCTTAGTATATAATTGTCACTAATACTTCATGATATCTTCTTATTCTTTAATGCACACTACCCATCTGAAAATCATAATGTTCATAAGAGGCTGGCAGTCTTGATAAGAAACCACCCCAAATCACACAAAATAGGACGTTCATCTTGTTAAAGGAAAATGAAAATGCTTTTCATTCCACATGTGGTCATTCCTTTAGGAAAGAAAAAAAATCAAAATGAACAACTTTAGTGTAATAAAGTTAGTTATTGTACTTGCAAAGAAAAGATGTTCTATTTAACAGTGACCAAATATAGAGAATTACTATAGCATGTATTAACTGGTTCTTAAATTAGAACCACCAACCAGTCTTTTTAAAAATGTGATTTTAAGCATTTAAACAAGAGAGACATAAAAGTCCAAAATTTTACTATTTGCCTGTGTTTAACATTATAATTTTGTTATGAAAGTCACAATGGCCAGATATTTTCTGTGATGTTATTATCAATATTACTTTTATTTTCTTTTAGTTTTCTCTATTACTGTATTATATAGAGAATTTCATTCTAACTCATTAAATATTCATTGAATATTAACTATGAGTGCCAGGCATTGTGTGAAGCAGTGAGGATACAATGATAAATAAGATCAAGCTGATTTCTTTAACAAGCACAAGCTGGAGCTGAAACTGTGTAAAGACCATTGAACCATGTGGTGATAACACTAAAGTATTTATGCCTCGGATGGTAGGGGAATGCAGAGGATGGTCCTAGCTCTTTGCTTAGGGGAAGAGATTTTTGGAAGGGAGGAAAGGTCTCTGAAGTTTAAGAAAGGCTTCATGTAGGATATGCTTAAGTTGAATCTCAGACTATGAGCAAGAGTTAGCCAGATGTCCAAGGAGGGGGAAGGACGTTTCTGACATATGAAGTAGTGTGGGCAATTCATGAAGACCTGAAAAGGCAAGGTATCTTCAAAGAAATACGAGTTATTTAATGTGGCTGCTTGGGTGGGTGAGGGCAAGTTAGAAGAGATAAGAAAGAAAGGTAGACAAATCGTAAAGTGCCTTATATGATGTTTTTAAAATTTTAAATCTTAGGGAAGGGATGAAGGGGAAGTAAAATGACTTGGTTTACATTTATAAGGTTTATTGATTTAGTATGATGGACGGTCCGGGCTGGTTCCAGATATTTCTAAGAGAAGGTTGAGAGATGGCAGCTTAATTAGAAGTGAGGATAAGGCTTTTGTCTTGAAGCTATAGTTGAATAGTAAACACTGTCCATTTCAAAAAATAGCTTTTATGTCTGTGTGTGTTGAGAGGTTAATAAAGCTTAATGCTTGGAGTCCATAACCACTCTTCCTGACACCTTTGCTTCCCAACCTGCCATGTTCCTATACTGCTGCCACTGAGTATGTTGGGAGAGCTTAAGGCTGGAGGGACTCATGGAGCATGGAGAGCCTTAACAATGATTGTTACAGTAGGTGTGCAAAGAAGGGGTATGGATAAGAGAAAAATTCAAGTTACAGAACTGACAAGTTTTATTTCTTTTATTGTATGTAAGCTGGAGGGAGAGCATCAACCAGTGTAGTTTCTGTGCTATGTGAAACTTTTCCATGACTATAAGATCCCCTGGAGGAGGAAACGGCCACCTGCTCCAGTATTCTTGCCCGGGGAATCCCATGGACAGACCTCTGGTGGGCTACAGTCCATGGGGGTCACAAAGAGTCAGACTCAACTGAGCAGCTGAGCACACATGCACATAATTGGAGTATGCAGGTTATTTAACTAATATGTAACCATGTTTTCCACTGGGAAAAAACCCCAGGTACAAAAGCACTAGCATAATTCTTGTAACATTAGTTTGTTGTACACTAAGGAGGCTAAGTATTTATGGAAACTTATTAATTAACATGGTATCACTCGAGATATGACAGCTGTAGAGTTAAGAGATTTCATAATGAAATTGTTTCATCAAAATATGTGTCTAAAATTTTTATATCCTAATGATTCAAAGATAAATTCAACAAAGATGATAATTTTTAAGAAGTAACCATTATAGCACAATGCTCAAGCACACAAATTCTGGAATTCCACACATCTAAATTCTAGCTTTGCCACTTAACTGGTTGCGTGCCTTGACTTCCTTGTTTGTAAAATGGGAATAATAATAGTACTCACCTGAAAGGGTTGCTGTGAGAACGAAATAGCTTAGGATGTGAAAAATGCTTACAACAGTGGCTGACATATAGTAAGCACTGTATGTAAATGTTCACTAGGTCACTGTAGACATCTGTATCAATATAGATATGTATTTTTTGTGTTTTTCTAGTAAAAAAGACTTTAAAAAAGTATTTCAATACATCCCATATTGCACTTAACTTGTTTTTCTTTCATCGGAGCCACAAATGCACTTTATATTTTAGAAATAACCATCTCAGTTTGTTGTTTTGATCTCTTTATTTTACTCATACATCCCACTGAACCAGAATTCAAGTCCTGTAAACATACAACACATTTCTTTGATTCTTACTATCTAGTACTAATGATTGCTCAGAGGGACTCTGTCTTTTTTCCTTAGGGCTTGTAAACCTATTTTACTTTGATAAATGATTTGGTATCCATAATTGCTTGGCCATTCAAGGACCTTGTACTTTTTAAAGTGTTTTGAAATTTCCAGTGTGCACGTATTTTATAACTTCAGTGTCAGCAAAATCTTTGTTACCGTCCATTTCTCTGACAGAATTTTACTTTTGTTGTTCAGTCGCGTCCGACTCTTTGTGACCCCATGGACTGCAGCAGGCCAGGCTTCCCTGTCCTTCACTATCTCCCAGAGCCTGCTCAAATTCACAGAATTTTACTGTTAGAAAAGTAGCTATGTTGAAGACACTGCTAAGTTCAACAATAATGTGAAACAAACAATTTAAATTTTGAAAAAGGAAAATGAAATTGAAATGGGAATTCTAGCCTTTATTACTTTATTCAAGTAGAGAGGGAAGAGGCCAAATTTGGAGATACAGGAAATTAAGGTAAAAGTTTGACGTCTTTCTTTAATTTACTGTTCCCTGGTCAAAACCCATTACAACAAAAATCTCTGTAAATCAAAAAGACTTCTGCTCCCTAGCCAGTACCCTACTAATTTTAGGTATTATTCAATATGAAATAATTCCAGAACTGAAAAATAATTGGAGCAGGCTCTTAAAGTTGATTATAACTGGATTGACCTGTATGAAGGCCATATCCCAGAAGGCTGATCTATCATTTTTCAGCTTTGACTTCCTTTTCTTCTTATTTTTAAATAGGCATAATTTCAATTTAGAGCTTATTAAGTGCATCTGAGTTATGGTTTGCTCATGTTTGTAATTAAAGGTAATTTTTTTTCTCTCAGAGCTCTTCTTAATTTCCTATAACAGTTTCTTTTATGTATTGAAAAAGAGCACTGGAATAGGAGTCAGAGAACTAACCACAGCTCTATCATTAACTTGTGTGCCCTTGAACATACCAGTAAACCTCTTCAGAGCTCAGTCTCTTTATTTTTAAAATGAGAAATTTAAATTAGAAAATCTTTTCAGTTTTGAAATTCTGTGATTTTATGAACTGTCATTGTTTTGTTTTTACTTGGCTTTGGGTTAATCAGATCTTAAGAGTCGGTACTAATTAATGGCTGGGAATTTACAGAAAAATCTGCTTGGTTGTGGTGGGAGGACAGAAATATTTTCCATGTTTGAACATTAGAATTCCTTTCCTCTAAATCAGGACTGAAGGGGTTATCTTAGCAAGGGTTAGGAAGCGCAATTTTACACATAGTTTCAGTGCTTGATAAAAATTAAGTCAAATTGTAACTTAGACTAGATATCATGGTAGTTTTCAGCCAAGTGAGAGTATTTGTCTAAGTAGTACTAATTGCAGTGATGAATTGTGCTTTTCTCCAACATCATACATGTAATATGTGGTTGTTACTCTTATAGACTTTACTGGCATGTTTAATAGTCCATGAATTGAACAGCCACACGGCAGTTTGTAAAGGTGTTATGTCATAATATTGTAATGTAGAAATTAGAAGTCTTAAAGACAGATACTTTGCAAATGCTGTATGTAAGTAGGACTATCGTTTGGTTAAGTAGGGCTCTCCAAGAATCAGGGGCCTGTGGCTCCAGAGCTTAGCACAGTGCCTGGCACTTAATAAATATTTGTTAAATGAATGAATAAACATTTGGAAAGTTTACATGTAGGTGAAGTGATAGCTATAACAGAGAGGACAAATTTATCTAAGACTATTTTGGCCTCAAATAAATCTAATGGGAAGGTTAAATTAAAGTTCATAGTTTGGGTGCCTTTTGAAAATATTGTAAAAAAACCAATTTCTCTTTTCTCACTTTATTGCATTGATACAATATGGTAGATTTCTTAGGAATAAATCACATTGTAGCCAAACAAATAACAATAAAAAATGGTAACAGATTCAAAGTATATTATCCAAAATTTCTCTTACTTTTTCTCTCCAGCAATTTGAGTTTTGGTGATAAACTGTTTGAGGAAAGGAATAAGTACATATGATAAGTACAAATTATAGATATTATGAATAAGTACATATTATAGCCTATAATATAATAAGTACATATTATAGCCTACAGTCCATGGGGTTGCAAAAGTGTCAGACACGAGTTAGCAAATTAACAACAACAAATAACTTACCGTGAGAAGTAAGAACTCTGGTTCTTTTGGTCACTTCTCTCTGGAACAAATTAATATTGTCTTTTGAACTTAAAGTTCTGCGTTTGTAAAGAGGAAGTACTACATATATGCACCAAAGCAATATCCATAAGTAAGAAGTAATATTATTAAAATCTGAGCTGGCAATATTTCATTAATAGCACCTGATGTTCTTTGTATTTACTGTAAAGAAATAATTGAAGTCAGTGGTATGCTACTCACCTACCAAATAGATTGGCTTTCTGTATTATTTTTATTTTTTAACCATTTTGGATCATGAAAACATGAACCATCTTTAATCTAAAAAAATTTTTTATAAATTAATGTTATGACTTTTCTTCTCCAGAAGAAAAGAAACATATGTTCACCTAGAAGAAACATATGTGCACCTATGCAAGTTTTCATATAGTTTCAAGATTTTTTTTATTAGATATCTGATACTTGTAATTGAGGGCTATTTGACCACAGATTCAGAACCTGTCTTCTAAAAGATACATTTGAAACCAATACAAAAACACTAATCAGAGCGCATTATTTCTAATTTCTGTATTGATGTCACCAATGAAATTTTCTCCCTCAAGTTCAGCTTAATGCTCTCTATTCTCTGGCTTCACATTCTTACATGTTCATTTTACCTAATTTAATTTGATTAAATTAAAAATGCCTTGTGGAGGGCTATTATTTTTTTTTTAAAGAAACAAAGAGTTCTTAAAAAAAAGACATTCAGATTTCAGCTCCCCTAATTCACAAAATTTGCAATTAATTGATTGAATGGCATCCACTTCTCCCAGTAGATGGCACTAGGTTTACACTCTTTCACAGCTTGAAAGGGTATTGATATCATTAGCACATAGGTGCATTGTGAAAACTTAAACAAAAGCATGTTAAAAATATTCAGTTAAGAACACATGGATTTACAAGCCACAAATTTTTTCTGCTTATATTATGTTCAAACAATATTTGTGGAGTGCAAAACCTTTTTCCATTTTCAACAGGCTTCCAACTTCCTTCTGCTTGAACATCTCATCGAAATTGTCTTTCATGTGTAGACTTTCTATAAACTAAAACACGTTTTCATAAATTAACTTATCTTGTATCCAAATAGCTGATTTAACAGTAATTTATGGTTTTATATATAGCTAAATTTTCTTCAGCAGACCACCCAAGAATTAAAGAAAATTTCACATTTTGTTTTGCTATGTTTTGAATTTTTATAGAATCTTGAAAATGTTATTAATTTAACATGTTGACTGTTAAGCATGAGTCCTTTCTTGCATGAATGAAAATATTTTTGGAAGCTAAGAAAAATTATATTTAAAATGTTGATGAGTACTTGGATACAGCTATATTCTTTACTAAAACAAAGTGCTTTAATAACTCCGTGATATAATAAAGTATTAGTTAATGTTGAAAAATTGCTGTACAGCATCTAATTATTAGATGAGTTTTAAAAATCATTTGTGCATGAGGCTAAATTGCTATAGAACAATAAATGCATATGTATGAATAAGGTGTTGGGCATATGGTTTGTTAAATGTGGAATTTGTTAATTTTTGTTAAATATAGAATAAATTCTTCACCTACATTAATGATGATAAAATACATAACAAAATCTAGTATCAACAGATAAAATAGGCATGCACACAAAAGTTTTAATTTTGTTTGAAAAATTCTCTAATTAACAATGACCACTGAATATGAAATATTTTAAGTTCTGAAAACAAATGATAATTTTACAGTTAGTTTATTGAGACAACACGGACTTTTGGGAATCATATAGGTAGAATTATTAGATGTTTATCTAAAATTTACCTAACAGGTCATAGAAGGATTTATTAAAACAAGCCATCTTTTGCTTTCAGCAAATACGTGTTTAATGAAGAATGGGATGTGAATGACAGTTCACCAGGAGTTACTAATATGTGGCTAGATACTTGATGAATTTTCATCAGTCTTTTCTAGTTTATAGCTTCATCCTTAACATTTTATTTAGAGATTGAATCTCTCATGGCTGCTTCTGCTAGATATATATATATATATATATTTTTTTTTGTGAGTTAAGTTTTATTTGGGGCAAAATGAGACCTGCAGCCTGGGAGGTGGCATCTCAGTGAGCTCTGAGAGACTGCTCCCTAGATATATTTTAATTTAAAATGCTTTGAATAGATTTTATTGAGATGCAGTGGCAAATTATCTAAATTTTTGTGCCTTTGCATTTGAAATCAACCCTTTGAAATTTTTTTTGTTTTTAACTTTTTATTTTTACTTTATTTTACTTTATAATACTGTATTGGTTTTGCCATACATTGACATGAATCCACCACGGGTGTACATTTTAAAATCCCCATTTATTTGAATTCTCTTGGTTTCTCTCTCTCTCTCTCTTTTTTACATTTAGTATATTTGCAATTATATTAGTCACTTTAGAATGGATATTATAAAAATTACCATGAAATTACAAAGATATTAGTTTTTTAAGTGACTTTTAAGAGATGTACATTTATAGAATTTAAATTTACTCGGTTACTACTATGGTAAGCATTTCCTTCAACAGTAGATATATTTATTGTAGTCAACCGCATAATTGCAAAATAAGAATGTACTGCTAATCTAACTTGCTAGATTACTTAAATTTTAAGCAAGCAAATAAACCCCCAAATTTTATAGCTATAGTTTTTAAGATTTAGTTTTGTTACAGAAATGCTTAGTGGCTCACAGAATGGTATAGCTGTTCATAGTATATTCCATTTTGATCAATATTTCTTATGCAAATTTTAGATACCATCACAGCAAGTTTCGGAGTTTGCTATCCTGTTTTTGGTATTGATGAAGAATGAGTTTGGAAGCATAATCTACATTTACTAGTTTGTTTTTACCACCAACTTGCCTTCTGGCCCCAGAATCTGTTTTGTACCTTTTATTCCTATTCCTCATCTGTAAACTTAGAACGAAATACATTCTTCTCAAATTGTTCACAATTAGATATTACCCTCAAGTGTTAACATTACTTGACATTCCCCAGAAATTCATTCTGTTCAACTTTAATCCCTGGCCGTAAGGGAGAATACACTGGAAAAATATAAAAAGGCAAAGGTGGGACATCAAATAAGTCTGGGAAAGTTGATAGGTTTGATCATCAAAATCTATTTCTATTACAGGAAAACTTATGGTTCCTATATAGTAAGCTCTGGCAAGGTAGAGATTTTTTTGATTGTTTAATTCACTATGCCATTTTAGCAACTAGACTTCTGACATCTGTCACTTATTGAATAGGTACTCAGTAAATATTTGTTGAATGAATGGATGGTGATGAATAAGTAGCATCATCTTATGTATCCAAATAATGCCACATAATAAGTAATGTGAGCTCTGTTTTTAAGGAATATACATTCTTGGAAAGATGGCTGGCTACTTTGGGTTCAAATTTTGTTATCTATAGAATAAAGGGAGTTATATACTTCATGTTTTTATGATTCTATATAAACATTTCCTCCTTTGCTTTACTACTGAAGGAAGGAGTAGAAGAAATAAGAAAAGCATTGTGCATCTTTCTGCTCAGAATGGCTGATGAACTTCTTGGATTAGGATTTGAAGCAGTGACAGTTCTGGAGGATATTGAAGGAATGCAGGAGATGGAGTTATAATTAGCAGGAGATTCTAGGAGGAGAGGGTGGCGGTGTGGAGAGTGGGAACAGACTGTGGGCACGTAGGTTAGTGAGAGATGGGCATGTTAATGTACAACAGAGCTCTGGTTCAAGAGAGGAATATAATGAATGAATAGATTAAAGGAGGAAAGCTGCAGACAGGAGCTCGCTCTCATTAGCCAAGTGTGTGACCAGGTCATGCAACATCTTTGGGCCTTGGTTTTCTTCCTCATGAGGGCTTTGGACTAGAAGTTTATCAATTCCCAAATTATGAACACTTGTTCTACTAATAGCCTATAAAACGGATTCCATCCTCTTGTGGAGAAACTGCATGCTGCCACATCTAAGATGACTGTGTTCACATTTCACCATCTTGGTAATGAGGATGCAACATACAAATCATTTTGATAAGGAAGTATTGCTCTGGTTTGATTGACAATTCTTTTCCACCTTTCTAGTGGAGCGTAAAATAATGGTGTGTCAAAATACCACAAATTCAATAATGGACATTGGCATAAGAAAGTCTGGACGAACTCTTCATTTAAAGCCCATGTAACCTAGATTTTCCTAATCTGGTTTGACTGTGGAAACTTCTCTCACCCCCCAACAGGAACTGCCTGTAAGCATTGTTTTTTCCAGAGCCAGTGTTTCACATGATATGTTTTGCGGAATGCTGGATTAAGTAATCTCAGAGTCTTAAATCCAGATAATTAATGGAATATTAGTCATAATAAAAGACTTGAGAGTGGAACTCTAGAGAGGTAATAAAAGATTCAGAGTAGTAATTTAAAAATTTAGTCCATTATTTTTAAAAAATTTCATTCGTTTATTGAGCAAATATTATTGCAGATTTTAAACTAAGTTCTAAGAAACAGCCAGGGCTGTCATTTAGAAAACATCTTTAGGAAGAAAATTTAAATAGCAATAATTAAAATGGAGAGTTGAATAAATATTTAAATACAACATGCATTTATTTAGTACTTACTCTTCTCTGGGCACAGTGTAAGGTTCTGGGGATGCAAAGATTATTGAAATTATCCCCCTGTCCCTTAAGGAGATATTGAATAATTAAGAAGAAGTCCTATGCCTTTACTTTAGTTATCTGGCTGATAAAGAAAACTGTAAATTTTTTGACTTTTTTTTTTCTCCAGAATCTCTTAGATTTTTCTGGACTGTATACATGTATAGCTAGACTCAGATTTAGCTGTTCATTGAGTGACAATTGCAGACTTATCTGTCTATTGAGCTTAATTAATTTAGATTTTAAATTTGATTTGGACGATAATGTAATTTTAGACATTTACAAAGCTGAGCTCTTAGACAATGTAGATTTTAGTTTCTTTGTAAAAAAAGTATACTTGATGTTACATGGAAATAAAATTCTGCATGGTAATCTAAGAGAAGGCTCCTTTCCATCGTTTTTGTGGGTGGTTACCTCTCATCTTCCCCTTTCAGTCTTTGCTCCCAAGACGGTGAGGGAGGATGGGAGAGAGAACTATTTTTTGCAAGTCTTTTTGATTGCATGTGAAATGTAGAATGGAAATGAGTCTGTCTGTTTTTAATTTTTTTTTCTATACTGGCTAGGATGTTCTACTGAAGACCCATACTGGAAAAAAATATTAAAACCAGGGAACACTAACTTTGTCAGACGTTTCACTTGCAATCAGCTAGACTTGAAGTTAAGTAACTTTCTCTTCCATTATTGTCACTTGATGATGGCAGTGCCTTTAAAAATCCTCTCTTTAGTCAGATGCTTTGTAAGTAAGAAAATGCTTTCTGGATCAACACATGTTTGAAATATTTCCCTGAACTCTAGTCTTCACGGTCCATATTAATACAAAAGTCATTGCTCTTGGTATTGGCATTACATTTGGAAGAATTGATAAGTACTCTTTAGTTCATTTTAATACACTTAGAGAACAGTGATAAAATGATTACTACACATGAATTCAACAATTAAAACTTTGTAACCTGCAAGTAAAGATAGAAATGTAAAATGTGGTTTGTATTTTACAGAGTTCATTCAGGTTAATGTATCATCGGATAAATGTAGTGGTAAAGCTCTCCATTGTCTCCTCTCTGGAAAATCATGCAGTCTTACAGATTATTTACTATTAAAGGCTAGAATTTGAAATCATTTAATAGACTTTAGATGTTGTGGGAGGTACATTTACTCCTATTGACTTGCAGTGAGAAAACACTGACATATTTCCCTTTTAATTTTAAAACTGCCTCATTTCTCTGCTGCCCAATTTTTCCTCTTCCAAATCAGAATATACATTTTATTCTGGCTATTTTACTTTGTTAAATTAGCTAATCCCACTGACATGAAAGACTCTGATTACCATCTTGACATTGTATGTATTTGATCACACTACATCTATCAGCTTGTTTACATAGAGTTCTCTTCCCTATTTGAATCTCCTTTGGCCTGCTGACCCTGTAGATGCTGTTTCTACAAATAATGTGAGTTTTCTATATCCCAGTTATAATCAGACCTAGTCAATGTTGGTGGGCAAAGTTTAACAGTATTAATGTCTTCTTTGTTAAGTCTCTTGACACAAAACTTTACATACATTTTTCCTATAAGACTGCACATTGTATTGATTGTTTTTCTTATCTTTACTGCTACAGTATGTGTTCCCCTAGGGGCAGCAACCTTGACTTACTCATTTTTAATTTTCCAGTGCTCATCACAGTTCTTACTTCACTGTAGATGTTTAATAAATAGTTTCAGAAAGTATGAGTTAATATTAGGCTCAACAGTTTATGTGTTCAAAGAATGTATAATCTGGGAAAATAAAGCAGAAACAACTGAAGATTTTGAGAATAATTGCAAAATATTATATTAGCTCATGTAAATAGTACCCTGCAGAGTAAATACACGAGTACTGAGGATATTCAGATGAAAGATCAGAGTAGGGATGAATTTATAGGGATATGTAGACTTGGAAGGAAAACTTCCTTGAAAATATTTTCTTAGTTTATCTATTCAAACCTTCAGTATGGAAACCAGAAGACCAATTTTATCATTCAACTATGCACCACTAAAACATATGGTCTTGTTTAATTCAAGAAGTTTAAAATGCTGTGTTGCCTTGGCATGCTTATAATGTCCATTGATGTTAATTAGAACTCTGTGCATGCATCAGTAGAACAGAGCTGAAACTGATCTGTAGAACCGTCTTATGTGAAGTATAATAGAAAAACAGCAAGAAGGCATGAAATGCGATTATTACTATGAGAAATAAAGATATACCTTTTCTCACATATAAAAAAGAAAAAGATCTTTACCTTCTGATTCCTATGACCTAGAGAGTTTTTTTGTTTTCTTTGTGTTATATTTAGGACATGGCAGACCGACAAAATTAAACTGAACCTGAGTGTAAAAATTAAGAATGTTTTTAAAAAATGAAAACTAAGTCAAGGTCCTAATTTTATACTCTCTTTAGTTATGGATGTTTCCTGCTACCACCTACAAGAATACTTCGAAGGGGAGACTTATTGAAATGTTTCCTAAGGGTAAATGTTTGGCCAAAGGATTTTGTTCTCTAGGCCTGTCAAAAATTCATCACCAAAGAACATCTACTGAGTATCTTGCACATGAGTCCAGGTTGAGAGTGATGATCGATAGTCTGAAAGGGATGACATTAAATACACAGAGCAAACTAGCAGAGGCTGCACTCTGATTCTGTGTTCAGCATTCAACCAAATACTCTCTGAGAGCTATTTTGAGTATAGCATTTGGCTAAAAGGATTTCACTTTGCTAAAAGGAACAAAGAAAGGTCATGTCAGACAATGTCTGTTCTAAAATATTGCAATTGTAAATTTCCAGATATAAAAGTATATTCTTTTTGTTGTTTCTTATTCATATTTTGGCCACCTGATGCGAAGAAATGACTCATTTGAAAAGACCCTGATGCTGGGAAAGATTGAAGGCAGGAGGAGAAGGGAATGACAGAGGGTGAGATGGTTGGATGACATCACCAACTCAGTGGACATGAATTTGAGTAAACTCTGGGAGTTAGTGATAGGCAGGGAAGCCTGGCGTGCTGCAGTCCATGGGATCGCAAAGAGTCTGACACGACTGAGCAATTGAACTAACTATCTACACTATTCATATTCAAGTTTTAGTATTTGCATTGTTGTTACTTGTCTCCATCTCTACCACTGGAACAGGAACTTTTTAGTGTATTCACCTCTTATGTATCTTACAGATAGTGAGGGACAGGGAGGCCTGGCATGCTCTAGTCCATGGAGTCACAAAGAGTTGGACATGACTGAGTGAACAACAACAACAATCTCTCACATTGGCTGTTTCCCCCAGGTGTTCAGGAAGCTCTTCCTTCAGAGAGTAGCACAGCCAACTTCTCCTCCTTCAGGGCTATGCTCAAATGTCACCTCTGGGAGGCTTACCTTGACCATTCTATTTAAGGTTATAGCCCTTACTTCTAGCACTCCCAGTCTTCTTTGCTCTGCTCAGTTTTACCTTTTTTCCCCATCCTGTATACTTATCACCTTCTGAGAGGCTATATAATTTTCTTACTTATTTTCATTGTGTTTTATCTGTTTTCTACCCCTGCTGGGATGGCAGCTCCGTGAAAGGATCTTGATTTTACTCACAGATATGTCTTAAGTACTTAGAATAATGCCAGAATATAGTAGGTGCTAAGGGCTTCCCAGGTGGGGCAGTGGTAAAGAATCTACCTGCCAAGGCAGGAGACACAGTGTCGATCCCTAAGTCGGGAAGATCCTCTGGAGAAGGAAATGGCAACACACTCCAATAGTGTTGCCTAGAGAATCCCATAGACAGAGGTATCTGGCGAGCTACAGTCCATAGAGTGGCAAAGAGTCAGATATGACTGAGTGCACGAGTAGGTGCTCAGAAAGTAATTGTTGAATGAATGAATATTTTACTTAGCCGAGTACTCTGTAAACACTCAACAATTTTGATGACTTAAAAAACCAGTAAGAAAAACGTTGTATCAGTGGTCCTCAAAGTAAGCCCTGCAGCCCTAGTTTCATGGAAACCCCAGATCTGAAGCCAGTGTCATGATGTCTTAGATGGTATGTTCATCTCAGGAATGTTTTTCCTGTATAGGTCTATGCTGAAAGAAAAAAAAAATCAAAAGAATTGAGCATTCTTTTACAAGCATGGAGCTTTTCTTTCTTGTGTTAGGGATTTTTTTAAAAAAAAACCTTTATTAAATTACTAGAATGTAAAACAAAACACAAGGAAAAATGGTTCATGGTATATAATTTTATATTCTATTGTAAAAATGGGCTAGACTTGGCTTTTATAAATGTACACTTATTTAGAAATGCCTAACATTACTACATATGGGATAAAAGTTTCTTTAACTTTCCAAAATGACAGACTAGTAACCAACTAAAAATTATAATTTATAGTGAAAATTGAAATAACCATTTTTAAATACAGTGGCAAGATATTTAAACATGAGCTTTACTCAAAGGAAAATAAGGTAGTCTTATCTTCACTTACTACATTGGGAAAATAATAGTTTTACTTTTTTCCAAAATTAAAATTACTGGATCCTAGGACCAAAATTAAAATTATGGGATCTTTAGATTTTGTTTTGTTTTGATTTTTCACATAGAAATATAAGATTTATGTCTTAAAAGTGCCCTAAGATTTAGGTTACAGATTTGATTTACTTCTTAACAAGAATTTAAAAAGCCTTTCAACATTTTATAGACATTGTGAGAATCCCATTTGAACCTTGTCACTGACCCTCTGCTGAAGGAGTGAACCTAGGTAAAACAGACGTTAGCTAATAGGTAAATGTTTTTACTTTCTGGATGTACTACAGTGATCATTACTTTCCTCTCTTGTTATTTTTAGTTGTTAGTGATAGTTTTCAAGTTTAAAGTTATCATATAATTTAGGAAGAAAGAAGAAATTTGTAGCTTAATTTTTCCATGGGTTTTGCACTCCGACAGCCTGAGATTTGAGTCAGTATATCTTTTTGCTGTTTGTCCTTAGTAAGTTATATTATAACCTCTCTGAGCCTCAGTTTCTGTATCTGTACAATGGACATGACATCTACCTCCTGGAATTATTGAGAGGATTAAATGTAGTTATGAGAAAGTGCCTAGAAATATGTCTGCCACACAGTAGTTACTCAAATTTTAATTTTCTTTTCTTCTTCCAATTCTTGTTTGAATCATTTTAAAAGAGAACTTGTGAGGAAAATACTATCCCAAGAGAATTATTTTAGAAAAATAATTATCAATAAAATATTTTAGCACACTGAAATGCCTGATCTGGTTATCTTTTAAGTACAGTTTTAACTTCAGAATTCACTGTAATCAAAATGATAATTTAATACTATATTTGTTTGGACAGTGTTTGTTAACTGCTAATTGTTGTGATTCTCATAGCAGACTTCTGAGGGTAGTAGTGTGTAGAGAGAGACCCATTTGTCTAAGGTCCCATGACTAGGAAGCAGACAGAGGCAGGAAGTGAACTCTGATTCAAGACAATACTAGATTCAAGGCAACAATATGGAACAAGCTTTGATATAAAAAGAGACTTTGGCCATATTTTAGCAAATAAATGCCCTTGGATTGGGTTCAAGGTGGATCTGATATATACCAAACTTACTCCATAAGGAATGATGTTATGATTAGATACCTAGGTAGCAATATTACCCTTTCAGGTATGCTTTGTGTTGCCTGTATATATATACACACACTCGTGGCTTCAAAGTACTCTATTAAGCATTTAAATAAAGAGAAAAATCTTTTCCTAACATACTTCTAAGTCAATTTAGGGGTCATTGAACAGATGTCATATAATACTAATGTTAAATTACCCTGTGTAATAAGAAAATTACAGTACCTAAGTGAAGATAGTAAAGGGAAACCATCCAATGAATTATTCTAGAATTTAAAAATGAAATGATTTCTTCGAAATTGACAGTGGCACCATATGACTTTAGAAAAGTGAGTCTGATAGGGAGAAGGAAAATTAGAGACAAAAGTGAAGCCTTTCTGTGTTTATATATGCCAGGTTTTGGTTATGATGCGAGGAGGGCTAATGTAAGAGTATAGCTTTCAACTGTCCAGGAAAGCATATTATTATTAAACTATGTGGCAAGAAATTTATTAAAATTTGGCTAACTTCTCATTGTTTCGTATTAAATCACAATAGTTGTTTCTAGTCCACACATACTTCCTTTTGCTATTAGGCACACTTTAAAAGCCTAATTATTTTGAGAACATAGTATGACCAAAGAATAAAAATGTACAAAGTTTGACAACTTTAAATAAACACTAGCATTTCTTAAAGAACAAACCTCACTTACAGTTAGGAAACAATATTTATATTTAAGGTTGAAAAGCCAGGATGTAGGAAAATTTTGTTAATTTGGAAGATGACCTTTAAGTGCACCAAAACCAAATAATTTGTAGGCTATGACATAGGGCACATTCCTACAAAATTTGTGTGAATACTGCTTTAGTGGTTCTTGAAAGACAAACAAAGAAAGCTGGAATGAAATCTTTACCCCCGCCCCCCGGCCTCAAAATAAGACGGAGCCTAACAAAAGAGTACAGCAGCACGCTTTCAAAGCTTGCCATTAAAACGAGGTCTCTGTGGCACGACTAATGAGATGGTTCATAGCGGAAAACAATCTGGTTTTAAGAATGTTTAGATCAAAAGTAATTTCTAATCTATGAAATAAAGTCTTTTCAATACCCTTCATTCACCAGCAAAGCTTTTATGTTTGTATTATTTACTTCAATCAGATGTTTTCAATTTTACCTTTTCTCCTTGTACAAATACTTGACATGGTTCGTCAATACTGACCAACAGTTTTATTCTTTTTCTTCAGAAAAGAGATTTTTTGGAGAGAAGGAGAATGAAAAAGAGAGAAACATCTTTGCCTAAACGATTTGCAAGCATCTGTGCTTTAAGCTACTTTTTATGAACACTCCTTAGTAAATGACTCAAGGTAAAAAAGCAGAAAAGCATCCAATGTTAGGAAATTGCAATCCAATACCATGTAATTTAAACCTGCAGTTGCTTCTCTTGTACTAAATGACATACAGATGGGTAGCTTAGTTCTCTCAACTTTGGGAACACAATTGGTCTTTTTGTATGAATGAACATATATTAACAAAAATATTTTGGACAGAATTGTTTCAGAATTGTTTAACTATACAGAGTTTAATTATCTGTGCCACTGAAAAGAATAATTTTAACCAAGATATTTTTGTCATATTAGGTTTGCAGTTAATGAATTTTTCTGGACAAAATCAACAAAGATACAACCCTTCCAACATATAAAGAAACAGAAACAAGAAACACCTTTTAAGATGTCTGTAGTGAATTGCGCGGAGACTCACCTCTCACAGCCAGTTCTGCTTTCAAGCTGTGGAGAGGCTTATTCTGATCAGACAGACGTTTCTCAGGGAAACATTTCTGTCTGTCTCTTAGAAGATATAAAAAGTGTAAGTAGTAGGTATTTGGAGAAAGCCTGGTGTTCTGTGGGGTCCAGTGAGGTGAGTGACATGGTGGCTATTCATTCCTATGGCTCTCTTCAGGCCAGAGCAGCACCAGCCATGCTTTGTGGAAGGACAGAAGAGGTGCTGTTTGACACCCTACAGGCCTGCTCAAAGGTGTGCTCTTCTGTTTGGCTCGGGTTTGCTCTTTTCCTGCCTCCATGTTTTCTCATAGAAAATCAGTCACTGTCCTGGTGGCCCTGATTCTGGAAGCTGATATCCTTCTTCAATCCCAGAGTCAGGGTCAGTGGTTAGTTAAGTTTCTCTTGTTATAATTCCAGTGATCTCATATACTATGACACTAGGTGCCTTAAAGTAAAAGGAGTAGGAAGCATTTTTACTCCTCAATCATATTTTTTTTTTTAGGTTCCCAAAGAAGTTTTTACTATTCTGGAAGCTTAAGCAAGCTTTCTCTTAGTAACTTTGAAACATGGTAAGAAATTTTTGCACGTAGGGCCATCTGCATGCCTCTTTCACCCTGTGATGCAAAAGCAAAGAAAAGCAACTTTACTGCATTGAGTAAGGGTTGCCATGTCTGTAGTTAAAGGTATCTCTCAGTATTCATGGGGGATTGCAGTTACCAAAATCTGAGGATTCTCAGGTTCCTTATATAAATTGGCATAGTATTTACATATAACCTATGCACATCTTCCTTTATACTTTAAATCATCTTTAGATTGGTTGTAATAATACCTAATACAATGTAAATGCTGTATAAATAGTTGCTTTAGCATGGCAAACTCAAGGTTTGCATTTTGGAACTTTCTGGAATTTTAGGGGGGTGGTGAATATTTTCCATCATGTTTGGTTGAGTTTGTAGTTGTGGAACCTGTGGATACAGAGGACTGACTGTATTTCTCTTCAGTCATTTGTTCAGGTAAGACAGAATAACACATATAAGCAGGTGTTGTCTGGACATTTTACTGCAGACTATATAAGCTGAAATAAAAGCTAACATTGTTATTAGAATCACATTAAAATTATTTTACCATTGAAATACATTTAATCAGTGAAGTCTTCCTAGGTATACTTTACAAAAGAAAAATGTAGGTCTGTAAATAAAATCCCATTTACTTTTCTTTGTCTTTCCCACCTTCCTTATTTTTCTCACTCTTTTTTTGGAACTTCTTGAAACTATGTTAGTATACTTGCCTTCTCTTGGAGTCTGTTACAAGTTTCTTGCCCATTTAAACACAGTAAGATACAGTCTTGCAAGAGATATTTATTTTAAAGGACTCTTCAGAGCCCAGTGAAGCCTCTGACAGAATCACTGTGCTGTGCTCATTTGCTTCAGTTTTTCTGACTCTTTGTAACCCTATGGACTGTAGCCCTCCAGGCTTCTCTGTTCATGAAATTTTTCAGGAAGAATACTGGAGTGAGTAGCCCTTCCCTTTTCCAGGGGATATTCCCAACTCAGGGATCGAACTCACGTCTCTTATGTCTCCTGCATTCCAGCAGATTCTTTACCAGCTGAGCCACTGGGGAAACCCCAACAGAATCACAAAGAATAGCAATTCCTAGTTGTGGAAAAATGCATCTCTCAGGTTCAGTAAATAACTAGGACAGTATTTAAATCACCCAGGATAGAAATTGAAGGAGGACGGTTTCAAGCTCTTCTACTAATTGAATGGAGAGTTACTGTTTAACATAATATGCCCATCATCTTATATATACAGCAGAAATGCTTATAAATAGTTACGCTTTTTGAATTTGTAAAAAAAAAATTCAAGGTATTGGAAGACATAAAGAATGTCCCATTTTGTGAATGTTCAGTGGGTTTTTACTGTTTCGTGCTAGCAGCTTTGGCTGTGGCACATCATCAGTGCACCAGTGGAATCACTTGAATCTCGAGCACCTTTCTCTTTAAATTGAGAGAAGTAACTGCAGTTCAGGTAAGTTTGTCGAGTGTGTTAGGGACTGCTCTGGTCATTGACAAGTGACAGCAGAAGCTGTGCTGTGGCGGTCAGCCAAAGCAGTTATTTAGGATTGAAGCTAAAAGTCCTCCTTCTCCCATATCCTCTCTCTTTCCAGGGTCATGTAGGGATAAAAAGAACTGTAAGGTGGTCTTTTCCCAGCAGGAACTGAGGAAGCGGCTAACACCCCTGCAATACCATGTCACTCAGGAGAAAGGGACCGAAAGGTAAGGCGAGCTTACGAACACGTCACTAAGCAAGAGCTAGTTTTCTTCATCCTCTGTACCCCTGCTCCAACCTTTGAATCCTCTCCCTTGCCATTTAATTCAAAGGATTCTGCACTTATTTGCTAAAGTCTACAAATTAGTATCCTTGAAAAGGTTGAAAATGGTATTGTTTAGATTAAGACTAAGTTTTATTTATTCTTTTCCCCATTTAATGAACACTCTATCTTTTGTAAAGTCACAAGGCTTTTGTTAAGGGCCTGTTTTTAGTTTACTACAAAATGTGTGGAAGTAATAGCGATTTAGGTACATTTTTTGGGAAGACATCACAGTAAGCAAAACCATGAGGGAATGGCACTTTGCCAGGATGCTGAAAATTTGAAGGTGGCCATTGTAAGTATAGATGTTTTGGCTGCAAAAAGAAGGTAGCATAATTTAGTTCCTTTCTACCCCACTCCAATTTCTTTTTGAAGCACATGTGGAGAAAGTATTTATTGGCTCATTTGTGGTTGGAATGTCAAAAATTTTCAATAACTGCCCTCACATGGCTTTGGTCCTTGGAAGTTCGCCCTAAGTCCTGAAAAAAGAGTTTGTTCACTTCCAAGACTGTTTTTGGTGAATAAAGTCTCTCTCAGCTGATTCCAGCTCAAAGGTAACTTGCCAGAGTCTGACCATTTTGTTGTCTAATTTATACCATGGAGCTTGGCATAAGGCCGTAACTTACCTCTGATCCCAAATTTATTAATGATGTAACTTCTTGTTTTCATTCATGAACTGAAAGAGCTCTTTACCACACATGGGGTCTTTCTTAATAGGCAACACTCTCTTCCTGTCACAGTATATACTGTTTACTGACTTGACCAAATGTTGAATCTCTGACAAAGTCCACCCTCACCCCACAAGGAGCTAGAGATGGACTTGGGTCTCGGCCCGAGACGTCTACTCGTCCTGTTGTGTACATGACTAGTAAAATGATTTAATGCACACAAACAACTAGAGATTAGGTCATTCTTAAAAATTCTGTTTATAAAAAATTGGACCTCATAAAGAGGGTGAAAGGATAATAAAAACAAGCTGCAGAGCACATAGACTTTTTGTTGGGCTAGCACAGCTGATTTGTATTAGCTGAATGACCTCCTAGCCTTTAAGATTGTTAACTTAGAAAAATATTCCCTTAAAGCTGCAATATTCCTTTTCAAACCAGAAAATAAGACTCCTTCCACTTGAAGTGTTGGACCCTTCTGTATTTTCTGGTATACATTCTTGGACACTGTAGAGGAGCAGAAATCTCATGTAATAATGTTTTTCTCTGTGAATCTGAACTACAAGCTTTTTTTTTAACAGGAAAAAAAAGTTTCTAAGCATTGCATAACTAGACGGCTTGATTTTTAAAAAAATTTAACCTGCATTAGTTTGTAGTAGTTATATGCACATTTTATTATACAGATTTGAAATATATTAGTAATGTTCAGATTTCCATATGTTTGGTCTGTTCTCATGTTAAAACAAAAAGCTCTTGAAAGATTTATTAGAGAAATATATTTTAAGCAAATACGTTCTATAAGAAATAATGCTAACTTTGTTTAATTTTTTTTATGCTCTGTTTATTGTGTATCAGTGCCTTCGAAGGAGAATATACACATCACAAAGATCCTGGAATATACAAATGTGTTGTTTGTGGAACTCCATTGTTTAAGTAAGTATATTAAAAACCTAAGGATATGAGCAAATCACAGATGGTAACAAGCTTGATTTTGCCTGTTCACATTCGATCTTCCCATTCCTAAATTTTCTTATTTCTAATTTTTCTACTCCCCGTCCCCCCCCCCCCAAAACAAAAGTAATTATTGGCTTTCATAATAAATTACCAG
Organism: Capra hircus; assembly: GCF_001704415.2. Taxonomy (NCBI): domain Eukaryota; kingdom Metazoa; phylum Chordata; class Mammalia; order Artiodactyla; family Bovidae; genus Capra; species Capra hircus. The sequence goes on along the minus strand of NC_030812.1, from coordinate 47,804,602 downwards.
TTTGGTAGACTGGCTGATTTCTTGTTACTTGAATCTTTAAAATACCTAGCATTAACTTGGTCATCTTAGTAAACAAGGTGCTTAGCAGAGCTATGAAAGAGATTTTGGTGAACATAAAAATGTCTATATTTATTGATTTTTCTATCACCAAGTGATGGCCCTAAATTTATTTATTGGACCATAATGGAAGTTCTTTACGTGAATCCTTCAGATTGAATAATATCCACCAACTGGATTATTCACACTTCTGCAGTGAAGGGCAATACCTTTATTAAAAGTCAAGTGGGAATTATAACAAATATTTATACATATGTAAGTAAATTACATACTCTGAGTTTAAAGTTTTGCATTGATCAAAAATCTTTTAAAGATCCCAATAGATTACTATAAAACAGGCAGTACATAGATTTTTTTTTAATGGAATAGTTAAGTCAGACATTGTAATGTATTTCTTATCCAAGAAAGAAAACTGTTTATTAAAAATGTATTTATTTAGGACGAAAAAAATCCTAGGAGCCCCATACTCCCCATGGGGATGCTGATTTAGGGAAATAAAAAGACAGAAAATTTAATTGAGAGAAAGTGTCATTTATTTAAAACAGAATTACAAATTTCTTAGGGGAAATGCACAAACAAGAATCTGATATGTATAGCTTGTAAAACATACTTAACATCTCCTCGCAAATGTTTCCTTTTGAAAACACTAGCATTCACAGATTTTCCAGAAATAACAGGAAACAGTAGTTTCCTTAAAAAATTTTTTTAAGTTTAAAACCTTTCTTAACTTGCATAAACCTTATTGCACATTAGTGTTGGTTGAGAATCTGTTCTGAATTCTTATGTATTTATTCATTCTGTTAAAAAAACCAGCCCTTCAAATTGTCACCCATTTCCTCTCAGAAAACACACGTCTTTATATTTCAACACCTTTAGTTTGTGTCATAATGGTTGATATAACACTTAAGATAGTTGCTGAGCCATGTTAAACTTGTTAATATCCCAAATGGTAAAAATTGGCCATATCTCCTTTGCTTTTGTTTAAGATTCTTCATTTCTTTCCCTATTATATGATTTAGTGAAGTAGTGGATCTAAGGAAAACTCACTGTTTTAAATAAGAAACAGAGCCACTGTAAATGAAGGATTTAAGCCATGTGACATCTTGAGTCACAAATAGTTAAAAGCAAGACCTTCATCCAACCATAGGTATGGGTGGGGTTCAGGAGTTTCATATTTGATGTGATATTGACTCTAAAGGAAACTTTAGCATTCTTGTAAGGAAAGCTTTTAGTTTCTAAATTTTTATGGAATATAATTTAATATTTTTAGTCTACATTACATGAAAAAAAAAATGCTGAGCTTCTCCCACTTGGTTTCTTGTCAGTTTTAGAGTGAACAGTATCTCTCTGGCCTTCAGTATAGAATGCAGTAGTTCTTTGGTCTGGCGCTGCTTTCTTCATACTGGAAAACTTGTACCCTGGGTGTCCACAGGGCATGAACAGCTGTGAGGGAAGCAATTTTCTGATCCTCAGCCCTATGCAAGCATTTTCTTGAAACTTCTGTCTGTTACTGAATAGTAGTCTGCCACCTCGTCCTTCCAGTCTCCTCTGTCATGGTTCCCCTTCTCCCACTTCACAAAAGATGGCATAGCTTCCACCCACCCCAATGCTTACTACGATTTATTATCACAGGGTAAAAATCTCTAAGGCACTGAGCAAAAGGACAGTTCAGGAATGCATTACTTCTGGAGAGACCCTTGAAAGCAAGGCCAAACAAACAAACAAACAAACAAAACAAAAATAAAACATTGAGAAGTATTGAACTGGTAAAAAAAAAAAAAAAAAAAAAGTATTGAAACAGTGTTTCATCTTGGAGATCCTCAGTCTGCCTGCCAGCTGTCTGCTTATCTACCGCTCCATCTATCTATCTGTCTATCCATGTTCCACCAGTCATAAGTGAGATGTGTGTCATGAAAACATGTACGGACATATTTGTTCAAAATTTTTAGATGAAAGTCTTTGTGTATGTATGTGTGTACAGGAAATAAATCCAGTTTACTTGAGACAGTTTACAATCAGGTTATACAGTAGTCTTCTCCATTCATTAACTGATCTAGATACATCACTCTAAGGTTTTGACAGAAATATATTTTAAGAATATCTATATTCAGAACACCAGATAATTTGTCTTTTTTCAATTATTTAACTTCTTGGTAAGAAATTTTAGCTATCACATTAAAATGTATGAGGAAGTGTATATCAGTCAGCACACAATCTGGATACAGAAGCCACACAGTAATTTGAACAGGAAAGTGTAATACAGAGAGCGACTACATGTGACAGAGAATGGTGGTGATGAGGGATTGGTAGGTAAGAAGCAAATAGAAATTCTGAAGAATATAGAGACAGCGAATACAGGAAGTGACCATGCCCCCTAGGGCTGAGATAGACCTCAAGGGAAAGCTTCCCCTGCAAACTGCCCCTGATTCCAGCAGCTGATGGCCCAGGAGTCACTGTGGGGCTATGATGGTGCAACTTTCTGGGATTCTGCCTCCTGGAACTTACTGGATACCTCCCCTCTGGGGTGCTGGGGAAAGCTCTTTGCAGGGAAGTGTCTCACTGGGGGCCCTCCACTCCAAAACTGCCTGAGGGAGGTGCTGGGGAGGCTGCTGGCCACCAGGTGCTGCTCATCCCTGTGCCCTGAAACCAGCACCTTGCTGCAGAGGAGATACTGGTGTCACAGAGCTATCGCCAGAGAAACAGCATGGCTCAAAGTGTTGGCGACCAGAGAGGCTGTGTACACCAGGAAGTTGGGTGCTGGGGAAGCTGCCCTCATTGCAAGGGCCTGCAAATAAGAGACGCTCCATGCACGTGAGCCACATGCCAGGGAGGCAGCGGGCTCTGCAGGAGCCTGTTTGGAAAGCATACTGAAACCAAGAAGGAAAAACCTCTTTCTCCCTTAATCCTTCTCCTGTGCCCTCTACTGACAAAGTTTAATATCATGTTGGCTGACCCCACCCCCCCCCGCAAAAAAAAAATTTAAAGGTCCCAGCTCCGTTTTAGCAAAGCAGGTAAGGAAGATACATTTAGAGGTGAGAGGCAATGTATTGATAACTGGCGCAGAGTCTCTGTTTTATTCAAAATTCTTTTAGGGATTCGTGAGCAAAAGTTTGAAAGTCACTCAATAGTCTAGTGAATTAATGGCATCACTGTCAGACCCCCTCTTGATATAGCTGGTTTCATACTTTGAACACAAAGTGTGGGAACGATTGACTTGGGTTAGTATGAATGTGAATGAGAAAGTGTGTGGAGGTTTTGTTTGTTAGAGAAGAGGGAGTGAGAGAAAATTCGGCAGAAAAGACTAAATAGAGGAACAATAGGAGAAATAACAGTGGGAGGAAAACAGATAAATAAAAAGCAATAAGGAAGCACTGAGTTTTAAAATGCCTTATCATTAGCAGTATGAAAAGGTTGTTTTTCCAACTGCCATTTCTGTTACCATACTCACACTCATTTTATGTGTATATGTGCACATACTCACATATATGCATAATTCTCTTCATTTACTTGACTGATATATATATGTATATATAAAATACTTCCTTGCATAAAAGGCCATTCAAACTTGTGCTCTACCCTAAGTACATTCCCTCTCAACAATATACTGCTTTTTTACTGCTTACCAAGTACAAGAACCTTATTCACAGGCTGCTTTATAAACCAACTGCGTAATTTATTCCATGGTTCACGTTTTCTTCACATTCACAAATTCTACCAAGCTAAGTTTATTTCTCATATAGTACTACGGACTTTCAGTTAGTAAATTAACTGACAGAAGTAAGAATGTTCTCTCCTCTGGCTATTTGACCTTCTAAACTTTCATAAAATGAATTTATTGCACATCAGATAAACCATAAAAGGCATTGGTGAAATAATTCAGAAAGTATTTTCGACATCTTGGACTTTTCTCACACTTTGCCAGGTATTGTGAAACAGAATAAATTTGTGAACCCTTTTTATCCTTAAGGTATTTATAGTTTTGTTGGAGTGATATGATAAACAATAAACAGTGACAGACTGTGGAGACATAACATTAATCTGCACATACCTGTTTGAAGTGCTTTCATGAGTAATAGGAGAGTATATGAGCGTATTCCAGTAGGGCCTGTTTTCATGGAGGAGATGAGAACACACTACTAGGCAGAGAATATCTGATAGAGAATGCCACATGAGGTAAGGAATTAGAGATAGGATCAAAACTGGGTTTTTCAAGGGAATGGTTCTGAGACTGGTGCAATAGGAGTTGGGAGGTGAGTTATGTTGGGAGTAATGGTGGCATGTCTAGACGGTTAAAAAGGACCAAATAAGGAAGCCTTGTGATCCCAGCGAAGCCTTTAAAGTTTCTGCTTGAAATTCTTTAAGCCTTGGCATCCTTTCCTCCAGAAGCCAAATCTGAGCCTTCTAGGGTGAACTCTGGTGTTCTTCATCTCTGCTCCCATAGCACCTTGTATGCATGCATTTCCTTCGTTGCACTTTCTGCTTTGTTCTGTGTGTGAGGGCATGCTAAGTTGTTCAGTCGTGTCCGACTCTTTGCAACCCCGTAGACTGAAGTCCTCCAGGCTCCACTGTCAATGGGATTCTCCAAGGCAAGAATACTGGAGTGGGTTGCTGTGCCCTTCTCCAGGGGATCTTCCTGACCCAGGGGTTGAACCTGTGTCTCTTAGGTCTCTTGCATTGGCAGGCGGGTCCTCTACCACTAGCGCCACCTGGGAAGTCCCACTTTGTTTTGTATTTATCTGTTTATGTGCCTGTCTGCCCACTAGTAAGTAAACTCCACAGTTGCAAGGCCGTGTCTGGTGGTTTAGTCGCTAAGTTGTGTCTGACTCTTGCGACCCCATGGACTGTAGCCTGCTAGGCTCCTCTGTCCATGGGATTCTCCAGGCAAGAAGACTGAAGTAGGTTGCCATTTCCTTTTCCAGGGGAATCTTCCCAACCCAGGGATTAAACCCAGGTCTCCTGCATTGCAGACAGATCTTCGCTATTTATATCTATTTATATCTCTAGCCTCTGGCATAAAATAGCCATCAAATATTTGTTTGTTGATCAGAGGCATGTCTGAAGTTTGTGAGATAGACTATGGAGAGACTTTGAATAAGACAAACGCATGATGAAAGTGGGAATTAAGCCAGAACAGTTCACAAGATAGATTTCTGGAGCTGAAAATAAAATAAAATAGGGGTTTGATAGCTTCAGTGAGAACTTTTTCCTTTGTCAGCTGATAAACCTCAATGTTATCCATATTAATCAGCTCCTGATAATTTCAAGGTTTTTAGGAGCCACACAAGACAGTTTTTATTTTCTACATGTTTACTAATAACGCCCTTGCACTGAATTAGTAGCTCATTTTACACAGATTCACTAATGATGAGGATAATAGTAAGAGTAAGTAATAAGAGTACATAGCACTTACTTTTTGCTCATTATGGTTCTAAGTGCTTTGTGTTTAACTCAGTCTTCACAGCAAAACATTTTATAGATGAAGAAACTGAGAGGATAAGTATTTGTGAAGAACATACAGACGGTGTACATGGATTTAAAACAGTAATACTCCAAACTTTTAGGAAAGAAGTAAGTTTATTATAGGAAAATAAAGTTTTAATTTTTATTTTGATCACTCATATCTGATTATTTTACTCGGCATACTTGGAATAAATGCAACACACATACATACACACACACGCCTCAACTCCTTGAAAACTCTGCCTTTGTCATAGTGTTTAAGTTGAAAATTGAAGACTGTTCCAATCTAGGGAGGGCTGTTGTCTTGTTCAGTCGCTAATTCGCGTCCAACTCTTTGCTGCTACACGGACTGCAGCACACCATGCTTTCCTGTCCTTCACTATCTCCCGGAGTTTGCCCAAACTCATATCCATTGAATCTATGATGCCAACTCATCCTCTGTCATCCCATTCTCCTCCTGCCCTCAATCTTTCCCAGCATCAGGGAGGGCTGAATCAAAAGTAAATAGATCCATCATGGCAGGTCATTAAGAAGAATTCAGCTTCAAGCTGGCGGTTATCCTCAGGGAAGTCCCTTGGAATCTGAGCAGGAAGATGTAGCCAGTGTTTAGGAAGCCATCAGGCCATTTACCATCTGTGAAGTAGGGCAGCAGCTGGATTTCTGGGCTGGATTCTAGTTATTAAAATTGGAAAGTCATTTTATTTTCACTACTAACCCCCCGTTACAGTTTCTCAAGGAACTGTGTTCCAAATTTTGTATCACTTTTCTGTTTTAAATTCTGTCCCTGTATTTCTGAGAAAACTGAGGCCACCTGACATGAGCTCTTTTAAATGTCTTTCCTTCTATCTTGAAATTTCTTTATATCTTCATTTTTATCAGACAATCAGAACAAGCACGGGCTAAAAGCAGTTGATGGGTTGACTTGAATACCAGGCCAGATGTGTGACCTCAAATTCATCACCTATAAAGTGGGAAAAATAAAACCAAACAGGTGTAAGAAAAGTGCCAAGTATATGGCAAGTATTCAACAATGTTAAATTCAAGTGGCCTGACCTAGTTTGAGGAACATATCATACCATCACAACAGTCTAAGAAACTCCTTCCAACATGAGAAAGTGCAGGCTTTACTAGAGAGCGTCTGTCTGTTAACAGTAGATGTTAGTGTGGTGAGTCACTGCACCAGCTATGTTGCTATGTTTCATATGGGACTCTGCTGCAAAACTGTTCACACATGCTGCATTTCACATGCGCCTCCCGTGGAATCTTATTCCAGGCTACTAGAAAATTTAAGCCTTTTTTCAGCTCTTTAAGAACATAAGCCATTTCACTGAAGAAATTCCAGTTCAGTGCCACATACAATTTATTCAACTATTCTATTCCATTTATTATTACTAAAGGAGACTTTCAACATAAGCTTTCCCTCTTCTGATAGAGTGGGGTGTGTGTGTGTGTGTGTGTGTGTGTGTGTGTGTGTGTGTGTGTGTGTGTGTAGGAAGCACAGAGAGGGAGGAGATAGGGGAAGAATGAAGGAGTTTTTCATCCTTACTTTCTATTCGAATTCCATTTTTCCAATCTTTTTCTTAGCCATATGATATCTACTCATAAACCATTCCAGTCACTATGGAATTCTACTGGGAAGAGTAGAATGAATTTAACTTCAAGCTTTCTTTTTATAGAACTCTAGCTGGAAATTGCTCATAATTCTGGCAAATGTTTCTTAACCTTTAACAAATTACATTTAACTTAAATTTAAAAGACCTGAATTGCCCTTCACTTCATTCTAAATCCTTTAGCAAAGTAAGCTCTCCAGTACAGTGAAACCATTATGAAATGAACTAGGTTTCTGAGTAGTGACTTAAACTTTTGTTATATCTAAATAACTCATATGTTATTTTGAAGAGAATACCAAATCGACTTTTCTCTTTCCATTGATCCTTTCTGTCTTGTCCATACATACAATGATATACAGGAAAAGCATCTGTAATGTAGAGAATTACTGTTCTATCTTTACATCACCTGAAAGCTCAGGGCAAGACCACAGCTAGAATGAAAGAAAAGTACTTCATGGAATTACTGGCAAAGATAGGGAGAGAAAAATATTGTTAGTTTTTCTGACTAATTAAACCTGATTCATTAAACCATCAGAAGAAAAAGAAAAGCATAAATAGTAAAATCATAAAAGCATAGCATAACATAAAGAACAACTCCAGTTTGAGAAACTTGAAAACTATAGTAAGGCATGATTCAAAGTCTGACAATATGCAAAGATAATTGTAACTGCATTTCTCTTATTAAAAACTACATAGACACATATAGAAAAATTGAAGTGATAATTACACATAAAATCTTTGGATAGTTGAAATTGGGTACAAGACTGTCTGTGTATCTTGGAATGGGGAGGAATGCGGAAAGGTAATCTTGCCTTCTATTTCCTTAACTAAATCCTGGTTGTTTAGTTAATTTTTCCGATGTAGACAGAAATAGATTAGTTTTTTCTTAGTGAATTAGAATGGATAATAAATTGGGAAACATAATAGGCAAAACTTTTAAAACTATAATTCATGTAAATTTATCCTGATTATATGAAAATACATCAGAAAATTAATGAACATCTGTTATTCCCATTCACAGACTTTGAAATTATTTAAAGACAGTTTATAATGTACAATTTTAGCCAGTACTTCTAAGGCAGTCCACAAAGCTGCTCTTCTTATAAATGAATAATACTTTTTTCAAAACATGGTCATCAGTTCAATGAGAATTGCATAAATTTTCACTCAGATACATGTCTTCAGTGTGTCTTATACATGGATAAGTGACTGCATAAGGAAAAGTGCAGAAGCTATCCAGAGTACCAAGCGGAAATAAAGTTTTATGAAGTTCCAGCACGCACTTAACTGCATAACCATGAACAAGTTACTTAAACATTCTACCTCGTTTTTCTCATCTGTAAAATGGTAAGAATAACATTAGCCCTTTCTAACTGATAGTACTTCTGTACCAAATGAAATAAACACATAAGCATGCTATAGAAGATATAAAGAACAACTCATCTGGCTTGCAAAAAGGCAAACAACCTGATTAAAAAAATAGACATTTTTCCAAATAAGATATACAGATGGCCAACAGGCACTTGAAAAGATGCTCAATATCAGCAGTCAGTAGAGAAATGCAAATCAAAACTGCAGTGAGGTATCACCTCATACCTGTCAGACCGGCCATCATCAAAATGTCTACAAATAATAAATGCTGGAGAGGGTGTGGAGAAAAGGGAACCCTCCTACACAGTTGGTGCAGGCACTATGGAAAACAGTGTGGAGGTTCTGGAAAAACTAAAAATAGTTACCATATGATCCTGCAATCCCACTCCTGGGCAAAACTATAATTAGAAAAGATGCATGAACCCCAGTGTTCATAACAGCACTGCTTACAGTAGCCAAGACATAGAAACAACCTAAATGTCCAGAGACAGATGGACAGATAGGGATGCGGGACATGTATACAATGGAACATTCCTCAGCCATAGAAAGAGTGGAACGCCATGTGTGGCAACATGGACGGACCTCAAGATTATTGTATTAACTGAAATACGTCAGAGAAAGATGAATAGCATAATAGCACCTACATGTAGACTCTAAGAAAAAGATACAAATGAACTTACTTACAAAGCAGAAATACACTCATAGACAAAGAAAACAAAGAAATTAATGATTACCAAAGGGAATAGTGATGGGGGGAGGCAAATTAGGAGTTTGGGATTAACATATACATCAGTTCAGTTCAGTCACTCAGTCGTGTCCAACTCTTTGCGACCCCATGAATCGCAGCACGCCAGGCCTCTCTGTCCATCACCAACTCCCAGAGTTCACTCAAACTCAAGTCCATCGAGTCGGTGATGCCATCCAGCCATCTCATCCTCTGTCGTCCCCTTCTCCTCCTGCCCCCAATCCCTCCCAGCATCAGGGTCTTTTCCAATGAGTCAACTCTTCGCATGAGGTGGCCAAAGTACTGGAGTTTCAGCTTTAGCATCATTCCTTCCAAAGAACACCCAGGGCTGATCTTCTTTAGAATGGACTGGTTGGATCTCCTTTTAGTCCAAGGGACTCTCAAGAGTCTTCTCCAACACCACAGCTCAAAAGCATCAATTTTTCGGTGCTCAGCTTTCTTCACAGTCCAACTCTCACATCCATACAAGACCACTGGAAAAACCATAGCCTTGACTAGACGGACCTTTGTTGGCAAACTAATGTCTCTGCTTTTGAATATGCTATCTAGGTTGGTCATAACTTTCCTTCCAAGGAGTAAGCATCTTTTAATTTCATGGCTGCAATCACCATCTGCAGTGATTTTGGAGCCCAAAAAGATAAAGTCTGACAGTTTCCAATGTTTCCCCGTCTATTTATTTGCCATGAAGTGATGGGACCAGATGCCATGATCTTAATTTTCTAAATGTTGAGCTTTAAACCAACTTTTTCACTCTCCTCTTTCACTTTCATCAAGAGGCTTTTTAGTTCCTCTTCACTTTCTGCCATAAGGGTGGTGTCATCTGCATATCTGAGGTTAAGTTAAATAAGCAGGGTGACAATATACAGCCTTGACGTACTCCTTTTCCTATTTGGAACCAGTCTGTTATTCCATGTCCAGTTCTAACTGTTGCTTCCTGACCTGCATACAGGTTTCTCAAGAGGCAAGTCAGGTGGTCTGGTATTCCCATCTCTTTCAGAATTTTCCACAGTTTATTGTGATCCATACAGTCAAAGGGTTTGGCATAGTCAATAAAGCAGAAATAGATGTTTTTCTGGAACTCTCTTGCTTTTTCCATGATCCAGCCGATGTTGGCAATTTGATCTCTGGTTCCTCTGCCTTTTCTAAAACCAGTTTGAACATCAGGAAGTTCATGGTTCATGTATTGCTGAAGCCTGGCTTGGAGAATTTTGAGCATTACTTTACTAGTGTGTGAGATGAGTGCAATTGTGCAGTAGTTTGAGCATTCTTTGGCATTGCCTTTCTTTGGGATTGGAATGAAAATGGACCTTTTCCAGTCCTGTGGCCACTGCTGAGTTTTCCAAACTTGCTGGCATATTGAGTGCAGCGCTTTCACAGCATCATCTTTTAGGATTTGAAATAGCTCAACTGGAATTCCATCACCTCCACTAGCTTTGTTCGTAGTGATGCTTTCTAAGGCCCACTTGACTTCACATTCCAGGATGTCTGGCTCTAGGTGAGTGATCACACCATCGTGATTATCTTGGTCGTGAAGATCTTTTTTGTACAGTTCTCCTGTGTATTGTTGCCACCTCTTCTTAATATCTTCTGCTTCTGTTAGGTCCATACCATTTCTGTCCTTTATTGTGCCCATCTTTGCATGAAATGTTCCCTTGGTATCTCTAATTTTCTTGAAGAGATCTCCAGTCTTTCCCATTCTGTTGTTTTCCTCTATTTCTTTGCATTGATCACTGAGGAAGGCTTTCTTATCTCTCCTTGCTATTCTTTGGAACTCTGCATTCAGATGCATATATCTTTCCTTTTCTCCTTTGCTTTTCGCTTCTCTTCTTTTCACAGCCATTTGTAAGTCCTTCCCAGACAGCCATTTTGCTTTTTTTCATTTCTTTTCCATGGGGATGGTCTTGATCCCTGTCTTCTGTACAGTGTCACGAACCTCAGTCCAAAGTTCATCAGGCACTCTATCTATCAGATCTAGGCCCTTAAATCTATTTCTCACTTCCACTGTATAATCGTAAGGGATTTGATTTAGGTCATACCTGAATGGTCTAGTGGTTTTCCCTACTTTCTCCCTACATATACATACTATTATATATAAACTAGATAAACCATAAGGACCTATGAGGAACTATAGTCCTAATAACCTGTAGTGAAAGAGATTCTGAAGAACAAACATATGTACATATATGTATAACTGATTCACTTTGCCGTATATCTGAAACTAACACAACATTGTAAATTAACTATACTTCAATTTAAAAAATAATTAAGGGACTTCACTGGTGGTCCAGTGATCAGGACTCCCCACGTTGCCAATACAGCATGTGCAGATTTGATTCTTGCTTGGGGAACTAAGATCCCACATGCTGTTCAGCGAGGTAAAAAAAATTTTTTTTTTAATTTTTAAATACTTTAAAAAGATACAAAGGTATAAATATAAATAAGGTTTGTGAAGACTACACCTTTAAAATTTTACCTGGTAAAATATAAGTAGCATACAAATCTAAAATTAAGTCAGTTTCTATCCAGTAATTTAATCTGGATTCTAAATTCCCCAAATAATGGAACTTAGATGAAGTAACTGAGAGTTTTAATACATTAGTTATTTATAAGTCTGTCTCTAACAAATCTGGAAACCTCTAGAGAGAAGAGGTCATGACGTAGGATTTTTGCAGCTAACATCTGCACCCTGTGCAGGGGCGTGAAAGTGAAAGTCGCTCAGTAGTGTCTGACTCTTTCCGACCCCATAGACTATACCGTCCATTAAATTCTCCAGGCCAGAATACTGGAATGGATAGCCTTTCCCTTCTCCAGGGATCTTCCCAACCCAGGGATTGACCCCAGGTCTCCTGCACTGCAGGTGGATTCTTTACCAACTGAGCTAAGACTCTACATATCCTGGCTACTTAAATTATTTATTAAATAAATGGCTTTAGTTCCAGTAAATCAAGAGTAACAGCAGAGTTAAATGATTCAAGTTGATACTGGAATGTTAGAAGTATAATTAAAAACTTGGAGTCTCTAAATTGTTACCCCCTACCACACTTTTCAAAGTAACATCTATAGACCTCTCAGGGAGCTTAATTTTAGTGGATGCTTCTTTCAACAATAGCACTTCTTGCAACTGCAAAGATACACGTATTCCAACTAAGAGAAAGATGGAAATGTCCATGGCTGGGACCTTTTACAAGGACACACTGAAAAGAGCAGAAGGTGAAAATAGACAAGGTCAGCTACTGAAAGTGATATCAAATGAAAAGTTTGTAGCCAAACATGTTTATTAAATATAAGAAAGATTAAAAACAACTGAACTAAATAGTGACTCAAGAGACTAGAAAAATTACAACTGGAACAACAAAATAAACTGGGATAAAATGCTCACTTCTTTCCTCAAAGGCGTTTGCCAGTTCTAGGCAATGGGAGAAAGGTAAAGATTCCAGATGTTTAGAAACAGAAATGCTAGTAGACTAGGATTTCTTAGCCTCAGTACTATTGACGTTTGGGCTGGATAATATCTGGTCATAGGGGGCTGCCCTATACGTTGTAGGATGTTTAGACCATCCTTATTCTCTGCCCACTAGATAGCTGTAGCTCTTGCCCCTCTTTTTCTCCCACCCCCTCCCCACCATCATGACAAACAAATATAATTCCAAGAATTGTCGCATACCCTGGGGTGGGGTAGGGCAGCCAAAATTACCAACAGTTGAGAACAACTGATCCAAACAATCTACAAAATGATAAACCCTAGTTTGTAGGGTTTGCTGATTCTTATGGTGCAGATACTTCCACCTTAGGCTATTTCAAGTTACAACTCTTACATTACTGAATGTGGAGTTGACAAGAGATATGTAGTAACACCATTATATAGTATTTTTGTAATACAAATACACAGATGTAAATAGCATAGAACAACAGTTAAATTTAGTTAAAAATTTAGAAGTGGTGAATTTAGAGTATGTATTATCTTTGTTTATAATATAATTCTAAATTTATATAATTTGTTTTTAATATTGTTTATGTTTAGCAACTATATCCCAAAGATTTAAAAAATTTAACAATAGACTCTTTTGAGCTTTAGCACACCAGTATAATGGGGACAAATCAAAGGTAGACCAAATTTATCAAAAACTGCAACCCAACCCCAAGTGAGTTCAGTCCCTGATTAGATTAAGTTAATCTTTCCCCTCTTCCCCACCCCATTTCCACTGCCTATCAGAGAATAGGATAAACCCTCTGTAGAAGATTACATCATCATCATTCAGAGTCCAGTTTTTCATACACAATGTCTGGCATTCATCAAAAATTACCAGGCATACCAAAGTAAAGGACCAAGGGAAATAAATTGACAAAAGAAAGAGGTCTGTAAATGGCTCAGATATCTAGATAGTCAAGTCATCAGGCACAGACTTTAAAATAACTGTGATTAATATGTTCATGAAAATAGATGGCAAGATGGAGAATTTCACCAGAGAACAGAAATCTGTTGTTAAGAATAAAATAGTTCTAGGTCTGAAAATGTAATAACTGAAATATAAACATGAGATGAATTTAATATTGTATGAGACATAGAAGAATGCAGGGCTAATGAACAGAAAACAAGTAAGTAGAATAGATTCAGACAAGCTAAGAGAGCTAGAAATATGAAAAGGTATTGCTAAGATAATATAAGATACAGTTTCAGGTTTAATATATTAGAGCCACAGAAAGGGAAGAAAAAGATAATGGGAAAGAAGCAATATTTGAAGAACATGATAGTCAAGAAGTTTCCCAAACTGAGGAAAAAAGTCACAGATTCAAACAGTGCTACAAAACTGAAGCAGGATGAATTCAAAGAAAGCCACATCTAGGCACATCATAGGCAATCAGGTGGAAAATCAGAGGCAAAAAGGAGATATTAAAAGCACTTAGATAAATTAACTTGAAAAATAAAATATTAGAATTAAGTAAATCCAAAAGGTTGATATTCTAACAGACCAATAAAGAGAACCATTTCTATCAAGTCTAATAGAAAAGAAACAGGAACATAGGAATGTCAAAACACTAGGAATGAAAATGGGATAAAATCAGATACAGAAAATATTATAATGTAAGAGAATACTATGTAAAACCCTATTCTCATGAATTTAAAATCTCATCCTAGGTTTCTAAAAAAATTTGACTAAAGAATTATAAATGAATTGACCAGTAACTCTATAACAAATCAAGAGTTATCACAAACCAGCTTAGACTTTTACAGAAAAAAAAAATAATCCCTATGCTAGTATAAACTGTGTCAATCACAGAAAATAGAAGCTGATCAACTTCTTTGACAAAGGTAGCATACCTCTGGGATTGTGGGCAGGAGGAGAAGGGGACAGCAGAGGATGAGATGGCTGGATGGCATCACCGACCTGATGGACGTGAGTTTGGGTAAACTCCGGGAGTTGGTGATGGACAGGGAGGCCTGGTGTGCTGCGATTCATGGGGTCACAAAGAGTTGGACATGACTGAGCAACTGAACTGAACTGAACTGAACATACCTCTAAAACCAAAATGTGACAGAGACATTACAAAGGAAAACTATAGACTGATCTTATTTATGAAAATAGATATAAGGACCAACACTGTGTTGAATGAGTAATATGCCATGGTAAAGTAGGTCTTAGTTTAGGAATGTATGAATAGTTCAGTACTAGAATAACTTACAGAAAATTTTAGTATATTCCCAGGAGAGATTTTATAAAAATTCCAAGTGCATTCTTTAATTAAAAAAGAAACTCAGTGAAATATTAGAAGGAAATACTATGTTTTGTCAAATCTAAGAAGCCCTTAATTAAAGGATTTATTATTATTTCAAGTAACACTAAGAAAAGAAAAAACTTGCCAAGTAGATTGTGAAATGTTTATTATAGACACATTCAGGTTTCAGAGATGTTAACATGTATGAAATAAAAATGCCAAATAGAATCAATGAAATACATATATAGTGTTGGGGCAACCAACAAGATATTTAAAAACTAAATTTAGACTCCCACCCTCAAGATCTTACAACCCAGTATCTTATAAATATATCTTATCCAATGAAGTCTATGATGAATAAAAACTTGAAATATTAACAGTAAGACCATACAAGTTCTATGGGAAACTGTAAGTAGGAAATTGGTATAACATTTGGGTGAAGTAAGCTTTTCTAAACAAGATTCCCAAAGCAGAAATTAAAAAGAAAAAGTATATAATATTAAGTTGGATTACCTAAATATTTTACATTTCTATAAATCAAAATATTATTTTAAAAACTGGTAAACAAACTGGAAAAAGTATATACACAATCTGTGTGACAAACAGAAAATTAATATTCAAATCAATTAAGAAAGACAAACATTAGAAAAATGGGCAGAAGATATAAACATTTTTCAAAATAAGAAATATAGGTAATAAGTATAGGCAAAAATTATTCACTTGTTAGTAATTTTTAAAAAGGAGTAAAAGGAGAAATAGTTTTTTATATATCAAATTAGTGAACATTTCAAGTATCATGAAATCCAGTGATGGTCAAGGTCTGGGAAATTAGCACTGCTAGTAACTTTCTGGACAGTTTAATAAGTTATGTCAAAAAGTCTTTGTAGTCTGCATGCCATTAATCTAGCAAATACATGTCTAGGAATTTATGCTGAAAAGCCATGTTTATGCATAATGATATAGCTATAAGAATGCTTTTAATCACCCTTTTTTTGGTAGTAAAAAAAGAAATACTTTAAATTTCTAAAATAGGGGGCTAGCTAAATGATCTGGGAAAATGTATATGGCATTTCAACTAGTATTGCAAAACAATATTTGGTGATCTGGAAAAAAATTTAAACTTAGTTTACAAAACAATAATTATATATGACCCTATGTTTGTAAAATACACATATTTCCATATACATGAAAATAGTTTAGAAGGCTATATACTAAATGTTAACAGTAGTTATCTGTGTGGTTGGATTGTATGTGACTTTTTTGTGTGCTTATCTACTCTTTTAATTCTTTTAAAAAGATACATATTTTGGGGGGAGCAATAAGAAAAATATATATTTTTTAATATTACCTTTACTCAATGTTCCCTGGTGGCTCAGAGGGTAAAGCGTCTGGCTGCAATGCTGGAGACCCGGGTTTGATCCCTGGGTCAGGAAGATCCCCTGGAGAAGGAAATGGCAACCCACTCCAGTAATCTTACCTCGAAAATCCCATGGACTGAGGAGCCTGGTAGGCTATAGACCTTTGGGTCACAAAGAGTTGGACACAACTGAGCGACTTCACTTCACTTCACTTCACTTTACTCAATGTTACAAACACCAATTTATTTATTTATTTATATCTGTTGAACATAGGTTTGATGACTTTTCTTTTTTAACCTTTATCCTTTAGAAAACTTCTGTTGGAGTATAGTTGATTTACAATATCGTGTTAGATTTTGCTGTATGGCAAAGTGCATCAGTTATACATATGTCCACATTTTTTCTTTTCCCACATAAGTCATTACTGAGTATTGAGTAGAGTTCCCTGTGGTATACAGTAGGTCCTTACTAGTTATCTTTTTATTTCCAAGTTTAGCTTTTTCCAGTGATAATTTGAAAGAATGAAGTGGAATGTAATTTCACATTCTGTATGAATGTGATTAAATTATAAGTTTAATATAAATTATGTCCATTTAATAATCTATTCCCATCTCAAGTAGATACTTGACTTACTGCCTTCTTTTGTAAGTTGTTGCTTCTTTTTTCTCTCTCTCCTATCCCTGAGTGATTGGTAATGATGATAACCAAGGGGAGGCAGTCACTGAGAGCTTACACTTAGCTCTAACCTTTATTTGCATACCTCCTCTGGGCTTCCACTTCAAGCATCATTTCAAATTTTCTCCCTCCTTGTGACTGTCTTCCATCTTCCCCTAGTCTTCACGTAACCCTATTTCTAGACATCTGGAGGTAACTGATGAAGGATGAAACACCAAAGTCAGAAGGTTTGTATTTATTTCTGAATAGATTTATTTCAGTAAACTGTTTATTGTGTTTGAATTAGGGTTTTTTTTTTAATTGAATGAAGACTTATCACCTGCCAACATTACAGTAAGCCCTTTAAAGAAAATTATCTCCTCTATTTTTTGTAACCGAAATATAAAATTAAAGCTCACAAAGGACATGTAATTTACTCAAGGTAACACTGGCAGTCAGAGATGGAGCTAGGGCCCCAGTTCAGGGCTGCCTTACCCCAAAGATACCACTCCTTAGCTCCTGTATTATGTTATAATGCCTCCCCAGATTCTAGGTGATTGCTCTTTTTGCTTAGTAATTCACCATCTGGTAGCTATCGCACTTTGCTGTTAATTGGTGCTAATTTTCTGGTGATGACCAAGTGACTATACTTGGATTTTAAAGTGGAGAAAGGTATGATTAAAGTGCAAGACACGAGGTTAAAGTCACAACTTTCCTCACTTACTGTGTGTGATTTTGAAAAGCTACTTAACCTCTTTGAGCCTTAATTTCCTCATTTGTAAGATGAGCATAATACCCATGTCACAAGAACTTTTGAGGGGATTAAGTAAATAATGTTGAAATGTTTTGTAAGTGGAAAAAACAGTCCGTAAATGTGGAGCACTGATTCGAAAATATTGTAAAGATTGACATAAATTGTGGCTTTCAGACCTAAAGTTCGGTAGAGAAAGGGAGGCATGCCACTTAATTTAGAACAGAGATCAGAAGGTCTTTTAGGTGAGTAATGCTTTAAAATTCTGCCAAGTTATATCTGTTTGCTGGGTGATTCATATTCTGGTAGTTATTACAGATCAGAGTTGATTCTAACAAGTAGCAATTTGCTGCAGAGCATGGAGATGATTTTGCTTGTCCAGCATAAAGGCAGATCTAGAGAAATCCAGGAGACAATGGATAATTGACAGTCCCTATCTCACAAGTTGGCCAGACTATCTCTGTGGTTCAGTATAAAACCCTTGCTTTAAAAGGTTTATAGATAAAATGGACCACATTCAGAGAAAAGGAACTGATGGTTCAGTTCAGTTTAGTTGCTCAGTCACGTCCGACTCTTTGTGACCCCATGGACTGCAGCATGCCAGGCTTCCCTGTCCATCACTAACTCCCTGAGCTTGCTCAAACTCATGTCCTTCGAGTTGGGGACCATCTCATCCTCTGTCATCCCCTTCTCCTGCCTTCAATCTTTCCTAGCATCAGGCTCTTTTCCAATAAGTCAGTTCTTCACATCAGGTGGCCAAAGTATTGGAGTTTCAGCTTCAGCATCAGTCCTTCCAATGGATATTCAGGACTGATTTCCTTTAGGATGGACTGGTTGGATCTCCTTGCAGTCCAAGGGACTCTCAAGAGTCTTCTTCAACACCACAGTTCAAAAGTGTCAATTCTTTAGAGCTTACCTTTCGTTATAGTCCAACTCTCACATCCATACATCACTACTGGAAAAACCATAGCTTTGATTAGATGGACCTTTGTTGGCAAAGTAATATCTCTGCTTTTTAATATGCTGTCTAAGTTGGTCATAACTTTTCTTCCAAGGAGCAAGCATCTTTTAATTTCATGGCTGCAGTTACCATCTTCAATGATTTTGGAGCCCCCCAAAATAAAGTCTTGTCACTGTTTCCATTGTTGCCCCATCTATTTGCCATGAAGTGATGGGACCAGATTCCATGATCTTAGTTTCCAGAATGTTGAGTTTTAAGCCAACTTTTTCACTCTCCTCTTTCACTTTCAGCAAGAGACTCTTTAGTTCCTTTTCACTTTCTGTCATAAGGGTGGTGTCATCTGCATATCTGAGGTTATTGATAGTTCAGTTCAGTTCAGTTCAGTTGCTCAGTCATGTCCGACTCTTTGCAACCCCATGAATCACAGCACACCAGGCCTCCCTGTCCGTCACCAACTCCCAGAGTTCTCTCAAACTCATGTCCATCGAGTCGGTGATGCCATCCAGCCATCTCATCCTCTATCATCCCCTTTTTCCCCTGCCCCCAATCCCTCCCAGCATCAGAGTCTTTTCCAATGAGTCAACTCTTCGCATGAGGTGCCCAAAGTATTGGAGTTTCAGCTTTAGCATCATTCCTTCCAAAGAAATCCCAGGGCTGATCTCCTTCAGAATGGACTGGTTGGATCTCCTTGCAGTCCAAAGGACTCTCAGAAGTCTTCTCTAACACCACAGTTCAAAAGCATCAATTCTTCGATGCTCAGCTTTCTTCACAGTCCAACTCTCATATCCATACATACTGGAAAAACCATAGCCTTGACTAGATGGACCTCTGTTGGCAAAGTAATGTCTCTGCTTTTCATTATGCTATCTAGGTTGGTTATAAGTTTTCTTCCAAGGAGTAAGCGTCTTTTAACTTCATGGCTGCAATCACCATCTGCAGTGATTTTGGAGCCCAAAAAAATAGTCTGCCACTGTTTCCACTGTTTCCCGGTCTATTTCCCATGAAGTGATGGGACCAGATGCCATGATCTTCGTTTTCTGAATGTCAAGCTTTAAACCAACTTTTTCACTCTCCTCTTTCACTTTCATCACGAGGCTTTAGTTTCTTTTCACTCTCTGCCGTAAGGGCGGATGAGACTCAAATCATGTCACTTGAAGAGATGAGGGGAGAGAACTGAAAAATGCTTAGTTTAGGCAGAGGGGAAGAGTCATGGAAACTTCTTGGTCTACTTTGCATGCATGTACATTCTAAGTCACTTTAGTCATATCTTACTCTTTGTGACCCTATGGACTATAGCCCACCAGGCTTTTCTGTCCATGGGGTCCTCCAGGCAAGAATACTGGAATGAGTTGCCTTGCCCTCCTCCAGGGGATATTCCCAACACAGGGATTGAACCCATGTCTCTTCTGTCTCCTGCATTGGCAGGCAGATTCTTTACCACTAGTGCTATCTGGGAAGCCCATGGTCTACTTTGTGTGTGTGTGTTTGTTAGTTGCTCAGTCATGTCTGACTCTTTGCAACCCCATGGATGATAGCCCACCAGGTTCCTCTGTCCATGGAGTTTTCCAGGCAAGAATACTGGAGTGGGTTGCCATTCCCTTCTCCAGGAGATCTTCCTGACCCAAGGATGGAAATGGAACCCAAGTCTCCTGCATTGCAGGCAAATTCTTTACCAGCAGAGCTACCAGGGAAACCCATGGTCTACTTTAGCAGTTTGCAAATCTGGCTGTCCATTAAAAACACAGATTCCAAGCCTCTCCCCTCAAAATTCTGAATTAACAAGTTTGTGATGGAGCCTGGATTATTTTTTGTTAAAGCTCTCCTCTAATTCTTACGCTTGGTAAAAGATTTGCCTTAGGGTGACATCAATAGAATGATGTAAGGGAGGGAAAAAACACTACAGACAACAGACAGTAAGAGCTGAAAAGATTTATCAACGGTCTGAATTATGAGATTGGTGAAAGTCTTTAGCTGTTACTAAAGATTAATTTGATGTTTAACACCTGGCTTGGGAAGAAAGATGATGAGTGCTGTTTTGGAAGCTTGATGGATTTCAGGTTTTAATCTATAATTTCAGGTGCATCAGTATTCCCCAAAGTATGTTCTACAGAGTATCTGTTTAATCAGAACACTATTCCTACATTATAGGAGCTCCACGATATGTTAATATGTGTTCCATGAAAAAGATTTTAAAAAGAGTTCTTTTGATGAAGGAAACAAGATTGCTTATTGGAAACCACTGAGTGAAAATGAGTCAAATGGTTGCTTTATCATAAAAATCAAGGAGTGCCCAGTTCACTCATGTTCATTGTAGAGCTTTAGGAGCAGAATGTTGTACGTAGTGTTTTTTGAAAATTTCTGACCACAAAATCTTTTCTTAATTGAGAAACTTATAGTGAGGCCAACATTACTGATAACACACATAGGGAAATGCCAAAGGAGAAAAGAAGATGTTTAAGTTTAGTATGCAGGCCAAAGTTGGATATATAGATATTATTGGAGACATGTACTAGACTGTGAAGTAATGCTGAGACTCAGAAGAATAAGAATTAGTCATTGGGTTTGGCAATTTAAAAAAATTATTGGTGTGTTAGTTTCAGGTGTACAGCAAAGTGAATCAGTTATATCCAGTAATATACCAATATCCACTCTTTTTTTAAAGATTCTTTTCCCATGTAGGCCATTGCAGAGTATTGAGTAGAGTGCCCTTGGGGTTTGGTGATGTTAGAGAATAAGTTTGGTAGACCTGGTAGTGAAAAGAAGATTGTGAAGATTTTAGGACACAATCTGGTGTTTTCAAACAATAAGCTGAAGTGGAGATATAGCAAAATTTTTGAAGTTGGAATAATCCCTCAAAACATAGTCATCATAGCTGTATCATTATAGTTAAAATAGGAATTTGAGGCCAATCCCTTGTGAATGAATGGAAAACAAACAAGGGAATTTTTTTTTTATAAATTGAAGAAAGTTGTGAAGTGGGATCTATTTAAGCTATTAGAAACAAGGGAAAGAGATTTAAAGAACAGGTAGAATAACCTTTAGAAAAGATTAACTTTTCTCCTTCTATTTCTGGGCAAGAGGTAAAATAAAAATTTTTAGGTTAATATCCATCTATGAGATAAGTTTTTAATGTTCAATTTTGGGGAGTAGCTAGGTTCTTTGCTTGTATGTGTTAACTATGCCTGCCGTGGAGTTAGAGTTCCACTCATGGCAGCTCTTATTACTGTTGCTGTTGTTTCCACTCTTTGAACACTTACTGCATTGCGCCACCACCAGTGAGTGGACAAAGGAAGGGAGCGTCAACATCAAAACAGACGTTGACTTATTATTCCTTTATTTCATGATCATGGATTAGCTGGCTGTAATCTAAGATTCCTTCTGCTATTTCTGTCTTTATTATCCTGCATTGTACTTGGAACAAACTATACTTTCGTTCGTTCGTGTCTAGATTTGTTTTTTAGTGGTCATTCCAGTTGCAATTATTTTTTTGCCCTAAGGAAAGTTGGCCTTATGCTGCTGGAGATTTGCACATTTTACTTCTATGTACTCACTTAAGTATATAGTGTTAATGGCTGTTGCATGACTCATAGTCTACATAAGCATAAATTAACTCCAGTACCTCTGTGGTGTGCCCTCTTTGAGATTGCTCTGGAAGACCACCCAGAAAGTGGAATTTACACAAACTGCAAAGGCCCATTCAACTTAAACTGAGCAGCACTGACCAAATTACACTTGCATCCTTCAGTATGAACCAGCTACGCACTTGCTCCTGCTTGAGGTTCCAACTGTTGATCTTTAGCTTTAAAGGGCTTTATGGGCTGAATTATGGCAACTTTAAACGAGACCTCTTCCTTCAAATAGAGTGCTTTGCACATAGTGAGCACTCCATAAATACTCTTGACTATGACTGAATGAAAATTCAGATCTTCTAGCAAACTTCAGTTCATGGTTTCCAGACTCAAAGAAAAGCTTCTTGATATTGAATTTTTGTCTTTCCTATTATTTTTGCTTGGGGGGTTTAATGGAATGTAAATTTACTGACCACACAAGACACATCTTTTTAGTGTTTAATCTTTCTAGGTGATTTGCTAGGCTAGTCTGAGTAAGCCATACAATCTAAAGTTTTATCATTTGATTCATCTGGCCAGAAACAATAGCTTTGAAATCGAATGTTTTTAAGAAGTTCACCAAGAAAGTGGGTAATGTGTCATTTTTTGCTCTGGGATTAGATCTTTTCTGACAAATCTCTTACTTGTTTGGCATGTACTTCAGTGCTTCACTTAGTTCAGTGCTTCACAGATAACTTTATAAAGTGATGCACAACCATCTGTGGAAGGTGGGAGTTTACACAATGTGATGGGGATTTTTTTTACTTCCTTATTGGGCAAAAACTTATTTTGGAAATTACTAATAGAAACAATTCTACATAATTAGGAACTTGGGATGCTTTATTATTTTAAATAGGAAAACTTTTTCTGTATTTTATGCCATCCAGGTCATTGGTTGTCACAATCATCTGGAGAATTTGAGAGTATAGATTTCCAGATTAACCTGTGCTTTTTAAAAGCTTGATATAATCATACATTTTCCAGACTCACTGATGTAGACTTAGGGAACTGGCGATTTAATATGAATTTTTGTCTCAAAATTAGGTCAAGAAACATTTTGCATCATCTCTTTTTAAGGCAGTTATATGATTTTCTATTATAAAGCATTCTTGTAGTATCTTTGAGATTTAAAAATATTAAAAATTTATACTAATTTGAGATCCCATATAGGACCATACAGCTTGAAACTTTCTTATTGATTCAACCAGCTCACAAGAATAAATCAGGAATTAATTAGCAAAAAATTGAGGTAGCAAAATGACTCAGAAGCAGCACAATCTATTTTTCTTTCATTTCCCCCCATATGCTAAGTAAAGGTACTATTCATTATCCAGATCAGTTCAGTTCAGTCACTCAGTCGTGTCCGACTCTTTGAGACCCCACGAACTGCAGCACACCAGGCCTCCCTTCTATCACCAACTCCCAGAGTTTACCCAAACTCATGTCCATTGAGTTGGTGATGCCGTCCAACCATCTCATCTTCTGTTGTCCCCGTCTCCTCCTGCTCCCAATCTTTCCCAGCATCAGGGTCTTTTCAAATGAGTCATTTCTTCGTGTCAGGTGGCCAGAGTATTGGAGTTTCAGCTTCAACATCAGTCCTTCTAATGAACACTCAGGACTGATTTTCTTTAGGATGGACTAGTTGGATTTCCTTAGAGTCTAAGGGACTCTCAAGAGTCTTCTCAATACCACCGTTCAAAAGCATCAATTCTTTGGCGCTCAGCCTTCCTTATAGTCCAACTCTCACATCCATACATACTTGAGCAAAAAACCCAAGAGTCATTCCTGATTCCTCTTTTCCTCACCGCCATATCTAATCTATTGACATATTTTGTGCTGTGCACTTTCAAAATATGTTCTGAATCTGACCCCTCACCATATCCACTGCTTCATCATCATCTTTATAATCTTTGACCTAAATTAATGTGATGGTCTCTTTGCCTTTTTTTTTTCTTAATAGACTTTATTTTTGAACAGTTTTAGATTTGCAGAAAAATTTAGAAGATTGTATGGAGTTCCCATGTACTCCCTTATTCAGTTTCCTCTATGGATATCTTACATTTGTTTAGTATGCTTGTTGTAATATATGAACTAATATTGATATATTTTTATTAACTAATTTTATTCAGAGTTCGTTATTTTACCCCTTATGTTCTTTGTCTGTTTCAGGATCCTATCAAGGTACTACATAACACTTAGTTATCAGGTCTCCTTAGGCTTCCTTTTACTCTGATAGTTTCTCAGACTTTCCTTATTTTTGATGACCTTTTAAAATTTTATTTTTATTTATTCATTTTTTGCAGGATTTGTACTTTTTTACATTGGAAGATCATTGTTTTACATTGTTGTGTTGGTTTCTGCCATACAACAATGTGAGTCAGTTATAATTATATATATCTCCTTCCTCTTGAGCCTCCCTCTCTGACTTCTTCCCAGCCCTCTAGACCATCCCAGAGTGCCAAGCTGGGCTGTCTGTTATATAGCAGCTTCCCACTAGCTATCTATTTTATATGATAGTGTACATATGTCAATGCTATTTTCTGAATTTGTTCTACCCTCTCCTTCCTCCATGGGGTACCTCCATTCCTTCCCTGCAAATAGATTCATCAGTACTGTTTTTCTAGATTCCATATATATATGCATTAATAGCTGATATTTGTTTCTCTTTTTCTGACTTCACTCTGTACATTCAGGCTCTAGGTTCACCCACCTCACTACAACTGCCTCAAATTTATACTTTTTATGGCTGAGCAATACTCTATTGTATAGTTATGCCACATCTTCTTTATGCATTCACCTTTTAATGAACATCTAGGTTGCTTCCATGTCCTAGCTGTTGTAAATAGTGCTGCAGTGAACACTGGAGTACACGTGTCTTTTAGAATTGTGGTTTTCTCGGGGTATATGTCCAGTAGTGGGATTGCTGGGTCATATGGTGACTTTTATAATTTTAAGGACTATTGGTCAGGCCTTTTGCAGACTGCCTCTCTGTTTCCTAATGATTGTGTTGTTGTGTTAGTTACTCAGTTATGTCCAGCTCTTTGCGATCCCATGAACTGTAGCCCACCAGACTCCTCTGTCCATGGAATTCTCCAGGCACGAATACTGGAGCAGGTTGCCATTCCTGTCTCCATTTCTAATGATTATATGGAAGTTATAGGTTTAGGGAAAGATCATAGAGGTGAAGAGAGAGTTTTATCACCTCATTTCAAGGGTGCATACTGTCAACATGACACTGTTTTTTTATACTGAACTTGGTCACTTGGCTGAGGAGTATTTATGGTGTTTTCCCCCCATGTGAAGTTACTCTTTTTTTCCCCCTTCTCATATTGTCCCCTTTGGAAGGAAGACATTATGCACAGCTCACAGTTAAAGAGTAGAGAGTTATGCTTCCCATCTTGATGGGTAAATTATTTGGAATTTTCCTGCAAGTGAGATTTGTGCCTTTTTTTTCTATTTTTTTAATCACTTGTTTATATCAATATAGACTCATGGATATTTATTTTATACTTTGGGTTATTTTGTTGCTCACTTTTGTTCCAATTTTGGCTATTGGGAGCCTTTCAGATGGCTTCTATATCCCTTTTAAATATCTCCATTAATGTAGGGCTTTTTGTTTCTTTGCTTGTTTATTTTCGAGCCCTTGCTTCCTCTCTGGCACTACTTGATGTTCCTGGCTTATCTTACACATTTTCTGCCCCAGTCCTAGAATCAGCCATTTCTCCAAGAGGTCCTAGTTCCTTTTATTAGAGAATGGTATTAAAAACCAAGATCTGGGTGCTAGGTGGATTCTCTGCTTTGGTTGTTTTTCCCTTGTTGTTAATTCTTCACATAGGTGTGCTTAGTCGCTCAGTGGTGTCCAACTCTTTGCAACCCCATGGACTGTAGCCCGCCAGGCTCCTCTGTCTATGGGATTCTCAAGGCAAGAATACTGGAATGAGTGGCCATGCCCTCCTCCAGGGGATCTTCCCAAACCAGGATCGAACACAGGTCTTCTGGGTTTGATAAAAGAGGTAAAGGAGGATTCTTCACCATCTGAGCCACCAGAGAAGCCCAAGAATACTGGAGTGGGTAGCCTATCCCTTCTCCAGGGGATCTTCCTGACCCAGGAATTGAACTGGGGTCTCCTGCATTGCACGTGGATTCTTTACCAGCTGAGCTACCAGGAAAGCCCTCACACAGCAGGGTGAGGATTTAAATAATTTAAATCAGATTTTAATTTTTTCTTTTAAACTGCAGAAGATTTATCATTGTTTCTTCAAAAATCACAGTTTCTTATAATGGCTTTTAAAGTTGTGACCTGGCTCTCATCCACTCTGATTTCCTCTCTTGTTGTTCTCTTTTATTCACTTCTTTCTAGATACAGTCTTCTTCTACCATTCCTCTTTCTCTCCCCCTCCTTCTCCTTCTTCTTCTTCATGCCAAGCTTGGTGTTTGCATTGGCCCTTTCCTTTGGAATCTCTATTAAAGATTCCATTTTGCACCTTCATTGTTTGTGGGCTCTTTGTTGTTCTTTAGGTGTCAGCAGAAATGTCCTATCCTTCTAAAGCATATCTATGACCACTTTATTTACTACTTTACTTTCTTTTTAAAAAAGCTTTTTATTTTGTATTGGGGTATAGCCTATTAACAATGTTGTGATAGTTTCAGGTGAACAGCGAAGGAATTCAGCCATGCATATACATGTATCCATTCTCCCCTAAACTCCTCTCCCATCCAGGCTGCCACATAATACTAAGCAGAGTTCCTTGTATAATAGAGTAGGCCCTTGCTGGTTATCCATTTTAAATATAGCAGTGTGTTCATGTCCATCCCAAACTCCCCAACTATCCCTTCCCCTCATCTTTCCCCATCCCTGGCAATCACGTTTGTTCTCTAAGTCCGTGAGTCCCTTTCTGCTTTGTAAGTAAGTTCACCTGTATCATTTCTTTTTAGATTCCACATATAAGGAATGTCATCTGAAATTTCTTCTCTGTTTGACTTATTTCATTCAGTATGACAATCTCTAGGTCTGACCACTTTATTTAAAATAGTTCCCCCCAACCTTACCCCTAAACTCTACCCCACACCCACTAGATTTTACTGCAGAAGACACTTTATTTCGGCCTCTATGAAAAATCACCTAACTTGTGTAGTTGTTTGCTATCTGACTCTCTTTACCAGAATATGAGCACTATGAGAGCAAGAACTTTGTCTCTCTTTGTCTCTGCTGTATCCCAGAGCCTAGACCAATACCTGTACATGGTCAGTGCTCAATAAATATGTTTAGTGGATGAATGGAAAAAAGGATCAAGGTTTTATCATCCATTTTTCCCTTGAAAGTTTTCCTCGAGTTTTAATTTCTCCAACTAGAAATGCTAAATTTTTTAAAGTGAAATGATGGATGAATTTAAGATTCTTAATGAAGATTAGTTCCTATACTCAGCTTAATTACTGAATTGTGTAATCCTAAAATTCTCAAGGAAAATTCATTCCTATAATATTTTCCTGTGCTTCATACATTATTAATTTTGTTCTAAAGAACTGTATGGAGTTGCAGGTATTATTACTTTAAAAAATTTATACAATTTTTAAAGGTTACACTTTGTTTACAGTTATTACAGCATATTGGTTATATTCCTTGTGTTGTATAATGCATCCTTGTAGGTGATCTCACACCCGATAGTTGAGTATCAGATACTGTCTTTACAAATGGAAAGCATAACTGATTTTTTAAATTCTAATGGCTTATTTCAGAATTTTGTAGAAACAAGGAGTAAAATTAAGATTGGAAGTCAGATCTTTTTCTCCATGATCTCTTTATTCTTAATTTAGGTTTTTCTCTTCCAATTTTGTGTTGCTTCTTCTGTCTGTGTACAGTGATATCTAAGAAATGAAGGGCTTTGGATTAACTTATTGCCTAGACAACTAAAACATCTATTTTAAACCTGAGATTATTAACTAGTGATTTTTAAAATATAATTCTATCAAATAATTATATATAATTATTACACTCACAAGTCTTACTAAACAGAATTACATATAATACATAATACTCATGTCTTTCTAAACAGAAAATGATTATTTTATGACTTGTAGCTGTCACTTAATATTACTCAAATTTTAAAATATTTTTAATAACTAAAGCTATTATAAAACAACAATACAGTTAGGTTCTAATGAACTATATAGCTTGTCCCTTTAAGGAACTCCTATAGAATTCTGTCAAGTGTAGAGGTTGATCCTCTTTTATCTTTTCATCATCTACAGTTGACCTTCTCAGAGGCTGTTGATATGTCTAGAGTCTATACAAGTCAACCATGGATTGCTCTTAGTTGAATTTCTCTTGTTGTCTCTCTAAAATTTTAGGATCTGTCAATTATTGTGTCTATCACTAATCTGCTAGCCCCAAAATTCTGTCATTCTTTTTCTCATTACAACCTAGGACAGAAAAGAAAATTTCTAGGGAAAATAAGAAAACAAATATTATATGTAAAACTGACATAGAGCAATAAACTTTACTATCCCCCCAAGTCTACCTCATGCTCCAGAGAGCATATGACAAGTATGTATACAGTGTCAGTGTCAAAGGACCAAGCAGAACCAGTGGAATCATCCTCCCACAGTGACATAAAAAGACAAAGAGCCCATTGATTATCATCTTCTGCTGTGCTTACTGGTGGTCTCTGCTCATGTGAAGAAGCAGCTGCCCGATGATCACAATGCAATAAAACACTTTGGCAGAAAATGGTTAAAAATACTAAGGAAGAATATGTAAATCAAATATATTTTGTACCTGAAATGGGTTAAAGTGTATAAAATCTGTAGACATTTTTATTTCCAGCTAATTTCTAGGTTTGGGGCTTTTATTGGAAATCTCAGGTTGCTAAATGGCTGACAGAAGAAGAAATGGGATGTAGAAGTTGGCTTCAGTTTGGTTCAGTTCAGTTGCTCAGTCATGTCCGACTCTTTGCAACTCCATGAATCTCAGCATGTCAGGCCTCCTTCTCCATCACCAACTCCTGGAGTTCACTCAAACTCACGTCCATTGAGTTGGTGATGCCATCCAGTCATCTCATCCTCTGTCATCCCCTTCTCCTCCTGCCCCCAATCCCTCCCAGCATCAGAGTCTTTTCCAATGAGTCAACTCTTCGCATGAGGTGGCCAAAGTACTGGAGTTTCACCTTTAGCATCATTCCTTCCAAAGAAATCCCAGGGCTGATCTCCTTTAGAATGGACTGGTTGGATCTCCTTGCAGTCCAAGGGACTCTCAAGAGTCTTCTCCAACACCACAGTTCAAAAGCATCAATTCTTCGGTGCTCAGCTTTCTTCACAGTCCAACTCTCACATCCATACATGACCACAGGAAAAACCATAGCCTTAGACAGACTAGACAGACCTTTGTTGGCAAAATAATGTCTCTGCTTTTGAATATGCTGTCTAGGTTGGTCATAACCTTTCTTCCAAGGAGTAAGCGTCTTTTAATTTCATGGCTTCAATCACCATCTGCAGTGATTTTGGAGCCCAAAAAAATAGAGTCTGACACTGTTTCCACTGTTTCCCCATCTATTCCCCATGAAGTGATGGGACCAGATGCCATGACCTTCGTTTTCTGAATGTTAAGCTTTAAGCCAACTTTTTCACTCTCCACTTTCACTTTCATCAAGAGGCTTTTTAGTTCCTCTTCACTTTCTGCCATAAGGGTGGTATCATCTGCATATCTGAGGTTATTGATATTTCTCCTGGCAATCTTGATTCCAGCTTGTGCTTCCTCCAGTCCAGCATTTCTCATGATGTGCTCTGCATAGAAGTTAAATAAGCAGGGTGACAATATACAGCCTTGATGTATTCCTTTTCCTATTTGGAACCAGTCTGTTGTTCCATATCCAGTTCTAACTGTTGCTTCCTGACCTGCATATAGGTTTCTCAAGAGGCAGGTCAGGTGGTCTGGTATTCCCATCTCTTTCAGAATTTTCCACAGTTTATTGTGATCCACACAGAAGTTGGCTAGTGTTGCCATAACGAAGTACCACAGATGGTGGCTTAAACAACAGAAGTGTATTGTCTCACTGTCCTGGAGGCCAGAAGTCTGAGACCCGGGTGTCGGAAGGGCTGGTGTCCTTTGCAGTCTCCCTCTTTGACTTGTGGATGGCTGTCTTCACATGGCCTTCCCTGTGTGTGTGTGTCTGTGTCCTAATTTCCTTTTCTCATAAGAGCACCAGTGATACTGGATTAGGGCCCACTTGAATGACTTCATTTTAACTCAATTACTTCTTAAAAGCCCTATTTCCAAATTTGGTCACATTCTGAATTACTAGGGTTTAAAACTTCAACAGATGAAATTTGGGAGGACACAATTCTGCTTCTAATGTGAAAGTATATTCTATTCTCCTTAACCCTGATTATTACTTTAAGTGTTTTGAATTTCTTCTCAATAGCTAAAGGATCTTTATGTTAAAAGCTTTGTTCTCTCTGCAGATGTAAATCTATACAAGAAACAGATTATTTTAAATGATTAAGTACTATAAATCATACAGACAGGAAATGATATTGAAATTCAAATAAGGGAGTTATCAATATGGCCTAGAGAAAATTATAGTACCTGGGGAGCCAAAATGACCTTAACAATTGTTTTTTCAGTCTTATTCATCTGCAGGTTCAAGTTCTACAGAGGTAAATTTTTATCATCTCATATTCACTTTTCCTCCACCCTCTCTACTCTCCTTTTCTTTTCTTTTTCATTCTTGGAAACTGCAGAAAAACTTAGATAGCTTACCTCTCCATGGGGTGGTTTGTGTGGAGCAGTATTGATTCATTTCAAATGTCTCATTTTACTAATGAAAAAAAAATACAGCTCATAAGTTAAATGACCTTGTGGTTGCTGAACTAGCATCCAACTAGCATCCAATACTGATTCATATTCCAGTATGCTCTCAAGTGCACTGTGCAGCTTTTTTAGTTAGAGAATGGTTTATTTGTGTTTTAAGGACAAATAAGGTTCCTATAGGGCTTCCCAGGTGGTGCTAGTGGTAACGAATGCACGTGCCAGTGCAGGAGACACCAAAGAGTCAATTTTAGGTTCAATTGGTGGGTCAGGAAGATCTCCTGGAGAAGGGCATGGCAGCCCATGCCAGTATTCTTGCCTGGAGGATCCCATGGACAGAGGGGCCTGGCGGGCTATGGTCCATAAGATCGCCAAGAGTCGGACACAACTGAAGCGACTTAGCATGCATGCGCTCAAGATTTCTGTAGGGCTTCCTAGGTGGTGCTAGTGGTAAAGAACCCATCTGCCAGTGCAGGAGATGCAAGAGATGCGGATTTGATCCCTGGGTCAGGAAGATCACTTGGAGTAGGAAATGGCAACCCATTTTTATTCCCAGCTAATGGAAAATTCCATGGACAGAGGAGCCCGGCAGGCTGTAGTCTCCATGGGACTGCTAAGAGTTGAACATGATTGAGTGACTGAGCAAACACACACGCACACAAGATTTCCATATTGTATAATTAAGTCACTTATATTATTTTCCATTAGTCTTTCCTCTTAAATATTTCCAGTTTCTTCAGTTATTTTATTGCTGTTCTCTCATTTTTTCTACATGGTTTTGGCACTCATATTAAAATCCCAAGTAAGATATCTATCAGAGTACGTGTGTGCTACTGTGTCGCTTTAGTTGTGTCAGACTCTTTGCAACCGTATGGACTGTAGTCCATTAGCTCTTCTGTCCATGGGATTCTGCAGGCAAGAATACTGGAGTGGGTTGCCATGCCCTCCTCCAGGGGTCTTCCCAACCCAGGGATCAATCACAGGTCTCCCGCATTGCAGGAAGATTCTTTACTGTCTGAGCCACTAGGGAAACCCATGAATATTGGAATGGGGAGCCTATCCCTTCTCCAAGGGATCTTTCCAACCCAGGGATCGAACCCTTGTCTCCTGTGGCTACTGCATTGCAGGCAGATTCTTTACTGCTGAGCTACCGGGGAAGCCCATCTATCAGCATAGTGCATTCTTTCTTTTTATAGTATAGTATTTTGTTTTCCCTTGTTAAAATACTGCTATTGGTACTTGTAGCCACAAACTTTAATACTATTGCTACCATTTTTTAAGTTTTAAATTTAGACTTCTGTCTTAAAATTTTCATTCACTTTATTTTTGCTCCGCGGGGTCTTTGTTGCTGGGCATGGGCTTCCTCTAGCAGTGGGGGCTGCTCTCTGTTGCGGTGCCTGGTCTCCTCACTGTGCTGGCTTCTCTTGTTGCAGAGCATGGGCTCTGAGTGCACAGACTTCAGTAGTTGCAGTACGCAGGCTCCACGGTGCAGGCTCAGTAGTTGTGGCTCACGGGCTTAGTTGCTCCAAAGCAAGGGGGGATCTTCCTGGTCCAGGGATCGAACTCGTGTTCGATCTGCCTACACTGGCAGGCAGATTCTTATCCACTGTACCATCAGGAAAGTCCCCTTACTGCTGCCCTTTATTCAGATTTTCATACATGCTAGGACCTGACCTAGGCACTTATAGTATCCTATCATTTAACCTATGTATGTGTTAGTTGCTTAGTCATGTCCAACTCTTTGTGACCCCATGGACTGTAGCCCACCAGGCTCCTCTGTCCAGGGAATTCTGCAGGCGAGAATACTGGAGTGGGTAGCCATTCCCTTCTCCAGGGGATCTTCCAGACCCAGGGATAAAACCCAGGTATCCTGCCTCCAGAATCTGAAGGCAAATTATTTACTGTCTGAGACACCAGGGTAGCCCCATCTAACCTATACAAAACTTTTTAAAGTGTAGATACATTGCTGCTATTCTGTAGTTAGTGAAAGCAAGATATAGAGTGTATTGAACTTCTCTAAAATCACATAGGATGGAAAATGGAAGACCTGGAACTGAGCTCTGATCTGTCTGTCTCCATTGCCTACCTTTTCCATTATCGTTACCTCAGTATTAAGCACTTCATGGACTATATTACTGCTGTATAAAGTCTCCGGATTACCAAGGTGGCAGTGATCCCAGTGAAAATGCTAAGATCCGGTTAAGATGAGGAACAAAAACAGCACCAGTGGAAGCAGAACTGTGTCATAGGGAGCAGGAATTTATACAGCTGTGTTGTCTGCAGTAATTACAGTGCTCAGTGAGAGTGATAAATGAGGAAGAATTGTAGCTGCACTCAGCCTGAGCATTCTCAGTAACAGGCTCATGTCAGAGATCTAACAACAACGTAGGAGGAACTATCTTGCTCTTCTGCTCATGATTATCAGTTTCATTTTTAAATTTCTGGTTTTTTAATTTATTTTTTTTAATGAATAAATTAGGCATGTAGTTAATGGGCACCTTTATTTTTATCTCTTTGTTTTCAGTTGTGGTAGCTAACATGTCTTTAAACATTTAAGTTCATTTTGTTTTCTTTCTGCATATTATCAGTCTTTTGTGTTTTATAGCATCATTGTTATCAAAATATAACAAAATATATCAAAATATAACATAGAGGCCTAAGTTTTAAACACAGTAAGTAGATAGTTCATGACCTAGTACTGCTATGGTAGCAATATCAGTTAGAATATGTTGGGTTAAAAGTAACAGAAATACCCACACAAAAATGGCCTCACAATGCCAGACTTGGCTTTCTAACTCAGCAGGAACTCTAGAGAAAGACTGTTTTGAAATCGGAGTGACATCAGAGTTCTGGCTTGGCATTTCTACAGTTTTTCTTGGTCTTTTCCTCCTGGTTACAAGGTTGCTACAGCAGTTCTAAGTGTCATATCCTCACATAATAACTTCAAAGGCAGGAAACAGTGAGAGTGTAGGTAAAGGGCTTTCTCCCTAAATCACCCCAGTCATTTTCATGAGGGAAAACCTAACCAAGAAGTATCCTGCGCAGGCTTCCCTGTACCTGTCACTGCTCAGAGCTGGCCTCCACGCCTGTCCTTGAACCAGTCACTGACAGAAGGAGTTTAGAATTGCCACAGTTGGCTAAGCCTAATAATGATTCAGTCCTGAGGTGGTCACATTTTTAGCACCCTTCAAGAACTTCTATTCTGTTATTAGAGAAGAGGGCGACTGGCGATTACATATATAACGGGTCATGTCTGCCACAATTATTGAACTCTTTTAGTGTGATCAAATAACTCCATGAACAAAGGTAGAATGAATTACAACTCTGATGAGTGCAAAGAAGTGACTGGTGCTGTAAAAGTAGAAACTCTAGGGATTTAATATAGTCTGGCCACTTGTCTTCAAAGAACTGATAATTAAGCTAATAATGGAGAAAGTTTTAGGAGTTAAGTAGGTGGAGGGGTTAAGAGATACTGGAGTGGGTGAGGGGGAGGAAGAGAGAGCTTTCCAAGGAGAGGAAGCATACTGTGTTTATGTAACTGAAAGAGGAGCATAAATATTCACTGCAATTATTACTAGCCTCTGGTCTGAGGAAAGCCTTTGAATTACTTGTAGGGGTAGGAAGAAATTCTTAGCCTTGTATGTAGGATCCTGAAACATTGGAATTTCTGATGTCTATATTTTATGAGGGACAACAGGATAGGTTATTAGACTTGGATTGTCCATATGTAATACACAGGCAAAAATCAGTCTGCCCCTCCTACCCCTTCCCTCTAATAACTTTTTGCAGCTACAATCTTTAGTTTACACCCGTTAAAAATAATATGAACAGCATTCTCATTCTTCTGCATGTTGTCTGAAACCTTTTGAAACATTGACTTCATTAACTTGTAGTTCATACTTAACATAAGTCCCATTTACATTTTTTCAATACAATCGAAAGTAAGCAAGAAAGCAGTGGAGACTTTCAGGGATTCCTCATAAGAGACAGTAAAAATTTTAAAATAATAAAATAACTTGACTTCGATACACATAGAGCTTTCATAGATACTGGGTTGTGTGCACTCAGTCACTTCAGTTGTGTCTGACTCTTTGCGACCCTGTGGACTGTAGCCTGCCAGGCTCCTCTGTCCTTGGGATTCTCCAGGCAAGAGTATATTGCCTTGGAGTGGGTTACCATGCCCTACTCCAGGGTATCTTCCTGACCCAGGGATCAAACTAGCGTCTCCTGCATCTCTTGCATTACAGGCAAATTCTTTAACAATGAGCCACCAGGGAAGCCCAGATACTGGGTTATTTCCTATAAATAGAGAACAGTAGTTTTATAAACTTGTTCAGGACTACAGAGCTCTAATCTATGACTGAAACTGCCTTCTTTTGAAAATCTACAACTTTATTATCAAAAGAATGCATATGTTATATATTTTAATTATTTAAAAAGTAATAATGATACTTAAATTTTCCTAGCATCTGCCTTTTATGGTTTTAAAATTCATAAAAACATCTTAGGTTTAAAAATTCAAAAGTTTTAGTTTAAGCCTTTTTTTTTTTTTTTTTTTTTTTAGTGTGGTACTATTACAGCTACTCTGACAAACTCCAAAATAATAATGGCTTAAACATGGTAACCATTTGGGATTGATATGGTGCAGCTAGTGTGTGTGTACCATCAGCCAAAGGCCGGTGCTCCACTATCTGCTTCTCTCCCTAATGATCTAGGAATGGCTGCTTTAGCTCCAGGAAACAACTGATGCTCCTGCCAGTGGGAAGAAGTGCAGAATTCTGCTTCAATGGCAAAACTCATAATGCTTCTCCTTGCATCCTTTTGACACGATCTTAGTTCCATGATCAAAACTAGCTATAAGAGAAGTGAGAAATAGTGAAGAAAAATTGTCTTATCTCAGCAGCCATGTGCCCATCTAAAACTCAGAGATTCTATTTCCAAAATAATAAAGGGGAGAATGGATACTGGATGATAGCAACGTTGGGGCTATATTCATCGTCTTTCTGCAGTTGCCAAAAGAACTGGTTGAATAGCTTTGAACTTAGATATAAGTATATAATCAAGGAGTGAAATGTGTCTCTGTGGAGACACAATTATATTCATGTATCTTATACCTCATACAACCTTACTTTATACATCTTTGTATTCCTACCATCCAGCATAGTATATGAATGAAAATAAGCACATAAGGATTGTGTTTGGAATGAATGAATGAACACCCCTCTTTGTCTTTCCTATATTGTATGTTATTATGTGAGTTATTTTTTTACACTTGCCGTTTCTATGTTCCTATCTATATTTTCAGCCAGTCAGTCAGTTCAGTCACTCAGTTGTGTCTGACTCTTTGCAACCCCTTGGACTGTAGCATGCCAGGCCTCCCTGGCCATCACCAACTCCTGGAGTTTACTCAGATTCATGTCCATTGAGTCAGTGATGCCATCCAACCATCTCATTCGCTGTTGTCCCCTTCTCCTCCCACCTTCAATCTTTCCCAGCATCAGGGTCTTTTTAAATGAGTCAGTTCTTTGTATGAGGTGGCCAAAATATTGGAGTTTCAGCTTCAGCATCTGTCCTTCCAATGAATATTCAGGACTGGTTTCCTTTAGGATGGACTGGTTGGATCTCCTTGCAGTCCAAGGGACTCTCAAGAGTCTTCTCCAACACCACAGTTCACAAGCATCAATTCTTCGGCACTCAGCTTTCTTTATAGTCCAACTCTTACATCCATACATGACCACTGGAAAAAACATAACTTTGACTAGACAGACCTTTGTTGGCAAAACAATGTCTCTACTTTTTAATGTGCTGTCTAGGTTGGTCATAACTTTTCTTCCAAGGAGTAAGCATCTTTTAATTTCATGGCTTCAGTCACCAGCTGCAGTGATTTTGGAGCCCCCCAAAATAAAGTCTGCCACTGTTTCCACTGTTTCCCCATCTGTTTACCATGAAATGATGAGACCAGATGCCATGATCTTAGTTTTCTGAATGTTGTATTTAAAGCCAACATTTTCACTCTCCTCTCTCACTTTCATCAAGAGGCTCTTACGTTCTTTGCTTTCTGCCATAAGGGTGGTGTCATCTGTGTATCTGAGGTTATTGATATTTCTCCCAGCAATTTTGATTCCAGCTTGTGCTTCATCCAGTCCAGTGTTCCTCATGATATACTCTGCATATAAGTTAAATAAGCAGGGTGACAATATACAGCCTTGACTTACTCCTTTCCCGATTTGGAACCAGTCTGTTTTTCCATGTCTAGTTCTAACTGTTGCTTCCTGACCTGCATACAGATTTCTCAAGAGTCAGGTCAGGTGTTCTGGTATTCCCATCTCTTGAAGAATTTTCCACAGTTTGTTGTGATCCACACAGTCAAAGGCTTTGGCATAGTCAATAAAGCAGAAATAGATGTTTTTCTGGAACTCTCTTGCTTTTTCAGTGATCCAGCGGATGTTGGCAATTTGATCTCTGGTTCCTCTACCTTTTCAAAAACCAGATTGAACATCTGGAATTTCACAGTTCACGTGCTATTGAAGCCTGGCTTGGGGAATTTTGAGCATTTTTTACTAGCATGTGAGATGAGTGCAATTATGTGGTAGTTTGAGCATTCTTTTGCATTGCCTTTCTTTGGGATTGGAATGAAACGGACCTTTTCCAGTCCTGTGGCCACTACCAAGTTTTCCAAATTTGCTGGCATATTGAGTGCAGCACTTTCACAGCATCATCTTTTAGGATTTAAAATAGCTCAATAGGAATTCCATCACCTCGACTAGCTTTGTTTGTAGTGATGCTTCCTAAGGCCCACTTGACTTCACATTCCAGGATGTCTGGCTCTAGGTGAGTGATCACACCATCATGATTATCTGGGTCATGAAGATCTTTTTCGTATAGTTCTTCTGTGTATTCTTGTCACCTCTTCTTTATATCTTCTGCTTCTGTTAGGTCCATACCTTTTTTGTCCTTTATTGTGCCCATCTTTGCATGAAATGCTCTCTTGGTATCTCTAGTTTTCTTGAAGAGATCTCTAGTCTTTCCTATTCTATTGTTTTCCTCTATTTCTTTGCACTGAGCACTGAGGAAGGCTTTCTTATCTCTCCTTGCTATTCTTTGGAACTCTGCATGCAAATGGGTATATCTTTCCTTTTTTCCTTTGCCTTTCACTTCTCTTCTTTTCGTAGCTCTTTGTAAAGGCCTCCTCAGACAGCCATTTTGCTTTTTTGCATTTCTTTTTCTTGGGGATGGTCTTGATCCCTATCTCCTCTACAATGTCACAATTTATATTTTGTTTACTTTCTTAAAGAGGATTTATGAGTAGAGGTGATCAGAGTCCATAGTATGATAGAGGAGTGCTTTGTTTCTCTGTGTATGTATGTGTATATGTAAAATTCAATGGAAATTAAATTAACTTATACCATAGAACCAGTTCTCTAACCCTAAAACTGATAGTGTTCACTTTTATTATCATATTTTAATTATTATTAGAATAGTTTTGGAGTTTTTAAATATTTATTTTTATTTATTTGGCTGTGTCAGGTCTTAGTTATGGAACTCGGAATCTTAAGTTTTGGAATGTGGGATCTAGTTCCCTGACAAGGGATTGAACCCAGGCCCACTGCATTGGGAGTTCAAGTCTTAGCCACTGGACCACCAGGGAAGTCCCAGTTGTGGCTTTTTGAAGGTGCAGCACTGTGCCTGAGAATTCTGAAAGTATTTTTTTAAGCTGATACTTAAATCATTAATTAGTTTTTGAAAATGTATCTCTGTACATTATGTGTATTTTCTGCATGTTGACCAGATTTCTCTGAAGGAGATAAAATGGTCTGGGGAATAACAGTTTCTGACATGATTTTTTATATTGCAAATGAGGCATTTTATAGAGTTTTTGGTTACTATATCTTGTTTTTGGCCTTCTGTTAATTTACAGATTCATTTGTTCAAGTGTTAATTCCTGCTACACATTTAAAAAATTGTCACTTTTCCCATATAATTTTTAAAGTTGATATGTTATATTTTCATTTTTATTCAGTTCAAGAATTTTTTTTTTTTTTTTTTGGCACAGCAGATCTTAGTTCCCTGACCAGTGATCAAACCAGTGTCCCTGCAGTGGAAGTATGGAGTCCTAGCCACTGGACAACCTGAGAAGTCCCATGCTACACCTATTTAATAACTGTTAGATACCAGGTGCTGTGCTCAGTGCTGGGGACATGAAGAGACCCTGCTGGGCTTAGTGTCAGTGCCACATAGCAGGGGAGCAGCAGGGGCGGGAGGCAGTTTGCTGTGCCAGGACCCAAACTATGGAGTTACTGAAGGTAAGCAAGAAACTCTAGGGGGAGACGGGGGTAGGCAGGCTGCTGCCGGGACTGAGACAAGTCTATGGAGTAAACATTTGTCAGCAATGAGCTGGAGGAAAGGTGTTCTAAACTGAGGGTACTGGATGGAGGCTTTGAAATAATGTGGCAATTGTTGGATTCAGTGAGAGTGAAGGCTACAGTTTAGAGGTGGATTTGAGGCAGGATTACAGGTGGGACAGGAGAACCAGATCATGGTGGGCCCCTTATACCCCATGCAGAGGAGGGTGAACTTGGTGTCCTTAATGTTTTCGTCTGTGACCCATTGTAAGACATACTTTTCTACATGATGGCTCATTACTAGTCCTGGCCCCAACATATGCAGGGCCTGGGCAGGAGGACAAGTGGGGATACAATACAGCTAATTATTTAAAAGTTATAAGTCAAGGCAATAAACTGTTAGAAAAGTTTGCTAACCTACCTTGACAGATAAACCTTGTAACAAAAACAGTGAAAACAGTGTGTAGAATCACTGATATCAGGTAATTGAAAAAAGTGCAAATTTTATTTTATTGTTTTTTTTTTTAATTTAT
The DNA here is from genome assembly GCF_001704415.2 of Capra hircus. Lineage (NCBI taxonomy): Eukaryota > Metazoa > Chordata > Mammalia > Artiodactyla > Bovidae > Capra > Capra hircus. The sequence goes on along the minus strand of NC_030812.1, from coordinate 47,764,634 downwards.
TTTATAGCTGTGGGGCATGCAGGATCTTAGTTCCCTGACCAGGGATTGAACCTTTGCCTCAGCAATGGAAGTGCGGATTTTTAAGGATAGGGCAGATTTTAAATAAACTTGTCTTCCAGCAAAAGACGGTTATTCAGCCTGGGGAAATGCAGAGGTAATGGTAACCAGGCCAAGTGGGAGGGGAGGAGAAGCTTCCCTCAGCCTTCTCTTCCAATGGTTATGGAATCCGTAAGAGAAACACCTTTCTTTTCTTCTTCATTGAGGGAGAGACTCTTTCACTTCTGCCACAGGGTCTGTACTCCTCCCCACTCTCCATTCCCTGTTCCCACCAGTCAGGCCCCCGGTTCCAAGGCCATCAAGACTGTGACAGTCTGGCCTAAGGGGCAACCCCTGGCTTCTTGGTCCTCCCAGCTCCCCACTCTCACAGGAGGGTTTGAATGAAGAATTCTCTGAGCAGGAATGTGGAAGAATAGGAAAAGCATTTTGCCTTGCCCTCTTTGTTTCCCCTTCCTTCTGCCCTCAGGTTCAAGTTCCTTCCTTCAAGGAACAGCCTTTGGCCACTGCTTGGGCTGGAGACACACACACAGTAGCAGCACAAGCTGACCTGTAAAAGATCCACATAGGTTGAGGAAGTCAGCTCAGGGCCATTTGGGCCGAAAATGCTGAGGACATTGGTACTTGGAGCTTCCAGGGAAATAAGAGACTCCTTGCCTGGTGGAGAGGAGAGTGCAGCCAGAGGAAGGCCAGAGCAGATGTTCTTTGCTCATTTGTAAGGCTAGTAACTGGCTAGTATGCATATGCATGAAAACACACACATACACAAATGCATGCACTTCTACCTAAAAGTTACACAAAACTGCACATGCTCTCAATATGGGATGCATCTGTCTCTGTTCTACTTCGCTAAAAAAAATACTAGTCATAATCCACTAAATTAGTTGTATAATCCACTCATGGGTCAACTTGTGATTTAAGTTTGGAAAAACTCTGCTCAGTTATTGGGTGGTGGTGATAATGTGATCAGATTAATGTTTGGAAAACACCTGGCAGCTGATTAGATGAGATGATTGAGCCAAAGTGTTAGTTGCTGAGTCGTGTCTGACTGTTTGCAACCCCATGGACTGTAGCTGGCAAAACTCCTCTGTCCATGGAATTCTTCAGGCAAGAATACTGGAGTGGGTTGCTTTTCTCTTCTCCAGGGGATCTTCCTGACCCAGGGATCAAACTCTGGTCTCCCGCATGGCAGGTAGATTCTCTACCGGCTGAGCCACCAGGGAAGCCTAAAGGTGGCCTAAAGGTGGTAAGAATGAGGATAGAGAGGAGGGAGAAGGTAGTAGAATCAACAGGTTTGGGTGACTAGTTAGATATTGGGGGTGCAGAAGAAAACTAGAACAGCATCATCATTTCTGACTCAAAAGGATAGGAAATATAGCAGGAGAATTATATTTGTGGGAAAAGAAAATGAATTCAGTTTAGCGCATGTGGCATTTGAGGTGACAGCACAATGTTCAGGCAGGATTTTAGTGGGAGAGAGGCTTAGTAAAGTGGGGACTGTAACAGGGCTGTTGGGTTTGGTATTAGGAAGCCACTGAGAAAACTTAGCGAGGACAGATCCTCGTGGTTCACAGAGTGACTATGTTGGGAGGTCAGGAAAGGAAGATGTGCAGTATAGGTTAGAATCTATCCTCTCAGTATACTCGCTTGTAAAGCCAGGAAGAAAAAGGGATAACAAGAGTATGACACAGGTTTGAAGGAGGGTTTTAAGTTAATTCTGGAGCTCTTCTATACATAAGGGAGGAAGAACCTGGGGAAACTCAGATATTGAAGATTTAACAGGAAGAAGGAGCAATTGCGCTAGCCTGGTTTCAGGGGAGATGACAGAGTGCCCTTTCGGACATGAGTGTAGGTAATGTTAGCAGGAGGAGCGCCTCTTATACAGGATGCATGGGGAGGCAGGGATTTCCCTTTATAGACATTTGTTGGCTTACAGACATTTCCTGTTATAGGCATGCACACCAGGCGCTAGGCCGATGCTGTGGCTGAGGACTCTAGTAAGGCATAGTGTAGTGGAGAAGACAGGCAAGGAGACCAGCAGGGCAATGTGTGGTGAGTGTTGCCATTTAGAGCTATGCCCAGAGATGTGGGAGACAAAAAGGTGGGCATGACGCCAGGCTTTCCAGAAGAGGAGAGGACAAAAAGTAAAAGTAGGTTTGCACCTGAAACAGGAATCAGGGACACCTGAGAAAAGGATCGAGCTGAGGACTATAATGAGGCAAGGGTTTGAGACAGATACGAGCCTGGAGTACAGCGGTGGCTGTTGATAACCATGGTTGTGATAATCATTTTTTTGTGTTTATGATTTTTGACTTTGTTGAAGCCTCAGCTGAAACTTTATTTGGGAATACTTGAGAAAACAAATTTTTATGTCAAAGGAACCTGTTTCTTGCTTATCCTTCCCCCCCTTCCTCCTTTGATGACTTTTCTTGAAGCTAATTTAGGTAAAGAAAGCCACTGCTTCCAAAAGTGCTTTGGTACCCTGGCGTAATTTCAAAGAAATCTCCTTTCCCACTTAGTTAACTACATTTCCCCAGGAAAAAAAAAAAAAAAAACAACTTCTCTGTCAATGTAACATCCTTTAACAGGACTCCTGCTGCTCGGTTCTTGTATCTTGCTGTGGCAGCTGTGAACATATATACTATTGATTGTTAATGTGTGATATAAATCCAACTGGAGCATGCCCACTAATTGGTTTGAGAGCTAGATATAGACAATGCTGTCTTATAGTAGCTTATGTAGATAGGCCTAGTCATAGGGTTAATTCTGCTTGACAGCACATCAGCAGCATCTTGAGAGTAATTACCCAACAGAAGTTTTCCCACAGCCAGACTGAGAGCTTCAAAGGCTTCTGAATTTACAACCAGTATTAACCTATATCTGAAACATCATGTTCCCACAAGGGCTCAGATTCTTTTTTCTCCTTCTTATTAAATGTATGGGGTTACTAGGTTCATTTACTCTGTGAAGAACTTAGTGAAAAATTACTTGATTTTGAATAATTGAAAATCTTTAATAATAAGTAAAAAGGATAATTTAAAATTTGAGGGTTTTTTAAGTTGCCTTATATATTACTGAAAAGTTAATCTGTAAAGATTGGCTGCCTTTTTTTTTTGTTTGTTTTACAAAATTTATTCTCTTTCTGTCTCAAAAAAATGCTGAAAAGTTAATATCTTTTCCATACTGTGCCATCTCTATGGATATGTACATGTTTAGAGGACCTAAGATTATACATGCACTTAAAATGGTTAAAATAAATATGAATTTGCATTTTAAAAAGCTGTCTTACTTTTTGACCAATGTACTGAAATCTGTTACTATTACATCTTTCCCCCCTCTTAAGTTACTGTTTGATGTGATTTTTATATTGTAAAAAATTTCTTTCCCTTTGCAGGTCAGAAACCAAATTTGACTCCGGTTCAGGTATGTTTATATTAATAATGTTATTCTAAGTATATTTTATTTACATTATTCTCTGAGGAGTAATTCATCAGATCAAGAACCATTTTGATTTTAAACAGACTAGGCAGTCTCTTTTCAAAACATGAACCCCACCTCAAGGCAGGACTATTGACTGTTTGGAATGATGTTATTAAGATGTTCACTTTGGGATTCTCGATGGTTCTGAAATAAGTACTAAAGGCTCTATATCTGCAGAGTTTCATTTTAAAAGCAAAGATGAAGGTCATAGATACTCATTGCTAAAAACAGAATATTATTCTCTCAGTGGACAAAAATCCTGAATAATTTGAAGGTTCTCTGCAAGTGACTTGTCATCATAAATGGGTAATAGATACATTTAATCCAGCAAACTGTAAAGGGTTTTAGCCAATAGAAATAGAAATTTGTCTATGACTTACTCATTTTTTAAAATTTGTTCTGCCAGGGAGATGGGTGATGGAAAATGAAGGTCACCTTAAGCCATTGTTTTGGCTCTGTCAAGACAAAATTTACATTCTCACAAACAGTGGCATATCTGCCTTATTGGATGTTTTCTTCTCATTAAGCATGAATATAGCTATATAATCCTTACATTTGACTGTGTCCTCATGTCACTAGCTGAGATTTCCATGCTCCAGAGTTTCTGATGGTGTTTGCAATTAAAGGACAAAAATTACCTCATGTTCAGTACAAAGGAATTATGCCTCTTATTGAAGTATTATAGATAAATAAACATTAATTTTCAATTCCAGAAGAAAATAATTTGCAGAAAATATATATAACTCATTAAATTTAAAAGTAACATTCTTACTCTGGTTTAAGTTCCACTATGTTTTAACTTAAAAAAAAGTTTTTGTTTGTTATGTTCACAAAGGAACCAAGGACTGTACTTTTTGATAGTGATGTTAAGGAGCTGATATGTTTTTCTTCTTCAAAAACTGTATCTTTTATTGTATAGCTTAATGAATTTCTTCAACTTAATGTGAAACCCTTTAAATATGACATCTGTACGTTTGAGTTAACAATTTCACCCAATTTAAGAACTGTGATATCAGAAATCTTTCCATTCTGTGTGCACTTAGGCTTCTGAGTCACATGTGACAGTGATAATAGAAGGTAAACATTTCTGGTTTACAGTGTTGATGATGTGGAGACTAAAGGCATGATGGCATTGTATCCATTCTTTTGACTTTTTTTAAAAAAATTGATTCATAGGAGTAAAATAGGGTAAAATATTCAAAATAGGGTAAAAAGTCTTTGTCATATCAAAATAGTTTAAATATTCAAATACAATAAAAGAGAAATGGAAAAAAGTGAGTATTAATTTTTACATAAAACTGCCTGTCTTTTTATCATTGCCAATCAGCCATCAAATATTTACTAAAATTCCCCTTTATTGTGGTCAAATCCCTTAAAAATCAAGTCAAAAACTGGTTTTAGCCTATAGGATCTGGAATATAACTTTTAAAAATGAAAAAGTCCACTAGGTTCATTTTGAAGGCAAAACCTGGAAATAGTGTATAAAACTGAAATATTAGGCAGCTATTGTCAAAGTTAGAAAATTTATGTTAAATTTTCAAATCCAAATTAAAGTGTGCTGCTAAATTCCTGTAGTGAAGGTTAGTATTTATCATGAAAATAGTTATAACATCTGTACAGGCACACATCTTTCACTCTTGTGACCAAAGATTTTGTTCATGATTCTTATTTTTTCTAAGTCTTAATTTTTTTTAAACATCTTTCATGGACAACATCTGCCTGTCTCTGAAAGCTCCAAAGTTTTGTGCTCTGAAAAATCTTACAGAGAATATGATTAAATGTTTATTTTTTTCTTTTAATTTTGAATCTAAATATGTCATGGAAAGAATTCAGATGGTTTCAAGTTAAGAATCAGGTAATTCTTTTTTCTTATAAATTCTTTTAGCTTAATATCAAAAGAAGGAATCATGACCAAGAAAGCTAGAAATGTATTCTTTGGCATTCTATAGCATGCGAATCTTGGTTAGAATAAGGTAGCATGTTGGAACAATTAAATATATGACTTTAATAGGTTCAGGTTCTATTGTTCATCAAATACAGAAAGTAAACTAGCTCTGTTTAATGTTGTATACAACTGTAACAGTGTTCCTGACAAAGTAAGATTTTTAAATGAAAGATGCTGATCTTACTAAGAAAAAAAAAGCTCTTAAAAAAATAAATAGTGTGGTCAATGACTAGCCATCAAGGAAAGAATTTCAAAGTAAAAATATATATATATGTGTGTGTGTGTGTATATACAGTTTATTTAGGTCCTTCAAGTAAAGGACCCAACTTATGCAGCTTACTGCATATTTGCAGTTTGTATAAATGAGTTTCAGGCTGTAGAGTGAGATTCAGAAGGAAGGAAAGTTTTCATTGTCAGAACATGGTAAAAAATGTGTTTTTAAATATATATCAAAATGATCAGCCTAGGAAGTGTTTTAATTTTTTCTTATCAAAGTCATATAGATTTTTTCTATGAAAGCAGATTCACAAACAACTTTGCACTTTTAAAGTTTTAAAAAAAATTTTTAATGAAAACCTTTCAACTGTATATGAAAGTAGAGGGTATAGTATAGTAAGCACATACACATTCATCATCTAGCATTTGCTGTTATCAATACTTTGCCTTTTGTTTCAGTTTTCTTTTTTTGCTTGAATTATCTTAAAGTGAAATACATTTCATGTGATTTTTAAAACCTGAAAATTATATATAATTATATATATATAATTATATATAATTATAAATTATAAATCGTGTCAGTTATTTTTCTGAGGTTTTTGTTTATCTCAGAAATTTGAGTCACATACAAATTCTTATGGAGAGGATCCTGACATTACCGTGTCCACATTCAGTTGGAGATGTTGGAAGTTCTATTCATGTGGTGAAGGTTAAGAAAAAATCAGAAGGTGCTGAATTAATTCTAATCTGAGAACCCCAGAATTGTTCTGTCCTCAAGACTAATTTGATGCAAACTTTAGCTACCGTCTAGCTCTGTCCTTTATGTACTGGGTTGTATCCTGTTTAACCTCCATTTCTGTTTATAACCCAATGACCTAAAGGTTAGCTTTGCCAATTGAGAACAATCAGCCTACCTTATTTCTAAAGGAGTTTTAAGGGTTCCATTTTAATACTGTTTCCTAGTTAATGTACTAATGTTGCTTGTCTATGATCCTGAGTAGTTGGTGATTTTACTAACAGAGTAAAACAGACTTCCTTTTATGTTCAGAAGTAGCAAGAGGCAGTGCTCTTCTCCCCACCTCCCAAGAAGGGAAGTTAGTTGATGCTGGAGGAAGCAGAGCATTGAGTTTAGTGTAGTGATTAAACATGAAAGCCATATATCAAATCTCAGGAGAAACATGCTTTTAAAAGAGGCAGAGAACTGTGGAGCATATTGCATGATAGGCTATGTAAACAGAGCCCTGGAGGTCAGTATGTGGATGCAAACCAATTAAATAAAGAACTTACTGGCTTTGCTTTCTATCATCTGGATGGGGAGAATCACAAGTTAACGTGCACTGGGCTGAAGTGTAAACTTTGCTTGAATAAGCTAGGCACCTTTGGAAACTTCATTAACTCTTTCAATTCACTACCAAGTTTGGTTGGGTTTTGTTTTGTGTGTTGTTGTCGGTTTTTAAAAATTTAACCAAAGTCCTTAGGAAGTTAAAACAAAACCCAGACTATATGGTCTCTTGGCCTTTCCGTACATACCTATCAGCAAAGGTGCCAGTGATGAGCAGAACGGAAGACAAAGCAAAGAATGAATTGCTGAAAAGATCAAAGTTGGCTGTGTAGTCAAATTTCAGTGACATGAGCATGTCTTTTAAAACACAGCCCGTTTGGAAAAGCAGAGCTCTTGCAGAATAACTGGAAAAAGATGTTTTTTCTTATCTCCTGAATTCTGGATATGAGGAAAAGATATAGTTAGAATTTACTAGCTACTACATAACATCAGGATATTGTTATTTCTGTTCTATTGAAATAGAGTAGTTTTCTAACCAAGAAGAACATGAAACCTATAAGTTAAAAACTGTATGGTAAGGACTGCCCAGAGTCTTAATTTTGTGGTCCTCACCTTCTCAGGCAGTGTTTGGGTGAGAAAATGAAATACCAAGTTAAATGGTATAGTTTCATGGTCCATAAACATTCAAAACAAAGTTTTTTTTTTTTTTTTTCCTGTAGAGTCATGTTGGCTGAGAAAGTGAATAAGCTTATGTTTAGTGGTTGTTGATTCTGGGCTGCTTGGAATAGCAGTACTAAGGAAATGGGCTCACAGAACACAGCAACTCAAAGGTATAAGATTTCATGAAAGCAAATTATGGAGGATTAAGAAACCTAATGAGCGTGGTTTAGTGCGGAGAGTGGAGGAGAGAGCTCACTATTAAATAAAGTCCAAGAGTGTACAAGGTTAGGAGATCCTAAAAGGCACGATAATAAAAGGCACAACAGAATATAATTATCCTGAAAGAGAGAGAGAGAGAGAAAAAAAAAAAAACAACCCTCAAAAGCTCCAAGGAACAAAAAGCAGCTAGTGTCGCTTTTAAGATCTGTAGTTGAAAAGGAGTCTACACCAGGGAAAGGAAATCAAAGAATATAATCAGTTAAAGCTTGAGGCAAAAACATATGGGTGGTGAAAACTAGAGTGGGCTGTTAACGGTGGTCACTAAATTGAAGGAAAATGGGGAATTTGAATATAGAACTAGAATTTTGAAAGTTTATTAGCAAATGAGATAATCTGCCTAACAGTAAGCCTTTCTCAAGAAATATTAATACGGAAAACATTTTCAGATCTTATAAATGTGAGAATATGTTGACTATCATTTCACTCCTACAAATCAATTTGTTATTTTAGATTTCTTATTTTTGAGGTTCTCTTAACAGTGAAAAGCCAGGAAATAAAATATAAATCTCTGTAAGAATATTGAAGTCTGTCTTTGGGCATCATTCAACATATATTTATTAGGCATACTACATGCCAGATGCTGATACTCTGCCTCTGACAGAGGGGATACAATTCCTTCTCTCATAGACTCTTAGCTGGTTGGTCTGTTATACAAATTCACATGAATTTCTTTGCATATTTAGCTGAGAAGGGCTACCAAGGTTAAATTTAGATCCAGATGGTGTGTTAAAGAACTCTTGATATTTAGATATAAGCTAATATATTTTATTTTGACAAATTCGCCTTTCTTTACTTTGTTCAGAGCATCTCACTGCTTTCTACCTTAAAGAGAACACTTTTAAGAGAACAACCTAATAATGCTAATGGCTAGTGTTTAGTTTTTCTATAGCTTTTAATAAGGAGTGACATTTCACATTTGATTATCATTAAGAGAGATTAACTTAGAGAACAATGACAAATGTTTGTGAATACCATTCTCTTCACTTTTATTTTTTAATTCATTCTTTTACTGGATCATATTCAAGGTTGGCCTGGAAAATCAAGCAACCTCCTCTGTAACAATCTCATGGGATTGTGTGGAAGCACTTAGAGGGGACGTAGCCCTTCATTTACCTTTTACAGACTAAAGACCAGGAAGCAGTGGGGCATGGTGGCAAAGTACTGAGGTGCTGGAGCAGATAAATCTGAGTGAAGATTTATCTCTCTTTACTTCTAATAATTTTCAATTGGTTTTCTTGGATTTCATGTATAATCATTATGTCATAGACTTAAATTTTGTGTTTTCATTCCTTCTGATTTGCAATTAAAGCATTTGAAACCGTAAGTTTCCTTCATCAAAGCTTTAACTGAATCCGAGATTTTTTTCAAAAAATCATATTTTAAGTAGCTGCCATTTTGATTTTGTTTTGGACACACTGATTATTTAGGAAAGTGTTTTTTTGAACTTCCAAACTTTCTACTTGCTACTTTTGTTTAGTAATTTTCAGTTTCATTGCTTTAGTGGTCAAAGAATGTGACCTTATTACTTTTTTACTGTTTATTGTTCTGTACTTACTAGATTTTTATCTTGGGGCCTAGTTGGTGTTTAATTTTTGTAACTCTTCTGTGGGTGATTTGAAAACTATATTCTCTGCAACATAAGGAGTGTGATACATAGTTATTAGATCAACCCAATTCATCATTTTTACCATTATTTGTTTTATTCTTCCTGACAAAGACTTTGAGAGGAGAGATAATTTATCATTCAGTGTTTTTTCTCCTGAATTCTGCCTCCTTAAGCATCACCGTCTCTGTGTTATCTGCTCTAGGTACTCTATATATTCTGGCACTTGCCATCTTGCTCAGGTCATAGATTGCACTTGTCCTCCTGTAGAGAACATTATTCCAAAGCAGTGCTCATTGAAATGAAAGCTGCTCTAATTAGTAAACTTCTTCTTGTTCAGTTGCTAAGTCATGTCTGACTCTGCAACTCCATGGACCATAGCCCGCTAGGCCCCTCTGTCAGTGGGATTCTCCAGGCAAGAATACTGGAGTGGGTTGCTATTTCTTTCTCCAGAGGATCTTCACAACCTAGGGATTGAACCTGCGTCTCTTGCATCTCCTGCAATGGCACGCAGATTCTTTACTGGTGAGCCACCAAGGAAGCCCAATTAAGAAACTTGCTGCTGCTGCTGCTAAATCGCGTCAGTTGTGTCCGACTCTGTGTGACCTCATAGACGGCAGCCCACCAGGCTCCCCCGTCCCTGGGATTCTCCAGGCAAGAACACTGGAGTGGATTGCCATTTCCTTCTCCAATGCATGAAAGTGAAAAGTGAAAGGGAAGTCGCTCAGTCGTGTCTGACTCTTCGCGACCCCATGGACCGCAGCCTACCAGGCTCCTCTGTCCATGGGATTTTCCAGGCAAGAGTACTGGAGTGGGGTGCCATCGCCTTCTCCGAATTAAGAAACTTGTGTTATTCCAAATTTATATGTGAAGCAAGAAGCTGTTTTACCATTGTAAATACCAGTGTTTTCCTCTTCCCTCTTGCCCTTGATACCATAACTTTATAAGGAAAAAGGCTCTGCACCATTATATGATGCAAACCTTTGTCTCCACTTAGCATCCCCCGCTACTTCTCCATCTGTCTGGCAAGATTCTATTTACCTTTTAAGGCTCAGCTCAGGCATCACCCCCTCAATTAAATATAGTCTTCCTTAACACCTCCCCAGAAATTCATCATCCCTTCCACTGTACAAACACTGGATCTTGTATTTACATTTACTATAGCATTTATTATCTGCTATAATTATTTGTGTGGATTCCTCTTTCTCTCCCAGTCTATGACTTTTTTTGAAGGCAAAAATCATGTCTTATTCACCTTTATAAATTTGGTATCTGGTGTGAGATAATTAGTCAATAAACAAAAATTCAATGAAATTGGGAGATCTCCTCTCTTTGTTCTGTTCTCCAGTTGTGATCGAAATGTTTAACTAATGACCGAAGATTTATCCTCCCCTTTCATGGTGTAGAGTTGTTGCTGGGAAGTGGCTCCTTAGCCAGAGATTACAGTTTCCAGCCCCTTTGCATCTGTGTGGGGACATATGACTAATTCTCCCACTGGAGTATATGTCATTTCTGGGCTAAGTGGATTAAGTATCCAAGAAGCTTTCCCACATCTCACTTCCCCTTCTGAGGTGACATCAGAGTTATATGTTGAACATGATGGCATCACAGTATGGAAAGAGTCTTGGTTCCTGAGTCATACTTGGAAGAGATCCACTCAGGAGAGCTCTTCATCCCAGAACATCTTCATTGGCCTTTACGTAGAGGGAAATAAACTTTTACTGTAATAGGCCACTAAGATTTTGCCATTGTTTATTAGGGAAGCTAATGTTCCATACCCTGAATAGCCCAATGCCTAGGATATTCTCTGGTAGATAGCTGGTAGTCACTGATTATTTCTGATTAAATGATAAAATTAATGGCTATGGATTACATTATCTATTAATAACCTAAAGATGATCCTTTAAACTAATGATCATACCAATATAGTATATTATGTTCTGCGTCATCACTGGGCCTGTCAGTTAGTGATCGTCACAGTAACAAGGTGTGAAAGGACACCATAAAAAGCAGTGACTTAAAGCAACAGTAGCTTATTTGTGCCCACACATCTACGGCTTGGGTGGGAGCTGGTTGACATAAACTAGTCACAGGTTAGGCTCAGGTCTGCTTCACAAGTCTTATCATGAATGGTAAAGGAGAAGAAGGCAAGCCCCACTGTGCAAGCTCAGTCTCTGCAGCAGATCGGGTAGCATCCCATTGACCAAGCACGTAGCATGTTTAAGCCAAAAGGAAAGAAATGGAAAGAGCATGTTCTTCTCACTCGTCATACAGGTGTTAAGCATTCTGTCTTCCCTCTAGTGGACAGAACTGCCGAATCACATGGTGAAGGGTGTGGAGATAGGAAGGGAAGAATAATAGAAGCCCCAAATTGAATCTATCACAGGAGACCTTTATGTTCTTAGATCAGTTATTCAGTAAAAATATTTTATAGAGTTAGTGTGATTATATTTTTAAGAGGATCCAATTCCTTCTATGTAGTTGCATCATTTGGTAACCTAACTTCAGATGTGATATTAATGGATATATGATGATAGAAGTATTTATATTACATAACGCTTTACCATTTGAAAAGCATCTAATTAATCTTATCGTTTGAGACTCACAAAAATCTTTGTAAGATACACAGGGATATTTTTACCTTTCTGAGATACAGTAAGGTTTATTGAGTTGCTTAAGTCCACATAAGTGGTAATTGGCTAATCTAGGACTGAACTTCAGGTCTTCAAGTTGCAAGGACTGTGTCCTTTTTATTAGATCATAAGATAGTTATTTTAATGAGCAACTTTTGTTTTAAAGTTTTCTATTATTAGCTTTTTATTTTGTATAATTCTATGTGTACTATTATATATTATCAAATTTAATCTTTTTTTCAAATTAAACATGTTTATAAACACACCTTAAAAATACCAAGTATAGTACAGATTTATAAATGATTACAATGTGGCCATTAGTAGGCCACTGAAAATGTTCCTGGCAGTTTCCCAAGAGGCCTGAAATATTAGTATCAATTGCCTTGGTGAATTTTCTGTTTTCCAGTATCTAGTCTTTTAGACTCAGAAACGTAGATATTTCAATAGCTCCCAGGGATGGACTCATGTGGACAAACCCCAAAGATGGATGAATGAAACTAAAATTCAGATATATTTGTTTACAATGAGAAGTCTAATTTTCACATAGCTCAGAATACTTACATCTGCATGATCATTGTCTTTTTTCTCTAGTCAAGCTCTATAACTCACAGAATTACCACATGAACTCACTTTATCAATTTGTCAAAATAAACCATTCATGTTGGGCCTGAAATTTCCTTACTATTGTGTATTATCACCCTATAGGCAGACCTACATAGCGAGTCAGATCATGTCCAGAAAGTTACCCTGTTGCACACAGAGGAGTGTCAACTTAAAAACAATGCACAAGCTGAGAGTTGCAACTTGAGCTTTATTTGGGGCAATATGAGGACTGCAGCCCAGGAGACAGATAGCTCAGAAAGCTCTTAGAGACTGTTCCCAAGACCTAGGGGGAAAGGACATATATATTATGATTTTAGTAAAGGGGGAATACATGCAATCAAGCACTTATTTTGTTTGTTTGTTTTGTAGAAAGTTTCTGCTGGTCCTGTGAAGCTTTTGCTAGTCACAAGAAATAGTCGTCACCAAGAAGGATTTTAGTGCTTTTCTAGATATGAAGAATTGGGCTCATAAAATCAGCTCCTGAGAATATCTAACTTTCTGAAGACCTGTCCTGCCAGTTTTTCCCTGAGCACAGAGTACCTCATTTCTGCTCTTACCCTGAACTCCTTCAAAGGGTGTTGAACGTCAGCAGCTGCAGCAGCACACGATTTAATCCTTGTGGAGGTAGATGGCAAGCACTCATGGCGAGTGCCAATTTGTGGTTGACAAGAACAAAGTTTGAAAACAAATTGAATGTTTAGCTTTATGAGTTAAAGTTACCATGAATTATCTATCTCAAGATAGGAATGGTCCTGGCCATTGAGACTTTATTTGACTTTCATTGGCTTCAACTTCATCCATCCATCTGCTCATCCATCCATACCAAAGATAGTTTTGCCATTAGACTTGGCGAACATACTACAGATATGCTACTTAAGACTTTGTTTCCAAGTTCTTGGAGCAGGAGACCATGAGTAGTAGCTTTAGAACTTATAATTTACAATTTCAATGTTTTTTTAGCTATTGAAGCATATATTAAAATTGTAATGGTTTAACACACCACTTCAGCATACTAAAATTAAGATATAGACCAATGTCAATATATAGGCCAAGACAGAGGCCATCTCCTTTACCCGAGAGTGTTCCCTCATGTTTTCCTTCAGTCAGTAACTACTCCCCAGAGGGAACCACCATTCTGACTTCAGTTATCATTGATTAGATGTCTGTTCTTTAACTTCACATAAAATAGAGTCATATAGTATGTAGTCTTGCATGTGATGCATGCGTGTGTGCTAAGTTGCTTCCGTCATGTCCAACTGTTTTGCAACTGAACCCGCATCTCTTAACGTTTCCACTTAGCAGGTGGGTTCTTCACCACTAGCACCACTTTGGAAGCCCATTGATATCTTTTCTCTATACTGTGTATTTGAGATTTACCCTTGTTATTTCTATGGGCTTCCCATGTGGCCCAGTGGTAAAGAATCCACCTGCTAATGCAGGAGACTCAGGAGACATGGGTTTGATCCCTGGGTTGGGAATATCCCCTGGAGAAGGAAATGGCAACCCACTCCAGTATTCTTGCTGGGAAAATCCCATGGACAGAGAAGCCTGGCTGGCTCTAGACCATGGGGTTGCAAAGAGTCAGACATGTCTAAGTCACTGAGCATGTATGCATGCATGTTATTTCTAAGTACCAGGAGCTATTACCAAGTAGTTTAAGTTGGGATGCTTATTTTGGTCCAGTTCTGGCTACCATTCATGCAGTTGTGTTGGCTGTGTGTAGTCTCTTATTTCTAAACATTCTCAGGTCCAGATTACTGTTGTTAATGCATTGAGCCAGTATGTAGACGCTTTTGCATTGATTCTGCATGATCAGTCAAATCACATGTGCATGTAGAGCACTTACTATACCTAAGACATGGTGGAGGATATATGAGTATGACAATTCCTGCCCTCATGGAGCTTATAATCTAACTGGAGAGATGAGATACATATACACACACACTAAGGTATCTATAGGTGTAGGACAATATGAGTGGTTTCAGTAATAGAGTCCTAGTAGAATTTAGAAGAAGGTGATTACTTTAGGCTATGGTGATTGATCAGGGAGGTTCCTTGTTGAAGGCAAGACTTGGGTCTTCAACGCTAGAGTTTAGATAGAAATAAAGCCAGTCAGTCAGTTCAGTTGCTCAGTTGTGTCCAACTCTTTTAGACCCCATGAACTGCAACACACCAGGCCTCCCTGTCCATCACCAACTGCCGGAGTCTACCCAAACCCATGTCCATTGAGTCGATGATGCCATCCAACCATCTCATCCCCCGTCATCCCCTTCTCTTCCTGCCCTCAATCTTTCCCAGCATCAGGGTCTTCTCAAAGGAGTCAGCTCTCCGCAAGTAATGTTTACATAGTAATGTTTACATAGATGGTGGCTCCTAAGAGCCCTTGCGAAGAAAGAGTATCCACGTTTTTCAGATGTGCAATTTGAGAGGTGGGGCGAGAAGTGACCTGCAGGGGCAGATAGTGGGGCATTGGGCCTCGTTCATTGTCAGTGTTGCTGGACTGCTGCATGCTCAGCGCGTGCCTGGGCAGCCAGGCCCATGGTGTCCTCTTGGTCTCGGATGACAGACCTGCCATTTCTGTTTTCAGGCCTTTCCCAAAGGGAATGTTTCTCCCTCAAAGCTCTCAATTCAGCCGCTCAGTTGTGTCCAACTCTTTGCAACCCTGTGGGTGCAGCATGCCAGCCTTCCCTTCCATCACCAACTCCCAGAGCTTAGCCAAACTCATGTCCATCAAGTTGGTGATGCCATCCAGCCATCTCATCCTCTGTCGTCCCCTTCTCCTCCTGCCCCCAATTCTTCCCAGCATCAGGTCTTTTCCAGTGAGTCATCTTTTAGCATCAGGTGGCCAAAGTATTGGAGTTTCAGCTTCAGCATCAGTCCTTCCAATGAACACCCAGGACTGATCTCCTTTATGATGGAATGGTTGGATCTTCTTGCAGTCCAAGGAATTCTCAAGAGTCTTCTCCAACACCACAGTTCAAAAGCATCAATTCGGTGATCAGCTTTCTTTATAGTCCCAACTTTCACATCAATACATGACCACTGGAAAAACCATAGCCATGACTAGAAGGACCTTTGTTGGCAAAGTAATTGCCAAAGTAATCTCTGCTTTTTATTTTTTTATTTTTTTTTGTTTTATTTTTTATTTTTTAAATTTTAAAATCTTTAATTCTTACATGCGTTCCCAAACATGAACCCCCCTCCCACCTCCCTCCCCATAACATCTCTCTGGGTCATCCCCATGCACCAGCTCCAAGCATGCTGTATCCTGCATCAGACATAGACTGGCGATTCAATTCTTACATGATAGTATACATGTTAGAATGTCATTCTCCCAAATCATCCCACCCTCTCCCTCTCCCTCTGAGTCCAAAAGTCCATTATACACATCTGTGTCTCTTTCCCTGTCTTGCATACAGGGTTGTCATTGCCATCTTCCTAAATTCCATATATATGTGTTAGTATACTGTATTGGTGTTTTTCTTTCTGGCTTACTTCACTCTGTATAATCGGCTCCAGTTTCATCCATCTCATCAGAACTGATTCAAATGAATTCTTTTTAACGGCTGAGTAATACTCCATTGTGTATATGTACCACTGCTTTCTTATCCATTCATCTGCTGATGGACATCTAGGTTGTTTCCATGTCCTAGCTATTATAAACAGTGCTGTGATGAACATTGGGGTACATGTGTCTCTTTCAATTCTGGTTTCCTCGGTGTGTATGCCCAGAAGTGGGATTGCTGGGTCATAAGGTAGTTCTATTTGCAATTTTTTAAGGAATCTCCACACTGTTCTCCATAGTGGCTGTACTAGTTTGCATTCCCACCAACAGTGTAGGAGGGTTCCCTTTTCTCCACACCCTCTCCAGCATTTATTGCTTGCAGATTTTTGGATCGCAGACATTCTGACTGGTGTGAAGTGGTACCTCATTGTGGTTTTGATTTGCATTTCTCTAATAATGAGTGATGTTGAGCATCTTTTCATGTGTTTGTTAGCCATCCGTATGTCTTCTTTGGAGAAATGTCTATTTAGTTCTTTGGCCCATTTTTTGATTGGGTCGTTTATTTTTCTGGAATTGAGCTGCAGAAGTTGTTTGTATATTTTTGAGATTAGTTGTTTGTCAGTTGCTTCATTTGCTATTATTTTCTCCCATTCAGAAGGCTGTCTTTTCACCTTGCTTATATTTTCCTTTGTTGTGCAGAAGCTTTAAATTTTAATTAGATCCCATTTGTTTATTTTTGCTTTTATTTCCAGAATTCTGGGAGGTGGATCATAGAGGATCCTGCTGTGATTTATGTCTGAGAGTGTTTTGCCTATGTTCTCCTCTAGGAGTTTTATAGTTTCTGGTCTTACATTTAGATCTTTAATCCATTTTGAGTTTATTTTTGTGTGGGGTGTTAGAAAGTGATCTAGTTTCATTCTTTTACAAGTGGTTGACCAGTTTTCCCAGCACCACTTGTTAAAGAGATTGTCTTTACTCCATTGTATATTCTTGCCTCCTTTGTCAAAGATAGGTGTCCATATGTGTGTGGATTTATCTCTGGGCTTTCTATTTTGTTCCATTGATCTATATGTCTGTCTTTGTGCCAGTACCATACTGTCTTGATGACTGTGGCTTTGTAGTAGAGCCTGAAGTCAGGCAAGTTGATTCCTCCAGTTCCATTCTTCTTTCTCAAGATTGCTTTGACTATTCGAGGTTTTTTGTATTTCCATACAAATCTTGAAATTATTTGTTCTAGTTCTGTGAAAAATGTTGCTGGTAGCTTGATAGGGATTGCATTGAATTTGTAAATTGCTTTGGGTAGTATACTCATTTTCACTATATTGATTCTTCCGATCCATGAACATGGTATATTTCTCCATCTATTAGTGTCCTCTTTGATTTCTTTCATCAGTGTTTTATAGTTTTCTATATATAGGTCTTTAGTTTCTTTAGGTAGATATATTCCTAAGTATTTTATTCTTTTCGTTGCAATGGTGAATGGAATTGTTTCCTTAATTTCTTTTTCTACTTTCTCATTATTCGTGTATAGGAATGCAAGGGATTTCTGTGTGTTGATTTTATATCCTGCAACTTTACTATATTCATTGATTAGCTCTAGTAATTTTCTGGTGGAGTCTTTAGGGTTTTCCATGTAGAGGATCATGTCATCTGCAAACAGTGAGAGTTTTACTTCTTCTTTTCCAATTTGGATTCCTTTTATTTCTTTTTCTGCTCTAATTGCTGTGGCCAAAACTTCCAGAACTATGTTGAATAGTAGCAGTGAAAGTGGACACCCTTGTCTTGTTCCTGACTTTAGCAGAAATGCTTTCAATTTTTCACCATTGAGGATAATGTTTGCTGTGGGTTTGTCATAGATAGCTTTTATTATGTTGAGGTATGTTCCTTCTATTCCTGCTTTCTGGAGCGTTTTTATCATAAATGGATGTTGAATTTTGTCAAAGGCCTTCTCTGCATCTATTGAGATAATCATATGGTTTTTATTTTTCAGTTTGTTAATGTGGTGAATTACATTGATTGATTTGTGGATATTGAAGAATCCTTGCATCCCTGGGATAAAGCCCACTTGGTCATGGTGTATGATCTTTTTAATGTGTTGTTGGATTCTGATTGCTAGAATTTTGTTGAGGATTTTTGCATCTATGTTCATCAGTGATATTGGCCTGTAGTTTTCTTTTTTTGTGACATCTTTGTCAGGTTTTGGTATTAGGGTGATGGTGGCCTCATAGAATGAGTTTGGGAGTTTACCTTCCTCTGCAATTTTCTGGAAGAGTTTGAGGAGGATAGGTGTTAGCTCCTCTCGAAATTTTTGGTAGAATTCAGCTGTGAAGCCGTCTGGACCTGGGCTTTTGTTTGCTGGAAGATTTCTGATTACAGTTTCAATTTCCGTGCTTGTGATGGGTCTGTTAAGATTTTCTATTTCTTCCTGGTTCAGTTTTGGAAAATTGTACTTTTCTAAGAATTTGTCCATTTCTTCCACGTTGTCCATTTTATTGGCATACAATTGCTGATAGTAGTCTCTTATGATCTTTGTATTTCTGTGTTGTCTGTTGTGATCTCTCCATTTTCATTTCTAATTTTATTGATTTGATTTTTCTCTCTTTGCTTCTTGATGAGTCTGGCTAATGGTTTGTCAATTTTATTTATCCTTTCAAAGAACCAGCTTTTGGCTTTGTTGATTTTTGCTATGGTCTCTTTTGTTTCTTTTGCATTTATTTCTGCCCTAATTTTTAAGATTTCTTTCCTTCTACTAACTCTGGGGTTCTCCAACTCTTCCTTTTCTAGTTGCTTTAGTTGTAGAGTTAGGTTATTTATTTGACTTTTTTCTTGTTTCTTGAGGTATGCCTGTATTGCTATGAACTTTCCTCTTAGCACTGCTTTTATAGTGTCCCACAGGTTTTGGGTTGTTGTGTTTTCATTTTCATTAGTTTCTATGCATATTTTGATTTCTTTTTTGATTTCTTCTGTGATTTGTTGGTTATTCAGAAGTGTGTTGTTCAACCTCCATATGTTCGAATTTTTAATAGTTTTTCTCCTGTAATTGAGATCTAATCTTAATGCATTATGGTCAGAAAAGATGCTTGGAATGATTTCGATTTTTTTGAATTTACCAAGTTTAGATTTATGGCCCAGGATGTGATCTATTCTGGAGAAGGTTCCATGAGCACTTGAAAAAAAGGTGAAATTCATTGTTTTGGGGTGAAATGTCCTATAGATATCAATTAGGTCTAACTGATCTAATGTATCATTTAAAGTTTGCGTTTCTTTGTTAATTTTCTGTTTAGTTGATCTGTCCATAGGTGTGAGTGGGGTATTAAAGTCTCCCACTATTATTGTGTTATTGTTGATTTCCCCTTTCATACTTGTTATCATTTCTCTTACATATTGTGGTGCTCCTATATTGGGTGCATATATATTTATAATTGTTATATCTTCTTCTTGGATTGTTCCTTTGATCGTTATGTAGTGGCCTTCTTTGTCTCTTTTCACAGCCTTTGTTTTAAAGTCTATTTTATCGGATATGAGTATTGCCACTCCTGCTTTCTTTTGGTCTCTGTTTGTGTGGTATATCTTTTTCCAGCCCTTCACTTTCAGTCTGTATGTGTCCCTTGTTTTGAGGTGGGTCTCTTGTAAGCAGCATATAGAGGGGTCTTGTTTTTGTATCCATTCGGCCAGTCTTTGTCTTTTGGTTGGGGCGTTCAACCCATTTACTTTTAAGGTGATTATTGATAAGTATGATCCCGTTACCATTTACTTTATTGTTTTGGGTTCGGGTTTATACACCCTTTTCATGTTTCCTGTCTAGAGGATATCCTTTAGAATTTGTTGGAGAGCTGGTTTGGTGGTGCTGAATTCTCTCAGCTTTTGCTTGTCTGTAAAGCTTTTGATTTCTCCTTCGTATTTGAATGAGATCCTTGCTGGATACAGTAATCTGGGCTGTAGGTTATTGTCTTTCATCACTTTAAGTATGTCTTGCCATTCCCTCCTGGCCTGAAGAGTTTCTATTGAAAGATCAGCTGTTATCCTTATGGGAATCCCCTTGTGTGTTATTTGTTGTTTTTCCCTTGCTGCTTTTAATACTTGTTCTTTGTGTTTGATCTTTGTTAATTTGATTAATATGTGTCTTGGGGTGTTTCGCCTTGGGTTTATCCTATTTGGAACTCTCTGTGTTTCTTGGACTTGGGTGATTATTTCCTTCCCCATTTTAGGGAAGTTTTCAACTATTATCTCCTCAAGGATTTTCTCATGATCTTTCTTTCTGTCTTCTTCTTCTGGGACTCCTATAATTCGAATGTTGGAGCGTTTCATATTGTCCTGGAGGTCTCTGAGATTGTCCTCGTTTCTTTTAATTCGTTTTTCTTGTTTCCTCTCTGATTCATTTATTTCTACCATTCTATCTTCTATTTCACTAATCCTATCTTCTGCCTCCATTATTCTATTTGTTGCCTCCAGAGTGTTTCTGATCTCATTTATTGCGTTATTCATTATATTTTGACTCTTTTTTATTTCTTCTAGGTCCTTGTTAAACCTTTCTTGCATCTTCTCAATCCTTGTCTCTAGGCTATTTATCAGTGTTTCCATTTTGATTTCAAGATTTTGGATCATTTTCACTATCAATATTCGAAATTCCTTCTCCGGTAGATTCCCTACTTCTTCCTCTTTTGTTTGGTTTGGTGGGCAACTCTCCTGTTCCTTTACCTGCTGAGTATTCCTCTGTCTCTTCATCTTGGTTATATTGCTGCGTTTGGGGTGGCCTTTTTATATTCTGGTAATTTGTGGAGTTCTCTTTATTATGGAGCTTTCTCACTTTGGGTGGGGTTCTATCAGTGGCTTGTCAAGGTTTCCTGGTTAGGGAGGCTTGTGTTGGAGTTTTGGTGGGTGGAGCTGGGTTTCTTCTCTCTGGAGTGCACTGGAGTGACCCGTAATGGGTTATGAGACATCGAAAGTTTTGGGATAATTTTGAGCTGCCTGTATATTGAAGCTCAGGGGAGTGTTCCTGTGTTGCTGGAGAATTTGCGTGGTATGTCTTGTTTTGGAACTTGTTGGCCCTTGGGTGGAGCTTGGTTTCGGTGTAGGTATGAAGGCATTTGATGAGCTCCTATTGCTTAATGTTCCCTGAATTCAAGAGTTCTCTAATGTTTTCAGGCTTTGGATTTAAGCTTCCTGCTTCTGGTTTTCAGTTTTATTTTTACAGTAGCCTCTAGACTTCTCCATCTATACAGCACTGATGATAAAACATCTAGGTTAAAGATGAAAAGTTTCCCCACATTGAGGGACACTCAGAGAGGTTCACTGAGTTACAAGGAGAAGAGAAGATGGAGGGGATAGTTAGAGGTAACTGGAATGAGATGCAGTGAGATCAAGAGAGGAGAGAGCAAGCTAGTCAGTAGTCACTTCCTTATGTGCGCTCTATAGTCTGGACCACTCAGAGGTATTTACAGAGTTATACGGGGAAGAGGAGAGGGAGGAAGTAGACAGAGGTGACCAGGAGGATAAGAGAGAGGAATGAGTAGGAGAGAGACAAATCCTGCCAGTAACCAGTTCCTTAGGTGTTCTCTACCGTCTGGAACACACAGAGATTCACAGAGTTGGATAGAGAAGAGATGGGGGAGAAAAGAGA
This sequence comes from Capra hircus, assembly GCF_001704415.2. Taxonomy (NCBI): domain Eukaryota; kingdom Metazoa; phylum Chordata; class Mammalia; order Artiodactyla; family Bovidae; genus Capra; species Capra hircus. The sequence continues at coordinate 47,742,754 of NC_030812.1, read as the reverse complement.
AAGAGGCCACCTGGTGGAGAAAAAGGAGAGTCCAGAGGAGGAGAGAGTGGTCAAGCCAGTAATCTCGCTCTCAGGTAAACTTGGGTAGTGAAGTTTGGGTTTTTAAATGTACAAAATTGACAACAAAAACCTAAGAGCAAAGATTAAAAATCTAGAGTAGAGGTTGGATTTTCAAAGATACAATATTAAAGAAAAGCAGAAGGAAAAAGGAAGAAAGAAAAAAATTATTAAAAAACAAACAAACAAACAAAAGAAAAAAAAAAACCACACCAACAACCATCCAAAGAGTATATATGGTGTTTGCCTTAAAAAAAAAAGTAATAATAGGTTATAGAAATAAAAATTAGAGGAGAAATAGAAGACTTAACAATTAAAAAAAAGCTAGAAAAAAAAAGCAAAAAGCAAAAAAAAAAAAAAGGAATGATTTTAAAAATATTAAAAATATTTCTGGCCCTTCTCTGATGTTATGGGCCGTGTGGGCTCACTTCCAAGGTGGTTCCCTCTGTTTAACTTCTTCTGTTTGCTGGTTTTTTAGGCTCACTAGTTCAGTCACGCTGTGGGGAGGGGGAATGCTGCAAACAAACAGCACTGTCGTGTGCACACCGCATCTCAGCCCCACTTGACCTGTCCTTTCTCGCGGCGCACAAACCGCTCCGGCTCTACGATGCTCAGCCGGGAACCGTCTGGGGCCGGCCCTAGGCTGCGTGCACTTCCCCGGTCCAAGCCGCTCAGGTTCGGCGCTCAGGCAGCCCTCAGAGGCACAGATTCAGCTGGGACTGCGCTTTGTGCCCTTCCCAGGTCCGAGTAGCTCAGGAGTTTGGCGAGCGCGATCGCCGCGGCTTGTCACCTTTTCCGCCGCTGCCGCTCAGCTCTCTGGGTGGACCGCTGGTGCACCCCGTGAGGAAGACTGTGACTGTCCAGCACCCCCAGAAGTCTTAGCAAAGGAGCCTGCTTGCAGTTAGGTAAGTAAAGTCTCTCCGGGTCTGCAATTGCCCCTTTCCAGTCCTTACTGCTTTGGCTGCCTGTCCCCGGCGGGGGATGGTCTGCAGCCGGCTTTTTCCATTCCGTCCTTTGTTCTGTGCTCGGTCCTGGCGGTGTCTTATGTTCGAGTTTTTCGCGTGGTAGCTATCCCACAGTCTGGTTTGCTAGCCCAAGTTAGATCGTTCTGGTTGCGCGTGGGGCGTTCCTGCCCGATTCTTACAAAGCTCTGCAGCCCGCGCCTCCCGCGTGTCTCTGCCCTGCCCCCACTTCCCAATGGCGGATGCAGGCGTCTGTGCTGCTTTTCCGCTGGGGGAGTTACTGTTGGGCTTGTAATCTGTTGGTTTTAATTATTTATCTATTTTTCCTTCCTGTTATGTTGCCCTCTGTGTTTCTAGGGCTCGCCACAGACTCAGCAGGGAGAGTGTTTCCTGGTGTTTGGAAACCTCTCTTCTTAAAATTTCCTTCCCTGGACGGGCTTCCCTTCCCGGGACGGAGCTCCCTCCCCACCTCCTTTGTCTCCTTTTTCGTCTTTTATATTTTTCCCTACCTGTTTTTGAAGACAATGGTCTGCTTTTCTGGTTGCCTGATGTCCTCTGCCAGCCTACAGAAGTTGTTTTGTGGAGTTTGGTCGGCGTTGAAATGTTCTTTTGAGGAATTTGTGAGGGAGAAAGTGGTCTTCCCGTCCTATTCCTCCACCATCTTTCCCTCTCGTAATCTCTGCTTTTTAATATGCTGTCTAGGTTGGTCATAACTTTCCTTCCAAGGAGTAGCGTCTTTTAATTTCATGGCTGCAGTCACCATCTGCAGTGATTTTGGAGCCCAGAAAAATAAAGTCAGCCACTGTTTCCACTGTTTCCCCATCTATTTGCCATGAAATAAGAAGGAGGTCATTTTAAATAATAAGTCAGTTGAAGATGGACATAGAAGTGAGGGTACAAAATATATTTGAGAAACAGTAAGTAAACCAACTTGCCAGAACTCGTGGACTTTTGTTGAGGGCTAATGGTATACTTGAGAGTCTATTAGAATTAAAGAATTTGGACCTAATTCTGTGGATAATAATAATAGTAACAATTGCTAACTCTGATTTTTATACTGCTGTGTGACACATTGTACTTAGTGCTCTTTATTTACTAACTGATTTAATCTATAAGAATTCTAATAATTATTTCCATTTTATAAATGAGTAGACTAAGGCTCAGAAGGTTGGAATTTTACAGTATGAAATATTTTAAGGAATAAGTACAAAGGTAGTAATGAGCAAGCTAGAAATCACTTGCTTATTATATCAAAATTGATATTAATTTAAAATGACAATGACTTTTTAGTTCTTTTTATGTCTCAAAAAATGTTTGGTCTTCTCTTTTGTGTTATAGAACTATGCTATAGGAAAGAACATTTTCCAAGAGGTTCTTTTGATTTTTGAATTAATTTTCCTGGATAGGAACCAAAGAAGAACAAATTAAAAGTAAATTTTTGTTTAATGACCACTTTTAGTGGATTTTAGTGCATTTTCAATATATATATTTTGGAGATTCAGATACATATATCACTTAAGTTGTCAGATGGCCTATGTGGTATTCAAATGCTGCAAATTAATAATCTACCAGTTTAGTTGTACTACTTTTTTGTTTTTGTTGAAATTGTGCTGTGCTATGCTTAGTTGCTCAGTCATGTCCAACTCTTTGCGACCCCATGGACTGTAACCTGCCTGGCTCCTCTGTCCATGGGGATTCTCCAGGCAAGAATACTGGAGTGGGTTGCCGTGCCCTCCTCCAGGGGATCTTCCCAACCCAGGGATCAAACCCAGATCTCCTGCATTGCAGGCTGAATCTTTACCATCTGAACCACCAGAGAGGCCCTTTGTTGAAATTAAAGACATTTAATTGATATATACTAAAGATATACTTATTCAACTGTATGAAAGATAATGCTGTGAAAGTACTGCACTCAATATGCCAGCAAATTTGGAAAACTCAGCAGTGGCCACAGGACTGGAAAAGGTCAGTTTTCATTCCAATCCCAAAGAAAGGCAATGCCAAAGAATGCTCAAACTACCGCACAGTTGCACTCATCTCACATGCTAGTAAAGTAATGCTCAAAATTCTCCAAGGCAGACTTCAGCAATATGTGAACCGTGAACTCCCTGATGTTCAAGCTGGTTTTAGAAAAGGCAGAGGAACCAGAGATCAAATTGCCAACATCAGCTGGATCATGGAAAAAGCAAGAGAGTTCCAGAAAAACATCTATTTCTGCTTTGTTGACTATGCCAAAGCCTTTAACTGTGTGGATCACAATAAACTGTGGAAAATTCTGAAAGAGATGGGAATACCAGACCACCTGACCTGCCTCTTGAGAAATTTGTATGCAGGTCAGGAAGCAACAGTTAGAGCTGGACATGGAACAACAGACTGGTTTCAAATAGGAAAAGGAGTACGTCAAGGCTGTATATTGTCACCCTGCTTATTTAACTTCTATGCAGAGTACATCAAGAGAAACGCTGGACTGGAAGAAACACAAGCTGGAATCAAGATTGCCGGGAGAAATATCAGTCACCTCAGATATGCAGATGACACCACCCTTATGGCAGAAAGTGAAGAGGAGCTAAAAAGCCTCTTGATGAAAGTAAGAGAGGAGAGTGGAAAAGTTGGCTTAAAGCTCAACATTCAGAAAGCGAAGATCATGGTATCCAGTCCCATCACTTCATGGGAAATAGAAGGGGAAACAGTGGAAACAGTGTCAGACTTTTTTTTGAGCTCCAAAATCACTGCAGATGGTGATTGCAGCCATGAAATTAAAAGACACTTCCTCCTTGCAAGGAAAGTTATGACCAACCTAGATAGTATATTCAAAAGCAGAGACGTTACTTTGCCAACAAAGGTCCGTCTAGTCAAGGCTATGGTTTTTCCAGTGGTCATGTATGGATGTGAGAGTTGGACTGTGAAGAAGGCTGAGCGCCGAAGAATTGATGCTTTTGAACTGTGGTGTAGGAGAAGACTCTTGAGAGTCCCTTGGACTGCAAGGAGATCCAACCAGTCCATTCTGAAGGAGATCAACCCTGGGATTCCCTTGGAAGGACTGATGCTAAAGCTGAAGCTCCAGTACTTTGGCCACCTCATCTGAAGAGTTGACTCATTGGAAAAGTCTCTGATGCTGGGAGGGATTGGGGGCAGGAGGAGAAGGGGCCGACAGAGGATGAGATGGCTGGATGGCCTCATGGACTCGATGGACGTGAGTCTGAGTGAACTCTGGGAGATGGTAATGGACAGGGAGGCCTGGCGTGCTGCAATTTATGGGGTTGCAAAGAGTCGGACACGACTGAGCGACTGAACTGAACTGAACTGATAAGGTAAGATTTGTTGAATAAGTGATGATTGAATGAATGATAAATGGAATAATGTTGAGTTTTGCAAAGGAAAGTATTTTTGTCACTTACAAAATAAAGCAGAATATTTATCACTTATAAAAATCATATTTTTCTTCAAAAAATGTACCTATAAACTACCTTGCATCCAAATCATTCATATTGATGGAAGGCCATTATATAGAAGGTGAGAGATGTAAATAACAAAAAAGTCTGCCAGCAACTAATATATTTTACAACAGAACAAAGCAACGCAAAACAGCAATGCAAAGACTTAAGTTTTAGAGTTTATCGAATTAGTAAGCCCCAGGCTCCCCAATCAGTCAAAAATAGAGTTTGAAGTATTATCCTGATAACATATTGGATTTGAATTCATTTCTATGCTATAATATTTTATTAAAATGAAGTCAGTTTCCCCCTGTGTTGCTGTATACTAAAGTAAAATATACTTTTACTATACAAATGAAAGGGGCATTGAAACTCATTCAAATGTGATACATTAGAGTTGTCTTCATAGGAATTTCTTCAAATTTGTCACATTTTGTGGCTTGCTTTATATTAATTTTTATCTATATTTTTGCCTTTTAAATTATACTATATGAAAATGTACTCATTTTTTTGTCATGCCTTGTTTCTTAGTTAGCAGTACTTCTTAAAATATTGTCTAGATACGTGTCTTTTGCTGATTTATTCATTTAGACATTTGTTGGTTTTTGAATTCTAAGCAATATACTAATATATTTATTTTTCTAGCTGTATGATTTTATGTTTTTTAAGATTGTAGAAGAATACTGCATAGTACAACTTAAAATTGCCTTTAGTTTCAAGTATGTGCATTTATAGATACAAGAATTTTTAATTTCCCCACAAATCTAGTTTTAAAATTATGTGAAATTCATCCATGATGAAATACAATTCCCCCTTCCCAAATTTTCTGGGTAATTAGCATGCATTTTATGTAACCTGAGGATTTTATAAAATTTTATGAGAATACAGTTATGTCAAAATACAGAAATTTCATAGAACTACATACTGTGATGTTTTGTTAAAATGATTCATATCTTTTTGTAAATGAATGAGTGAATAAAAGGGAAAATTTTAGTGTCAAGTGAATACCATTTCATCAGTTTGGAAGTTTAATGTGCCTGCATGCTAAGTTGCTTCAGTCCTGTCTGACTCTTTGTGACCCTCTGAACTGTAGCCCGCCAGGCTCCTCTGTCCACGGGGATTCTCTGGAGTGGGTTGCCATGCCCTCCTCCAGGGGTTCTCTGACCCAGGGATCTAATGCCTGTCTCTTTTATCTCCTGCATTGGCAGGAGGGTTCTTGACCACTAGCGCCACCTGGGAAGCTTCCCTTGGAAGTTTAATGTAACCACACTCAATTCCAAAATTGTTGATTATACTCAGATAAAGCTTTCATGTTGCCTTAAGCAAGCTGTAAATTATTTTAAGATAGTTTAGTGTCTAACAGAAACAACTTTCAGTGTAGAAATTAACTATAAACTACTGTTAGGATATTCTTACATGACTATGATAAACAGGCAACAGTCACCTCTCTCTGCTACCTGTTTGTTTTATAGTTAACAAAGCCAAGGGGGAGAGGCTTTTGATTATTTTGTGTTTGTGTGCCTGCACATACCTAAGGAAAAAATAATCACAGATCCCAGTGTCAGTTTAATTACGCGGTTGACTTAACTATTAATTCAACAGCTAGTCACTGATCACAATGTGTTAGTATTTGTAAACCTCTCAGTGGTAAGGGTGACAACAAAATAATGATAAATGTATGTGTTTTCCTGAAGTAGGGAATTATATGAATGAACAAAGATGCTTTGTTAGTAGGGTTATTTTAAATTTAAAGATATGCAGCATAATATTTTATTACTTAATAGGCATGACTATAGATTTGAGGAAAACGTTTAAAGACAACATTTAAAGACAACCATGTGTATTTTCACATGGTTAATTCTACTGTCTATTTTATAACCAATTTTAAAGAGAATATTTTTATGGTTTTTCAAAAGACTTATTTGTTTTGTAGAAATCCTGTCTTAGCTATTATTTTTTTAATTACCTTTTAGAAATTCCCCAGTTTGAAAAGCAGTTAGACTAATTCTCATCTCTATCTTGTAACCAGTTTATTAAAAAGTAATTTTTTTCTGTTCTTTCAAAATACTTCAGATTTAGCTATTAGAAATCTGAAAGATAACATATCTTACTTTTATCAAATGATTGATAGTAACTTTCTCTTATGATTTATTCTTCTTACTGCTAGATTTAATAATCTTTCTTTTTTGGCATGATTTTTCAAGAAGGTATTTTCCCAATTCTTATGAACTTTGATATATATGTTGTGTCACCAAACAAGTCTACGCAACCAAAAAATGAAAGCATCTACATTAATCTGTTACATGCATTTCTCACAAGTTAATAAAATGGTTGTATATGGGATGTTCAGAAACGGGAAAGCTATGGTTTAGCAAATGTTTTAATCTGTTTCAAATAATTTAGCAGGGAAATATGGTAAAAATGACATGATTAATGACTGAAAATGATTAAAATATTTTCACGTTCTGTTTTTAATGACCGCTATCTTAAGCTTCTACTCTAAAATTTATAACCAGTAAAATATTACAGGAAAAATATATCATTCATAATATAATCCACTGGAAGTTGTGTTTTACCTTATCAAATTGTACTTGCTTTTTAGCCAAAATAGCATAAATTAAAAAGAAATTTCAACTAAAATATAGCTTTTGTGCTACTCTTGAATACATCCTTTGAAGTGTTAATATTTATTAGGTTAAGTTCAGTATAAAAGAACTAGGATTATTGTTTTCAGTTAGGCAGGGTAGCATTTCAGTCAATATGTCATTTTTGCATTTACTTTTACAACTAGGCAGACCTTCATCATTTGCAAATAAGTTATTTTAGAGAGTTTAACTATAAATGTTTTCTGTGTGTATAAATAGGTGGCAAATATAACTATTAATTTTGGAGTTTTGCCCATTGATTGTAGTTGTTCTGTCTTTTTTATCCAGAGATAATGATGTGTATTCAGCCTCTGTCATATTTACCTAGAGGAAGTCTTTTTAATCCCTCATTTTGCTCTTTCACTGAGGTTATGTGTAAATACTACATAAAATGGCAAATGGAAAAACGTCTGTTTGGTCTAAAGATACCATACATCTTAAACAAACACATCAGTCTGTCTTTTGAAAGCATAGTGGTAGAAGTTGTGTTTGGTGGGAAAGGAGGAGGATGGATAAGACCAAAGCAAAAATATGTTGCAAGCTATATGAACCAGTATTAAATCCTCTCAAAAACTGGATAAATTTTTCTGATTGTGTCTACTTAAGGCAATCATGCCACCCCCATCCCTACACTGTTTCTGTTTCTTAATTTCTGTCACCACTGGTATACCATTTTTATAAAAACATACATTGATTTCTGATCAAATCTGAAGCTAATTTTTAATCAGATATCATAGTATAGTTTTTTGAAAACCATTGAATTTATAATTCCATATAAGAAAAAATATATTAATTTATTTTAATTATTTCTAATTTGAAATTCCACAGAATGGAATATAATAACTTTAACTTCCTATCCTATAAAGTCTTTGGGGTTAGAGGCCCTGTTTAATTCTATTATATTTATCCCCGGCACAAAGCACAAATAGGTCACAAGTGATGACCGAATAAATGTCTACGAAACTAATGCCAAATGATTAGTCTTTAATTGCTTAAATTTGGTGGACCACATTTATTATGAAAACCAATGTATTTGGTATTGTTGCTGACAGCTTGTCTTCTTTTTGTTACACCATTGTCCTTGTCCTTTTCTCTCCTTTCCCTCTTTGGTTGGATTAATTAAATTTTTACTCCTTTTAAAAGACTTCTAGTTATAAGTTAAACGTAAGTTTTTATTTATCTACCTACCAGTTAACTTTAAGAAGCCTATTTGACTTTGTGTTCTTTGTTAATATAGGGAATATGTTAAATTCTAAAACCTCCATCTGGTCCTCCCAATATAAGGACTTTAGTACTTTGATTTGTCTCTGACCTCTGTGCCCTTAGGAGCTTCCCTGGTGGCTCAGATGGTAAAGAATCTGCCTGCAATGTGGGAAACCCAGGTTCGATCCCTGGTTCAGGAAGATCCCCTGGAGAAGGGAATGGCTACCGACTCCTGGGATCACAAAGAGCTGGACATGACTAAGCAACTAACACACAAACACACACACCTGTGCCCTTAAGCTGCCTTCAGTCTGGAATTTTTGTAATATTTTTCATTATGTCTCTGCTTTCTTAAAAATCATTTCATAAGAATTTTATTAAGTTAATTTAGAATTAACTATTTAATTTTACCTGTTTATTTACTCATTACTGTTTCTTGTGTCCTGATCTTTCTTAGATCTGTTTTCATTTTGCTATAGTACTCCTTTAGGTATTCTTTCAGAAATGGTTTTAGATAGCAAATTATGTGAGGTACTTTATATGTAGATTATTTACTCATACATCTCCTGATATCAAAAAGTACTCAAGGCAGAGAATGCATTGTGCAGTTTTTCAAGTTAGGAAGTTGATGAGGAGAACGTACGTGGTTCTAAGATCTTTGCGTGTGCTTCCATTAAGAGTAGACTTTTTATTTTTCTTTTATATGCTGAATGCTTTTAAAGGTTTGATTTAAAATTAATTATAACTTATTTGCTAAGAATTTTTCTCTTGGAGGAAAAAAAGAACTTGTCACATATCATACAGTTAAAATATCTACTTCAATAAATAGTTAATAAACATCTTTTCTATAAAACAAATATGCAGTATTGATATCCAGTATGTTTCCAGCAAATACCCAGTATGTTCCATGTGGAACATATTACATGCAATACTTGGTAAAATGTATTAAAATATGCATTCTTTCATGTTATAGTTTAAATTTGCCCTTTTTAACTCTGGAGTTTTAAGAATATTTTAAAACTAAATATATGTAAAGTAAAATTTAAAGATCTGTTATTATCATCTTTGATCAGATTGGAGTACAAGTTGTACAACTTTTTAAATACCATTATCTATTTTGGGGTACTTAGCCAAGTTAACAACATGTTACAGTAATTCAAGAGACAAGAGGGTTTCACTTTGCTTTTTTTACTTCACAAAGATTAACATGGCAAAGAACTTTCAGGTCAGTTTTGTTTTAAGTGAAGGAACTATCTATTTTGCAGATATATGTTATTTTAATGTAGACTGTATTTTCTGATATTTTTCAGTCTTATCTCATTATTTCTACTTTTGGGTTTATTTGTGTAAGACTATTGTAGAGCTAATGGTTGACAGGATTATAGTACAACATTGGTATCTCATTTTAAAAGCATTCAGAGAGTTAGTTTGACACAACAAAGAATATAGTTTGAAAATGAAGGGCAAAGAACAAAGGGAAGTAGAGGAAAAATTTGGCAGTGTGAATAAATAAAAATAAAATACATAAAAATAAAGGCTGAATAGTCTGCACATTTTAAAGACTTAAGTTTTCCTGGAAGTTAGCCTTCCAGAAAAACTGTACCAGTTTATACTCTCACCAATTGTATAAAGTATTATCTTTTTCTGGTTACACTGGCCAACTCTTGAGTTTTACCATCTTCCTATTTTCTTTACTAATCCGATAGGTGAAAAGTAGGATCTCATTGTTTTAATTTACATTTCTAATGACTAGAGAGAGTGAACATTCTTCTTCTTATGTATTATCTATCATTTGTAATTCTCTTCTGAATTGTTTATTAACTGTGTGTGTGTGTGTGTGTGTGTCTGTATGTGTGTGTATGGCTGGAAGTAAGAGCAGGGCTTGAGTCAGACAGACCATCATTTATATCCTGGCTCTGTCTTTTAAGCTTTGTGCATTTTGGGGCAAGTAATGTAATATCTCTCAGCCTAGTTTCTTCATTTGTAAAACAAGAATACTTATAATACCTATGTCAATGTTATGAGGACTAAATAAAATAATATATAGTTAAATCCCTCATCAAGTGTTAGGTACACATTAGTGATGCTATTGCTGATTATTAAAAGGATAATGCACTTAATATTTTTCCCAATTGATTGCTTGATGTTTAACTTTAAGATTTTTTTTCCTCTACAGAAATTAAAAAAATTTTATTAGTAGCATGTCAATCTTTTCTTTTATATTGTTTACTTTGGGATTATGTTAAGAAAATTGTTCTTCACACCCTATACTATAAAAATATGGTGGAAGTATTTTTGAATGTGACTGAGCTATAAATTGAATAATTAATTTTAGTGACTCAGACTAAGAAGGTAGACTGATAATATGATTTTTCATTTCTTTGGGAAAATGTTAACTTTTACTCTTGTTGAAAAAATTCAGAAAACATTAATTCACATATTTAACAAATTATTATTAGTTTTTATCTTTTAAAAAGACTTTGACAATACATTCCCCTGGATTATTTGTATATTTAGGAAGGGCTTACTTTATACAATACCTTTGTGCCCATTAGAAAATGGTGCTGTCCTTAGGTCAATGAGTGAGATAAAGCCCCCTTCTCTATCCTCTATTCCATGTAGCTGAGTGACTTTTCGAGGTCAGTGTGAGTACACAGGCTTGGGAAAGAGGGAAGCATGAGCTGGAGTTTCCACATGACTCTTCCACCAGATTCCTTTTGCACTGCTCAGATTTTACCATGTTATCCGATGGCCATTTCCATGTTATCATAAAATGGCTCAGATTAATGAAATCAGATCAATTTTGAGGAATTAATGACTGATTTATCTAAAACCACTCGCATAATTCAATTGGATGGAGTAACCTCTTATACTGGTACTTTTATAAAAAACAAGAGAAACCTTTTTATTTGAATATTGCGGGCAAAAAATAAGAGAGCAGTAGTACAAAGCATACAGCCCTCCATTATTCTACCCTGATTATGAATTCAGTGTGTTAAGGGTTGATTCCTTCCTCCCAGTAAATAGTGTTGTTAATGACCCATCTGAGGCCATGTCTTTTTGAATGTTTTTCTTGTTACGGGAAAATTGATAGATATGATGTTGCGTCTCCAGCAGATGTGCTTTGCAGAAGTCTTACCCTCTCACTACGCTTAATCATCCATGGTGCTCCTCTCTTCTATTTTCTTCTGTAGCCTATTATTCATGAATCTTTCTTGCTAACCTTGTAACCATTTTTACTTTGTTCTTTGGAACTCTCATTCCATTATGAATACATTCTAATTTATCTTCAAGTCTCTTCAGAAAATGTCTTCTTCATTTTCTTGCTTTGAGATTTGGCTCTGTCCCAAGGTTTTTCTTGCAACTGCAATTTTTCCTCCACCCCTCAAGGCAGTATCAGTAACAATCCTCATTACCTTCTTCAAAGCCTCAGTTTTTCTTTCGCATGTTAAGAACTCCTCTTTTGAGGTTTGCCATCTTATTCAGTGACTTAGCACGCACAGTTCAGTTCAATTCAGTCACTCAATTGTGTCCGACTCTTTGTGATCCCATGGACTACAGCATGCCAGGCCTCCCTGTCCATCACCAACTCCCAGAGTTTATTCAAACTCATGTCCATTGAGTCGGTGATGCCATCCAACCATCTCATCCTCTGTCATCCCCTTCTCCTACCGCCTTCAGTCTTTCCCAGCATCAGGGTCTTTTCTAATGAGTCAGTTCTTCGCATCAGGTGGCCAAAGTATTGGAGTTTCAGCTTCAACATCAGTCCTTTGAATGAACACTCAGGACTGATCTCCTTTAGGATGGACTTGTTGGACCTCCTTGCGGTCCAAGGAACTCTGAACAGTCTTCTCCAACACCACAGTTCAAAAGCATCAATTCTTTGGTGCTCAGCTTTCTTTATAGTCCAACTCTCACATCCATACATGACTACTGGAAAAACCATAACTTTGACTAGATGGACCTTTGTTGGCAAAGTAATGTCTCTGCTTTTTAATATGCTGTCTTGGTTGGTCATAACTTTCCTTCCAAGGAGCAAACACCTTTTAATTTCATGGTTACAGTCACCATCTGCAGTGATTTTGGAGCCCACCCAAAATAAAGTCTGTCACTGTTTCCACTGTTTCCCCATCTATTTGCCACGAACTGATGAGACCAGATACCATGATCTTTGTTTTCTGAATGTTGAGTTTTAAGCCAACTTTTTCACTCTCCTCTCTCACTTTCATCAAGAGGCTCTTTAGTTCTTCTTCAATTTCTGCCATAAGGGTGGTGTCATCGGCATATCTGAGGTTATTGTTATTTTTCCTGGCAATCTTGATTCCACCCTGTGCTTCATCCAGCCCAGCATTTCTCATGATGTACTCTGCATATAAGTTAAATAAGCAGGGTGACAATATACAGCCTTGACATACTCCTTTCCCGATTTGGAACCAGTCTGTTGTTCCATGTCCAGTTCTAACTGTTGCTTCCTGACCTGCATACAGATTTCTCAAGAGGCAGGTCAGGTGTTCTGGTATTCCCATCTCTTGAAGAATTTTCCATGATTTGTTATGATCCACACAGTCAAAGCCTTTAGCATAGTCAATAAAGCAGAAATAGATGTTTCTCTGGAACTCTCTTGCTTTTTCGATGATCCAGTGGATGTTGGCAATGAGATCTCTGGTTCCTCTGCCTTTTCTAAAGCAGCTTGAACATCTGGAAGTTCACGATTCATGTATTGCTAAAGCCTGGCTTGGAGAATTTTGAGCGTTACGTTACTAGCATGTGAGATGAAGGCAATTGTGTGGTAGTTTGAACATCCTTTGGCATTGCCTTTCTTTGGGATTGGAATGAAAATGTACTTTTCCAGTCCCATGGCCACTGCTGAGTTGTCCAAATTTGCTGGCATATTGGGTGCAGCACTTTCACAGCATCATCTTTTAGGATTTGAAATAGCTCAGCTAGAATTCCATCACCTCCACTAGCTTTGTTCATAGTGATATTTCCTAAGGCCCACTTGACTTCACATTCTAGGATGTCTGGCTCTAGGTGAATAACAGACTGTCGTGATTATCTGGGTCCTGAAGATCTTTTTTGTACAGTTCTTCTGTGTAGTCTTGCCACCTCTTCTTAATATCTTCTACTTCTGTTAGGTCCATACCATTTCTGTCCTTTATTGTGCCCATCTTTGCATGAAATGTTCCCTTGGTATCTCTAATTTTCTTGAAGAGATCTCTAGTCTTTCCCATTCTATTGTTTCCCTCTAGTTCTTTGCTTGATCACTGAGGAAGGCTTTCTTATCTCTCCTTGCTATTCTTTGAAACTCTGCACTCAAATGGGTATATTTTTCCTTTTTTCCTTTGCCTTTCACTTCTCTTCTTTTCACAGCTATTTGTAAGGCCTCCTCAGACAAGTATTTTGCTTTTTTACATTTCTTTTCCCTGCGGACGGTCTTGATCTCTACCTCTTGTACAATGCTACAAACTTCCGTCCATAGTTCATCAGGCACTCTATTAGATCTAATCCCTTGAATCTATTTCTCAGTTCCACTGTATAATCGTAAGGGATTTGATTTAGGTCATACAGCGGTTTTCTCTACTTTCTTCAATTTAAGTCTGAATTTGACAATAAGGAGTTCATTATCTGAGCCACAGCCAGCTCCCAGTCTTGTTTTTGCTAACTGTATAGAGCTTCTCCATCTTTGGCTGCAAAGAATATAATCAATCTGATATCAGTATTGACCATCTGGTGATGTCCATGTGTAGAGTCTTGTGTTGTTGGAAGAGGGTTTTTTCTATGACCAGTGTAAAACTCTATTAGCCTTTGCCCTGCTTCTTTCTGTACTCCAAGGCCAAATTTGCCTGTCACTCCAGGTGTTTCCTGACTTCCTACTTTTGCATTCCAGTCCCCTATAATGAAAAGAACATCTTTTTTGGGTGTTAGTTCTAGAAGGTCTTGTAGGTCTTCATAGACTGTTCAGCTTGAGCTTCTTCAGCATTACTGGTCTGGGCATAGGCTTGGATTGCTCTGATATTGAATGGTTTGCCTTGGAAATGAACAGAGATCATTCTGTCATTTTTGAGATTGCACCCAAGTACTGCATTTTGGACTCTTGTTGACTATGATGGTTACTCCATTTCTTCTAAGGGATTCTTGCCCACAGTAGTAGATATATGGACGTGAGTCTGAGTGAACTCCGGGAGATGGTGATGGACAGGGAGACCTGGCGTGCTGCGATTCATGGGGTCGGAAAGAGTTGGACATGACTGAGCGACTGAACTGAACTGAACTGAGTTAAATTCACCCATTCCAGTCCATTTTAGTTCGCTGATTCCTAAAATGTCGATGTTTCCTCTTGCTATCTCCTGTTTGACCACTTTCAATTTGCCTTGACTCATGGACCTAAAGAGCAATATTGCTCTTTACAACATCGGAATTTCCTTCCATCACCAGTCACATCCACAACTGGGTGTTATTTTTGCTTTGGCTCCATCTCTTCATTCTTTCTGGAGTTATTTCTCCCCTGATCTCCAGTAGCATGTTGGGCACCTACCGACCTGGGGAGTTCATCTCTCAGTGTCCTATCTTTTTGCCTTTTCATACTGTTCATAGGGTTCTCCAGAATAGAATACTGAAATGGTTTGCCATTCCTTTCCTCAGTGGACCACAGTTTTTCAGAACTCTCCACCATGACCCATCCATCTTGGGTGACCCTACACGGCATGGCTCATAGTTTCATTGAGTTAGACAAGGCTGTGGTCCATGTGATCAGATTGGTTAGTTTTCTGTGATTGTGGTTTCCAGTCTGTCTGCCCTCTGAGGGATAAGGATAAGAAGCTTATGAAAGCTTCCTGATGGGAGAGACTGACTAAGGGGGAAACTGTGTCTTGTTCTGATGGGCGGGGCCGTGCTCAGTAACTCTGTAATCCAATTTTCTGTTCTTGGGTGGAGCTGTGTTCCCTCCCTGTTATTTACCTGGGGCTTCCCTGGTGGCTCAGACTAAAGCATCTGCCTGCAAAGTGAAGTCACTCAGTCCTGTCCAACTCTTTGCAACCCCATGACTGTAGCCTACCAGGCTCCTCTGTCTGTGGGATTTCCCAGGCAAAAATACTGGAGTGGATTGCCATTTCCTTCTCCAGGGGATCTTCCCAACCCAGGGACTGAACCTGTGTCTCCCGCATTGCAGGCAGACACTTTACAGTCTGAGCCACCAGGAAAGCCAGGAAATGGCCTAAAGAGTGTAGCTCATACTTGTCATAATTTACTAAACTGATCATTTCTAGCTGTTACTATTTGTGTCCTTTTTAACAAATGATCTAAGTAGAGATAAAGAGATTAACTTGGAATGAATGAATGTAGGAGTTGTATTTGCTGCCCTGTCTGGTTTTAACCTTTCCCACAGGTGAACTTGCTGGAAACCTTTTTACACTATGGCATTTGGGTCCTGTTTGTTAGAACTGCTGCCATTGGAACCTCCCCTCCCTTTTGTAGCATATTTGATATTCAGACCTCATTCTCATTTTGTTTCAACAACTTGGGAATTTTTTGGGTACTCATTGTATAGGTTTTCAATTAACTGGGCTTTTGAAATAAATACAGTTCAGACACACAGCGTACTATTTTCAGATACAGTGTATACTGCATTTAAGTCTATTTTTCCTACTTACCTAATAATGGCACTTGTACAAGTAAGAGATATATCTAGTGAACAAATGGGTGTTCCTAGCTCTGGATATGCCATGGAGGCTTTAATTCTTTTTCATTAGTGACTTTAAAAAAAATCTCTCCCAAATGCTTGGAGGAATGGGAACATGAGCTTTCCACAGGGAAATCTTACTTGTATTGTTTCTTTTTATGTAAGTTTTATCTAACTGTCTATTCTGTGGTTAAATAAAATATGTCCTCTCAATGGTTACCAGTGTAACCTTTGTACACATGCTACCCATGATTCTCAGATCTCCTTCTTAAAATCCCACATACACAAATGAATGCAAATTTTGTACTCTTTTACCTTTGAAAAATTTGTGAGGATCACTATATCCTTTTGATCATTAGATTAGCAAATGCTTAACTTCTCACAAAATTCCCCTTAAAAGATATTTAACTATTTGTAGTTTTCATATATTCAAACATACATGCCTTTTAGAAAGACAGAATATATGTATATGATTATTAATGAAAGAGAAGAGAGAATTATTGCTACACCGTAATCTATTGCTTATGTCATTGTAAACTAGATTATTTATAATATATATTTTGTGTCTACATGTATATTTGTGTGTGTTCACTTGCTCAGTTGTGTCCGATTCTTTGCAGCCCCATTGTCTGTAGCCCACCAGACTCCTGTGTCCATGGAATTTCCCAGGCAAGGATACTGGAGTGGGTTGCCACTTCCTTCTCCAGGGGAACTTCCTGACCCAGGGATTGAACCTGAGTCTGTTGTGTCTCTTGCATTGGCAGGTGGATTCTTTACCACTAGTGCCACCTGGGAAGCCCCACATTTATATTTAATATATACTAAATATATAACATGTAATATATAATACATGTATGCATATGAGTGAGTGAAAGTCACTCAATTGTGTGTGACTCTTTGGGACCCCATGGACTGTAGCCTGTCAGACTTCGCTGTCCATGGGGATTCTCCAGGCAAGAATACTGGAGTGGGTAGCCTTTCCCTTCTCCAGGGGATCTTCCCAACCCAGGGATCGAACCCAGGTCTCCAGCATTGCAGGTGGGATTCTTAACCATCTGAACCACCAGGGCACATACATATACATAAAACAGAGGATGTAATTTGTCATGATTCGATTTTATAAGAACAGAGTATTAGCATCTGAAAAAGGAACATTAAAGATGGTGTAATCCAACACTCATGTGAAAATGATACATACTTAGAAAGGTAGCACGTGGATTTCCCAAGGTCTCATGTGGAAGAACCTAGCTTAGAATTCGGGGCTGTGTTCATGATACCATTACTGTAGTCATATTCTCATTCAATTCCAAAGCCTTTTAATTTTAATGTCATAGTCACTATTGTTAGTGTGTGTGTTTGTGTGTGCGAGAGAGAGAGAGTCTCAGCCCTTTCCATTATTCCTATCCAGTAATTTGGCAGATTTCCTTCAAACAAGTGTCATCAATTTAGGAGCAGGCTGATGAGATATCACTGAAGCTAATGAGAAAAAAAAAAATTAGCGTGTTTCTTATCACTAAAAATGTTCAATAGCCTCCCTAGTACCTACAATATGTTGTGTATTTTTTCATCTTGCAGCCTCAGTAGAAGAATAAGTGGTTACTTGATTTTGCCTTTACCTGTGTTCTTCGTTCTGCTTACTGTGGGCTTTGAAATTGTATGCCGTGTTCAAAGGTTTCTGAGTAGCCCAAAGTGAAAGTGAAAGTCACTCAGTCCTGTCTGACTCTTTGAGACCCCATACACTATACAGTTCATAGAATTCTCCAAGCAAGAATACTGGAGTGGGTAGCCTTTCCCTTCTCCAGCAGATCTTCCCGACCTAGGAATCAAACCAGGGTCTCTTGGATTGCGGACAGATTCTTGACCAGCTGAGCCACAAGCGAAGCCCCCAAGTAGCCCAAGACCATCCTAATTAACTGGATAGGCTTAATGGGATTGAGAATGATGTTTCGATAACTGTGCCTTTTCATTAAGCAACATTATTAAGAGTACAGCTAGCTCTGTTTAATTATACTAATGCTGGTACCCACTCCTTTTGAGGAATTTAGTGCTCTGTATCTGCAAAGTAGCACCTGACAGTTGCTCAACTATTGATGTCTCTTTTGGAGAAGAAAATGACAACCCAGTCCAGTAGTCTTGCTTTGGAAGATCTCATGAACAGAGGACCTGGTAAGCTACAGTCCATGGGGTTGCAAAGAGTCGGGCATGACTTAGTGATGAAGCAACAACAGATATCTCTTTAAATTTCTAAAATGCCCTTTTCCCTACCTTCCAGACAAGGTACATTTGTTCAAATATCAGACGATGCTTTTTTAATGCATTAATTCTTTCTTTTAAATATCAAATGTTGTAACGGATTGGGCACTTAATATGTATGGTGGAATGTTGACTCAGGCCCTGCCCTAACTGGATGGGTTCTTTAAATATGATTCCAAAGAGGAGATATGAGATTTTTGGAACTAGCAAATCTGATTATATCATCCTTTTACCCAGAGGTTTTCAGTGGCTTCCCTTTGGCTACATCTCTTTCCATCTTGGCCTAAAATGGAAAGGCTTTCATGATCTGGCCCTCTTTCTGTCCATATTTAAGGCAAACTCAGAGTAACAGGTCAAGGAAGGTCTCTGGCTTTAAACTGAAACCCGGAGGATGAGTAGGAGAGATGTAGGCAAGGGAGGGGAAGGCTTGAATGAGAATATTCCCAAGAAATAGAATGAGACTCAGTGAAGGTCCTACTGCTGCTGCTGCAAAGTCGCCTTAGTCGTGTCCGACTCTGTGCGACCCCATAAATGGCAGCCTACCAGGCTCCCCCATCCCTGGAATTCTCCAGGCAAGAACACTGGAGGGGGTCGCCATTTCTTTCTCCAGTGCATGAAAGTGAAAAGTGAAAGTGAAGTCACTGAGTCATGTCTGACTCTTAGCGACCCCATGGACTGCAGCCCACCAGGCTCCTCCGTCCATGGGATTGTCCAGGCGAGAGTGCTGGAGTGGGGTGCCACTGCCTTCTTCGTGCAGGCCCTGAGGTAAGATTAAACATAGCAACCCCCTGTTGTCTTTCTTAGCCTCGGTTGTTCATCTGAACCATTGTTGTTGTTGTTCAGTCTCTCAGTTGTGTCCGACTGTCTGCAACCCTGTGGACTGCAACATGCCAGGCTTCCCTGTCCTTCACTAGCTCCTGGAGTTTGCTCAAATTCATGTCCATTGAGTCAGTGATGCCATCCAACCCTCTCGTCCTCTGCCGCCCCCTTCTCCTCCTGCCCTCAGTCTTTCCCAACATCAAGGTCTTTTCAAGTGACTCAGCTCTTTGCATCAGGTGGCCAAAAGGATTGGAGCTTCAGCTTCAGCATCAGTCCTTCCAATGAATATTCAGGGTTGATTTCCTTTAGGATTGAACCATAGGCTAAAGAAAAAAAGATTTGAATCCCTATTTTTTCAGTTTTCTGAAAGATGGTACATAATGAAGGCCACTTCAGATGCTTAGGAGAGGCTGATGACACTGCAGTGGGTGCCTTGGATTGGGCCCTCTGTCTGGGTTTTCAGGCTTAACTATCTCTGGTTGTGAGAGGCTGTGAGTATGGAGGATCACCACACTGACAGATCACAAATCCGTAAGCCTCTTTCCTGATTTGGAGATTACCCCATCATCTCATTTTATCTCCAGTCTTCTTGGCAATCTTAGAAATTTAGTGACAGGCATCTGGTGCTTTTAACCCCCTATGTTTTTGCAAACTCAAGTACCTGAAGCCACTGCCATACCCTGTGTTTCGCTAGTTTTCCTGTGCTTGGCCTAGTAATACTTCCAGTCCTCTTGCCTCTCCATTTAGACCCTGTATACATGATGCTTTGCAGTCTACCTGAATACACTGTGCAGCCACACTATTCCCAGTGGCACTGGAGATAGAGAATTGGGGTCTAAAAGATGAGGAATGTCCACACAGCCGTGAAACAGAATTCCTTGTTCGATAGCAGCATTCTACCTCTAAATCCTGCTGGTATTCAGGAGAGAGAAAGTCTTGGACCATTAAATACCTGGAAATGAAAGAAGAGCTTCCTATCCAGTGTCCAGCTCAGTCCCTATAACCCTTCTTAAGATAAACACTATTATCCAGAACTTGGCACTGAGGGCTGCTCTGCGGATGAATGTCACAGCCTGTAAAGCTACTCAGAGACAAGCTAAGTATTCGGCAAGATTTGTCGCAGCTTTTCCTGCCGTTGAATCCCTCTTCCTATTTCTGATGCCTATTTATTGTGGAACTCTGTTGGCTATCCCTTTGCTATCTGCCCATAATCTGATTTTCTAAATCACCTAAATCTGTTATCAGATTTTTTTTTTGAAAATGTAAATCTGCCATGTCATCCCTCTGCCCAGAGTATTCAATGGGTTTCCACTGGCTGTAGAATAAAATCTCTCTCCCTTTGCATAACAAGGAAGGTCTTTCAAGACCTGGATCCCTCTCTGTCCAAGGTGACATTCTTCTCTCCCCACTCTCACCCCTAACAATTTATATCTTATAAAACCTGAACTGATTCCCACAGAATGGAATTATGTGTTGTTTTGGCTGTTTCTGGGCTTCCCAGGTGACACTAGTGGTAAAGAACCCTCCTGCCAATGCATAGGAGATATAAGAGACACAGTTTCGATCCCTGGGTCGGGAAGATCCCCTGGAGGAGGGAAGTATTCATGTCTAGAGAATCCTATGGACAGAGTAGCCTGGCAGGCTTTGGTCCACAGGGGTTGTAAAGAGTCAGACGTAACTGAAGGGAGTTAGCATGCATGCATGCACATGGCTGTTTCTGGGCCTTTGCACACACAGTGCACTCCCTTGGAATAGACTTTTAATTTCCCAGTAAGATAGGCCTATGAAGGAAGGCTATTTCTACTAGACTTTTGTGCCTCTGTAAAAGCATTATCTTACTTTATTGTGATTACTTGCCATTCTCCATTCTCTTTATAAGGTTTTTGAGGATGAATCTACATCTTTTCATGGTATTTTACCCTCAGCCTCTGGTAGAGTGGTAAACACATCCATTCACTAAATATTTACTGCTTTAGCAACAAGAGGAAGAGTGGTAAACAGACAGGCAGGGTTCCTGATCTTCAGGCATCTATATTCTAGTGTGTATATGTGTCTGGCACTAAACCAGTAAACCAATAAACATGATGACATCTGATAAGAGCAGAGGACATGGGAAGGATCACATGGTAGGGAATGGTGATGTAGGGAAGGAGGCACTAATTTAGATAGGATTTCTAGGAAAGCCTCACTAAGGAGGAGATATTTGAGCTAAGGTCTGAAGTATGAGAGTCCAAACAAAGAGTTTAAGGGAATGTTATAAGCAGAGGAGAAAGCAAATATAATGACAAATATAATAAGCAATGAATTTGATATGTTAGGGAAACTGAAAGAAGACCAATGTGGTTGGAGCACAATGTGGAGAGTGGTTCAAGATGTGTTTGGAGTTCCCCGGTGGCATAGTGGTGAGGAATCTGGTCTTTCAGTGCCTTCCTATGAGCTGTGCAGTGTGGCCAAAAAAAAGAGAGAGGTGGGTGGGAGTTGGATAATGTACACTTTTGTCTACCTTGAAATATCTCTAATTGGATGTGTCAGGTCTGGTCTAATTATGCACAGCCACTGTATTGGAGAAGGGGTCGGCAGAAGATGAGATGGTTAGATAGCATCAACAGACTCAATGGACTTGAATTTGAGCAAACTCCAGGAGATAGTGGAGGAGAGGGAAGCCTGGAGTGCTGCAGTCCATGGGGTTGCAAAGAGGTGGACACGACTTAGTGACTGAACAACAACGGTATCAGTCCTCTTCATCTTCCAACATAGCCTTAGGATCCACTTCTCCCCAGTACTGTTCCCACCAGGCCCCAAATCACTGCTATAAGCATGTAAAACATATCCCTCCTTGGTTTTATTTATGGAATTTCACCAGATCTGGAAACATTACGGGAATCAACTTGGCTCTAACGTTTCATCTTCTGAGCTGGCCTTTGACGGGAGTCATATCACAATGAATTCAGGATGATGTTAACAGTGATTACAGAGGAACAGGACTAAGCACGGGTCAGAGATTTCTAAGTAATACCAAGAATGGGAATCCTTGCATTTGTTCCTGGCTTTTGTCTTCATCTGAACCAGCAACATGAAAAAGGAAAGAAAAACTCCATAACCAGTTCACGCTGCACCCTAGCAGAAAGTTAGAGTAGAGCCAGTGCAGAGATCACGAGTGAACTCTAGAAATCTTACTACGCTTTTCAGAGATGGCAATGGAATTGTTTTTGTTTTATTAAAACAACTGCTCATATTAATGAGCAATGAAGGAAGTAACTGCTGATCTGAAGTCTCTAAAAGGCTTCAGAATAGTAGTGAAGTGGACTACACATTCTTCCAGCTGCTGCTGTTCACAACACTCTTGACAGTTAAAATACATCACACATTCTCTTGTCCTTTTAATGTAAACATTTACTGCTTAAAGTGGACTATAGAATCAAACCAAAATAGAAGGATGCAGACTGATATTTCAGAGGTGAAGCTAAACACGAGACTAAATTAAATAAAAGTAATTTGCAATCTAACTCATAGTTACATATTGTACATTATACTGTGTTTGTCCCTGGGAAAGATTAAACAGAGGGCTTTCATTGCTTGCTTTATTTTTACAACCTGTTACCAGAAGGGGATTTCCTACAGAGCAGGCAAAATTTTGAGTTAGAATAAAGTTAGGAAAAAATGGAAAATGTTTTAAGGTAAGGATAGGCTCCTTGAGGCTGATTTTCTTCTGTGCTTGGGCATTGTCTAGAGTCAGGGAAATAATGCCATGTCTGGTTTTTGTTGTTGTTGATCTCCCCAGGAAAAACTCAACCTCCTTCTTTCTCTCCCCATTGGCATCTGGCCCATGCCTTTACCTTCAACTCTTACAACTTCTTTCAAATTGTATTAAATTTGAAGACAAAGAACCTTCAAATGACCCACATTTGAATCCTGGGCCTACTTCTGGGCTGACTTGAGTAAGATATGGATTTTTTTTTTTTTTTAAGGATATAAAATTTTGCTTAAAAATCCCAGTAGTTAAAAATGTGGCATTCTATAAAATGTTAGACCCTATAAGAAATTCTGGTATCCTTGAACTTATTAGTAGTTTTACCCTGAAAGGAAAAATTATAAATAAATATAGATTCAAATTTGTTCACTTTTCTGTCTTGCTTAAGATTTCCATGCACAACACATAAATTTATCAAACTCCTTTCCTGGTGACAGTACATCATTAGATTACTTCAGTGAGTATTCAGGAGATTTTAATCTTATGAGTCATAAAATTCTTTTATTCCCCAAAGAATTTCCTGTGTCTGCCTGGAATTTCACGTCTTTGTAGTTTTAGCGGGACTCCTTGAAGCAGTTACTTTCTAAATGACTGTATTCTTGAAGTCTGTATGTAATACCTGGGAGGCCAGGTCACAGATTGAGTCCTGTTTTTCAAGAAAATTGAAAAATGAATCCCTTTCACTGCCTTAGTTCTGGTGATTTTATTCAGAAATTTTCTTAAATTTTTTAACCTCTTCCTTTCATGATGGAGGTATTTTCACTTGCTGCATATGCAGTCGGTTCCCAGCATTAGCCTTTTGTGCCCACGTAGGCCTGTTTTTGTTTCTTTCTGTGAATATCCTCCAGTGACTGGATATTAGTGCATTGCTGGCCTGTCCCATCAGGTTTTCATCACTCACTTGGTGTAAAGGAAAAGGAGATAGAGTTACAAATATATAGGACCATTTAGCAATTGATGAGAAATGCCTTTGGATATCCCTTTTCCTCCTCTTTTTTTTTTTTTTTAAGCTCTTTTTGAAGAAGGTGAAAGTGAGGTTATAGTGGAAAGCCAGAATCCTTGTGTGTTCCCATTTAAAAGGTCCAGGGAAGTGAAGATGATACTTTTTGACATGTGAGTTTCAGAAAGTCTTACTGATTATTGCTAATACACACTTCGCTTATGTGAAGAGCTTCATCTGCATGTGCATGTCTTTGTGTGTTTTAAAAGATAATGCCTAACTGCATTCTGATAATAAATGGCAGCTGAACAAGCACGGAGGAGACTGAATGCGTCTGGACATACTGTTTGGCAAGATTCATCTAGCCTAGGACAAACAAAATTGGAAGGCTCGTGAACACTGACTCTAGCAAATAAATTATTCAGCAGTTGATTACTAGGAAGTCTTTTATTAGATATCAGTATGTTTGGTGATATGTTTTGTTAAAACAAATCTAGAATTTTATCCAAAAAGCTAGGATCTTATATAATATTTGCTTTATGGCTACTTTCTCATTTGTCAACAAAGGGCTTTAAAATTTTTTAAATCAATAAAAGAAGATAAAAGAATATACACATCAGATAAATGTTTTACTTGGTTGATTAGTATATTACTTATTTCTAGAGCAGAGAAAAAAGTCAATGCAGTAATTACTTTCTGTTCACTATATGTGAAAATATAAGTCCTTGGAATGTAGCACACATTATCATTGCATAATCTATATCCATATGCTGTTTATAACAAGCTGAAATGTTAGACCCATGAGAAAAGAACCAGATTCTGGCACAGGACAGCTTTGTGGTAAGGAAAGATGAATGGATTCCAAAAAAAAAAAATTTTTTTTGTTAAAAGCTTGATGTTTCCACAGTCAAATAAGAGAACTGAAATGGGGTTTTAGAGATGTATGTTAACACAAACTGACATATGAAACAGTTAATTCCTTTCTTCATCTGCATTTTCCTCTGGCTCTTCTAAGCCTGACTTAGGTAACTGAACTGACTCATACCGTTCTTAGCAGGTAGAGGTGGGAACAAAGATGTCTGGCACTGTAGCCCTTGCCCCACCCCCTTGTGTGGCCTTTCTTTCATAGCTGTTTTCTCTAACAGTTAGAGGCAGATCTGTGCCACTCGGTGATGCCTTGGTTGGAGCTTGCTGGCTTAACAGTTGTATTTTGCTAACGATGCTAGGACTACGTGTTTGATGGCCAGTGTGGGTATTTTCATACCGTGAAAAAGGCCTTTGTCCAAACATTTATTACTCACTTCACCCTTTCTTAAATAAATTTGAGATAAGGAGATTGGTGAATATGAGAATGACTCAATAAAAAAATCTATTTGGAGCACATTAAAATGGCCATTATTAAAATTAAAAAAAAAAAGAAAATAACAAGTGTTGGAGAAGATGTGGAGAAGTTAGAATGCCTGAACATTGTTGATGAGAATGTAAAATGGTGCACCCAGTGTAGAAAACTGTATGGAAGTTCCTCAAAGATTAAACATAGCAATTCCACTTCTGGGCATATACTCAAAAGAATTGAAAACAGAGATTGAACAGATGTTTGTACATCCGTGTTCATAGCAGCATTATTCACAATAGCCAAAAGGGGGAAACAACTCAAATGTCCATTGGAGGAAGAATGGATATACAAAACATGGTATATACACAAATTAGAATCTTAGTCTTAAAGAGGAATGAAATCTGATACATGCTACAATATGGATAAATCTTGAATACATTATCAGTTCAGTTCAGTCACTCAGTCATGTCCGACTCTTTGCGACCCCATGAACTGCAGCACCCCAGGCCTCCCTGTCCATCACCAACTCCCGGAGTTCACCCAAACTCATGTCCATTGAGTCGGTGATGCCATCCAGCCATCTCATCCTCTGTCATTCCCTTCTTCTCCTGCCCTGAATCCCTCCAGCATCAGAGTCTTTTCCAGTGAGTCAACTCTTCACATGAGGTGGCCAAAGTATTGGAGTTTCAGCTTTAGCATCAGCCCTTCCAATGAACACCCAGGACTGATCTCCTTTAGAATGGGGACACAAAAGAATAAACATGGTTACACATACACAAGGTACCTAGAATAGTCAAATTCACAAAGACCTAGAGTCACAGAGACAGAAAAAATGGTAGTTAACAGACTGGCAGGCAGAGAGAGAGGGGAGTTGTTTAAATGGTCCAGAGTTTCAGTCTGAGAAGTGGAAAAGTTCTGGGAGACAGTGGTGATGATTGCTCAACAATGTGGATATACTTAGTGGCACTGAACTGTGTACCTAAAAATGATTAAAGTGATAAATTTTATATTATGTATATTTTATCCCAATAATTGTGTGTATATAAATGTATATAAAATATAACATATTATTTCCTTGGGTTCCAAAATCACTGCACATGGTCACTGCAGCTATGAAATTAAAAGACGCTTGCTCCTTGGAAGGAAAACTATGACGAATCTAGACAGCATATTAAAAAGCAGAGACATCACATTGCCGACAAAGGTCCATATAGTCAAAGCTATGGTTTTTCCAGTAGTCATGTATGGATGTGAGAGTTGGATCATGAAGAAGGCTGAGCACCAAAGAACTGATGCTTTGGAACTGTGGTGCTGGAGAAGACTCTTGAGAGTCCCTTGGACAGCAAGGAGATCAAACCAGTCAGTCCTAAAGGAAATCAACCCTGAATATTCATTAGAAGGACTGATGCTGAAGCTGAAGCTCCAATACTTTGGCCACCTGATGCACAGAGCTGATTCACTGGAAAAGACCTTGATGCTGGGAAAGACTGAGGGCAGGAGGAGAAGGGGGTGACAGAGAATGAGACAGTTAGATGACATTACTGACTCAATGGACATGAGTTTGAGCAAACTCTGGGAGATAGAAAAGGACAGGGAAGCCTGGCATGCTGCAGCACATGGGGTTGCAAAGAGTCAGACACGACTGAGCGACTGAACAACAAAATAAATGTAGAGGGAAAACACACTGCTGTGTGTGTGTCCTCTACTCTTGATACTCTATTAGAGCACTACTTCAATTCTGATACCAGGCGTGTGGGTTTTCCACACATCAAGCAATTCTGAAACACCAGCTGGGTGTCCTACAGTTTAACTCGATTCTAACAATGTTTACCAGGAGGTAGTGTCAGAGCTTGGGCTTTCCAGGTGGCACTAGTGGTAAAGAACTGCTTGCCAATGCAGGAAACACAAGAAGCATGGTTTCCATCTCTGGGTTGGGAAGATACCCTGGAGGAGGACATGGCAACCCACTCCAATAGTCTTGCCTAAAGAATCCCATGGACAGAGGAGCCTGGTGGGCTACAGTTCACGGCGTTGCAAAGAGTCAGACACGACTGAAACGTATTAACACACACACACACACACACACACACACACACACACACACACACACACACACACACACACACACACACACACACACACACACACACACACACACACACACACACCACACACACACACACACACACACACACACACACACACACACACACACACACACACACACACACACACACACACACACACACACACACACACACACACACACACACACACACACAACACACACACACACACACACACACACACACACACACACACACACAGTGTCAGAGCCCCCAGGCCCAGTGAGGGCTCAGCCCCACAAGACAAGCATCCACCTTCTACTTCAGAGACCAGTTGCAAGGCCAGGTTGTTATTTGTACTGATGACTGACCTATGACTATAAATTGAAGGTTCCCAAGACTCGTCGCTCAGGTTTGATTAATGTGCTAGGGCGGCTCACACAGTTCAGAAAAGCTGTTTGCTGAGTAGGTTGTCAGCTTGCTATGAAAGGATATAACTCAGGTCCAGCTAGATGGAGGAGATGCACATGGCAGTTATGTGGGAAGGTGGTACAGGGTTTCCATGCCTTCTCCTTAAGCACTGCTCTCCTAGCAGTTCCACCTGTTAATCAATTGTAAGTTCTCTGATCCCATCCTTTTGGGTTTTTTATGGAGCTCAATCTTCAGCCCCTCTTTTCACCCAGGAGGTTGGGGTGTATAAGTACATGCATGCTAAGTTGCTTTAGTTGTGTCTAACTCTGCAACCCTGTGGACTGTAGCCTGCCAGGCTCCTCTGTCCATGGGATTTTCCAGGCAAGAATACTGGATTAGGTTGTCATGCCCTCCTCCAGGGGATCTACCCAACCCAGGGTTCAAACCAGTGTCTCCTGCCTTGCAGAAAGATTCTTTTACCATCTGAGCCACCAGGGAAGCCCCAGGAGGTTGGGGAAGGAGGCTGATCTTCTCATCACGTGGTTGATTTCCCTTGGCAACCATCCCACAGCCTTAAAAAGTCACGGTATTAACATAAACTCAGGGGTGGTTGGTTGAAAGGGGTTTGTTAGGAATGACAAAAGACACCTTTGTTGCTTTGATCACTTAGGAAATTCCAAGGGTTTTAGGTTTGCCAGGAAGGGAACAAAGACCAAGTATATATTTCTTATTATAATTCACAATATCACAGTCTAGCCCCTGCTTCATGTATTGACCCCTTATAGCAAAACGATTATAAAAGTCAAAAGGTACTGACACATTGCTAGAATCCCATTGTGCAATTAATAATTATCTAATCTACCACTACAGCATATGTGAATGTGTTGCAGGGAAAGGCCTCATAGATTAGTGTATTTATATTATTATAAATATTAATAGGGCCTCCCTGGTGGCTCAGATGGTAAAGAATCTGCCTGCAATGCAGGACACCCGCGTTTGATCTCTGGGTTGGGAAGATCTCCTGCAAAAGGGAATGTCTACCCACTCCAGTAATCTTGCCTGGAGAATTCCATGGACAAAGTAGCCTGGAGGGTTATAGTCCATGGGGTTGCAAAGAGTCAGACACAACAGAGCAACTAACACTTCGAGCTCCCGCGATGGCTCAATGGCAATGAAGGATACACAAGAGACATGGGTTTGTTATTTATACTAAAGGTAAAGGAGTATGTCAAGGCTGTATACTGTCACCCTGCTTATTTAACTTATATGCAGAGTACATCAAGAGAAACGCTGGGCTGGAAGAAGCACAAGCTGGAATCAAGATTGCCAGGAGAAATATCAATAACCTCAGATATGCAGATGACACCACCCTTATGGCAGAAAGTGAAGAGGAACTAAAAAGCCTCTTGATGAAAGCGAAAGAGGAGAGTGAAAAAGTTGGCTTAAAGCTCAACATTCAGAAAACGAAGATCATGGCATCTGGTCCCATCACTTCATGGCAAATAGATGGGGAAACAGTGGAAACAGTGTCAGACTTTATTTTTGGGGGTCTAAAATCACTGCAGATGGTGACTGCAGCCATGAAATTAAAAGATGCTTACTCCTTGGAAGAAAAGTTATGACCAACCTAGATAGCATATTGAAAAGCAGAGACATTACTTTGCCACCAAAGTCCATCTGGTCAAGGCTATGGTTTTTCCAGTAATCATGTATGGATGTGAGAGTTGGACTGTTAAGAAAGCTGAGTGCCAAAGAATTGATGCTTTTGAACTGTGGTGTTGGAGAAGACTCTTGAGAATCCCTTGGACTGCAAGGAGATCCAACCAGTCCATCCTGAAGGAGATCAACCCTGGGATTTCGTTGGAAGGAATAATGCTAAAGCTGAGATCCAGTACTTTGGCCACCTCATGCAAAGAGTTGACTCATTGGAAAAGACTTTGATGCTGGGAGGGATTGGGGGCAGGAGGAGAAGGGGCCGACAGAAGATGAGATGGCTGGATGGCTTCACGGACTCGAAGGACGTGAGTCTGAGTGAACTCCGGGAGTTGGTGATGGACAGGGAGGCCTGGTGTGCTGCGATTCATGGGGTCGCAAAGAGTCGCACACAACTGAGCAACTGAACTGAACTGAAATCACAATATATTAATACATATTATCTAATGTAATTTGCCATAACTTTTATTTAATAGTAGTTATTTTACAAAGGTATTTTACAAAGCCTATACAAGAATTTTCTTCAAACCATCATAACTAGAGATTAAAGAGGAGAAAGTTAGACTTTAAGGTACAGTGGCAAGAAGAAAAGACATCCGTTCCTCCTGTAATCTACTGAAGTCTAATTAAAATCACCACAGCAATGTGAAAGAAGTTTTTAAACGCTGAGAATTACTACCAGATAAGGAAAATTAGGATGTGACTATGGATGCTGTTAAGGGAAGATTTGTCATTCTCCCTCACGAGAAAGTGGTGTAGGTGTAAGTTAGGGTGATCCTGTCAGAACCCAAACAATACTTCAGACATTGGAGAGTCTAGAGCTTAGAGGCCAGGCTAGTGCTGGGGACAGTTGGGGAGCTTTCCATTTTGGAAATCCTGTCACCACTGTGGAACAACTATTTATATTGAGAAGCAATTGAGTGGAGAAGTCTAAAGGCAGTTATCGTCACACAGCATAGGTCAGGATTTAGATTTGTCCTTGCAGGGCCAGGCGGTAGATAGTAACCGGATGGATGCCAGACATTGTTCCATCATACACTTGGAAAGGAGGCCAGGCCAAAGATTAAATTACATGTGGAAAAGATATTCCTTGGCGTTGGCCAAACACAGGGAAGGGTATACAGAGTCAAATGTCCCCAGTGAGGACAGCCTGTAACACCTGTTCCCTCCTGTTTCCCTCAGCGTGCTGGATTACTGGCCTGGTAATAGGATGGTTCTCTGAATCGCAGTTACCCTCAGCAAAAGTCTTTAAGGTCAAACTTCAGTAGTTCTGGTGGCGGTCTTGTCTTTACCTGTTGTATGCTGAATGAGATCCTGGCTGCACACTTCCACCACTCACACACAGCCTGTAGACCTGGGCACTGTCTCTGGGGTGTTTTGGAAGGCATTTCTGAATGTTGTCACACTGCTGCTTTACTGATAACACTTCTCAAAGGTTGTGCTATGATGCTGATAGTTTTCCTGACTGAAAAAATACTCTTTGTTCTTTCATAAACTTATTTCATTGGATTTCTACAGAAGGAAATCTTTTTCTGCCTCTATGCTGCTTCCTTGACCAGAGTCTACTTTGTGGCCTTTGCCTTTGTTTCTCTATAAGATATTCTCTTGGATCCATACACTGCAGCCCAACAGCAGATCCACTCTACTTGTATTGCCCTGGTGCCTAGCTAGATGCTGCATCTCAGGCTTTCTGGGTTACTTTCTCTGCAGGGAGAAACTTGATCATTTCCCTACATTCCTTTCAAAGTCTGACATAGTCTTCTGAAAATCTTCAGTAGTGGAGAATCATTGCTCTTTAAGGTGTTAATTTTTCTAAGTATGGTGAAATTAACCTTGCAGCCCAGTCTTATGTGGAACCTTCTTTGGTTGAAAGGCTACTTATTTACAGTGTATGGGGTCCACTCTTCTTTTTTGAAAATTGGACAAATGGATCCTTATTGTCTACGTACACCTGGGAGCTGGACCTATACATTCATGTCAACATCTGATTTCAAGCTCTTGGCTCTATCCTCGGACTTCCGTCCTGCTTCTTTGGAATTAGCATTCCTACTGTGATCTTTCTAGCCTGACTCTGGGTATCTTCTCTAGGATTTGGCTTGGATCTGCCCTCCGCACTCTTTTCTAGTATATTCTTTAGAACTACCTCTGTCCAATATTCAAAAAACTTAAAATGTAGTCTACTATATGTGTGTGTGTGTGTGTTAGCTTCTCAGTCGTGTCCAACTCTGTGCAACTCCATGGACAGAGGACCACCAGGCTCCTCTCCAGGCAAGAATACTGGAGTGGGTTGCCATTCCCTTCTCCTCTCCCACATCGCAGGCAGATTCTTTACCCTCTGAGCCACCAGGGAAGCCTACCCTCCAAGTAGCTTAATATCTGGTTGGGAAGATAAGCCTAAACATAATAAAACAACAGATAGTAATTTAAAGTGTCATTGAGTAGGTTTCAGGTTGTCTAATACTGTAGACATTCAGAAATAGTGGAGAATAATTATAGAACCCAGCAGGGAACATACAGGACTTCAACAAGGTTTAAGCAAATGGTTGGGATTTAGAGATAGCAAAATTCCAGTTAAGTGAAAGCATATGAATGAAAGAAGAAAGTGGTAATGAGCTTGGGTGTGTTGATGTAACCATGAAAATACTCATCTTTTCCATAAATGAGATAGTAAATAGAGGAACAACAAATAGAATTGGGAAGTGGTTTGGGCAGGGAGAGTCTTCTGTCTGGTAGTCCAATTAAATGTTATCTAGATAGAAAATAGACATTTTGATGGTGAATGAGGGGTGGAGAAGAAGGGATGGAAATTAAAAATCATAGTAATCATAGTCGTTAATGACTAAGTAGATGTGGGAGCACAACAATGGTGATGCCATCATCAGAGGCAGGAAAGTATGTATAAGTCAAGCCTCTGATTTGTTATTTCAATACGGTTACTTTTGTTTTATAAAATAAGGTAAGGAATTCTTTCTGACTCTTTGCACTTTCCTGTTTAAAGTTTTTGTTGTTTTTTTCTTCATCTTTCTGTCAAGACCAAATCTATATTTTAGAATATTTTTACATATTTCATGACTCTTTGTGTTTACTCTTTAGCTTTCTCTTTGCCAGACAACATAATCCAGGTACTTGTTTCTTTAACTATTTGTACAGGCCATTTTTAAAAACTCTTTTTTGTATTTGTGACTATCTTCTGAATCTTTTTCATTTATCCACATCTTTCTCTGGATGGTGAATTCAGATTTGGTCATACTATTTCATTATA
This sequence comes from Capra hircus, assembly GCF_001704415.2. NCBI lineage: Eukaryota > Metazoa > Chordata > Mammalia > Artiodactyla > Bovidae > Capra > Capra hircus. Next base: position 47,710,224 of record NC_030812.1, on the reverse strand, counting down.
GTTACAGCCTGAACAATGTTGATTTTGAATAAGGAATAGCACATCAAGTTTCTTTGAATGTCTACACCAGTTCATTCATAAAAGCAGAGTGTTACACTGCATGATGAGCTAGGTTCAGGTCATTATGCTTCCTGAAATGTGCTTTGAAAGATTTTGGTAACATTTGTGAAAGTTTGTTGGAATGTGTTGATGGGCTTTCAGGCAAGATTCCTTCTCTAAAGGGTAAAGGTCTCTGATAAGAGAGCAATTTATCAAGGTGGCAGTAAAAGATAAAGCATGGTTAGTAACTCAAGGTCTGTGAAATCCTGAAGTTTTGGTATGTATATTTAGATTCATAGTTTTCTAGAGGGGATCCAGATATTTCATTCATTATTCAATAATCCCCAATAACTCTCAGGAAGTAGATTCCTATTTCAAATTAAAGAAGAAGAAAATGAGGCTCAGTGAGGTTGCGTTTACTTATCAGAGATTCTGCAGATAGTTAATTGCAGAGCAAGGATTGAACCCAATTTTGTGTGTTTGTGTGTGTAAATTAAACATCAAATTCCATACTTTTTCTACTTAATACATCCTACTTAGTAAAAATGATTCTATTCTATCATTTTGCTGTACAACCTGAAACTAATACAATATTATAAATCAACTATACTTCAAGTGAAAGAAAAATATTCTATTCATTAAAGAAAAGATACATTTATTACTAAATCAGAAATTTTTTTTTCCTGGTATTTTGGTAATTCTATTTAAAGGTTGTTTCTTTTCTGTAATCCCGTGTATTCCCTCTCATGCATTTAAAAACATTATCCTGAATGGTCCATAGGCTTCACCAGACTTCCAAAAAGCCCATGGGACCAAAAAAAAGCTTAAGAACCCCTCCTTTGGGTGTTACATTATCATTTCATCATTTCCAAAGTTTTTATTTTTTTATAAGTGCATTGCACATGGGACATGCAGCTCTGGGTTTTACACATACAATATTTCTTATTGAAAAGAACATTTACAAAAATCATTAATCTTCTGGTAGAATGTGGACTATTTGGCTTTCAGGAAATGTTTGTAGCTTCTTACTATTTTATTTCTTTTCATCACTAGTTATATTCTGTCACAGACTATCTCAACTTGACAACTCTCTAGGCTGCCTCAGAGACAGTTCAGTGTAGACTTTGTGGGAAGCAAAGTCATTCTTGTCATTTGCAGGCTGGTTGCAAAGCGGAATATGATGCAGCTACTAGATCGTTTCTGTTTGTGTGTGTGTAGATATGATTCTCTTTGTGTGTGTGTAGATATGATTTTGTGAAGCTATAAGAACATGGACAAAACTGTGCCACAATCCTTATTAGGTTGTTAACATAGATTTCCTGCAGGATGAGGAAAGGGACCAAGAAAAGAGAGGGGAAAAGGTTGCACTTAAAGTATGTAGGATATATTCACATTTATGAATTTGTATATGGCTAATAAATATATGCATGACATATTTAAGAAATAATAGGACACACTACATGCATGCTCAGTCACTCAATTGTGTCTGACTCTGCGACCCTGTAGACTGTAGCCCTCTAGGCGCCTCTGTCTATGGAACTCTCCTACTCCAGGGAATCTTCCCAACCCAGGGATCAAACCCATGTCTCCTACATCTCCTGCATTGGCAGGTGATTCTTTACCACTGCACCACCTGGGAAGCCCCAAGAGGACACACTGCTGCTGTTGTTGCTGCTGCTAAGTTGCTTCAGTCATGTCCAACTCTGTGCACTCCCATAGACGGCAGCCCACCAGGCTCCCCCGTCCCTGGGATTCTCCAGGCAAGAACACTGGAGTGGGCTGCCATTGCCTTCTCCAATAGGACGCACTACTAGGTATAAATAGCTATGCAGTAAGGACCTACTGTATAGCACAGGGGAGACTACTCAGTACTCTATACTGGCCTATGTGGTGAAAGAATCTAAAAAAGAGTGGATCCATGTATATGTATGACTGATTCACTTTGCTGTACACTGGAAACTAACACAACATGCCAATCAACTATACTTCAAAAAAAAAATTAAAATAGAAAAGTAATAGGAGCCAAGCAACAAAGCACTAAAAAATAATAACATTAAGATATCTTGGAAGCTAGAGACCCAGGGCAATACCTGGAATTAGGCAAAGAGTTGAAATTGAGAGGTTAAAATTATTTGTGTAGGAGAGCTATTACAAATAAAAAAGCACAAAAATAAAACTATTAATTGTCAAAGAGCTATTATACCGGTTCTTGATTGATACCTCAAATCAAAGGAGGTGATTTTAAAAGACCTTTTATATAGCACCAGACCTTGGCGAAATTTCCCAAGGGAGTTTTCTAATACAGAAAATCCAATTAAAATTTATTTTTAAATAGACTTTATGACCATAATTTTGGTGATTATTTAATAATTCATGGTTGAGACTTTAGTAGTACATGGTTGAGTGCTTTATGTCTTTGGATGCTGACCACACCTTCTAAAATATTATGCTACCCAAACAGGAAAAAAATCAAAAGAAATTACATAGGTGCACATGACATACTATCACAAGATAGTAATCCATGGAATGCTATATTCTGGTCTAGGGACTTAAGCAACAATAAACAAGTGAGAGGTGACCTTTATCAAAATTCATAAATATATACATTGATTTAGTGTGATATCATTTTCACAATTTTGTTAATACTTTCTTCATCTTCAATTTGGTTCACTTATTCAACAAATATTTATGTAATGTTTGTTCAGTACTAAGTAGCCAACTTTTGCAACTGCACTTTCCATCATTTACAACTGGTTTAGTGAAGAAGGGCTTAAATATTACTGCACACACAGTGGACAGAATGCTGTATCAACCTATAGCCCTTGGAATATACTATGGATATGCTTGTATCTTTATGGAATTTTCCCCATTTTTTTTTTTTTTTTTTTTTTTGTCAGGATGATCCAGTGCCAAATTAAAATATGTGTGCAGTACCACAATCCTTTCTAGCCAAATTCATGTATCTGAAATTCAGTTTTCTTCATGTGATGACTTCTGATTTTTTAATGCATTAACCTGTCAGTGGTCAGAATCAAAGCCACTGAAGGTTTTCAATTTGTACCCATGGCTCTTGCTGAATATAGGATCTTGGTTCCATGGACTAGATTAGTTTTGGCTTTCTGAGATACTAATGTGCTGTTACTATGAGGACTATTAGGTGGGTTGCCTTCATAGAGGTCCCAGAATGTAGGTAGCAGTTTGGAATGGAGAGAAAACTGTCAGCCAGGCATCAAAATCTTCAATAAACATTAGTAAGTGACCTAGTGCAGTTCAGTTTAGTCACTCAGTCCTGTCCAACACTGTGACCCCATGGACTGCAGCACTCTAGGCTTCCCTTCCATCACCAACTCCAGGAGCTTGCTCAAACTCATGTCCATCAAATCGGGGATGCCATCCAACAATCTTATCCTCTGTCGTCCCCTTCTCCTCCTGCCTTCAGTCTTTCCCAGTATCAGGGTCTTTTCCAGTGAGTCAGTTCTTCACATCAGGTGGCCAAAGTATTGGAGCTTCAGCTTCAGCATCAGTCCTTCCAATGAATATTTAGGACTGATTTCCTCTAGGATGGACTGGTTGGATCTCCTTGAAGTCCAAGGGACTCACAAGAGTATGCTCCAACAATACAGTTCAAAAGCATCAATTCTTTGGCCCTCAGCTTTCTTTATAGTCCAACTCTCACATCCATACATGACTACTGGAAAAACCATAGCTTTAACTAGACGGACCCTTGTCAGTGAAGTAATGTCTCTGCTTTTTAATAGGCTGTCTAGGTTGGTCATAGTCTTCCTTCCAAGAAGCAAGCATCTTTTAATTTCATGGCTGTAGTCACCATCTGCAATGATTTTGGAGCCCAAGAAAATAAAGTCTCTCACTGTTTCCATTGTTTCCCCATCTATTCAGTATGAAGTGATGGGACTTGAGGCCATGATCTTTGCTTTTTGAATGTTGAGCTTTAAGCCAACTTTTTCACTCTCCTCTTTCACTTTCATCAAGAAGCTCTTCAGTTCCTCTTCACTTTCTGCCATAAGGGTGGCATCATCTCCGTATATGATGCTATTGATATTTCTCCTAGCATTCTTGATTCCAGCTTGTGCTTCATCCAGCCCAGCATTTTGCATGATATATTCTGTATATAAGTTAAATAAGCAGGGTGACAATATATAGCCTTGACATACTCCTTTCCTAATTTGGAACCAGTCCGTTGTTCGATGTCTTATTCTAACTGTTGCTTCTTGACCTGCGTACAGATTTCTCAGGAGGCAGGTAAGGTAGTCTGATATTCCCATCTCTTGAAGAATTTTTCACAGTTTGCTGTGATCCATGCAGTCAAAGGCTTTGGCATAGTCCAAAGCCTTTTGCTTTTTCTATGATCCAATGCATGTTGGCAATGTGATCTCTGGTTCCTCTGCCTTTTCTAAATCCAGCTTGAACATCTGGAAGTTCTCAATTCACAAACTGTTGAAGCCTGGCTTGGAGAATTTTGAGCATTATGTTACTAGCGTATGAGATGAGTGCAGTTGTGTGGTAGTTTGAACATTCTTTGGCACTGCCTTTCTTTGGGATTGGAATGAAAACGGACCTTTTCCAGTCCTGTGGCCACTGCCGAGTTTTCCAAAATTTGCTGGCATATTGGGTGCAGCACTTTCACAGCATCATCTTTTAGGATTTGAAATAGCTCAGCTGGAATTCCATCACCTCCACTAGCTTTGTTTGTAGTGATGCTTCCTAAGGCCTACTTGACTTCACATTCCAGGATGTCTGGCTCTAGGTGAGTGATCACACCATTGTGTGATCTGGGTCATTAAGGTCTTTTTTGCATAGTTCTTCCGTGTATTCTTGGCTTTTCTTAATATATTCTATCTCTGTTAGGTCAGTACTGTTTCTGTCCTTTATTGTACCCATCTTTGCATGAAATGTTCCCTTGGTATCTCTAATTTTCTTGAAGAGATCTATAGTCTTTCTCATTTCTTGTTTTCCTCTGTTTTGCTGAGGAATGCTTTCTTATCTCTCTTTGCTATTCTTCAGAACTCTGCATTCAGATGGGTAAATCTCTCCTTTTCTCCTTTGCCTTTCACTTCTCTTCTTTTCACAGCTATTTTAAGCCCTCCTCAGACAACCATTTTGCCTTTTTGCATTTGTTTTTCTTGGGGATGGTCTTGATCTCTGCCTCCTATACAATGTCATGAACTTCTGTTGATAGTTCTTCAGGTACTCTGTCTATCAGATCTAATGCCTTGAATCTATTTGCCACTTCCACTGTATAATCATAAAGGATTTGATTTAGGTCGTACCTGAATGGTCTGGTGGTTTTCCATACTGTCTTCAATTTAAGTCTGAATTTTGCAATAAGGAGAATGAATGAACTCAATGAAACTATGAACCATGGTATATAGGGCCACCCAAGATTGATGGGTCATGGTGGAGAGTTCTGTAAAAAAAACATGGTCCACTGGAGAAGGGAATGGCAAACTACTTCAGTACTGTTACCTTGAGAACCCTATGAACAGTAACAGTATGAAAAGGCAAAATGATATGACACTGAAAGATGAACTCCTCAGATCAGTAGGTGCCCAATATGCTACTGGAGAAGAGTGGAGATGTAACTCCAGAAAGAATGAAGAGATGGAGCCAAAGTGAAACAGTGCCCAGTTGTGGATGTGACTGGTGATGAAAGTAAAGTCCAATGTTGTAAAAAATAGTATTGCATAGGAACCTGGAATGTTAGGTCCCTGAATCAAGGTAAATTGGAAGTGGTCAAACAGGAGATGGCAAGAGTGAACATCGACATTTTAGGACTCAGCGAACTAAAATGGACTGGAATGGGCACATTTAATTCAGATGTCCATGATATCTACTACTGTGGGCAAGAACTCCTTAGAAGAAATGGAGTAGCCCTCTTAGTCAACAAAAGAGTCCCAAATGCAGTACTTGGGTGCAATCTCAAAAATGACAGAATGATCTCTGTTCGTTTCCAAGGCAAACCATTCAGTATCACAGTAATCCAAGTCTATGCCCCAACTGCTAAATGCCAAAGAAGCTGGAGTTGAACGGTTTTATGATGACCTACAAGACCTTCTAGAACACCAGAAACAAATGTCCTTTTCATTATAGGGACTGGAATGCAAAAGTAGGAAGTCAAGAGATACCTGGAGTAACAGGCAAGTTTGACCTTGGAGTACAAAATGAGGCTAACAAGAGTTTTGCCAAGAGAATGCACTGGTCATAGCAAACACCCTTTTCCAACAACACAAGAGACAACTCTACACATGGACATCACCAGATGGTCAGTACCGAAATCAGATTGATTATATTCTTTGCAGCCGAAGATGGAGAAGCTCTATACAGTCAGCAAAAACAAGACCGGGAGCTGACTGTGGCTCAGATCAAGTGACCTAGAGCTTCTATGTATTTGTATTGTGTGTGTATTCAGTAGTGTTTGACTCTTTGTGACTCTTTGGACTGTTGCCCACCAGGTTCCTCTGTCCATGGGATTTTTCAGGCAAGAGTGGGTAGCCATTTACTCCTCTAGAGGATTTTCCCAACCCGGGGATTGAACCTGTGTCTCCTGCATTGCAGGCAGATTCTTTACCTGCTGAGCTATTGGGGAAGCCCTATAACTAATTCTATAACAAAGACTTCAGTGGCTGTGTGTTTTAAAACCAAAACAAGAATTATTTTTAAATCTAAGATTTTCAGAGTAACAAGAATATATATAGAAAGTTCATTAAACCAAAATTTATTAAATCTCAGGCATCCTTCTAGGAGCTTTGAATGCATTGGGAACAAAACAGTTAACTTTACACATAGGGAGCTTACATTCTAGCTGGCTGAATACAGACAAGAAAAAAAAATAACAAAACTAAGTTATATCGTTTTTTGGAACATGATTAAATATAAGAAAAGGAAAAGCTAGGTAATGGGGATTTGGTACTGGCAAAAGATTTCCTTAAAGGATTTATAAAAGAATGAATAGTTATCAAAGTATGTCTTGATTTGATGTATTTTGCTTCCTGTCTTTTTGATGCTATTTATTTTAAAATTTTAATATGTTAGGAAATATACAGTGTTTGATAAATTGTTTCAGTTTTGCTATATGTCTGCTACAAAGGAAAAAACATCTTTTGTCATGTAAACAACTCTAAGTAATCATTTTGTTCTGGATTATTTGTCTTTAATAGCTTTTCTGAGCAATCTGTTCTTTTTCAAAATATTCTTTCAAGATGGGTTGTCAGAAATTTAAATTGTGGTAGGTGAACTGAGTTTTGACATGTCATAAAAAGGTGATATAGAACAGCAAAGGATCATAGATTTATGAAAACAAGGAATTATTTTATTTCATATTGTTGTTACTAAAAGTAATAATAGAATAAAGATCTAAAGCCTATTCAGAAGCTTAGAGAGAGTTAAGTTAGAGAAAAACATCAGGAGAAAAGTTAGAAAAGAAAAATTAGTTCAAGACCTAACTTCCTCTTAGAAGTAATCTTACATTTTTATCAGGCACATATATTTAGAGGAAATAGTCTAAAATTTTGGATAGGTACCTAACTGAAGAATGTAAGTGATAGTCTGACAGTCCCCAAAGATGCTATATAGTGAATAGACCCAATTCAGTACTGCAGTTGAATGGAACATTATTTCACTGTTAGTCTGGATTGCCTGTCGCTGAGAATAGAATCTGTATTTCTTTGAATTTCCCCATTCTGTATCCCTCCTGGAATTCTTAAGGTCAGTTAAGCACAGTAAATAATCTTCACTCAGCAAGCAACCCAAATCACCATCTTCCTGTTCAATGTAGCTAATAAATTCTAAGCAAACTCGAAACTCTTTGTGAAGCTTCCTAATGGATGCCTTCACTGGACTGAAGAGCTTTTGGAACAAAATAAAATAATCATCTAAAGTTGAATGTTTGGGGATCAAGGTTACTAGGTCAACACTAAATTTAAAACTAGTTTGAGAGACAATTTTTAATGGCACTTAGAAATTACGGCTAAAGGTCAGGCCGCTACATGCCATGTTGCTCAGAGCCTTTGATGCTAAAGGTCTACGACTGACTTATGTGTAAGATATATTTTTTAAACATTAACTGTGATTTAAAGTAGCAAGAGACAGTGTTCAGGCCAGGGAAAATAAAAGTCCCTCTCCTCGGTTTTTCGGTTGAAACAGTTTGAGCTTAGTAATTTTATTGAACCTGAAAAAAATTATTATTTGCTGCCTTCACAAAGGGGCACAGGGAAGCTTTCCTCTGTCAATTCCTGCTTAGGAGTTTCTGAGATGTTTTGTGACTGTAAGGAAACTGTGGATGAAATCTATACCAGTTAGAGATCTTGTGTGTTTGGAACCATTTAAAAATGCTGTGTGAGGCTCAAAGGAATTAGCGAAGGCTGCTGCATTACAGCTACATTATTAATCTCCAAAGAGAATAGATACCAGATGTTCATGCTGCCCAAAGGACACCTCAGTGTTCTTGACAGTTTTTAGTCATGTTGTCCTTTCACAGATGCCAATGCCTGAAATCCTTACAGGTGACAAGGCTATGTGGCTTCTACATATGAGATTATTAGTAATCAGTTTGAGGACATGCAGTATTGATAGCAGGGAAATTATCATATTATGTTGTTTGATATTTGTAAAAAATTGCCTAAAACGAAATAGTAGAAACTCTTCATCCTTTTTTTTTTTTTTTCTGATCAGCATAGTGATAGGCAGGTCCACACTAAGTGATAATCCTTTAATTCAGTCCAATTTTGTTGTTAAATAATGAATTTGTGCTGATATTTTCTTTGTTAATTAATTCATTCAACAGATATTTCTATGAGCTATGCATTGAGGATATAATAGTAAAGAAAGTGGTCATATTCACATGGAGCTTGGTAGAAGAAGTAAAGAGTAATCAAAAATTACCCACTCAAAAATAAATAGTCACAAACCATGATACATGCTTGGAAGAAAAAGTACTGGGTGCTCTGAACATCTTTGACAGTGAAACTTGACCTAGAATTAAAACTCTGGATTCATTTATTAATCCATATTTAGTGAGTACCTACTACTGTGCCAGAAAAGCTGGAAAGATTGCCATAGTCATTTAAAACTCAAACTCGTAACTTTCAGCTTGGTAGACCGAAAGATATTAGGAGCAAAACAACAATAGACAACTTGAAAAATAAACTAAATATAAAACAATTCTGGGGATGGAATTCTAGTTTAGTCTTTTAGCCTTTCTTCAAACACAACTTCTGTTCAGAAAGCTAAGGAGCAGTTGAGTACTGCTTAAGATTTTTTAGCATGTCTAAATATTTTTCATATTACTTATTTTATTGCAAAAACTCCATAAAAAAGTAATAGTGTAAGATATTAAACACCTTAGAAAAACAGAAAGGTGGAATCAGTAGGAGGGGCCCCAAGAACCCAAATATTTTAGCACAAATGTCATTATGCTCTCCACTAGCCATCAACCTGGTTCACCTTCCTTCCCTGCCAGGCTTTGTAAAGAGCAGTCTTTGTTCACTTTCTCCACTTCACATATGCTGTTCAACCCGACGGAGTTCGGCTTCTGTCATTATCGCATTGAAATGTCTCTTCCTAAAGTTCCTCAGATCTCCTAATTATTGAATTCAGCAATCTCCTCTCAGATTTTACTTGACTAGTCCTTTCTGTAGATTCTGTCACTACGGTCTGCCTTCCAGCCTTGGACAGTTTTCACTTTATTATCTAGCTTTGTCTTTGTACCCTTGTCCTCCTCCTATTTTCTGGAACACCCTCTTCTATTTTCCTTTGCTGACTCATTTTTCAGCTCACCGTTTAAATACCTGTATGATTCTCCACTGCCACCCTATTCTCCTTCTTCCAAACCTCCTTCTAGTCTTACTGTCTTCTGCGCTCTGCAGACTTTCACATCTGTATCTTTAGCCAGGGTCTCACCTCTGAGCCCACATATTTCTCTGCCTCCTAGGTAGTTTCACACTAGACTGATTTTGTTATTTTCCTTGAAAACATGCATGATGGGCATGATCCAACTGGTCATACAAGCTGGGAATCTAATCATAATCTGACCCTGCCCTTCTCCTTCACTCGCCCACAGGTTTCCCAGTCACCGCAATTGGAACTGTGCTCTCAGTCTCTGTAATCACTCTCCTGATCCCCAGTCCCATTGCAATTGTCTTCATTTAGAACTTCTATTCCTGTACATAGTCTTCATCTGGTAGACCTGCTTTCATCTTCCCTTTTATCCCTCACCCTCCAGACTGCTTCCAGAGCCATCCTCCTAAAACACAAATCTGATCATGTAGTCTTTATGTGATTCCCCGTCATCATGCCATTCAAAATGTCCTAGCAACAGTGCCACTGCCATTTAGAGCTATTGGGTTACTTGACAACAAGACAGAAAAGCAAGGTAACTAGTAACCAAAATAAAATTCATGTTTGAACGGTGCTTTGCGTGCATATATGCATGCACACTCAGTCATGTCTGACTCTTTGTGACCCCATGGACTATAGTCTGCCAGCCTCCTCTGTCCAAGGAATTTTCCAGGCAAGAATACAGGTGTAGGTTGCCATTTCCTTCTCCAGGGGATCTTCCCGACCCAGGGATCAAACTCATGTCTCTTGTGTGTCCTGCATTGGCAGGTGGGTTCTTTACCAGCTGAGCTATAGTACATTGTATTTATATTTTACTAGCATTATTTATATTCATGGGCTTCCCTGCTGGCTCAGACGGTAAAGAATCTGCTAACAGTGCCGGAGACCTGCGTTTGATCCCTAGGTTAGGAAGATCCCCTGGAGAAGGAAATGGTTACCCACTCTAGTATTCTTGCCTGGAGAACCCTGTGGACAGAGAAACGTGGCAGGCTACAGTCCCTAGGGTCACAATGAGTCAGACACGACTAAGTGACTAACATTTTCACTTTCATTTATCATTATCTTCATTGATTTTTAGTATCTATAGACTGATTCTAATTTTATATATATAAACTCTTTGCTTTAAGTATCATTTTTGCTTGAGGTACCACTCATTAAAGCTGAATGAAGCATAGGGAAAATGTTTGCCAAAACCGATGGTTTTATTTTTGTCATACTTACTATTAAAACTATTTACTTGAGAGTTTGCCACTTGAGAATTTGCCTCTTGAGACTATTGCTTGTTTACAATAATGAAATCATGTCATCAGCATATGGGGGATGCTTGTCCTTATATTTGCTATGGCAGGAGGGCCAAAACACAAGAAATGCTCAAACCAGATTAAGCAAATATAAAGTTGAAAAGTAGTCTAAGAAATTTCTTTCCACTGAACTGGTCAGGGAGGAGACTACCCTGCCTGCCTGATTCTAAACCCAGAGGGCACTGCAGAGGTCATGAAGTAAGTGCTAATTCCATCTAGTTAGCCCATAATCATGTTTTAGCCAGAGTCAAATCTGAACCAGTTAAAGCTGCTAAACCTTACATTAATCTTGGTATTTTTTTAATCAGTAAGGTAAAAAATAATATAATTGTGATTAGTGGAAAAAATTATAATGCCTGAAATCTGTTGCTTCTTTCCATAAACTACTAGATCAAGACACTAAAATCTGCAGTCTATTAAAAGAATCTCAGCTTCTTGATGATAGACTGAGCATTTGTTATTCAGTTGCTAAGTCATGTCTGACTCTTTCCTACCCCTCGGACTGTAGCATGCCATGTTTCCCTCTCCTTCACTATCTCTCAGAGTTTGCTGAAACTCATGTCCATTGAGTCAGTGATGCCATCCAACCATCTCATCCTCTGTCACCCACTTCTCCTACCCTCAATCTTTCCCAGCATCGGGGCCTTTTCCAGTGGGTCAGCTCTTCACATCACGTGGCCAAAGGATTGGAGCTTCAGCTTCAATCCTTCCAGTGAATATTCAAGGTTGATTTCCCTTAGGATTGAATGGTTTGATCCCCTTGCTGTCCAAGGGACTCTCAAGAGTCTTCTCCAGCACCACAGTTTGAAAGCATCAATTCTTCTTTATGGTCCAACTCTCACATCCATACGTGACTACTGGAAAAACCATTGCTCTGACTATATGGACCTTTGTTGGCAAAATGATGTCTCTGCTTTTTAATATGTTGTCTAGGTTGGTCATGGCTTTTCTTCCAAGGAGCAGGCATCTTTTAATTACATGGCTGCAGTCATAATCTGCAGTGATTTTGTTTTTTAAAAAGAATCTCAGCCTCTTGTTCATAATGATAGACTGAACATACAAGTTTGTTTTCCTGTCTCCCAAGAAACCTCTTTAAAGTGACAATTTTAAAAAACAGAAGAAAGAGGAGGAGGAGAAGTTAAATAGGAAAAGAAACCTGTTGCAAAGAGAGTTAGATTGTGGGGAGAATAATGGGATCTTGAGCAGACAAGAAATTATAACCATTTTTCCCAAGGGGGGAAAAAATGGGAGGAAATGCATTAATGGGTATGGTTGATTAAAGAAAGATACAACCCAGAATATGTGCTAGAGTTGTTTTGAGGTGCCCAGCAGAATTACCAAGAGGCAAACGGGACTGACAACAAGGTGTTGAATCGAAAGTCTAAAGAACAGCTAGACCAGCTTCTCATCTTCCTCACTTTCATATTTAGACTGACAGATCATCAGCTAGTCACATGGGAAAAGAAGAAACCTGGAAGAGTCCTTCTCTTCAGATATTAAACAGCCTGTCTGGGAGAATTGGTGCTGCTGTTGAGGTGTTGTGCTGCAAAATGAACCCTCAGTTCAGTTCAGTTCAGTTCAGTCGCTCAGTTGTGTCTGACTCTTTGTGACCCGATGAATCGCAGCACACCAGGCCTCCCTGTCCATCACCAACTCCCGGAGTTCACTCAAACTCACGTCCATCGAGTCAGTGATGCCATCCAGCCATTTCATCCTCGGTCGGCCCCTTCTTCTCCTGCCCCCAATCCTTCCCAGCATCAAAGTCTTTTCCAATGAGTCAACTCTTCGCATGAGGTGGCCAAAGTACTGGAGTTTCAGCTTTAGCATCATTCCTTCCAAAGAAATCCCAGGGTTGATCTCCTTCAGAATGGACTGGTTGGATCTCCTTTTAGTCCAAGGGACTCTCAAGAGTCTTCTCCAACACCACAGTTCAAAAGCATCAATTCTTCGGCTCTCAGCCTTCTTCACAGTCCAACTCTCACATCCATACATGACCACAGGAAAAATCATAGCCTTGACTAGACGGACCTTAGTCAGGACTAACAAATTCTTGGGCATCAGCTGTGTTCACAGAGCTCCCAGTCAGCTTTTCTATTCAGAGTTAAGACTAGTAAGGAAACAAACCTGTACTGTACCTGAAAGCAGAGGACCTTGCATAGTATAGCTGCAGAAGATAACTGACCCAGACCTCCATGCTCAGAGAGAAATGGCCAAAGATCACCATCGATGTACCAAGAAAACCAAGAGCACGAAAGACAAAACCCAAGACAGAGAGAACAATTACCCTAGAGAAAGCAGAGACATTTTAGAGAATAATAGGAAAGCTAAAATAAAACAACCCACTGATTTATATTATCGGGGTATTTGAAATACCTCATATATAAAGATAAGATGATGCTGTTAAAAAAAACACACACAAAATGTAAAACAAACAGAATAACTGGAGGCCAGGAATAATGTGAAAAAATAATCCGTCAGAAGGTACCCATGATTTGATGTCATTTATATAAATTATTAAACACTTAGAACATTATATATTGTTTATGGATATTACACTGCAGAAAATGAACCAGAACACGTGTTGGGGGGTGGCTCAGTGGCTCAGTCGTGTCCAGCTCTTTGCAACCCCATGGACTGTACCTGCCAGGCCCCTCTGTCCATGGAATTCTCCAGGCAAGAACACTGCAGTGGGTTGCCGTTTCCTTCTCCACATGTGTTGGGAATGGTACATAAATGATTATCTTTGTGGTACCAGGATGTATAGGAATAGGGAAGAAGGTTGGAGGCAGATCTGGCTATAATTGTAACATTTCATTCTATTAGAAAAAGAGAAAAGTTGAAGCAAATATTTTTTTAAATTATTATCTGTCAGATCTGGATATCTGTTAAATTGTGGATGCCTATTATATTCTGTAAACTTTTGCATGTGTTTTAAATATTTGTAATTAAAAACTCAAAATTGAAATACTGAATTACAGAAAAATTTTGTACAATTGTATAATGAAAATCACAGTCTAAAAGACAGAAAACGTGGCATGCCTTTTAACATGTGATGCAATGTAAAAACAGGAAAATGTTTGATTTTAAGCATTCTGAGATTATGACAATTGGACCATCCAGAGGGAAAGATAATCCCAGAACACTTCAGCTCTGCAATAAGCAATACATGTATAGTCATAATAATATACAGGCTGCTTGCTCATTTTCAACTCTTAGGATTAATCTATAAAAACATGGAAGACTTAATTAAGGTTAGGCACTGGAAAGGCAGGAAAGAGTAGATGGAGGAAGGATCAGAGCACTAAGGAGAGCCAAACAATATTAAGTTATAGGGTAGTCATGCATTCATTCAATCGTTACATAGTTTTTAAATAACATTCTTATGTTGAAGGCACTATTTTAAGTAACTGGCGATACGTGCTAAGTCGCTTCAGTTGTGTGCGACTCTTGGGGCCCTAGGGACTGTAGCCCACCAGGCCCCTCTGTCCATGGGATTGTCCAGGCAAGAAGACTAGAAGCAGGCTGCTGTGCCCTTCTCCAGGGGATCTTCCCGACATAGGGATCAAACCCAGGTCTCCTGCACTGGGAGGCAGGTTCTTTACCACTAGCGCCAGCTGGGAAGCCCGATTAGCAATACGGAGATGAACAAACTCCCTGCCTTTGCTCAGCTTTACATTCTAGTTCAAGAAACAGAACTAAGGTTTTAAAAGAAGGTTTTAAAAGAATTATCAATAAAAGGAATGTAACTGTAAAAATTAGAAGGGGGAAGGAAGGGGAGATAGTGTAAATATGAATACTAAATCATAATTCACAAGAAAGAATCCATTTATAGTTCATAAACAGCACTGTTCAGTGGTGAAATGTTTTCTATTTGTGGGAAATAATGGTAGAACTATTCTATATCTGTATCTGTGTTGTCCAGTGTCATCACCATTAACTACATGTAACTGTTGAGAACCTGAACTGTGGTTAGTGTGACAAAGAAACTGAAATTTAAATTTTATTTAATTTTAATTAATTGTAATTTGACTTGTGACATGTTCCTGGCTACTACTGTATTGGACAGCACAGATTTAAAATGAAGGGATCAGATAGCATATGCATATTTTGTAGAAATAAATAGAAAGCCTGTTAAACATGATTGTCTACAAGGTGGGGAGAATTGAAAGGGAACATTTCACTGAGTCATCGTGCACTGTTTGACCTTCTGCTACATGCATGTATTTGGTTGATTAAACTTTTGGGTCTTTGAGGGGGAATAGAGAATCATCCTTTTAAAAATGTTATTCAAGTTACACCTGAAGTGAATAACTGGGCAAGAATCAGAGCTCTAAGCTTCAAACCATTTTTGTTATTAGGAGGTCTCCATAGAGAGTTTTATTATTTGGCTTGAGATAGCTAATAAGGTATATATTGGTCAGTGAGGTTAATAGTTTCTGGTTTCAGAGAAACTAGAAGCTACAAATTTTGAAATACGGTCCTTGAATTATAGAGCTGTGAGAATTGCTATCTGTAGAAAATTATATCTGCAGATCTCCAGCTTGTCTCACCAAAACCATGCTCAAGTATATATCATCATTATTAAACCATCACTCAAGCCCAGGTGGCCTTATTTTTGCATTTGAAGATAACAAAATACTTGTCGTTATATTTCAATTCAATGTATCCTTGGTCACGGGTAGTTTCTGCTGTGTTCTACTGATGGGTCATGTAGCTAATTTACTGAGGTTTCTAATCTTATCTGGGGGTTGAGGGAGTGGGTAGGGGAAGAGGAAGCTGTATAGCCATCCTTGTTAAATTAAGAGTAAAGGAATGAGGGCCACTTTTTCTAGACATGGTACAGATGGAATTGGCTTCAGCTTGTTTATAATCTGTTGCTAGTTTTAACAACTTGTTTTGAAGATATTTGAGAGGAAGGAGGAAAAGGTTGGAAGAGAGAGCTAAGGAAGTTTTTCTCAGGGGGCAATTGGAATGAAACATTTTAAATCTGTGAACAGTACACTACTTTTGGAGAGCTGTATCACTATAAAATTCCAGGTTCAAGTAGACTTAAAGCAGCTTTGTTAAGCTACATTACGAGTCAGCAGGAATCATTCTTCCTACTGCAATCTAAAAAAAATCCATTTTAATGTAGGTGGTAGCAAGCATCAACGACCTACTGTTAATAAACTAGATCACTTACTCTTACATTCGAGATGTAAATGGACATATCCTGGATTTGCATCACATTATACCAGCATATACCATAGACACCAAGTTATGTCTGCAGATTAATTTGGCCTGATGTTTGAATAAAATCGAAGCAGAACTGCCATATTCCAATTTGTCGGTATAAAGGGTAGTACTTGTAGTTACTTGCTATTGAGAAAGGAGAATTCTTAGAAAGGAGAATTATTTATTGAATATAAGTTGTTCTTGATATTAATAGGCTAATATCTAAAAGGTACAGTTTATGGTCTTGGAAATAAAATGATAATCAGCCCATATCCAAACTCTGAATAGAAACAAAAGGATGTACTGGGGATAGGGTGAGTCAACTCTGTTTATACAGGTTTTCGCATGACTTTTCTTTTAAAAAGTATATGGAATTCATCCAAAACAAATACTGTTTTGTTAGATGAGAAGACCAAAAGGGAAATCCTAGAGAAAGGAGGATGGATGATCTGTCTTTAATGTCAAAACTGACAAAAACACATCCCCCCCTCTTTCGCTCAAGATAATTTTCTCAACAAGACCCAGATTGCTTCAGTCTTTGCCTATCACCCTTTGAAGCACTTTCCTTATTATTAGGAGTGGGGGCAGGGTTTCCTTTGAGGATTTTTACAGCAGTGAAGAGTTCCTCCTTTAAATACTTTCACATGATGAGGGAATTCTGCTTTCAAAGTGCTGTCATCACTGCGGCTTCTCTCCCATAAGACGATTTATTCTTGGGTGAAGGTCCTTCTTAGTTTGATTGTCAATAGGACTTACCTTTCTGATGGATTCTCTTTCTATAGAGCTTGCTTGTTCTGAGAGATGCAGCAAAAGGGCTCAACATGCTCTTTTGTTCACCTTACTGATGAAGTTGACCAATGATTCTCTTTTGAAATATGTTCCATCATATACAGTTATAAACTTCAACATGGCTCTCTTTGTCAGCCTCCACCAATTAAGATGTGGGTGACATGTCCAATATTCCTGCTTGAAAGCTATAATTCTTCTACAGTGCAAAGGGACTCTGAATTTGGGGATGCTTAGTGTCTCTTCCAGTGTTTAGATAGCACCATGGTAAATAACAAAAACTATTCAAGTGTCAACAGTGTTCCCAGAAACATTGAAGTCTTTTGAGAACCTGTACTCCATGTCACTCCAGATCACCCTGCTCAGCTCTTAAATAGTCTTTTGGAAAATTCTATAAATATTTAATTCATGGAAGCAAAATGTATAGCTGTATGGTTTCACAGCTCATTTGAAAGCAGTTCTCTCCCCTCCCCAAAATCTTTAGTAGGCAGTGATTCACAGTTATTAGAGAAAAATTAGAATGAAGAAACCCCAAATAAAGCTTATCATTTTCTCAATATTATTGCCTAAAGGTGAGTTTTTAAGTCTTCCTGGCTGTTTTAGATAAATGAATACAAATCTTGCCTATATCCCAAACTAGATGACATCATTTACATTATTACTCTTGGACTTTCCCTTTAAACGGTTTGGTCTTTAGAAGGTGCGGGAACTGGTATTGTCTAGGGTACCCATTCACTATCCCCTTCCATCTAGCAGCTCTTAAGTGCAACAGTGTATCTATCAACTAATCCAGACTAGCAGTAAACATAATTCTTAAAACTGACAACTTCCTTCCTGCTAGAGTGTTTAGATGATTGACCTCTCAAGCCCTTCACTGAGGAAGAAAGTGGGACATAAGTAGAGCACCTAGACTAAATCAGCTGTAGATTAAGACAGATTCTAGTTTTGGCTTTGCCACTTCCTGCCTGAGTAAGGCTGACAAATAACTCTTCCTTCTGCTCCCCAACCCTCTCCCTGCACAACCCAGTAAAGTGAGTAACCTAGATGATCGTTATGTGTTTTTACTACCTTAAATAAATAATAAGGATATTTCACCTGGATAGAGAGGCTTAATTATAGAAATTGAGCCAAATTGGATAGTTCAGTGAGAAATTAGAACTGATATTCCTTAATCTGGTTTTGTAAAGGAGTATGATTATGTTCTCTCCTCTTATGGACTCTATGATGTACTATAAATATTCATTCCACTTTCTTCTGTAAGCCAAGTTGAAAATCAGTTTAATAAACATCTCAACTGTACGTCTGTACTGTATATCATGGGAAGCTCTGAATATACTGAAGTCAATTCCCTTCAAAATGCTCACCACCTAAACAGGGAGAAAGCATGAAAACAAATCACAAATCTAGTGTGATGAGCAGAACAAGATAAGTATACACAAAATGCAGGGGTAAGCATGGGAAATGAATATATATTTCTCTGGATCTATTTTAAATTCTAGAAATAGAAAAATGTTGGGGGGGGGAGGGTGGTAGCTTTATGGTAAATTTTTTTAAAAAAACAAAACCTCCTGAGTCTTTACCTGTTTACTGCTGAATCAAATATGTCTCCTCATAATATTATTTGCTATAAACTGTAATCAAACAAGACATGGAAGGTTTTCAACAAAAACCAGAATGTTCTCTTTCTTTTCATAGATAAATTATTTTTCAATGTCTTAAAACATTGGGATTCCCTGGTGGTTAAGATGGTTGAGTCTGCCTGCAATGCAGGAGACCCAAGTTTGATCCCTGGGTTGGGAAGATCCCCTGGAGAAGGAAATGGCAACCCACTCCAGTATTCTTGCCTGGAAAATCCCATGGACGGAGGAGCCTGGCGGGCTACAGTCCATTCGGTTTCAAAGAGTTGGACACGACTTCACTTTCACTTTAAAACATCACCACTAAGTTTCTCTTTAGTATTGGTAGCCTGGCATGCTGCAGACATGGGGTCGCAAAGAGTCGGACATGACTGAGCGACTGAACTGAACTGACTGGTGCTTCTGTCGTTAAACAAAGAAGAGCATTGAAATGTGTCAAGTAATCATCAAAAACCAAATAGTGTAGCCCAGAATATGTTGAGAGTCTCTCTGGAATTTAGAAAATGGGGAGAAATGAGTTTTCTTAAAGATATTGATGTTTCTTAGCATAATTGGGTTTTGTGGATTATTAGCCTATATCTACTAAGTTAAGGTTTTCTTGGTGATTTGTAGCAATCTTGAATTAAAATCAAGGAATTCAGTTCAGTCGCTCAGTCGTGTCTGACTCTTTGCGACCCCATGAATTGCAGCACGCCAGGCCTCCCTGTCCATCACCATCTCCCGGAGTTCACTCAGACTCACGTCCATCAAGTCGGTGATTCCATCCAGCCATTTTTCATCCTCTGTCATCCCCTTTTCCTCCTGCCCCCAATCCCTCCCAGCATCAGAGTCTTTTCCAATGAGTCAACTCTTTGCATGAGGTGGCCAAAGTACTGGAGATTCAGCTTCAGCATCATTCCTTCCAATGAACACCCAGGACCAATCTCCTTTAGAATGGACTGGTTGGATCTCCTTGTAGTTCAAGGGACTCTCAAGAGTCTTCTCCAACACCACAGTTCAAAAGCATCAATTCTTTGGCACTCAGCTTTCTTAACAGTCCAACTCTCACATCCATACATGACCACTGGAAAAACCATAGCCTTGACTAGACGGACCTTTGTTGGCAAAGTCATGTCTCTGCTTTTGAATATGCTGTCTAGGTTGGTCATAACCTTTCTTCCAAGGAGTAAGGGTCTTTTAATTTCATGGCTGCAATCACCATCTGCAGTGATTTTGGAGCCCCCAAAAATAAAATTGGAAAGTGTTTAAACTCCGGGTGTTAAATCTCGCACTATGAAAGCTGTACTGTTGCATGAGTGGAGTGTGGGGTGGGGAGCTTGAGGGAATTTATTATAAAAACCTGGTCTGAGCTAATTTGTTTTTGTTTGAAACTGGAAATCATATTGTTGAAATTTGCATTCTGTTTTCTTTCAATAGGTGTATTAACACAAAGTACTCTGCTTTTAAAGGGCTTCCTCCTTTCTACAGGAAAAATTTCACTTCTGAAAAAGAAGCAATTCAGCAACATTGCACCTCTTTCATCATTTTAGGAATACAGACTTCAGCTCAGTAACTCCAGACATATTTTCTGGAAACATATAAAAACAAGCCCATAAGTACTGAACGTAAAACCTGGGTATACCCATAAACATGTGTACAATCTGAAAGTCTACTTACCACTGAGTTTTTAAAAGCTGTGTGCATATTTTAATAATCACTAGAATAAATGAAAATTGGAACAAGATGCTGTTTGAGAGAAGGTGCTACCTGGAGATTCCTGAGGAATACTGCTCTGTGACTGTCCTATGAAGTGAGCATGCCTCTTGCCCATCAATAGATAGCACTTGTGCTTTCCAGACAAATTCCTGTTGTTCAGTCGCTAAGACACGTCTGACTTTTCGAACCCATGGACTGCAGGATGCCAGGCTTCCCTGTCCTTCACTATCCTCCTGGAATTTGCTGAAACTCATGTCCGTTGAGTCGGTAATGCTATCCAACCATCTCATCCTCTGTTGCCCCTTCTCCTACTGCCCTCAGTATTTCCCAGGATTAGGGTCTTTTCCGATGAGTTAGCTGTTTGCATCAGGTAGCCAAAGGATTGGCTTCAAAGCTTCAGCTTCAACATCAGTCCTTCCAATGATTATTCAGGGTTGATTTCCTTTAGGATTGACTGGTTTGATCTTCTTGCTGTCCAAGGGACTCTCAAGAGTCTTCTCCTGAGAAATTATATTAAGATGGAAACAACAGAATTTTAAAAATATATATTTTAACTATCCAAGTGTTAGTCACTCAGTTGTGCCCAACTCTTTGCGACCCCATGGATTGTAGCCCACCAGGCTCTTCTGTTCATGAAATTCTCCAGGCAAGAATACTGGAGTGGTTAAGTCATTCCCTTCTCCAGGGGCTCTTCCTCACCCAGGGATCAACCTAGGTCTCCTGCATTGCAGGCAGATTCTTCACCATCTGAGTCACCAGGGAAGCCCTTAACTATCCAAACTAAGTACTAAAAAAGTATTAAAGAAGTATGGAATAGTTAAAGTTAACAGCCAGACCAGTTGGATTGTGTTTTGGGAAAAAAAAAATCACGGTGTAAAACTCATAGTGGTTCCGAACTATGCCCAGTGACTCTGAAGATAAGAACAAGAAGCAGAAATGGTGAAAGAGAGCTTTGTAAGTTTGGGGGATGTGCTCAAAACTCCTGGGTGTTCTAAGAGAGTCTCACAAAACATAAATCTCAATGCAGCTATAATCTGGATGTGAGGAAAAGGTTATTCTTAAAATAGTTGCATTTTTGCAAGATACTTTAACCTTCAGTCTTCGGCCTTTCTTTTTTCAGGTTGAAAAAGTTAAGCATGATTCATATACTAAAGATTTCCTTTCTATGCTTAGTATTCCTTTTAGAATTGCATTCTAACCCATGGTTGTATCTCTCTCTGTTTCGGTTCTTGTGCGTGCTCTGCCCCAGGCTGGCCTTCATTCCACGACGTGATCAATTCTGATGTAGTGACATTCACAGATGACTTTTCCTATGGGATGCACAGGGTGGAGACCAGCTGCTCTCAGGTCAGTGTACCCCACCTAAAAACCCAAAATGTTGCTCATTCTGCTTTGCAAACACTTCCAAGGCTCCTGGTTGTGCTAAATATAGTAACTAAGGCCAATTGACCCATCACAAAAGTGACAGACAAACACAATGAGGTCTCTGTCAAGTCCTAATGATATCTCAGTCTTGAGGAGTTTAGCAAGTCCTATTAAATGTCGGTCTTCAACACTAGTAAACAAAATCATTGGTTGGAAAAGTTCTTCTTATTGACTCAGTACAGTGGGGAACTGAATGAAGATTTCATTACGTGACTTCACGTGATCTGACGTTTACTCTCTGTGTGCTCACTGTTCAGTCATCGTACCTCTAATGATAAGGATCCCAACATGGTCAACAAAGGCCCCAGAAACGTCTCTCCTTGGATGGATGTGAGGAGGGAGGCTGGAGAACAGCAGTAGGAAGAGGAAGTTTAGTAGCAGGCTGTGCGAGGGCAGAGAGAGAACGTGCGAGAAAATAATTCTTTCTATAGGTCTCCTAGAAATAGGCCTATCCTCACGTCTAAGGATGTTCCTTTCACTCTCCTCTGACTGCATCAGCGCCGGATCTAACGGGAAATGAACATGTGTTGAGGAGGAGGCAAAAATATAGTTAATCTGTCATCTCAATCAAGAAACTTGAACTTAAACCCAGGGACATGGCCAGAACCTTCTTGTACATAGATCTAGAGCAACTGCACATTCTAGTCCAGAGTAGGTCATCCTGCTCTACTTTGCTTTACATAAGTGAAATGTAAATCCGAGTGCTATGGTACTGAAACTCACTGATGCTAGAGCGCGTTGCTGGGGGCTGTCTCTTGTACAAATTAGAGGTGGAGGGGCACCGTCAGGCAGCTGTAAGAGCAGAGGGATTGCCACGTGAGCCTCCCTCAGCATTCTTCTACCTGCCCTTTAACCCTGTTCATCAGCCACAGGAGTTTTAGGGAGGAGGTGGCATATTTACTACCAAGTAGGGAGGAAGATTGGTTTGAACCTAACCATCTGATGAATTTCTATTTCATTTTTTTTTTTTAAGTAAAGCTGGCAAGTGAGCTGTCTTCTAAGTATGAGGACCACTCTCTCCCTTGAAAAAGTAGGCTTTATATCTTATCTAAGTCACATTTTCAATTCACCCTCATTTCTCAGATCTGAGTCTAAGCAAGAAAGTGGTACTTTTTGATCCTGGGTCTCACCCTCAGAGATTTCTAATTTAATTGGTCTCGGTGAGGTCTGAACATCAATGTTCTTAAAAGCTTCCCAGGTAAATGCTCACAGTAACCTTCTGAGTAGATAATGTTATTCTGTCTCATCTTACAGTGGAGGAAACTGAGGTACAAGAAGTGCGGTTACACTTGTATAAATATTCATAGATTGAACTGAGACTTGAATGTGGGCATTTAGCTCCAGAGCTTCTTATGGTGCTCAAATGGATAGATAAGTAGATAGATACAAGCACCATAAAAAGTCACATTGAAATAAGAAAAAAACAAAAAAACAAATCCTATGATTCCCCCAGTAGTTAATTTAATTCAATTCAGTTCTGGATTCAATTGAATGTTTATTTTTCATAACTTCCACAAAAGCAAATTGCAAATATCTACTCAGGAATCTAAAACATTTGACAAAAAAGTAAGATAGGATGGTACACAGTCATTTATAACTTAGGTACATAGTATTTAGTAAACCTCCCTTAAGGCTAATGGTTGTGGGGGGTTTTTTCCCCTTTAGTTTTTTAAGCTGCCTTAAAGGCTGTTCTATGACTGCTCTTTTTTTTTTTTTTTCCACTCAGAACCTATTTTCAAACATTGAGTTCTATGAAAATCATATGAAAAGGGACAGAAAAAGTGGGGCATAAGATAGGACCTTTCCTTCAGGGCCTACTCTCTGAAGTCTTTGTGACTAATTCTTAAAATTCACAGTTGGAATACACTTCCTCATTTCTCTGTGCCAGCCGCTGAGGTGACATCAGTAGTAGTCAAGATAAGACCCTTAGGAAGGTGTCTTGCGGGGACCAAAGAGGAACAAAACCACAAACTGTGCCCAAATTAGGCAACACTCATAACAGACACCACACTAACCCAGGCATAGCTCTCAGCCCTTGGTTAAAGGCCTAGTGACTGTTACTGTTCTTTGGGTACAGTTGGGTAAAGCACTAATACTCCTTTTCAGCCTCTTTTTCCGCCACCTTTATTTCTCACCTAAGAAAGTGCATCTTGCTGACGATGCATGATATGCGTGTGATCAGTCGTGTCCGACTCTTTACGACCCCATAGACGGTAGCCAGGCTCCTCTGTCCATGGGGTTGTCCCCGGCAAGAGTACCGGAGTAGGTTACTATTTCCTCCTCATGTTTCTTTTGCTTCCTGTGTTGGCAAGTGGATTCTTTACCACTGAGCCACCTGGAAAGCCCAGAAAGTGCTTGACCCTTTCTTAAATAAAAGTCTTAAATTTATAGAAAAGAGCAAGGGATATTTGTTCTGTTTCTTACGTAAACATAGAGAGAAAGGGAGGGAAATTTGTTCCATTAATGCATGTGCAAAAGTGCATGCTTTGGGAAGTAAGTGCCGCATAGAAAATAATCAGGTTCCAGCCCCAAAGAATATGTTTGCTGGAATCTTCCCCATGTGGACAGAGTGGGCCTGTCTGCCCCACTTTGGGCTAATAGCTCACTAAGAGCCAAAAGTGTGTATCTTGCCTTTCAGTTTCTTTGCCGTTTAATTTGTGCTTGATACAGAAATTCATTTTTCTTTTGTTTTACATTTTTCTTTAGTTTTCTCTTTTCCATTTTCTCATTCATCCTTTTTATCTTGACATGGGGGGCGGGGAACTGATTTAATGGTTTCCATACTAGAGAACGGAGAAGGCAATGGCACCCCACTCCAGTGCTCTTGCCTGGAAACTCCCATGGACGGAGGAGCCCGGTAGGCTGCAGTCCATGGGGTCGCTAAGAGTCGGACACGACTGAGCGACTTCACTTTCACTTTTCACTTTCCTGCATTGGAGAAGGAAATGGCAACCCACTCCAGTGTTCTTGCCTGGAGAATCCCAGGGATAGGGGAGCCTGGTGGGCTGCCATCTATGGGGTCGCACAGAGCTTGGCACAACTGAAGTGACTTAGCAGCAGCAGCAGCATACTAGAGAAACTACTTGTATCTTACTTCCTGGTTTCTCATCCTTAATAATGTTTTTCACTATCAGTTTATCTTTTACCTTTTATTCTTTCAGTTTATGTAGTCTTCTACTTGCAACTTATCCCATCTTTTTTTTTTTTTTTTAAACCTTTGGATGTGAACATGGTAACTTATCTAATTTGCTTCTCCTCTTAATAAAACTCTTGTGTTTTGAGTTTACATGGCTTGTCATTTCTCTGGACTGAATTGCATCAAAGGAGTTTGTGTTATGACGAATCTGCTAGTTGTTTTCAGTATCTTAGAGACATTTTCAGTTGGACATGTTATGTGGAATGCTTCTTTCTTTATGGTAAAGATGGAGCATCTAAACAAGAAGACCCTTTTACTGCCAACTTAACACCAATAAACTGAGCTTCTGTGGATAAAACCAGTAGACTCAACTTGCCTGCAAGGCAATATGGTGACTTCTTTTGGTCTATGGGTCTCTAATTCTTGCTTTAGTACTTAGAATTCTTCTTCTTCCGCTTCTCCTTTTTTTCCCTTCCCCCATCCTTCTCTCTCTTCCTTCCCTATTTCTTCTTCATGGTTATATGAATCACACCATGCAGTTAGGCCTCATATTTGGGTGCATGCATGCGTGTTAAGTTGCTTCAGCAGTGTCTGATTCTTGGCAATCCTATAGACTGTAGCCCACCAGACCCCTCTGTCCTTGGGATTCTCCAACCAAGAAAACTAGAGTGGGTTGCTGTGCCCTTCTCCAGGGGAATCTTCCTGACCCAGGGATTGAACCTGGGTCTCCTGAATTACAGGTCGATTCTTTACTGTCTGAGCCAGCAGCTGCTGGTGCTGCTGCTAAGTCACTTCAGTTGTGTCCGACTCTGTGCGACCCCATAGACGGCAGCCCACCAGGCTCCCCCAAAGCCCCATATTTGGGTAGAAATGACAAACACATTGGGAGCCATGCCTACTGCCTCTTTATACTACATTGTAGCTTTACCATGTGTCCAGTGACATCTTAGGTTGTAATATTTTAGTAAAATTTTTATTGAGAAAGTTAAGATTTATTCAGTACAGTAATCACTTTCCAGAGAAATATTATAGTCAGGTCCTTCTGAAAGAATTTCTGTGCTTCCAGTGATTTTAGAAGGACCTGATCTTTAAGTTAACAACACAGAAAATAAGCAAGGGTAGTAGAGCTTCTTTTATTTCCTTCATCAGGATTCCTGCTTCTGAAGGAAAATGGTTATCCTTTATATTCTGATGTTCATTGCAACTATACCTGTTTTCTTTCACCATTCTATCTACTAAGTTAAGGAATAATACTCCACTTATCTCTTCCAAAGTGGAACTTTATCTTAAATCTGCCCACTTTGGGGGGGGGGGGGCATACATGGGTATCTTCCCCCTGGCTGTAGCAATTTCCTAACAATTCTCAGTTATAAAGAATTTTCCTCAATTTTATATAACTTACATTTTTAGTTAGTGATAAAAATATGTTGCTTCTAATCCAATTTCACTGATGACTATCAATAATTGCTTGACAGCGTCTCCCTAAACCTCCAACCCCAGCCTGTTAAGCAACATTGTCAGGAATTTAAATTCAGTGGAAAGAGGTAAGATTTGCATGATATAAGCTGTAGTTCAGCAAGATAAGTCCCTCCTGGAAATACTTGGGGAATTCTTCCTTCTTTAGATCAAATTTCTACGTCTGCAGCAAATGGGAGACCAATAAATCACCAAACATTTTGTAATAATCTTTGAGGAAACCACCAGAAGCCTGAGTTTACCCAAGCTGGACTCTGTTTATGACTGCAGCTATTACTGTTTGAATCTATGGTAGAGTCCCTTAGTTTGTTTTAGATCATTATTAATTTGTTCTAAGTCAGCCAAATCAACAGAAAGGTAAATATCCACCAACACAAAGTATTTTTCAAGAGTTGAACAGTTTTGGGTTAAACCCCAAACCTTATTAATCTTTTGCAGATGACAACTCATATATTGCTGATGATTAAAGATACCCATGTGTTACAATAGGGTTTCAGACTCACAGCCCCCTCTTTTTCTTGATCTTTCAGTAAAATCATAATGCTAAACTGGTGACTTCACAAACCTTTCCTTGGCAAAAGATTAATATCACAGGCACAGAAGAGCCCTACTTACGCACAAGTGTCTTCAATAACGGTGGGAGAAAACAGGATACTACTGGCAAAGTCAATTGCTTTTCTTCTTAAAACTCTTTTCTCCTTCCCATCCTACCCCATGCGCCCAAGTGTAAAAGCCCAGCTTTGAAACCACTTCATCTTGTAGATCAAACACTTAAGAGAAAATGACAACAATAAAGCCTAAAACATCCTAGGAATAGCTGGGAGAAAACCCTCTAAGACAGTTGGAAATACATCAGTGCAGAAATATGTAACTGGGTTCAATGCACTATTTGTATTTCTTATGCACACAATTGAGAATTGCAGTCAGATTTTAAGGAATTATGTTAAATTTGATGCCCAATCACTTTTTTTGGATGTGGGGGGTGGGGTGGGCGTCCTTTCCTTTTGTTCTCTGCAGGTTCTTTAGTTGCCAGTTTTTCTGAGTGAGAGGCTTAGGTGATAAAGGATTCCTGTGGGAATTTAAAAGTTTTCTTTTGAACAATGCTTATCTCATGCTTCCTCAGAATGAGAGCTAGAATATTCTGTCATAGTTTGTATTTTACCTATAAAAGAAAGAAATACATAACTACCTTAAAACAACTTTCAAAATGCACACCGAAGGTGCTACCCTGAAATAAATCCTTAACAGCAGGTTTCAGAGATTTCTTCATCGGGCAACCAGTTTGTTTCAGTTACAACCAGGTGTGCTGAGAGAGCCCAACACATTGCCAGTTGGCTGGGGCAGGGGAGGCAGAGCTCGCAGGCAGCTAAAGAAACAGTGTGTCACTGACAACTTCCATTCATCATCCCAGCCTTCCGCCAGGGGTAGAAGGTGGAAAGAATGGGCTCCATGTGCGTTCCCCTCAGGGAGGAGCCTTCAAGCTTTGTGCACTTTTAAAAGAAATTGAGTACTAGTCTTTTGGACTGCAAGGAGATCAGACCAGTCAATCCTAAAGGAAATCAGTCCTGAATATTCATGGGAAGGACTGATGCTGAAGCTCCAATACTTTGGCCACCTGATGAGAAGATCCAACTCATTGGAAAAAACCCTGATGCTGGGAAAGATTGAAGGCAGAATGAAAAGGGGATGACAGAGGATGAAGATGTTTGGATGGCATCACTGACTCAATGGACATGAGTTTGAATAAGGTCCGGGAGTTGGTGATGGACAGGGAGGCCTGGCGTGCTGCAGTCCATGGGGTCACAAAGTCGGACACAACTGAGCGACTGAACTGAGCTGAACTTTTACGGGAGACTGGGTGTTCCTGGGAGGAAGCAGAAATGGTACCGTGTGGTTAGGCTTCCTTCAGACAAATGGTCTTACAACTTTACAGGCAGCCAGATGGGCACGTATATGATGGCGATGGTAGTTCAGTTTCTAAGTTGTGTCCAGCTCTTATGACTCCATGGACTGTAGCCTGCCAAGCTCCTCTGTCTGTGGGGTTTTCCCAGGCAAGAACACTGGAGTGGGTTGCCATTTCCTTCTCCAGGGATCTTCCCTACCCAGGGATCTAACCCAGGTTTCCTGCATTGCAGGCAGAGTCTTAAAAAACTCAGCTACCAGGGAGGCTCATGTATGTGGTGGCACAGATATAAATGAACACTTTGCTCAAACCGTAAAAAATCTGCCTGGAGTACAGGAGACCTGGGTTCATCCCCTGGGTTGGGAAGATCCTCTGGAGAAGGAAATGGTGACCCACTCCAGTATTCTTGCCTAGAGAATCCCATGGCTAGAGGAGCCTGGTGGGCTACAGGCCATGGGTTCCCAATAGTCGGACACGACTGAGCAACTAACACTGTACTGTACTGCTCCTCCCTCACTTACGTGAGCCTGGAGTGAATCTTCCAGAACATCTTGTGCAAGCATGATGAAGCAATCACTCTTATTTTTAGGGGACCCACATCTTTTCTGAGGATTTCCCTACCCCATCCCATCGCCAACCCATACAGTTGTTTGCGAATGATTTTTGTTGCCTTTTCCCAATTATAATTTCTCCTCCTCACCTCCCTCCCATTTTCTCTTGCCTGGATTAGGGACATCTAGAATCTGTGTTTTTCTTACTGTTTAACCAAAAAACTAGTGTCAGATTTAGCAACTGAAACTGCAGGCTGATAACCAACTCAAGTCCAATAGATTAAATTACTCTAATTTGGGGAATGAATGATCTGGGCACTAAATACTAAAAAATGGCTTTAAGTATACCATTGCTATGCTTTATTTTTGAAGTAAGATAAATAGAACCATTCACTAAATATGCCTGAGATGATTAATAAAGGCGCTATCATTTATTTTTGCCCAGATAACTGCATTCTCTCAGTAAAAAAAAAAAAAATCGATCTGAGGCTTTTATGTGAAAACTCCACCTCTCAGATGCCAAGTCATCAAAGTGCTGGAGCTGCATGTGAGATCAGTAATTGTGCACACATACTGGTCACCGAGAGCACCAGTTCCTGTTGGCCTGCACACTGACTGTTTTGGCAGGCAGAAATAGGTGCTTTCCTGTGTCCATTGGGTAAGCATATGTATTTTCACTGGTGCATCTTAGCTGCTGATGCCTGAAAATTTGGCCTCAATTGTTTATAGAAAGGAAAAGCAATCTGAGCTGTCAGCCTTGATATTACCTAAACCTGCATAAAATGTGGAAAAATAATGCAAGATTTGTTTTTTAGGCCTGTTTCATATTTTCCAGGCAATAGATCAAATCAGTTCAGGGTTCATTTTTAGTTCTTTAATAAGCTGACACAGTATGTTGGCAGTAAAATAAGAATGCACTTTTAACATGGAAGTGCCATACAGTCGAAGTTGCTATTTGTGCTATTTATTAATAATAGAGAGCCCTCGAGAATGGAGCTTAGCACTTTCAATGGGGAAACTGAGATTCTAGTCCTTTCCATTGTAATAAGCACCATCCTTCACCTCTCTCTCATCGTCTCCGTTTGGTATGGAGGGACAGAAAACCCCATTCCCTTGTCAAGTCCTGCTTTCCTTCCCTGCAGTGTATAAGTGTTTTATATACCAAATGAGCACCGTGAGAAGAATTAATAAATCATCTCTATGCCCCTTCTTGCATATTCTTCCCTAAATTGTGACTCCTCCATCTGCTTGAAATGTTCCCCCCAGATCTGCTTCTTCACTTCCTCCAGGTTCTCATCCCAAAGTTACCCTGGGAGAACTACCGTTGACCACCTCACCTAAACTGTCAGCTCCCAATCTGACAATCTGTATCACTTTCTCTCTGTTTTAGTTTTTGTGGGTTGGTTTGTTTGTTTGCTCCTGAGTGTTTATTTCCACCTACTGTGCTTACAGTTCCTTATTACCTTTGTGTTTTCTGTCTCTACCAGTGGAATGTAAGTTCCACGAGGCCACTGCCTGTACCTCTGGAGTCTGGGACAGTACCTGGCATAAAGTGGGTGCTCCGTAAATATTTGTGGAATGAATAAATGGGGGTCACTTGCCCCAGGCTTTGATTTCTTTGTTACATAACAAACAAACGATATGTTTTTGTAGCCTGTTTAAATGTGCACTAATGGGCTGCCATCTATGGGGTCACACAGAGTTGGACATGACTGAAGCAGCTTAGCAGCAGCAGCAATGTCTCCATACCCTTTACCCTGTCCCTTACTACCCTGGGAGGTAGTAAGTGTGACCTGTGCACTTGTCTCCTGGAGCTGCACTCAGCAGCAGACGGGTGAGCCAGCCTATTTGGAGACACTTTCTCTGGGCTGGATTTCTCCTAAACACCATCATAACCAACCATCCCTCCTTCTGCCTCTGTCTGGACTCTCTGCCTCTTCTCCTTCCCGCTTTGGGGATAGTCAGTAGCATGGATTGAGCTCGACAGCTTGTTCCTTCTCCACATGATCCAGTTCGTGCAGGAAAGCAACCCTCCTGGTACCCACCTATCCAAGGCCAGACTCGTGGACTAGTGACATTTCCATTCGCCACGCTGCAGTCCTGGTGACCATAACGTAAATCTGTTGCATGCTGCCATTGCTTTACTGGGCTCTAAGAACATCCAATGCTTTTCTGATATTAAGTTTTACTGCCCATGAAAACAAACAACACCTCTGTCATGGCCAGTTACACAGTATCTTCTACAGTGGACTTCTGCATATCTGAAACCCATCCATCCAAAGCCAAAAGCAATGCTGGTGGGAGGGGGTGGAGATTTTATTCTGCCATGTTTCTTACAAGGGGAGATCAAGGGTCAACTCAATTCATAAAATTACTGCAGTCATTTTTCAGCTGGCTGAGCGGCTTCACAGATCAAAACATACAGTGGCTCCTAAATAATTTCTGATATGCACAATTCTAGTGTTTTTTATTCTCAGCATGTGGTGCAAAGCCTGCCAGAAACCATCGTTGTAGCTATTGACAGGCAGATTAGAAATCATCCACGAGGGTTTCCATCATTTCTCCACAGGCCGGTCATCCATTTAAGCCTCTGACTGCGAGTTCCCCTCAAAGCCTGCTTTGTACACACTGTTGACCTACAGTTTGTTCTTCTATTGCAGTGCGGTGCTCACCTCGGGCACATTTTCGACGACGGACCTCGTCCAACCGGCAAAAGATACTGCATAAACTCGGCATCCTTGTCTTTCACCGCTGCAGAGAGCAGCGGCCCCCAGGGGGACAGTGCGGAGGGCAGCCCGGCCCCTGGTGACAAGACGGAGCTGTAGAGAAGCGGCCGGAGGTGGCGACAGAAGAAACAAGTGTACTTAATGCACAGCTTATTAAAGCGAATCCCATAGCATTTTTCTCAAATCTATTTTTTCAAAACTAGAAGGGCAGTTTTATGCTATTGGTATTTTTCTTCTTGCTTAAACAGAGGCCCTGGCCATCCATGCATTTTGCTGTTGACTAGATGGGGAACTGCAGATCTTGAGTGAACTCAGAGATAGCTTCGTGAAACTTCTTTACAATCCACTTACGTAGCATTTGGCATTATTTTCTTCGCCCACATAGCTTCCTTTGCTTTCTTTTATTTTCCGCCCCCTTGTTTAAGAGGCATAAGGTGCTCGGTCTCCAGACAAGAAAATCAAGGTCTGCTCTGCAAAGCGGAGACCAGGGCTGAGGGGTGGTGGGGATGTTGAGACCTGCGAGACACATGGCTGGAGGCATTTGTGCAGATCCACCTAAGATAAGGATGGAGTGATGTCTTAGGAGACGTCTCAGCTTTGTGGAAAGTTTGAGCTAAGGTCGTTTATTCTCACTAAAAGGGTGTGAAGGTCTAAAGTCTTTCCTTATGTTAAATTGTTGCCAGATCTGAGGGGGTGCCCTGAGTGTTGTGGCAGAGAAGTAAACATTACCTCATGGTTAGGCCTTTATTTTTATTTTTTCCTTGAAAACATCAGAATGTAAGATAACTATAAAATGTTGAGTCCCATTTTGTCTAAAGTTCACAAAAGAAGAATGCCTGCCATTGCCTTTTGTAAGTCTGTCCCTCCACACCTAATACCAGCTGCAGCTGGAAGGGCATTTTGGTGAATTCCCCATGTAAAATAAAATATTGGGAACAACACACTTCATTAAGGCAACAGAATAAGAGAGAAAGCAGAGAAGGCTGAGGAGGAAGCCTGGGGCTAGATGTCCAGAGCCCTGCAGAAGAGCTGACCGCAAGTCACCAGTAGAGCCTGGCAGTGACGAGGATGGGGACCCTGTGCACAGGGCCAGGTGACCTAGAGGATGTTGGGGCTTAAAATAGAAACAGCCGGGAGCTCACATCCCACCCTTGACACTAATCTGCTGTGTGACAAGGGACAAGCTATTTGCTCAGCCTCTCCATGCCTATTCTTTATGTATAAATGTGGACTTAGAATATTTGTAAAATAATTGACACTCTCAGGGGAAAATTACTGTATTGCTGTACAATTAAGATCAGTGTTGTAAAATTAAACTGATCTGGTTCTAATTGCCTCAAAGGCCGAAGCCCAGGCATTTGAAATGGAAAGAAGCAGAGAGGGGTTGACTTAGCTGATTGGTATGGAAACAGTTGGGCCAAGAGCCAGAAATTTTTCTTTGTAGCAAGATGGCTGGTTTTACTCTAAGAAGCTTGGCTCGGCTCGGTTGCTGTATAACATTTAGTCTGGTGGGATGGATGTCATTGAGCACAGTAAGGTTTTTATGGCTCTGAGCAATGGTGATACGCGTTGGTATTGCCGCCAGGTGTGAAGGTACAGTGTATGACTGATATATATTGTGTTTGTAGCCTTGAGTGCTAAGCCCAAAGTGTAGCTTTTAAAAAATAATATTTTGTAAATTTTTAAAAGCTTATGAAAACTGACATCTTTCCTTATCAGCACCAAGACCAAAATAAGAAAGAGAAACGTGACAATCTTAAAGAAATAATGAGACACTAAAATGAAAAGTTGTGATCAATCCAAGTGTCAGTGCGGTCATGCCCACGTCCTTCTGTGTCCCTCCACGTGCCACCTGGTGAGGCCCTGACCTCCTGTGATCTTCACTGTCACGGGGCCACACCTTGGCCATTCCAGGCCCATTGTGCCCTTCCTCCCTCGGCTCCCAGATGTGGCACCTCAGGTCCTGGGGTCACTCTGGAGTTCACAGGTTTCATTCCCCTGAGACACTGAATTTAAAACCCTTGAAGTCTTAGCGTCTAGACTATCTTAGAAGTCTTTTCTGACCTCACAGAAGGAGTCCCAGCATTTCCCAGCAATCCAAGGATCCCTAAAGACACAGGTCTCCCAGGGGATGTCCGTCCCTCGTGTGGTCCATCCTTTGGAGGCTCACACAGCACTTCTTGCGTGGCTCCCTGCCTTACGTGGTGGCCTGCCCTGGGGTCTGCCGGACACAAGCCACAGTGTTGGGCTAGACAAGGAAGATAACGAGGGGCTTCTCCCTCTCCACAGAGACTCTGGATTCTCATTGTTCCTCCAGTTTTATTGTAGGGCTTAACATTCCCCTCAAAAAGTTCATCTTCTAATGCTTGGTCTTTGTTTCAAGAAAAGCCAGTTTTCTTCTACCACATTTTCCAGCATCAACTTTAAGAAAAATGCAACCTCCATCGCAGAAAGAAAGTGGGGTGTATGCATGTGGTTTAATTTCAGGTTGCTTTTGAGTTTAAGTGGTATTGAATTTCAGTATATTTCTGTCTTATGTTAAAGAAATATATTACTAAAATGTAAGTGAGCAATAATGTCAGCTGTCGAGCACTAGATTTATTTTTGCAGGATATGGAGTGCAATGAACTGAGTCAATATGGTGAGGTGTATGTGATCTGTGGGAGTTATACCATTTAACGCAGGAAATGCATAGGACTTTCCCTCTCTGCACTCGGGCCCTCCCTATACCATTAGGAGACGCAGGTTTCTTTGCTGATGTGTAAAAAAGTTCTGTCCATACACTTAGGTAGAATGAATCTGAAGAAGGCAACAATTCGTATTGTACTAGGAGATGTTTCTATGTGTTCATACTGTTCACTTTATAGATACATTTAAACTCAATGCAAATGACATAGCAGTTTGAAAGTCTCCATGTTCATTGAATTGAATATGCCTTGCTTTAAAATATGGAGTATGATGAAAGGGATTAGTGTTTTTTCTGAAAGTCAAATACTACTTTTGCCTTAGACTGCTTTGTAATAATATTTCTCTAAGCAATTCAAAACTTTTGAAAAATGACATGAAATTTTCATTAAAGACGTTTTCCTATGTTTATTGTATATGGAAATTATTCAATAAAATTTCTTTATAAAAATGTTTGCCTCTCTGATTCCTTAAGACTTCTCTTATTTTTATCACAGATGCATAGACCATCCACTGGAGCTTGCCACAGGCTGCTCTGTTTGTCTCCTTACCCAGCTGATGTGTCTCTTTGTAGAGAGGGCCTTTATCTGGTGTGACCTTCATAAGCGGGGCTCTGAGAGTAGGATCCAATCCACTCTCCATACCTCAGGACAAGAGAGGCCTCCTGGGATCCAAAAGGTTGGAGAGAAGGGAAACGTTTACAGGATTACTCTGCCTTCACCTCACCTCTGCAGGATCTTCAGCAGCTTGTATGTATTTTTGTGCTTAAGACATGGACTCTGGCAAGTTGCATCACAATAACTCTATAGCTGAAAATGCAGGAATGATACCATGTCGATGCCTGGGCTTCTGGTAAAGAAACTGACTGGAGACTTACCCTGTCATCAAGGACTGGTTTCCAGGGAGATATGTTAGGGGCATTTCCCCACTGCTAACAGGTGATTCACCTTTAAATATCTCTAACAGAAGAGTTTTAATATAGTATTATTTGTCATTAAAAGTTTTTAGTTTAATTTTTTGGTTCGTTGTGTTGATTTTGTTCATTTTGAGAGGAGACTCAAGGTGATGAGGACTTTTGTTTTTCAGCCAATTCTTTAAGAGTCATACTCCTGGGATCCTAAAATTCACAGGCCAGCAATTTCATGTAGTGTACTTGAGAACAGCGCTCCTCAGAGTGTGGTCCCCAGATGACAGCATCAGCATCACCTGGGAAACGTGCTATAAATCTGAGTTTTCAGGCCTTCTCCCATGCTCACTGCATCAGAAATTCTGGGGTAGGGCCTTATCAATCTATGTTTTAGCAGCTGTCCTTGTTATTCTGGAGTTTGTTCAAGTTTGAGAACCACTGCCTCGGAACTTCCCATGAAAAAACATCATTTAGCATTAATTCTAAAGGCATTTCTATCTGACCCTCCAAAATGGGCTTATTTTGTCGTCACTGGTTATCTCTCTGTAGAAGTGGGTCAAATGGTTTTCCCAAAACTTCATGTTTTCCTGCTACTCCTGTTCTTCACTGCTCGTTTGTCTTGTTCTAGAAGACTGACTGGTTCTCATCAGTCAGCACCACCTTAGCTCTTGTTCACATATCTGAGTTAAGCTTAGACTGCCCAGTGGTGCTCGCCACTGCCTCTTTAGAACACGGCAGGGTTCATCTCAGCAATTCCAAGAACTAGAGGACAGATGTCACCGCATAAATTTACATAATGACCGTTCCCATCTCTTTCATCATCACTTTTTTAATCCATTAGAGGAGATTTTTACAAAAGGGCCATATACCCAAATTGTGACTCCTTTTTATCAGAAAACTGCCACTGTTACCCAGATCTTAACAATGAAATGATTTCTAGAAGATGCTGATTTAAAAAAAAAAAAAAAAGTCTTGGGACAGGCTTACAAGCATCCTGTAATGACTTCTTACCAGTGTTTATTGTGTATTACATAAGTGATAGAAATTTAACCATTTCAATGTGAGACCTGAAGAAATGCCACATAAAAGAATAGTCTGGAAAGAACTCTTCCTATCCAATTTCTCCCAGAGGCTAGCCTTGTCCTGGACCAAACTGGAAAGGGATTGGCCAAAGGTGATTATAGGTTCTAAACCAAGCTACTCTACAAATTCATCATGCAAGTAAGGGGCTTTTATGGAGCATGATAGGATAAGGAGACTAGAGATTTAGGAAGCAAATCAGATCCTCAGGCCTACCTGAGACTTACCCTAATTTTTAGATTGGTTGCGGAATCACACCATTGTCAAATTCTGGATGCTAGAGAACCTCATTTTTATTTCAAGGTTTGCAATTCCCCTCCCTGCAGGGTCCCCACCACCACCATTCCCAGCAAACACACACTCACCCTTACCATCCAGGCTGGTCAGGAACCAGACAGATTTTCAGGAGTGAACAGCAGGAGAAGTCAGTAATTCTTAAGAACTTAACTCAGCACTGTTCTGACAAGGTAAGGGAGTAGAAAGGTGCCAAAATAACTAGAAAGCAAAGTCAGAGAATGTTGCGAAGACAGGCCTATCAATGATAATCCTATCAGCTGGAAATGCCTAGAGTTACTCACCTGGGCCCTAGTAAGTTTCCCACAGACATCTCCCTTTTCCAAACCTGGCCAGACCCTTGTGGTTCTTATAATGGTTACAATACGCCCTCAGCAATAACCACCTGGAAATTTTGAAGCAAAAAGTGCATTATTTATGAGTCCTGGAGAATACCAGGCATGCCCCGGGACACACAGTGGAGTTGTAGGTAGAGAAAGAATGAGTGAGCACAGCCTGGGGTTCTGCTTTTATATTGGATTGAGGGTGGAACCCTAGGGCTTCATGGGCTCAGTCTTTACTGATGAGTTTAAAATGTAAGAGCTAGAATTTAAAGCATGGGAAAAAAAGAAAAACAAGTGGTCCAAGTGGCCAGTTATATAAATCAATCAGGATCTCTAGAGCAAAGGATCCTGGGTCGGGGCAAGGGGAGGCAGATGATGGAAGGGGTGGGGAGGAAGAGTTCCCCTCTCCTGGCTCTTCAGTCATGTGACTGGCAAAATGTTTATTCAACCCAGCCCTCTTTGAAGTGGATGCCTTTGCAATGGAAGCTTAAATCAGACATTTACGTTGCAAAACAAAAGCCAACTGTCAGGGCTTATATTACAATCTACCCTGTGATTCCAGGCATTCTAGTCAATAGTGAGGACATTAAAGGCCTAGGTAGCTGATATGCTAAAATTCAGGTGTAGGGCATGTTGTAACTAGACATTGCACATGTAAATTGGATTATAGTAGCAAAAACTAGAATAATTAAACAGGCAGTAGTATGAAATCCTGTAGGTACTTGCTGCCCTAAACTTGAAAGGTCCAGTGCTGAAAATAGATCAGGGATCTCAGGAGCCCTGGAAATCTGTTCAAAGATTTGGTAAGATTGTGGAATATTTTAAGATCTTAGGCCATCTGGCATAAAAAAGTTTGAGCCTGTCCTGAGTTGATGAAAGTGAAAGTCGCTCAGATATGTCTGATTCTTTGCAGTCCCCTGGACTATAGTCCCTGGGATTCTCCATGTCAGAATACTGGAGTGGGTAGCCTAGCCCTTCTCCAGCAGATCTTCCCAACCCAGGAATTGAACTGGGGTCTCCTGCATTGCAGGTGGATTCTTTACCAACTGAGCTATGAGAGAAGCCCTGAGTTGGTAGTTTGCTCCATATCTCATAAACCAGTTCTCTGAGTCCTGTGAATAGGTCAGGCTCCTCTGTCCATAGAATCTTCCAGGTAAGAATACTAGAGTGTGTAGCCATTCCCTTCTCTGGGGGATCTTCTCAACCTAGGGATCAAACCCAGATCTCCTGCATTGCAGCCAGATTTTTTACCATACGAGTCACCAGGGAAGCTTCTTTAAAAGCACACGTTATCTCACAGAACAATTTTTCAATGTGCTGAAAGCCAAGTTTACTAAGAGACTCAAATATCTTTGGTTCCACTGTAGTAAGAGGTTAAAAGTAGGTAAACCTTAGACTTGGTTAGTAATTAACATTGTTTCAGTATTTTCTCTTATTTGGAAATGATCAAGACATTCAATGAATTCCCATCATTTAGTTTAACTTAGCAAAACTCTGAAATTTCAAGTTACCAGAGATTTGGGAAGTTATTTTTAAGTAGAAATTCTATAAGACATGATTATTGCTAAAAAGGTGACCTACATTTTTATTTCAATTACATACATCTAAATTATTTTCTTCCAACAATGATCTTTAGACTATTAAGGAACTTTCATTAGAAAGATGGCCATTATACCCAGCTACATTTCTTGCTGACAAATTTTGTAAGCATTGACATAAATTTGTTTGAATGGTAAACCCTGGTAGGACAAAAGTTGTTTATCCGAATTATAAATAATGCTGTAACTCTAAAGATATACCTATTTTAATTAGAGCAAAGTTAAACTAGAATTATTTATCAAAGAGTACTCCAGATCATGTGAATTTGAAGAACATTTTGGTTAGTTTCTACATTACTGAGTTTTAGGAATACTCAATTCATAAGTGCCTATTTTTAAGCCAATTAAGTAGAACTCTTTTACAAATTATGGGCTTCCCAGGTGGCAGTGGTAAAGACTCTGCTTGTCACTGCAGGAGACACAGGAGACGTGCGTGGGTTTGATCCCTTGGTGGGATAGATCCCCTGGAGGAGGAAATGGCAACCCACTCGAGTATTCCTGCCTGCAGAATCCTGTGGACAGAGGAGCCTGGTAGGCTGAGGCC
The DNA here is from genome assembly GCF_001704415.2 of Capra hircus. Lineage (NCBI taxonomy): Eukaryota > Metazoa > Chordata > Mammalia > Artiodactyla > Bovidae > Capra > Capra hircus. Next base: position 47,671,052 of record NC_030812.1, on the reverse strand, counting down.
AAAGAGTCTCAAAGAGCTGGACATGACTGAGCACACACACACACATTCCCACACTTTTATAAATTAATTTTGGCAATGTCATCTGCAGGTAGAAAGAGAAAAAATCATATAAACATAACATACATCTGGAGACATACATAAACATGCAGACAGATACTGAGACCCTGTAACTTCTGTTCCAAGATTTTAGCCATGAATCATGTACAACAACATGAAACTCACTAGTTCATAAATAAGAGTTGAATCCAAATTCGCAGAACAATTTAAGGTTACCTGCTTCAATGGCTAAAGTTTTTACTAATATTTGTGGAAAAGATTTTTAAGATTTATATTTGTCCTTGACAAGTAATCTTGAAGCTGTGGACTAGGTCTGGGACAGAGCTTTTACAGCATTTTGTATTTTAAAAGGCTGACTACTCCTTGCACCAAATCTAGTCCACTTTGCTTCAGTCTCAGGTGATTGTGTGCAGAGTTGCAGTTGCCTCCTGAGGTGTTTACATTTAAAAGGCACAGTAAGCTATATGTCTTCAAGAGACAAAGATCATGTATTTTCTCCTAGGAGTTTTAGTGCCTTTTGGATGGTTATGGCAGTCCCAATAAAATGTAGCAGCTGCCGCCCTGTAATTAGTGAGTCCTTTGTAATAGTAATTCTCTGGACTCAAGGTCAAGGGGGACCCCCCTGCAAGACCAGAAATGAAGAGGGGATCATTTGGGTCAGTATGGCCAAGAAAATGATGAACCCATGGTGAGTGGGTGCTGTCGCTTCAGTCTTGTCCAGCTCTTTGCAGCCCCAGAGACTGTAGCCCGCCAGGCTCCTCTGTCCATGGGATTCTCCAGGCAAGAATACTGGAGTGGGTTGCCAGTGCCTTCCTCCAGGAGAGCTTCCCTACCCAGAGGTGAAACCAGTGTCTCCTGTATTACACCGATTCTTTCCTACTGAGCCGCAAAGGAAGCCCAGTGAACCCAATGGCTCATGCCAACTTTGCACTAAGTCTTAATATTTTCCATTAACTGTGAGCTTCAACAATGACCACTGATGGGAGGGTGGCCCCAACCCCAGGCAGTAAATATGCCAGTGAAGAGAGGAAAGACCCTGACACACATATCATGGCTCCAGGGCCTTGGCCTGGTCATTTCCCTCTTCCTTCTCACTAGAGGCTTCGATAGTCCTGCCGCTTCTCCAAAGGTACAGGGACACCTCGTGAGCCCTGGCTTCTAGTTCAACCTCCTCCCCGAATCTCACGAGGTGCCCAGGGGAAGAGTGGACAACCAGGGAAGAGCGGGGGAAAGCTCGCAGAGATCTTTGCAAGCTCCTTTGTGAGTGTTAGCTTGACTGGGAGCTCCGGAATCAGCTGGACAGCTTGTTCAGGTCTTTTTATCTGAAAACGTGCAGTGAGCAGGTGCCACCAGTGGGGCTCCTTAGAAAAGTCACAGGCGATGAGGCAACAGCGCACGTCCTTGCTTTCTTGGTGAGGCTGCGTGTGCAGTGTGGTGACCATGCCCTCTGATGAGCCAGAGATGGCCTCCTTGCCTCCCCAGCAACTTTCCAGGTGTTCCAGAGCACAGGGCAGAGCCCCTGAGGCCTCTGCTGCTCCAGCTCAGAGCTGAAGAGTCACTTTCTGCACTTTGGGTGCCCTCTCCCCCCCCTTTTTTAAGATTTTTTAATATGTGTGGATCCTTTTAAAGTCTTTTATTGAATTTGTTGCAATATTGCTTCTGTTTCATGTTTTGGTTTTTTGGCCACCAGGCATGTGGGATCTTAGCTCCCCAACCAGGAATGGAACCCTTCCCCCCTACATTGGAAGGTGAAGACTTCACCACTGGACACCAGGGAAGCTGCAGGGTGCCTTTCTGATCAAGATTTTCCTCTTCTCAGTCCTTAAAAGCGTGGCACTGAAGAGTGTCTGCTCATGCTTGTGGGAACTGGGCCATGTTGGAAGATGGAGATGAACGCCCAGCCTGCTTTTCAGGGTGACATTTGACGATGGTCACAGCCAGGAGCAGGATGCTTGGCAGGCAGTTGTTGTGAGCGAGGGTGTGCGGGTGTCAGGGTGCATGTGCCTGTCTAGAAGCAGGTGGGTAGTGGGGGCACCAAGGCCTTGCTGTTGTTCAGTTGTTCAGTTGCTCAGTCGTGTCCGACTCTTTGCACCCCCACGGACTGCAGCATGCCAGGCTTCCTTGTTTTTCACCATCTCCCAAAGTTTTCTCAAACTTGTGTCCATTGAGTCGATGATGCCATCCAACATTTCATCCTCTGTTACCCCCTTCTCCTCCTGCCTTCAATCTTTACCAGCATCAGGGTCTTTACTAATGAGCTGGCTCTTCACATCAGGTGGCCAAAGGATTGGAGCTTTAGCTTCAGCATCAGTCCTTCCAATGAACATTCAGGAGATTTCCTTTAGGACTGATCTCCTTGCTGTCCAAGGGACTCTCAAGAGCCTTCTCCAGCACCATAGTTCCAAAGCATCAATTCTTCAGCACTCAGCCTTCTTTATGGTCCAACTCTCACATTTGTACACGACTGCTGGGAAAACCATAGCTTTGACTATGCGGACCTTTGTCAGCAGCCATGAGTAACAAACAATTCAGAGCCCATCTCAAAGAAATAAGAAAACCCACAGTGGCTAATTAGTTCCCCTCTCTCCTTCCTGCTGTCTGAAGAAAAGTTTGCATTTCATTTGAGGTAGAACTTCTGATTCCAGCTTCCACTTCTTGGTTTTCTCCCATCACCTTAATCTTATGTGTTGGTACAGGAGACCTAGTGGCTCAGCTGGTAAAGAATCCGCCTGCAATGCGGGAGACCTGGGTTCGAAACCTGGGCTGGGGAAGGGAACGGCTACTCACTCCAGTATTCTGACCTGGAGAATTCCACGAATTGTATAGTCCATGGAGCTGCAAAGAGTGGACACAACTGAGAGACTTTCACAGGAATCCACCTCTTTGCAGGTGGCCACTCTTCACCAGGATGTCCCAATGCATGGCTCGAGGACTGAATCTGTATCCACTAGTACAACATACAGAGTCTTCTAGGCCTCTGGAGTGTATTACCAGAGACTTGGCATGTTGGTGTGCCCCAGGACTGAGCAACACTCACGATGCTTCCATGGGTTTTTTGCATTTTTCAAGGAGCTGGTGTACTGCCTCAGGGTTCTTAGGAGGTGCTGGCACTAGATGTTCACAGCAGTTGTATTTGTCCATTTAATTTTTTAGCAATATGGTATCAGGGACCATGATATCCCATTGGGTCACGGGGACAAAAAATTCCAGCAGCGAGTAAAACAGGGGCACAGAGACCATAGGCCTCAGAGGTATTTTCCCTCTGGCGGTGCCGCTGGTTTCCAGTTGCAAGACTGTTTCAGCCTTCTAGGTTAGGACAATCTGGGAACAACTCACTGGCTCAGTGGCTGCAGGAAGAGGTCTTCTGCCCTCCTTACTTACTGAAATCCTTTCCTCATGCCTTTAGTCCAGAGCTTCTTTCTGGGCAGTGGCCATAGCCTTGTTATCCAACCACCCTCCTTAGCGCTCCTTGGTCTTGAGGCATGGAGGACACTTATGCACAGTGGTGTTGAAGGTAGAGAGAGAAAGAGAGAGAGAGAGAAAGAGAGCATGGCCTGGGATTTTGTTTTTCTTGGGGTTGAGGATGGAACCTTAGTGTTTGATGGGCTCTCTCTTTATTGGCAAGTTTAAAACATAACAGCTGGAATTTAAAACGTGGAAAAAGAGAAAAAGAAAGTGACCCAAGTGGCCAGTTACCTAAATCCACCAAGATGTCTAAAACAAAGGTGCTTCCTGACGGGGGTTAGGGAGGTGCATGTGCCCTGACTCCTCATGTGGCTGCCTTGTGTTTGTTCGAGAGAGCCTTCCTTCAGGTTCACTGGATGCCTTAGTGACTGAGGCTTCTGGCAGCACTTGCATTAGGAAAAGAAAAGCCACTGCCAGGGTTTACACTACAGAGAGATAGAAGGGAGTCTTAAGAGTTAAGATGAGGCTGCCTGAAGCTTTCTTCCCAAGGCCTTTGATCTCACCATGGGGCTTCTTTTTACCTTAAAGATATTAAGCAGTCTCTGTAAGTTCAGTTCAGTTCAGTTGCTCGGTTGTATCTGACTTTTCGACTCCATGAACTGCAGCACACCAGGCCTCGCTGGCCATCACCAACTCCCTGAGTTTACTCAAACTCATGTGCATCGAGTCAGTGATGCCATCCAACCATCTCATCCTCTGTCATCCCCTTCTCCTCCCACCTTCAATCTTTCCCAGCATCAGGGTCTTTTCCAGTGAGTCGGTTCTTCGCATCAGGCGGCCAGGGTATTGGAGTTTCAGCTTCAACATCAGTCCTTCCAATGGATGTTTAGGGCTGATTTCCTTTAGGATGGACTGTTTGGATCTCCTTGCAGTTTAAGGGACTCTCAAGAGTGTTCTCCAACATTCTTTGTGACTCTATGGACTGTATACCGCCAGGCTCCTCTGGTCATGGAATTCTCCATGCAAGAATACTGGAGTAGGTCGCCATGCTCTCCTCCAGGAGATCTTCTCAACTCAGGGATCTAATCAACGTCTCTTGAGTCTCCTGCATTGGCAAGTGGGTTATTTACCACTAGCACCACCTGGGAAGCCCCTAAATTACACAACCAAGCTCAAATTGAAGTTCAAGTTTGTTCAAAAGCTTCCAAGGCTGTGCTCCCTACTCTGCACTGAGCTGCCTCCACTGTCGACCCTGGCCACCTGGATAGTGTTCAGTTCAATAAGGCAGGTATTACACAAGGGTAAAAGTGTGGTTATATAATTTTTTATTTATTTTAAATTAATTGTAAAATTTGCCCTTCCAAAATATATTCTGCTGTGTGACTGCCTTATCTCAGAGAGAGCTAAATAACATTGTACAGCTTAATTTTCTTTACACTTCAATGATGGAGAATTTCTCTTTTTTCCCCCTTAATAGTCCTAATCATATCTTTTACTACTCCAGAAAAAACAAAAATACTCTTCGGATCCATTTGGGAAAAAAGGAAGAATACAGGTGATTTTAAAGATGCATTTGATCAAAATATTTCATTTCTGGCATCACTGATCTAGTTAATCTCTCCTCCTCTAGAAAGATGAGGAGCCCAGGATGGGGGAGTGGAGATGGGACATCCTCACTGGTGTCGCTGAGTCAGTGGGACTCTGCAGCTGGAGACTGAAGGAGGGGGACAGAGTCCTGAGTGCTCTAACCACACCCAGAGCAGGTCTGCAGGGCGTATGATGGGCCTGTCCCAAGAACTGATGGAAACAAGAGGTTTGTTTCTGTTTGATTACAGTTCATGACAGATTGATCACTGCAAAGGCATTCAAACTTGGTGTTTCGCCCCCCCCCACCCCACCTTCGCTTTAGCACCACCGCTTGTAAGGCGAGTCAAGCATCTGGTGTTTGTTAGACGGCTGCGCTGCATCAGCCTGGTGATTGCTGGGGAACATCTCTCAGCATTCGCACGATTGGAGAGAAGACTGTGGGGCACAAAATGGCCTCATCCGGTTTACATCTTCATTATTGCGCGTCTCACATACCTGCTTACATCTGGAAAAAATCTCCAGGTAAACCTCTTGGGCTCTTTTTCTAAAGAGTAACTGTAATTATTAGGGCTATACCCAAATTCAACTTAGAATAGGTATGTGGCTGAACTTCAGCCAAAATCCTGTGCCTGTCGAAAAGAAATTTTCCTCTTTTTAACATCCAATTACATAGGAGGGGCCTTTTCCCCCACACACGGCCAGTTGGGTTCCTGGTTCTCTATACCCAAAGTTTTTATTTATGCCCTGAGGGAAAAGGCAAGGAGATTTTAAGGAAAAAATTTAAACATTTCTTCAAGTCTCCCACTGACTTTTTTTCTTAGTATCAAATCCCAGAATCCTAATATGTATTGCCGGTCATGTCAAAATTTTGCAGAAATCTTTTCCCCACTAGGTACTTTCACAAACTCTCTTACCAAGTAACATCATCACAAAAAAACTACTGTTTTTACTGTTTCAGGCTTTCCCCCCTTGTACAGGATTCATCCACTCAACACATTTTGATTGAGCACTTGCTGGGGTACCAAGCCCTGTGCCAGGCACAGGAAACCTAAAACTGAGTAAGATGTGATGCTTACAGTTAGTTGGAAAAACAGGCATGCCGCTAATTACGCATCATACTGGAATGTTGCATAGGGTTATGTGGAAGTGTGAATTAAACGCTGTGAGAACTCTGCTGGGAGAAGAATGAACTGTGCCATTGAAAGGGATGTAACAGAGTGGGTGGCAGTCAAGGAAAACTTCATTTAGACATGAAACGTAAGGTGAGTTTTGAAAAATATGTGGCATTTCACATAGATGAGAAGAAAACCAGGTCAACCAGAGAAGCAAGAGGGCATGAGACAATCAGTAAGGGACTTAAAGGAGCTCCGACTCTTTCACACAAGCTTCTGTTTCCACTGATAAGCAGTGATTTTCCAAGATCACGTCATGATATGATTCTTTTTTATTTACCTCTCCTGTTCTTTGAAAAACATTTGTCAAATGCTCACATATGGTATATAACACATATGATACATGATATGTGATATATGACGTCTATGATATATTTGTTATGTATATGTATCGTTGTCCAGTCACTTAGTCATGTCCGACTCTTTGTGACCCCATGGACTGCAACACGCCAGGCTTCCCTGTCCTTCACCATCTCCTGGAGCTTGCTCAAACTCAAGTCCTTTGAATTGGTGAAATCATCCAACCATGAACTGTATATGTGTGTGTGAAGAGGAAGCAGCCTCTGCGAGTCTCTGTGTCTGCTTCCTATGCCCTACTCCCCGTGCTTGAGGGCAGACCATCAGGAGCTCATCTGGACCACTGCAGCAGCTGCCAAAGCGGCTTCCTGTCTCCAGGCTCCTTCCCTTCCTTGCAGATGCCGCAATGCAGCCAGTGATCTTGTGAAAGTATAAATCTGGTCATCTGGCTGCATCCGCTCTTGAATGTAGTGCAAACACACTGTAGTAACGCCGAAAAAAGCCCTTCGCAATCTGGCTACAACCTGCCCCTTCCGCCTCCTCTCTCACCTCCCCTCCCTCCCTCCCACCCACAGCTACTGTCGACTCCTTGCCACTTTTGCGTGACACTCATTTTCTGCCTGAAACATCCTTCCTGCCTTTTCTGAGTGGTAGACTTGAGCCATCATTCAAATCCAGGCATAGCATCTCCTTTATGAAGTACATTCCCAATTTCCTCTCCTCCATTAGCACAGATGGATTCCCATTATCATTTGCCTGTATCTTGATTCTTGAGCTCATCACACTGAGTAATTGTCCTCTCCCCAGATTTGGAGCTCCACTTGAGGACAGATGCTTTGGATAAATCATTTTAGTAGTTCCAATGCCTGGGACAAAAGATAGTTAGACTCTCTCTAAGTGAAACAGATGGCTAAGTTCCTTTTCTATTTTTCTCTTTAATTTCTTTGCCTTTCCCCATTTCTTCTTCTGACACTCCACCTAGGTCTGTCTTCTGGGCAATACTCATGTCCCCAAGCAAGCCTCTTTCATCATGACCCTTCTAGGAGCTAAATCTGACAGATAACAGCAATGGCCTACCCCACCTCCACAGAATTTATTAGAGGTTGACTTAGTGTTAAAAGTCACTATCTCATCTGATCTTCTGAGAAAGAGAGAAGTCACAGATGAGAGGCTGAAGGTGTGTTTTCTTTGCTGACACCTTTAAAAAACACAAAAACATATCTTTATCAATATTTAAAAATCAGGAGATCTCACATAAAAACCCAGCATTTACTGTGCTTTTGAATAGAGGGACACAATGGCAATTCTGGGTAGTTGTCAGATAGTGCTGAGTCTCAGCTGAATACTTGAAGTAAGGATGACATTTCCAATTTGCTGCAAACCTTGCCACTTCCTGCAAGCTCCCATTTATTGCCCTGTGTATGTTGTTTTATTGTTTCTTATAATAGACAAATGTGTTTTGAACCCTTGTCTCCTTCAAAATAGGAAAATAAAATATAGACTATTCAGGCAACATGACATTTTGTTTTCACTTACCTGTCTCCTGTCTGGAGAAGGGAGTGGTAACCCACTCCAAGATTCTTGCCTGGAAAATCCCATGGACAGAGGAGCCTGGTGGGCTAGAGTCTTGGGGTCGCAAAGAGTCAGACATGACTGAGCGACTGAGCACAGCACAGTGCCTATCTCCTGTAGGTGTCTGATTTATGAGCCTTGAAGCAGGTAACATTTTAATCTTTATTTTACAAATGAGGAAACTGCGGCAATGGAGGTTAAATAACTTCGCCATGATTATACATCTAGGGAGCATCAGGGCATCAGGGCAAAGACAAGGCCGTGCGTGCGTGCTAAGTCGCTTCAGTCATGTCCCACTCTTTGTGCCCCATGGACTGTAGGCTACCAGGCTCCTCTGCCCGTGGGATTTTCCAGGCAAGAATACTGGAGCGGGTTGCCACACACTCCTCCAGAGGATCTTCCTGACCCAGAGATCAAACCCAAGTCTCTTACATCTCCTGCACTGGCACTTTGCCACTATGGCCACCTGGGGAAGCCCAATTTGACTGCAAAATTCATCCTCTTAAATGGAGACTTTTTGATCCTGCAGTTCTACAAATAAAATCCTTGAGCTTTCACACCTAGTTTATACATTTACTTGAAAAATAAACTATTTATTTATTCGGCTGCAGCGGGTCTTGGTTGTGGCATGCAAACTCTTAGCTCCACCATGTGGGATCTAGTTCCCTGATCAAGGATCAAACCTGGGCCCCTGCATGGGGAGCACAGAGTCTTAACCACTAGACCACCAGGGAAATACCTACATGTACTTTTTAAAATTATGTACATCCATCACTATAGTAATATAGTACACACATTCTAAAATACATACAAAGATAGAAAATTTTAACAGATGAGTTAAAATCAAGTTTAAAAGTAATTTAAATGTTATTTTGAGGATACCAAAAATATTTTTACCTTTACTAAAATATTAAGATTTTAGGTAAAATGTTTAGGGATAGCAGCATGATTTGAATCCATCATTATTTTTTAAAATATGGATTTAGCAGTTTTTGAAACAATGTTTGAGGGTCTGGATCTAAATTCAATTTATTTTAATACTTGCTTAAGTGATTGATATAACAGAAAACTACATTCCATGACATCTCAAAAGAAAGTTACATTGTGGGTTCCCTTATGGGTCATGACACTTATTTTTTAAATCCTAACCACTTGTGTACAAAGATGTCTGTGGACTTTTGGTTAGTGGATCTGCATATTCCCAGATGTCAATAAGGTGCTCTTGCAAATTATTCATGTATTTTAAAAAGTATTTAGCAAATGTGAAAATCCATTGTACAAAGTAAAGCAGGTTTCAAAATTCCAATCCTAACTTTTAAAAGCATTCAGATGTAAAAAATTCTTAAGATAAGACACATACATCCTTTTTGGCAACAAAAATCACCCAGAAATGGAAATAGTTCCAAATACCCATTTTTATAATGCTCCCTCCAGAACCTGAATTTCTTTTAAAAAGCAATTATTCATTGTTGAGATGTCATTTTTACCTGAAAGGAATGGATTGAGTACATTTTTCAAAGATCATTGTTGGATAGCGTACGACTAACAGGCACTTGTCATTACAAAAAATGTTGGAAAATTTGGAACTTAAAAAAACAAAACTCATCTTTAAGACGGATAGCCCTTCCATGGAACGGCCAGCAAGTATAAAATATTTTCAGAGCTATTACCTATCTCACTGCAAGATATTTTAAAGATTGCCCATACTTTCAGGATTTATTTTTATAAAATTAACCACACCAGTGACATACTGTAGCACTTCTGGCTTCAATCCCTTGTGAGAAGGTTTATTGGTACGTAAATAGTGAAGGGAAAAACATTCAGATGCAGTACTCTTTCTGGAATCTTCTCATGGAATCCATTCTCTTTTTTTAAAATTAATTTGTTTGGCTGCACCAGGTCTTTGTTGCTGAGGGCAGGATCTTTAGTTGCAACATGTGAGTTCTAGTTCCCTGACCAGGGATAAAATCCGGCCTCCCATGAGCATTGGGAGCACACATAGTCTTCACCACTGAACCACCAGAGAAGCCCCTAGTGGAGTCCATTCTTTTCCCCAGTACTCCGTACTCTACTCAAAGCAGGTATGGCAGTGATGATCACACTCACAGAGTCTACCATAACATTCAGTTCAGTTCAGTCACTCAGTCGTGTCCGACTCTTTGCGACCCCATGAATTGCAGCACACCAGGCCTCCCTGTCCATCACCAACTCCCGGAGTTTACCCAAACTCAGGTCCATCAAGTTGGTGATACCATCCAGCCATCTCATCCTCTGTCGTCCCCTTTTCCTCCTGCCCCCAATCCCTCCCAGCATCAGAGTCTTCTCCAATGAATCAACTCTTTGTATGAGGTGGCCAAAGTATTGGAGTTTCAGCTTCAGCATCAGTCTTTCCAATAAACACCCAGGACTGGTTGGTCTCCTTTAGGAAGGACTGGTTGGATCTCGTTGCAGTCCAAGGGACTCTCAAGAGTCTTCTCCAATACCACAGCTCAAAAGCATCAATTCTTTGCTGCTCAGCTTTCTTCACAGTCCAACTCTCACATCCATACATGACCACAGGAAAAACCATAGCCTTGACTAGACAGACCTTTGTTGGCAAAGTAATGTCTCTGCTTTTTAATGTGTTGGTTGGTCATAACTTTCCTTCCAAGGAGTAAGCATCTTTTAATTTCATGGCTGCAGTCACCATCTGCAGTGATTTTGGAGGCCCCCAAAATAAAGTCTGACACTGTTTCCACTGTTTCCCCATCTATTTCCCATGAAGTGATGGGACCAGAATCCATGATCGTTTTCTGAATGTTGAGCTTTAAGCCAACATTTTCACTCTCCACTTTCGCTTTGATCAAGAGGCCTTTTAGTTCCTCTTCACTTTCTGCCATAAGGGTGGTGTCATCTGCATATCTGAGGTTATTGATATTTCTCCTGGCAATCTTGATTCCAGCTTGTGTTTCTTCCAGTCTAGCATTTCTCATGATGTACTCTGCATATAAGTTAAATATGCAGGGTGACAATATACAGCCTCGATGTACTCCTTTTCCTATTTGAAACCAGTCTGTTGTTCCATGTCCAGTTCTAACTGTTGCTTCCTGACCTGCATACAGATTTCTCAAGAGGCAGGTCAAGTAGTCTGGTATTCCCATCTCTCTCAGAATTTTCCACAGTTTATTGTGATCCATACAGTCAAAGGGTTTGGCATAGTCAATAAAGCAGAAAGAGATGTTTTTCTGGAACTCTCTTGCTTTTTCGATGATCCAGTGGATGTTGGCAATTTGATCTCTGGTTCCTCTGCCTTTTCTAAAACCAGCTTGAACATCTGGAAGTTCACAGTTCACGTATTACTGAAGCCTGACTTGGAGAATTTTGAGGATTACTTTACTAGTGTGTGAGATGAGTGCAATTGTGCGGTAGTTTGATCATTCTTTGTCATTGCCTTTCTTTGGGATTGGAATGAGAATGGACATTTTCCAGTCCTGTGGCCACTGCTGAGTTTTCCAAACTTGCTGGCATATTGAGTGTAGTACTTTTACATCATCATCTTTCAGGATTTGAAATAGCTCAGCTGGAATTCCATCACCTCCACTAGCTTTGTTCATAGTGATGCTTTCTAAGGCCCACTTGACTTCACATTCCAGGATGTCTGGTTCTAGATGAGTGATCACACCATCATGATTATCTGGGTCGTGAAGATCTTTTTTGTACAGTTCTCCTGTGTATTCTTGCCACCTCTTCTTAATATCTTCTGCTTCTGTTAGGTCCATATTATTTCTGTCCTTTATTGAGCCCATCTTTGCATGAGATGTTCCGTTGGTATCTCTAATTTTCTTGAAGAGATCTCTAGTCTTTCCCATTCTATTGTTTTCCTCTATTTCTTTGCATTGGTCACTGAGGAAGGCTTTATCTCTCCTTGGTGTTCTTTGGAACTCTGCATTCAGATGCTTATATCTTTCCTTTTCTCCTTTGCTTTTCAGTTCTCTTCTTTTCACAGCTATTTGTAAGGCCTCCTCAGACAGCCATTTTGCTTTTTTGCATTTCTTTTCCATGAGGATGGTCTTGATCCCTGTCTCCTGTACAATGTCACGAATCTCTGTCCATAGTTCATCAGGCACTCTGTCTATCGGGTCTAGTCCCTTAAATCTATTTCTCATTTCCACTGTATAATCATAAGGAATTTGATTTAGGTTGTACCTGAATGGTCTAGTGGTTTTCCCCACTTTCTTCAATTTAAGTCTGAATTTGCCAATGAGGAGTTCATGATCTGAGCCACAGTCAGCTCCTGGTCTTGTTTTTGCTGACTATATAGAGCTTCTCCATCTTTGACTGCAAAGAATATAATCAGTCTGATTTCAGGTGTTGACCATCTGGTGATGTCCGTGTGTAGAGTCTCTCTTGTGTTGTTGGAAGAGGGTGTCTGCTATGACCAGTGAGTTCTCTTGGCAAAACTCTTAGCTTTTGCCCTCCTTCATTCTGTACGCCAAGGCCAAATTTGCCTGTTACTCCAGATGTTTCTTGACTTCCTACTTTTGCATTCCAGTCCCTTATAATGAAAAGGACATCTTTTTTTGAGTGTTAGTTCTAAAAGGTCTTGTAGGTCTTCAGAGAACCATTCAACTTCAGCTTATTCAGCGTTACTGGTTGGGGCATAGGCTTGGATTACTGTGATATTGAATGGTTTGCCTTGGAAACAAACAGAGATCATTCTGTCGTTTTTGAGATTGCATCCAAGTGCTGCAACCATAACATTCTGTTTATTAAATCTTTTATTTCCATCTTTCCTTTATGGACTCCCAAGACAGTAGTTCTTCATTATTGAAACAAAATCTAGCAAATACCGTAAGCTGAGACATGACTGAGACTTTCACTGCAGTAAAAGTATTCTAATTTTTTTTTTTACTACAAAATAAACTACAAAAACTAGGTAGTTTGTCTAATGACTTTTCTTTCTTCACATCTTCAACATATTTTCTCTGCACCTTCCAATGACATTTTTCTTTCTGTAAATATAGTTTAGTTTGTTACCATCTTCTTTTCATATTACTTTGGGTACTTTCATCAAGGCAGGAAAAACAATTGGTGTGTGGCCTTTCATAGTTTAGTACCATGAATCATTACCTTTACGGGAGATTGATAGTGTATTGAGTATTATGTGCTGCTAAACATCACTGAAAAAACATAAAGTTTGTTTCCTGTTCTGAGCATTTGGTAACTTAATGTTGAGCTCACTGTGACAGTCTCATACTATCAGCTGCTATTAACTCAAGACACCATATCCACCCAAAGCAAGTTCACTGATAACCGCAGTGGGTGTAAACTGGTATTTCATATACTCAGCCTCATCATCTCTCATTTTTTGCTGACTTCTTGATAGATCTCATCTTTGCTTATACCTCAAAATGTGGCTGACACAGAGCTCCAATCAGAATTGGCGTCTAATGGCCAATGACCAATGGTGGTGCGTTTGACATTACATTTTTATTATCTTCAGTCTGCCCTTTAGTTGCGGAAATTATCTGAAGGCACTTGTCAGTACCCCAAGGGCTCATTTCTTTACCTATGGATTATCCACAAATTTTCTAGTAGCACATGAGTGTGCCTCTAGGAACTCTAGAGGTGAAGGCCTCCCCCCTAGTTTCCCCTAACACTGTGTGTGACACGTCACAATCAATCCTGTGAACCTAGTGAGGAGACCAGCATCAGTCCCTCCATCAGACAAGTTGTCCTTACTTTCCGAGATAACATGAGGCCACAGAAATCACTGAACAAGTGGAAACCATGCAAATTGATCCTAATAACTAATTGGAACATTCTAAATGTTCTATGACTCTCAAAAATTTTGGTAAAACTATTAAAAGCTCTTTTACAGTCTGTTGTAAGTGTAAAGAAGAAAGGAAAACAACCTAGAACAGATATATATTGAGTACACATGCGTGTGCCTGCTAAGTTGCTTTAGTCGTGTCCAACTCTCTGCAACCCTATGGACTGTAGCCCACCAGGTTCCTCTGTCCGTGGGATTCTTCAGACAAGGATACTGGAGTGGGTTGCCATGCCCTCCTCCAGGTTTTGAACCCGCATCTCTATGTCTCCTGCCTTAGCCGGTGGGTTCTTTACCACTAGCACCATCTGGGAAGCCCCTGACAGTTTCACTTTCAGCAGTTGGAGTAGTTTGGTCAGCACTTGCCTGCTCGTTGTTTAACTTAAGACTCAGCATCTTTTCTGAGTCTTATGCCACATACTCATGGTCAACTAGAGGGCTGGCTAAGGGCTGGCTGCTCTAACATGGCCCGTCCTGGGACACCTTAGCTTTCCTGCATGCGTCTCCCATGTCCCTCCAATTGGTTGGCTTGGCACGTTCTGGTGGTGACAGGGGTATAAGAGAAAAAGCAGAAATGTGCAGGTGCTTTTTCCAACTTCTGCTTGTGTCATTTGTTACTATTCCTTAGGCAAAACCAAGTTACATGACCACAGCTAGAACCAATGTGAGCAGGTCTTACCAAAAGAAATGGATAGAAGAAAACATGAACAATTCCAGCCACTAGTAGAGTCAGTCAGGACCAATAGAAGACACAGTATGTTCTGGCCATCCTGTTCTCTGGCCATCATCTTGAGAAAGTTGCTTAATACCCCTGAACCTTAATTACAGGCATACCTCATTTTATCTGGCTTTGCTTTATCATGCTTAGCAGATACTGCATTTTTTCCCCCACAGATTGAAGGTTTATGGCAATCGTGTGTACAGAAAATCTATCAGCGCCATTTTTCTACAGGATTTGTTCACTGTGTCTGTCACATTTTGGTAATTCTCACAGTATTTCAAGCCCTCTCCAGTTATCGTCTTTTGATAACTCACCGAAGGTTCAGATTCTGGTTAGCATTTTTTAAGCAATAAGGTATTTTTAAATACTCTATTTAAGGTATTTACTTTTTCTGGACATAATGCTATTGCACACTTAATAGGCTACTGCTGCTGCTGCTGCTGAGTCGCTTCAGTATAGTAAAAACGCAGGTTTTTTATGCACCAGGAAACCAAAAATTCTTGAGCTTCACTTTATAGTCATATTCATTTTTGGTGTTCGTCTAGAACCAAACGCACAATATCTCCAAGGTATGTCTGTACTATATGGTGACTTAGCTTCTATATAATGTATTTTTAAAAATATTTTTCAAATTAAAGAAATATATGCACAAATTTAAAAAGTGAAAGTGCCAAAGATATAGCAAAAAGAACCCGTGACCCTTCCTCCCGTTGGATCCTATTCCACAGACGCAGTCAATTGTAATTCTGCTTGCTGTTTCTCCTGACATTGTATCCCTGTTTTGAAATACTATTCCATGTTGTGCATGTGTGTGTGCTAAGCCTCTTCAGTTGTATCCAACTCTTTGCGACTTCATGAACCGTATCCCGTCAGGCTCCTCTGTCATGGGATTCTCCAGGCGAGGATACTGGAGTGGGTTATTATGCCCTCCTCCAGGAATATTCCGTGCTGCCATAAATTAATTAATTCTAGGCATCATCTATTGATATATTAACTCTCTTACTTCCCTCTTTTCTCTCTCTTCATCCATCCAATATAATTTTATCATGAATTTTGGTGATAGCCCATTTAGGGTCTTCTAATATTATTATAACGATGAAAAGAATTATTTAGTGTTGAGCCAAGTAGTATATTATTATCGTATTTCTTTTTCTGTATGACTTGGGTTTCCTTGGAGTTAACCATTGTCTCGTGTGTTCACATGTTCATTTATTTCCTTTTTTCGCTTAGACTCTAGTTAAGCCTTCTTACGTCTTCCAGCTGCTTTGTAAAATAACTTTCAAAATAATGTTTCTCTTTCCCAAGAATGTCAGATAATATATATTACATTTTACTCCTAGAAATACTGGAGTCCACCACACACACAAACACCCACACACAAAGTACACGCACACGCGCCTCTAGAAGTCCCTGTACCAGTTTGGACTGCTCGCTCCCTCGATCTTCAGCACTGCTGATGCCCTAGACCCTTACTTTGTCATCATCCTGAGGATTCCCCTCACCCTTTCCTTGGGCCGCATCCTTTGTCATGGAATCCCTTCATTTGTGTCCTTCTTTCAGTAGAGCAGATCTTCTCTGTATTCCTATGAAAACGTTAAACTTTTGAGTCATGGTATGTTTTGAAAATAGCTCTCTTCTGCTCTCACACTTTATTTGTATTTTGGCAGAGTCTAGACTTTCTGGGTGAAAGTCACTTTCTCTTTATATTTGAAGACATTGCTCTATGGACTTCTATATTCCAAGGTTTCTGTTGAGATACCCTATGGAGATTCTAACCTTTCAGATATGAACTTTGCCTCTAGAGTTTGAAAAGATAATATGCCCCAGAAAGCGTCTGCTCCCATTCATCTTTCTGGGAACTCGAGGGGGTCTTTTCAGCGTAGAATTGTGTGCCCTTGCACTCTAAGAGATTTTCTCATCATTCCTTTGCTTGTATTCTTTGTTGTGTCTGTGTGTTCATTTTTTTTTCCATTCTTTTTTGTAATTTCTCTTAAAGGTTGCACTTCTTAGATTGATTTATTTTTCTTCTCTTTTCCATCACTTTTGTTCTCCTTTCTAGGAAATTTTCTTACATTTCTTTACAACCACTTTACTGAAATTTTTACCTATCATATATTTCATTTCCAAGAGCTCTTATTCTCTGGTTGCTTTTTTAAAAATATAGCATCCTTTTCTTGTTGTTTTAAAAAAGTAATATCTTCCCATTTCTCTAAGAAAAATCAATGTTAATTTAAAAATACTTTCTCCACTCTGTATGTATTTCTTATACTGCCATTTCTTTGACCACAGTTTCTGGGAAAGGCTCTCAGCTCCTAAGGAACCCAGTGTCATTACACTGGACTCATCCAAATAATCCAAGATAATCTCTCCATCTCAAGATCTTTAACCCTAATCACATCTGCCAAGTTCTGTTTGCCATGTAAGACAGTATATTCACAGGTCCTGGAAATTAGAAGGTGGACATCTTCAGGGAGGGACCATTATTTTGTCTACCACAATGTGCAAGAATTTCTCTAGGGCATATCCCTAGGAATGAAATTTCTGAGTCATAGTGTATGTGCATTTTCAATTTTATAAGAAGTTGGCAAAATAATTTTCCAAAATAGTCATACCAATGTATACTTCCACCAGCAATATATAGAAATCCCTGTCCTCTTGTCAATGCTTTGTGTGACTGAACTTCTTCCTTTTTGCCAATTAAGTGTGTATAAATCATCACAGGTTAAATTTGAAGCTTCCTCATTAATAATGCAGAGCCTCATTTCTTATGTGATGGCCATGGGTTCCTCTGCCAGAAGAAACACTTAGCCATGAGGTTTGGTCATTTTCCCCTTGGCTATTTAAAAAACAAATTTTACTTGTATTTTTCTGCATTTTAAACATTAATCTCTTTCTTATACGTGTGGCAGTCTTTCTCCCAGTTTGTTGCTGATCTTCACACCTTCTTCATGGTGACTTTTATAATTTTTCTCTGGTGGACAGTTATTATCAATTTTAATGTAGTCAGATTTATCAATCCTTTCTTCTGTTACAGACCCTGGTTCTTGGACTCTTCAATTAGTAGAAATTGATAAGAGGCCAGATGAGAAATTCAGACAAGGCACAAGGGATCGAAAACAAGTAACGGCTCACTTGCTTGCTCCGTGAGGGGAGCAAGTTGCTCCCTTGAATGGGGTGAGGGTGGGGGCACCTGGTGGGTTGGGCCAGAGGAGGGGCAGCTTAGGTGGTCTGCAACCCCTCCTCCTTGGTGGAGCTGTGTGCAGGGATCATGCCCAGTATCCTGCTCCTGGCTCCTGAGAAGTGGCGGTTGGGTTTTGGCCTTTTTGTATCTTGTTATTCATAATTTACCCCAGCTGCACATGCTGGTAGTTATTTTCAGTTCCTTATAGTTTCTTTGTGTGCTATTGTATTCTGAAGCTGAAAGGAGATATTGTTCAGGTGTGAGCATGGTCTTAGCCAGTCTCTCTTCCATGTCACCACTTTTTTTTTTTTTTTTTCTTTTCTTACTTTACTGTATTGGTAAGAATGCCAAGTACATAACTGAACTTCACAGTGTTAGAGAAATTTTCATCTTGATCCTGATTTAAAAGTAAACGATTCCTACTTTTTGTCTCTAAGAGTGCTGCTGTTGTAGGTTTTGGTGATTATCAAGTCAAGCATATTCTCTTCTATTCTGTTTGGTACCAGTTTTTATCATGAATTGGTACTGAAATCTATTCAATCCTTTTTCTGCATCTATTAAAATTACAGTATCATTTTTCATTTTAAATATGCTCTTTTGGCAATTTACATGTATAGGATTTCCAATGCTAAACCGTTCTTTTGTTTCTAAGATAAACTCAGTTTGGCAGAATTGGTTCCTCAATATTTTGGGTAAGGTTTTTGACCTCTGGGTTTATGAGTGAAAGTATCCAGTAGTTTTTCCTGTTTATTCTGTCCTTAGCTGCTTTGGGCATTACAGTTTACAGATCTTATACAGTTAGTCAGGGTATTTCCCATTCTTTTCAGTTTTTCCAGAAGAGTTTGTAATAGATTGGAATGATTTGTTCTGTGATAGTTTGGTAGAGTTCACCTGTAATAACATTTGGGCCTAATGTTTTCTTTGTGGAATTGTTTTAACCACTTATTTTATTTCTTCTGTGGTTATAGAACCCTTCAGACTTTCTACTTCCTGATTTCATTTTTATTAAGCTCAATTTTTCTGAGAATCTGTTCATTGTAACTATGTGTTTAAATTTATAGATATCAAGTTGTTCATAATGTTCACTAATTATTTTTGGTGTCTGCCTTGTCTGTATTTATCTATTCCTTTTCACTCCTATTGTATTTTAATTGTGGCTTTTTTCTTGACTAAATTACCAAAGATTTTATTTTTTGAAACAACCAAGTTTTGGTTTTGGCAATCTTCTGTGCTGTATCTTTGTTTTCTGTTTATGACATTCCTGCTCTTATTTTGTATTATCTCTTTCATTCTGCTTTATTTGGGTGCTTTTTCCTAACTTCTTACATTGGATGCTTAACTTACTAATTTCCTTTCTTCTTTTCTATTATAATTTTCCCTCAAAATAGTATTTTCCCTGAATCCTACAATTTTTTCATGTGCAATGTTTATTATCATTCACTTCTATTTAAAAAATTTCTATTATGTTTGCATCCTTGATTTATGAATCATTTACTTCTCATTTATATTTTAATTTTAATTTTATTGTGGTCAGAAAATAGTATGATAACTATTCTTTAAAATTTGCTGAGGTGTGTTTTATAGCCTTGAATGTGACCAATTTTTATAAACATTTCCTGTGTGCCTGAGAAAAGCATGTGCTTTCTAACTGCTAGTTCTGTTGTGTGAGAGTTATTGATTACATCATTCAGTTCTTCTATATTTTCACCACATTTTTTGTCTGCTTGACCTAAAATAATGGACAAAGATACTTTGAAATCTCCAGTGCAATTGCAGATTTGACAATATCCCTGTACTTTTTGAATTTTGCATATTTTGGTAATTATTGGTGATGCAAGTTTAGAAAAATTATTTCTGCCAGGTGAATTAAATATTATCAGTATGTAGTGATCTTCTTTATCCCAAACAATGGTTTTGATGAGTATATATTTTGCTTGGTAAAAGATATAGCATCTCCAACTTTTGTTGTTCAGCATATATATTTTGAATGTGCATTTTTGCATTCCTCTTGTTAGTTTATGTTTCAGTGGTTCTCTTTTAAACAATATATAGTGGAATTTTCTTTTTTAAAATACAATCTTATAATCTCTTTTAACTGGTGAGTTTACATGTATATATATATATGTTATATATATATATATACATATATATGTACACACACATACACACACAAAGATTGAAATTATTGCTATGTTTAGATTTATTTATGCCACTTTATGCTTGCTATTTTCCCTGCTTATTCTATGATTTTATTTTTCTCTTTAAATTGGTTTTTGTTTCTTTTTTTCACTTGCTGTTTCTATTAGTTTGGAAGTCATAAACTCTCTTTATAAAATGTTACCATTGAAATTTACCATGCATGGTTAACTTAACAGCATCTAAGTTTTTTAGTATCTGAATAATTCACCTTTAGTCTACTTTGACATTAATTGTTCACTTCCCAACTTAGATACCATTGACACATAATTTTAGTTTTGTCACTTTGTTCATCTCACAGTATTATTATTTCTGTTGACTTACTGATTGTACCTAGAAGTAATGATGACTTGCCTACATGTTTACAAATTTCTTTGTTCACAATTCTCTCTTATTTCCTCAACTCTTCTTCCAAGACAAACTTTTCTTATTCCTGAAGCTCATCCTTTAAAAGATTCTGTGGTCAGTGTCTTTTGAAGATAAATCCTGTCTCTTTTTTGTTGTTATCTGAAAAAAAAAAAAAAAACCCTATTATTCTCATTCTCCACGTTGTTTCTCTCTTCTTTTTTTACAGTTATTTCTCTTGATACGTAGTTCTTTTAAAATTAGTTTATCTGCTTATTTATTCATTTTTGGCTGTGCGGGGTCTTCGTTGCTGCACTGGAGCAGGCTTCTCACTGCAGCTTCTTCTCCTGTTGTGGAGCATGGGCTCTGGAATGCACAAGCTTCAGTAGCTGAGGTGCACGGGCTCAGCAGCTGCAGCGCCTGGGCTCTGGAGAAGGTGCTCAGCAGTTGGGGCGCAGAGGCTTAGCTGCTCCTTAGCATGTGGGCGCTTCCCCAGCCAGGGGTCGAACCAGTGTCCCCTGCACTAGTAAGTGGATTCTTATTCACTGTACCACCAGGAAGTCTGGTTCGCTATTTTAATTTAGCAGTTATTTTCTCTCAGCACTTTAGGCATATTATTTTCCCTTTTATAGCTGTTCTAATTATTATTATTATTGGACTATCAAATGGTCAGCTTTATTTCCAGTAAGTATATAGTAGAGAGCACAACCTGGACCTTGACCATATTCAGCTTTCCTACTAAGCCTCACCTAATTGAATTCACATGACACAGTGAGATACAAAGAAACAGGATGATTGAATCTATACCACTGTGCAGGGCTTTAAGGGTAAGAGTACTAGCTGTCCTAATTCTTAATCTTTTGTAGATGGCCTCTTTCTTCTCTATGAGTGCTTTCTGCCCCTCCCAACTTTTTTTAAAATTGTAGTTATTTACAATGTTGTGTTAGTTTCTGTTGTAGAGCAAAGTGATTCTGTTATACATATATATGTGTATCCTTTTTAATATTGCTTTCCATTTGGTTTATCATAGGATATTGAATATGGTTCCTTGTGTGATAATATGGTAGGAACTTGTTGTTTATCTGTTCTATAGGTAACAGTTTGCATCAGCTAACCCCAAACTCCCAATCCATCCCTCCCCCACCTTGGCAACCACAAGTCTGTTCTTAATGTCTGTGAGTCTATTTTTGTTTTGTAGTTATGTTCATTTGTGTCATATTTCAGATTCTACATATAAGTGATTTCCTATGGTATTTGTCTTTCCCTTTCTGACTTCACTTAATGTGATAATCTCTAAGTCCTATGGGTGCTTATAATATTGTTTCTTTTTTCCTCAGAATTCTTCCCCACTACATTTTTTTCAAATCCTGCTTATACAATATTTTTCTTACATTTGTGGATTGGTCTCTTCCATCAGTTCTGGAACATTCTCATCCTTTATCTGTTTGGACGTTCCCTCTCTATTACTTTCTAACCTTGGTTTACAATCATACATATATAAGTCTCTCTGACTCTCCGTATTTCTTAATTCTCTTTTTATATTTTCTAATTCCTTGCCTCTGTGCTGCATTATGGGTAACAGATTCAGCTTTATCTTTCCATTCTCTAATTCTTTGCTTAGTTGAGTCTCATTTGTTGGTAAACTCACTCACTTAGTTTAAAATATCAACGCTTCTATATTTTGATTCCAAGAGTTCTTTTGCTCACTCTTCAAACATGGTCAGCAATATTTGGTAGTCTCTTATCCTTGGCTTTTTTCAAAAAAGTCAGAAAAAAAATTTCAAAATCTTTCACATTTTGTCTGTTTGGTTATTTCATATTCTATAACTGATAATTCCAAAATCTGAGATTCTCAGGGTCCAAATCGAGTTTGCTTCAGCCATCTCTTTTTAAAAAATTATTTATTTATTTATTTGGGTGTGCTGGATCTTTGCTGCCGGGCTTGGTCTTTCTTTAGTTTTGGTGAGTGGGTGCTACTGTCTAGCTGCAGTGCGAGGGCTTCTCGTGTGCAGCGCTGCTCTACAGCATGGGGGCTTCAGCAGTTGCAGTGCATGGGTTGAGTTGCCCCTCAGCATGCGGAATTTCCCTGAACTAGGAGTTGAGACTGTGTCCCCTTCATTGGCAGGCGGACTCTCTATCACTGGATCACTAGGGAAGTCCTGTAGTCATCTCTTATAAGCGGCTTCTTTCCACTTTTGTTTGGTTAATTTTGGATTGTGCACTCATCCCTTTTACAGAATTTATTCTTTGGGAGTTACAGGATGCTTTCTTTCAGAGAGAATTTACACAAACTAAGTTGGAGCCATGTATGTACTTTCCCAGTCCTGGATCAATTGACAGACCTTATGTTCACCTCTCCCATCTTCACATGGGGCCACGATGAGTCTCCCAACGCCAACTCAGGTGTTGACACTTTTGCTCCCATGATCCCAGGCAGACAACTCAGGGATAAACTTATTGAAGTTTACTTTTGTGGCTCTGTACTCATATTTCAGCTAGCCTTTATATTTTTCCCTCAGAGGAAGGTACAGGGAAGGAAGCTGGAGATTTGTCTTTCTTTTTAGTAATCCCAAAATGCGTTAAAATGATCTTTGTTGTAGTTTATCCAGGCTCTAATTGCATTTTGGCAGGAGGGAACTGTATTGTATAATCAAGTCTGCCATACTGCGAGAAGTAGAAATCTCTTCCTGCTTAGTCTCTTAACCAATTTCCCTGTCACCCCAGGCTCCTCTGTGAGTAAGAATAATCCCATCTGGTGTACCTGGAACTTTGAATTCCTGTGTCTTTTCTTTTAGGACAGCTTTAATCAATATCTCTTTTTGAGGATCCTTAAGTTTGACTTTCTTCCACTCCCTATGTTGCTTAACTTTCCTCCATCTCCTTTCAGTCTTCATATATTGTGATTTATGGTTGCATATGTCTTCTAGTTCATCGAAGATGGAGTCTGTTTTCCTGTGTTTTGTTTTTCTTTTCCTTTTAATGCAATTTTTAGGACAAAGAAGAGGTGGAATGTGCATTACTCTGCCACGTTCAAAACTCTGCTTTAACGTAAAAGCTCTTTGAAACTGATTGCTCACATAGCTTAAAAGAATTAGTATAACTTCCACACAGTTCATATTTTGAAAGAGTATCTTCAACTTTGGGATCCTTTCCAGTGAGAGGTAGGTAGCTGGTCAAATAAGAGGAGATGCTTTGGATTTCATATGTTAGATTTTATACTTTTGGATCAGCGGTCAACACTAGACACCTCTAAATGACCCATGGAGACAGAGCTTCAGAAAGGAAGCCAGAACAAACATCAGTCCTTCATGGAATTACTTTACAATTACTGTCTTCATGACTTTTTTTTTTAATCTCTAAAGAGATGCATGTGGGTAAAGACTTCCACATTTGCCTTGAATGAATATTGATGCCTTCTATAAGTTCTTATCTTTCCAGGATTTTGTGCCATTTATCCTTGTCTCGCCCTTGAATTTGACTTTACTTCTTCTTCTTAATGCTTCTCCCCTTGCACAAAAGATTGAATCCTTAGTGTTGTTTTCTTTGCCTATTCCTAAGTGCTTTTTTGCTGTAACTGTCAAAAATTATTTAAGAAATTTCACGGGCACTTGAAAGAAAAAAACCTTAATATCCTTTTAAGATGAAGTCCATTATTAAAAAATTAAATTTTAAGGAGTATTCCCAGTCTTGGCTCCTTGGATCACCAGCCTAAGAAATAAGAAACTATACAAGCATCACTATATTTATATGAATATGGGAAACTTGGGCTTCCCACTAATAAAAATATTTTTGTAGATGTGACTTAATTTGAATTCTTAAAATTCTGAGGGAAAATTGCCAGCTTTATTTGAGGTAGGATGGGAAGAGTTTTACAGTTAAATATTTCAAAGTGGTAGTGAAAAAAACCCCACCTAATTCAGAACAACAAAAATTGGCCAGCCATCAAGATGTACCATATTTTCAGGAAGCCTAGTGCATCCTGAGCAAATGTTTTTATACCAAATAACAATCCTTCCATAATCACTTTTATTGAGAGACATCCCAAGGTTACCAGATGGAAATATGTTAAATATGTTCTGAAATCCAATCTAACGGAATCCCAACATTTGAGCTCATTCACAGGAAGGCATTCAAAGGCAATGCAATTTTCATAAAATATGTCCGTCTAGGTAATCATGAATGCTGAATATTGTCAGGGTTTCTCAGGAATTCTCAGGCTTGTGGAAAATCTTTCCAACTGGACTTTTAACCACCAAGAAGAAATAACAATAATAACTTGAAATTTAAAATAAACAGTGCTGGAAAAATACTATAACTCCCACCCTGAAAGGCAGCAATAGGAATTTAGTGCTACTTGTAATATGACACGGAGATGTGAAAGAGAACATAAACACTAGACTTGGGACTGACTGCTTGGGTATGGCAGGGAAGTGGAGTATATAAAATAAAGCCGATTTCCCAGAAATGATCCACGCAGGTGATCCTTGCATTCTCCCAGTAGTTATCTGAGGATATGTAAATGGCAGGAATGTGTAAGTTACTCAGTAACGAATGCATCACTGCATGTGATGCTAAAAATTAGAAGGACTTGGTACTAGTTCTGGGTGCCTACCTCCTTGAGAACATAAAAAGAAAAGGAACAAGCTGGGAGATGACCTACTTCTGGGCACAACTCTGTCTGCAAAGTCTCTCTGACTTGGAGATCTCTGAAAGAGTAGACAGAGGAAGAGAATCAGAGTGGGCTTTAATGGTTTTGTGCCACAGTTGCCTTTTTACGTTTTGCTTCCAAATAAAGTCTCCTATAACAGAGCAGGGACTATATACCAACATAATTTTTTTTTTTGCCAAGTTGAATCTGTCGAAAAATGACTCAGTGTTGAGGGGAGTGGGGTTTTCTGGCTTTTCCTCATGCATCTGAGTCTTTTTATTCTAATATGTTAATCCTTCAAGTCATTTGATCTGCCCCAGGCAATGTAAACAACATTTACAGCGAGTCTTGCACTCTATCCGTCATGCGCAAACGGCCTGCTTTTCCCATTGCCACATGAAAGTGAGAGATTCAAATGGGACCATTCAGACTTCCCTGCTCGGAGACAATTAGACAGTGTCAGCTTCACGCTTTGGCATCACTCTTTCTCCAGGAGCTAGAATCTGATGGGGGAGGGATGGATGGTCGTTTCAGCACTTCCTTCACAGCCAACAAGGAGTAGATTTGGGGTCATGCTTGAGCTCTGTGGAGACTACAGTAATAGTAAAGCCCATGATTCTCTATATAAACAGAAATTGCGGCTGAAGGAGGGGAGACTTTGAACCAAAAATTCACTCTCCATTGGTAATGTACATTGTACTTGGCGTGAAATTGTCCTTTAAATGCCTTCATTCCACAAATATTTATTAATAGTTCCTTTGTGCAGGTCATTTCCACCCTGTGTGTGTATGGTGGTGGTGGTTTTGTCACTAATTCGTGTCTGAATTTTGTGACCTCGTGGACTGTAGCCCACCAGGCTCCTCTGTGCATGGGATATCCCAGGCAAGAATACTGAAGTGGGTTGCCATTTCCTTCTCCAGGGGATCTTCCCAACCCAAGGGATCAAACCTGGGTCTCCTGCTTGGCCCCAGATTCTTCACCTACTGAGCTATGAGGGAATCCCCTGTGTATGTATGAGGTGTTTTACACCTGATTGTCAGTGTGGATCATCAGCTTGCATTGGTTGCCAAAAAAGGTTTTCAGTTTTAGGAAAGCAGAGAGGGACACATCAGAAACACTCACAGGCAGAGAGTGTGCCAGAGGGTGTGGGAAGGTCTGTGGTGAGGGTCTCTGTGCGTTGTCACATCGCACAGCAAGCAAAGTGGAAAACGGGAAGAGAAGTTGTTTGTAATTCCTCACCAAATCCAACACCACAAGAAGCTAAGGTATGCGTTTCTTTCAGTTTTGGTATCTTAAAATTAGGTGCTGGAACTTTCCCATGGTGTGAGTGGAAGAGTGAGTTGGTACAGCCACCTTAGGAAACCAGCAGTATCTGCAAGACCTGAGCGCTTCCCAGGTGGCTCAGTAGTAAAGAATTCACCTTGTCAGTGCAGGAGACATAAGAGATGAGGGTTCCATCCCTGGGTCAAGAAGATCCCCTAGAGGAGGACATGGCAACCCACTCCAGTATTCTCGCCTGGAAAATTCCATGGACAGAGGAGCCTGGCGGGCTACAGTCCATGGGGTAGCAAAGAGTCAGACACGGCTGAGGGACTCAGCATGCACACACAAGAGCTTAACAGATGCACACCTTATGGCCCAGCTATTGCACTCTTAGCTATACCCCTGGCAGAGGTGCTCAACAAAAGACTGGCACGTTCCTAGCAGCAAGAGTGGAATGAGTAGAGAAACTGAAGAATATCCATACACTGAGTATGAGTATGAACAAATCATTACAAATCAGTACTGAAAATGAACAAGTCATAACTTCACACAGCAACAGAGATGAACCTTCCAAATACAATATTCAGAGAAACAAGCCAGACACAAAAGAGTTCATACTACACAATTTCATTTATATAAAGTTCAAAAACAAGCCAAGTAATCTTTGTGCTAGGAATCACACAGGAGGTTCCCATTGGTGGGGAGTGTGGTGATGGTTAGTGAGCAGATAGGAGGAGATCACAAGGGAGCTTGGGCTCAGTTGGTAAAGAATCTGCCTACAGTGCAGGAGACCCAGGTTCCATCCCTGGGTTGGGAAGATCCCCTGGAGAAGGAAATGGCAGCCCACTCCAGTATTCTTGCCTGGAAAATCCTATAGAGAGAGGAGCCTGGTGGGCAACAATCCATGGGGTCACAAAGATCTGGACACGACTTAATGACTAAACCACCACAAGGGAGCTTGTGTGGGTGCTAAAAATGCTGTTTCTTGGTTGCTTGCTGCATAAATAGTTATGTCCAGTCTGTGAAAATTCTTTGAACCAAGGACTTATGAATCGTTTTCCCAGTGGCTCAGTGGTAAAGAATTCACCTGCAATGCAGGAGACATGGGTTTGATCCTTGGGTCAGGAAGATCCCCTGGAGAAGAAAATACCAGCAACCCACTCCAGTATTATTGCCAGGATAATCCCATGAACAGAGGAACCTGGTGGGCTACAGTCCATGGGATCTGAGAAAGTTGAACACAACTAAGCGACTGAGCATGCATGTAGGCATGAATCATTAACTTTTCTATGTGTATGTTACACTTCAGTAAAAAGTATAGCTTCAAAAATAGGTGCCTCCCCTTTATTTTTTAAATCTACAGAGATTAATTTTCTCCAATTACCAAATGCAGTTCAGAAATCAGCAATTTCTTTTCTGGCTCCCTGTGTTCCAACCCACTCCTCCTCTTTCCCACCCCAGGGCCCATGCTATAGACCTTAGATTTTTCCAGTAAGTGTGCACATGCAGGCACATACATTTGCACACATGCGCATGGACACACATGTACATGTTTCCTTTTACTTTCATTAAATGTGAGTTTGCTGCTGTTGCTGCTGCTGCTGCTGCTAAGTTGTTCAGTCGTATCTGACTCTGTGCGACTCCATAGACAGGAGCTCACCAGGCTCCCCCTGTCCCTGGGATTCTCCAGGCAAAAACACTGGAGTGGGTTGCCATTTCCTTCTCCAATGCATGAAAGTGAAAAGTGAAAGGGAAGTCGCTCAGTCATGTCTGACTCTTCGCGACCCCATGGACTGCAGCCTACCAGGCTCCTCTGCCCATGGGATTTTTCAGGCAAGAGTACTGGAGTTGGGTGCCATTGCCTTCTCCGAATGTGAGTTTAGCTCTATGCAATCAATATACGTTTCTGGTACACAAGGCAGTCTGCTGGGAACTTAATATGCATTCATTCATTTTAACCTGAACACTATCGTATAAGGCCAACATAATTGTCTTCATCTCACAGGTGAAGAAACTGAGGCCCAGAGACACTATGCACCTTGCCCCAAGTCCAAGAGCTAACCAGGTTTCACTGATTCCAGAATCTTTGCTCTTTCCCCTACACTAAAGCCTCCTTCTCCTTAAGCAAGAAGATAGCAACTTGAGAACTACATCATGTTAAGGGAGACATAACCCATTTGCCTCTGTTTATTATGACCAACCTAGAGAGCATATTCAAAAGCAGAGACATTACTTTGCCAACAAAGGTCCGTCTAGTCAAGGCTATGGTTTTTCCTTTGGTCATGTATGGATGCGAGAGTTGGACTGTGAAGAAAGCTGAGCGCTGAAGAATTGATGCTTTTGAACTATGGTGTTGGATAAGACCCTTGAGAGTCCCTTGGATGCAAGGAGACCCAACCAGTCCATCCTAAAGGAGACCGGTCCTGGGTATTCATTGGAAGGACTGATGCTAAGACTAAAACTCCAGTACTTTGGGTACCTCATGCGAAGAGTTGACTCATTGGAAAAGACTCTAATGCTGGGAGGGATTGAGGGCAGGAGGAGAAGGGGACGACAGAGGGTGAGATGGCTGGATGGCCTCACCGACTCAATGCACATGAGTTTGAGTGGACTCCGGGAGTTGGTGATGGACAGGGAGGCCTGGCGTGCTGCGATTCATGGGGTCGCAAAGAGTTGGACGCGACTGAGTGACTGAACTGATACATGACAAAGAGGGGAAATGACTGGCCCAAGGTTTCATGCTAGTGGCCACTGTTTCACATATTAGCTATTCACTGTAGGAGGGGCTTCCCAGGTGGTGCTGGTAGCGATGAGCACAGCTGCCAATGCAGGAGACGTAACAGCTGTGGGTTCTGTCTGTGGGTCAGGAAGATCCCTTGGAGGAGGAAATGGCAACCCACTCCAGTATTCTGCCTGGAGAATCCCCATGGAAGGAGGAGACGGGCGGGCTACAGTCCATAGGGTCTCAAAGAGTCAAATACAACTGAAGTGACTCAGTACCCATGCACATTCACCGCTCACATTCACATGAAGGGAGAACAGAAAAGCAAGTGAGAGCAAGGTTAAAACTGTAGAAGACTAGACACAGCGTGTTGCTTTGGTACAGTTCTTTACAGTTTTATAATCGAACCCAAATTTCTTCTGTTTTGTCTCAAGGATGAACCACAACTAAGCCTTTTTAAAACTTTAACTTTTATTGACATGTAGTTGATTTACAGTTGTGTTAGTGTCTGGTGTACAGCAAAGTGACTCTTTCTCAGATTCTTTTCTGTTATAGATTATTACTATGTATTGAGTATAGTTCTCTGTGCTATACAAGTAGGTCCTGGTTGGTTATCTGTTTTACATATAGTAGTTCATATATGTCAATCCTAAATTCCTAATGTATTCCTCCCTCTCTTTCCATTTTGGTAACGGTAAGTTTGTTTTCTATTTGGGTCTGTTTCTATTTTGTATAAAAGTTCATTTGTATCATTTTTTTAGATTCCATATGTAAATGATATGATATCTGTGTCTGGTTTACTTCACTTAATATGATAATCTCTAGGTGTATCCATGTTGCCACAAATGGCATTATCTCATTTTTTATGACTGAGTAGCATTCCATTATATATATAATTATAGTAATATTCCATTATACATATATTCCATTATATATATCCCATTACATATATAATGGAGTAATGTATGTAATATTTTATAAAGTAATGTTCCATTTTCTCTCTATATATTGGACAGGGAAGCCTGATGTGCTGCAGTCCATGGGATCCCAAAGAGTCGGACATGACTGAGTGACTGATCTGATCTGATACATATATTCCATTACATATTTAATGAAATATTACTCAGCCATAAAATATATATATATTATATATATATTTTTTATCCATTCATCTGTCAATGGACACTTAGGTTGCTTCCATGTCTTGACTATTGTGAAGAGTGCTGACATGACCATTGGGGTCGATGTATATTTTTGAACTGAACCTTTCTTATACACAGGTGAAATGGTCCTGCTTTGGGATTTAGAAAATGCCTCACAAGTCACAAATGATTTTACACTTCAATCTCTTGGAAGTTCTCTGATGTATAGAAGGAGATAGGGATAGATCAATAAAAATAAATACATAACTCAGTCACAAGAGAAGAAAGTCATGTGGTTACATGAATGTTCCTTAGGAAGTTATGCCCAGTGAGAAGTCAGACAGAGAAAGAAAGCTACTTATCTCCTCCTCTGCCCCTTCTCTCTTCTCTTTTTCTTCTTGTCCTCCATTTCCCTCTCTCCTCCGCCTCCCTCCCCCACCTCATCTTCTTCCTTCCTTTTAGTGAGAAGAGACTTTTCTTGGTAACCATTGGTATCATTCACTTTCCTTCTGTCCCTCTTCTCAATGCCGATTTGACTCAAACCTAAAAGATCACAATTTCTTTTTAATCTGACTTTCTGCCAAAATTCTTTAAATAAGCCAACTGTTTTTATTCTCTAACAGTTTAAAACTCATTTGCATCAAAGAGAATTGGAAAGTCTTAGAGTATAGTTATCTGGTGTTTCCTCACAACCAACAAAGATTATTATTCCAGTTGATAGCATTTTAAGTCCAGTAATGATGAAAGTTCTCTCTTTCATAGAAATATCATGGGGACAAAGAATATGGAAGTACTACTATTGCCCTGTTTACTGGATTTTTAGATAAGAGTCTTATCTCAGTATTTAAATTTTCTGTCTACCTGGCTTTACTCAGTAAGTGGAGAGGAAGTGGGTTTCCTACACAGCAGTAAGACAGGCTACTTCTCATTTGTTGCCATCTTCCTGACCCAACTTTTCCACAAATTACTCTGCATTGGGTGAGATGGTTGCCAAGATAGGCAGTCTAGACTATAATTAAAACTAAGGGTTTTTTTTTTTTTTCCACTCTATACATTTAACAGTTTATTTCTTGAAGTCATCCTGTTTCTCCTTAATATGTCTCCAGGAAAATAAACCACAAGTGACACAGGCTTCACTGTAGTTTCCTTAGGCACTATGGCCATCCTTGGCTGGGGTGTTAGGATTTACAGCGGGTCCAGATTCATGTTGGGTGATGGTGGCAGGTATCAGGGAGTTTTCATGGATAGAACACCAGTTGAGTATAATAAATATGTATTTGACCAGAAGTGAAATGTCTTGAAAATCACCAGGACCAAACTACCAAAGTCCCCAAGGAACCTGCATGAGATCTGTCAGACTCATTCTTTTGTATAATTCATTGGAATCACCTAGAATCTCAAAAGCACTGGATGCTTTCTCAACAACTCCACCATTCATTAGAAGTAACCTAAGACAGGTTCCATAATGAAGACTTTAAAGTATCCATAAGGAAGTGTGGAGTCTAGCAAGCATGTGCGTACTAAGTTGCTTCAGTCCTGTCTGATTTTTTGTGACTCTATGAACTGTAGATTGCCAAGCTCCTCTGTCCATGCAGGATTCTTTACCACTGAGCCACCAGGGAAGCCCAGTCTAGCAAGCACTGAGTTGCAAAATTCTCCAGGGTGTTTTAGTTACATTTTTGAGCACTTACCGCAGGCATAGAGTTAGACATATAGATAAGGTTTCCTTCATGGGTTTGCAAATCTCTATTGTCCACTGTTGTATTAGAAGGTATTTAGAAAATAAAAGGTCTGGGACAGGTCCATGATGTGGACTGTTTTTTAAAGTATTTATTGAAATTGTTACAATGTTGCTCCTGTTTTATGTTTTGGTTTTCTGGCTGCAAAATATGTGGGATATTAGCTCCCTGATCAGGAGTTGAACCTGCACCCCTTGCTTTGGAAGGTGAAGTTTCAGCAACTGGACCACTAGGGAAGTCCCCATGATGTAATCTTGCTCCCAGTTCTGCCCATAAGATTGCTCAATAATTGTAGTCCGTAGCTTATTTTCCTTTGGAAAATGATCACATTTTGTTGTCCTAGGAGGTGTGGCAAAGATTCTGTGACATGCTTATTTAATAGAACCTGAAAATCCAGAGCCTCTGAGGCTGTGTGAGTTTTTAATTATGCAGAGCATGTCTTATAACTTAAGATACTTACTCTCACCAACTGTGAGTATGGCCTCTTTTCTGCCTTTGGAATAATAAAAATAGTATAGTGATAACCACAGTGAAAGTTAACGATGCCTGTGATGTGTGCATTCTTAGTCATGTCTGACTCTTTGCAACCCTATGGACCATAGCCCGCCAGACTTCTCTGTCCATGGAATGTTCCAGGCAGGAATACTGGAGTGGGTTGCCATTTCCTACTCTAGGGGATCCACCTGACCTAGGAATCGAACCCATGTCTCTTGAGTCTCCTGCATTGGTAGGCAGATTCTTTACCACTGTGCCACCTGATGCCTGTACTATATGTTAGACACTAGGTTAAGTGAATCATAGGCAGTATCTTATTTATTCCTTCCAACCACATCATGCTACTGCTGCTACTGCTAAGTCACGTCAGTCGTGTCCGACTCTGTGCCACCCCATAAATGGCAGCCTATCAGGCTCCCCCGTCCCTGGGATTCTCCAGGCAAGAACACTGGAGTGGGCTGCCATTTCCTTCTCCAATGCATGAAAGTGAAAAGTGAAAGTGAAGTCGCTCAGTCATGTCCGACTCTTAGCGACCCCATGGACTGGAGCCCACCAGGCTCCTCCGTCCATGGGATTTTCCAGGCAAGAGTACTGGAGTGGGGTGCCATTGTCTTCTCCGAACCACATCATGAGATCTGTGTAATTCTTTTCTCTATTTTACAGACAAGGAAACTGAGGTGCAGAAAGGCTCAATAGCTTATTCAAGGTCTTCCAGCTAGAGAGAGATGGAAGAGAGAAAGGACACAACCAGCCGGCCTCCAAAACCCATGTTCTTAGTCTTTATACTCTCCTGGGGCAGATACGTTAGATCATCTATTATAAAGCAATTGAAGAGATCAAGCAATACTCCAAGGCAGGTTTTGTTGCCTTTTGGATCCTTACTTATTCTTTCAGACTTCCCAGTTGGCATGGCTCTCTGCTCATAACGATGTTTCATCGACTGAAGCGTGACTCCAGAAGCCTTGCGAGTGCGGCCCGCGCACAGTGGGTAGGAAGGAGCTGAGAGCAGTGACAGCCCTTCCTGTGCAGAGTCCTGCCAGCAGCAGCTCATCACGAAGACAGGGGCTTTGATCCTGACAGCTCTCCTTTCACTCGGGGGGAGCAGGGAGGTTTTGACGCGGGGAAGAAGGAAAGACTATAGAGAAAAGGGTCTTGTTTGTTTCCTGGGTGGATTGCCTCCTTCTTGGCATGCCTCCAGGAAGTGAGTCTTTTCCTGCCCTGAAACTTCAGGGAAATAAATCTCTTCCCTCTAGAACAGACCTGAGAGAGGCCCCAGGGCAGCCACATGAGATCCATCAGGTCCACTGACTGGGCTGTCAGGGTGGCCAGCTTGTGGCTTGGCAGGTTGCATCCCCTGGCTGAGGCAGGAGGGTAGGGGGGTATCAACATGACCCGGGGAGAGGAGGGTGATGCCAGTGAGATCTTTGATCCTGGGGTGCGGGGGGCGGGCAGCAGCCAGAGCAGGGACCCATAGAGAAATAGGTGTTTTGAGACTGATCCTCTGGGGGAGAAAGCCTAGGAGGAAGGGCAATTTTGAACGTGTTTATAGAGGGCAGCCAGGAAGGCAAGCTTGATGGAGTCTGGGTCCAGCAATCCAGAGGCCAAAGCAAACCCGAGAGAGAAACAGGAAGTATCCTGGATACAAGCTCATGAGAAAAAGCCCCGGCACTGAGAGTAAGAGCTGGAGAAGAAAGAATTGGGGGGTGGGGAGGGGTGGGAGAAGTAGGGTCCCCAGAGTGGTCATGTAGTTTCTTACAGACCAGGGTCCTCTGATGCCCATTCTTATAATAGTGTCTTTGTTTCTTGCTGTAGAATTTACCCTGTGCAAACTGAGCAAGGTGAGTCACTTCCCAACTCGAGTCAAGGCAAGTGATCCTGTTTGTCACAGTAACTGGGATGGGTGAGGATGCAGCTGGGCCAGTGAGAAGGGGAGACTTTTGTTGGACTTCAGGAAGGCATTCTTCTCCTTGGACCTGAACTTAAGAATGATACTGAAGAGACTGCATTTATGTTGGGACTGTGACAGCAGAAGGAGACTCTACTTGATAATTATTCCAGCGTTTACACTCCTCCTGTCACCAAGCAAGACCCTATCAGGCCTCCCCCCATATCCTCTCTGAAGTACCTAGATAACAGTATCCGATGCACATTTCCTGAGTGGTTTTACAGATGTGAAAAAAGCCCACCGAATGGAAAGATGTTAACTACTTGATGACCATAAGCGCACAGCCCCCATGTTCACTGGAGTTTGAGGACTGATAATGTTAACCCCTGCTAACAACACCCTGTTCCCTCACCATCAGCCAGAAAATTGTCCAGGAGCTGATTACATACACTGGGACCCCACCTCTCTCACCTGGGATTCAAGAATGCTTTGCCAAAGCCCTTCAGAGAGCTCTGGGCTTTTTAGGACATGAGCCACCCGTCTCCTTGCATAGCCCTGTAATAAACCTTTTCCTGCTCCAGACACTGACATTCTGATTTGCTTGGCCTCACTGCGCATTGAGTGCACAAACTTCTACTAATGCTCCCCGCTCCCACTTTGATGAGAGCAGTATACTCCTTCAGAGCAGTAATGTCCAGGTTGGCCAGGTGACTTGCCTCATGGTGGGTAGCCAGCCCTTGAATTTGGGTTCAGCCATGTGACTTGCTTTGGCCAATGAGACGTTAGCGGAGGTAACACAAGCAGAGGCTTGAAATGGGCTTGTGAGGTTCCGCTGGCTCTTGGCTATCTGGCTCTTCCAGATAGCGGCTGCCCCCTCAACCCAGCCTCAATATGCATCCCAGCCTGCACGGAGGACCCAAGCTTAACTGGACTCCATGTGAAGCAGAGCCTCTAGAATCTAACTCAACTGACATGCGAAGGGTGACTAAGCCCAGGTGGCGTCAGCTGGCCTGCAGATGTGTGAGAAGGACGCGCTCGTTGCCGACTGCCTGTGATATTTTGTTGTCGCCTGTGCAGAGGCATCCTCATGATGACAGTTAACCAGTAGTGACGTTTTCAGAGAGAGGCCAAGATGGCAGTGACAGGGCTAAAAGACACAGTGAGAAAAATGCACTGAGTCCTGGTAACATCATTTGAAACCCCTGATGAAGCTGTTCCTAGATCCAGGTGACTTCTGGAACTTTCCCATTCAGTAAGCCAAAAATACCTCTTTTGCTTAAGCCATCTCAGATCAGATTTTTGTCATTGGAATTGGGTCCTGATTTGACTGCTGCTAAGTCACTTCAGTCATGCCGAACTCTTTGCAACCCTATGGACTGTAGTCCACCAGCCTTCTCTGTTCACGGGATTCTCCAGTCAAGAATACTGGATTGGTTGCCATGCCCTCCTTCAAGGGATCCTCCTGACCCAGGGACTGGACATGCCTCTCTTATGTCTCCTGCATTGGCAGGTGGGTTCTTTACTACTAGCACCATCTGGGAAATCTCCTGATTCAACTAGATACATACTAAATGTTAAAAGGATCTAAGTGCCCTTACAATGCAAACACACAATATATACACGCATCATAGAGATATCTGCTTATATAAAGAAGCAAAAAGCAGATAGAAAATAAAAAATCAAACAACAAATGGAGTAAGGGGCTTAGTTCCTTGGAACACAGATTCTGAAATGGAGATTTATGTGCAGGTGAACGGTGGGGAGATTTATTTGTAGGATCGATATCTGGGAGGAAGTAAGGGAAACAGAATGAGGCAAAGGGAAAGGCTGAGTTGCAACACATCCTGCAGGAGAGACCTCAGGAGGCCTCATGGGAGCTCTGGGCTGGGCTGGCTGCTCAGACTTGTTCCCATGGAGGCGAGGGGGCCAGACCTTTGTATCCACCCCATTGACCAGGCATTGCATATGTGCTGGCCTCAGAGAGGCATTGTAACCTTGAATGAGGCGGTTCCCTTTAACTGAATGCAGGTCCTGTGAGTGGCAGCAGGTCCTGTGAGCAGGTCCTGTGAGTGGCAGGAGAGAGGTTGAGAGGCTTGGTCCTAAAGGGGATAGATGATAGTATGATAGTCTGAGAGTCTGAGAGTCTCTTGGACAGCAAGGAGAACAAACCCAATCAATCCTAAAGGAAATCAACCCTGAATATTCACTGGAAAGACTGATGCTGAAGCTCCAATACTTTGGCCACCTGATGCAAAGAGCTGACTTGTTGGAAAAGCCCCTGATGCTGGAAAAGATTGAGGGCAGGAGGAGAAAGAGGCGACAGAAGATGAGATGGTTGGATGGAATCACTGACTCAATGGATATGAGTTTGAGCAAACTCTGGGAGATAGTGCCTTACAAATGGCTGTGAAAAGAAGAGAGGCGAAAAGCAAAGGAGAAAAGGAAAGATATAAACATCTGAATGCAGAGTTTCAAAGAACAGCAAGAAGAGATAAGAAAGCCTTTCTCAGCGATCAGTGCAAAGAAATAGAGGAAAACAACAGAATGGGAAAGACTAGAGATCTCTTCAAGAAAGTTAGAGATACCAAGGGAACATTTCATGCAAAGATGGGCTCAATAAAGGACAGAAATGGTATGGACCTAACAGAGGCAGAAGATATTAAGAAGAGGTGGCAAGAATACACAGAAGAACTGTACAAAAAAGATCTTCATGACCAAGATAATCACGATGGTATGATCACTCACCTAGAGCGAGACATCCTGGAATGTGAAGTCAAGTGGGCCTTAGAAAGCATCACTACGAACAAAGCTAGTGGAGGTGATGAAATTCCGGTTGAGCTATTTCAATCCTGAAAGATGATGCTGTGATAGTGCTGCACTCAATATGCCAGCAAATCTGGAAAATTCAGCAGTGGCCACAGGACTGGAAAAGGTCCATTTTCATTCCAATCCCAAAGAAAGGCAATGCCAAAGAATGCTCAAACTACCACACAATTGCACTCATCTCATATGCTAGTAAAGTAATGCTCAAAATTCTCCAAGCCAGGCTTCAGTAATACGTGAACCGTGAAATTCCAGATGTTCAAGCTGGTTTTAGAAAAGGCAGAGGAACCAGAGATCAAATTGCCAACATCCACTGGATCATGGAAAAAGCAAGAGAGTTCCAGAAAAACATCTCTTTCTGCTTTATTGACTATGCCAAAGCCTTTGACTGTGCGGATCACAATAAACTGTGGAAAATTCTGAGAGAGATGGGAATACCAGACCACCTGACCTGCCCCTTGGGAAACATATATGCAGGTCAGGAAGCAACAGTTAGAACTGGACATGGAACAACAGACTGGTTCCAAATAGGAAAAGGAGTATGTCAAGGCTGTATATTGTCACCCTGCTTATTTCACTTATATGCAGAGTACATCATGAGAAACGCTGGGCTGGAAGAAGCACAAGCTGCGATCAAGATTGCTGGGAGAAATATCAATAACCTCAGATATGCAGATGACACCACCCTTATGGCAGAAAGTGAAGAGGAACTAAAAAGCCTCTTGATGAAAGTGAAAGAGGAGAGTGAAAAAGTTGGCTTAAAGCTCAACATTCAGAAAACGAAGATCATGGCATCTGGTCCCATCACTTCATGGCAAATAAATGGGGAAACAGTGGACATAGTGTCAGACTTTATTCTTGGGGGCTCCAAAATCACTGCAGATGGTGACTGCAGCCATGAAATTAAAAGATGCTTACTTCTTGGAAGTAAAGTTATGACCAACCTGGATAGCATATTCAAAAGCAGAGACATTAGTTTGCCAACAAAGGTCCGTCTAGTCAAGGCTATGGTTTTTCCAGTGGTAATGTATGGATGTGAGAGTTGGACTGTGAAGAAAGCTGAATACCGAAGAATTGATGCTTTTGAACTATGGTGTTGGAGAAGACTCTTGAGAGTCCCTTGGACTGCAACGAGATCCAACCAGTCCATTCTAAAGGAGACCAACCCTGGGATTTCTTTGGAAGGAATGATGCTAAAGCTGAAGCTCCAGTACTTTGGCCACCTCATGCGAAGAGTTGATTCATTAGAAAAGACTCTGATGGTGGGAGGGATTGGGGGCAGGAGGAGAAGGGGACGACAGAGGATGAGACGGCTGTATGGCATCACGGACTCAATGGATGTGAGTCTGAGTGAACTCCAGGAGATGGTGATGGACAGGGAGGCCTGGTGTGCTGTGATTCATGAAGTCACAAAGAGTCAGACACAACTGAGCAACTGAACTGAACTGGGAGATAGTGAAGAACAGGGAAGCTTGATATTCTGCAGTTTATGGGGTCACAAAGAGTCGGACATGACTTTGTAACTGAACAGCAATGATTGGGTGTGGCAACACAGCATCCACTACAAAGGCCACAGTTTGATGCAGGAACTAGAATGGTTTCTGGCTGAAATTATCTAACAGGTGAGAGTAGAGTATTATCCAGCAGCCATTAGTTGATCTACTTTTGCTTTGCGTTATCAACAAAGGAGTCACAAGTCAGCCAGCCAACAAGCATTTGTTTAATATGGAAAGGGTACAAAAGAGCCTGAGGGGTGTGTGCGTATGTGTGTGTGCACGTGCATGTGTATTCAGAGAGAAAATGAGCGATAATATGATAATAGTAATTCGATTCTAGGAAAGTCAGAGGAAATTTGTCATAAAAAGCCATGTCATAATGTCAATCATTTACTTCTTACAAAAGTGATGGGAGACTAGAAGAACTGGTTGGTTCTCCAGTGTAAAAGTCTTCACAGTGATGATGTTTGTGAATAAAGCTTTCATGCTGCCAAGTATCCCATAGGCCTAGAGGTACAGACATTCAGTTCTTGCTAAGGCAATCAAGGGAGGTCTGTTGCTCCCAGAGCTGGCCTGGTGTTTACCATATTGGGAAATGAAGGCCAGTCTCCTCTCTTAAGCATCCTTATCTTTCCTTGGGGTATCCTTGTTCCTTCTTCCATCTTTCTCAATAGTGTACAGAGCCTCCCGTATGCCAGCTTAGAATGCAGAGGGGGAGCCCCATTACCTACAGCTCTTCTTGCTGAGAAATTCTGCTTCTTGACTTTTCAGTGCTCTTATGTGGAAATGTGTTACTTACAATGCCTGAAATATTTGGGGTGGAAGGGGTGGAAGCAGGGAAAGTAATAATATTGGCAACACATCATAAATCCTCATAGACAGGGATGCTGAAAGTGGCAGAATTAGGGACTTTGGAAAGCACACTGGGTCAGCTGTGAAGAGGGCACTATTGTGAAACACTCGAGGGCTGTTTTCTTAATCCTGGTGTGCAATATGGTACAGAGAGCATTCAGAAGTTACACCATTAGAGCACTGATTTCACATGAGTTTAGTATTTCATGTTAATCGTTTTGACATTTCCATACATTGGCTAATATTGGTCCCCATTCTGTAACAGCCTATTTCCCTCTTCTCCACATGAAAGGCAAAGCTGTTGAGTGTTCCATCCCCGTTGGGTCTGGATTTTTACCAATTGTTTGTTTTAAGTGAAGTATGATTTTTAGGTATAAAGGAGAACTGAAATTTTCTTTCTAGCTGGTCCTTTTCTGGAATTGGGGAGTTAAGAGTTTGAGGGAGACAAGATAAATTGTGAAAGGAGAAAGAATTTCAAGACTCAGAATGAAGAAACTGATTAGATTTTTAAATATAGGATTTGAGATTGTTTTCATCAGAACATGAAATGACACCTATAATTTGGATTTTAGTATTCACAATTTAAACTATCTTAAAAATACGACTCTGTTATCATGGACATGATATAACACAGTGATCCATATTATTCATCATGCCCTGCTAACAACTCTAAAATAGGATTAAAAGGTCTACCTTCCCCAAGAAGGACATTAATTTATAAATATTTTGCTACAATTACTGATCAATTTGGAAAGGTTGTAAAAACATAAAAACACTGTAGTAAGATAAGCTTTATTCTGAATTGTCAACAGTTGTTATGAAAACCCTGTATTTCATGAGATTTTACATTTAATAAAGCTCAACATATTTCCTGGTAAGAAATCCTAACAAACTTGGGATAGAAAATCTCTCTTTTTAAAACCCCATAGAATGAAATACAAAGGAAATAATCTGATACTTTATCTTAAACAAACAGTGATCTATAGAAGAATAAGGATGGGGCTATAAGTTCTGTGTTCCAATGCTGGCTTTGACATTATATAGTGCATGACAGCTGGATAATCACTTAACATCTCTGAGCCTTTGTTTCCCTATTTGTAAAATGAAGTGATTGCGTTATATGAGTTGAAGCCCCTGCATACATGTTCCCAGTTCTAATAATATGTAGTGTTATAGTAACAAGGATGCAAGACCACGTCCGAAGTTACAAGTCAGAACCAAAGTCCACCACTTCACACTGTAAAACTTTAGGAACATTCTTTCTCTGAGTTTTGCTTTCAGGTGTACAGCAAAGTGATTCAGTTTTACTTATATACTTTTCTGATTCTTTTCCATTATAGGTTATTACAAGATATTGAATATAGTTCCCTGTGCTATAGCCCCATCCTTATTCTTCTATAGATCACTGTTTGTTTAAAATAAAGTATCAGATTATTTCCTTTGTATTTGATTCTACCAACCACAATCACTCCTGTATTCTTGGACTAGAGATATCTTCCATAGTTCCTTTGTGACTTCAGCGAAATAAGAATTTCACTTTCATTTTCATCATGTCATATATATATACATATATATATACACAAGGCCCCAACCTGTGGACTTCAGGTAGGCATCTAGTAAAAATAAGCAAGAACCATTTTGAAAGTGAGTAGTAAACTGCTCAGAGCATGGACACTTCACAGGGATGATTAGTGATTACTGGTGTCAGTGGTCCCTTCCCTGAAATGCAAATATGAGGAAAAGAGAAGTCTCAGGTTCAAGGACACTATAGTGGTCAGGCTCTTAGGAGACCATTTTTCAACCCTCAGCTCTGAGTC
Source organism: Capra hircus (assembly GCF_001704415.2). Classification (NCBI taxonomy): domain Eukaryota; kingdom Metazoa; phylum Chordata; class Mammalia; order Artiodactyla; family Bovidae; genus Capra; species Capra hircus. The sequence goes on along the minus strand of NC_030812.1, from coordinate 47,629,828 downwards.
TTGGAGACTTGGACCTTTCAGTCCCAAGAAAGAGTGTTAAACATGTTTCTTTTGAGTATTTTCCCCAGTGCCCCCTTTATATCCCTGTTTCTCAGGCTGTAGATGAAGGGGTTCAACATAGGGGTCACCACCGTGTACATTACTGAGAAGACTCGGTCCTTTCCACCTGAAGGGGATGATGGAGGGCATAAATAGACCCCAATAGCTGTGGTGTAAAACAGAGAGACCACAGAGAGGTGTGAGGTGCAATTGGAAAAAGCCTTTTGCTTACCCTTTGGGGAATCGATTCCTAGGATAGCCAATGCAATGTAAAAGTAAGACATAAGGATGCAGACAAAGGGTCCAATTAACAGTGTTCCTGCCACAAGGATGAGCACCAGGTCATTGGCATAAGTGCTGGAGCAGGCCAGCTTTAGGAGTGGGACCAGATCACAGAAGAAGTGGGGGATGACATTGGGGCCACAGAAGGAAAGCCTGGTCACCAGGAGGGTGTGCACTAGGGCATGGAAGGTAGTGACCACCCATGACCCAGCCACCAACAGGACACAGCGTTGGGAGTTCATGGTAATGGCATAATGGAGAGGTTGGCTAATGGCTACATAGCGATCCAGTGCCATCACAGCCAGGAGAAAGTTGTCCAGGTCTGCAAACAGGCCAAAGAAATAGAGTTGTGTCAGGCACCCACCATAAGAAATCCGTCTACTTCCTGAGCCAATATTATTGAGCATCTTGGGAATGACTGTAGAGATAAAACCAATGTCAGAGAAGGACAGGTTGGCCAGGAAGAGGTACATGGGGGTGTGGAGGTGCACGTCAGAGCCAATGGTCAGGATGATAAGCAGGTTCCCCCAGACGGTGACCAGGTACATGCCCAGGAAGAGCCCAAACAGGAGAGGCTGCTGCTCTGGGTGCTCAGAGAGGCCCATGAGAAGAAATTCATACGTGCCCGTCTGGTTTCTTCTGTCCGAGTCTGGAATTCTGTATGAAATAAATGTTATTATAAATAACAAGAAAGTGACATAATGCTGTGTTGGAAGTACTCTGAATCCCTGTTTAAAAAAATAAACATAGTTTGACAATTTCAAAGAAAAATAGGAAAAAAAAAAAAAAACCCATAGAAAATTTCTACAATAAAACTACATCAAATAATATGGTTGCTGGTGAAACACTAAAGTAGACCCCTAGATGCAGAAATAAGGCAATGATGCCAGCTATCACTGCAAGATGCCACATAGTGGTGAAGGTCCCAGCTATTGCAATAAGATAAGAAAAAAATGTAGAAAGATGAAAATGAAGAGAACACTATCTATATAGAAATATCTAAGAAGTTCAAGTGAAAAACCACTAGAACTAAAAAAAAAAAAGTAGCTCAGCAAGGTAGTCAGAAATAAAAGACCTGATGTATAGTGATGTTCACTTAGAGAATACAAAGGAAAGAAAGACCATATTCACAAAAGCAACAAAAACAAAGTACATAGGAACAAATCTAACAATAAATGCATAAGACCTATGTGAAGAAAATTATAATACTTTACTAAAGGATAGAAACCTTAAATAAATTGAGATAATATGGTATTCTTCCATGGGAAGATCCAGTATTGAAAAGATACTAGTTCTCCCCAAATTAACTTGTTAATGCAGAGAAATTCCAGTGGAAAACAAAAAGCAGTTCTGGCTTTCCCTGGCGAAGGGGAAACTATTTCAGTTTATACAAGCAGCACTTGAGCCCACAAAGCTTTTGTGGGTAGTAGCAGAACTGCCACTTTGAAGGAGCACGCCTCAGCTACAGTTCCACAGGGACGGCTACGCGTGTCTCAGTCCCACTGCAGCGAGCTCGGCTGGGGACCAGTCATGCCATGAAGCAGGAGGGTGCCTTCTGCAGCTCTAGAACCTGCATCCCCTCTGCCGATTGCAACAGACTTCACTGGAGCAATTAAGATCAGAACTGATCCTCAGTTTTTATATGTATCACAAGAGGAGAAAGGGCCTCAGGGATTGGGGGGAAAGGGGTACTCTCTAGAGAATAAGACAGGACATTTTCTTTGAAACAAAAATTTTAACATTTGACTTTATTTTGTTTCCCAATCTGATGTAGTGGCCAAAATCAATTCTGTAATTATAAACATAAGGATAATTAATTAACTTTCTTTTCCCCTCCAGTCATTAGCCTCTATATTTAGAAACAATATGCACATCTATACCTGTTCCTTGCTCTTCATTAGGTCTTTGTGTGTCTTTCTTTTGGAAACATTGCTAGCTGTTGTATGAATTTTTAAAATCTAAAATGTCCAAAAATAGAAAATCCACAGGAAGGTTCAAGGGTATTGGTGGAAACGGTTATTATCTTTATTCATCGTCTTACAATTGTTTTCGAAAAGTCCAAGAGAATAGAGTAGATGCCAGGAAATTAGAAAAATGCGCTATGGTGCAAATGTTCAAAAGACTGAAGTTGAGCAGTCCTTTCAAATTACTCTCCCTCACTGTCAGTTTGCAAGATTTGGGAATAATTGTATAAAGCTGAAATGCAAAAAGAGAGAGACACACAAAGAAGTTTAACAAAGCAATTTGAACTTGAGTATGTGCCATAATAAAGGGATAAGGAGACTGGTCCACAGATGGTCACTGTATTTTGCTTAAGCACATTGCCTGCCAGGACCCCACACGACTTCATTTATCAAATTCCTTAAGCTTGAAAGAGCAATTGTGATGACTTCACTTTACCCTAGCCCTGAACACAGTGAAAAAGATCAAGGGGGGAAAAGCTGAGCTATATATATCCAGAAGCAGCAATGTCAGACGATTTGATATATCATCTGAGTGATCAGGAGAGAGAAAGACCAGAAGACTGCAGTCTAGAAAAAGTTTCTGTACATTTGGGAGTTTCGGAGACACCAAAAACTCCAGCAAAGATCTAAGAAGTGAGGCTGACAGGAAGTAAGAAAATGCAACCAGTGCCAAGAAAAAAATTCACACCAACTCATCAGGGAAAATAGATTTGGGTATTCAGAGTTGAGAGTAATCTGAGAAAGCCACAGTGATGTCATGAGGATAGTGACAGCAAATTAGATATGTAATCAGTGTATCGCTTCCTGAGCTGCCTGTCTAATGTAAGCCTTGAAGTTCCATCACCCAGAGGGCAAACTGGGGTCATATAATTTCGGGATCACCCTTGCCATTTTCCCACTGTCTTCTGGCAACCAGATCCAGACTTGTGGGTTCATTTTGGCCCAGGTTTCAGCCCTCTCCTTCTCTTGAGAAACCTTGGAAGATGTGGTGCCCCCTTGTCCTGCAGTGAGGACATCATGGTTTCTGGAATGGGACAGGGATGTCTGCAAGTGTCCTGGAAATTTTCTCCCTACTTCCCTGCTCCTGACCACCAGAAGAGAAATCTGAAAAAGTGAAACTATCTTTTCAATAATCCCCTTTCAGAAATCACATTCGTAGCTGGGTTTGCCATTCATTTTTGTACCACGAACTTTATGAAGTGGAAATGGCTGAACTTATCTGGCAGGGCTCTCCGCTCCAGACGGCCAGCTCCCCAGTCCCCGAGGTGTGAGGGCTGGGTTCTCCCCAGCACGTTCTTTTCAATAAACATTCCCACACTTGGCCCTTTACTCTAGCCGCCCCGTCCCTGCCCTCCCAGCGCCTGGAGCTTTCCACCTTGGCTCTGGCTCTGCTGAGCCTGGGCTCAGCCTTCCAATTCTAGGTTGACCTTGGCTGAGTGCCCCACATGGTCATTCTTCTTGTAAAAGTAGAAAATCTCAGACACAGATTTCTGCACTTGGCCTCTCTGCAGAACGTTTTAGTACTCAAGGCAAATGCAACCTCCAGCTGACACCAAAGGAAAGCAAGCGCACTTGCTTCCCAGAAGTCTGTGTTTACTGAATTGGACTTGGCCTTTGGCGACCCTGCTGCTGAGTCCGTGTTGAGAAGAGCCTTGGGCTGGGTCAGGTCTTGGGTCTATCCTCGGCTTGTTTAGCACCTGCAAGCACATAAGGGCTCCCCCGCCCCCACCCGCTCCGTCTCTGACGTTCTCAGTACACACTTCACCTCCCACCCTACAGGATAAACCCTTCCAGGACGTTCTTCACTATCATTGCACCCCGGTGCCTTTTGCAAAAGACTATTGTATGTGTTTTCCTCATTTGCAAAATTGACAGGATGGTAATACCTATTTGGGTGGTTTTGAAGATTAAATATTGTTTAGATCAGTGTGCAGCTATTTGAAATTTATTATTTAATTGATTCAGCCAAATTAGATAATTGATAATGAAATACAGTGTGAGGGACTTCCTCAGTGATCCAGTGGTTAAGAATCCACCTGCCAATGCAGGGGACAAGCATTCAGTCCCTGGTCTGGGAAGACAGCACATGCCGAGGGGCAACTAGGATTGTGTGCCATGACTACTGAGCCCATGCTATAGGGCGGCAACCAGCAAAGCCTGCACGCTTGGAGCCCATGCTCCTCAACAGGAAAAGCCCATGCACCGCAGCAGAGTAGCCCCCGCTCATCACAACTAGAGAAAGCCTGTGCCCAGCAACAAAGACCCAGCACAGCCAAAAAAAGAATAGAAATAAAGTATGAGAGCAAATTGGAGAAATAGTCAAGCTGGGAATCTTTTGATCCTTGATCTTTTTCCTTGGTTTTTATCCCATAGAAAGATCCTCCCATAATCCACAATGTAGTAGGTTTTACCTTCCTATCAGAGAGAGCTGGGGTAGGGGCTTGGATAAACCTCCTAGTTCTTGGCATCTGACAGACCTGTGACTAAAGAGGGCTCTGCAATTTCTAACTGGGTGACCTTAAAAATCTTTGAGCCTCATTTTCCTCATTGGTAAAATAGGAAACACAGCTTCTACCATATAAAGGAGCTGGGAAGGTTAAATGTTCCCAGTGCTGAAGAATGCTTGATAATCCTTGCTTTGACTCCTGGTATCAGCACCCTCCTGAGCCCTGACCAACATCACCGCAGGCCCTGGCTTTTCCCAATCTCCCAACAAATGGAGTGAATTATGTGGTCTAGTCCTCCGCTTCCTATCTCCAGTCTAACCTGCTTGGCTCTTCCGTTTTTCTTTCAATCAAGCCTTCCTGGTTGCTGCCCATGTTTTGGTGTGACATGTTATATATTTTCAAGTTAAAGATTCTAGGCCAATTTCATTAAGAATCTGGAAACTTCTTTGACATTTTTCTTGGGTAAAATTATCATTCTTTGATTCCTTGGCCACCTCATCACCAGTGCCAGGGATGGCAAATATTATATGTATTGCACACACCCTCCTGAGTCAATGACAGACTTCACTAGTTGATCATAGCATGTTTTCCCATGAGCCAGGAGAGTCTCAGAGTTACTTTGAGGACATCATATGATCTCTCTACACATTTTACTTGTTGTCTAAGAGCATTGACTTAGCTAAGGACTCATGAGCATTTAGTATGATCTTTGTAATCATCTGCCAGTCCTGTCTACTCTGTTAGACTGAATGTACATATTGTGAAGAATTCTCCACTGACCATTAGTTCAGCTCTGTCCAAAAAGACAAACATATGGCCATTAGCCCTTGCCTGGTAACTATAACCAAGGTCTGTCATTGTAGGTTATGTAATAAAACTATATTTTATTTTGCTCTTTCCTTTTCTTAATCATCATTATTTCCCATGACATTAAATAAGTATTATTTGAAAACATGAGATTTAGTAACTATGCAAATAACCTATCCAATTGATATACTTCTCTTTATTTAACAGGTTCCCTGGTGTTGGAGTGGTATACAGCAACTCCTGGTATCTGGCTATGTTTGGTAATTCACACTGCAATGGCTATCGTTGTATCTATGTGTGTGCCTGCATCTCCAGTTATTTTTTTAGGGTGGATTTCTAGAAATTAGAATCATTGTGACCAATGGTAAGCTTTAAGGTTCTTGATGAACATTGCCATACTGCTTTCTGGAAATATTGAGACTACTACATTTCCTTCAGGGTAGAGTAAAATAGCCCCTGGAAAAGAGAATAGCAACCCACTCCAGTGTTCTTGCCTGGAGAATTCCAGGGATGGGGAAGCCTGGTGGGCTGCTGTCTATGGGGTCGCACAGAGTCAGACACGACTGAAGCTACTTAGCAGCAGCAGCAGCAGCAGCCAGTATTTATGCCTGGGGAATTCCAAGGACAGAGGAGCCTGGCGGGCTACAGTCCATGGGGTCGCAAAGAGTCAGACATGACCGAGTGACTAACACACACACACAGTGTAAAATAGGAGTATTAATCATCACTAAGCCAGACACTATTCTAAGAACTTGACATACAATAACTCAGTCCTCACCAGAGCCTTATTTACAGCTGAGGAAACTGAGGCACAGAGTGGATGACTAAACTGCCCAGAATCACAGAGCTGGTACATGGCAAAGCTTAGATTTGAATCCATTTCCCTGCCCTAAAATATTTCATTGCGGCTTCAACAGTCTTGAGCACAATTGAATGTTTCTATTCAGAGCAAGATTTAAATAAATCTATTTCTGGAATGGTTTGCCTTGGAAAGGAACAGAGATCATTCTGTCGTTTTTGAGATTGCATCCAAGTACTGTATTTTGGACTCTTTTGTTGACTATGATGGCTACTCCATTTCTTCTAAGGGATTCCTGCCCACAGTAATAGATATAATGGTCATCTGAGTTAAATTCACCCATTCCAGTCCATCTTAGTTTACTGATTCCTAGAATGTCGACATTCACTCTTGCCATCTCCTGTTTGACCAATCCCAATTTGCTTTGATTCAGGGACCTAACATTCCAGGTTTCTATGCAATATTGCTCTTTACAGCATCAAACCCTGCTTCCATCACCAGTCCCATTCACAACTGGGTGTTGTTTTTGCTTTGGCTCCATCCCTTCATTCTTTCTGGAGTTATTTCTCCACTGATCTCCAGTAGCATATTGGGCACCTACCAACCTGGGGAGTTCATGTTTCAGTATCCTATCTTTTTGCCTTTTCATACTGTTCATGGGGTTCTCAAGGCAAGAATACTGAAGTGGTTTGCCATTCCCTTCTCCAGTGGACCACATTCTGTCAGACCTCTCCACCATGACCCACCCGTCTTGGGTGGCCCCACGGGCATGGCTTAGTTTCACTGAGTTAGACAAGGCTGTGGTCTGTGTGATCAGATTGGCTAGTTGTCTGTGAGTGTAGTTTCAGTCTGTCTGCCCTCTGATCCCCTCTCTCAGTGCTTACCTTCTTACTTGGGTTTTTCTTACGTTGGACATGGGGTCTCTCTTCATGGCTGCTCCAGCAAAGTGCAGCTGCTGCTCCTTACCTCTGATGCAGAGTAGCTCCCCTCTGCCACTGCCCTTGCCCTTGGGCGCTGGGTAGCTCCTCTTGGCTGTGCTCCTGCGCCGTGGCAGCCACTGTGCCTCTTGATGAAAGTGAAACAGTTGGCTTAAAGCTCAACATTCAGAAAACTAAGATCATGGCATCTGGTCCCATCACTTCATGGCAAACAGATAGGGAAACAGTGGAAACAGTGGCTGACTTTATTTTTCTGGGCTCCAAAATCACTGCAGATGGTGATTGCCGCCATGAAATTAAAAGATGCTTACTCCTTGAAAGGAAAGTTATGACCAACCTAGATAGCATATTCTAAAGCAGAGACATTACTTTGCCAACAAAGGTCCATCTAGTCAAGGCTATGGTTTTTCCTCTGGTCATGTATGGATGTGAGAGTTGGACCTTAAATAAAGCTGAGTGCCAAAGAATTGATGCTTATGAACTGTGGTGTTGGAGAAGACTCTTGAGAGTCCCTTGGACTGCAAGGAGATCCAACCAGTCCATTCTAAAGGAGATCAGTCCTGGGTGTTCATTGGAAGGACTGATGTTGAAGCTGAAACTCCAATACTTTGGCCACCTGATGTGAAGAGCTGACTCATTTGAAAAGACCCTGATGCTGGGAAAGATTGAGGGCAGGAGGAAAAGGGGACGACAGAGGATGAGATAGTTGGATGGCATCACTGACTCAATGGACAAGGTTTGGGTGGACTCCAGGAATTGGTGATGGACAGGGAGGCCTGGTGTGCTGCGGTTCATGGGGTTGCAGAGAGTTGGACACACAGAGCGACTGAACTGAACTGAACTGATTCCTAGAATAACTTGAGAAAAGTCTTATCCAGAAGCAGATAATGGCCCAGGTTACATTGTTCAGTCCTTTCAGCATAAACGTGTTTTAAAAGAACTCCGAGCACTTGGTGCAGAGTAAATGAAAGATAGGTCATAGCTTTGCATACATGAGGGGATGAAAGTGTCCAGCAGTCTCACATTTAGGTCTTTCGTCCATTTTGAGTTTGTTTTTGTGTTTGTTCTTATGAAAGACATTGTTCATTTTAGTCTTAGCCCAAGTTTGGTGGATAGATCTTCTTTTCCATGTGATTGTTACTATAATAACAGAAAATATGATATCACACAGGTTTCTGGGCTTTGTTTGATCTTAAGGGTACATGCCGTTTCAAGCATGCTCAGGTTTCTGGGCTCTTGGGATCCTAATCATTGAGCTTAATTACTGTGACTCCCGATAACTCCTTGAACTCCTGAGTTCAACTTGGGTGAGAGAAATGTATGTTTTACCCTTGCAGCCTCCCAACCTTGGCCAGGCAGGGAGATGGACAGCCTTTCTCTCTCTCTCTTGATGCATCTGACTGGATGATGAGATGGAACTGTCAGCTCAGAGGCCACAAGTGGTGACTCTAAGGGCTTCGGTTAGTGGAGCGCCAACGGGGCAAAGATGGCGGTGGGTGGGGAGAGATGAGGAGAATTCTGCCTAAGTGGATGTCCTGCTCAGTCCTCGTCTTCTGCGTCCCCTTCTCCTCAATACTGTGACAGAGGATGAGATGGTTGGATGGCATCATCGACTCAATGGATATGAGTTGAGCACACTCTGATGGTGAAGGACAGGGAAGCCTGGTGTGCTGCAGTCCATGGGGTCACAAAGAGTTGGACATGACTGAGTGAGCAACACCAACAAGATCACAAGGAATGAACCCTCTGCTCCTCTTTGTTTTGTCCGCGGCTGCTGCTCTGGTAGCATATCCTTGGCGTCGCTCAACCAACTCTGTCTCGAAGATAAACAGAAGCTGGTGTCCTGCTTTCTCTCACTCTCCTCCCTGACAAGGCCAGCTCTACTCACTGATGAGCTCTTGTAAGGGTTTGTAAGAGACGCGGGTTCTATCCCTGAGTCAGGAAGATCCTCTGGAGGAGAGAGTGGCTACCCATGCCAGTATTCTTGCCTGGAGAGTCCCATGGACAGAGGAGCCTGGTGGGCTATAGTCCAGGGGGTCTCAAAGAGTCAGATACAACTGAAGCGATTAAGCCTGTACCCTTTGTAACAAAAACAGGAAGCAGACAAAGCTTAAGAAGCCTTCTTCCTCAAGCCCACTCCCTTCTCTTTTCACCCAGAATCCCAGGAGGAATTCACTCCAGAAGGAAAGCTACCTGGGGAGTCACAGTGGGTTCTAGAGGTGTGAAGGCATGCAGCGGTGTGCAGGACTAGGGAGGGGAAAACCCAGACGGGCTTGACTTCTGGGCTTTTCCTCATAGGCGTGGATGGGCATGTGGGCGTGAAGGGGAGAGAAACCAGCACTCAGGCCTGGGAGGCTCTGGAAGCTCCTTGACATGGAAGGTGTGGAAGAGGGACTCGGGCTGGGATTCCTCTCTCCTGTCCCCTTTGCAGCCAGTCCTGCCCCCTAGTGGGCATGGGCTGAAGGAGCAGGACTCCTAGGCTCCTCTACGGTCCACAGTGGAGAGAAGGCAAGACAACCACAGGGAGAAGGCGTGGGCGTTTCAGACAGTAGCAGCCTGGGAGAGGAGGAAATCCTTTCTAGAACTCAGCTGGGGCGATGGGGTGAGGCTTGACAGTCACTGCTGGTGTTACATATGGGACAGGTGGACAGAAATGTCAGTCACTACCTACAAATATATCCATGACAGACTTGAGCTGACAGCTAGGAGATGACGACAATGAAGGCTACCTTTTGCTGAGTTCTCTGTGTGCCAAGCTACAGAGAAAACCCTTTCTGTATCATCCTCATCGCAACTCTGTACAGTGATCATTCATTGCTGTTACTTTGAAGATGAGAAAGTTGAGGCTCAGAGATATGAACAAGCTTGCCTAAACCACGAACAAGCGCAAAGATAAATTCCAACCTTAGAGGGACTGTTGCTAAGACCCATTCAATTCAATAGCTGCCCACAGAATATGAACTCTAAGCCAAGCCCAGCAAGGGCATAAAAAATGAGAATGACGTCACCCTTATTTTTCCAAAGTTTGCAGTCCAGTAGTATTTCCAGACCTCATTTGTATTTCTTCCCTGCTTCAAGTCCACCCCATTTGATATCCAAACCCCTTCTTAGGATTTCTTCTCCATGCAGAGAGAAGAGGCACTGAGCCCCTTGTCACCAGGCCAGTGGGCTCATTGCTTTTCCTGCAGGCAGAGTGAAAATAAAGCCAAGAATCCAGAGAATGACCATGTGCCTTCTAGTGCAGGACTCAGACTGGTTTTCTGGAAATTTGGAGCCTTGAATTCAATCCACAGATGTCCATGCTTCTGCACAATGCTAGGGTCCCTCTGGGCACCTCAGGAAGTTTTGCCCTCCTGCTTCTGGTTAACAAGAAAGTCAGGACTGACACCCACCCCGCAGCCTGGCCTCTGACTTTCATTCTTTGAATATCAACCCAAAGAATTTCAAAGCCACATTTCACTGCCCAACTACCTCCCTGACCCAGTGCATCTTTCAGATACGTGGCTATACTTTTCCACCTATCAAGCTTCCCCACATGGATCATTCTGCAGGGGGAGGGAAGTCAACCTGATTTACCCTTTCTGTGTTTCCATTGTTAAGCTGGCCACCTCCTAGTGGGCCCCATAAGGGGAGGCTCCCAGCTTTCCTGCTTGCCTTCTGTGGCATTTGAAGTTTTATCCCTTATAGTTTTGAATTGCACTGTGCTTTTGTCTATCCAATTCTTGATGTTATCATCTGGACTCTGATTTTATCTCACTCTAGAATCAGGTAGCCCAAGCCTTATTTATTTATTTATTTCTATTTTCACGTGAGATGGCTTTTTTTTTTTTTTTTTTTGCTTATTATACCTTGAATGCTGTGGCTTTAACTTTCAAATGTGGCTACGTGTAGCTGGGGTACTTCACCAGTGGCTCCTAGGCCATTGGAGGGGGAGGACATTAAGAGGGTGCATGATTGGAAAAAATGCTGGGGGAGCCCTGGGACAGAGATGACTTTGCCATTGGTTATGAATGAGGTCAAGTCTCTGCTTCAGAGCTGGGGAAGACATGTTTTAGAAGACCTGAGAGGGAGATTCCTTGAGGCAGCATGGATCCTGCCCAGATGGAAGGGGAGGTCTCTGGGAATTCCCTGGGATCTGTGCTCTGCCTGAGAGGTTCCAAGAGACATTATCTCAGTACATTCCGTTTTAATAAAGAACGTTTAAGGAGATGGCATCTGGGGAGCATGTGCAGCTTACAGAGTTGCTATAGGTAAAAAGAATTCTTTCTGCTCGTAGTAAATCCACAACCACTTGGCCAGTGCGGATTTACTTCCCCTTAATCTTTCCTGCTCATGGTAAGAGGCTCAAGTTGAGTTGCAACAATCCCACCTCTGTAATGGTCCACACGAGCAGAGCTGGTGTGCCGTTGCAGGCATGTACCACAGTGGATCTCTCATCCATGCTAATTACCATCCCCCGGTATGGTATAACCGCCACGAGTGTTAACTAGGTCTGTCCAGTGACAAGTTTCCTCCAGGCGTGAGAAAGGCCAGCACCATGTCAGCAGCGCCCTCACTTCTTACTGCATTCTTCGCAGCTTTGGTCAGATGAGGACATGGTTACTGCCAACTGTCTCCTTAGAAGCAAATAACGTGCTTCTAACAGTGGTAAGACTCTAGAGCACGCATTATCCCTCCTTAGAACTTTGGAACAAACGTTTACCCATAAAAACAAGAACCCTCTAACTAAACCTCATTGTTCCTTATCCGCCTTTCTTTCTATCTGGACAAGGTATACTATGATTCTCCTCCCACCTCCCCCATGCTACTTACCACAAGAAAGGTGATAATATTCCTCTCTTACGGGGCATTGGTGGAGGTCAGCGGGAAGACATGACCACTGGTTGATCCACAAGCTGGATGTAGGTAATTGGTGGTTCCCCAATCCCTCCTCTGTCCTTGGAATATGTGTACGTCTTACCTTCCCTATTCCCAGAAGCTGCCCCAAGGACACAGCCTTGACATAGAAATGTGGTTTGGAGACCATCTGGATGGTCTACGTGACTGAGCCCAGTTAAGGCCTCTGTATAAACCTTTAAGATTCTGGTGGGCAGATGCAGAGATTTATTCATTTTGCAGCCATGTGAGACAAGTCTCATAAGTTCCTTTTCTTGTTAAACCTGTCACATACAAACCTGGAGTGGTCTGCCTCTTTCTTTGGTCTCTATCTGCCCCCTGTGAGTCTGGGGGCCGATAGATTACACCTGGGAAGCTCTCTAAGAAGTTTCAAGCTGCCACTGGGAAGCATGCATCCTAGATGGGAGGGTCAGAGAGTCAAATTTTTGTCTTTTTTTTTTTTTTCTGAACCAAGATGTATATCCTCTTGCTGCATCTGAGGTTTTTTTTTTGCTTTTCCTCTTTAGAGATTAAGAAATTAGACCCAAAGATCCCTTTCCATTCCAAATGACAAGGATGTTTCTCAGAATAATGTCTGCAAAGGTCATACATGGCTTGCTCAGTGTTCCTTTCACTTTGGAGGCAAATAATGTGCTTCTAATAGTGGTAAGACTTTAGAGCATATATTGTCCCTTCTTAATGATGCCGCATCCACTGAAAATCAGCTACTGCCAAGAAGTTGGATCTCTTAAACCATGCAATATATGTCCAGGGTTTGTTTTTTAAATGAACTCCATCACAGTAACTAACTTTATTGAGCATGTACTATATATTAGGTATTCTGCTAAGCCTGTGCACGTAAAGTCCCTTTTCTTTAAATGTTTCTCTCTTTTGCATATCACTTTTGTTGATCTATTTGATTTATTTATTTTTGTCGACTTGGGGCCTTCGTTGCCTTGTGCAGGCTTTCTCTAGTTGTGGTGCGTTGGGGCTACTCTTTGCTGTGATACTTAGTTTTCTCACTGTGGTGGCTTCTCTTGTTGCGGAGCACAGGTTCTAGGTGTGCGGGCCTCACTGTTTGCAGCGCACAGGCTCAGCAGTTGCGGCACATGGGCTTAGTTGGTCTGTGACCTGTGGGATCTTCCCGGACCAGGAATTGAACCCGTGTCTTCTGCAGTAGCAGGTACATTCTTATCTACTGTGCCACCAGAGAAGTCGGCAAAGTCACTTTTCCTTTCATCCTCACAAATATCCTGTGAGGTAGACTCCTTTTTTTATCCTCATTTCACAGAGAAGCAAACCAAAACATAGAGTGGATAAATTACTTTCCCAAGGTCATATAACAATGTGATAGAACTGGGATTCTAGTGCAGGCTGTCTAACACCTGAATTTATGCTCTTTTAACCTCCAGGTGGAATCTGCATTCCTGCAAATGTTCCCCTCCTCCCCGCCCCAGCCTCAATGATTTTAGGACCTGTTTGCAAGGACATTATATTTCCCAAATGTTTGAGTCTAGAACTTACTTGTATGTCTTGGAGATACGATTTGACTCAGGTTGTATATAAATATATGTAACACCAAACTTGGTATACACAAGATCTTAGGATGAATAAGCTTGACATTGAGTTTCCTTTAAAGAACCATAGAGACAGATGACTGCCTCTAACATGGGTAGATATTGATTTGGAAACTTCATTCTGTTATATTTTCTAATAGGAAGCCCTGATCTTTTCATTGAGCCTCTGGCCATAGCCTCTTGTTTTGGGCCTTAAACAGACAATAAGCTCGGCTTATCTTCATGAATGAGAAATATTGCCCAGTTGCTCAAAGGAAGATTGCCTGGTCGATGCCTTCTGGCAGGGACAGGATGTGGCTCTAGCTGCACCCTCTCCTCCTCCTTCTGCACTCAGTTCACGCTGGTTTAACCAAAACCAACAACCACTCTCCCAAAGGTTTTTTTTAAGCTCAGGGACCCCCAACTCACACCCTCAACCACCACCATTGAGAGAAATGCTCATGGCACCTAGAGCTAGGCCTGGCATACGATAAGCACTCAATAAATATTTGTTACCTCATGGCAAGATCGATCCATTCAGCAGTGATTTTCACTTTTCCTAGAGTTGCACTGCAGGGTCCCTTTAAATGGCCAGCTCCCCGAGTGCATTTAAAATGCGACTTGATTTATAGGAATTCCATGCGCATGGTTCTGCAGGGCCACATCAATCGTGTAAACTGAGATGCGTGTGCTGCTGGGTTCCCACTGACCTAGCGTGTTGGCAGCTCTCCTCCACCAGCTTGGAATGCACACAAACCCCGAGTCTGCTCTCCCTCCTTTTATCACAAAGGAGCTCATTTTGTGAATGAACAGCCACTGCCAACAGCATGATGGTATTCCCAGTGACCTTTGCCCGGGGATTGGATTCCCGCCCAGCAGGGAGACAAGGCCTTAGGAAAAGGCTAGTTCATTGATTGCCACAGCCCGCTGGGCTGAGGTCTGGGGAGGAAAAGGCTCAGAGAAATTTCCTTTTTTTTTTTTTTTTTTTTTCATGAATCGCCTCGGAGAAGCCACCCTTCCCGCCTGTGTAGCTGTCTCCCTTCTTTGTATGGGCGTATTGGATTCTGTTCAGCAGGGAAGTTTTATTGCTTTTGCTGCTCTGCCCCTGCCTCTTTTTTTTTTTTTTTTTTTTTGTAGCCATGAATAAGAATCACTCTAGTTTGTCTGTGCCATTTCCCAACTGCAATTCTGGGGTCCTCATGAGCTTCACCCTGTCCTCCCCACCCGCCTTTCCTCCTCCTCCTCACCATGGCTTTTTTAGTTTGATGTTTTTAGGTATCAAAGGAAGGTCTCCAGGAACCCTGCAACTAAAGACTTTAATGAGGACCATGCCCAAGAAATTCTGGCTGCCAGAGACTTGATGATGATTTATGTCGCTCACTCACTCCCTAACAGCAAGAGGACTATTTGTAAAAATAAAAAAGCTGCTCATATGGAATTAAACAAGAGCATAGCTGCTTCCTTCCAGACCCCGGGAGCTTAACAAAGAGCATCCACACTCGGTCGCCAGCAGCACATGGCTCGGGGCCGATATTAGTCTTCCTGTCACATAAAGCTAACTCCTGTTAGCCCAGGCAGCACACTGTCGGTAGACTTCAGAAGGCTCGTTCTGAGCAAAGAGCAAATGTGCACAGACACGGAAGGTTATGTGTGCTCACCCTCAGGTCTAGGCTGAGCCGCTGAAGGATCCTGTGTGTCCAGAGCCGGGGCTGCTACTGTGGCGGACGCTGAAACTCAATGCAGGGCATTTGTTCCTGGCATCGGAGTTGAGTGACTCATGGATACCAGCTGGGTTCTGGCCAGCTCGGTGGAGTAAGCGTGGAGGGAGGATGTAAACTCTAAGGCCCTTACCTCCTCCTCTGTGCACTGAGGTGACCTCACAGCCTTGCTGTCAGCAGTAATGGGAGAGAGCACAGAAGACACAAGCCAGGGCCGAGACATGGTGGTGCAGTGGCGAAGAGCCCGCCTGCCGACGCAGGAGGCACAGTAGACTTGGGCTGGATTCCTGGCTTGGGAAGACCGACCGGGGAAGGAAATGGCAACCTTCAGTATTCTGGCCTGGAGAATCCCACGGGGTCGCGAAGAGCTGGACTCGACTGAGCACACAGCACACGCCGATACATGCTAGTTGCGATTACTCTGTATTGTGGCCGCCGGGAAGCAGTGCCTCTCAGACCTCCTGCAACAGCAATGGACTGTTCTGTGTTCTCTCGTGTGCTGGGTAGTCAGGTGCAGCTCCCAGGAGGACTCAGAAGAGGCACAAGAGAACACAGCAGGTCCTAGAAAGGGAGTTGTAGCAGGTCACAAAGTGTCCCAGGGAACAGCTGGTTTCTGGTCAAGCAGCCGAAGACAGGATGGAAAGAACTGTCTAGGTTGGGCCTAGCTCTTTACTATCTCTTCGACTTGCCTAGCCCTTGGAACAGCAGTCTCTCTCCAGTCAGAAAAGGTTTTCCAATATGTTAAAATATCATATGCAGAAAGTTAAAAGCATACACAGTGGACAGTCCCAGCTGCAGGGCTCTAAATCCTTGGTGGCACCGGGCTGGCCCCAAGGCTACACTTTCCCCAGGTCCTCCAAGCTGTTCTTGGAGCCTGGTAGAGATGCTGGTACAGCCTCTCTTGAGAGGCCTGGGACTCCTTGAACAGCAGCTTTAGCTCAAGGATGCCCCAGGAGTTGAGTCTGGCTCAGTCTTCCTGGGAACGGGGCTGCTCCCTGAGATGGTCCCATCTGGTCTCCCTCGCAGGGGTCAGACACACATTAGGTCTGAAGGTTCTCTCTCTGCCTTTTCTGCTCACCCTTGAACCTGTTTTCTCCCACAGACCCTTCCTCCAGGAGCTGCAGTAATGTGTTACATGTCTAAAACTCTACATGACAGCACTAGTACAGAAGTTGCTAGTAAGCCAACTTCTCTGATTATGGACATTTATTCACTCTTTCACTTGGTCACTTAACCATAAAAACATTGAATAAATAGGGAAAGAGTGCTATAAACTGAATGTTTGTATCTCCCTCAGTTCCTGTGTTGAAACCTAATCCCCAGTGTGACAGCGTTTGCACACAGTGGTTAGGTCATGACGGCTCCCCTTCATGGGACAACTTGCCTGGTGGTCCAGTGGTTAAAAATCTACCTTGTGGTGCAGGGGACACAGGTTCCATCCCTGGCAGGGGAACTAAGATCCCACATGCCTCGAGGCAACTGGGTCTGTGTGCCACAACTACTGAGCCTGCAGGGACTGCACCAAAATAACCCACGTGACACAATGAAGATTCCCATGTGCTGCAACTAAGACCCAATGAAGCCAAAGAAAAAAGTAAAGAAAAAAAAAAAAAATCCAAAGAGAGAGATCCCAGGGAGCTGCTTGCTTCTTTTGCAAGTGAGGATGCAGTGACACGAAGGCCACCTACAAACCAGGAAGTGGGTCCTCACCAGACATGGACTCTCTTGGCGCCTTGATCTTGAATGTGCCAATTTTCCAGAACTGTGAGAAATCAATCTCTGTAGCCATCCAGTCTATGGGATTTTTGTAATAGAGTCCTGAATAGGCTGACAGTGTGTGCTGAAAGATACATACACAAATAATCCTAGTAATATGGTGAATATTCAAATAAAGAAATGCAGGTATCCATGAGAGGAAGTACTTTATTCTGCCAAGGTTGTGGGAGTGCGTGGGGATCGACGACGAGGAAGTCTTCATTAAAGGACAAATAAACTCAGGTGAAAGACACCCACTCCATGCTCTCACCCTTATCTGTGGTGTGACCTGAGGAGTGAGCGAGAAGGAAGACCAGGAGCCCTAAGATGGACAGCATCACATCCTTCCATGAGTTTTCTCCCTCCTCTCTCACTGCCTCTTACAGTGGCTGTAAAGTAGCGGTAATTCTCCACAGAGTTGAGAAATATTACACTTTGCTAAGTTGAAAGAGACACTATGACCTGAGCTTGTCCATACTGGAAGGCAACTGTCAGACCGGTAAGCCTAGTTTGAGCCTAGTCTGAGAGCCCACCAGGGAACAGCGACCCACACTCGAGCTGCTCACCCTGGAGGTGGTGTCGATTCTTACTCGGGCTCAGCCTGACCCCAGATCCAGCCTCCATGGTCAAATGGGGATCTGCTATGGACAGAATGGTGTTCCCTCAACACCCCAGCTTCATACATTGAAGTCCTAAACCCTAGTACCTCAAAATGTGACTTTATTTGGAGTGAGGGTCTTTACAGGGGAAATCAAGCGAAAGGGAGGTCATCTGGGTGGGACCCAATCTGGTATGACTTCCTTATGAAAAGAGGAAATTAGGTACAAAGATGTGGGAAGAGAAAAGAGTCCTGGGGGAAGATGACCATCTCTACACTAAGGAGAGGGGTCTGGAACAGAGCCTTCCATTCAGACCCTCGCAAGGAAACAGTCCTGCCCAGGCCTTGATCTTGGCTGCCTAGTCTCAAGAACTGTGAGACAATAATTGCTCTTGGTGAAGGCTGCCAACCTGTGGCACTCCAGACGGCAGCCTGAGCACCATATTGCGACTCCTCCTCCCCTCCTTCCTGGGGAAAGGACCAAGGCCCACTCTGCTCTCAGCCTTAGCACAGAGTGGTGAGCAGGGAATGATGGCGTTTTTCTTTCCCAGAGAACTGGGAATCAGTCTCTGACTGTGGGAGAGAGAGCAGGGGAGGTGAGGCCTGAGGAAAAGCAGAAAGCTGGGCTTACCACGATGCAAGATGGTCATGTAAGATGGGGAAGAATGGTCCAAAGAACGCAGGCCCCAGCAGCCTCACGCAAAGGTTGGGAAAGATACACTTTGGCACCTTTGATTTTAAGGCACAAATGCTATTGGAGAACGAGGCAAGTTATTTCTCAGGAACTGAAAATGAAGATAGGCCGTATGATAAGGATTAGAGTAGACCGCTCGCACTGCAGTCCAAAAAGGAAGAAAAATGAGGCAAGAAGAGGGATGTGCTTAAGGACTATGACCTAAAAAGCAACTTACATGAAACCTTTGTTTCACCCCTTGAGAAATCTGAAATGGGAATTTGTGAGAAAAGCCTGAATGATACCTCAAACTCACATCTTGACATTGCTGGAAAGGAAGGCTTCACTGGCCTTGGGTCAGAAGCAAGAAGCATGAGTAATTTTAACTTGCAAGGTGTGATGTGACGATGCAGTCACTTTCCTGGGGACAAATCCAGTCAGACCATGACAGATACTACATTACGGCAAACCACGTCTGCTGGGAGCGAACCAATGCCCAAGGCAGGGCCCACGGTATCTTACTGCCCAAGCCATCTCCCTTAAGTGAAACATTTCTTGGAATTAGTTTATTCACTCTGGTGTTTTTTGACATACTGAACAGGCACATTTCCTGCTAAAACGTTTTCTTTTTCATTTTTACGTAAACAACAGAAATGTGTGGGGTGGACTTCTCCAGTGGTCCAGGAGTGAAGACTCTGCCTTGCAATGCAAGGTAGTGTAAGTTCAATCCCTGGTTGGGGAACAAAGATCCCATGTGCCACATGCAGCCAAAATTTTCAAATATATAACTAAATAAAACTTGTTTTTTAAAGGAAATGTGTGAGGTTACTAAGCATAAATCTTTCCCCAAAATGTACACGCTTGCACGTGCCTCTTTTCAGTGTCCCTGAGGTAAGACCAATGAGGGCAGTGCACCTCATATGACCTTACGCCTCTCTCCCAGCATAATTTATGGAGCCTCCTCTACCCCGCTCCTATATGGCCAGTGCTTACAGGAGTAGTACAAATAGCCAAGATGAAAGACAGGAGAGAATTGGGGTCTAAATTAGCGAACAAGCGTCCCCACCCTCATCCATGTGGAGGGAAGCAACTCAGAGAGAGTCTACACCCACTGTGAGAAGCAGTGATGCTGAAAAAGCAGAGGGCGACCCTGGGGTCTTCAGGGGGACAACAGCCGAAGCCACAGCTAAGGAGAGAGGACTCTGGGTGACAGCAGCCAGCTTTCAGGGGAATTCTTTAGTTTACTGAGTTCCTTATAGGCATGAGGAGAACGAGGTCCTGAGAATGAGGAGCCACAGGGACCCATCGTGAGGTGTGCACTGTGCTCTGTGGGTCTGAGTGACTGCCCTGCCCCTCAGCACTAGCTTGGGGAAGTGCTATGCTTTTTCTTCTCGCTCTTCTCCTAACCATGTCTTTTCCAATCACCGTTAGGAATATCCTTACGTAACAAAAGCCCTAATCTGAACTTCAATTTTCTTTCTAGAGGAGCAGAAATGGGCATTTCTCTCTGGGTATCTTGCTGGCATTCTATGCTCACCATGCTTACATGTGCACCTGCAAGCTCAGTCATTTCAGTCGTGTCCGACTCTTTGCAACCCCAAGGACTGTAGCCCGCCAGGCTTCTCTGTCCTCGGGATTCTCCAGGCAAGAATCCTGGACTGGGTTGCCATTTCCTCCTCTAGGGGATCTTCCCGACCCAGGGATCAAACCCATGTCTCCTGTGTCTCCTGCATTCCAGGTGAATTCTTTACCTCTGAGGCACTGGGAAAACCCCTTTAAACTCATCACCTTTCCCCATCTCTTCTGCCTTCCCCTCCACAAACCAACAGACGCACAAGATACCCTTTTTCACTTGTGGGATCAAAGCTTCAATTTACTTTGACTCCTTTGTCTTCCTCCCAGTCCAGCTTACCATGTAATTTTCAGCTCCCTGTACAAGATCTATAGAAGATGCACTTTCTTTCCCAGTTCAGCTGTCAGTATCACTGTCCCCCCCATCCTCATCCTTCAATATATCAATGCTGTGGACTCCCAAGAGATTCTTCAAACTGTAACTCTGAGCTTCCTCCAGTATCCCCACTGGTGGAATTCCCTTTGAGATGGCAGCCCCAATGCCCGTTTCCTCCACGAATTCTCCGTAATGTGCCCAGTGAGTTATGGGCTCTTCCTCTTTCCAAACCACAGAGCCAAAATGTATCTTACCTTGTGTTCATGAAGATGCCTCCCAGGTTTCTATATTATGCCCTCTGTGCTACATATAAACCTATCCAACATTTTACTTGACTTCTCCACTTGGGTAACTTACGAGCACCTCAAATTAGATGTCCTTTATTTCTTATATTACTTATAAACACGTCTTTTCATTGTTCAATTGCAAGTGTTTATATCTGGGCAAAATTTTTGGTATATCTGATAGAAGTGAAAGACATAATTTTTCCTTTTAATATGTTTTTTAAAATTATTTTTATTTATGTATTTATTTGGCTATGCCAGGTCTTAGTGCCATATGTGGGATCTTCTATCCTTATTGCAGCATATGGGATCTAGTTCCCTGATCAGAAATGGAACCTGAGCCCCCTGCCTTGGGAATGAGGAATCTTAGCCTCCTTTACTATTAATGGAACTATTTTGGCACTTAACAGTTTTTCATTTAGTGGGAGTGTTTTCATAAACAAATTCAAGTTCTTTAGTGAGGGAAGGGATGGGTATACATGTTTATAGAAGGTGACCAAAAAATAGCTGAATGGAAAACAGAAGGTACTACTCGTTGCTCAGACCCTGAGCTGTCCCTGGAATTCAAATCTCACAAGCCAGCCTGCTTTCTCTATACCATATCTTGCCCTGCTTAGGATGATAATTATTTGCATACAAATCTTATCTTCTTGAGAGCAACCTCCTCAAAGTCAGGTCTGTTTTAGTCTAGTTATAATTAAACTCATCTTTCCATTTAAGGTGCTTCTGTATGCACTTTGTTAGCAAATTTACTGTAGAACCACCCACCACATTTATTTACTCAGCAAACATTGACTGAGTGCTTCCCCAGATGTCAGGCACTGCGCTAGTTCAGTTCAGTTCAGTCCCTCAGTCATGTCTGACTCTTTGCAACCCCATGGACTGCAGCATGCCAGGCCTCCCTGTCCATCAGAACCCCCGGAGTTTACCCAAACTCATGTCCATTGAGTCGGTGATGACATCCAACCATCTCATCCTCTGTCATCCCCTTCTCCTCCCACCTTCAATCTTTCCCAGTATAAGGCTCTTTTCAAATGAGTCAACTCTTTGCATCAGGTGGCCAAAGTATTGGAGTTTCAGCTTCAACATCAGTCCTTCCAATGAACATCCAGGACTGATCTCCTTTAGAATGGACTGGTTGGATCTCCTTACAGTCCAAGGGACTCTCAAGAGTCTTCTCCAACACCACAGTTCAAAAGCATCAATTCTTCGATGCTCAGCTTTCTTTATAGTCCAATTCTCATATCCATACATGACTACTGGAAAAACCATAGCCTTGACTAGACAGACCTTTGTTGGCAAAGTAATGTCTGTGCTTTTGAATATGCTATCTAGGTTGGTCATAACTTTCCTTTCAAGGAGTAAGCATCTTTTAATTTCATGGCTGCAGTCACCATCTGCAGTGATTTTGGAGCCCCCCAAAATAAAATCTGCCACTGTTTCCACTTTTCCCCATCTATTTGCCATAAAGTGATGGGATCAGATGCCATGATCTTAGTTTTCTGAATGTTGAGCTTTAAGCCAGCTTCTTCACTCTCCACTTTCACTTTCATCAAGAGGCTCTTTAGTTCTTCTTCACTTTCTGCCATAAGGGTGGTGTCATCTGCATATTTGAGGTTATTGATATTTCTCCCAGCAATCTTGATTCCAGCTTGTGCTTCAGTCAGCCCAGCATTTCTCATGATGTACTCTGCATATAAGTGAAATAAGCAGGGTGACAATATACAGCCTTGATGTACTCCTTTTCCTATTTGGAAATGAATGCAGTGTGGTCCCTAATATCAAGATGCTCAACATTTAGTAAGAGAGAAAGAGAAGCAAAGAGTTAAATATAGGGAAAGAAAGAATCAAAGGCTCTAATAGAAGAGTAAAGGGAGCAGGCTGGTGCAAAAGACTTGACTCTACCACAGGAAAAGAAGGATTACAGGAAGATTTCAATGAAAAGGGGGCTTCCCTGGTGGTTCAGATGGTAAAGAATGCACCTGAAATGCAGGAGACCTGGGTTCGATCCCTGGGTTGGGAAGATCTCCTGGAGAAGGAAATGGTTACTCACTCCAGTATTCTGATCTAGAGAATTCCATGGACAGAGAAGCCTGGCAGGCTTTAGTCCATGGGGTTGCAAAGAGTCGACATGACTGAGTGACTTTCACTCACTCAGTGAAAAGGATGCTTGAGTTTGATCCTGAAGGGATAGCATTAGTGATCAATGAATGTTTGTTGATGCTGCCTCCAAGGCGCTGTTGGCTTGGGCTCTGGAACTGTTCCTGAGGTTGGATTATTATTTTCCCTGGTGAATGTAGAAATCAATGAGAGAAAAGAATAATGAAGACATGAGCACTGACCTCAAAGCTGGAAAGAATTCATTCATCATGCATCTTAGATTAACTCAAAGGAAATGAATAGAGAGGATTATCCAGATTTCTTCCTTGTTGAGTTTTCTCCTTTTCATTTTAAACTTTGCCGCAGCAGGATTCTCTTAAAGCTTCTCAAAGGTATAAGAGACTGTCGGTTGGTTATTATGATTGAAGTGGAAGGGCTGGAAGCATTTTCAGAGGTATCCAAGTGCATAAGGTGCAACTATTAGGTAATGAGTTGGAATTTTAACAGTCCTGGACGCATACATCTTAATGAGCATGGTCCCCCGGGGAGGAGGTCAGCCGCTTATTCAAGTGATTTTGCCATTACTGAAAGCATTCTGAGAATGCACGTCTCTCTGGAAATTGTCTTCAAACCTACAGCATGTTCTTTTGAATTGCCCTGATGATGGGTAAACCCTGGGCGTTTGAGTCTGAATTTTTACTTATGTGTAACGGGTAATTTTCCAGGCCATACCAGCCTGGGGGAATAGTTTAATGATAAGACAATGACATAAGCCCATTACTCCATAGCTCAGCTCCACCAGCCAGTTTGCTAGAGTTCTGAACCACCGCATTCTGCCTCCAGGTGTCCATTTAGCAAGCAAAGAGAAACATCGGGGTGGAGAGACGGAACAGTAGAGATGAGTTTTTACAAATAGGCTTACTTTAATTACTCTTCCATCTTTTTCTCCATAACTCTTGAGTTGTCTGGCAACCAATTCTAATCCATTCAACGGGAGCCCAGTGGGTCTCACTGAATCTAGAAGATACTCTGTGGAGATACTCCGTGTGTAGCTTATTCAAGACCCATGCCATCAGTTCCTTCTCTTCTTTTATGCTGTTTCAACTCCACCATTAAGAAGTGAAGTTACGGTTCCCAGGTGGTCCAGTGGTTAAGATCTGCCTGCCAATGCAGGGAATACAGATTCCATCCCTGGTCTAGAAAGATTCTACATGCCATGTGGCAACTAAGCCTGTGTGCCACAACTACTGAGGCCGCGTGCTGCCAGCTGCTAAAGCTCCTTCACCTAGAGCCTCTGCTCTGCAAGAGAAGCCACCGATGAGAAGCCCATGCACTAACTAGAGAGTAGCCTCCACTCGCCACAGCTGAGAAAGCCTGTGTGCAGCACCGAAGACCCAGTGCAGCCAAAATACATCGATTAATTAAAGGAATTTTTTAAAAGAAGCAATGTCTGTCCTCCATCTGCTAAAACCTGGGCTGACTTGTGGTTGCTTGGACCAACAGGACACATCAAAGGTGACATTGCAGTAATTCTGTACCTAGCCTTTGAGAGAACTGGCAGCTTCTACATTCTGCGTCTTAGATTACCTCCCCTTAGGATGTCTCTTCTAGGAACTCAGCCACCACTTGATGAGAAGTATAAGCCATGTGGAGGTCGCGTACTCCAGTGGACAGTCCCCAACTGAGCTTCCAGCCAATGGCCTGCATCAATTCCAGCCATTTGAATGGACTTTCTTGAATGTCCAGTCCACTGAGACTTTAAAGAAGTCTCATCCAGCATGAGTGAGATACTCCAAGTGAGAACCACCCAACTGCAGCTAGCAGCCTCACAAAACCATGAGAAACATGTACTATTGTTTCAAACTTATGCATTTTGGGATCATTTGTCGCCCAGCAGTAGAGAAGCAGAATGTCCCATATCCCTATTATGCCAGCCCTGGGCCAGCAGTCTTGACTCACTGTCCTGCTGTCACTGATCCTGACATTCCTTCAGGCAGCCCACCCAGTTAGTCCCTTTGGTAAGTAACCTCTATCAAGTGGTAAAGCTGAGGCCCTTGTATAGCTTGTCCACCTATACTACCTACCAGAAATGACCATTTTCCTATTTTTTCTTTATTCTTGTTCTATAGCTAATACCCAACCAGTGGGAGGAAGTAGAAGAGTTTGTTTCTACTCTAAGATGTTTACTCTAAGTTTGTTTTTACTCTGGCTATATTTTGCCAGAACCTTGGTCGTCTAGGTGGTAACTCCCTTGCTTCACACCCCAGACCTAAGAGGACAGAAAATTCAAATCCCCTACTTTTTCACCCATTAGTACCCCACTTTCCACTTTCTTCTCTCCTCACCTTCTAGCCAGCCACTTTCCCCAGAATTTGTCCATGTGATCCAACTTAATTTTTAAAAACTAGCACACTGTTGCACACACATGAAATGCTAAAAAAAAAAAAAAAATCCATTTGCTATCTCATTATTCATTCACTAAGTATTCATTTAGATGCTGGTTTTATACCGGGTACTACACTAGGTTATAGGGAGAAAATTAGCTCAATTTTTTAAAACTTAAAAAAAAAATATGGATGTGCTGAAGTGGTGGAAAAGAGCAGAGGAAGCAAGCTTTTGCAACAGATGGAAACCAAAAAAAAAAAAAAAAGGAGCTAAGTCTCAAAAGGGAGATGAGTGATGAAACTATGGAATTCTATTTTAAGTTTAAGTTTTAAAAAAGTATCATTTATATAGTAATGAGGCTGACTTCTTTTGAGGTTCATATATCAGTCCAGTAGGGGATTTCAAAATAGTATGCATGTCCAACATGTTTTTAGCGATAGAGACGTAACTGGAAATCGTGAAGCCTCCTAGGATGACTGGGTTGTTAAAACTCAAATCACACCAGTATCTGCTTCAAAGATGGGAGATGTGTGAGAGCGTTTAGTTTTGCACAGCTCTCAAAGGAAGC